>NC_059342.1:56542500-57782500 GCF_018350155.1 Leopardus geoffroyi | reverse complement strand
AGCTCAAGGGCCCCTCCTCCCAGGTTTCCCTGGGTCTCCCCGCTCTCCCTCCCCTGAGCCCCCGATTGTGTTATTTGCAGCCTTGTCCAGATCAGTAAATTGGGGGTTCACCAACTGCTGGGACCATGTTTCATTGACCCCCATGTTCCCTGGGCATGGCCTGGTACACAGTTGGTGCTCAGCCAGTGCTTACTGAATAGAGGAGTGAATGACTAAATAAGAGAACAAGTGACAGAATGAATGAGCACATGCATGAGTAAGTGAGGGAGGAAGACTCAGTGAGTAGATGGAGGGGTGGGTGGGTGGATGGACGGATGGATGGATAGTGGTTAGATAGGTGGGTAGATTAGCAAGTGAACAAATGAGGAAAACTCAGGGCTTGATATGCCCATCACCTGCAGAGTGAGGTCAAGCTTCCTACCGTTGCTTTGTTTTCAGAGTCATGTGATTCCAGCCTACAGACCCTCCTTCCACTGACCCAGCGAGGTTGTGACCATGAGCACAGGGACAGAGCTCTGGGCCTGGGGTCTTGATACCTGGGTCCAGCTGAAAGGCACCTGACCTGGAACAAAGCTTACTTTGCTGGAGGGCAGAGAGAGACCAAGGCTTACTCTTTCTCCCTTCCCAGGCCTTGCACTGCTGTCTCTGCCCACCTGGAGCTTCCATGCCCGGGTATATCTTTGTGTCTAGACATGCTTGCCCACCTCTCATACCTGGGAACCTCTGAGAACAGGCCCCTACTGAGCTCTTTGGAGACGCACCGCCCAGGGCCCCCTGAAGGAAGGATTCAGGGGCAGCCTCAGCTGCAGGGCTGCTCCGCCTGAGGCTGAACCTTAGGGGACAGGGAAGGGGGGCCGCTAGCACTCAGAGACTGAGCAGAGGTAGGAGGCACATATCAAGGTCCTGCCTCATAATTTGACCTTTTCCTCTATCTAATCCTGCACTCTCCTCCTTCCCCTATAAACCCCAAACTTTGTCTCCGTGTTCATTTAAGGAGAACACAACCTGCAACAGTTCCCTTCACTCAGTCTCTGGGTCCTCTTTGCAGCCGGTTTCCTTCCACGTGCATCTACGAAGACCCTGCTTGGGGGCTTTCAGGTCCAGAGTGACCAAGACAAGCTTCCCAGGAGCTCCCGTTCCTGGGCAGTCAGTGCCTCTCCCTTCCCCGTGCCCCCCTGCTCCATCCCTCTCCACCAGCCTCTCCCCCTGGCCCCTTCCCCCTCTGCACCTCTACAGCCCCAAGCCTCTCTCTGAGAGCCCTTCCTGCAGCAGCCACAAGGCCAAGATGGCCTGTCTAGGTACCCGTAGAAGCCAGACCCCTGTCAGGGTCAGTTTTTCCCTCCTCAATAAGCAGGTCCTAGGAGAGGCATCCATTCAAGGCAGGATGGAGACGTATGAGCCAGGAGAGCCAGAAATTTGCGTGCTTCAAACCATATTCTAAACCTGGCACAGCCTTCATTTCCTGCTACAGAGAAAACAGATTTTCTATTAATGAAAACTGAGCATGTCTTTATTTGTGATGAAAACAAGAGCTTTGTTACATGCTCTCAATGTAACACAACATTTTAACGTATTTGGAATTATCTTGCAGCTCATGATTTTTCTATCATTCCTAAGTGATGGAAGTCACTTACATTCTGTGAGAATAGAAGTGACCTATAAGAATATAGTAAGAAAGTCTCAAAGTATGTTTCAAAGTCTTCTTTCTGGCGTTGCTGTTAAGAAAACATCTTGTACTTGCTGTGACTTTCTTTTTCCTCTTGATTCTTGACCTTGATTCTTTTCTGTTGATTCTTGAGACGCCTATGAAGGGGTATACATTTTCAATCATAAAATAAATCATGTGTTCCCAGGAAGCAGCCCTTTGGTTTCAGGATCTCAGGGCTGATTCAGGCAACTGGCAGGAGACAATTCTCGGCATCAGGTTCTTTGCAATGTGCACTTGCAAGTAACAAGACGACTCAATCAGAAGGGAGATAAAAACATAAAAATGTCTACTTGAGCTCGCTGTTTCTTCTGGTGGCAAGAGAAGCAGTGTCACAGGCATCCCGGGGTAACCTGAGTGAACCAGCACTCTGTTTACAATAAATTCCAGTGACATCTCAGTCCCCCATGTAAATCAGAAGAGCTGGCTCACCGTGCAATCTGACACTGCCCAGCAGTCACTCTTCAGGCCTCTCCTAAGCCCCATCCTGTGGGAAGGGTCCAGCTGAGCTCTCAGGGGTCCAAGCTGAATTCCGTCTGGTCCCACCGCTGCGGATCTCCCAGGCTGGAGGGCACAGCAAAGTGAGATGGGATGGGATGGGTAGCTTGCAGAATAGAGGCAGGGAAGGACAGGAATGCAGCATTGGAGGAGTAGGACACCGGGGAAGGCTCGCTGGGTGACGAGTGAATCTGACCCACCAGCAGAACAAATCCTGGGGACTGTCAGGCCTCACATGAAGGTCCAGAAGTCCCGGGCACCCACCACTGGTTGGGCATGGTGACCTGGCCCCGTGAAGAAAGAAGCCTCCTGGCAAAACGTGGCCACTGTAAAGCTGTGGCCGGGGCCCCCCTGAGGATCCTCGGTCCTTGAGTCACAGCTGAAGCAGCACAGGATGCAGGTGATGGCTACGGTGACCACAAACAGCACGGCCACCACTCCAATCACTGCTGTTTCCATGGCCCCACGTGGCAGATGACCAGCTGAGCCCTAGCTCCCCATCCAAAACAGGGTGCCCTTGGTGGTGGCAGGCACTCTGCCCTTCCAGCCGCTCTCCTTGTGGTCTCCTAAGCGGACGCTGGTCTGAGGCCCTGGGTCACGGCCCTTCTGGGCCATGGGGCACCCCGCATGGTGCTACTCAGACCTCGGTGGGTCTCTGTTATTGTTTTCTAAGCCTCTGGTCTGGATTCCAAGAACTGTGGTCAACTCCGCTGGCGACTTCTGGAAGAAGAGCTGTCCTGAAAGATGTGAGCACAAGACTTCCTGGACTTGGAGGGGCTGGAAAGAAGGAACAGAAGACTTTGCTCAGAGGGAACATTGCCAACCCTGCCCCCTGGTGACGCCTACAGATTTCAAGAGAGTTTGTCTTCTCAGACAAAAGACAAGATACTCCGCCTCCTGGGGACCCCGGATGAGCCTGGGCTCCGCCCCTAGAAGAACCTTGGGCCAGTCCTTGAATCAGCCTATCCGATGCCTCCTGAGCTCCTGGACCTGAGCAGGGGCAGGAACGCAGGTGGGGAGGAAGGCTCTGTGTCAGGTCGGGGCGGAGGCACTGCCAGGTCACCACAAGGGCCATCGGGCCTTTGGCAGGGGGCTGTGGTCCCTTTCACTTGGCATCCTTTTCTGCATGGGGTGGGAGAGCGCTATCTAGATAGGGCAGGATCCAAACCCCTTCAGTGATTCACTATGGGGCTCCTTCACCCTGTGGTTCCTGTTCCAGGAGAAGACATCTTCTGCATGGCCTCCCCCGTCCCCAACCCTCCTTGCTGCCTGCTCACACTCGGATGCTGTGAAAACTTACCCTGGGCTTCTCCAAGCGACAGAGCCGGCAGTGGTGCCATGGCCTCCTGACCTGGGGGCCACCCCAGGGGCCAGGCCACGGCACACTCATCCCTGGGCGCTGCAGCCTTGGTCCTGCTTGGGACAAGGCTCCGAGATGTCTGAGCAGCTCTGAGAACTTCCTGGATTCCTTCCTCCAATTGTGAGTGTGGGCCCAGGACCTGCACAGCTGCCTGCCCCCTCCGTGACTTACCCCCCCCCCCCCACACACACACACCCACACCATTGCAGCCCGGGGAGGCAGGCTCTCCACTTAGCCCATCCGGGTGAGGGGCCAGCCGGGCCAGGCCACCCAGGAAGTCTGCCAGAAGGGCTGCCTCCTGACCGCCACCCGGTCCGGCTCTTCCACAGCTAACCGCCCGAGACGACCCCACTTCCAGAAAGGAGGCTGGATTGCCGGTCCCACTTGACCCAAACTCTGAGAAACAGAGCAGTGAGGAACAGTGCTTCCAGGTACCAGGCACAGGGTTTCTTGAGAGTTCTCCAAGGCCCCAGTGAATTTTCTTTAGTACCAGTTTTAGGAAGTTGCTAAGTGCAGGATGAGAGAGCAACTATTTGGACTAAATGAGGCCTGTCATATTCTCACTCTTCCCTTTTCCAGGATGAGCTCCGGGCTCTTCCTCTGCATGAACGGCATTGGGCAAGCCGGGCCCATGGCAAACCTGGACACCTCGGATTATTTGTGTTAAGTAGGGCAGCCAGAGCAGAAAGGAAACACGATGCGCCAGTCTGGGGCGCATGGTTTCAGACTGAATCACCAAAATCAACTCGCCAGTTCAGGAGACAGAGGGCACCAGAGGAATCCGGTTTCAAACTGAATTGTTTCTTTGAATTCTCGTTTGCCTGGTCTTTGTGGACGCACGTAGTTGGAGGCCACCCGTTGTAGATGTGTGTTTTTCAGCATTTTAAAACTGGAATAAAGGACAATTGCTCAGCCCTCTTGTCTTCTGCCTTGGATGGGTTTCCTTATCTGTTTCTGAGATTGGGGCCCTTTCTCTGATTCGCCAGTAAACTAGGCCTTCTGATCCATTCTGACAACAGACATTCAATAGTTGAACACAGGCTGTGTGGCACAATGAGAGGGCCCCAGGGATATTGTGAGGACAGGTCCAGTCTGCTGCGAAGGCTCCTCAGGGTTGCATATGATGTCACACCCGCAGTCCGCAACATGGAATGACCAACACGGCATCTCAAGCCCAGGGCACAAGGAGCCATCCTTGATGAAGTTGGACAGGGTGCAGATACTTTCACCACAATGCCCACTCAGTTCAGGGTCCTTGCCTTCAACTATCCCCCAACAGCCCTGTCCCGTGATTTAAGCGGCAGGAGCATTCTCAGGCGAGTTGGAAAGATCAAGACAGCCATACATGTTTACTACTGCTCAGAGACGTTTGTGCTAAGGGCTTTTTTTCTGGGTATCTTCTCCTCTTCTTGTGACTATTGTAATCCTGTGATATACAGCCCCTGACCATGGACCCCAGACGCCGTGGGACTTCCCAAGATAACTACCATTTAGATACATATGTGTCGCCCACAGCCACCATCATCAACTGGTCAGAAAAAGACACATCCCTTACTTTCCCTTACATTAGAAGGGCAAAGATGATGGCAGACATCCTAAAGCAGAGAGAATAGAGCTCTCCCAGAGACTCCAGGCCACATTTAGGAAAGGCAGGCCATCCGAGACTGACACAGGGCTACATAAAGAGATGAGGGAGGGAGAGGGGACGTCCAAGCCAACAGGCCCACCCAGGTCCATCTGTTAAATGTTTCCCACTTTTCAGGCCCCCAACGCTGGGGATGGAGGGGGAGCACAAGCCCCCTCAGCAAGGGCCCCAGGAGCTCAGAGGCCTAATCCCCTCAGGGTCCTGCCATACTTGGTGTCCCTCAAGCCCCAAACTTCTGGCAGCGGTTATTCCGATCATATTTACTTTTCCAGAGAGCATGACGTTCTGAGAATTTTTCCTGAGCATCTGTTGTGTGGGCTGGTTCTGCACTGGGGGCAGGGAGCCCTCAAAGTTTCTTAGATGCATGAGAGCAGAGGCCCTTGAATCCTGCCATAAATCTCTGGGGGAAGAGACAGATGTATTCAGTGTTCCACCAGAAATATAAAAATAAATATGAATAACAAATTGGAAACCCATAGGAGGGAGCAACAAATTCTTCTTGGGCAAAGACACAGAGAGGGGAAAGTACGAGGTGTTTTCTGGGGCCAATGACCAGAGCAGTGTGGATAGGACAAAAGGAGCAAGGGACAGGGACCAGATCAGGGGCCTTTAATAACCAACCAGGAGGCAGGGACTTCACCCCTAGGGCTATAAGGAGTTTCGGCAGATCCTGCAGGCCACGGTGCAGAGATGCTTCAAAAAGGGGCAGGGCTGGACGTGGGCAGGAGTCCAGATGGGGGGGGGGGGAGGACAAGCTAGGACAGACTCGGGAATGCTGGAGGGGAGGCAGATTTGAAGGACGCTGCAGAGATAAAATCAGCAGTACGTGGTGACCCGTGACCTACTTTCCCAGCCCAGAAACCTAGCACGGCTGTCAGTGTGGATTTGCCTCCCTCTCCCCCTTACACCTCCAACCCTCACAGAGAATCCACCAGGAACTAGAAAAGAAACAGGATGTTCTGTTCCAATGAGTCACCAGGCCCCTGACTTTCCGGCCCGTTCTCGAGCCCCTCCCCACCACCTCTCCTGGCCCCTAAGGCTCTCCTCTCTCTGCTTCCCACCCAAGCCCAGGCTGAAGGCCTCAGGACAAGATTTCCTTCCTCCCTGTGGAATTGTGCCAGCTATTCATGGGGTATTTGGAACATGCCTCCAGGCTTTGGCAAGAAGAGGTCTCTGCTATCGATCCATTTTACGGAAGAGGAAACTGAGATCCTGGGGAGACAAGCACTCTCCCAAGGCCACCCAGCACCACCTCCTCCAGTTTAAAGAACCTCCCAGCCCCTCTGCTATACACAGGCACCAGTGGGTCCGGGAGCTGGAGCCTCAAGGCTTGGATAAGAAACCCTGATCGAGTTATCAAGGAAACACTGAATTCAACACAGCTCACAGACTGGGGCTTCTGCAGGTCCCAGGGTTCAGTCTGCCCCGGAGATGCACTGGAAAGAGCACTGGAGAAAGAGCCCTTGGTGACCAGCCTGGGTGGCCTCACCCCTCTTCTCTGAGCCCCTGGACTGTCCCACAGAAGCCCAAAGCCCCCCTGGTACACAGAGAGCCCTCTCTAGGCAGGGCTGCGTGCAAACCCCACGTCCTCCCTCAGAGCTTAGGCCCCAAGCTTTTCTCTCCTACTGCCCTTGGAGCACCACAGGGCCTGCCCAGTTTCCCCCAGGGCACGGCCAGCCCTCAAGCAGCAGGCAGAAGCTGCCAGTGCCAGGCACTCACTTCTCATCAGAGAAGGATGTTCCCAGGGCATTGCAGACACATGCCTGGCGGCTCGATCCTTCTCTCCCACTCGAGCTGTACGATCAAGAGCCTCTTCACAAAAGCTTCCTCGTAGTTTTTATTTTCTTGTATTAAGGCACCGGTGAATTGACCTTGCAGCCTCATACTGTCTTCTCCAAACACAAGGCATTGCTGTCCCCTCCCAGCTACGCCCCTGGCCAGGGCCTGAGTAAATCAGAGGACAGCACTTCAGAGAGCACGGTACATCTTCTGTGCATCCACATGCACTGGTGTCCCCTGGGAGTTACAGTCACAGGCAGGGTCCATCCCCAAAGGACCATCTCTGCTCTCACCTTGTTACCTTCCAGTGTGCGCAGGGCCACCCCTGTGCTCCCGCTTCTCTCCTTATAGTACCCTGGGGGGGGGGGGTAGTATGCAAAAGAAGCCAAGCAGGACCCAGGGCACAGTACTCAGTGTTTACCACAGAGAGGCGCCCTTCTGCACAGGAGCATGGGGGTCCACGGGAGGGCAGGCAGTGGCTGCCATTCACAGGCGTCAGTGGTGGCCTCGGTGGGCATGGAGGTGGGCTTGGTGGTGGGCTTGGTGGTAGAGGTGTCGGTGGAGGCGATGGTGGTGGAGGCCCACGTGGTGCGTGTGAGACACGTGGCCAGGATGACGGAAACAGTGAGTGTGTCCCGGGTGGCCCCGGCCCGGGAGGAGCCAAGGCTGGGCCCACCGGACTCGGTTTCTCCTCACGGCCGGGCGGTTCCTCTCCACGTCATGGTCCCGCTGTCCGTGGTACAGGCAGGTGGCCAGCAGCAGCAACAACAGCAGAAGAGCCACGGCAATGCCTGTGATCAAGCCCGCGAGGGTCGTGCTTCCCAGGAGGCCTAGCATCTGGAAGCTGGACAGTCCTTCCTCTCGGCAGCTCCCTGCTGCTGCCTCCCCTTCGGCGGCCTCTGCTCAGCCCTCACACTCACTGGACTTTGTTGCCTCAGCTCCTGCGGGCTGGAGAGCAGCCAGGGAATGTGGGTGCAGCCTCTTTGGGCTGGAGCTGCCCGCCAAGTAAGAGGCCAGGCGACTGTTAACTCTGGGGAGGTCCATGGGGAGGCTGGGTGGGGACAGAGGAACTGTCAGGAGGGGCTGTGGAAGGAAGAACCCTGAGGCTGAAGACAAGAGGTCCCGGCCCCCCCATCCCTGTCACCTGGCCAAACGACCAAACCGGCCCCTTCCCCTCCCTGGCCTCCGCTCCCTCCTCTTTTAGACAGGACAGCATAGCAAGTAAGAACATAGGTTCTGGAACAACACAACGCACTAGTTCTATGACTATACACAAGTTACTTGACCTCTTTGTGCCTCCGTTTCCTCATCTGTAAAATGGCTAATAAGAGTAACTTTCTGGGGCACCTGAGCGGCTCGGTTGGTTGAGGCTCTTGCCTTTGGCCCAGGTCATGATCCCCGGGTCATGGGATTGAGCCCCGAGTCAGGCTCTGTGCGGAGTGTGGAGTCTGCTTGAGATTCTCTCTCCCTCTGCCCCTCTCTCCTGCTTATGTTCTCTCACACTCTCTCTCTCTCTCAAATTAAAAAAGAAAAAAAAGAAAAAAAGAGTACCTTCCCCCATACATATGGTTTTCTAAGGATTTGAGCAGTTAAGATTATAAAGCACTTAAACCAGTCCCTGACACATGTTTGCCATCAATATTGCAGTGGAGTTTGGGCTGGGGAGACCTCAGGATTTGAGCGCCTCTGGCTGTCTGTCCTGCTGCCGGAGTCCTCCAGGACAGGGGCGGGCCCTGTGCAATGAATTGTCCTGTACTTCCAGAGCTCAGTGAGGCACTGCGGGCAGATTCATCATTGAGACAGCCAGACGCCGTCTGTAGGTCCTCGGTGCCCAGTCTGGGAGTTACCCGTGCTGCAGGAGGCAGGGAGGGGGCTACTGAGCTCAGAGAGGCCAGGCGCCATCCCAGCCTCCTGGATCCCCATTCAACAGTCTTGACTGGCCATAAATGGCAGGCTTCTGGCTCCGTCCCATACCTTCTGAGCAGCAGAAGTGACATACCATTCCTTACTGGTGGAGAATTTACAGAGCAGGCTGGACCTGAACAGCCGCAGACTCCCCTACCCCTCCTGGTCCCAAATCCCCTCTGTTCATCCTAAACAAGTACTGTCCATTTGGCTCATGTGCCTCAGGGCTGGGCACCCACTATCTCCCTGGGGAGCCCGTTCTGCTGTGGGTTTGTCAAGCTGTCCTCAAAGCTCCTTTTCACATGCGGCTCTCTGTCTCACTCTATGAGACCACAGATGTCCAGGGACCCTCCACAGTGAGCGCCCCCACAGTTTCTATCCTTCCCTGCTGTGTGCTCATCTCTCTACCACCTGGGGGAGTGTTTTCAGCAGCCAGCCTCTGTGTGACCTTACGCAAGCCCGTCCCCCGACCCAGCCTGGTTATTCTCTGGAAAAGTTCCAAGGCAAAAGGTGACCTCCGGGGACTTTTCCTCTCAGACCTCAATGAGATGAGCTCTCTCAGGGAGGCCTCAAACCCTTAGTGAAAACCCTCTCTGGATGAAAACGTCAAACATTCCCTTCAACCAAATTGGGCTCTGGGGGCAGCAGGTCTAATGAGTCCTGGGGCTTTTGCCCTCAGAGTGAAAGCCAATTCAACTTTTAATGATGCTGGAGTGAGAGCTCCTTCCTATGGCTTCCAGGGCCCTGGGGACCCAGCTGCCTTCCCTCGGGGCCTATTAAGGAAGGAAGTCTGCTGGAAGGAGGAGGAGGAAGACAACAGAACTTTCTCCTTCTCGAAGGAGATTGCCACTCCACACCAGCCACCAATGGGGCAGGACCCTGCAAACTGCAGACATGCAGAGCTTCAGTCAGCACAAAGCACTCTTGGAATCACCCAGACCCAGCCCTCACTGAGAGTTAGAGAAATTGAGGCCAGAGAAGGGAAGGGACTTGCTTAAGTTTCCCCAGATTTGTGGGCTATTCTGTACAGCAGGTAATCAAGACAGCACTATTCCTAGAGTGAGGGGGGCATCCAGAGTGAGAGTCTGAGATCAGCTGGAGATCTTCTACAGAGATAACCGGGAAAGGGCTGTACAGATGTGAATGAATCTGAACTCCCCACCTCTCTATCTCTGTCTCTCTTTCTCTCTCTCCCTCCCTCCCTCCCTCACTCTCTCTCACACACACACGTGACATTTGTTTTCTTAAGTGCAGGGTCACTTCCCATCTGGACAGAAGATAGGATCCCAGAGTGGGTGTTTGATTAGATGCTTTGAGCACTCGGGGGAAGGTATAGAGACCACAGTCCTCTGGGACTGCAGAAGTGACTGAGACCTTCTTGGAGTCCCAACTGAACACAAGGGTTTGCAGGGCTGATGACTTTAGAGGAACGTGTGACTGTGTCAGAAAAGCTCTTGTGTAGCACTGTGGTTGTATTTCTCTCATGGGGTTTGGTCTTCTGCACCCCACACAAGCTACCTTCCTAGCTGAGGGACTGGAGTTTCAGACTATGCAGCTGAAAGATCAGCCTTTTGGAGTTCCTATCATTTAGCTTCATGCCCATTCTTTCCAGAGTGCACAGATTTATGCATTCACTCACATATCTGTGCACCCGTGTAAATTGCTCTGTAGGTAAACTCATGCACCGAGAATTGTGTGTGTACACATACTCAGGCACATATTCATGCACATATGCATGAGTGCATACAAGTTCCATACAAGCTCACAAACTCCTGCGTGTACTAGATACAAGTGGTTCTTGGCTGTCCCAAGAGAGCAACCATTGTTTTCAGCGCTTGGTAGCACCACCTAGTGGTGAAACTGTAAAAAATCAGTTTTGTATTCTGATCTTTGTTTATAGATCATAATTTGAATCCATTTACTTAACTCCTCTCTGTTCCAGATTCTGGTCTGGAAATTTTAAGGAATTTCCACAAGATATAGTACAAATGAAACCATATTGATGGAGGCACTGACTAAGGAAGGGTGTCTCTGGGAGGTAATGAAGGGTATGCCCCAGCAGAGCCTCCCCTAAGACCTATGATAGACAGCCAAGACTAGGAATGAGGGTGAGGTGGGCACTGGCAAAAAACAAGTTGAGTGACTTTAGGTATTGCACGGGTGGCTGCTCTCAGAAGAAAGGCCAAGACTCAGCTCATCTTTTGTTCTGCACAAAAAGCAGGGATATTGGCCAGCATGTTCCTAACTTGGCTTGCTCATGCCAGTTAGAGAAGGGAGATACTCCTCTGCCTAACCATGGGTGGCCTTAGTAAATATTGAAAAGAAGTTGCCAAGAACAGCAGCAAACCTCTCTCCTCTTCTCAGGAGCTCTCCCTTCCCTAATCATGGCCAAGTAGACCACCCCCAACCCCAGTCTAAAAAACTAAATCATAAACAACCAGGCTCTTTTTTCTTCTGTCTCCATTTGCCTTACACCAACATGCTTGAAAATAAGCTATAGAATTTTTATAGAACTATTTCAATTACAATACCAAACAAACATCAGTCTAGGTCCCTCTTTAAAGCAAGCAAATAGGGTCACCTGGGTGGCTCAGTCAGTCAAGCATCCGACTCTTGATTTTGGCTCAGGTCATGATCTCACAGTTTGTGGGGATCAAGCCCTATGTCTCACTAATAGTGCAGAGCCTGCTTGGGATTCTCTCTCTTCCTCTCTCTCTGCCCCTGCCCCACTCACATGTATGCACACTCTCTCTCTCAAAATAAATAAACTTTAAAAATAAATGAATAGGGGCGCCTGGGTGGCGCAGTCGGTTAAGCGTCCGACTTCAGCCAGGTCACGATCTCGCGGTCCGTGAGTTCAAGCCCCGCGTCAGGCTCTGGGCTGATGGCTCAGAGCCTGGAGCCTGTTTCCAATTCTGTGTCTCCCTCTCTCTCTGCCCTTCCCCCGTTCATGCTGTGTCTCTCTCTGTCCCAAAAATAAATAAACGTTGAAAAAAAAATTTTTTTTAAATAAATAAATAAATAAAAATAAATGAATAAATAAAGTGAGCAAATAGAGAAAAATTGCTAGATATATAAAAAAGATATCAAGTATTGTACCTTATTACCAAGGTTACTAGAATCTAAAAAACGGAGAAATAGTAAAATCCCAAAATGTATATTCTAAATAATATTCAAAAGTCAATCCATACATAAACTTGGGAAAATACTCAAAGCAGGAAATTTACTCTCAGATTAAAAATCAAATCAGGAAAGATTGCTTTGAGAACCATCCTCATAAGTCTCGGGGGAAAAAAAGGAATAAAGAGAGAAAGAGAGGGAAGAAATGGCCAGGAAATGAAATAAGCTTATATAGCAGACATTCTAGAAGTAGAGAACAGAGCCCATGGAGAAATGATCATTAAAGAAATAAAGAAGGGCACCTGGGTGGCTCAGTTGGTTAAGCATCCAACTCTTGATTTTGGCTCAGGTCATGTTCTCACAGTTCATGAGTATGAGCCCTGCGTCGAACTCTGTGCTGACAGTGCAGAGCCTTCTTGGGATTCTCTCTCTCTCCCTCTCTCTCCGTCCCTCCCCCATCCCCTCTCAAGATAAATAAACTTAAAAAAAACTTCCCTGAGCTGAAGAATTCCATCTTTAGATGAAAAGTCACCCTGAGTACTAGGAAGACTATTTGAAGAAGCCAGAGCAAGCCATCTAGGTACACCCAGGTGAAATTTTGATATTAAAAATGTGATGTAAAAAATATATATAAAGGAACTCAAATGTTACAGTCATTTTGTAAATAGTCTGGCAGTTTCTTACAAAACTAAACACATGCTACCATATGATCCAGCAATCACACCTCTTGGTATTAACACAAAGTAATTTAAAACTTATGTTCACACAAAACCTGCATACAGATGTTTATAGCAGCTTTATTCTTTTTTTGTGTTTATCTATTTTCGAGAGAGAGCACAAGCAGGTGGAAGGGCAGAGAGAGAGATGGAGACACAGAATCTGAAGGCGGCTGCAGGCTCTGGGACAGCTCAGAGCCCGACACAGGACTCAAACCCACAAACTATAAGATCATGATCTGATCCGAAGTTGGATGCTTGGCTGACTGAGCCACCCAGGCACCCCAGCAACTTTATTCTTAATTGCCAAAACTTAGAAGCAACCAAGATGTCCTTCAGTAGGTGAATGAATAAATAAACTAAGGTACATTGAAACAGTGGACTATTATTCAGCACTAAGAAGAAATAAGCTATCAAGCCATTAAAAGACACGGAGGAAATCTTAAATGCATTTTGGTAAGAGAAAGAAGACAATCTGAAAAGGCTACATACTGTATGATTCCAACTATATGATATTCTGCAAAAGGCCAAACTATGGAGACAAAAGAATCAGTGGCTGCCAGCGGCTAGAGAGGAGAGAGGAATGAATAGGCGGAGCACAGAGGCAACAGTGCCATTGCCAGTGTTTAGGGCAGTGAAACTATTTCGCAGGCACTATCCTGGTGGGTACATGTCATTATACATCAGGAAAGCCCTTACAATGTACAACACCAAGAGTTAACCCTAATGTAGACTATGTACTTCGGGTGACTCTGATATATGGATGCAGGTTCATTGATTATAACAAATGTACCACCATGGTGCCAAATGTTGACAGTGGTGAAGTCTGTGCATATGTGGAGACGGGAAGTATGTGGGAGATTTCTGTACATTCCACTCAGTTTTCCTGTGCACCTAAAACTGCTCTAAAAAAAAATAGTCTATTTTAAAAAAGGAAAAGGACAGGCGCCTGGGTGGCTCAGTTAAGTGTCCAACTTTGCCGCAGGTCATGATCTCATGGTTTGTGAGTTCGAGCCCCACGTTGGGCTCTGGGCTGACAGCTCAGAGCCTGGAGCCTGCTTCCGATTCGGTGTCTCCCTCTCTCTCCCTGCCCCCTCCCTTTCTCACACTCTGGCTCTCTCTCTCTCTCTCTCTCTCTCAAAAATAAATAAACATTAAAAAAATTTTAATAAAAAAAATGATCCTACAAATAACAGGAGCTGTTCAAACTGTCTCAAAGAATAGAGAAAGAAACTTTCCTTTTTTAATCTATAAAATTTACTTTATAAAACTAGCATAATAATCCTGATACCAGGGGCGCCTGGGTGGCTCAGTCAGTTGAACGTCCAACTTTGACTCAGGTCATGATCTCACAGCTCATGAGTTTGAGCCCCACGTCAGGCTCTGTGCTAACAGCTCAGGGCCTGGAGCCTTCTTCTGCTTCTGTGTCTCCCTCTCTCTCTGCCTCTCCCCTACTCAACACTGTCTCTCTCTCTCTCTCAAAAATAAATAAACATTAAAAAAAATTTTTTTTAATAATCCTGATACCAACCCTGACAACTATAGCATGAAAACACCATAGACAAATATCAAAATTCTAAAAAATGAATACCATGTTTGTATCCCTAGCAGAACACTGAAAGAATAATACTCCATAAGCAAATACAGTTTATTCTAGGAATGTGAGGGTGGTTTGATATTTTTAGAAATCTATTGTTGTAATTAATTATATAAATAGGTAAAAGGAGTAAAACCATACAATCACCTCAATAGATGGCAGAAAGACATTTGATAAAATTCACTATTCATTCCTGATAAATATACAAATGACCAAAAAAATAGAAGTGTAGTATTAGAAGGATACTCTCTTAATATGATTAAAAAGAAAAATATCTCAAACCAGTAGCCAACATCATGACTGTTGGTAAAAAAAAAAAAAAAACACAGATGTTCTCATGAAAATCAGGAATAATTAAGAATGTTCACACTCACCACTTTAAAAAAATTACTTTTATTTTTAATTTATTTGTATTTATTTATTATTATTTTGAGAGAAAGAGAGAGCATACACACACACAGGCAGGGGAGGAGCAAAGGGAGAGGAAGGGAGAGAATCTTAATCAGGCTCCATACACAGCATGGAGTCCAACTTGGAACTCAATCTCATGAACCAACCATGAGATCATGACCTGAGCCAAAAATCAAGAGTGGGACGCTGCTGAACTGACTGAGCTACCCAGGTGCTCCTATGCTCTTTTTTAACTGTTAAGTAAAAGTGGTAAGAGAAACATCTGGGTGGCTCGGTCAGTTCAGCGTCTGACTCTTGATTTTGGCTCAGGTCATGATCTCCCAGTTGGTTCATAAGATCAAGCCCCGTGTAGGCTCTGTGCTGACAGCATGAAGCCAGCTTGGGATTCTCTCTCCCTCTCTCTCTGCCCCTCCCCCTACTCACACACTGTCTCTCCCTCAAAATAAATAAATAAACATTTTATTAAAAAAAAAAAAAAAGAGCACAAGGGTGCCTGGGTGGCGCAGTTGGTTTAGTGTCTGACTTTGGCTCAGGCCATGATCTCATGATTCATGAGTTTAAGCCCCACATGGGGCTCTCTGCTGTCAGCACAGAGGCAGGAGCCTCAGGTCCTCTGCCTCTCCCCTGCTCTCTCTCTCAAAAATAAATAAACATTTAAAAAATAAAATAAAATACATTTTAAAAAGATCATAAAATAAAAGGCAGAGATCATGAATTGTATAATTGCATACCTAGAAAATTTAAACGATTTTGCTAAAAACTATTCACAAATAAGAGGTTAATAAATAAGATTATTTAAAAATAAAAATACAGAAAACTCTGGGGAAGATGGCGGCGTAGGAGGACGCTGGGCTCACCGCGCGTCCTGCTGATCACTTAGATTCCACCTACACCTGCCTAAATAACCCAGAAAACCGCCAGAGGATTAGCAGAACGGAGTCGCCGGAGCCAAGCGCAGACGAGAGGCCCACGGAAGAGGGTAGGAAGGGCGGCAAGGCGGTGCGCGCTCCACGGACTGGCGGCAGGGAGCCGGGGCGGAGGGGCGGCTCGCCGGCCAAGCAGAGCCCCGGAGGCTGGCTTGCAAAAGCGGAGGGGCCTGACGGACTGTGTTCCGACAGCAAGCGCGACTTAGCGTCTGGGAGGTCATAAGTTAACGGCTCTGCTTGGAAAGCGGGAAGGCTGGAGGACAAAGGGAGGGAGAGCTGCTGAGCCCCCGGACGACAGAGCTCAGTTTGGTGGGGAACAAAGGCTCTCGCCAGCGCCATCTCCCCCGCCCATCCCCCAGCCAAAATCCCAAAGAGAACCAGTTCCTGCCAGGGAACTTCCTCGCTCCGCGCAAACACCCAACTCTGTGCTTCTGCGGAGGAGCCAAACCTCCAGCAGCGGATCTGACTCCCTCCCGCTGCCACAGGGCCCCTCCTGAAGTGGATCACCTAAGGAGAAGCGAGCTAAGCCTGCCCCTCCTGCCCCTGTGCACCTTGCCTACCCACCCCAGCTAATATGCCAGATCCCCAGCATCACAAGCCTGGCAGTGTGCAAGTAGCCCAGACGGGCCACGCCACCCCACAGTGAATCCCGCCCCTAGGAGAGGGGAAGAGAAGGCACACACCAGTCTGACTGTGGCCCCAGCGGTGGGCCGGGGGCAGACATCAGGTCTGACTGCGACCCCGCCCACCAACTCCAGTTATACACCACAGCACAGGGGAAGTGCCCTGCAGGTCCTCACCATGCCAGGGACTATCCAAAATGACCAAGCGGAAGAATTCCCCTCAGAAGAATCTCCAGGAAATAACAACAGCTAATGAGCTGATCAAAAAGGATTTAAATAATATAACAGAAAGTGAATTTAGAATAATAGTCATAAAATTAATCGCTGGGCTTGAAAACAGTATAGAGGACAGCAGAGAATCTCTTGCTACAGAGATCAAGGGACTAAGGAACAGTCACGAGGAGCTGAAAAACGCTTTAAATGAAATGCAAAACAAAATGGAAACCACTACGGCTCGGATTGAAGAGGCAGAGGAGAGAATAGGTGAACTAGAAGATAAAGTTATGGAAAAAGAGGAAGCTGAGAAAAAGAGAGATAAAAAAATCCAGGAGTATGAGGGGAAAATTAGAGAACTAAGTGATACACTAAAAAGAAATAATATATGCATAATTGGTATCCCAGAGGAGGAAGAGAGAGGGAAAGGTGCTGAAGGGGTACTTGAAGAAATAATATCTGAGAACTTCCCTGAACTGGGGAAGGAAAAAGGCATTGAAATCCAAGAGGCACAGAGAACTCCCTTCAGACGTAACTTGAATCGATCTTCTGCACGACATATCATAGTGAAACTGGCAAAATACAAGGATAAAGAGAAAATTCTGAAAGCAGCAAGGGGTAAACGTGCCCTCACATATAAAGGGAGACCTATAAGACTCGTGACTGATCTCTCTTTTGAAACTTGGCAGGCCAGAAAGAATTGGCACGAGATTTTCAGTGTGCTAGACAGAAAAAATATGCAGCCGAGAATCCTTTATCCAGCAAGTCTGTCATTTAGAATAGAAGGAGAGATAAAGGTCTTCCCAAACAAACAAAAACTGAAGGAATTTGTCACCACTAAACCAGCCCTACAAGAGATCCTAAGGGGGACCCTGTGAGACAAAGTACCAGAGACAACACTACAAGCATAAAACATACAGACATCACAATGACTCTAAACCCGTATCTTTCTATAATAACACTGAATGTAAATGGATTAAATGCACCAACCAAAAGATATAGGGTATCAGAATGGATAAAAAAACAAGACCCATCTATTTGCTGTCTACAAGAGACTCATTTTAGACCTAAGGACACCTTTAGATTGAGAGTGAGGGGATGGAGAACTATTTATCATGCTACTGGAAGCCAAAAGAAAGCTGGAGTAGCCATACTTATATCAGACAAACTAGACTTTAAATTAAAGGCTGTAACAAGGGATGAAGAAGGACATTATATAATAGTTACAGGGTTTATTCATCAGGAAGAGCTAACAATTATAAATGTCTATGCGCCAAATACCGGAGCCCCCAAATATATAAAACAACTACTCATAAACATAAGCAACCTTATTGATAAGAATGTGGTAATTGCAGGGGACTTTAACACCCCACTTACAGAAATGGATAGATCATCTAGACACACGGTCAATAAAGAAACAAGGGCCCTGAATGAGACATTGGATCAGATGGACTTGACAGATATATTTAGAACTCTGCATCCCAAAGCAACAGAATATACTTTCTTCTCGAGTGCACATGGAACATTCTCCAAGATAGATCATATACTGGGTCACAAAACAGCCCTTCCTAAGTTTACCAGAATTGAAATTATACCATGCATACTTTCAGACCACAATGCTATGAAGCTTGAAATCAACCACAGAAAAAAGTCTGGAAAACCTCCAAAAGCATGGAGGTTAAAGAACACCCTACTAACGAATGAGTGGGTCAACCAGGCAATTAGAGAAGAAATTAAAAAATATATGGAAACAAACGAAAATGAAAATACAACAATCCAAACGCTTTGGGACACAGCAAAGGCAGTCCTGAGAGGAAAATACATTGCAATCCAGGCCTATCTCAAGAAACAAGAAAAATCCCAAATACAAAATCTAACAGCACACCTAAAGGAAATAGAAGCAGAACAGCAAAGACACCCCAAACCCAGCAGAAGAAGAGAAATAATAAAGATCAGAGCAGAAATAAACAATATAGAGTCTAAAAAAACTGTAGAGCAGATCAACGAAACCAAGAGTTGGTTTTTTGAAAAAATAAACAAAATTGACAAACCTCTAGCCAGGCTTCTCAAAAAGAAAAGGGAGATGACCCAAATAGATAAAATCATGAATGAAAATGGAATTATTACAACCAATCCCTCAGAGATACAAACAATTATCAGGGAATACTATGAAAAATTATATGCCAACAAATTGGACAACCTGGAAGAAATGGACAAATTCCTGAACACCCACACTCTTCCAAAACTCAATCAGGAGGAAATAGAAAGCTTGAACAGACCCATAACCAGCGAAGAAATTGAATCGGTTATCAAAAATCTCCCAACAAATAAGAGTCCAGGACCAGATGGCTTCCCAGGGGAGTTCTACCAGACGTTTAAAGCAGAGATAATACCTATCCTTCTCAAGCTATTCCAAGAAATAGAAAGGGAAGGAAAACTTCCAGACTCATTCTATGAAGCCAGTATTACTTTGATTCCTAAACCAGACAGAGACCCAGTAAAAAAAGAGAACTACCGGCCAATATCCCTGATGCATATGGATGCAAAAATTCTCAATAAGATACTAGCAAATCGAATTCAACGGCATATAAAAGGAATTATTCACCATGATCAAGTGGGATTCATTCCTGGGATGCAGGGCTGGTTCAACATTCGCAAATCAATCAACGTGATACATCACATTAACAAAAAAAAAGAGAAGAACCATATGATCCTGTCAATCGATGCAGAAAAGGCCTTTGACAAAATCCAGCACCCTTTCTTAATAAAAACCCTTGAGAAAGTTGGGATAGAAGGAACATACTTAAAGATCATAAAAGCCATTTATGAAAAGCCCACAGCTAACATCATCCTCAACGGGGAAAAACTGAGAGCTTTTTCCCTGAGATCAGGAACACGACAGGGATGCCCACTCTCACCGCTGTTGTTTAACATAGTGCTGGAAGTTCTAGCATCAGCAATCAGACAACAAAAGGAAATCAAAGGCATAAAAATTGGCAAAGATGAAATCAAGCTTTCGCTTTTTGCAGATGACATGATATTATACATGGAAAATCCGATAGACTCCACCAAAAGTCTGCTAGAATTGATACATGAATTCAGCAAAGTTGCAGGATACAAAATCAATGTACAGAAATCAGTTGCATTCTTATACACTAACAATGAAGCAACAGAAAGACAAATAAAGAAACTGATCCCATTACAATTGCACCAAGAAGCATAAAATACCTAGGAATAAATCTAACCAAAGATGTAAAGGATCTGTATGCTGAAAACTATAGAAAGCTTATGAAGGTAATTGAAGAAGATTTAAAGAAATGGAAAGACATTCCCTGCTCATGGATTGGAAAAATAAATATTGTCAAAATGTCAATACTACCCAAAGCTATCTACACCTTCAATGCAATCCCAATCAAAATTGCACGAGCATTCTTCTCGAAACTAGAACAAGCAATCCTAAAATTCATATGGAACCACAAAAGGCCCCGAATAGCCAAAGGGATTTTGAAGAAGAAGACCAAAGCAGGAGGCATCACAATCCCAGACTTTAGCCTCTACTACAAAGCTGTCATCATCAAGACAGCATGGTATTGGCACAAAAACAGACACATAGACCAATGGAATAGAATAGAAACCCCAGAACTAGACCCACAAACGTATGGCCAACTCATCTTTGACAAAGCAGGAAAGAACATCCAATGGAAAAAAGACAGCCTCTTTAACAAATGGTGCTGGGAGAACTGGACAGCAACATGCAGAAGGTTGAAACTAGACCACTTTCTCACACCATTCACAAAAATAAACTCAAAATGGATAAAGGACCTGAATGTGAGACAGGAAGCCATCAAAACCTTAGAGGAGAAAGCAGGAAAAGACCTCTCTGACCTCAGCCGTAGCAATCTCTTACTCGACACATCCCCAAAGGCAAGGGAATTAAAAGCAAAAGTGAATTACTGGGACCTTATGAAGATAAAAAGCTTCTGCACAGCAAAGGAAACAACCAACAAAACTAAAAGGCAACCAACGGAATGGGAAAAGATATTTGCAAATGACATATCAGACAAAGGGCTAGTATCCAAAATCTATAAAGAGCTCACCAAACTCCACACCCGAAAAACAAATAACCCAGTGAAGAAATGGGCAGAAAACATGAATAGACACTTCTCTAAAGAAGACATCCGGATGGCCAACAGGCACATGAAAAGATGCTCAACGTCGCTCCTTATCAGGGAAATACAAATCAAAACCACACTCAGGTATCACCTCACGCCAGTCAGAGTGGCCAAAATGAACAAATCAGGAGACTATAGATGCTGGAGAGGATGTGGAGAAACGGGAACCCTCTTGCACTGTTGGTGGGAATGCAAATTGGTGCAGCCGCTCTGGAAAGCAGTGTGGAGGTTCCTCAGAAAATTAAAAATAGACCTACCCTATGACCCAGCAATAGCACTGCTAGGAATTTATCCAAGGGATACAGGAGTACTGATGCATAGGGGCACTTGTACCCCAATGTTCATAGCAGCACTCTCAACAATAGCCAAATTATGGAAAGAGCCTAAATGTCCATCAACTGATGAATGGATAAAGAAATTGTGGTTTATATACACAATGGAATACTACGTGGCAATGAGAAAGAATGAAATATGGCCTTTTGTAGCAACGTGGATGGAACTGGAGAGTGTGATGCTAAGTGAAATAAGCCATACAGAGAAAGACAGATACCATATGGTTTCACTCTTATGTGGATCCTGAGAAACTTAACAGGAACCCATGGGGGAGGGGGAGGAAAAAAGAAAAAAAAAAAAAGAGGTTAGAGTGGGAGAGAGCCAAAGCATAAGAGACTGTTAAAAACTGAGAACAAACTGAGGGTTGATGGGGGGTGGGAGGGAGGAGAGGGTGGGTGATGGGTATTGAGGAGGGCACCTTTTGGGATGAGCACTGGGTGTTGTATGGAAACCAATTTGACAATAAATTTCATATAATAAAAAAGAAAAAAAAAGAAAAAGAAAAAAAAATAAAAATACAGGGGCATCTGGGTAGCTCAGTTGGTTAAGGGTCCGACTTTGGCTCAGGTCATGATCTCGCAGCTCACGAATTCGAGCCCCACGTCCGGCTCTGTGCTGACAGCTCAGAGCTTAGAGCCTCCTTCGGATTCTGTGTCTCCCTCTCTCTCTGTCCCTCCCTCGCTCGTACTCTGTCTCTCTCTCTCTCTCTCAAAAATAAACAAAACATTTTAAAAAAAGGAATAAATTAAGCAAGAATACTAATGGTGGGGCAAGGAAGAAATAAAACATTCTGCTGAGGAAGGAAATATGTGAGCTTCTTCCTAGGAAGCCCAGGGTATCTGTCTGAAGAAGAATCTGAATTATTACAGAAAGAATACAAAGAAAAGGAATTAATGGGCAATCTTTGACATTCAAAACGGCCCTTTTCCTTGTAAGTCAAGCCATTTTTTTGAGAAGGTTTTCTAAGTTCCTTTTTCTCCCCCTTTCAACCTATTGAATCAGGAATCAAGCTGAGGACCCAGGCCACGGAGGTCCCCCACATTGTAGAAAGCTACCCACTTCCACACATGACAGCCAAGTAGCAGAGGTTTGAAGCTCTAAGGTAGATGGGAGCCGTGATATCCAGGGCCAGGGGAATACTGGTCTCTTCTGGCCCCACGTGGTGATGGAAAAGAGAAAAGAGACAGAAGGAGGAGGAATGAAGTATGAAATATGTGAGGTAGCCCCCAGGGAGTTCCAAAAATAAGTGGTGAGACTGTGGGAAGATGGGGTTAGAGATGAGTATATGGAAACACTGACATCACTTGAAAGGAAAATACAGTCTACAAAATCTGGGAACATAAAAATGTGACCTTATCTGTGCGTATAGGGCAGTTAGCGCTAGGAATGTTTGCATTGTAACCCTAAATATATGCACAGACAAGTCTGGAGAGCTATACAATGTGATGTTAACAGTGCTTCTCTCTGAGTGGTGAGGTTACCAGTGATTGATTTTTATTCTGGCAATCTATATTTTTTAAATTTCAACAATAACCATCTACCTTGTGTAACAATAAAAGCAACAAAAGTTATAGCTTTAGAAAAAATATTCAGAAACCATGCCCACCCAAATAGAATAGCTCTGAATACCAGCCAAGCAATCTACCTCATTCACCAAAGATCAGTCAGACTCCAGAATCATAAACTCAATTGGTGCCAGCTTAAATATGCCAAAAAGTATAAGAAGTATACTAGATTGTCTGTCCTCAGCAATGTGTGAGAGCTGATTAATCCAAGGGGAATGCTCTTCCCCAACTCTCCTGGATGGTATGCCCATGAGCATTCAGACATGAATGTGCAGATAAACAGTAAATTTTCTTGAGCCTCAGTTTCTCCTTACACACTATGAGAGAAAGACTGGGGACAGATTGAGTCTGTACAGTCTAAGTTTTTTTCCTTCCTGACTTCTCGAGTCTCTGTAACTTTCTGAAACCACCACTGAAAGATAATTGTGACCCTTAGAATTCTATTCGTTTAGTTAACTAATATCTATTTAATCAAGCCCTGAATTCAATGCTAAGGCTAGGGAGAAGAAAGACATAGTCCTTGCCCTCCAGGAGCTTTTTACCTTGAATAGGAGACCGATATAGAAATGATTACAATGTACCAGGTAAATTCTGGGACCTAAGTGTTCACAAGGCCCCAGCAAAGTGCAAAAGAAAGGGTCATTCATAAGTAATAAACTTCTTTCCCTTTTCTCCCCAACCTACTATTTTAATAATTGCTAGAATAATTACACTTTACAAATTGATTTGACTTGAACCTCCCACAACTCTGTTATTCGCATGTTACATACAAGGCACACAGCCAGGAAGTGGCAGGGCCAGAATTGAGCCCAGGCCTGCCTGGCCCCAAAGTCTACCTCTAACCCAGTCCTGGACTGAGAGATGGAACTGAATGAGACATGATGCCATCCTTGGAAAGAGAAGCCATGTCTTTGAGAATCCACAGGAGAGGAAAAAGAGAATATGGGAGGATAATGGATAGAAAAAGGGAAGAGTCTTTCAAGACTTTTGCCCTAAAAATTTGAAAAACTCCTGATTCAGGCTTATGTAGAACATCCAAAGAGATAATAGATTCCTGAGTGGCTTTCCAACCTATCCTTCACTTAAAAAAAAAAAATAGACAATAATAAAAAAAATAAGATGGTTGGATAGATGAATTCATATGTGATAAAGCAAATGTGGCAAATGGTTAACAATAGTTGAAATTAGATTTTAAGTATATGCCTATTCACACTACAGTTTTTATAACCTATATATATATTTGAAAATTTCCACACACACACACACACACACACACACACACACACACACACAATGTTGTAGGCAGGGGGAAATAAGCAATAGTTGGGCAGGGAAGTAGGAAAATAGAGTTTTCTAGTTCTGTCTCACTTGGCAGCTATTAGCCACATGGCAATTGAACACATGAAATGTGGCTAGTCTGAGTTGAGAGAGTCTGTATATGTGATATAGACTTCAGATTTCAAAAACTTAGTACACAAAAGAATGGAAAATATCTCATCAATAATTTTTATCCTATTCACAGGTTGAAATAATAATTTTTATGTTGGATTAAATAAGAATATATTTTTAAAGTTTATTTTGAGAGAGAGAGAGAGCAGGGGAGGGGCAGAAAGAGAGAGAGAGAGAGAGAGAGAAAGAATCGCAAGCAGACTCCATGCTGTCAGCACAGAGCCCTACTCGAGACTTAATCTCACAAACCATGAGATCATGACCTAAGCCGAAATCAAGAGTTGGATGCTTAACCAACTGAGCCACCCAGGTGCCCCTAAAATATATTATTTAAATTAATTTCACCTGCTGCTTTTTACTTTTTTTAAAGCTACACATTTAACTTACACGTGCACCCTGTGTAGCATTTCTACTGAACAGTGTCACCTAGAGCATCCAGTCACCACAGATCCTATTCCTTTGCTCACTCACACCTGCTCTTGATCACGTCCTGTGCCAGGGCAGGCAGGGATGAATCATAGTCACAGCCTCAGAGAGCTGAAGGTCTAGGTCCTGGAGACAAGCCAAGACAGACTTGTAAACACTATAGGATTTCAGTATCTAGGTAATCTCTGTGACTTCCTTGCTTATGAGTATCCACATGGTGCCTTTTTTCTTTTTCTTTTTCTTTTTTTTTAGACTGAGGACAGAATCTTTCTAGAGTACATTTAGAAATACGTGGGGTGTTTGAAGTGGTCAGCATTTGGGGTCAGCATTTCATATGTAAGAACTCGGGAAGGTAAACATTCCACATTGAGGACAGTCCCATATGAGGAAGAAATATCTTGTCCAAAACACCAGTAGTGTACCTGTTGAGAAATCCAGTAGAGGAATAATGACATACCTGTTTCTACCCTCTGGATAAGGACTCTGAGGCCTGTTAACCAACCCACACTGAGGTAGCACCATTATTTCTGTGGAGGCAAGAACAAGGAGTTTCCTGGGGTACTGAATCTCATAACACAATTCTGTATCTCCTGAAAGGTAGGAAAATTACCCTGGGACAGTTAGGGACACCCAAGGGTTCAGCTCCCAGTAGGAAACCTGTCTGATTATGAGGACTGCCAAAGGCAGTGTTCAATTATCCCAGCCTACTTAACCATCTGGGAGCCTGTACCCAGAACTCAGGGCACCACTCTCCAGCATTAGGCTCTAAAATGCCACAGGGACAGACCACTTCTGGAGGTGGTACCCAGTGAAAACGAGCCATCCCTCTGGTCTGATCTCTGGGGGCCAGAGCTATGGGAGATGAGGAGTGTGGGTGGGTGTGCCACATCACTTCAGCTGAAGGACAAGTCCCCAAACTAGATCCCCAGAAGGCCTTAGCTGAGCAACAGGTAAATATATAAGAACTCAGAGATAGATGAGTATCACTGCTAGCCTGTGAAAGGATCAGAAATCCCTTCCTAGAACAAGGTGCAGTGGTCCAAGCAAGAGATGATAGGTGCATGCATCACAATGGTATCTGGGAGAAAAGCAGGTAGAACAAACTTAAAAGATATTATTGAGATGGAAGTAAGACAACTTTCTGACACATCTGATGAGGAGAATTAAGAAGTAGAAGCCAAGTATAAATCTAGGGATCTGAAATGAACAACTGAATAGTAGAACAGGCAGGAATAACTTCTTGAGAAACTGGTCAGTGAAGGGGAGAGGAAAGATGAGGCAGCAGCTGCAGGAGGAAATTATGTCAAAGAAGGTTTTATTTTAAAGGTGCAAGAAGATTGAGCCCTATATTCCATGGGAATCACCAAGGGAGAGAGGTGACTCATGGAATGATGTTTCTGTGGAGGAGAGAGGGATTAGAGTCAGGAATGGGGGTGGAGTGGGATATTTTGAGATTGATTCCCTGTCTCAGTGCCTGGTGTCATGAGCCATGAGCCTCTAGCCAACTAGATACCTGAAGTGACGCTCCTTAGACCTCATTCCTTTTCCTTTATGTTAACATTAAAAATTGTTTTTAAGCTATGTGCTATTTACTACAAAAGTCTAAAAAACAGTGATAGAAAAGTTGAAAGCAAAAAGATAGAAAAGATATGTCAAGCAAATACTAAGCAAAAGAAAACTGGTATAATGTTAATAATAGATAAAGTAAATTTTAGGGCAGAAAAAATTCTAGAGACAAACAGGATCCATATACAAACACAAAGGATTATTTTCACCAGCAGGATACACCAATTATAATGTTGCATGCTCCTAATACTCAGTGAAGTGGTACAATAGAGTTTTCTAGTACTGTCTCATATGGTCACTATTTTAGACTTTACAGAACTTTATAGAACTATAAGGAGAGGGGCGCCTGGGTGGCTCAGTCAGTTGAGCAGCCGACTTCGGCTCAGGTCATGATCTCACGGTCTGTGGGTTCGAGCCCCACATCGGGCTCTGTGCTGACAGCTCAGAGCCTGGAGCCTGTTTCAGATTCTGTGTCTCCCTCTCTCTGACCCTCCCCCGTTCATGCTCTGTCTCTCTCTGTCTCAAAAATAAATAAATATTAAAAAAAATAAAAAAGAAAAAGAAAAAAAAAAGAACTATAAGGAGAAATCAGTAAATTCACAATGAAGAAAAGGATTCTAACACATATCTTTTCATTATTGAGAGACCAAGCAGACAAAACAATCAGTAAGAATTTAGATTCGAATAAAGTAACTGTGAAGCTTGATAAAATGGACATATATAGAAACACTGCCCTCAGCAGAGAAGACACATTCTTTTCAAGTACACAGATACTATTGATGAAAAACTGCCAGAAAGTAGGTCGTAAAGCAAGTCTCAACAAATTTTAAAGGATGAGTATCCTACAGACCATATTCTTTGACTACAGTGAAATTAAATTAGAAATCAAGCTGAGATAAATTTTAAAAATTTAAGGTTTACCCAATGACCTCCATTTGTTTGGAAATTAAGAAATATACTCTATAATAATTATAATAAAAGAAATAATAGTGGAAATTACAAATTATTGAGAACAAGAGAGAAATAGCACATATCAAAATATGTAGAGTGAAATTAAAGGAGTATTTCTATTAGGAAAAATAAAGTCTGAAATTTAACAAGCTTAAAAATTGAGAAGAAAGCCAAAGTGAGTAGAAGGAAGAAAAAAATAAAATTAGAGTGGATATAAATCAAATAGCAAATAGAGAAACAATAGGGAAAAATCAACAAAATCTAGAGTAAGTTTTTGAAAAAACTACAATCAACAAATCCTGAGCTAGACTAATAGAAAAAAGTGAAAAGACTCAAATAAATAGAATCAGAAATGAAAGAGGAGACACTACAACAAATGACAGAGAAATAAAAAAAAACATAAGGAATTACTATGAACAATTATACACCAACATATTGCATAATCTAGAAGAAATGGATAAATTCTTAGAAACCCATAACCTATGAAAACTGAACTGAAAAGAAATAAACAGACCAATAACAAATAAGGAGATTGAATCAGTAACCCAAAACCTCCCACCAAAGACACACTAGGACCAGATGGCTTCACATGTGAATTCTACCAAACACCCAAAGAAAAATTAAAACCAAAAAAAGAAAAAGAAAAAAAAAACACAGAACAAGAGAGAACACTTGCAACTCATTTTATGAGGCTAGCATCACCTTGACACCAAATGGAAACAAAGCTGCCACAAGGGAAAAAACAAAACAAAACTAATATCTAATATCTAACTAACAAGCTAATATCTAACTAATCTCTAACTATCTAACTAATATCTAAACTAACAAGCTAATATCTTTGATGAACACACGTGCAAAAATCGTCAGTAAAAATTTTAAAAAACTGAATTTAAAAACATATTAAGAGGATTATATAGCACAAGTCAGATTTATTCCTGGAATGCAAGGATGGTTCGACATACAACAATCAATCAATGTAAGACACCACATCAACAAAATGAAGAACAAAAAACACATGAACATCTCAATTGATGCAGGAGAAGCATTTGACAAAATTCAACACTATTTAACTATAAAAACACTCAACAAAATGAAAATAGAAGGAAACTACTTCAACATAATAAAACTCATATATGAAAAACACACAGCAAACATCATACTCAAAGGTGAAAGACTGAAAGCTTTTCCTCTAAGATCAGGAACAAAGCAAGGATGCCCCCCTTTCAACGTAGTACTGAAAGTTCTAGCCAGAGAAATTAGGAAAGAAAAAGAAATAAAGGCAACCTAATTGGAAATAAATAAGTAAAGTTATCTCTATTTGAAGAAAATCTGATATTTAGAAAACTCTAAAGACTTCACAAAAAAAGCTGTTAATGCTAATAAATGAACTCAGCAACATAGCAAGATACTACACACAAAAGTCAACACACAAAAATCAGTTGCATTTCTATACATGAACAATGAACAATCTGAAAAATAAATAACAAAAATACGTCCATGAACAATAGCATCATAAAGAATGAAAGACTTAGGAATTAACCAAAGAACTGAAAGACTTGTACAATAAAAAAATACAAATATTGCTGAAAGAAATTTAAACAGGCATAAATAAATAGAAACACTTCCCATGCTCCTGGATTGGAAGACTTACCATCCTTTAAATATCAAAACTACCCAAAGTGACTTACAGATTCAGTGCAATCCCTATGAAAATCCTGAGGACATGTTTTGCAGAAATAGAAAAACTCATCCTAAAATTCAATGGAATTTCAAAGGATACTGAGCAGCCAAAAACAATCTTGTAAAAGAAGAGCAAAACTGGAGGACTCACACTTCCTGATTCCAAAACTCACTACAAAGTTACAGCAATCAGAACAGTGTGGCATTGGCAAAAGGGGGGGGGGGAGAGAGAGAGATCTATAAACCGATAGAATAAAATAGCCCAGAAATAAACTCCCACACATATGGTCAAATGATTATTGACAAGGGTGCCAAGACCATTCAATGGGGAAAGGACAGTCTTTGCAACAAATGGCACTGGAAAAACTGGGTATCCACATGAAAAGAATGAAGTTAAACCCTTACCTAAAGGGATCCCATGCCCCCAAATTAACTCAACATGGATTAAAGACCTAAGTGTAAGACCTGAAACAATAAAACTCTTAGAAGAAAGCACAAGACACAAGTCTTATAACATTAGATCTGGCAATGACTTCTTAGATATGACACCAAGGACATAGGTAACAAAAAAACATTAGACAAACCAGACCTAATGAAAAATTTTAAACTTCGTGTATCAAAAAATACTATCTATAGAATATAAAGGCAACCTACAAAATAGGAGAAAATATTTGCAAATCATATATTTGATACGAGATTAATATCCTGAATCTATAGAGAACCTCTAAAACTTGACAACAACAACAAAAAAACAATTTAATTCAAAAGTGGGAATAAGATTTGTGTCAACATTTCTCCAAAATGATATATGAATGGTCAATAAGTACATGAAAAGATGCTCAATATCACTCATCATTATGGAAATGGAATTGAAAACCACAATAAGCTACTACCTCATGCCTATTACAATGGCTATTACTAAGAAAGAAAACAGAAATTAACAAGTTTTGGCAAGGATATGGAGAAATTAGAACTCTTGCATGCTGTTGACGGGAAAGCAAAATAGTACAGCCACTGTAGAAAATAGTACGAAGCTTCCTCAAAAAAAATTTTTTAAAGAATTGCCATATCATCCAGCAATTCCACTTTGGGCATATACCCACAAAAACCAAAAGCGGGGTTAATATTAGCATAGCAGCATTGTTCACAGCAGCTAAAACATGGGAGCAACCCAAGTTTCCATCAACTGATGAATGGATAAGCAAAATGTATATATACATACAATGGACTATTTGTTAGCCTTAAAAAAGGAAGAGATTCTGCAATGTCTACAATAAGGATGAACCTTGAAGGCATTATGCTAATTGAAATAAGCCAGTCACAAAAAGACAAGTACCATATGATTCCACATAGTAGCCTCATCTTCTTATTTACAATTCTCTATTGCCTTGTCTATGAATTCAGTTTCCATTTACTACTCCAGGAATGATGATACAGGAGCTGAAGGAGTTACTGAGAGGATTTCAGCTGGGCTTGGTGGCTCCCCATTCCTCCTGGGACTTTTCTGTGAGTCTCTGGTTCAAGCATTGACAATTACTGACTCAGTTGGAAGGCAAACATCTCTGATGCCCAACTACCTGAACCTGCCTGCTTGCTGCCAAGTTAGAGTCCTTAACCAGTCATCCTGATGGTTGCCTCAGGCCCTTCCCCCTGCTCCTGGTAACTGTTGCCTCTGAGCTGAGAACCCCCAAAACCACTGTCCTTACTATAGTAATCCCTTCCTTATTTTGTTTGGCTGTGGTTTCTTCTAACAATCCAATCTCATTTGCTTACCATTTTCAGCAATTCCTTGACATTTCTGGTCTGCTGGTAGCACTGTCTCTGATTTTTCAGTGCTGTTAAGAATTTATTTTCATTTAAACATGTAAAAGTTTTATCTTCTACAACTTTGGGGGAAGCCATCCATACAAGTGTTGAGTTTCCAAACTTGGCTGGTGCCAAGGATTCAAGATCTTATTTTCTGGACCAAAGTTGATATATACTTTTCTGATTTGTAAGTTTATTGATATGAAAGGCATCCAGATTCATAAAAGTGAAGGTATATTTGAGGTTTTGGCCTCATTGAAAATGACATAAAGATAATTATAAAGCTTAGAGAAAGGACGTATTAGTGAATAGACTGCTGGATTCTGAGAGAATAGATTCTTTTAACGTTTATTTATTTTTGAGAGACAGAGCATGAGCTGGGGAAGGGCAGAGGGAGAGGGAGACACAGAATCCCAAGCAGGGCCCAGGCTCTGAGCTGTCAGTGCAGGGCCCCATTCAGGGCTTGAATTCACGAACAGTTAGATCATGACCTGAGCCGAAGTCAGAAGCTTAACAGACTGACCCACCCAGGTGCCCTGAGAATAGATTCTTTTAATACACATTTGGTCTCTTCCCTCAGTTAGAAGCAAGTAGAGCCCAAGGTGACAGGGTGCACAGCCACATAACTGGGGCACACAGATTTGATGTCCACTGGATTCCTTGATCTGTCATCCTGCCACCATAGTGATCTCCCTAGGCCTGAGCCTTGGAATTCAGGGCTTCATAGCTGTTCCAACCACGTCCTCCCAATTTCCCAAAGACCATCGAGATTGGCCTGATGTCCACCAGGTGGAGCCCAGAAGCTAGAGGCCATCAGATCACCCCCAAATCAATCTTGCATCTCTGACAAGAATAAAACACCAAGAGGCAGAAGGGTTTATCCCAGAAATATAAGAAGAGTTTGACCTTGGGAAAAAATATATATTGATGGAAATCACTTCATTAACATATTAGGAGAAGAGCTCTATGATCATGATGGATACAATAAAAGATCTGGATTAATGGAGAAACAAACAATATTCCTGGATGAGAAAATTTGATTTTATAATGATGTCAATACTGCCTTCCAAATTAGTCAATGAATTAAAGGCAAAATCTCAGAAGAGATTTCATGAAATTTGTCAAGATGACTGCAAAATGTTTCTGGAAAAGGAAATGTGCTAGAATAACCAAGATACTATTGAAAAAGGCTAGTAAGAAGGAATTTGACCTAGAAGATATCAATATAGACTAGTAATCTACAGTAATTAAAACAGTATGGTATGAGGACTGTAAGAGACAATAAAATTTATTTAAAACATAATACTATGTCTAGAAAGAGATCCATAAATATGAAAAATTAGTATTGGTAAACAGTGTTGCAACAAATATAATGCTAGAAAAACGCATGTAATCTAATGAACAGAAAACACATAAGAGATATCCTGGTTTGGGGAGGGAGGAATGGATTACCCAGGAACATGAGGAAACTGTGGGGATGACAGATAAATTCTCAGTCTTGATTGCGCTGATGGCTTCATGACTATACGCTTATGTTAAAATTCATCAGATTACATGATTTAAATATAAGCAATTGTACATCACTTATCTTTAATAAGACTAGAACAAGAAAGCATGCTTTAAAGCCATATTTACATATGATTACAAAATTGATCTTTCTATGCAAATATGCATATGTAAAGGACCAGAAAAATATGTAGATAGACACTGGCTACCTTTGGGGAGTCAGGGAGAGGGGGCATGAAGAAGGAGTATAACTTTTACATCATACATTTTTGTATTCTTTGCATCTTTTTATTTTTTTAAGCTTATTTATTTATTTTGAGAGAGACAGAGAGAGAACAAGTGGGGGAGGAGCAGAGAGAGTGGGAGAGACAGAATCCCAAGCAGGTTCTGTGCTGTCAGCATGGAGTCCGATATGGGGCTCAAACTCACAAATCATGAGATCTTGACCTGAGCTGAGATCAAGAGTCAGATGCTTAACTGACTGAGCCACCCAGGCGCCCCTCTTCATGGTTTTTTAAAAGAATGTTCTGGGGGTACCTGGGTGGCTCAGTCAGTTAAGTGTCCCACTTCGGCTCAGGTCATGATCTCACTGTTCATGAGTTCGAGCCCCATGATGGGCTCTGTACTGACAGCTCAGAGCCCGGAGCCTGCTTCCGATTCTGTGTCTCCCCCTCTCTCTGTCCTTCCCCCGCTTGTACTGCCTCTCTCAGTGTCTCAAAAAATGAATAAATGTTAAAAAAAAAAAAGTAAAATAATAAAAGAATGTTCTATATGTATAGCTTGTATAAATACATAAAAAGCTAATAAAGTCACTTGTATTTTAAAACAGTTAAATAAAAATCCAACAACAATAACAATAGTCAGCTCTGAAATAAAACGACCCTATTTGATAAAGAGGCCCTCCAGCCCACAGAGGCATGGACTCTGAGAACTAGAAGGAACCTCAAGGAGCAACCATCAAGATGCCTGTTTTGAGGTTGGAGAAGAGGAGCCAGGTGCAGTGAGAGGCACCCAGTCACTGCCTGACCTGGGCAGACCTGCTTTGCACTGAGGGAGATGCATTCAAGGGCAGACAAATCAGCGTCACAGAGCAAACCCCGGACACTGAGCCAGCTCCTTCCTCTCTAGAGCAGTTTCCTTGTCTCTACAATGAGGGTGGGCCAGGATGGTAAATATGGACTCCTTGCTCTGATATTCTGTAATTCTGTTTGTCTCTTTTCATCTAGTTCCCTCCTCATTACACTCTTTCCAGATTTTGCATTTTCTTGAGATCCTTATGACAGTTGAACCAGGACCTCTAACTCTCCTGGAAAGCACCCTCGCCTATCATTTGTGTACTCACCATTCATTAATGTTTAAATTTATTCGCGAGAACTCTTTATGTATTTATTTAACTGCTCATCCACTCACTCATTTACTCATTCTATAAACATGCTTGGGTCACACTGGCTGGGGACTGATCTGTGAGTGCAGATCCCGACCCTGAGTCACTTTCGCCAACTTTTTCACACCAATTAAGATTTCCAAATAGACTCTGTGTAATTGGGTCTTTGGGACATCATCCCTGAAGCACCCCAAAGTTTCTACGCTGGGCACATTTCCCCTTCTCCCTCTAAATTGCCTTGGGGATTGCACAGTCCCTTGGCACATAGGGAGCTTTGAAAGGTGCCTACTCCATTTGACCTGCCTGCTCCCTGGGAGGCTGTCGGCCACGATGGAGCCGGGAGCCACCCGGGTCAGGGAGTCCCTGGGAGGCCGCAGTAAGCTACTGAGTCCCTGTTCAGCCTTGAGCCCATCAGAATTTCCTAATTCCAACAAGTGTGATACTCTTCAGAGAACGTCCCACTGAATTTTGAGTACTTTACCTAATTCCACCCAATTCTAAAAGCTCTACTTAATTCTATTGAGTTGCAAACACTTCACTGAATTTTGCAAAAGTCTAGGCATGTGTTCTAAGTTGGGAAAGCTGAGTCAGTGTGAAACCCCATGTCCTGCCCACCAGGGTTCCCTGTGTAAAGGAGGCTTGGGCCCACTTCTTTGAACTGTGTTCTCCTAGTTGCAGCCAAAGAAGGTTCTTGGTCTCTAAAGTATATTCCAGGGAACAAGGGACATGAATCTGAAAAAGCCTCAAGGTAAGTAAAAAAATGGAGATATGGGGGCAGGTGAAGGGGCCTTGGCTAGGAGTCAGGACCTCCAAGGAATTACTGGAACCTTGGCTTCCCCCTCCAACTCAGTGTGTGATGATGCTGGGCAAGCCCTTCTCTCTCTGGACCTCAGTCTCCCCATATGTAAAAAGGGGTTGGTCTACATGAGCTGTGAGACCCTTCCAGTTCTGCCAGGCTGTCCTCCAGATTAGGAACAGCTCATGTTTGTCACCCAGCTGCTCACTCCCAATTTGTCTTAGCCCCATGAAATCACATCAAGACAGGAAGAAGTTGATGGCTTCAACTTGGCCTTCAGAACCTGGGGGAGGAGATGCCACCCCTGTGGGCTGGCAGGATAGGCAACAAGCGAGAAGTGAGTGAGAGAGGTGAGTGCCACCTTGAAAATGCCAGCAGGGCTGTGCACAAAGGAGAGAGGGCTCAAGGTGACCCGGGAGAAACAAAGGAAGGCTCCCTGGTGGGGGTAGCATCTGAACTGGTTTTTAGGTAGCAGATGGCCAGGAGTAAGGCAGAGGCAGAAAGGACACTGTAGGCTCTGCAGACAAAGCTTCCTAGCCCTGCTTTGAGAACCAGAGTTCCATAGCATCCATACACATCCCTTCTTGGCCCCTCTTCCCAGAGGCCCTCATCCTCCAGCTAAAGGAGAGACAAAAGAGCAGGGAGAGACAGCAACTCAGCACACAGGCTGGAAAGCAGACAAGACATTAGAGCTGGTTTGGTGACCATGTCCCTGCTCTGATGTTTCTCTGTCTTCCTGGTTCAGTCCAGACAAAGTTTGCTCCCTACCCCAAGGGCTCTTCCTTCTGTACTGACACGTCCAGGGTCCCAGCTTGGTCTCCATTCATCCTAGTAGTCCTGCTTGGTCCTCTGAAGCCCTGGCCACAAGTCCAAGGATCCGTACTACCAGGTGTGTGTGTGTGTGTGTGTGTGTGTGTGTGTGTGTGTGTGAGAGAGAGAGAGAGAGAGCCCATGAGAGAGTGCCTGCTACACATATGCATACACTCACGTGGAGGACCATACAGGCACATACATGAGCCCATGTGTGGCATATACACGCACAGGCACGTATGTGCATACAGGGGGGGTCAAACAGTTGTTTGTACACACACATGGAGTTGGGGGCATATATGGGAACATTACGTGGGTGTATGTATATTGCGATAGAGAGCCAACAGCTGCTTATGTTTGTTAGTGACTTTAGGGGATAGATTATAGTATGTGGAGCCGTGCAAAGGAAGCTATGGCATGGCCCGACTACTGGGGCTTCAGGAAAACACAGTGCCACCTCTATGCTGCCCACAGCCCTGGCACAGCGCCTGCTGCTATTGACACTCTGTTAAATAGAGGTGCCCCTCCACGAGCCCTGTCTCAGGTTTTCCCAGCCGAATCTTGGAGGGAGCTTGCAGATCACACTCCTCTACCTCACAATGTGTCTAGACACAGTCAAGAAAAGGCAAGACCTTCTATTTGAGGTCCCAAGACTAGGGCAGAGCTCTCCCTGCTGCAGAAGAGGCCCTTCGTTCCTGCAGTAGGACCCAGAGCCCTGGACCCTGTGTTTATTCTGTGTGAGAGGAAAGCGTCCACAGGGGCCACTCGCCTTGAACTTTGCTGGGTGGTGCAGGCCCAGTAACACCCAGAGACTCCATACTGGGAAGGATTTTTGTGACCCTTAGCATGGCTTAACAGAAAGAGAGAAAAAAAAAAAGGAAGAAGTATGTCCATGGGAGAAGTAGGCTTCCTGTCACTAGAGACCCGCAAACAGAAGCAGGATGAAGCTAGGCATGGAAATTGGAGATGATTTCTGCATAGAAATGGTTTGAATTTAGTGGCCCGGGAGCATATTTGTTCCCCTAATGCCTAGCATGATGACTGTAATAGGAGCTCAATCTCTCCTTCATTCTGGAATGGATAAACACAGGAGGAGTAAAAGAAGGAAACTCTCATGCAAGTGAGGCACGGACAGGAACTGGTGCTCACTCTAGATCCTGGCTTGGACAGCGTGTCCCATGGGTTTACTGACATCTTGCAAGTGTCTGAAACACTAAGTATGTCCATGGGACATGTTGACTCATGCTCATTACCTGGTAAGAAGACTGAGGGGAGAATGTGGGAGAAAGATGTTCATCCATTGTGATTAAAGAACAACCAACATTTGGTGCTCGACAGAAGCAAATCTCTGCCGTGAGCATGATGTCAGTGCCATGCATTTGAGAGGACTAGATTCTAGGCCCACCTTGCCAGAGGCTTACGATGTGACCTCAGCTTCCTACCTGTGCAATGAGATCCAATGGATTCACCTCTCAGGGAGTTTTCCATGCAGATGCCTTAGGAATTCATGAAGTCAAAGCAGCTCTAGCTCAGGCCCAGAGAAAATAGGAGGTTTGGGGCCAGGCCAACTAGTCCTTCAAATTTCAGCTCAAAAGCCTGTGATGAAGGCAGATTCTGAAGGTCAATCCACACACAGTAGCTGACAAACAGGCCCTGTGGAAGGACAGGTTGGATGAGCCAACTGATAAGCTCAGAGATCAGCAGCCCCTCCAATGTGAGGCACAATGTATGCTTCATGCATGGAGACCAGAGCTAACCTGAAGACACAAATCAGATTTCTGCAGGCTGAGAAATAAGGGAAAAGGGCATTCCAAACAGTGGGAACAGTATAAAGCAGCTCAGAGGTTCCTTAAAGCCAAGAGGAACCTCAGGAACCATCTAGCCCAGGGATTCTCAAGTGTGGCACTGTGGCCAGCAGAAGCAGCATCACCCAGACAAACTGAGTGAGAAACTCTGCGGATGAAACTCCACAATCTGTATTTTAACAAACTTTCCAGGTGATTCTAGTACACATTCATTTGAAGACCTCTGATCCAGTATACTTTTTTCCCCAAACTATGTTAGTAGAATACTTATGTGCTGTAGATTAATGTAAAAAGAATGATACCCATGGTCAAATAAGTTTGGGAACTACATGCCCTGTACCACTTTTGGAAAGTCACAAATCACATTGGCATATAAGGCTCTGAGAAGTCCTGCAGTAAAGAACTTTATTTACTTTCAATTAATCTAGTGGTATCTCAAATTAATTTTTCAGATTGCCTACTAACATTTCCATTAACACTCTCTTAGGGAAATGCTGATCCAGATCAATGCTCACTTTTCACGTGGATGAATTGCGGCCTAGAGGTGTGCAAATTGTCCAAACTCGAGGACAGACTGTGCATAAAAGCTGGAAAAGGCCCAAGCAATATACTTCAACCCAAAAGATGTTCTTTTTTTTAATGTTTATTTTTGAGAGAGAGAGAGCACGAGCAGGGGAAGGGCAGAGAGAGAGAGGGAGACAGAGGATCTAAAGCAGGTTCTGCAATGAGAGCACAGAGCCCAACACAGGGCTTGAACTCATGGACTGTAAAGTCCTGACCTGAGCCAAAGTCGGATGCTCAACTGACTGAACCACCCAGGCACCCCAACCCAAAAGAGGTTCTGTGGGCTCTCCACCACCATACACCCTCTTTCCCTCCATCCCAGCTGTGTGCCCCCCTGAGCACTGCAGTATGGAGCTGGTCAATAGGACAGAGATCTCTGAGTTCTTTCTGAAAGGATTTTCTGGCTACCCGGCCCTGGAGCACCTGCTCTTCCCTCTGTGCTCAGCCATGTACGCGGTGACCCTGCTGGGAAACACTGCCATCGTGGCAGTGAGTGTCTTAGATGTCCGCCTGCACACACCCATGTACTTCTTCCTGGGCAACCTCTCCATCCTGGACATCTGCTACACGTCCACCTTTGTGCCTCTGATGCTGGTCCACCTCCTGTCAGCTCAGAAGACCATCTCCTTTATTGGCTGTGCAGTCCAGATGTGTCTGAGCCTGTCCACAGGCTCCACAGAGTGTCTACTGCTCGCTATCATGGCCTACGATCGCTACCTGGCCATTTGCCGGCCACTCAGGTACCCCGTGCTCATGAGCCACCGGCTCTGCTTATTCCTGGCGGGAACCGCGTGGGGCCTCTGCCTCTTCAAGTCGGTGACTGAGACGGTCATTGCCATGAGGCTGCCCTTCTGTGGCCGCCAAGTGGTTAGTCACTTCACCTGTGAGATCCTGGCAGTGCTGAAGCTGGCATGCGGCGACACGTCAGTCAGTGAAGTCTTCCTGCTGGTGGGCGCCATTCTGCTGCTGCCTGTACCCCTGGCATTCATCTGCCTGTCCTACATACTTATTCTGGCCACCATCCTGAGGGTGCCTTCAGCCGCTGGGCGCCGCAAAGCCTTCTCCACCTGCTCGGCACACCTGGCTGTGGTGATGCTTTTCTATGGCACCGTAATATTCATGTACATGAAACCCAAGAGCAAGGAGGCACGCGTCTCTGACGAGGTCTTCACGGTCCTCTATGCCGTGGTCACACCCATGCTGAACCCAGTCATCTACAGCTTGAGGAACACGGAAGTGAAGGAGGCTGCCAGGAAAGTGTGGGGTAGAAGTTGGACCTCCAAGTGAGGGACACCTGGGCTCTTTAGGGTAGTGGGTGAGGCCTCCTATAGGGAGGACAGGTGTGGTGCAGGGCTGTGTGGCTGGAATCTTCACCCCAGAAAGCCAGCATCGAGTCCCACTGGGGCCGCCACAGAAGGGCTCACAAAGCACCGCTTGGTTCCTCCCCTGGCATGGCCTGGCCAGCTCTCGGCACCACCGCCTGCACCTCTACACCGGCTCCTGGCTGGCCTCAAGACTTCACTCTCAGTCTCCTTCCACTCTATCCTCCCTGGGGGATAGATAGAGGGGCCTCTAGATAGAGGGGCCTTTTTGAAAAGCACATGTGATCACACCCTCTCCTGACTGAAACCCAGTGGCTGCCCACTGCCCTCAGGACAAAGCATAATCTTCTCAGTGGGGCATTCAGGGCCCTCACAAGCCGGCCCTGCTAGTCCTGACTAACCCCTGGGCTCCTGCCCCACATTCCCCCTCCTGACAGCCACACGTGCCAGCCAGGTGTGAGCCTCGGGATTGGCCAGCACTGCCCAGCTCTGTGCTCTTTTGGCTCTTCCCACGAGGCAGCACAACTCCACATGTAAAAGGATGGCCTGACTGTCAAGGGCCAGCTCGAATGCCACCTCCCCCACGAAGCTTTGCCCCTCCCTGAGCTCCTCCTGCTTTATTTTCAGTCTTACTATAAGAGCAGAAAAGGTAAGAATCCACTCTGGCCCCACAGCCCAGCCCTGCCCAACCCTAGCCTCCCATAGGTTTCTTAAATACATTCACGAACACATCAGTGTAGGGGTGATAGTGACAGAGCCTGGGGTCCTTCCTGAATCTGAGCGGAGCTAAGTTCAGAGATGACAGGCATGGTACCCAGGGAGGTGACAGTAGAGGAAGTGATGAGGCCCAGAATCCATGATTTCCAGACCCGTCTGGCCACCAGGGCACCCATCACCCTGAACAGCCAGGGCCTGTGTTCCCGATGTCTCTCTTGAGCACGGAAAGCAGCCTCTTCCATGCCTCCCAGCCCAGCATCCAGGCCTCACCTGGCTTTGGGGAGACTTGCTCTATCCTTCCTTACCTCATTGCAGGGATCCTGCCAGAGCTGCCCCTTCCTGGTGCTCAGCCTCTTCTCAGCTTTCCTTTCTGAGAACTCAGTGAGCACACAGCAGAAATGGATGCAGAGTCACAGGGCATCTCCCTTCCCTGCCCCCCTCTGGCCTCAGTGGTACTGTCTGTGTGATGGGGAAGCTAGCCTTGGCCTCCAGGAAGCAGTCCAGCTCTCCTGCCTGCCCCCCGCTGCAGGAAAGCGGAATCCTTGCTTGAGCGCTCTGTTCCCCTCCAGTCCCTCCTTCTGCTTCCCACATCGGTCAGAACAGAGGCACGGAGGAAAGAAGCACAGCCTGCTCGCTGAAGCTCAGCCCTTTCTGACCAGGCCAGAGTGAAGGCTGCCCACAAAGATGCCCAGCTTCGATGCCAGGACAAGAATCTGGATGTTATCAGGTGGGCATTGGGGGTGTTAAAATCACATTTACTTTTAGATTAGTGATTAGATATCATTTTCACCGATGAAATTAGTGAAGAACTTTTTTACTGTCCGTTGGTAATGAAGGTGCAGTGAAGAAGTAACGTCATCCACTGCTGGTGAGGGTGGGAATAAGTTAATATAAATTCCTGGCAAAATCAGCCAGAAGTATGGGGGCGCCTGGGTGGCTCAGTCGGTTGAGCGTCCAACTTTGGCTCAGATCATGATCTCATGGTTTGTGAGTTCGAGCCCCGCGTCGGGCTATGTGCTGACAGCTGGCAGCCTGGAACCTGCTTCAGGTTCTGTGCCTCCCTCTCTCTCTACCCCTCCCCTGCTCGTGCTGTCTCTGTCTCTCAAAAATAAATAAATGTAAAACAAAAAAAATCAGTCAGAAGTATGAATCAAAAGACTTAAAAATTGCTGGACTCTGTGACCTAACACATCTACTTGTAGGAATTAGTCTAATATGATCATTAGAGGTGCAAAGATCTATGAATAAGGATATATATATATATATATATATATATATATATATATGGACATTAATCACAGCATTATTTATAGTAACAGGAAGTTGTAAGAATCTTAACATCTAATCATAGAAGAGTGTCCAAATAAATCTTGGTGGTGTCCAATAATAGAATATGATGCAGCCTTCAAAAAATTCTTATTTTCTGAAGAATATTTGATAATGGAAAATGCTCCCAATGTAGTTAAATAGAAAAAAGCAGAATTCACAACTTTGTATTCACTGTGATCCCAATATTATTTGTTTAAGTATTTTTGTTATGGATTTATGAATAAGTATATATGCAAAAATTCTGGGAAACTATGACAAAATATTAAGAGTTTCCACTGGGTGGTGGGGTTAGATAGGATTGATAGGTTAGATAAGGATTGTTTCTTCATTTAACTAATTCCAATATTTCCAATATTTATAACATGAACGTGACTTAGAACTTAAAAATAAGGTGATTCATTTTAAATTTTTTTTTTCAACGTTTATTTATTTTTGGGACAGAGAGAGACAGAGCATGAACGGGGGAGGGGCAGAGAGAGAGGGAGACACAGAATCGGAAACAGGCTCCAGGCTCTGAGCCATCAGCCCAGAGCCCGACGTGGGGCTCGAACTCACAGACCGCGAGATCGTGACCTGGCTGAAGTCGGACGCTTAACCGACTGCGCCACCCAGGCGCCCCAAGGTGATTCATTTTCAAGAAATGGACGATCTCCTGGCTCCAGAGTAGAGCACAGATGAGAAGGCCTCCAGCCTGAGGGGCATGCAGTGAGGAAGCTGTTGCCATAATCCATAAGCCAGGCTCTCATGAGGCCTGACCAGGCGGGCAACCAAGCGGAGAGAGGGCAGCTGGGAAATATTTGGGATCTACAGATGACTACAGAGGTGGACGAGAGACAGAATGGCTTTGTAGGTTGAAGCTTGGGTTTCAGGCTTATTTGGGTGGATAGCGGTGCTGCCCCTTGAGACAGAGATGGAGAAAATGAGAGCAGTGAGGGGATGGTGTTGGGTTCCAGGTGTCCGTGGGCAGCAAGAGGGCACTGGTCCATGACCATGTAGAAAACAAATAGTACCAATCTTCGAATGTTTTACTTTGACCTGTGATCTTGATAAAAATCCCAAAGGACAAGACATAGTATCATGGGAAAATCTGTAGCTGCCACTGTTTTAGTGAAGGCTGTGTTGTAGTTCCTAAACTGTGACAAGTTGTTATTCTTTATTATGAAGGAAAGGGAGGGGCACCTGGGTGGCTCAGTCGGTTAAGAGTCCAACTCTTGGTTTTGTCTCAGGTCATGATCTCACAGTTCATGAGTTCGAGCCCCACATCGGGCTCTATGCTGACAGTGCAGAGCCTGCTTGGGATTCTCTTTCCCCTCTCTCTCTGCCCCTCCCCTGCATGCTCTCTCTCTCTCTCTCTCTTTCTCAAAAGAAATACACTTAAAAAATTTTAAGTGAAGGAAATGGAAAGGAAAGGAAACATAAGGAGATAGGAAGGGAAGAGGAGGGCAAGGAAACCTATAGAGACCCGTGATTAAATCCCTGACTTAATCTCCCTCACAAGTGCTCAGGGCCTCATACCCTAGACAGCGATTCACTTTGCTAAACTTTCACGAGTCCCCATCCTCACAACATTCCTGAATGAAGATGCCCCTTTTCACGGACCAAGACATGCAGGCCTGTGGCAGGGGGCCACAAACTCCAGTCCTCAGATCCAAGGGGCAGGACAGCAACCAGACTCAGTCAGAATCTGTCCCGTGTCTGTCCTGTGCCCACCTCACTGCAACCAGGCCCTCCTGGGAAAGCACAAGAATCCTGGGGTGTCCAAGCCCCACAGCTCCCAAACCCTCAAACTTGTGTGGTTCCAGAGTTTGAACTTTAAATTGGGCAGGGACTGAGAGGTCCCCCGGGGCCCAGAGCAGGAGAGCTGTGTGGCAGGGGACCAAGAGCTGGTCCTGGAGGCCTTGGCCCTGGCCCATCCCAGAACAGTGTGTCTGCTTGTAACGAGCTCAGCACTTGCCGGCTCTGTCTCCCAAGCCTCGGGTCAGAACACCTGGCAGCCTGCTCCAGCTACCTGCAGGTGCTAATGTCACTGGGCAGTAGGTGTGAGGTAAGGACAATCGATCTAGCATGTGGGCTGTTCTCATGAAACCTTTTTTCAGTGTATGAAAACCGGAATATTTGCTTGTGAAAGAGGACGTAATGATACTAGTAATATTGGCTACCACTTACTGATTGCTTATCATGTGCCAGGCTCTATGCTAAGAGCTCTGCATGCCTTGTCTCGCTGGATCCTCAAAACTACCCCACAAGGGAACACTATTCTTATCTCCACTTTACAGGTGAGGAAGGTGAGGCTCGGAAAACTGTGAGCAAAACTGGGACTTGGGCCCTGGTTGGTCTGACTCCAAAGCCCACACTCACCTGCTCTGCCATCCAGCGAGGAAGTAGTGAAGCAGGAATCCTAGATCCAGTCATGTCAGGGAACTTGTAACGGAAGCTTTGGTCCTCTTATTCCCATCACCTTTCTTTTAAAATAATTTGTGAAGCCTAAAATAAAATATCAAATGGTTCAAACTAGTTGCCAGTCAATGAAATTGATACAATATTTACCTTGCAAAGTAACCCTGGGTCTGTCAGACCTCAGGGTTGGAAGTTGCTAGACAGAGTGAGGAAATGTTTCAGGGGTTACAGAGTACTAGAAGTCACCTAATTGAGTGCTTCCATTCACAGAAGGAGAAATTTGACCAAGGTCATACAGCAGAATCAGAACAAAGGCAACAATCGCTCCTGTCCCAGGGCTCCCAGTCCTAGCTTATGGCATCACCTTGACTCTCAGGAGGTCTAAATCTAGGGCGTGGAATTAGACAATTATTCTCAGACACTCGGTTTGCTATCTCTGTGTGAACCTGATTTTCCAGAACATGACAGAGTGTGAGACATTGGCAGATAGATGCCAGAGTGGTTTTCTGAGTGTACTGTGAGATAATATCGTACCTAAATACTCAGCAATATTTCAGGTTCTCCTCCTCCCAGCATGTGGTAGGATTACACAGGGCCAGTGAAGTGTGGGCAGATGTGACACTTCTGGGGCAGAGCATGTAACTGCTGGTGTGAATGCCCTAGTGTGTCCTTCCCCAGCCATCACAACCTGTGATGTCCAGATGGTGGAGCCTCCATCAGCCAGGATCTCTGAGGAAGACACATGGAACCGAACCCCCTAAAGACCTACAAAGGACATGTAGCACGAGAAAGAAGTAAACCTTTGTCATGGGAAGCCACTAAGATTATGTGTTACTGCAGCAAAACCTAGCTCATCTTAACTGATGCACCCAGGGAACAGCAGCCGCTCTCTGGTGTCCCATCTTGTGGCCATGGAGCAGAGTCAAAGCTGTCGGTTACCTGGACACATGGCATTTTCTAGATACAGACCTATTTCTTTGGGGCCCTAAGTCTGTCACCCCATGAGCTGGTTCTAATTTCCATGAATGTATTATGATCAGACTCCTAAATTGTGAGGAAACCCACTACTCTCTGACTTAGCTCTTCAGAAAGACAGGGAGAAGACTGGCACCCCCAAAGTTCTTCTCCCAGCAATCACAACAGTCGCTCCTCTGTTGCTGTGTGTGTGTTGGTGGGGGAGGTGATCTCAAAGTGAGACATCCGGGACGAGGGTTTGGAGCAGCGGAATAGCACCAGATCTCAAATGGCAATCATCAACACTGCCTGGGTGCAGGCACCGAGGGTAACAATGATGAATCGGACACGACCCTTTGATTAAAATAGCTCACAGTCACTTGAGAGAGGGACAACACACTACAATGCAGGGCAGAACGCAATTAACCTGTGCTTATGGCAGTAAGCATCATGTTGTTGGGATGGTCAGTTCTAGGAAGGCATCTGAGCGGGCTGTGCAGAGGAGGGGTGTGAGAGCAGAGCCTTGAAGGATGAGTGGAAGGGAAAGGCCTCTCCAGGCTGAAGAAAGAGTATGAAGAGGGATGAGATAGGAGTGTGTGGGGTTTGTCCATTAATGGGGAGTGGTCTGGTGAGGCTGGAGCAGGTGTGTGTGTAGGGGAGATGGGGCAAGGGGACAGGCCACAGCCTGTTTTCAAAAGCCCTCAAATGCCTCTGCCATTCCCACTTGGTCTTTTTGTTAGAGATGAGGGTGAGGAAGAGAAATGTGGGGACAGGTGGTTTCCCACCTTTCACCTACTTGGGAACCCCCCCCCCCACCATGCGTACACACACACACACACACACACACACACCCGTGTCAGGTATCAGAATTTGAGGTTAACATAGCTCAATTTGTAAAAACACACCGAGTACAGACCAAGCCCTTATTCTTGCATCTGAAATGTTGTGGGTATAATCCATGAAGTGATAACCTAGAAAAGGTGCTTCCTTTTAACTTCTTTACAGATTTCAAGTTTTGCTTTGTCTTTACATCCTAGACTCAAAGAAAATCTCAGAGGTTTCTAAAGCCCAGAGAGAGGAAGGGACATGCCCAAGGTCACCTAGCGTGAGGGACTGAGCGTAAAGTATTAGGACGGAAGCCACACCAGCCTCTGCTGTATTCTCAGCTCCTAGCACAGGGCCTGGCATATAGTAACTGCTCCACAGTTATCTGTTAAATGAGTGAATGAATGAGCCACCATCATACTCAGGCAATTCTGTATCTTTTTGCCAAACCTCAGCCAGAGAAACCCTGCCCTTAATTGCTCATGTGGATAAGATGTAAGGTCCAGCGCTGACCCAGATTAATCAGCTGCCTCTGTATCTCCAGAAACACCCTTAACAGTTACCCTAATTCAGGCCAGAGAAGGGAACAGTGGCACCAGCTCTGGGGATGCCGGGGGTCATGACAGACGCGGGAACCCTTGTCAGGAGGTGGTGAGCACAGATCCAGCAGGTGCTCTGTGACTGAAGATGCAGCCTTTGATCTGGATCCTCACACAACATGTAGCACTAGGCAGCACACTAGCACCTTTGCGGGTCTGCCTCATCTGAGCTACACAGCACCTCCATTTTCCAGAGGGATTCTGAGTCTCAGATAAGCCATGTGACTTGGTCAATCTCACGCAGCTAATTAGTGCTGAGTGACGCTGGGGTGCAAAGCTAGGTTTTTTGAATCATGCATTGAATATCTGTTGAGTGACTGTTCTTGGCATCACTCACTGTAGGAGGTGTGTGAAGGAAGGAAATGGGGTCCTGCTCTCTAGTAGAGGGGACGGGTGCACAGCACACTGTAGAACAGAGGGACAACCAAAGGTGGAGGGAACACAAGAAGGGAGCATGTAACCCCTCATGGAGCAGGGAGAAGAGAGACAGAGAGAATGATCAGGGCTCTGAAGGATAAGCAGGAAGCCCCCACTGGGGAAGGGAGGGAGGACCTGCCCCTAAAAGGGAATGCCTGGATGGCTGTCAATTAAGCATCTGATTCTTGATCTCAGCTCAGGTCTTGATCTCAGGGTTGTGAGTTCATGCCCCGTGTTGGGCATGAAGCCTACTTAAAAATAAATAAATATAAAAAAATAAAATAAAAGGAAACTTCTTGGGCAAGATGTAGCACTGGGAAAAGACAAGATTCATTCAGCAGAGGATGAGCCCGTCAACTCCTACAAATGCTAGATGCAATGAGGAAGAGGAATGAGGGGAAAAAATCCAGCCCTGACAGACAAACGGAACTCCAGTGCTGTCACAGGACAATGGCCTCACAGTCAATCCAGGAGTGAGGTGACTATATCTTCTGTAAAATGTCACACTCAGCTCCTGTTTCTGCTTTAAACCAGGGGTTACCTGGGCCATAAGACAGCCTTCCTGCCTAACAAGACTGCTGTACCTTAGGGACATTAGGGCTCCCTCCTGACACTGGCATTTCCCAAGGAGGCAATGAGACCAGCTCAGAAGAGCAACGAAAGCCACCTGAGAGAGAACTGCCACCTCTGCCTACCCCTCCCTTTTAAAACTAGTCACTGAATGACAACACCCCTGCCAGAGTAGAGCCTGGTATTCCCTCCTCCTGAGACATCATTGTCAATATAATTTATTCTATAAGGCAATATGGAGGCCAAGAAGTGAGTCACTTGGCTTGCATGACCAGGGTTAGATCCTGTGACCAGTGGCTCTACTGGAATTTTATGTTCTTATATGATCTTCTAAAAATCAATGGATGAGGGAAGGAAAAAAAAATCGACGGATGGCCTATCATTCCTTAAAGACAGATGACCACACATCAGGCTTACACATCTTGTGGAGTGGAAATGTTTGGCCCTTAATGCCCAAAGGAACACTAGATGAGCATCTCCCATCACCCACAGGCCTTCCAAAGTTCATCTCACCTAATACAGGGAAGAAAGGGGGCAACCTTATGATAGGTGTGGTATGTTTCTGTCTATTTATTTTTCTTACTGATGTACCCACAGCACCTAAACAAGACCTAGCACAGAATAAGTATTCAAAACCCATGCAGCAAATGAATGAATCTGAAATGCCATGAGCAAAATTCAACCATATGGAGTCATAACCTAAAAAAGATGCTTCCCTTAACAGCCAAGGACTCTTTATATTACAATGGAGTGTGCCAAACATGAATCCTACCCTTGTCTCCCCTGCACCCACCCTGGGGAGAGCAACAAAGTGTCTAGGGGTCTAGAATGTGCCTCATCTCCCTAAGTTACATCACAACTTGAGGCAGAGCTGAGGGCCAGCTTACAGGCCTTTAGTCCAATCCTCTCATCAGATGATGAAACTAAATTGCAGCGGCAGGGCTGACCTGCCCCCAGGGCACACATCCAGGCTGCTTGGCTCCCAGGTCAGCAAGAGATTTTTCTGAGAGCTCTGTGGTCCTGACAGGGAAGGAGGGAGAATGAGATGGCAAACCAGACGGCTGTGACAGAATACATCTTGCTGGGGCTACACGAGCACCCTAACCTAGAGATGGTCCTGTTTGTGCTCTGCCTGGGCATCTACTCCATGAATGTGCTGGGGAACTCCCTCCTCATCGGGCTGAACATGCTGGACCCCCGCCTGCACAGCCCCATGTACTTTTTTCTCAGCAACCTCTCCCTCATGGACATCTGTGGCACATCCTCCTTTGTGCCTCTCATGCTGACCAACTTCCTGGAAGCCCAAAGGACCATCTCCTTCCTTGGTTGTGCCCTGCAGATGTACCTGACTCTGGCGCTGGGCTCCACGGAGTGCCTGCTCCTGGCTGTGATGGCATATGACCGTTATGTGGCTATCTGCCAGCCGCTTAGGTACACAGAGATCATGAGTAGGTGGACGTGCCTGTGGATGGCAGTGCTGAGCTGGGGGACAGGTTTTGCCATTTCACTGCTGCAGTCCCTTCTCACCTGGAGCCTGCCCTTCTGTGGCCACAATATCATCAATCACTTCTTCTGTGAGATCTTGGCAGTGCTGAAACTGTCCTGTGGGGACATCTCTCTCAATGCACTGCTATTAATCATGGCCACGGCTGTCCTGACGCTGGCCCCACTCCTCCTCATCTGCCTGTCCTACATTCTCATCCTTGCTGCCATCCTTAGGGTGCCCTCTGCCGCAGGCCGGTGCAAAGCCTTCTCCACCTGCTCTGCCCACCTCACAGTTGTGGTGGTTTTCTACGGGACCATCTCCTTCATGTACTTCAAGCCCAAGGCCGAGGACCCCAACCTGGATAAGATTATTGCATTGTTCTATGGGGTCGTGACGCCCTCACTAAACCCCATCATCTACAGCCTGAGGAATGCAGAGGTGAAATCTGCTGTCCTAGCCCTGCTCTGGGGAGACCTGCTCTCCAGGAAATTGTCCCACCTTCCCTGTTGCTCTTCAACTGTGTCACGCAAGACAGCTAGGTCCGTCATGGTAATGACTTCAAATCGCAGCGGCTGAAACCCACGGGGTTTGTTTCTCACTCTTGTGGCAGGTCATCAGCAGTAGACTGGGCAGGCGGGTCTGCTCTGAACCATTGTTTTCATCCCTCAGGGTGTCAGGATGATAACGCAGCTACCACCTGGAACATTGCTAGTCACCATGACAAAGCCTGGCTGGCTCTTCAAGCTTCACTTCCACTTTATCCACCAACGCAAGCACATGCCATGGCTAACATCAAGGGGGAGGTGAAACACACTCGCCATGTGTCTGGAAGGAGTGGGAAGACTGAGAAATCTGTGAATAGCCTAACGGTTGCCACGCCATCCTACAGTCAACCCAAGAGCCACTAGAGACGTGCCTTCCTTTTCTCTGACCATCACAACCCCACACATCGAATTAGTCACTAAGTTGAGAAAATCCACCTCCTAAGAGCTCCTAAATGGGTCCCTTCCTTTCAATGACATTGCCTCAAAAAACCTTCACTATCTCTCTCTCAAGTATCACAACAGCTGTGTCACCACATTTTTGTCCTCCAAACTCTCTTCAAAATCCTTCCTCTGCACTAGCTAACGCCCATTCAAAAAAAAAACCCAAACAAACAAAAACAAAAACACCAAACTGATCATGCTACTCTCCTGCTTAAATCCCCCCAGTGGCTCATTTCCCATGGGATAAAAACCAGACCCCACCTCTCCATCCAACCTCATACTGGCTGCTTGCCTCAGCCCCACTCCACCCACACACACTCTCTGGGCCCAGGCCCGGCCAAACTATTCCCAGTTCCCCAACAACTATCAGTCTGCCCTGCCTCTGTGTCTCCCCCTTGCTCTTCCTTCTTGTGTCCAGACACCTCTTGACCTTTAGTTAGCATCTACTGGCCACTCATCACAGACCAAGCTAGGCACAATACTGTGTCCTAAGTGCTTTACTCACTGGGGACCATTTGGAATGACAGAAATCTCAGTGGAGGAATGCAATGTGGACACTGGTGACCAGAGAGAACCCTCTCCCAACACCTCGGCATTACGGAATCATTCAGCCCTCACTCAAATCTTCCCCCCCTCTTCCTGAAAACCCCTCTGACTCCTCTAGCTGGGTGGGGTCTGTCCCAGCTCTGTGTCCCTCTTCAATGCCTTCTGTACTCTGCAGACTCTGTTCTGAATCCCAGCTATTTGGGTTCATGCAACCTAATGACCTGAGTCTGTACAACCTAATATGAAGAAAATGTATTTCTGATACGGCAACAGCCCACATCTCTTGGCTCACCATTCAGTCAGCCACATCACTCTGCTCAGCGCCCCAAGGAAAAGAGAATGCAGAAAGCAGAGAACAAAGGGATTTTTCCTGGCTTTTGAGCTTCCTAGGCTCTAAAGTCTTAACAGAAGAGTCTTAAGGCATAGACAAAAGATTAGGGAGAAAAACTGAAAAGGGAGACTTCTCCACCTCCAGATTATTAAAAGATTCCCTAAGCTAGGGAGAAGGAAGAGAGAGGAGAGGATGCAGCAAGGGCACTGGCACAGAAGGGTCCAAAAGGAAGAGGCCCTGGGCCCCAATCCCGAGGACAAACCCCTGGACAGGGTTCCAGGATCTGAAGGATGGAGCAACTCATGCCTTGCTGGTCAAGTAAAACTCCCAAGTAGTCCCCCAGAGGAGAAATGGCTTTGAGGGCAGCCGAGGCCTCACAGGTCTTTGCATGTGGCACAGAAGTCAGGAGAGCCTCAGTACTGAAAAGGGTTATGCAGATGGCACAGGAAAGCGCTCGGGGATGGCCTGCCTGCACTGCTGCCTGGGGACCAGGTGGAACGTGGGAACGCTCAGGGGATGGGTGCAGTGTGGACCCCGGTGACCAGAAAACTCTCTCCCAACATCTCTGCATTATATAAGACCCTTAAGACTCAGCTGTGACCCTTGTGGAAAGAGAAGAAATCCCAAACTGACGAAGGATGTTTCTCAGGCAAAATGGGGACTCAAAATAGAAGTTATGTACCGTGATATTTCTTGCACATTTGTGACTTGTACCTGCTAATCCAATTTCCTGAGACCTCAGCTTCCTTTCCTGTTGGGTGTGGGCACCACAAGGGAGGTCTGTCTCACTAATTTAAATCATGTCAGCACATACATACATACACACACACACACACACACACACACACACACACACACACACTCACTCACAACTCCCTACTCCCAGTGAATGCAGCCAGCCATGAGAGGGCAAAAGCCTCAGGCAAAAGCTCCAGCAGCTCATTCTGTCATTCTGGCTGGGTTCCCGCCACCCCTGCTGATTGCCTCAGACCCTCTCTTACCCTCTCCTCCCCACACCCTTGGCCCCAGGAAAGAAGGCAGCACAGAACCAGCAAATACTTCATTGGAGACACACCAGACTCCACCTGCATCAACTCAGAATACCGGCCGCCCCAGCCCCAGCCCCATCTGTCCTGCAATCCCCCTCCCAGCACAAGACAGCATGGCACAGCCCAGATGCTGCCTTGGGAAGGAAGCCTGAGGCCAGAGTTGCTGAGCTGCTGGGAAGATCTGGAGACTCAGTTTCCCCAAGATGGACTCCATTTCCTCGGGAATGATGCCATGTTCTGAGAGGGCTTTGTCTCCCGGGGAAGGAATCCATGTCCTTAGGAGGGCTCCATATCCCTGGGAAGGACTCCACACCCCTAGGAGTGACTCCTTGGTCCTGAGGGGCTCTGTGGCCCTGCACAGGCTCCAGTCCTTAAGAAGGACTCCATGGATGCAGGAAGACTCCAAGCCTTCAGGAAGTGCGCCAGGCCCCTAGAAGAGCTCCATGTCCTCAAGAAAGACTCCGTGGCCTCTAGAAACACAACCTGTCTCTTATCCCTGGGACGGCTCCACATTCCCAGGAAGGGCTCTCTGCCCCTAGGAAGGGTTCATATTCCCCAAGGGCCAGGCCCAAAGCCCCCCCTCAGCTGGCACAGATGCTGCTGACAGTGGCCCCTCCTGGGCCCACAAGGCCCAGCTCCTCCTGCTCATTGATGCACAGCTGGTAACCGCAGCCCCGGGCCCGGGCTCCAGATGGGACCCGGTGGTCAGTCTTGGCACGTGGGGGCAGCAAGAAGCCCACACTGCCAGCGATGAGCATATGCCAAATGCTGTGAATGTAGAAGTAGTTGTCTCGGGTCTCCACAAAAGCATAGAGTAGGACAGCACTGCCTGCAATAAGGCTGCCCGGGCACAGGTAGAAAAGCCAGCGGCGCCACGTGGGTGGGTAGCAATGCCGGCGGCGGACGCTGCGTACTGTCTGGGGGAAGCAGAGAAGTGGGACTCAGGGATACGAGGCCTTGGAACCCGAGCCAGAACTGGTCATTCTCAGGCTTCCCTGGAGCCCTGGTCGCGACCTGAAGGCACCTGCCAAGACTGGAGTGGGCACCACGAGCAGCGCCATGATGATGACCGGGTCCAAGCCCATCTTACATTGAGGACCAGACACTCAGGGCCCTGCACCCAGGTGCTGCTGGGACTCCCCCCTCCCCTAGCCCTCCCAACCTTACCCAGGCTGTGGCCAAGATCCCCAGGGCGAAGAGACTGGGTCCGAGCAGGTTCCAGAGTCCATGCCGATCAAGCTGTAGAGCCATAGACAGCAGCATAGCCCCCAGCAAATACAGCACCTGGAGAAAGAGGACTCCGGGGGCTGGGCCGGGTGGGAGAGGGGCACTTGGCAATGCCCCCAGGGAGAGGTTGGGAGTGAATTTCAAGTAGACTTTGCCTACGGTTGTCCCCCAGGGCCCACTCTGGACTGACCTGCTTGACCACAGGCTGTAAACGAGCCATGGCAATGACAGTGACCCACACCGACATTAAGGAGCCCAGGAAATCACAGAACTGCAGCACATCGTAGTCCATGATGCAGAAAACCACAATGCCTGGCTGGTCACAGGCATGGTAAAACTGGAGGAAGAAATGACAGGCATTGAGAGAACCTGGGGCAGTAGTCCAGGTCCGTGAAACTGGAGAAAGAGACCATGAGGGTAGTATACTGCTGTCCGAAAAGCAGAGGTCAGAGATCACAGACTGAGCAGAACTGGGAAATGCCTGACTGACTCCCTGCTTCTGAGAAGAATGTGGTAGGGAGGCCTGGTCTGCTTCACAAGTTGTATGTATCTGGCAGCCCCGACCCCTGTCCTCACCCTCCTAATCTTTCTGCTTCTGGAATGTACTGTGGTGAGCACCAGGCAGGCAGGGGATCCAGGTCTGTCAAACTGAGGCCAATCCTTCCCTACTTCTCATGCTCGCCATGGGTCCCACCTATAATCCCCACCCCTGGCCCAAGCTGTGGGGCTGGAGTCTGATCTTGTGGCCAACCCAGACCCTAAGCCACCCCTGCATATCCCAGTCTCCCCTGATAGCTCAGCCTCATCTTCGGATGCATTCATCTTCAGGCTTACATTACTTGGCCCTCTTCACCCCCTCCCACCCGATGTCATGGGTGGAGACATGAAACAGTAAGGAAAAAAGCAGTCCCTAGGCCATGGATAAGAGCATGTCACTTTACACCACGGAAAATAATGTAGGGATGGGACAGTGTCCACCTATCCTCCACCGTGGGAAAGATGGTAAAGAGGAGAGTATTCAGGAGCTTCAAAGGGGGTGCAGAGGACACAAGTGGAACTGGATCAGACTATACTGGGCACCCCCATTAAGGAACCAAGGTCTGCAGTCAGCCGTCCTTGGTCTGTGGTCCCAACCCCTCTGCCTCTCTGGACAATGCCTCTGGCATCCTGTGTTCCCTTATTTGTAAAAAGGGCTACCCAGGAATAACCTGAGTTCTCTTTGCCTTAGAACATTTACTGTCACCTCTCTCTGAACTTCCATGTAGAATTTATGTGATTTGATTATTTATTGGTATCAAACACTAATCACATGTATGGTTTTAGGACTATCTTTGGTGCAAAAATGACGGGAACATATATCCCTCTGTGTCATGTGCTATGAGCCCACCCAAAGACAAAACAGGACCTATGAGGACAAACAGCTCCAGACTTAAAATGAACATCATGGTGGCATGCTCACTCCCCCATCACCTGATACTGTCCCTGCTCCGGGTCAGGAAGACTAGAACCTTATGGTGATGAAAGAAGAAAATTTAAATGCTATAATGGGAGAAAAAAGGTTTTTGACCTATATAAACGATGAAAATCTACTCATTGGAGCTGACCTTGAGACATACTAGCAGATTTTATGGGATCAAAAAAATTTCTTAAGATTCTGTGAAACAGTATGCTTGATCTCTGTCCCCTGCATGTCACCCCAGGTCCTCAGGGAGCCATGTCTACCAAGGGCATCTCTTGATCAGAGAAACAAGCTGGTGTCATTGCCAGGGTTGGAATGAAATACATCAGGCTAAACTGAAGCTGGGGCAGGAAAGCTGTGTTGTACCACCCAAAGGTGGCCTTTGAAGCAGCTGCATCACTGACTGAAGGGACCCTTTAGGTACAACTTGCAGCCCAGATCAACTTCTTCATCATTCTATTGAAAGGCAACCCTACATCACAAGGACTCTCTGAGTCCCAAGAGAGGTGGCCTTACAGACCTCAGTGAGAGAGGTAGCCCAGCCTTCCACAGGCATAACCTTGGCTGTGGGTGGAGGGCAGGGATATCCAGTCCACAGGTGAGATAAGAGGTAGCTGAGTAATATCACAAGTCATTCCGTTCTGGCAGCAATGGGTCTCTGTCGCTTCTGGGAAGAATGGAAGTGGGAGAACCTGGTCTCCTGCTTGACTGCATTAGAGTTGAGAATGAGAAGGTGGAAGTGAGGTCAGGAAGAAGAGTTCAGGAAAAAACATTCTATCCTGACCTCAAATGACAAACCATGACACCCCAGCCTTAATCAAACAGTATCCCCTGTAGAAAAAAGCAGATGGAAAACAGAAGCAGGTCTGCTGTGAAAACTAGAAGAATCCCATCCAGGTGCAGAGCTGCCAACAATAGAGTGGGAAAACAGACTCGAAAGTTCAGTCTCTAGAAACAAAGGATGAGAAAGAAATTGCTAAGTTTCTTTTTAGCTTGTTGAAGATTTCATCCAGTTATTCAAATTGTAAAATTTGCACCTGTGACAAAGGAAGAAATGTGAATAATGTAAGAATAGGGAGGAGCTAGGAGTTTAGAAAAAGAAAAAAAAATGAAAAAGAAAACTTAGGTGTATTAATTGGCATTGGGAAACCTTGGGTTTGATTCCTCCAAATTTTAAAGTCCTAAGCTTATGTATCTGTCTTCTGTCTTTCCCTTCACTTTGGAGGTAAAAATGCTGTCCCTTCAGAAAGAGACTGCTTTGGAATGATCACGTTTTGAGTATCCCAGGCTTTTAAGTTTGGGGACATGGCTCCCTCTTACATATTATTAAACTGAGAAAGTGAGTTCTTACTGGGAAACTCTGAGAGACTTTTCATGAGAGTCCACATCTGCATTAATATTAGTGTTTAAACACACCCAAAAGATTTATTTTATCAAATTTTTCTTTCTCTTGTATGTCCTAATTAATTGAGAGTTAATTTTGGTTCCTAATCAAATCGATATTTTGGTCTTTTGCTATTTTAGCTATTGGATATTGATTATTCTCTACCTCTAAGACCAGATATAAGTACTACAGCTACTAAATGACCCAATACTGTTTTCTGATTTGGATTTCATTTTAAAACATTAATTCTACATTTCAGCCCTCACCGAGCACTTGCTCCATCTGCCTGACTTTCAAGTATTTAGGAGGAAATGCCCAAAATGGGCATTTCTGGAATGCCCTTTCTGGAAGAGGGACTTGTAATAAATCCTTCAATCTCAGATAAGAGAAGATACACATCAGCAAAAGAAAAGTAAAGCCGAATCACCTAATAGTGAAGACACATCTAAAGGAATAATTAATTGAAGGCTGAGTTTCTCCTAGGAATTTCTCTGCACTGAAAAAAAAGAGTAGGGGATAATGGAGAGCTTGTCTCTGGAGTAGAGAGGTTTGGAGAGCAATCATTTCACTAGTATTCTATGGCTGATTATTCTCCAAGCATACTAAAAGGTCAGAGAGATTGTTTAAGGTTGTAGGAAACCCACGGGGGTAGAGTTAAATTAAAATTGCAGCGTGAGGAGAACACCAATCCTGATCTGGCTACAGTTACTGCTGAATGTCTAAAAACACCATCAGTAAAGCCCATCACTGACTCCTTCATGGGGCACAATTTGCTAGGGAAACCAGCCAACAACCTGTGTCAGCTTACTTCATCGAAACTCCTCAACCTGGAGAAGACAGCATCTTGTCATTATATATTCTGGGATATACATATTTGCTTCCACCTGCTCTATTATTCGTGTAACAGAATCCATTATCCCTGGCCGTGGTACCCCATTTATTACCATCTTTAACCAGGAGACACAATTTGTAGTCAACAAAGGAAAGCAAATCACTCACCACCACAGACTTCACTGGTGTAAACATATTGCCCATCTCCTAGAAGCAACCGGCTGAACAAAACACCAGAATGGCCTCCTGAAGGCTTAGTTATGGTGTCACCTGGGAGACTCTACTCTAAAAGTCTGGAATACTCTCCTGTACGTTTGGTGCCCAGTATGTGCTCCGTAAGCTCTAGTCATCTTATACTTTATGCCATATATGTTCATGAAAGCACATCCCTACTGTAATAAACTTTCCTCCATGCAGAAATAAAGAAACAAACAAACTTGTAATATCGTTGATCTGCTGAAAATTATGGGCTATTTTCTACATTGGTATTCCTTATGTTAGCAGCAATAAAAAGAAGTGATAGAAATAACACAAGAAGATAAGGGAATATTTAAGAAAAAAAATTTAGACTACAAATTGGCTTTTGTTAATATAATTCTAATTTAATTTGATACTTCCTCAGCTTTGGACAGTTCTTTACTTATGAGGTAATTTTTGAAAATTAATGTAAATTTTTTTTCTATGGAATTTTATATTTTTATAACCTAACTGTAGAGTTCATCTAATGCTTCAAAATGGAGTTATCCAGGCACTATAGAATGTAAAACTGAAAATGCAGATATATTCAATCCGTGCAAAGATTGGAATATTTGCACTCAGGATATAAAGGAAGTTACTGCTATTCTTTTATTTTCTGCTTCCATTTCCTCTTGGAAAAAATCATGGGATTTTGCCAAGGGCCACTAAGAATGACTTGTGAGGTATGAGAAACAGAAGAGATATGAGAAGGCAGGCTTGTAGCCAGGATGTCAGCAGTCAACAAGGAAAGCCCCAGACATCAGCTCTGTCTGGGTTTTTGGGGAGCGGATTGTAAGGATCCGACTAGCACTGTGAAGGGCTCACGGCTTTGGACTGCATGCGTTAGAGTTGCACAACTGCAATTATTGATAGATTTCCCTTGATGACTTCTTGTATTTGGTTATATTTTCTGACCTTTTCATTGGTTCCTACCTTTTAAGAATTTGAGAACTATTTTAATTTTTTTAATGTTTATTTATTTATTTTGAGAGAGAGAGAGAATGTGTGTTTGTGTGTATGTGTGTGAAATGGGAGAGGGGCAGAGAGAGAGGGAGAGAATCCCAAGCAGACTCCCTCAGTGTGGAGCCCAATGCAGAGCTCAATCTCATGACCATCAGATCATGTCTTGTGCCAAAATCAAGAGTCAGACACTTAACCAACTGAGCCACCCAGGTGCCCCTTGAGAACTATTTTTTAAAAAAGAATTTGAGGGGCGCCTGGGTGGCGCAGTCGGTTAAGCGTCCGACTTCAGCCAGGTCACGATCTCGCTGTCCGTGAGTTCGAGCCCCGCGTCGGGCTCTGGGCTGATGGCTCAGAGCCTGGAGCCTGTTTCCGATTCTGTGTCTCCCTCTCTCTCTGCCCCTCCCCCGTTCATGCTCTGTCTCTCTCTGTCCCAAAAATAAATAAACGTTGAAAAAAAAATTTTTTTAAAGAATTTGAGAACTATTAAACTGAGGTCATAAGGTTCTCTACATACTTCAGGATTTCTGAAAAACTGAAGTCAGGTTAGAAGTTTATCAATTGCCTCGCTGCCTTGGTACTTGGAGAACAATATAGCTTAGTGATTACATGTGAGGGATCTATGGTTCTACCACTCATGTTACACCTCAGACAAAGTAGGTAAACTGCCCTCATCTGCAAAAATGGATGATAAGGGCACCTATTTGGGTTCCTGGGTAGTTCAGTCAGTTAAGCATCAGACTCTTGATTTCAGCTCAGGTCATCATTTCACAGTTCGTGGGATTGAGCCTGAGTCAGGCTCTACACTGATAGCCTGAAGCCTGCTTGGGATTCTCTCTCCCCCTCTCTCTGTCTCTCCCCTGCTTGTGCACATGTGCACTCTCTCTCTCTCAAAATAAATAAACTTTTTTAAAAAAGTACTTATCTATTACTCTAGTGCTATTGTGAGAACTCGGTTAGCAGTGCCTGACACACTAAATGTTATTTTATTATTACCGTTATCTGAACTGGTCTTGCTACATACAAAATCAAGTGCTGGATTTGTGACTTGTTTTTCTTTTAATGTATTTTACATATTATGTAATGTATTTTGCATTTTAAATATTTTACATATTTATACTTTGAACTCCTGAAGAACAAACCTACTGTCTACTCCCATGCCCTGGATAGGACTCGATGCGCTACTCCCAGGTGTAGACTGTCCTGGATTTGAAGACAGGGAAGACTGTCATCTACTGCCCTGGGACTGTTACCTGCAATATGATCAATGGGTCCTTAAATGCAGACTGTGGAGGAACGAAGTAAGTCTAGACTAAGTAAAGAATGGGAAAGGAAGAGAGATGGGAACTTGCCCAGGAAAACTGGATGACTAGTAGCTCTACATTTTGGCCCATGTGGTAAAAGAACAGGGGTTAGAGCAAGACTTCAGGCAACACCTCAGAGGCCAGGATCTTTTCCTTGATCTTTTGCTTATTATCCTGTGTGTTTCTCTTTTGTAAGTAGACTCCACACCTGACATGGGGCTTGAACTCACAACCCTGAGATCAAGAGTCACCTGGTCTACTGACTGAGCCAGCCAGGCATTCTGCTTATTATCCCATTTAAGAAAGTGGAAGCTCTGTATGTGATGTCAGTCACTGCAGGCTCCCCTGGTGTTCCAACTGGGGAAAAGGCCCCTTCTGTCAAGGACAATTTGCCACTGTATCCAGAATATGAGGAGTCATCTGGTATACTAAACATTCTAGAGCCAATGCCCAGATGTTCGTGCAAAGTGCAGAGAATGGACACAGTCTCCCCACATGCTCCAGGCTCCTAACACACTCAGGTACTCTTACTATGAATTCCATTAGATCTGCATGCATCCAGGAGTGGGCTGGTGGAACAGTTGTTGCTAGAGGATTCGGTAGCAACAGTATAAAGGGCATCTGGCAGTAAAGAGAAACACTCTCTACTATAAAAATAGAATGAGGCACTGTCAGAGCAGGTCTAAAAGGGGTGGGGGGCAGCCAAGCAAAATTGGAGTATGCCCTTCTCACCCAGCTGAAGAGGCCAAGGTCTCTCTACAGGGCATGGTGATAGCCTCCTCTTCCTCATTTGTGCATGAACATCCTGGAGGACCCTACAGCATGCCCCTCAATTCACCCCCTACTTTCTCCTGAATGATAAGTAGAACTTTTGTGATTTGGACATATGTGTGATCTATTAATGCTGAACAAAACGGAAACACATATTGATTTTTGTGATTCTTGTTGCCAAGACAAGAGGAAAGTCTGAATCTAAGATTTCTGCAGTGCTCATAACCAGGCACTATATGTCACCAGATGCCAAGAGTCCAGAGATGAGCTGAAAAGATCCCTAGATGCAGCATCTCAGGGGGAAAATCTACATGGAAGTTACATCACAGTCGCAGGCTCACTCCTCTACCTTTTCCTTTCACTGTGATGCTTGCTCTAATATGAACTTTTCTGTTTGTGGAGGAGTGGGAAGACATGGAGAGGGGATTGTGGACATTCTGTAATGGGAGGGTAAGGATTTAAAACTATACTAATCTTCATCAAAATATGCTCCTTTGAGCTGGAATTTTATGTCACACCACCACTTCCCATGATGGCTCAGGACATAGCTGAGTCCATAAGATTTCTTAGGATCCCAAGAGCCAGAATGCTCTATAAACTACCCAGGTAGAGACATCCTCTCTGTCTTCCAAAAGTTCTCATGAGAGATCAAGGAGGCCATGGTGACTAAATGGGGATACACCTTCTCATACCATAAGAACATGCTGAAGATGCAGAAGTCCCCAGGACAATGAGGAACATGAACACAGTGTAGCTAGCCCTCACATCATGAGAAGTGGAGACTCTGTACAGAGACATGGGAGAAAGTGCAGATCCCTTGCCACCGTTCAGAGTGGAAAGGTGAAGCTGTGGACACCGTTCCATACCATAAAACAGCCAGGGTGTTTAAGTAAAGGTCTCCTTGGCCCCTGGGGTGTGACACAGCTGGAGAACACACACTGTTTCTAGTGGCTGTTGCTTATCTTAAGTTACAAACGGCCTTGTTAATTTATCCCAATGTGCCTTACAAAAATTACTATAGTCTTCGCATGCCATGACACTGCTGTAGAAGACATCGTTGAAAAGGAGACATCCTCATATGATGAAGGTGTAGACATCCCCACATCCGTGGAAAACACGGTGGAAATGCAGACCCTCACCCATCACCATGAAATAAGGACTTGGTGAAGACACAGATGCACCGCATACCGTGGAGAAGAACATGGTGAAGGTGTAGACAGCAGCCTCCAGCACGTATCGGCTCCGAATGGCCAGGACCACGGGTGGCAAAAACATGAGGTTGCTCAGGCAGAGCAGAAGTGTGGACAGCAGCTGGAATCCATAAGTGAGCGCATCTGCACTGTCAGTGCAGCCCCAGCCCCTCCACCCTGCGAGGGGGGAGAGCACAAGGTGGAAGGTGGAAGAGGGCCCAAGGCAGCCACGGTTGGGTTCGGGTTGGGCAGACACTTCTGCTGGCGGCCTCTTGCCAGGCGCAACGTCACAGCCGGTAGTGGGTGGTCTCACCCTGGCTCGGACCTCCAATTCTCTCCAAACCCATTCTCAGTTCCAGCTGCCGCCCCGCAGTCCAGACCACCCCCACCCAGGAGCCCACCGGCGCGGCTCCCTCGCCAGCCCAGCCCGCTCACCGGCCTTGCACTCGCAGGCCGCGTACAGGTAGTTGTGCGTGCGCAGCAGCTTGCACTGGCCATAGGGCCCGCAGTCGTCCACGCAAGGGGACAGGAAAGTGCGCAGCCGCACCTCAGCCGTCGCGTTCCGGCACCGCACGTACCTGCGCACATGAGGGCCGTGGTCACCTGCGGCCCCGGCCAGGCCACTACTTCCCTGTCCCAACCCCGCCCTGCCCCGCCCCGCTCCGCTCACCGAGGCCCCACGCCGCACAGAGAGCGGAGGGTCAGGAACCAGGTCCCGGTCTGTGGGAAGGGGATTCGCAGCCTGGCCACTCTGGAAGTGGCACTGACAGAGAGGAGGAAGCCAGCCAGGGACTCTTAGAGAAGGGAGAAGAGGGCATATATCAGTGAGAGGGAGGAGGAGTCAGTATGGGGTCAAGACCTAAAGAACCTTCACCCACCTGACCCTACTTCCCTAGCCCATCCTTTCTCCATACCATCCCCTACTGCCCCAGCCCCAGACTTAAAGCCTCCTCTGCTTCTCCCGTTCCTCACCCCCACCTTTAGAACAGGTCACTGCTGCATCCCCCAGGCTCAAGGGCACCTCGTGAGTCAGGCATCCGAACACTGTCACGTTTTCCTGGCGCAGGGAGCTCTGAGGAGGGCAGGTATGAAGAAGAGGCAGTCACACCCTCCAAGCCCTACCACCACCCCACCGCCCCCAGACTCCTACACCTGTTAACCCTTCTCCAGAAACCCCTCCAAGAGCTCGCTGGACATCCATTCCTGTAGGTGCTCTCCACGTCAAAGCCTGCCTTTCTCCTTCTCCCCGTCTTTTTCTCTCTTTCGCCCTCTCTCGTCTCCATTCTTAGAACAGAAAAACTGGAGAACACCAGATCTTCCACAGCAGAGATCTTTCAAAAACTAATGAGAAGGAAAGGCCCAATTCTGAATGCTGTCTTTGAGCAGAATTGTTTAAACTCTGTCTAGGCAAGGGAGAACATCCTGTTTCAGTCCTGTCTCGCTTGCTGGAGGGAATAGGAGGGGGACTGTTGCTGGATGTAGAAACTAGTTGTGAACAAAGGTAACTGTAAGGTTTTCAGTCACCTTCTTATCTTCACCTGGGTCTGAAGGCAGGAGGCGTGGAAAGAAATGTATTCTTCCTCAGGTGAAGTGATCCTAGGTACTAAATGTCAGTAACAGAATGCCTGAGGGGTTAATGTAGCAACCTGTCTGGGATTTAAAGAAACCAGATATCCACAGGACTAAACGTAAGGAGTGTCTACAACAATAAAAGTAGCAGGATGCCATAAGCTCACCTCATTCAAGAAGGATTTGAGGTAGCTTATTAAATGCATATAATAGGATGAAGTAAATGCATGAGGGAAATTTAAAGATCAAGATAAGAAAATAAAGTCTGTCTCTAGCTGTGAGCCATATATTTGATGCTGACTTCCAAGCAACCAAAGCAAAAAAGGAAACATAATGAGTTACCAGATTTTATGAGTCCATAAGATAAAATTTAATCGGAGTCTCAGAAGTACAGCATCCAAAGGGGTGGTTCTCAGGAAAATTCTAATCAAAGAAGCACTGTGTTCTGTCATGCATCCTGTCCTCAACCACAAGGGTGAATTTCATACAACTTGCTTATAACTTCCTTCAATGCAAGCCAGGGTAATATGCCAGAGTATTCCATAGAAATCATTCTAGTGGGAAGCCAAAGGAAAAATGTCCTCTAGGTATGCAGTTCTGTGATCCAAATGTTCAGTTCTTGATTCCAAGGGGAAAAAAATCAAAATACTTGGAGGGAAAAAGCATAGAAGATGAGTCAACATCTTTCAGAATAAATATAACGGACTGTTTGCAGTGGGTAACAAATGTCATGGCATATAGATGGGTGTAATATAAGCGGATGAATGCAGAAAGGGCCAGGGAGGAGCCATGGGGGGTGGGGGCACTGGCCTTCTACTCTCAAGACACTGAGGAAGAACAAGTATGCGTGGTGCTGGTCTCTGAAATGGGTGCTACAGTTTCAAGGTCAAATCAAGACCTCACTGTCACTGCCCAAAGGCAGTAAGAGTCCAAATTTAAGTATGAAAATAAGGAATGTCTTCAGGTTGAAGAATCTGCTCTGTCCTGACCAGCAGAAGGACAAAAAGTTCTGAGCCATGTGCCATAAAAGACCACATCTAGCCACAGATCAGGTCTCAGGTTGGCTGATAGGAAAATGGTGCCTGCCCCCGGAGCAGGGGAATAATAGAGTTAAAAGCCTGGCTGGGGAAACAGTACATAAATTATTGGATCAATGCCAGTCTAAGACAGTCACTAAGGTCCTGATACAGGACTCTGCCCTCAGCCCAGTCTTATTTAATGCTGAAAATAATGAAGCCTGGCTCTTCGAGTGTGTGAATTACCTAAAGCAGGGAAGACCCAAGGCCCAAACTAGTATTAGGCAATGGCTCAAAGATGGACATGAATTCTTCCATTCAAGTCACAAAGTTCACTGCAAAAATATGAGACAGGAATGGGCAGCAGTTCACAGGCAGGCTCAGAGCATGAAAATGCGTATGCCCCTTGGTTGCAAGTAGATAAACACAGAAGTTAATATGAAAAAGGACTGAGAGGACACACAATTTTATGTCTTCGACTTTCCAAAACTTTTACATGTGATCCTATTATTTTTATAATAAAAAAGTAAGTGTCTACAACTGTTTTGAAGAAAATAAAAAGGAAAAAGGAAAAGACCTCAAGATGTTAGTTCACCGCGGCCCCAGGTGATTCCCCAGTGTGATGTGGAAGCTGGAAGAGGGAACTGGATCTCAGGCTGCACAAACACCACCTGCCACCCTGGTCAGACCCCCTTGGATCACTGATCTCAGAGACACCATGACCAGAGGAGACAGCAGAGGATGGGAGATGTCTAAGATGCTGAGATTGTTCAGCTTAGGGGAGATTGAGGGGCATATGAAGGACTGTTAAAATAAGACAGCATATAACAACTGTACCACACCGATACAAGGTGTAAATAATAGAGGAAACTGTGCAGGGAAAGAGGGGGGCTATAGGAACTCTCTACTTTCTGCTCAATTTTTCTATAAGCTTAAAACTTCTCTGAAAAATCAAGTCTATTAATTTAAAAAAAAATAAAAAGGACAAGGATAGATTTACTGGCAATAGCTTCAGGGGCAAAACAAAGATTGGTGGATAGAAATCCACGGAGGCAGATTTTCATGGAATGTGAAGACTGCCTTTAGCAATCAGAGCTAAATATGGACTGCATGGCCTTAAGAGGTGATGAACTCCCCATCACAGATTTGCAAGAAAAGTGAACACCTGCCATAGAGACCCTTAGGAAGCGGAAGGTTAACCTATAAAACTGGGATAAGTTTAGCCCACTCTGAGTTGCCCTGGCTGACCTAGCCCATCTGTAGTAAAGTCAATACTCAGGGGAATGTTTTTTGACCAGAATTGGGCTGAGACATGGTCGCTAATCATAAAGTTGGTCAAAAGGAACCCAGATATGCTTCCAGAAGGAGTTAAGAGCCCCCACACCCCTGACACCTTCTCCTTTAAGTTCCCCTCCAGGACAACCTTCCCCCCTCCCCCCACCGCCCCCGCTGCTTTCCACCAAGAGTACCACATTGAGCTGGAGCTCCAGGCTGAGGACGCCCCCACTGTCCAGCACTGGCAGCAGCCTCAGGGCAAACACTGCCGGGCGCTCAGGGGGGAGGGCCACGCTGGGGCCAAAGAAGATGTAGAAGTGGACAGAGAAGGTATCCAGTTCATTACGCAGCGTTGGGCGCACTGGCCAGCAGTGCTCTGGTGGAGATGTGGCCCCAAGCCCCTCAGGAGAGGCCCCCAGGGATGGCGGCTCTGGGGGCAGTGGTTGGTTGCCCAGTGACTGGGGCATGTTCATGGCAGCTCCAGGGACCAGGACACGGGACAGGCTGGGCTGCGGGCACTCTGTGGGCAGAGGAAATCAGTGCTGGGGCCTGCTGCCCTCACAAGCCCTGCAGCCCCACCACAAACCAGGTCTGAGCCAGACAGGAATTAGCAGAGGGTAGGGAGAGACAAGAACTAGAATCAAATGCCCCTTGGGAATATGGGGCATCCAGGGTCACAGGATCGGGCCCAGGGGGTTCCTAGTGGTCACAGCTAATGTCATGTCATGTGGAGGGAGTCCAAGTCATCTGTCCCTCCCTAAGGGCAGTGAAGACACTGTTGAAACAGATGATGGGCCCTCTCAGTGTTTGGCAAGGGCTTTGGCAAGGGCGGTGGTTTTCGATGCCCCTGCCTACCGTAGGAAACTGAAAAAGAGACTAAGCCAAGGAGAGTATTGAGGTCCCTTAGTTAGCCCCAAATCCGGTGCAAAATAATGATCTGAAGGCCTTCCAACAAATCAAAGCTCCAAGTTGGTAGGGCTTTTGGGGGTGTAAAGGAGCCTGGGTGGAGTTGAGCAGACTACAGGGACATGGCAGAGGGTCAACGAACACAGCCACCACGCTGCCTCTTCCCAGCCACAGATATCAGCACAGGCTGAGTGGCAGTGGCAGAGGCAGATGTGGGGCTTCTGACCTTGCAACCGCACACACAGCTGGAAGCGGATGGTCCTGCCAGGACCCCGGGATGGTATCTCCACACGCACGTAGACCCAGTGCCCCCAGGGGGGGAGTGCCAGCTCCAGCTGGCACATTGAGGCACCTCCACAGGATACAGAGCTTGAGTTGTGCAGGGGTGGGGCCTTGGGACGTAGGCGCAGTGTCAGGGGGCACACCGATGCCCCGCGGCTCCCCACGCATACCAGCTGTGCTGAAACCCTGTAAGTAAAGCTGGGCACAAAGACCCTGGACAGAGGGGAGGTTGGGGGTAAGAAAGGACAGGTGAGAGGGTGAGAAGGACACCAGAATGAAGAAAACACTAGGAAGAAGTTAGCAGGAAGGGACAGGGGATAACAGGAGGCCTTTTCAGGTCCTCCTGTCCATGCTGAGAGAGAGGGAGGCAGGGGTCCAACCCACCCTCAGGGCTTTGGGTGGCCCAGCAGCCCAGGTTGGCCACAGGGTGAAAAGAAGCCAAAAGAACGCTATTGCCTGTTTGAGGCCAGGGAAGGAAGAGGGAAAGGAAGAGGGAAAGGATCAGGTTTGGGGGAGTATCTGACTTACTTGTACAGGGCTGAGCGATTGTGCGGGGAGAGGGTTTGCTCTGAGGGACGGCCAGGCACCAGCACAGCAACATCCAGCAAACGCCGGACAATCAGCTGCGGCTGAAGGAGGTACTGACACTCATCCTGGAGACCCTGAGACAAAAGCAGGGGTGGTGGGAGAGTAGAGACAGCAAGGGTGATACTAAAGCAAGGCAAACAGAATCTGCTGAGGGGTCGGGGACAAAGCTCCTCTGGCCTCTTGCCCCCAGAGCTAGGATTGAGGTCTCTCTAGGCCCTAGGTCCCTCCTGCCTTGTCTGCACCTCTGTCTTTCCTAGGTCTCTAGGATCTGCTGTGATCCTCGGCCTTGGCTGTTTGGGGACTCAAACCCAGTCCTTCCTGACAATCAGGCCCGCTCCTCCTCCACTCTAACTCCTCCTCCTGAGCAGTCCTGGACCATCCCTTGATGCAATTTCAAACTACCCCATTTCCCCTCCAAGCCCTCAAAAACTTAGAACACCGGCTCTCTTTGGGGGTTAGAAAGCTCCTTGAGGCCTCCAGTCCAAACCCACTGGAGCCTACTAATCTGAATCTTTAATTTCTTTTATCCCCCACCTGCCCTCCCAAGAGCTTGTCCAGCCTCTGCTTTAACACCTCCAGGGAAGGGCCACTCTACCTCCTAGGCAACCTCCAGACTGTAAACAGCTTGAAAACAGGAACCTTGTCTTATTTTATTTTTGCTCCCCCAGACATGGAACGTAATATAAAGTGCATACCTCACAGATGAATGTCTGCTGAATATATGAACCAATCAATCAATCAACACAGCTGGGGGCAGCTCTGATGTTTATGAAGCCAAAGCCTGTTTTCTGTCTCCCCTCCCACTGCTCTGCCTCAGGAGACCCACAGATTCATCTGCTTCTTCTGAATCAGGCTAGGTTTCTTCCGTTGCTGGACAACAGTCACATCTAAGCTGCTCTTCTGGGTGAAATCCCTGACCCTTGTCGACTCAGTTCACACCACCTGACACACACAGCCTCCTCACTCTTCAGTGGGCACAGTCCCTTTGTTCTGGTTCCTCTGGTCCCTTTGTTCTGTTCCTGCAACATCTGCAGCTACCTAAGCCCACCAATCCTAGCAATTCAGAGGATGGGGTTCCTGATTAGGCTTCTCTGTTATTCTGGACAAATGGCCTTATGTGGGCCCACTAAACTGGAGGCTACTGTTTATTTATGTGGTTATTCTGACCAAGACAAACCTCTAAACCTCATTCTGACAAATGTTGCAGGCTCTGACATCCTACTGAGTTCCATACCATGGAATAAGCCAGCCAAGGCACTGACTTCCAGCAAAACTCCACAAGGCTGGAAGAAGGCCTTGACGGATGCCAGGCCAGAAGATCTCACTACTTCGCCTGGAATTCTTCTGTGCCTTTTGCAGCATTGCATCCTCAATGCCTAGCACACCACCTGGCAAATACTAGGTGCTAAAAAAGAGGATCCTTTCATAGAGCTCTTCAACCTACCTAGTTGCTCAGAGGCCTTCATCTCTGATATCCAAAGCAGATCCCTCATCTTTGGTGTCAAACCCTAAGGCCCAGAAATACTAACACAAGGCATCTCATCAACCCCACTTCCTAGGGCAGGAATTACCACCACAATAACTTTGCAGTAAGCAAGCCCCAAGGGTGGAGGCTCACACTTGGGAGGTGGCTCATTTCCTTGCAGGATGGACAATTCAGGGGAAGAGATACTTTCCTCCACATCTTTCTTGCTGTTGGCTTAACTGAAGGATTAGTGGACATGACCTCAATGGTTAAAATGCATTCCTTCCTTAAACTGTATAATGGGCACATCTAACACTCCTCCTTTATTGTGGAAGGAAGCACTCAATCGGTGAAGAGCAGGGAAGGTGCAGAGGTACAGCAGCCTTCGCCCTATGATAGGGCAAGAGAAAGGGCACCAGAAGCCAGGTCTTCAGGAGCTGCCAAGGCATGAGCCAGGTGAGAGAGTCCAAACTGAGCCAACATCAGCAGTCATGTAAGGAACAGGGCCAAAGCAAGGACACTTGAGAAACCAGGAGGGCCAAAGTGAGAAGTAGAGTGCGAACCAGTCTGAAAGAAGCTGGGAAGGAAAGCCTTCAACTGAACCCTAGATGTCCTAGTATGGCTGGGCTGAGTTTCCTAAGGAAGGCCTGAGCAGGGTAGCTAGACTCTGGATAGGGCTTACAGACTAAGATGCCCAAAGACACTTGCCCTTCTCTGTAGGGATATCCCAGTACCCAGCACAATCCCTGGCCCACATTCGGTCAGCACCAATCAACATGGAAGAGTGCTGGACAGACTGCAGGGGGCAAGAGTGGAAGCAGGGAGAGGCCTGGGAGGTTACTGCAGTGGTCCAGGACAAAGCTCAGGGAAGGTATGCTCAGAATGGAAAGAGAGAAGTGGATGCCTCCAGAGCATGCTTTCGAAGTAGAGTCAACAAGACTTTTTCTTTATGGAGTAGCTATAGAGAATTAAAGGGAAAAGAAGAATCAAGTATGACACCAAAATTTGGAGCTTGAACAAATGGTGAATAGCAGTGCCAATTTATGGAGAAGAAAAGAGAGAGAAGAAGCTTAGCCTAGAAGAAGTAAAATGGGAATCAAAGAGATTTTTACTTTTGGCTTTGTTTTGATTTGTACATGCTAAGTTTGAGACATTTCTTGGACATCCAATCAGAGATACCAAGTAAGCAGTTAAATACGAAGTCTGAAGTTCAAAGAAATGAGGACTCATGGAATACACTTGGAAGGCATAACCTATAGGTGGTATTTAAAACTATTCTTCTGGGGACACCTAACAAGAGAATGGAGAAATAAAAAAGGAACTGTCTCAGGACCTAGCACTGGGGCCCCACAATATGCACCAGGCAGAGGAGACACCAAGAAAGGACACAGAGAAGGAGGAAGAGGTGGACAGGAGGAAAATAAGGACAGTTCTGTAAAGTCACAATGGCCAAAAGGAAAAAGTGTTTCAGTTAGGAAAGAGTAATATAAGGAACTAGTTAACAGCTAGTTACTAAACTCTGGAGAGGGGAAGGGGGGACCGGAAGGAGATGAAAGGAAGACTTACTTTTCACTGTATGCCTTTTGTACCTTTCGAATGTTGTACCAGGTGCATATATTACCTATTTGAAACACAAATATAATAATTTAGAAGGCGGAGGAAGAGCAGAATGAGCACTGTTAGTAGATTTTAATCTCTTCAAGTTGAGACACAGAGCTTCACTTGGTCTTAGTCGGTGGATTCAGCCGAATCCTTTCTTCTCTAGTCTGTCTCTTTGTTTTCCTATCCTTGTTTTCATTATTTTACCTGCTTTCATTTACTTTCAAATCTTGGAGCTGGAAAGAGGAAGCATTTGAGGAGAACTCTGCTCCAGACATTTGGAAAACTTTCCCCTAATGAGCCATGTGGGTGCCAGATGTTATCTACAATCCAAAGGCCAGTCCCTCAGTGCAGGCTGGGCACCACAGAACGAGCACATGCTCCGAGACAGGGAAAACAAGGTGATGGAGGGCATGAGTCAAGACAGAAGAGGTTGATAGGAAAAGGGGGAAAAGGAAAGGAGAAGTGAGATCAGTTTTGGACACTATGAATTTGAGAAGATGGCAGAAGAACAATAAAAATATGCCATGCCCTCACTATGTGCCAGGCTCTGTGCTGGGTGCTAGCAATACAGCAGTGAATGGCATGGACACAGGAGCTCACAGAACTCTCCACAGAGCTCAGGAGAATGGCCAGGGCCAGATAACTCACTTCCCTTTTACCAGCTCTTAAGGATCCCAATCACTCTCAGGATAAAGTTCAAGCTTCTAGGTCCTTCACCATCTGCTCTGCTCACCCCTCCAGCTCTCTCACCCACCCCAACAACCACTCCACACTGAACCACTTCAGTTCTCCCTTCTGTGCTTTAACCCATGCTACCCCCACCACCTAGAATGCCTTTCCTTACTTTCTCGACATCAGGCCTCACTTCCTATTCCCTAAAACCGCCTCCACCATACTACCAAGCCGAGTTAGCCATCTCTCCTTTGTCCTCTTAAAACATCTCCTGTATCTCACGAATATACATCTTATTTATCTGTGTCCCTCACACCCAATCCAAGGTCAGAGACAAAGCAGGTGCTCAAGGACTATAGGTCCAAAGCTGAGGAGGGCCCTAGAAACAGTGCTGCCTTCTTATGGTTGGGACTCTTCAACCTCACCCGAGGCGAAGCCTCACAGGAAGTCAGGACAATGGTATAAGGAGAAAGCAAGTCAAGAAGATGGAGCCCTGGAGGAATGCTCTGGAAAATTCATCCACAGGATTGAATCTACGGAATTACCCAGAGAACTTAAGAATCCTTAGAGGCCCATGTAAGATTCCAAAAGATAATCTAATTCTTAGGGGAACCAAAAGGATGATCCTCGCCCATCCCTACCCCGAAGCCTCTAGAAGAATCCTTGTCTAAAGACCTACATCTCTCTTGGTATCCAGGTCTGCTGCCATTCATTGGGTAAGGTATAACTGTGCCCTCTTGTCTCTAATGTTGCCACATCCCAGAAGTTCTGCTGGCTAACCCTCCAGCCTGCAGTTCCAAATCCCCAGACTCTACTTCCTATATCTAGATGCAAATGGCTATGTCAAGGCTAGTTCTGACCTCTCCTAGCCAGGTGTTAGCTCCTATAATCCCAGTCCAGGCCTAGGCCCCAGGTTCCTCCTGCCCATCCAGAAAGGTTTTTGGATAACTAGAACAGGGCTTCAGAAGAATTCTCTCTGTCAGTTCTCACAAAGAGAGTCAAGGATCAAAGTTACGATCAGGAATGGGCTCTTTGGGATTTGGCCAAAGACCTAAGACATTCCTCAGAATAGAATAACCCTTGGTTCTGAAGAGAGTCAAGATCCACCCAGAACCCAGAGGCATTTCCAGGTGAGTTACTAACATGCTGTCATCCAGAGGACTCCCAGGCCTTGACAGGAAATTCTCTGGCACATCACTCTCAGGAAAAACAGACCTATCACTGAGGCCTCAGGAAGCTACCTCAGACCTAGTTCCCATCTCTGATAACAGCAGTGCCGGTGCACTTGTCCCTGTACAATTCTCAACTCATTCAAAAGCCTCACAAGACCTTCTCTGAACACCAAGCTATAGCAGAAGGAGGAAAGGCAAGCCTGATACAATCACAGAGCCACAGCCCTCAAGAAACTCAGCCTGGAGAGATATATCTGAGTCAAAGCTTCACCTAATTGGAAATTTCTGCCCCTTTCAATTCTCAATGGCCAAGTCCCACTACATTTCATGTTCTTCAGCATCCTGTTCTTTAAATTCTTGCTCCGTTCATGCTCAGTCCTTCACCCTTACCACTGGCCCCACACACATAACCATCCCACTCTGCCAATGGCCAGCTCATCATACCCCCCCTTCCTGCCAATGGATAAGAATAAGAAACCTGTAGATCCTATCACTAGGAGGAAACCTGGCCTGCCCAGCACCTGGAGGTGGCAGGAAATCTTTGTGGCATTTCTTTCCCCTCCAAACCAGAACAAAGAAGCGTCCTGACCTTTGAACCTACACTTTAGACTTTAAAAATCTCTGTTCTATGAAATCAGTGCTGATATTTAGAGAAAAGGGAAACAACAGCCAGGATGGGCACCAGCTTCCCTAAGCATCCTTTTAACAGGAAAGGGCTTCCGTGACCCCAAGTGTTCTCCTATGGTCTTCCAGAGGGTATAGGGGGCTGAAATTATGAGAGAAGAGGAATGCATTCTCCTAGATGGACCAACGACTGATCTGGAGCCTATGAGAGTCTGCATAGCTACCACCAATCAAGATGTAGAACCAGACCAGTCCTGGGCTTCTGCAGCAGCTTCTGTGATCACCTTGAATAACCCTTGCACCTTCTAATAGGGACACTACTCCACAGTGCCAGGAATCTGACCGATTCTGGACTCTGGACTCTCCCTTCAGCTAACCTGGGACCCACTATATCCTCCTAAGGCTCCCAAATTGCCTCCTACAGATCAAGACCTCTGGCCCACCAGGTAAACTTCTGCCCTCTAGCTATGCCCCACCCTAGCCACCCTTATGCTGTTACCCACCCTGGCACAAGATTAGCATGTCAAGTAGCCTGTGGGGGGAATTCAGCAGACATGGAGAAGCAGCTTTGGCCCCTCCATTCCTGGGCAGCGTTAACCCACCTTGACAGAGATGTGGCCGTGGGCCTGGGGAAGGTGGGCAGCCAAGAACCAGTCCCCAGGTAAGGGGCTGCTGACGTTAAAGATGCCTGAGGTGCGGTTGGGCAGTGTCCAGCTGAGGGTCAGTGAGAAAACCCCAGGCACAGCTGTGTCCCCCGGGAAGTGTGTGTGCAGGGGATTGATGACAGGGGGTGCCCCGGACCGGAAATACCTGGGGGACCAGAATGAGGAGAGGAAGACAATAGGCAATGGGGTGGGAGACAGGAAATGGGGAAAAGAAGAACTGTCAACTCATCGCCAATAACACAAGTGAATTCCCTACACTGATACATACAACAAAGTGGTTCCAGGTCAGGAGTCAGGACATAAAGAGTAAAAGGTCAGCTCAGACTCTCACACAGTCAAACAGTACTCAGGAAGTAGTCAGGAGACAAAGGTCTTGTCCCTCACTCAGTCATACTTCAATCTGGACAAGGGTCAGGGGTCAGGGTCAGGAGGTCAGTTTAGATACTCATAAAGTCACACTTTAGTTTGGAGAGTGGTCTGGGGTTGGAGGTGGGGTCAGGATGTTAACTCGGACACTCACACAGTCACACTTTGGTCTGGACAGTGGTCCCCAAAAGTTCCCCCCTGCTCCTTGAAGATGATGAGGTTCCAAACAGCCAGGAACGTGTCCTCGGGAACGTGGAAGTGGAAGAGCTCGGTGCTGGCAAAGGAGCGGAAGGGACTCAGCTTGCGGGGTGAGCAGGTGGAGTAGTCAGTCAGGAAGAGGCCTCCTGGGGAGCATGCAAGAGAAAAAGGAGCAGCGTAGGACTCAGGGCATTTCTGCTAAGCAACAGGCACACCAGTCTTCCTCACCGATAGCACAAACTCAACAAATATTCTCTTCTGAGCCAGGAGCTGGGTCTCATGCTACCCTAGCCATCATCTGCTTTAATCCTTACAATGCCTTGGGGAAAATGACCTGTTTTTACAGATAAGGAAACTGAGGCTCAAGCCTAGACCAAACTGAGAATTCAAACCTACATCCATCTACATCCCAAACCAGGACCCTTTATATGACCCCTCACTTAGGAGCCATTGTTCTCCTCTTAGCAAGCCTAATAACACAGATGTGTGAATGGCACACATGTGTATGTGTGTGTGTGTGTGTGTGCGCGCGTGTGTGTGTGTGTGTGTTGGCATGGACTCTTGGGCCACTGAACAGGCTAAACTCCACCTGTGGAGCTTCAAAGTCAGCAAGGAACTGTCTAACTTTCCTTGTTTATTTTCTTCCCCTTTCTGTTCCCCTGTGGTCCCAAGAGCAGTGAAAACCCTCAGAAGCCTCACAAAAGCTGTCTGTATACTGGCTCAGGGCAGGAGGGAGGGTTGAGTGGAAATGTGGTGAGGATGCAAAGGACCAGCTTGGGTGGCAGAGGCAAGAACAGGAGCTGGCAGACACCATGAGAACTCCCAGGAGAGAAGGGAGACATCAGGCCCTCTAGGATTCAGAATGAACAACCAGAGGGTGTTTCCCCAGAGGAAGACCCAGTGAGGCAGTCAGTTCATGACTCAGTGGAATCTCAAACCACTTGGAAATATTCACACTTGGGGTTGGGGGGTACTGGTCATCTCTAACTGAAGTGTCAAGCTACAAGATACCTGATCATGGTTGTTCAGAGCACAGCCAAGGTGAGCAAAAAAGTCTAGTGGCAGCAGCTAGCCAGGCAAACACACAGGCACTATGACTGCTAGAATTGTGAAAATAACCTGTAGCTCAGCTGCATAGAAGGGTGTCCCAAATGGCAGGCAAAATTCTGGAGAACCTGACTGCTCTAGAGATTTAAGACCAGCCCCAGAGAAGCACAGAAGGATGCCCCCAGGACAGATGAGAAGGCTCGGAACTCAAGCAGCTTCAGGACAGAGCAGGGGCTGGAGGGGAAACCCTGGACGAGAGTTTTCAGCCAAATAGGAAATACCCACAAGGCTTACCTCATCTGACAATCTCCCTTCCAGAAATGGGAGCTGTAACTCCAAAAATGAGGTATTTTATACAACAGAGAAAGAGCTACCTGGGAAAGACAGTCTGCAGAAGGAGGGAGCACAGGTAAGGAGGACACCAGTGAATTTCAAGGTCACCCTACCCAGAGCTGCCCTAAATATGTAGAGGCCACTGGCCCTAGACTGGCCTATCCTCATCTTCAAAGGCCAGTTACACCAAAGGACTAGTCAGTCCAGTTCAGACCACATGATTGGTCTCAACTCTCAGCGAGGAAGACCTGCCACCTTGCAAGCTGAGCACTGATTAACAGGAAGGCAGAAAGCCAAGAGCTAAAAAGCTTGGATACTATTGTTACAAGCAAGCAGAGCTCTGGAGCGCCCTCTGCTGGGGTCGAGGGAGGGCCTCTCCTCCTCCAAAGCGGGTACCAGGGATGGGTCACGGGATGGGCCATTGTTACTGCTAGGAAGAAATGTTGGTGAACCCCCAGTGCGGACTCTCAGAGAACTGGTGGTGAAAAGTAGCTAATGAGTTTTGGGAAACAGTAGATAAACAAATACAAAAATCCTTGTGATTCAAAGAAACATGGCATGGCCAGGAGAACCGGGGAACTAGTTAAGCCACCCCAAAAGTGGCCAGGGGCTATAGAGATCATGGAATGGGCCAGTGGGAAAAGTCCAGCAACTTGACATGGTGGGAGGAACCCAGAAGTTCTGAAGGGAGACGCTTGAGAGAGCATCCACAGCCCCAATCACCACAAGCTCTGGTTTGGCATTTCACAACAGAGCTGTGGCCCAGAGGAAACATGAGTAAAGCCCTGGTCAAGCTCAGATGAAGCTGTCCTGGATGCTCCATTACCTCCACATGAAGCTAGAGTGACTCTCCACCACCATCTGAAACATACATGCACATACACAGACAGACATACAGACACACATGCATACAGGCAGAGGCGGGCCCTGCTAGTGATAGCACTAGGTAGAACAAAAGGCCACTTCCTGGAATGGGCAGGCACACCTGGGCTATGCAACTACAGTCAGCGGAGGAAAAGATCCAAGGATTGGGGTAGGACCAGGAGACCCAGGAGGTACCTTCCATTCCTGAAATGAGATTGAAGCCAATAATAAGCATTTATCAAGACTATGCTATGTGCTATGATGTGCTACGATGGTCCTGTGACATTGCCAGCCTCTCCTCTGGTGAAATCTATCACACCACTAGGTCACAGAGCACCCCTGCAGGCAGGCCACCAAGGCAGTGATTATTAACAGCATTAAGGGCAACTCTGCCCAAAGTAGGGCCTATTCAGTGCTCTTTTCCAACTTCATTACAAGTCTCCCCAAAGCACCTGAACCCAATTCTGGACAATCGTGTTTTAACCCACACCTTTTAGCTTTATACAGTCCTGTGGCTCATGAACAAAGAAGTCATGGTGGCAGGGATGGAAGCTATGAATTGGGCTCAACAGTATGGATTCTCCCTCGCCCGAACTGAAAAACTGGTGTGGCTGCTACCTCTACTGAGTGTCTAATCTGCCAGCAGCAGTAATCAACACTGAACCCCTCTAGAGCTCCTTCCTCCAAAGAGTCAGGCTAGGGCTGACCAAACACTGCCAAACACTGCCTCCAAATAAGAAATCCATTTGGAAGGTGACACTTCAGTAATCCATCTATACAAGAAGCATGTTCCTCCTGAAGAGGAACATGTATTCTTCCCCTCACGTAATAACATAGGCGCTCAGAGGACACACGGGCTCACATGCACCCCACAGAACATACCAACAGACAAGCATGTACATACACTGACATGACCAGCATTCCCAAGGACCCCTAAGGTACACACACAGACGCTTAAGTGCCCAGATGCCAGTGCACATACACATAGAGTTTGGACATCTCTGCAGGGGCACAACCGTTGGCATGTATTGATCTCCTCAAGCTTGTACACTGAACTAGGCCCCCAGAGCTCACCGAAACCCAGCTCCAACCCTCAGCTGCTCGGGTGTTATTGCCAAAGACTCCCTTAGGCACATCTCCATCCTATCTATAGTGCCACCCACCAGAGGTGGCAGGGGTTGAGGCCATGAAGACCACAGTCATCTCCTTATGATAGGGCCAACTTTATGGCATATCTCCTACAGCCACGACCCCCTCCTCCTATCACATTCTACCCATTAAGAAGTTGGACCTCTCTCTCTCTGAATCACTTCCTCCCTGAATGGTGGCTGCAGGCTGACAACTGGCAAATGAAGAAGAATTTGTGGATTGAGCCTCCTTTTGGGAAGACAGGGGAGAGGACAGGTTGTGCTTTGAGTCTTCTCCCAACTGGGTCGATTTTCCTATTAGGCATATGTTGCAGTGAAAAAAAACCACTAGTATGGGACAGGAATTAGGAAACTTTTTTCTAGCCCCAGTGCCACCATTTACAAGCTTGTATGACCTTAGGAAAACTGCCCCCCAGCTGAGCCTCAGTTTCCCCATCTGTAAATGGCCCCATCTGTATTTCAAAACTACTCTAAAAGTGTCAGGAATTATTCCTAAGCAAGTCAAGTTTATCTGGAACAAGGCTCATTACCAAAAACAAATCCCGTTATAATGGTGACTAACCCATGTCCATCTGTTTGCTACACGTTGTTCTCAAAACTGTTTTCTTAACCCTGTTTTAATGCATGCCCAATATCTCAAAGTTTAGGCCACATCTTCCCACACTGGACTAAAGGTTCTCTGGTGTAGGAGGATCATGTCTCCCCCATCAAACTTCCCTTGCAGGAGAAGTTTCCAAGTTTTCTTCCTCGGAAAAGCAAGAGTCAATGTGGGGTCAGCGTGGACACCAGCAAAGAAAACCTTGGAGTCTCTATCCTGGGGACTATTAGGCACCTGCTGAGCCTCAAGCCCACAATTTGCTCTCTTCTGAACCTCCCAATTCCTCTCAGTTGTGTAAGACCTCTCTCCTCCCTATTTCTCCCCACCTCTTCCCCAGTGATCTAGCTGCCCAGGTCCCACCTCTCCTGAATCCCTCCAGTCCATCCCTCCCTGCCAGAACCCCATCCCTGCCTCGGTGCTTCCTGCTTCTGCACTCACCAGCCCCTGGGCCAAGGACAGAGAACAGCAACAGCAGCAATAAGGCGGGCGGCAGCTGGAGCCCAGACCTGAGTCGAGGCTGGGAGACGGGCACGGTATGAGAGAGAGGGGTGGGTAGTGGGAGAGACTTGGGTAAACACAGAGACGAGGGCAAAGGCCGAGATAATGGATTGGGCTGTGCTAGGCACTGGGGTTTGAACAAGGGCAGGGAAAGGGATGGAAGGAGGGGCTGTGATGAGGACTGAAGCAAGGGTAGGGTTTGGGCCTGGGGCTTAAGCAAACACTGGGAATGGGGTCGGGACAGGGGATGGGCTGGGATTTGTGACAGAAGGTGGAACACGGGCATAGGCGGGGTTAGGGGCCAGGAAAGGCACAGGGACTGGGACTGGAGGGGGGGCCTGGGTCGGGACCTGGATCTGGGCATTCGCTGGGACTCAGGCCGGGGCTGGGACCGATTTGGGAAGCTGGGCGAGGGCGGGGCTGGGGGCCAAGGGCTGGATGGGGATAGGACGAGGGGCCGGGACAAGGGCTGGGCCATGGCCCGGGGCGGGGGCGGGGCCGGACCGGCCAGCGCGGGGCGCGCGCAGAGCTGACCCACGGCTCCGCTCCCCACCCCCGGGGGGTGGCTTTCGGTGTCCTTGTGGGCCCGGGGCTGGGGTCGGGCCGGCTGAGGCCAGGCCCGGGACCTGGGTAGGAGTTCCGGCCTGGGCGACTCCGGGCTGCGCTGGACCGGCGATAACCAGGCCCCGCGGCGGCGGCCTCAGCCTGACGTAGTACGACACTCCGCCCCTCCTCAATTCGATTGGTCCTTATCAGTAAAGCCCACCCCATGCCCTATTCTATTGGTCTCCAACTTGATTCTGCGGGCCTTCGAGGACAGACTCCCGCCCCAGCCCCAGCTCCCTGAACCCTGCCTTTCTCACCCCATCCTGGGAGCCCCGAAGCAGATCTTCACAGTCCCCACTGATGGAGCCACACACATCTCATAGGAACCTTACAGAGACCCTCACAAACCCAGACACCTACGGACGTCCCCACAGATGTCCGCAGACTACCCAAACACTCTCACAGAGATCCAACAAACCCCTTTAAGAGAAGTGAGCCCCCTAAACTCGTCCCCTTTGGTCCAATGCAGCCTCCTCTGGAGACCGGACTGTTGTTGCCACGGAGACTACCGGGCGTTCCGATTGCTCTGGTGACAGATCCCTCCTCTCCCGGCCCGGGTTCCAGAGGTTTCAGTCAAGCTCCTCCCTCAACGGCCCCGGAACCCCTCGTCCCTCCCCAAGTCCCCCTCCCCAGATCTGGCCAGAGCTCCTTTGCGAATTTCTGCAGGTGTCCAAGTCCCCTCGCCAAGTCGTAGACTTGAAGGCAAGGCCTCTCACTACATAGCAAGTACAACCAGGTCTCATCCAAGAGCCTTCCATCCCTCGCTAACATTTCCCCTTCCCAGCTTAAGACGAGATCCTGACCTAAGGACTTGTAACAGCCAAAACAGGCCCAGAGGTATGTAGTTTCTCCAATGGCTCTTCCTCCAAGCCCTCATCTCGTTCCCCTCCTAACATATTCTGTCCCTTCCCACCTTAGTCCAACCCTCTCCCATTCTTTTTTCATCCTTACCCTCCCCCTCCACCACGTTTCTCCACCCAGTTCAGTCTTCCCCTTCTTTTTCTCCTTCCTCTCCTCCTACCGACTGATTCTCCACCCTCAAGTACCTTTTCCTGTGCTGAATGTCAGGTCATCTTCCTAACCTACCTCTCTCACTACTTCTTGTCCCAAGCTTCCCCTTTGGAAAGACTAATGAATACAAGTAATGAATCCATCTGGAGCATGAGGGGGAAAGTAGGGAGCACAGAAAGTTAAGGCTGGAAAAGTTAGGCAGTGTTGCAAGTAATGACAGGCCTTGAATGTCAGGGCCCAGAAATTTGGAGTTAATCTTAAGGCTGAGACAACTGAGTGTTTTCAAGCAAAGGAACAGCATTGTTAGGCTTGCATTTTAGAAAGATCTCCAGTGGGTCATTAAGGAGGGCTGACTTCTTTTAGACATCCCTCCAAGATAAATTAGTCACACCTCACTCCCCACAGCATCCTGAGCTTACCCCAGCACAACATCAACTCATCTGTATTGTCATTGGGTTAACCTGGTCCACCTTCCCAGATTCTTTCAGAGTCCAGTGCTTAGCACAGTGCCTGGGTGAAAGTGTAAGATTGGGCTCTTTAAAAAGTATCAGTTTACAGGGGCAACTGGGTGGCTCAGTCAGTTAATCTTCCAACTCCAGCTCAGGTCATGACCTCACAGTTCGTGGGTTTGAGCCCCGTGTCGGGCTTGGTGCTGACAGCTCAGAGCCTGGAGCCTGCTTTGGATTCTGTGTCTCCCTCTCTCTCTGTTCCTCCCCTGCTCATGCTCTGTGTCTCAAAAAAAAAAAAAAAAAAAAAAAAGTAAAAAAAAATTTAAGTATAAGTTACATAAATCAATGAAAGAATGGCTGAGTGGATTGATGTGCTGGGGAAAGTCGCAGAGGGGCAAAGTTATTACATAATCCAGGTAGAAAACTATGAGAACTTGAACAGAATTGGAGGGGAGAGAATGGATTTTGGTAATACAGTATTTAGAAGACAGGAAACACAGTTCTTGGTGTCTATTTGAATATGAGGGCTGAGGGGAAAGGATAAGACTAAAATAATTCCCAGAGTTCAGTTTTGATGCCCTGTGGGACATCCATTTAGCAATGTCCAGCAAGCAATTGGGTTTGAGTGTGAAGTACAGGGATTTAAAGAGGTCTGAGCTGGAATTATGGATTTAGAAATCATCAGCATACCAGCCGGAAGTAATTGAAGCCTTGGACATGAATAACATCAAGGGAGGCTTGATTATGATCCCTAGACAAAACAGGCTGCAGTCAGGGCCCTGCCTAATGCATCATGACATTGTCCTGCACTCTTAAGAGCAAACCCCCACCTTGGCTTGGTAGTATCCCAGTCTCTAGAACTCCACTGCCTGAACATCCTGGTCCTAAGGCTCAGGCCCCTGCTCTTGGACTAGCCAAGCTGCTATGTCCAGGCTCTTCCTGGGGCATGGTCCTCTGCTACCATCTACTGATGGGATTCTGACTGCTTCACCCTTTAAGCTCCCTCACAACCCATAGCTACATGCCACACGGCATCTAGGCACACAGGTGAACCTCTTGGCACCATACCCTGACCCAAAGTTCATCTTGCTTCCCCTTTACATCTCAGGTGCACAGAAAACTTTATCCTAATCCCATAATCCCCCCCGTGAACTCTGACTTGCAGACCCTCCAACCTCCGATCCCAACCTAATGAAGCCTGTACCTTATTCTACCACTAGATGGAAGCAGACGAGGTCACAGAAGAGCCTCAAACCGCCATGGATGCAGAGGAACACCCCTCTTCAAAGGACCCCTCTGCCAAGGACTCACAGGAGCTCCCTGGCCCTGAAACATCCTTTGAGACTTCCATCCCTGAGACCCCTTTAGAGCCCCACACCTCTGAGATCCCTTTAGAGCCCCACATCTCTGAATCTCATAGGACACCATCTGCTTCCCAAGCCCTTTTAGAGACCCACACCTCTGAAACCCCTTTGGCAACTTACATCCCTGAGACCCGCTTAGAGCCCCACACCTCTGAATCTCATATGACACCATCTGCTTCCCAGGCCCCTTTAGAGATCCACACCTCTGAAACCCTTTTGGAGCCTTCCATCCCTGAGACCTCTTTAGGATACTCTGTCTCGGAGATCCCTTTGGAAACCCCTATCCCTGAGACCCTATTGGAGACTCACATGTTTAAGGTCCCAGAGAAACACCTTTCTTTTCATACCTCATCACAAGGCCGTATCACTGTACCTTCCTCTAATACTCTGAAGGAAGACCTCTCTGAGTATTCCTCCAGTGAGGTCTCACAGACAGGGAGGTCTACCCAGATCTCTGAGTCTGAGATCCTTCAAAAGCACTCCCTTTCAGGCCCTTCAGCCCAGGTCCACCTGGACACATCTGCAAAGGAGAAGGAAGAGGAAGGAGAGGACAAGGAGCAGGTGGATGCCACTTACAGTACCGCACACACAGCTCAGCCTGGACACCAGCTGGGCAAGAAGAAGGGGAAGAAAGGAGTTAGCCGTAATTGTGCCTGCACTTTTCCCCATTCCCTATTATATATATAATTTATTGTCAAATTAGTTAACATACAGTGTACACAGCGCACTCTTGGCTTAGGGAGTAGATTCCCATGGTTCATCACTTATATACAACACCCAATGCTCATCCCAGCAAGTGCCCTCCTCAATGTCCATCACCCATTTTCCCTGCCCCCTAACCCCCCACCCCATCGACCCTTAGTTTGTTCTCTGTATTTTAGAGTCTCTTTTGGTTTGCCTCCCTCTCTGTTTGGAACTATTTTTTTCTTTCTCTTCCCCCATGGTCTTCTGTTAAGCTCTTCAAGTTCCACATATGAGTGAAAACATAGGATATCTGTCTTTCTCTGACTGACTTATTTTTTAGCATAATACCCTCCAGTTCCATCCAAGTTGTTGCAAATGGCAGGATTTCATTCTTTCTCATTGCCAAGTAGTATCCCATTGTATATGTACATCTTCTTTTTTTTTAATTTTTTAATGTTTATTTATTTTTGAGAGACAGAGGCAGCATGAGTGGGGGAGGGGCAGAGAGAGAGGGAGACCCAGACTGTGAAGCAGGCTCCAGGCTCTGAGCTGTCAGCACAGAGCCCGATGCAAACCACATCTTCTTTATCCATTCATCACTTGATGGACATTTGGGCTCTTTCCATAATTTGGCTTTCCGTAATTTGTTGAAAGCGCTGCTATAAACATTGGGGTACATGGGGTACATGTGCCCCTATGAATCAGCACTCCTGTATCCTTTGGATAAATTCCTAGTAGTGCAATTGTTGGGTCATAGGGTAATTTTATTTTTAATTTTTTGAGGAACCTCCACACTGTTTTCCAGAGCGGCTGCACCAGTTTGCATTCCCACCAACAATGCAAAAGGGTTCCCCTTTCTCCACGTCCTCTCCAGCATCTATTATTCCCTGAATTGTTAATTTTAGCTACTCTGACCAGTGTGAGATGGTATCTCAATGTGGTTTTGATTTGTATTTCCCTGATGATGAGTGACATTGAACATCTTTTCATGTGTCTGTCAGCCATTCAGATGTCTTCCTTGGAAAAGTGTCTTTTCATGTCTTCTGCCCATTTCTTCACTGGATTATTTGTTTTCCAGGTGTTGGGTTCATTAAGTTCTTAATAGATTTTGGACACTAATCCTTTATCTGATATGTCATTTGCAAATATCTTCTTCCATTCCATTGGTTGCCTTTTAGTTTTGTTGATTGTTTCCTTTGCTGTGCAGAAGCTTTTTATCTTTGGAGCTCCTGGGTGGCTCAGTCAGTTAAGCATCTGACTTCGGCTCAGGTCATCATCTCACAGTTCATGAGTTTGAGCCCTGCATCAGGCTCTGTGCTGACAGCACAGAACCTGGAGCCTGCTTCAAATTCTGTGTCCCCCCCTCTCTCTCTGCCCCTCCCCTGCTCACTCACTCACTCTCTCTCTCAAAAATAAGTGAACTTAAAAATTTTTTTGAAGAACCTTTTTATCTTGATGAGGTCCCAATAGTTCATTTTTGCTTTTATTTCCCTTGCCTTCAGAAACATGTCAAGTAAGAAGTTGCTGTTGCCTGTTTTCTCTTCTAGGATTTTGATGGTTTCCTGTCTCACATTTAGGTCTTTCATCCATTTTGAATTTATCTTTGTGTATGGTGTAAGAAAGTGGTCCAGTTTCATTCTTCTGCATATTGCTGTCCAGTTCTCCCAGCACCATTTGCTAAAGAGGCTTTTTCCATTGCATATGCTTCCCTGCTTTATCAAAGATTAGTTGGCCATATATTTGTGGGTCCAATTCTGGGGTCTCTATTCTATTCCATTAGTCTATGTGTCTGTGCCAATTACCATACTGTCTTGATGATTACAGCTTTGTAGTAGAGGCTAAAGTCTGGGATTGTGATGCCTCCAGCTTTGGTTTTCTTTTTCAACATTACTTTGGCTATTCAGAGTCTTTTGTGGACTTTTCCCCATTCTCATCACTGTCTTACACCTGTCCCAATAAGAGGGGATTGGGTTACTCTTTGACCTGGCCCCTTCTAATAGTTTTAGGGACTCCTTACTTCTCTTTGGTTACTCAGCCTCTCCCTTCCCAGGTTATGCGGTCCAACCAGAGGTCCCCGCTCAGCAGACAGAGATGGTGGAAGTGGCTAAGGCAATGCACAGAAAGAAGTTCAGTGCTCAGGCAAATTATCTTTTCCAATGGGAGAAGAATGCAACCCTGAATGCCATCCAGACAGGTGAGCCCAGGAAGCCCTTGAGAGGCCTGTGACAGGCCCATGCCCAACCTCCAATCCAACTATATCAGGGAACCTGCCCTGAACAATGGAGAGCTGCTCCTTGTAGAAATGGCAATGCTGCCTGCCTGAAATATTGGAGTGGAGCAGGCAGGTGGGCCAAAGTGGATAGCATGGGTGCAGGAAAAAAGTGAAGATATTCATATAAAACCCAGGTAGGGACAGGCAGCTAAAATGAAGTTGTTTAAAAAAAAAAAAAAAAAGCAGGGCCACAGGCTGACCCCACATCTAGGGCTCTAATAGCCTACACCAAACAGACCTTAAAGCAGAGATGGCCCAGACCTTGGATAGTCCAGGAGACTTGGTGCTCTGACATGGCAAAAGGCCTTGGTCCCCTTGGTTGAACTCCATTAAAAGGCTGTCACCCTGCATGCCAGACCGAGAATCACCTGGTACCCAAAAGCCATGAGTCTCTCCACCAAAAAGGAGAGTTGTACCTCCCAGCCCTGTCAATTCCAAGTCTCAGCCCAGAATTAGTACTTTTCACAGCCCCATTAGTGGCTTGCTAGCTTATCTAGTCGGCATATAAAGGGTGTGCAGATGTGCTAGGTATACATATGCCATCCGGTGTGTGAGCATGTGTACCTGTGTTGCTGAACTTCATGTCTACAGGGAATACCTTCAGAAAGAAGGCCACCGTGACCCACTCTGCAGATTCTGGGGTTTCTAGACTGAATTAGATAGACATCACTGTATTTATTTTTGTCTTTCATACTTCCTTTCCCCTTATGATAGGAAGAGAGTTATGTTGAGACTAGATGGGCCTAAGATAGAAAGACAGCCAGGTAATTCTATGTCCTTCTCCCTTCTCCATGCAATTTGCTTTCTTCATTCTCATGCAGGGCCCCTTCCCCCTCCACCCTGGGCCAAGAAAGTCACAATGATCTCATTTGGGTCTCTAGAGAATCCATATATGTTCTGTGTAGAGAAAGAGCAAGTGTAAGCTTTTCTTTTATTTATTCAGCATTTATTGAGCACCAACTATGTGTCAGGCATTGAGCTAGATGTGGAGGTAGTGGTTGGTGGGATTTCAAAAACAAAATCCCTCAAATAATTTGTACTCTAATGGGAGACACCAAAAAGTAAAAGGATAATTGTAATTCATTCTAATAATTGCTGTGACTGAGGTTAGCCCAGAGTGCTGCATGAGCAGAGATAAGAGGCACCCAAACTTGGGGGCTCAGGGAATAAGCCTTGGAAGGGATGACTTCTCAGCTGAAATCTGTAAGATGAGTAAAAAGAGGTGGCCAGGTAAAAAGTGAGGTAAGGTGAGACATGACAGGGCAAGGCACCAGGAGGAAACTGCAAGCAATGTTGGACAGAGCTCAGCTCTGGACCAGGAGAATTGTACAGGCATTTCTGTGGCAAAGGTCAAGAGTTGGGACTATATCCTAAGGGCACGTGAGAGTCACTGCAAGATTTAAATGGGACAACACCACGACCAAATTTGTGTTTTTGAAAGACCACTGTGTCAGTAGCATAGACTGGAGAAAGATACGACTGGACGTAGGAAGACTACATTTGGCCCTGGTAATAGTCTGGGTAAGAAGTGAATGGGTACAGGTGGATGAAGCAGATTCAAGAAACGCTGAGAAGACAAAACTGACCTTTGGATCTTTGGATGTGTAGGATAAGAAAGAAGGACATGCCTGGAATGACATCTAGGTGTTTGGCTTAAGAGACTGATTAGATGATGATGCCATTCATGAATGCCTAAAACAGAGTAGATGCATAAGTACATGTTGGATGAACAGAGGACAAAGGATGAGGGCGAGGCTCGGAAGGAAGAATTGAATTTACTGCATTTGAAGTGCTTGTGGAACATGCTGGTAAAAGGGTCCAGTAGACAACTGGCTGTATGGGTCTGAAGCTCAGGAGAGAAGTCTGGACTAGAGACATCCTTCATGAAAAGACATATGTTGTATGGAGATATTCTAAGCAAAAAGATGTTATCATGCAAATGTGAGTATGTGACCATGGAATTGACTGTGTTGTACCTTGCCGGTATTTTCACAGTAAGCATCTGTGCCGTAGACCTCTTTGCCACAAATATTATTCTGCAAAGTTAATTGACCATAAGGCAATTTGCCGTAAAAGATAAAAAAAATAACTAGTTGACAGTTTGGTTTGACAGTTTGTTGGTTTTATCCACTGTTTGGCAGTTTGGTTTCATTTCTCCACTGACACAGTACTCCCATTTATATATATATATATATATATATATATATATATATATATATATATATAGTATAAATCTTAGTCTTCATAATGGTCTACACTGTGGCAGAGTTTTGAGCTCACATTTCCCATACAACTTTGGAATGTCTATCAATGGACATGTGACAATATGCCAGGAGCAAACAACAGTGTAGGAGGCTTTCATAACACAATACACAGCTCAGTGGCAAATATGCATCCTAGTATTTGGAAATTGATACCTCTCTTAGTGAAGGAGGAAATTTTAGCAAAAAAAGAAAAAGTGAGATGCTGAACAAGGAGACGAGTCAACAAGCAAAAAAAAAAAAATTGTATAATGCTATGAATGAAAGACTTTGAAGACAAGTGCTTAGAGTACAATCCACAACATAAAATCAGTTATTTATACAGCATGGCCATGAATCTACACTATGCATTTTAAATTCAAATATTTGGATTTTGCAATAAGGTCATATTTAATTTTGGTATTCATTTTCCATGTTTAACTATGCCCTCTTTAATGAATGTCCTTTTATTTTTTTGTGATTTTATCTTTCGTGGCAAAATTGCCTATGGCCAATTAATCATGCAGTGGAAATGTTTGCGGTGAAAATGCTTGCAGCACAGATTCTTAAGGTGAAACTACCTAGAACCAGCTGGTACACCGTCAAAATGGCATTCCAGATAATGTCTCCTCCCCCTACCAGTCCTTGTCCACTTATAACAGAAAGACAGTTTGGAATCAGAGCAGAGAGTAGAGGGTCCCACTCTGGACTATATAGCCTGATGTCAATTGTCCTGCTTTAAGGGCACTGTCACTTATAATGGAGTCTGAGGTATAGTTGCCAGTCTCTGTTTAAACTCTAGTCTGCTTCATCTAAAGGTGGGCACTGACTCCCATATCAGTGCTTGCACTTGACTCTCCCAGGCTTTCAAGCGGGACCTTGATATGTGGGCACTGACCCTTGTTCACCTCCACCTCTCATCTGTTCACCGAGTGTATCCTGCTGCTCTGGACAGAGTTCAGAATTCCGCTAGTGGAATCCTGGCCCCCACTCACTTCCATTGTGACTCTACCTATATACCCTGCCCTTTCAACAAAGCCTCACTGCTATAATGGGGCACTGACACTTCAGGCTGGCAGGATCGAGACAGAAGTAGCAAAGCCAAAAGCCACGCCTGGACAGGCTTTAGACCCTGAAAGATCATGGGTAAGGCAAGAAAAACTAGACTGACAATTAGGCACAGAATTGTGGATTGTGGCCCTGGCCAGAGTCAAAGACCAGAAGACACTAACTCTTTCCCACCCTCCTTATGAACTTCAGTGTTAAGCCTAGAATACTGGGTCTCTCTTCTGTCCTGAAGGAGTTTGCTTATTCATTTAGTCAGTCAAGCTGTCTGTGCTCTCTGAGCACCTATTCTGGGCCAGGCCTTGTACGAGGACTAGAAATATAGGTGAAAACCTACAGTCTAAGAGGAATACAAGTGGAAAGTCCACTATTATAATGCATTGTACTGTGAGAGGAGTAGCAAAGGAGTCAGAGAAACAAAGAGGAGGAGCCCCTAGACAGGCAGAGGAAGTCAGGGACAACTGTTTGGTGGAGGTGACACTTCATTGTAGCCTTTAAATGGGAATGAGTCCCATAGCTGAAGGTCCCACTCCATAAGGACTCATACAGGATTCTTGCCTAGAAGTTGGAGTAGTCTCAGGTTTCATGAAGGGTGAGAAAATGAGTGGAATGTGCTCTCTGGTTCTCCCACATTTAAATGGCTCCACCCCTGCCTTGTAGTGAGATTGACCATGAAGCCAATTTCAGATCCCACTACTGAAACCAGGCTCTCAAGGGTTGTGGCATCTTGCTGGTGCCTATTCTCAGGGATACTTCCTAGCCTCACAAGCTTCTGTTTCTTGGTCTTCACCACTCATGACTTCTGGCCTACCCCTTTCTCCTGATTCTTAGAAAACTATAGGCAGCCCTTCTCAAGTTCATAGATAGCATCAGTTCAGGAACACCAGGAACATAAAGGGAAATAGGAAGGTGCCAAACTGGAAAAGTGAGGAAAACCCTCCTCCTGGTCCCAGAGCTGCCCAACCTCCTCCTCCTCTTCTGGTCCCTTTAACAACCACATTTTCTTAGGTGCCAGTCCTCACCATCTATTCTATACCTGGCCAATCATCTTCTCTTTCCCTCAACTTAGACACTTCAATGAAACAAAACAAAGTGAGGCTCTAATGTGGGAAAGGGAGGAAATGAGAATCTTAATAGCCACAGAGAACTCAGCAAGATTCGTGTTCGTCTTCAAGCAAAATTTCATTTCGAATCTTCCTGCTCAGAAACCACTTCAGAAACTGAAGACTGTCTTCAGTCATTTCTGACAGGCTAACAGAAATGGAGTAGATCCTGGGGTGGGAAAGGAGCTGAAACACTTGTGGGATACTGAGAAAATCCGATGGGGAAAATGTCTCAAAGGGTGGAGATTATGGGTGGAGTGAATACACTGGGGAAGAGGTGAGACCACAGGGGCTGGGGGTGGGGGGGCTTAGGCTATTTTTCCTTCTCACTCTTCCCTGTTAATCCCTCCACACTCAGGTCTCCATATTGGCTGGCGCTGCCCCCATTATCTATGGGACTGTTTCCAAATTGGAGATGAATCCAAATGCTTTTGTGGACACTTGTTGAGAGAGCACCAGATCGTCTCAGGTAGGGAGAACTGACCAGCCCCTGTCCATGGGAAGGGAAAACTATACTCGGGCCATGTGTTGGGATGTATGAGAGAAAGTGTGTGTGTATTGGTATGGGGGAGGGGGACTGGCACAGGAAGGCTAGGCCCTATTAGGTGCCAGTCTAATCCTCCCATCCATCCCCATTCCCATAGACATATCTGTGCCCTGCAATGTGGGCCAGTGCCGCTGCCTCATGTTCTGCTTTATCCCATCGCGCCCAGAGGAGGTGGGTGAGTTCTGGCTTAAAAGACGAGCTACCTTTGACCCTAAGGCCTGGAGGGCCCAATGTCGCTGCAAACACAGCCATGAAGACCATGCAGCTACTGGGTCCCATTCCTGCAGGGTGAAAGGTAATTTCTAGGGTGAGGGGAGTACAGGGGTGGGCATGGGTACAATGCACATGGTTTGGGGATGAGGATGGGGGAACTGGTAGGAGAAACTTGGGTTTGTGGTTGGTGACAAAGAGAGGAGAACGTAGTCAGCCCGTGGGAAAGCGCCAATTCCCTATACTTGTCTTGGCTTCCCCCTTGCCCTAGGCTGTTGCTGCAACTGCTTTGAGTCTAATTTCCTCTGTGCGGCCTGTGACCGGCGCTGGGAGGAACATGAGACTTTCTTTGAGACTGAGGAGACCCGGCGACGAGGAGGGAGGCCTCACGGTAAGGGGGCAGGGGCAACCTGGAACGGGACCATTCCAGGACCATAGTCAGAAGGCCAGGCAGGAAGGTGCTCCCACCCTCAGTCATTCCATCCAGGACTACCTCTCTCTCTCAGCACCTGCATCCCAAACTTGCACCAGTCTCCAAACCCAGCAGACGACTGTGTGCCTTTTGCAGAGATGCCTACCCTCTGAGAAGCCATCGTCAGGAATTCTGACTCCGAGGCTTTACAGACACAGGGGCCCTCCGGCCATCCTAGCACCCATCCCAGACCTCCTGGGCTCCCTGGCCCACACAACCTGTGGTCTGGCCCTAAATTTGACCCCCATACCTGACCCTTTCACCTCTGCTTTTCCCTCCTCCAGGGACAGACACTGTCAACACCTGGCACAAGCCTCTCTGAGCCTGGCTCGAATCAGCAATAAAGAAAGGGGAAGCCACTGGAATCTGGCCTGCTTCTGTATGGGGTGGACAGAACCCAGCCCAGTGACAAACACCCTAGGACCTTAGAGTTGGTACCTGTTGGGAACAAGAGAGGGCACCACACAGGAGAGAGGCTGGATCAAAGCATCTGCCTCCACCACACCCACACTCAAGCTGCTAGCTCTGGCATCAGAAGGAGAGTGGCTTCAAGGAAGCCAAGTAGGGAGGGGGGTTTAAGAAGGATAGAGGAAACACTGATGTTAGATGCAGTTGGGGACTCCAGTAGGATAAAGACTGAAAAGTGTCCATTGGATCTTACAATTAGAAGGTCTTCAGATAATGTAGTTTCAGTGATGCAGTGGAGGTAGAAACCAAGTGGTAAGTTTGAAAGAGTTTCTTTAAGAAGCTTGGATGAAAAGAGCAGGAGAGAAGTCAGACAATATCCAGAGGGAGATGTGCAGTCAAGGAAGCATTTTTTAGGAGGGAAAAAAGGAAGGGACCAGTAGAGAAAAAGATTTTGAAGATGCAGAAGAAAAACAGAGATACCTGGTGAGACAAGATGCCGAAGATGGAGGGAGGGAATGAGGTCAGGGCAGAGGTGAAGGGATTTGTTCTACACAGGAGAAACACCGCTTCCTAAGACCAAGAGGAAGGAAGAAAGAAAAGGATGGGGACTTCCCTGAGCTGCAGGGAGGAGGATCTTGAAGTTCCCCTGCGAAGTAGGAGACAAGGTCAGTTGCTGGTGGGGGAGGAGAGGGATAAGAATGGGGAGTAGGAGATGGGAAGACAGAGGCGAAGGTGTGGGAAGGCTAAGGTGGAGAACTGGAGAAAAACCTGATCAGTGGATAGTTGAGGATTCAGGGACAGCTGAAAGCAGGAATCTAGTTAAAGAGGAAGAGAGAAACAAAATAGATTGATGGTTGGTGATGGAAGGTATTAGGGAGGATGATCAGGAAAATAAAGCAAAAAAGAAGGCTTGAGGATGTGGAGAGAGCTGACCATACAAATGGAAAGAAAGTGAAGCCAGGAAGCAACTGACAGATTGAATAAAGGAACAGTCAAAGGACTAGAACGCTCTAACAAGGTGCAGTAGCAGATGTAGTGGTAGGGATCGAAGCATAGGAGACAGTGGTCAGAACCTACAGAGAGTTGCAGCTCTCAGGTGAGAAAAGCTGCCAGGGATCACAAAGTTTGGAGTAAAAACTGTAGGCCAGGGGCCAAAATCAGTGAATCATAGATTATTTTTATGAGGAGTGGGAGATTCTGGCACTAATTGGTTCTGTGATCCTAGGCATATCATCACTTTCCCTCTCTGGGCCTCAGTTTCTGGATCTATAAAAGAGGAATAATCTCTGTGCCACTTGCTCTCCCTGAGAACCTAAAGAAATCACCAGTTTCAAAGTGCTTTGTAGTCACCTACCCTGCCTGGCTGGTTTCCTTCCTCTTCCTAGATCCCAGCTCTTTTTATCTCTTGAACTTCTCCAGAGCAGCTCTAGGGGTTGCTGCTGTCTCAGAGGCACCACGAGAACTGCATACAGCCTCTAGGGCACAGAGAAAAGGCCAGTCAGTCACATTTCCCCACATTTGGGGAAGCTATCTGTCCTTCCAAAGGAAGGAATGCAATCTGGACTGCTAGAACTCCTAGGGGAAATTACAGGGTCAAATGTCTGCCCATTGGAGGAGAAAGGCCTTTCTAACAATAATATGGCTATACAAAAGATTATTCCCATCTCCAGAAGTAGAGTTCTTCTTGACTGGTGATATGCAATTAGTGCCATAATGACCATTCACTGAAACGAATTCAATAGTCAACAGTAAAGGAATGGTTACTGTAATAAACTCATTCAAGGAAGTAATATGCAGACATTACAAAGTATATTTACATAGACTATGTAATAATATGGAAAATTGATTGTAAGGGGCAGAATAGGAATATACATCCAATACATATGTACTTTATATAATGAACGGAAATGAAACACCAAATGTTATTCATTCCACAATCACTGATGTGCTAAAACAACAACAACAACAACTACAACAAAAACCACCTAAAGATACAGTGGTGGCTTTTGTCCTAAGTGTTAACTGTCAGGCTAAACCTTGGTTGGGTAAGTATATTAGCATTTTGTGACCCCTGTTCCTTAGGTCAAAAATATATATTCCAACAAAATGAAATATACTTCTCACCCAGCAATGACACACTCCCGTTGTCCCTCAAACCCGACTAACTGAAAATATCAGGTAGGAGGCTGTTTCATACACCATTTCTGATTAGAAAAGAACATTGGATACCTACTCCTTTGCTTGTTAGTCGTGCGCAAAGACAGGTCACTATCGCCGCCTCCCGTTAAAAAGAAGAAGAGGAGGAGGAGGAGGAGGAGGGGGGGGGGGGGAGGGGACGAGGAGGGAGAGGGGAGGGGACGAGGAGGGAGAGGGGAGGGGGAGGGGGAGGAGGAGGAGGAGAAGAAGAGGAAGAAAGCAAAAAAAAAGTCCTGAAGACGAACTGCAGAATCTTCAATGTTGGAGTATGCACACAAGAACATAAACAAGGGACTGCCCTTAGATGAGTAAGTTAAAAATCTTTGAAATGCTCAAGGGTCTGAAATGCCCTCGTGTGGAAAACGCTGGCTATCTAATCCCTCCAGTTAAATACAGAGAACTGAGGGTTGATGGGGGTTGGGGGTGGAAGTGGGAATGGCCATCACTGGCATTGAGGAGGGCACTTGGGATGAGCACTGGGTATTGTATGTAAGCAATGAATCATGGGAATCCACTCCCGAAGCCAAGAGCACACTGTATATATACAGTGTATGCTAGCGAACTTGACAATAAATTACAAGAAAAAAAAAAAAAAAGATAAAAGGACCGGTCTCAGTTCACCTTCAGCCTCACAGGGCAGGCATTCCCGCCCCCTTCTTCCGGGACTCCTAAAACCTTGGCCTCCAGGGGTTGCGGTGATTCCCGGAGCCAGCCAGCGCCGAGTGCCCGCCCTCAGAACCCGCCCTCCTCCTGACCAATGCGGGGAGAGGGTCTACGATGTCAGAGGCTCGGCGCCGCACCAATGTTGTGCAGCAGAGCCAAACGGAGTTAAATCCCACGTCTCTTAATCCTTCCAATGGAGTGAGAAAGTCTCTTGGGGAAACACTTAGGGGGCCCAATGGCAAAGGAACTTTCACTCTGACCAGAAGTCGAAGCCAATGAAGTGGAAAACTAGCCCACGAGCTGGCAGAAGCAGCCAATGGGATGAAAAGATTCCGCCCCCACCGTGGCGGCGGAGCCAGTGGAGTGAATGACACCACCCTCTGGTCCAAAGGACCTCAAGAGAAGCCCAGGAGCGTGGCCAATGGGATGGCAGGGCTCGCTCGCGGCCTCCAGCGGAGCCAATGGCCGTCGTTTGCCGGCTCCGTGGCGGCCCCCACCTCCGGCGACCGCGGGGCCTGCTTGCTGGCGGGAGGAGAGATTCGGCGGCTGAGGGCAAGATGGCGGCTGCCCTGGTGCTGGCCGCCGGGCTGCGCGTGGCGCGCGGGGCTGTAGCGCTGGTGGGGCCGCGGGGGGCGCAGGTGAGGAGCGGCTGCGGGGGCGCGGAGGGCGTCCCGCGGGCTCTGCCGCCCTCCGGGGCCGGCGTTCTCCCCCAGGCGCGTGCAGCCCATTGGCCTCGCGGGGACGGAGCCCGAGCGTCTGGCAGGGAATGCCGCCTCTCCTGGAGGCTCAAGCTCCAAGGCCGCTTGGCGAGGTCGGGCTGATAGTCGGCAGCAGCCTCTCGGCGGTGGCTCGGGCGCCCAGGTTGCGACAGGGTCGGTGCGTTGGCTGCTGCCTTCTAAAACCGAACGCCTGTTCCGGGCAGCCTCCTGAGTGCCCCCTGCAGGAAGTGAGGTTTGTCTTCTCGGAGCCAGTCTCCTGCCCGCCTCAGACCCCTGGCCTTCTGAACACAAGTGTTAATCTCTCATCTTCCCCATTTACCAGAGGGGTCAGGTTCATCCCAAGTCTTTCTCCCATAGTGTGACAGCACTGACTTGAGCCTTCTCTGAGCCCCCGGAAACGGGCATCCCTACCCTCAGTCCCCTGCGGCTGTCGTTGCTGAATTCACTTAACTCTTCCTTTCACTGATTCAAGGAACTGGAGTTAAAATTCACAAAAGAGCTCAGATGTAACACCAAGAGATGTTTGTGTCAAACAGGGAAATTGTGTGAAAACCTGAATAAGACAGGTAAAATACCTTAGAGATTAGATAACAAGTAATGGAAATAAGTGGAAACTTAGTAACAGGGCTTGAGTATATGGAAAGAGTTCCAATGGTCTTAAAAGATGATGCAGAAAACTTTATATTTGAAGCCAAGAGGAGGGATTTATCTAAGGTAATTCCGTGATAAAAGAGGAACCAAATCTTAAGTTTCCAGTTCTCATCCTGTGTCCTTTCTCCTGAACAGTGCTAAATTTACTAGACACTTTAGGAACAGGAATCAATTGCAGTACTGAATCCTGTATTGTATCTAACCAGGCTCAGCACTATCTGACCCTACTCTCTACTGCTGACACTCTGAAATTGAGGAAATTTTCCTTAGGATGGGAGCCACTAATAGGTTCTTAGAAGGGTGAAGTTAATGATTATCAGAGCCCGGCCTCTGCCAGCTCCTGACTATATGGGAGAGGTATTGTCAACCCCCTCCCTTGGGTATGTCTGACCCACCTTCAGGTCCGAGGAGCTGCAGGTGTGACCGATGGAAATGAAGTGTCCAAGGCCCAGCAGGCAGCTCCTCAGGGAGCAGCCCCAACTATCTTCTCCCGGATCCTGGATCGAAGCCTCCCAGCTGACATTTTGTATGAGGACCAGCAGGTGGGGTGCCCTTAGGACCCATCCCCTTGGGAATTTAATAGGTACCATCAGCCTGTTGAAGTAACAAGGTGGCCTCTGGCCTTTCACTGCTTCCAGTGTCTCGTATTCCGTGATGTGGCCCCTCAGGCTCCTGTGCACTTCCTGGTCATTCCTAAGAAGCCCATTCCTCGGATTAGCCAGGCTGAAGAAGAAGACCAGCAGGTGGGAAGAATAGAGCCAAGGTTTGGCTTTGCGGGGAACCCTGGACTCAGCTAGAGGTTTTGCTCCCTGTGAATGAAGCCACCTATCTCCCTCCCTTTCCCTCTAGCTTCTAGGACACCTTCTCCTTGTGGCTAAGAAGACAGCAAAGGCTGAGGGGCTGGGAGATGGATACCGACTTGGTGAGTGACTTTTGGCCATTGAGCCCCTTGCCTATGAATTCTCATACCTACCCTTCAATATGATCTTTATTCTTTGACCTTTCCCATGATCCTGACCCCCTAACCCCAAGCTCCATTTCAGTGATCAATGATGGGAAGCTGGGCTCACAGTCCGTGTATCATCTACACATTCATGTACTTGGGGGCCGACAGCTCCAGTGGCCTCCAGGTTGAACCTTCCAACTGACCAAGAACCCAAGACCTGGATTCTTGGAGGATGGGGGAAAAGGGACCCTATGATGCTAATAAACTTGTTCTCCCTCAATTTTGGATCACTGTCTTAAATATATAAAGATTTATATCACAAATAGAAAAGAAAACATTAAAGATAATGATTCTGTGGTACCTGGCTGGCTCAGTTGTTGGAGCATGCAACTCTTGATCTTGGGCTTGTGTTCGAGCCCCACGTTGGGTGTGGCGATTACTTAAAAATACAATCTTAAAAAAAAAAAAAGATTATGGTCTTGACTATGGTCTGAGTGAGAGACATTAAGGAGGCCCATCCTGTAGCGAAAGAAGCATTTGCCTATAGATTTGTGAGTCCTCGTGACAAATGGTCCACCTGGGTCAAGCTTCTAGAAAAACAGCAATAGAAATAAGCCTATATGAGTAGGGAGAGACTGAAACCCAGGGGTGAGACACTCAATCCTGGCCCTTATTCAGATGCCAAGACAAGTTCTAGGGTGGTCTGGGAGGAGGATGGTCAACGTGAGGGTCTTTTACTGAAGGAGAAGTAATCACACCAAAAAAAAAAAAAAAAAAAGCTGCCACTCTTTGATCCCCATGTCTCACCATTTTGCTTTTTAGTTGTTTGATGTATTTTAAACCTTAAACTTTTAAAAGACTCCCTGCCCCACCCCATTTTTTAGAATGAACTGCGGGTAAGTTACTGTTGCCCCTACACAAGTACACTGTCTGATACTAAAGCCCTGTGCTTGTCTCCAACACAAAGAACCACCTTAGAAAGCCTCAGAAAGAATCATGCTTAAGGGTAGAAGGCAGAACCCTAGACTAGCGGAACCTTAAGAGCTGGGCTGAGGCGGAACGGAGTCTGAACGGAAAGCAAACTTCCTAGACTTCCCCAGGTTTAAGACTTCCGCCCCGCAGAGAATTTGTCTCCACCCCCACCCAGCACTTCCGCCCAACTCTAGTCCTGCGCAGTCTCCTGGAATTATTTGCCGTCTCTATGGCAACCCGGTAGCTGGAGACTGAAGATGGAGACCGCGCAGTCTACCAAGGGATCGAGATGTCGGTGAGAGCGGCAGCTTTGGCGGCTGGTGTAAGGGGACAAGAAAGGTCAGCGGACTTACACCGCTTTTGACAACTTTGTCGCATTCGCTTTCTTTCAGATCTTTAGATGTACAGCCTGGCACTGAAGGACTAGGGTCCACTTCAGAACCATTTTCTTCGGATGGCCATCCTATAACGGCCCTGGCAGCCGCAACTACAGCAGCTGCGGCCTCCTCCACCGACAAAGCGACTGTGTTATCTGCAAAGACCCCCGCGTGCCACTGTGAGCCGAACCTTCTCATGAACCACTCCTCTGACAGTCTTCTGGGGGATCCCTGCACTGGAGCCAGCTTTACCCACAGCATTGGCCATGGGAAACTTGGCATTGAGCCTATCTATGTTTCCCATATTGCTCAGGATCCCTGTACTACAAAAGACCTTAGCTCTAGTCCTGGCCCTATTCTTGGCTCCAGTTCTGGTCCCTGCCATGGCTCTGGTCAAGACACTGGTCCTGATTCTGGCCCTGGTCCTGCTACTGACGCTGGGCCTAGTCCAGGCTGTGGCCATGACCGTGAGCCCAGCCCCTACAATCTTCCAAGTTTCAGAACCCCCCAAGCAGATCTGGTCCCTAATTATGCCTCCTGGAATCACTACTGCCACTGGGAACCGCGGAAACAACCCTGGAAATTTTTGCAAGTCTCAGAACCCGGTGCCCGAGGGCATTGGAAGACCCCTGAGGTTGAAGGGAAGTGTAAGGTTCCCAATGAAACATTGCCACGGGGCCACAGCCTTCTCTACAACTGGGAGGAGGAGGTATTAAGGTTTTGACCTGCTCCCTTTTCCTGAAGACTGTCCCCAATTTCCTGGGGGAGGCAGTGGTTTATGATGAGGGTGGGTGCCATAAAGGACATCCTGGTCACTCAACTTGGGGCCCACAGAGAGCCACCAACCACCTGGATCAAGTCCCAAGCATGCAGGATGGCTCTGAGAGTTTCTTCTTCCGACATGGACACCAGGGACTGCTGACCCTGCAGCTACAGTCACCCATGTCCTTCAGCACCACTCAGAAAGACTCATACCAGCCCCCACGAAACTGCTATCAGCCAACTCGAGGTGTGAAGCATGAGAGAATGGGCCAAAATGAGCAATCAGAGATAAAAGAGAGGAAGGAATTTCTAGTGGGACTATGGATTGTTTAATGGGTACAAGGGTAAAACCCCATGATTTTCCTTCTTTTCTCACATTTGTTTCTTTGGGTCTGCTTGTTAACCAGACTCTCCCACTCTCTCCACTCCCTGCCCTCCTACAGGAAAGCGTGAAGCCATGCTGGAGATGCTCCTGCGCCACCAGATCTGGTGAGAGGCTGGGCGAAGGGTAAAGGGGAGGCGGGGAAGACAAAAAATCAGGGAAGAATGGCTTTGATGCCCCCAGGACTATACAGTAAAGAGATGCAGGCAGAGCAGGAAGCCACAAGGAAGCAGTTTGAGGTCGAGTCTGTGACACACCATGACTACCGAAAGGAGCTGGTGCAAGCCGGGCCTCCTGCCCCAACCAAGGTGAGAACTTATCCCACCCCGCTTGTACGGCTGGGCTCTAATGGGCTGTGGGAGAGCAGCAGAGGTTAAGAGAGGGAGCTTCAAACCAAGAGTTTTTCAGTATCTTTCCCTTCCAGCCTCACGACTACCGTCGGGAGCAACCTGAAACCTTCTGGATACAGAGGGCACCACAGCTACCGGTGTGTGAGGGTGTCAGGAGTCGGGGAAAACAAGGAGGGGGAAGAGGCTGTTCTGTTCTGGCTTGGTGCAGAGCGGGATCTGTCCTCATTCTGGCCTTCCTCCAGGGTGTCAGTAGCATCAAGACTCTGGACACGCCATTCCGGAAGAACTGCAGCTTCTCAACACCAGTGCCTCTGTCTCTGGGGCAGCCTTTGCCCTATGAACCTGAGAATTATTCCCACCAACTGGGAGAAATATCTTCCCTTGTCTGTCAGGGAGGAGGACAGGGAGGTGGAATGGGTGGAACTACTATCTAAGGGTTGAGGAGGGAAGAGGGATATGGACTATGGAATCGATTTCTGTCTGTACTGGAGAGGTGGAAAGGAAGTGAATTCTGTCTGTACTTGGTGAAGAGGCTTCGCATAAAGGGTTCTCTCTCATCCTGAGACTGCTAATTCAGTGATTCTGTGAGTAACCATGTTCCTTGGATTTGCCCCTAACCCAGACTCTGACACCATGACATTTTTTGTTGTTTTATATTTGGCCAAAATATTCTGGTTTAGATACAGATATTTACAGAAGGTAGGGAAGAAGGGAACCAGGCCAGAGGGAGGCAGGTATATGTACAAGGCTGAGCTGCAAAGGGCAACGACTTCCTTACAAAGTAGGGTTTTTGTGCACGTTGGTTTCCATCTTACATGACAGTGTCCATTTCCGGTGTGTAGAGAGATGGTGACTGCTGCCCACCCAGGTACCAGCAGCAGGAGATTGTCTCACTTAGGAAGAAGTAGGGTTTACAGGAGCCCAGCAGGGCCTTTCCGCTCTCCTAGGAGCCAGTAAGTTCGCATCTTTCCTTTTCCCTGGAAGTGGGGGAGTGAAGATAATTCAGATTCTTCTATGTTATTCTTTTTATCTCTGTCTTTTCCCCATGATCCCCATAATTGTTTTCATCCTCCCTTTCCATGACCCCTCCCCCATGGCCTGCCATCACCTTCATCTCCACATCCCCCCGAAGCTCTAGCTGGAAGCATCCTAGCTCATCCAGGGCATCCTTGGTGGTAGAGGAGACATGGATCTTCAGGGCTGGGGTGGGATGGGGTGCCGGGATGGTGGAAAAATGAATCAAAGAAAAGACAACAGAAGAGTTGGCAGTACTGGAGAGAGCTTTACCAAACCACCACCCCTCAGGAGGCTCTCAGTCTTCCCGGGGCACATGCACTAGAACCAAAATATGTCCAAGAATGGGGCGGTCAGGAACTGTGGTCTCTCAGACTGAGAGATTTGGAAGAACTCTGAAAAGAAGAAAAGGGCACCACAAATTGAGGCTGAGGCTGGGGTGGAGGGCTGCTGTTTTACCTTGACCATTAGACTCCATTCGGGAGGCAGTGTTCACCGTGTCTCCAAAGAGACAATAGCGGGGCATCTTCAGGCCAACAACCCCAGCACAGACGGGCCCTGTGAGAAGAAACAGGTTGGGAGAGCCTGGGAAAAGCAGATACGAGGGACGGAGTGAGAGTCAGCCTTACCCGTGTGGACCCCTATGCGTAGCCTCAGCTGGTCATGGGGTCGGTGGCGGATGCGGAAGGAAGAAACTGCATCCAGTAGTGCTAGAGCCATACGAGCAATTTCCGGGGCATGACGTTGACCATTTCGGCCTGGGAGACCAGACACCACCATGTAGGCATCTCCAATCGTTTCTACCTGATTGAGATGGGGTTTAAAAGGTCACCTCTATGTGTATCAGTGGGAATGGGTAAGAGCAGAAAGAGACAAGCTGGACACCACTATGAGCCAGCCCAGCAGCCTGGGAGGCCAGAGCATCGACTGGAAAATGAGTGCTGTGGTGCTGAGAATCAGGGGTGGGGTGCGGGCAGAGTTTCAGGGCGTCTTTAAATCCTCCCACAACCACCCCTGTACCTGGTGAACACTCAGTAAGCATTTGCTGAGGGAATGGATACCCTGTCTGCAACGAGATGTGAACAAATAGGCTCTGCTGTCAGGAAGTGGGAAGCAAGGAAACAGGCCTAACCTGAAGAGCACAGAGGCCGGTGAGGTCAGGCAGGCCCAGTGAAATAGGCCTCAGACAGCCTGAACTGTCCAAGGTAAGAATGCAGACGCTTGGCTGTGTTAATTGTACTGAAGCTATACAAAAGAATGTCCTGTTTTTAGGAACTGGACACTGAACTGTTTAGGGATAAAGGGGCACTATGCCTGCAACTTACTCTCAAATGGTTCAAAAAGTAATTAGATTGATAGATATATTTTTAAAAAATAAAGCAAATGGGGGTAAAGTATGAATAATTGGTCAATCTGAGTAAAGGGTTTATTGTCACAGTAATAACAGACGTGGTAGAATAAGTCCAAATAAAGGGACAGGAACACATATGTATTGTTGCTGTAATGTTAGACATTTCCACAATAAATCTATTATTCCCATCTTCTAGGTAAAATACCTGAGGCTCAAGGAGCTTTACAGTTACTTGCCCAAGGCCACACAGTCACAAAGTCAACACCTAAATTCTGATGATTTTTACTGCCAGGCACAGTAAATAAAGCCCACGCCGTGCCAACTCATGACTTCAACAAAATTTTTTACAAGGTACCTTGTTCCTCAGCCCCATAAATCATTCTGTACCTACATCCCATATGATTCGTCCATGTCTAGAGAGAATGGAGGGAAGAGAAAAGACAATAGACAATATTTATACCCCTAGGCAAAAAGTGGCAGATAGGCTCTAGATCCTGTGATGGTTCCGATTAGGGCAGCTTGAGGATTCACAAGAAATTAGACTAGGATGTACAATTAGAGTGCCAGAGCCTCGTCTGTCTACAAAGGGCACCCAGTACTAGGGTGCTGGAGACCCAGGAGGGCAAACTGCCAATGGAGCAGGTAGGTATGTAGGGTTTGGGGAGACTGGGTTTTAAAGGGGTCTCAGTAGGAGGGTAGCCCTGGCTCTCACCTTGTAGACGTCAAAGTTGTCAATTATGGCATCAAAGCAGGTATACAGGTCATTAAGAAGTGTCACCACCTAACAGGATGGGAAAGTAGAGCCCCTGAGACCTGTGCCTAACTTTCTAAGAATTCTTAACCCATAAGCTAGAACAAAATATGGGAACTCCAGAACAAAGGAATCGCCCCTATTATCAAGGATTCCTATGCCCCAGTGAAGTTCCCCAGATCCCTATCCCACCCCCTACTTCTCACCCATGGCTCTCACCTGCATGGGGGTGCTCTCTGCTGACAAAGCTGTGAAGCCAACAATGTCACTGAAGTAGATGGTAACACTGTCAAAGGCCTCAGCCTGTACAGTCTCTCCCCGTTTTAACTGCTCTGCCACTGAACTAGGAAGCAAGGGTGCAGTATGAGCCAAACTGAGAGAAAGAGGATGAGAGGGGGAGAGAAAAGGGGTATATGGTTGAGCAGAAGAGGAGTTATGAAAGCTAAGCCTGGTAGAAGAGGAGGAAGGTGGCTGGGAAGACATTACAGACTAGCTCAAGTAAAGCATTTAAGTGGTGGGGGTTGGAAGGGGACCCCAGGGATGGGCACTAAGTGTCTCAAGTTGGGATTGTTCTACATACACTTGCCGGTGCAAAGGCATGGTAGAGCAGTGTCCTAAGAAGAAGGGATAGGAATCAGAGAGAAGGCAGCAAAGCTCATTTGAAGACAAAATGAAAACACACTGTGTAAAGCCAGAAAGGCTCACTATGTCAAGATATAACAAAGCAGCATTCTAAGAGTTGGGAAGTGAGTTCTCAGGAGCTTGATCAGGCAGAACTCAACAGAGTAGAATATCAAAGGAAGGTTGGGGAAGGGTGACAAATTCTCACTGGGGTAGAATTTGGTAGAGCAGAGCCTCAGCCTTGCGTTTCTCCTCCAGATAGGCCTGTGTGCGCTCCTCCACCAGCTTCTCCAGGTTATTGGCATACTGCTCCATGCGCAACAGCAGGTTGTCCAGTATGCTCGTGCCGCCCTCCCTGGGGGGAGGCCAGAATATGGTACCTGCTGCCAGATTCTCAAGACTCCCAGGACTTCCTACCCAACCCACCTTCTTGGCCCCACCAGCCCCACACACCTCATCCACCAAGACTGATGAGGCTTCTATCCCTGGGGAGCCCTTGCCCCCTAAGTGCCCTCTCACTTGTTAAAGCGGCGAATGAACCCCTTAATTTGTCCAAAGTCTGGCCGCTCAGCTGGTTCTTGGGCCCAACATCGCTCCATCAGCAAAACCAACTCTTCATTCAGTTGGGTCCGGTCAATGCTCGGCCGGAAATATGGCCGTTGACCATTTCGGACCTTCTGGACAATCTCTGAGGGTGATAAAGGGTTTGGATGAAGAACAGGGTCCCCCAGGTAGAGCAGTCTGTGGGTAGTAGATTGCCTCTCACCTTTGGGGCTGAGGTCCAGGCCCTCCAAGTAGAAAGGACCACTGCGAAGTGCTATCTCCTGTAAGATGATCCCAAAGCTATAGACATCAGCCTTCTGCATGCCTGTGGTTGGCAACGGGTTCCCACCAAGCAGTTCTGGGGCAGTCCACAGCTTCTCTAAAAAGAAGGAACAGACTGGCCAGGTCCTCAAAAAGAGCCCATAATACTCCCCATGTTCCTGTCATTCCATCTCCCTCTCCCACCCTCCCTAGGTGGAAATGATCAAGGCCAGAGGAGCTATATAAAAGTGAGTTGTGGGGGAAGGCCTCACTGGCATAGAGGGCGTGGCTGTCATCAGGTTCAGCAGTCGATCGGAAGCTGGCCAGGCCATAGTCTGTGATTTTGAGCACAAAACGACTATCCACCACACAGTTGGAGGACTTGAGACTCCCGTGGGATGCAATAATGCTGTTATGGAGAAAGGCCATGCCCTGCAGGATACAGATCAAGTCATGGGTTTGGATCATATATGGCTTAGGATACCCCCTCTCTATGAGATGGGCATTAGCTAGCTGTCTGAAGATCTTGGGACCATAAAAACCATAAGCTACTTTTGGAAGGCATCCTTTGCAGTTTCTACCCAAAGAAGCAGGCTGAATAGGACAGTTATCCCTTCCTGGTACCATAAACGGTATATTGGCACCTAGGCACCAGGGACAGAAGAAATGTTTAAGGGGAAGGACAAGGGGAGCTATCAGTTATTTACCCTAGAAAGAGCAGTCAGTCTTCTGAGTAGTGAACAGAACTAGGAGGGTGAACTCTAAGACTGATGTGACTGACACCCACGATGGCCTCAAATGTACGGCCACCATTAGGAAAACCTAGGAAGGCTAGAGACTCAGCTATCCAGAGTACCTAGATGTACCAAGACTAACCAGTTGTCAACTTTAACATATAACCATGTGTAGGCAGGCAAGTCAGGATGGAGGAGGAAAGTAAGGGCCAGAGAGAAAGTGGAGAAAATAGTAAATTAGTAAAACCCTGGAAAATGGACAAAAGTAGGAGACAGCTGCCAAGCCAACACAGAAACCAGACACTTCTGGCCCCGTGGGGCCAGACAGGAGAAAACCTTTGTGTATGAGGGACCATTAGGCAGGTCCTAAGAAGGCAGAGTGATGCTTCCCAAAATGAAACCCTAGGAGCCCACCCACGTCAGTTCAGGTGGAACAGAAAAAGGATGCAGTGTTCTATATGCTAACCAAAACAACTGTGTCTAAATATTTAGCTCTGGACATAAACAATTCATAATTCCAGTCTCTGTGAACTCCTCCTTTTTATTCCTTTTGATATCAACAAAACCTTTGGGAGTCACCAAATTTGTGAATACAGAAAGGATTAATCAGGCTTCTGGCTTTGTTCTAAATCACTTTTCCATCAAATTATTGTTCTCTCAAAAGTCATATTTTTCTTATATTTAATGTCACAGCCAACACATCAACTTTACCTAATATTTTATCTCATTTAATGGCAAACTTTCACACACACACACACAAATTCTAAATAACCTCATGAGAATTAAACAGAAAAGCCAAAGCCAGCTTCAGGTGCAGTACAAGTGACCCACTGGGCTAACTCACTGGCTGCAGCACTTGCTCTAAACACCTGTCCAACCCATGCAAGATTCAAATTCATACCTCTCTAAACCCACGGGCCTCTGGGTCACTTGAAAGTAGCTAAAACCTAATATATGGGAAGATACTACAGGTTTAGGATAATTTTCCTTGGTTTCTCTTAGTTTTACTAGTAAACGTTCTTTATAAAATTTCAGTTTTTCTGAACAAAAGAGCAGATATGCCAAATATTGGTCAGAGAATACATGATTCTATGTTTGATGACCTCATTCATTTTTTTCCTGCTAAGAAATCTTTTTTTTTTTTTTTTTTTTTTTTTTTTTTAAATTTTTTTTTTCAACGTTTATTTATTTTTGGGACAGAGAGAGACAGAGCATGAACCGGGGAGGGGCAGAGAGTGAGGGAGACACAGAATCAGAAACAGGCTCCAGGCTCTGAGCCATCAGCCCAGAGCCTGACGCGGGGCTCGAACTCACGGACCGCGAGATCGTGACCTGGCTGAAGTCGGACGCTTAACCGACTGCGCCACCCAGGCGCCCCCTAAGAAATCTTATAATAAGCTCGTGGAGGTTTAAAAACAAACAAAAAAAAGATGATGGCAAGAGATTAGAGATATTTAGGGCAGGAGCACGAAACTTCTTTACAAGTACAGGACTCATTGTGGCCAATACATCTCCCCCAATTAAAAACTCCAGACCCTTTATTTACCCATTATTGCCCAACCAGAGGAATAAGGGGAACTGGAGAAAATGGGACTTCTGGAGGACTAGGAAGGAGAAGCTGAAAGCAAAGATCAAGAAACAAAGGCATTTTAAAGCAGATGAACTCTTAAGGAAGAGTGGGGAAGACTCACCTTAACAAGGTCATTAATGAGCGAATAACGAAACATCCAGTCCAAGTTGATGCTGTCATTTTCCAGAATATCCTGGTAGTGACATGGAACAGATTATGTGACTATCCTAGTAGCACTAGCTATCACAGGCCTTTCTCCCCTGCCCCTAGAATCTCCACCTTCCCTTACCTGTAAACTCCCACGAGGACAGTATTCGGTGACAATGCAAATGTTGGGAGGGTCAATGCAGGCACCAATGAAGCGAGTGAGATGGTTGAACTGAACATCTCTCATCTAACAACAATAACAACAAAAGGTGAGGGGGCGGGGGAGAGAATTCAAAGAGATACAGAAATCTACCACTGCATGAGAGAGCCTTTCTCTTAATTGTACCTGCAACTTAAAATCACTTATAAATAAACCCCTTGACCTCCTAGCCAATTTTACTATTCCCCTCTCTTCTTCCCCCTTTCCTCTTCTCCATCCCTTTTTACCCTGAACCCTGAACCCACACACCATTACATACATGTTTGAGTTCAAACAGAACCTGCCGGGTCAGCTCAATGCGCTTCTTATTCACATGTTTGATGGCAACAACATTTCCCTGATGGCGGGAGTGAAAGAGGAAAAGGGAAATTAGTTCCTGGGTGCTGGGAAATACTGGAGAACTGTGGACATCCAGGAGCTCAGCTGGACACAGGAAGGAAGGTTATGAGGGGCAGAGATTTGTGGGAAGAGGTGATAGATGGGGATGAGACAGGATGAAATGGTGGGGACCAGAACAAGCGGATGACTGTTCACCTTGAAGTGACCGGTGTTGGCAAAGATCTGGTATTTCCCATGGGCTGTCATGAGCGAGCCGTAACTGGATCCCCGCTGGGGCCAAGGGCAACATGGAGGCGGAAGGATGAAAGGAACATTAGATGATGGTGGCAGTGCAGGGGCTATCATTACAGGCCAATGTGCTGGGAAAGGTCCAGGGTACGAAAGGACAGGAACTCAGAGGGAAGCAGAGGGACAGCTGAGACAAGGGCTCACCAGCGACAGTGTGAGGCGACTGCCTGCACCTTTATGATATCGTTCTGAATTGCCAAATTGCAGTTCTTCCCAGCGAATGCGCCACAACATGCTAGCCAGCTCCTTCTCCAGCATCAGCTTTCTGTAAGGACTGCACATCTCAGTTGACTGGCAAGCCCAATCCTGCCACCCCGTAAGCCAACAGTGGGGTTTCAGCGGCTTCCCCAAAGCTCCCGATGCTACAACTTTTATACCTGAGGCGGGACTCACTGCAGGACTGAGACAGAAGGATGCATTCTTTACATAGGGGATACATGCCCTGTGCTCACTTGAAAACACAGAGGCTGAAGTTAAAAGTTCTTTCTTAAAATGGTAGCATTCACAGAAAATTCACCTTTGCCCTTATAAAACCCCACTCAAAATCCCCAGTTAGGACACCCAGTCTAGAACCAAAAGTGGGAAAACAACACCTAGGCTAAAAGACAGCTTAACGAGAAAGGCTAGAGAGGAAGACATTAGGCCTAAGAGGTAGCCATCAAACGAAAGATACCCACTAACCCCCAGAAAGCCTGGGCAGTGGGAGGGAGGGAGCAGGTCAGTGGGAAGGCCAGAACTCACCGGAAAATGAGGAAGCTGGAGACACCAAACATGATGAAGGTGATTCCTGTGCCCAGTGCCACAATCGCCAGAGTTGAAAGCGGAGCTGAAGGAGAGAGGGGACCCTGAGAAAGACTATGTGGAGCTGAGGACGGGGCGGGGGTGGTGCTCAGGGTGTGAGAAGCAGACAGATTTCTGGAGGGAAAGAAGTGAGGAAGGGGTATACAGTATACAAGTCAAGGAAAACAGAGCTAAGGGTGGGGAGTTAGGGAGGGGAGGTGAAAGAATGGGAGGGAGGGGAGGAAGAATTACTCCCAACCCCTGCACACACCCACTTTTATCACAGGATGGGTCGTCCAAGTCAAAGGCACAGGGGGGATTGTCCAAGGGGGGGGCCCCCTTCACCCAGGGGATAGGCCGTCCTGTCCACCAAATCTGCTTCTCGGCTCCTGAGTAGTGAGCTGCAGGCTGTGAGGAAGGAGAACACTGGGCCCACAGGCCTGCTCCCACCAGCCTCTCTCCCAGACCCCAGCTATTTGGCTGCTTTTCTCCCCCAACTTCCCACCTACCCAGCATGCAGCTCCAGCAGAGAAAGTAAGTCCCTGCCTCTACTACCTTTGGTTCTGCCCCACTGAACCTCTGAAAGCTGGATATTCAGGGCCCACATTCTCCTCCCTGCTTCTTCCCCCATCACCTGGAAGTCCCCAGAATCCAGATCTCCCATGGCCCACAGGACAAAATCAGTCTCTCGGTCATTGTTCTTGTCCATAACAACCAGTCCAGTTACACCTAAGATAGAAAAGAGTAGCCCTTACTTTGAGATCTACTCTATGCCCCTCTCCTATGCCCTGATTCCTCTAATTCCTTAGAGTCCCTCCCTGCCCCTGTTCTTAATACACGCCCACCTCTACCACGTTCTCTGACCTCCCCACTAACTTCCTCCTGCCCCTTGTATCTTGTATTTTCTTCTGCCTACTCCACTCCCAGGCCTGAGAGCAGCCCTCTGGTCTCCTCCTGGCCTTCTTCATTACCGTGGTATCTTCGGCCCTGCATCTTCTCCACTATTCGAAGTCCATCTTCCCGGGTGCCTCCTTCCTGTATTGTCTCGTTCAGGACTTCAGCATATAGCAGGATCCCATCATAGAAGCAGCCAGCAATGAGGTTCATCTAGGGGTGGTAACTTCAGCAGTGCTCTCCAAATGAACTGCCAGGCCCCTCCCCAGCCCCCTTTCCCATCTCTGGGGTCTCCCTCTACCTCTTCTCTCTTCTGGTTTGCTTCCTTCCTTCCTCTCATTCCTAAAGTGCCAGCCCTACCTCACTTGACAAAAGGGCAGAAAGAAAAATCCTGTATAAAAGCAGACAGTTCCCATGTATGGCTGGCTCCACGGCCAAGGCTTAATGCTGAGTTAGGGAGAAGAGCCTTTCCTCAAAGCCTGGCCTGACTCTCAGGAAAGAGAGATCTACTTACCAGGGAGGGGGCTAGCTCCACACCAAAATCTTCCCGGGCTCTTATCAGCAGACGATTCTGGAATTCCTGATACTCAGGATTTGGGGGTTCTCGGTATGTGATCACCAATACTGTCTGTACCAACAGCACATGGGGGAGAGTGAAAAGGATTCAAGATAGGCATTGGGGAAGAGAGGAAGCAGAATAGGGAAACTTGGTGAAATACACATGATATGAAATATACACGGGTGAGTCTGAAGGCTGAGAGGATACTAAACTCTGTGTTGTGTGTGTCCCTGTGTGTGTGATATATGTATGGAATATGTTCGATACATCTGGGAAGAGGTGAGTGGCACTCCTCCATGAAAGGTGCATGGTTCTGGGAAGGTGGCGACTAGGAAATAGATGAAATCAACTCCATCCCCAAGCCTCTCCACCAGCCAAGCCTCCCTGCCAGGCTGCCACAGCACTCACAGCTGCTCGCTCTGTCCCTTCCTATTCACTATCAAGGACAACACTGATAAAACAGCTCCTCTCTGAGGTCTTAATCACTGTTAATGTTATCAGTTAAATGTTTATATTTTCAAAAAAAAAAAGTGTTTATATTTTCATTTGGGCCACTTGGAACGGTGCCTCCATTCTAGTAAATAAAAGAGATTTCAGGTTCTATGACAACTGGGGGAAATACTTGGAGACAATGATTCCATCTGTGAAAAGTTGTGGACCCATTCATTTAACGTGTGGAACACCTACCATCAGCAACACTGTCCTGCATAGTGGCATGGTCCTATATGTCACTAAGTAATAGACATTGTCACAGAGAAAACATGTAGTCATATGCCCACACACATTTCACAGATGAGCAAACGACATATGTGATCTTAGCCACACCCACATCTCACTGGCCTTAAGTCAGCACATCTCTGTCTCTCACTGGGGTGCCCATGTGACTCCCACCGACCTTACACATTCTCCCTTCCTTAGCTGATGGACACACTGGCCTCTGCCTACACCTCAGGCCTACCCAATCACTGAGACTAGCCTTTGTCTCAGATGGGAAATTGGCATCGCAACCTCAGGGAAAGACTTCAGATCAATGTATTTTATGAAATGTGACTTTGTGAACATAACATCTACGGACTTCTACCAGTTCTGTTAATTCCTGTCATTGAAAGTACATGTGGACATAGAGATACTAGATAAATCACATATGATTTATTATATATAAATTCATTCTAGGTAGGAAATGATAAATTCAGTTTCTAATATGTATTCATTACATTAGACTAGAGTTTGCTTCATAATGTAATTATTCTTACTGGGGCATTTGGATCCTTGATCACATACTTGTAATACTCTCCCACCCTCGGGCAAAATTTAAAAGAAGGGGGCTGAGGTGGAGTTGGGAGGGTTTGTTCAGTAACACCTGTTTCAAGAATAAAAGAAAAATAGAAGGGTAGGATATTGTTGACAAACGATGTAAAAAAAATCAGGAAAAGAGCCCCAAAAGATCATGCTTAACACAAATTATATTTCAATACAAAGGCTGATAACAGGTTTTTAACACTTTTTAAACACATCATAATTCTCTAGGTTTATCTGTTTGCTAGACTAGCAGTTCTCAAACTTTTTGATCTCATGACCTCTTTATACCACTAAAAATTACTGAGGACCACAAAGAGCTTTTGATTGTTTGGATTACATCTATCAATATTTATGTTTTAGATGGGGCGCCTGGGTGGCGCAGTCGGTTAAGCGTCCGACTTCAGCCAGGTCACGATCTCGCGGTCCGTGAGTTCGAGCCCCGCGTCGGGCTCTGGGCTGATGGCTCAGAGCCTGGAGCCTGTTTCTGATTCTGTGTCTCCCTCTCTCTCTGCCCCTCCCCCGTTCATGCTCTGTCTCTCTCTGTCCCAAAAATAAATAAACGTTGAAAAAAAAAAAAAATTATGTTTTAGAAATTAAAACTGACAAACTTTTAAAACACAAGAATATTCAACTACCCCTTCGACAGCTGCCAGAGTGATAACAGCAGCACGTGCCATGTAGCCTCTGGAAATCTCCACTGTGCAATCGTGGAAGAGTAAGAGTGAGGACGCAAATAAACATCTTAGTATTATTTCTTAAATAGTTTTGGCCTCATGGTCCTTCTAAGAGGATTTCAGTGACCCCCAGGGTTCCAAGACCACATTTTGAAAACTGCTATGCTAGACTGTTTTGCTGTGGTTACTAGCTACTAAAAAAAAGAGCAAGAAAGAAGAAGAATGTCCAAAGAATTTCTATGCTTGCTCAGGGGCTAGAGAGAAGCAGGTAAAGGGAGGTAGATAATGGTGTCCCTTTTTTCAGCGGACTCCAGGTGAGAAAAAAAAACAAGCAAAGGCTGCCAAAAACAGGTTTAGCTGTGAGTGAAGCCAGATGTACACCTAGGCACTGGCATGTGCCTTGAGGCCTACGTTTGAGGCCCCCTCGGCCACATCAGGAGGCGCTGTCAGCAGTGGCTTAAACAGACAAAAAATTGTCTCCAGAAAAGATTCTGTCTTACGCGGCCCTCGGTCCAGCCCTGACTTCCATTCTAGCTGCTGGTGTCCCCTCTGTAATGCAATCTCATGCTGGTCACCTAGGTTGAGACTTCTGTCTAAGTTTGACCCTGTAGTCCTCAAATGCACAGCCTGGGACCATAGAGCCTGGTCATTTGCTTATTTAGCTCCATTGTGTCTACATATTCTCTGTCCTGGCTGATCATCTTGGTTTATAGTACCTGCCGGCTCTACTCCTCTGCAGACGAATGCTTAGTCATGTCCCCGCTTCTCCCCAACACACCCGGTAATTCACTTCAACAAGTATGTGCTAGGCATATGGAATACAAAGATGAGCATGATCCTTGCCCGCCAGTAGCTATAGCTCAATGGGCGAGAAAAATCATATCAATATACTTAATTTCTGAGCCTCTCCCCCAGTAGACCAGGTATCTCTGGTTAAGGGCTCTCTGTTCTTTCATCCTTGACTGGAGCTGACCGCCCACTTCCCTCACCCCTTGCCCTGCTTCAGCACTGGAACAACATGAGTAGTTTTTTCTAGAAAACACTTCATTACTCCCTTACCCTCATCCCACCCCAAAGCCTTGACTTCCCCCTCAGCATATTCTTGACTGCCCATTTCCCCTTCTTTTGTGTCATAGCAAAATTCCTCTTTGTTTTTCTGAATAATGCCTGCAGTAAGTGGGAGAACTGAGAATTAATTTACCTAATTGTTAGCTGACTAGATCTCATTTCCCCCTAAGCTAAGTGCTGGGGCCCCTTAACTGGTAGGAATTCTCAGACAAGAAAGAGAGATATTCCTTCCACAAAAAAGAATACAGCCCATAAAGCTATGGAGTCCTCCCACCCAGGAGAGCCACAGAGATCTTCCTTGACCACACTAGCTAGAGTACAATTCCCTTGCCATTCCCTTCTCATGAGAAGCGCTTTTTTTTTGCCTGGTTTTATTTTTTACGGGGTTTTTAGCAACACGCACCGCAAGTTGTCCTATGTTTGTATTTATTTGCTTATTTAATGTCTGTCTCTCCTACTAAATGTAAGCTCCAGGCAGGGGCTACATCTGTTATGTTCTCCACTGCATACCAGTACCTCGCACAGTGATTGGGACATAATAGGTGCTCAACAGACACTAATAGAATGAGCCAATATTCAAATGACTCAAACATTGACTGATAATGTGGTTAAGCTCTATAGGAGATGGAGTTAAGCACAAGAATAGGAAATTCAGTCCAACCTGGGGATTCAAGGATTGTTTCCTCAAAGGAAAAATAACTGATCTGAGCCTTAAAGAATACACACACATTATCCAGACAGACAAAGGTGAGAAGGTTGTTTTAGGCAAAAGTGACAGCACAAACAAAACCTGTCCTGCCACTGCCCAGGTTCAAGTGTGACAGTCACAGACTCACACCAGACATGTCATTCACAGATACCACTAAATATGTAATTACAGTCACACAAAATTTTACTCATTAGAGAAGATGACCACCCAAGTCCAGCCCTTGTAAAGATCTACTGAATTTTAGATTCAGAGAATCCCAGGGTTGAAAAGACTTTAAAGTTACGCTACATGCCACTTAAAATCCTTTTTCAGAAAAAGGAGAGATAGTGAAAAAATTGGTGGGAGAGTCAGGGAACAATTCATGGGTGTGATTTGCAGGGGCAGAGATTTAGCATGAGGGAAGAACATTCCAGAAAAATAGAGCAAAGAGCACAACGGCAAGGGGGCAGGGAGGCCCAGGGGTTGGGGAACTGAGAGAGGTCTGGTTGGCTGGAGTACTGGGCATGAGGGGCACTAGGAGGCAAGACTGAAAACCTGGGCTGAACACAGACTGTAGAAGGTCTGAAATGTCATGATAAGGAGTCAGGACTTTATTCTGTAGAAACTTAGTCATTGAAAGTTTTGAGCAGAAGAGTGAAATGAACAGTCATGTCAATTTCCCCTGCAAGTTGTTTCCTAAATTCATTTCTTTCCATTCCTACTACTGCCACTGTCCTTGAAGCCTATATCACCTCACTCTATTTGACCCGAATACAGGTGGTCTCACTGCCTCTAACCTCCTCCTCTTCTTATCCAACCAGAATTCTGTCTTTATATTTCTCTTCACAAAAAAATATCAAGGACCCCACATCCAAGTCCAAGCACCTTAATTTTAGCTTCAGAGCTCTCCTTAATCTGATTATATCTTTGCAACATTATTTCCTACATCTGCTTCAAGCCAACCCTTCTTTCTTGTCAGGTCAGTATCTTCTTGGTTTCCCAAACATGCCCATTTCTATCTTTTATCTCTTTGCTCAGACTGCCTAGATCCTCTCTCCTGCTGAGACTAGGACTATGGCATCTATCTTTCAAGTCACAAAAGATTCTCATCTTTATAAAAAAGCTTCCCTAAACCCAGCTCACATTGACTCTCCCTCATCTGAACCCCAAGTTCTTAGTGTCTGTTCCAGGACACATAATCATATTCTTTCTCGTATTTGTATCTAACTGTACCTCAATCATACCTCGCCTATCCAGAAAGGATGGAAGTCCTCCCAGGGCCCAGGACCAGGTCTTTTCCTGAACTTTTCTCCCTCACAGTAAAGTCTACTAGTGGGACTTAAGAGAATATTCCAGGATCTTGGGAGGTAGCCTTAGTAATGAGAAAAGAGTCACAAAAGTGGGGAAGTAAGGAAGAATGATAGGAGACTCAAAAAGCCTCTGTTAATTTCACTCCTGTAGCTCATAATTCCTGTCCTGTTTCTGGGGTTTCTGTGGGTCTTATGACAGAGAATCTCCAAAGAAGTTTCCTTTCCCCCTCCTCCACGTTTGGCGCAAATGATACCTGAAAGGCCTCTCTGAGGGCTTGGACCTGTTCCCGGGTGCGATTGTCCTGCCAGGGCCGGCCTGTGGAGCGTGTGGGGCCTGCACGAAGACTCTCCCCAAAGACGTCCAGGTAAAAGAAGACATAATCCCCATTGGTCAGGTTCTCCCTCTGGGCCTGGAGCAGGATCTCATGCAGCATCTCCAGAGGGCCACAGATATACACAACTGGGAACAAGTATAAAACAGAGGAGCATTCTGAGAAAGTCCCCAGTCCCCAGACAGCCCCCTCTCTGAACCATCTGCATTTCCATCTTCAGCAAGGAAGAAAGTGCCCTAACCTATCAACCACCCAACATATGCTCCCCATCCCTCCCCCTTGGAGTCTATGTCATAAGTACCTTGGGGCTTTATGGACCATCTGGCAGAGGTCAGAGTCTGACTCCAGACCCCAGAGGAAGGGAGCTATCAGCCTTTAAGCCCCTCCTCTTCCCAGAGCTCTGACTGCTGCGCCCCACCCAGCCCTCCTCACTGCCCCATTCGGCCCTGCCTCTCCCTAGGCTCAAAGGCACTGACTGCTCAAAATTACTGTCAGTGGCAGTTTTACTGTCTTTCCCCAACAAATGAGCTGAATCCAAAAGCCCATTTATGGAGTCCTTACTATTTTTCTGCCCTGTCTTGGTGCCCTGTCTGAGAAGTCTCTGCTCACAGATGACACTCATTCTGGAGTGGCCATCAACCACATCCAGTACTCTAGGGCACTCGTATTGCTCCCGAAAGTCAGTTTCCCCCCAATCCCACCTTCTTCTCTGACACAGGCTCCACCTCTCATGCTATCTTGTTCCTTGTTTACATTTGCCTATGCTGTCCACAAGCTCCCCTAATACAATGGCTTAGCCTTCCCACAGGTGCTCTCTCCACATGTGCTTCTTGACCCCAACCACCACATACATCTCAGTGCCCACCTCCATCCACAGTTTCCCAGTGCTGAGCTGCAGGGATACAGCGACCCTCCTCCCCTGACCCTAAGATAGCCTGGGCCACACTCACTGCGCCCGTTGGCCCGGATGAAGTGGGTGGCCTGCTCAGGGCCCCCTGGCTCACGGGCATACACCTGGTGCTGCACACTGAGGTTGCTGCCCTGCAGGGCCTCAAAGACGCCCTCGATGGTGAAGTAGTGAGGCCGGTCATCTGTGCGAGCATCCAGATACAGCAAGGCAGCACGGGCAGTCCAATTGAAGTGCCCGTGTAATGTCACTACAAACTCACCCAGCTTGGGAGCAGAGGGGCCAGTGCGCACCAGAGTACGATAATGCTCATTCTTAGCTGCAAAACCAGAGGCCACAGCACCCGCAGTCAGCAGGGGAAGGCGCCAATGTGAGGCAAAGCGGGCCACAGAGGCAGCGGGGTACACGCAACCGGGACCCAACAGAAGATCGGGGTCGTGGTACAGCTTGAGGTCCACAGCGCGCAGCGGTGCCAGGTACTCAGAGCAGGCGCCATCTAGTTCCGAGCTGACAAACCTCAGGTCCACAGGCAGTGCCCGGCCCAGCGCCTCCACAGCTAGTGCCACAGCAGGACCCACCCGTGGCCAGGCCCAGGCATAGCTCAGGTTGTGTTCTGGCAGCACCACCGCCAGAGTCAGGTTCCGCGCCCCCGGAGGACGCACCCCACCTGCCAGGGCTGCCACCAACAGCAGGAGTGATGGCAGTGCCATAGGGAGAAAGCAGCGGCCCCACCACCCCCAGAACCTGGTGCCACTCTGGCCTACGGAGGAGGCACAAGCACCACCCAGCCTGGAACCTGGGGAAGATGGCCAGGGAGAGAAGTGAGGAGAAGCTAGGCAGGCTGCGACACAGAAAGTGGTGGGGACGCGTGAAGAGGAGATGGGAGGAAGCCCCGGGGGTTGGGTAAGGAGTGGGTCCACAGGTCTGGGGCAAGGACTGAGGGCTGAGTAGGGTGGCAGGAGAAGGTAGGGACCAAGGGGGCCTGTGACCGGGATGGGGACAGTGAGAGGCGAAGGAGCCTGATGAATCTTGAGCTTTAGCTGAGAGGGAAAAGGGGATCCGAGACTGGGATGGGGTGGGGGTGGAGGGGAGGCTGGTACAAAGGAAAGGCCTGAGGGGACCTCACAGCTGAAGGGGCTAGGAGGGCTGAGAGCTGCGAAAAGGAGGACCAAGGGGGTAAGGTGGGAGGGGGCCCGCGCCGCGGAAGGACCGGGACCATGGGCGGGCGGGGAGCGAAGCGAGGCCTGGGCTGGAGCAGAGGGAAAGGCAGGGGTAAATCTCCCAGTGAAGGCTTCTCCTGAAGCTCCTGCTTGGACTAACGGGCCCAGGGCGCTGGTGCCATCCGGAGCTGCGGCGGCCCCGCCCGTGTCCCAGCTCCTCTCTGCTTCGCTCCTCCTGGGCCCGGGCGGCCGGCGCTGCCGGGCGCTTCCTCCCGCCCCCCGCCTGGGCCCCCGGGCGCGCCGCTTGTCCAGGTCAGGTCGCCGCGGCCCGGCCCGTCTCTGCTCGCTGCGCCGGCGGCGGCGGCCGAGTGTGACTCCCCGGGCAGGCCGCCCGCCCCCGCCCCCGCCCCGCGCCTTCCCCGCCCCCTCCCCCGCGGCCCCTCCTCCTCCCCCTCAGGCCCCACCCTCTGGCGCCTGCTGTCTCCCCCCACCCCCTACCCTGGCGCCCAGGGACATCCCAGGTCTCAAACCCACCCAGTGACAACTCGGGGGCTCCGCGCCAGGGGCTCTCAGGCCGGTGAGGTTCCTGGTCGTCCTCTCACTTTACGGGCCCAGCCCTGTCTCCCCCAAGCCCCTGACCCACCCCGCCACTGTCTCTCCATCTTGCACATTGCCAAGAGCCCAGAACTTCTCCTCTCCCCACTTGCGTATCCCGCTGTTCTTAGGGTCCCCTCTCTTAACTCCCCTGAGTCCCTCCAACACTCCAGTCTCCAGGAAGCAGTCAGGAATCCCCAAATATTTGGTATCCTCACTAGTCCTCCACCTAGTAAACCATAGCACCCTTCCCCATTGCCAGGAACCTCTCCCTCCTTCACCAGGAAGAGGTGCCTGCCACCTGGAAGACTGGCCCCTCCAGGACCAAGGGGCTCCAATGCCTGGTTTTTCCTGAGTCCTTACAAGTCCATGGGTCTCCTTCTTCCTTAGAACTCAGCCCCCCACCCTCCCTCTTCCTTCCCCATGCTCCCTTCTGTGCCCTCCCATGTCTTCAGAGGCCCACCATAGCCCACTGGGCCTCTACCACACCATCTGCTCCAGGGACCCAGCCCAGGAACAGCCTCTTCTCTTCTGTCTCCCTGCACAGCCCAGGATTGCACCTGATAACAGCTCATGGACTGACTGAGCAGAACATTCCCCCAGCAATGCAAGCCCATTGTATCCCCCTTGGGTTCCACCCTGCTCCTAAGCCTCCAGCCTAGAAGGCTATCCCCAGATACTCTGTATCTGGCGTCCCAATCTGATCCTGAGAATAGCTTAAGAGGAATGATACCATGGTTGCTGGGAGGGGACTGCTATGGGACCCTGGGGAGTTTCTCTCAAACTATCATAAAGGAGATACATATAAACCCATTCTCCTTCGGAGAGCCACAGTTTCTCTCCCCCTTCAAGCCTCTTCTCCAGAAATCACCGTGCCTAGAAGCTGAGCGCTCCTGGAGTAGAGGGAGGGGTGTAGGTGTGCAGGGAGAGAGGAGGGGCCTACTTTCTCTGAGATGAAGGCGACACCTAGTGGTTTCGGGGGGAAATTAAGGACAATGCCATTTTATTCTTAGGTATGATATTTCTTTATTGAACACTGGCTGACTTGCACAGCTGTAAGGGTGAATACAAGAAAAGGTGAATAATACAGCCCTTACCTTTGAGTAGCATGTAGCTGGAATCCATGTCAAAGGCAAGACCCCCGACAACATCTCTTGCCCCAAGTCCAGTAGAAATAGCAGCCTTAGGACTTCTTCAACACAGAGGGATGGTAAATTCAATTCCAGCTCCCAACGGCTAGTAAAAAGGGATTTTGTCCTATCTGAGCAAGAAAGCAAAGGATAAAAAAGTCAAAAGGGGATAACCTGAAAAGACATGGTTCTAACTTCAGACCATGTCAACCAAATAATATGTTGTAAGCAACTACACACAGCTTAATAAGGGAAACAAATCCAAAATGACACAATATCTGCCAGAATCTGTGAATTTCAGGGACATGAGGAATCTTACAAATATATTGTTCAATTCCCTCATTTAAAGATAACTGGAAACTGGCGTCCAAGGCCAGCTCAGTCAGTAGAGCATAGGACTCTTGATCTAGGTGTTCTGAGTTCAAGCCCCATGTTGGCTATAGAGCCTACTAAAAAAAAATAATAATAATAACAGAAAACTAAGTCCCAGAGAAGGAGACCACTCCCCCCCTAACCCTAAATGGCTTTTTAATAGTAGAGACTGGAATGCAAGTAAGGCTCTGTATAGATATTCTCAAAGATGGGGCTCTGTACAAATACCCTGCTAACTCATGAACTTACCACATGAAGCTGTGCTTATAGGGTAATGGCCACCAAAGACCCAGACAGGTCTCTCTGGAACACCTACAGACCCCGGTAATGACCAACACCACTGTTGCCCAGACTCCCAGACAAGTTCAAGTACATGATATGTCATTATTCTGAATATTAACGACAACTGTAAGTTATGTTAGGGGTTAAACTTTCAATCATCTTGCCCTTTCCTTCCTCCTTCCAACTGGCCACTAATACTAGAAAGTGGGAAAGGGCAGGAAAATAAAAGTTAATTACTTAATGTAGTTTCGTATTAACATCCAGTAAAAGGTTTTTGTGTGTTTTTTTCTTTTTGAGGGTAGGCTGAAAGTACTATGTAAATGAGAACTTTGGTTATCTATATATTCCCATTATCCAAGCAATCACTGCTCTCATTGATGTGGACAATAAGATTTGGGCTGTATTTGGTGACCCCACTGTAATTCATACAAAGCCTGAGAAATCTAAAGACCCTCCTGGCCTGAGCAGCACGCAGTAGGGTCCATCTTTCTCTCTGTAGGGTTGGTATGGCCTCCTACTACTTCACAGACACCACTTATCATTTCTTCTAGGATAGGGCCAGCCCAAACACCTCATTTCTGACCCAGAACTAAACTGTTGAGCATCAAATCAGCTAGCTGCTATAAGCCGCTGTGGTTCCCAAGCTGCCCTGTTCCTTAGTGGAAAGAAGTCCTACCTCCAATCACACTCAGGCTCAAGACCCTTGCTGGGTTCTGGGACCACCCATGGGATCCAGGCTCATGCTAATCCACTCCATGGCAGGGCCTGATGCTCCAAACTGACTTCCAGGTCAGCACTGACCAGTTTTACAATTTACCTGGTTTCACAGCTAACTCTGAACCCTCAGGTTTGCCCCCCACCAGACCATGCCTCCAGACCTACAGGATTCCAGCGAAACAAAAAGCAAAACAAAAAAACCAAAAAAACCCACACACCTTCCAGTCTTCTCTCTGCTTGACTGATCTGACCTGCAAAAAAAGAACTTTAACTATATGTGATTCTCTCTTGCACCCAAGACAGACAGGTCCAAAGGAACCTGCCAACAGAGGGCAGGGAACAGCCACGGAGAAAGCAAGATAAAATAAGGCAGAAAAGATACATTTCATATGCAGCATTTCAGTAAAGGGAAAGGAGGAAGCAGTGTAAAAAGAGAAACACAATGAAACATATTGAAGCAAAGAAAGAGTTTATAAAAATTCTGCATTATTTCTTTTAGCCCCAGTGGGAGAGACAGAATCCTGAAAACAGGTCAAACTCCAGTTCACCTTCTCATAATATTCAATATCCTCAAAGAGGAGCTATTATTGTTTAAAAGGTCAAAGGTTTATACTTTGAGTTCACACATCATTTTCTTCTATAAGTTAAAAAGGTTTTAAATTTAAAATATTTTCAGATCAGATCCCTGCTTCTAACCTACCTGTCTATGTATGTATTTGGAAAGTTGAACTGGACCATACCCTGAGGGCCAGAAATACTGGTTTTGTGAAAAGACAGTCCATGGGTAGTTCTATGGATTCCTAAAAAGAAGTTGAAGAATCATCAGGAGAAGCAACTGCGTATGATTCAAGTTCCAGGTGAACCTTTTTTTTTTTTACTCGTCTGCTCCATCAAAGCCTAGACCAGCACATGTATGCATGACCAGTGGTGTCCATTGTTCTTCCTCACTTAGCCTGTTTCCCAGGTACATTTACTGCTTCTCTATGTTCCTAATACCACCCTTCACCATTGTTACCAACCCCAGTAATTACTTACCACCCCTTGGGAGTATCTGATAGCCTAAAGTCTCATATAAAATATTCTCGGTTATATTTCCTTCTCCACTCCATTTAAAAGTCTACTTTTTTGGGGGGACGCCTGGGTGGCTCAGTTGGTTAAGCATCAGACTTTGGCTCAGGTCATGATCTCACCGGTTTGTGAGTTCGAGCCCCATGTCCAGCTCTGTGCTGACAGTTCAGAGCCTGGAGCCTGCTTTGGGTTCTGTGTGTCATTCTCTCTCTGCCCCTCCCCCACTTGTGCCGTGTCTCTCTTTGTCTCTCAAAAATAAATAAACGTAAAAAAAAAATTTTTTTTAAGTCTACGTTTTTTTCACAGAATCTTTCACTGAGGAAAAAGAGGCCTATTTTCCCTCACCCACAAATATGTCACATAAAAAGAAGCAAAGGAAAGATGATCACAACAGCTTCTAGAGAATGGAAATGTATTCATCACTTCTTAAATCTTTTGCTCTATTTAGAATTTCCCAGAGAAGCCACAGACTGGGAAGAGGAGGAGAAATCTGAAGCAAGATCTGACCAAACTGTACTCTTTTCTGTGCATGGCTGCAATATGTCATGAAAAAACAAAGAAGTAGCTAGCTGTGGCAATGTAGGCAGACTAAAAGCAGGAAGACCATTCTGAGGCTCCTGGAGAAATTGGAGCATGAAATGCTAAGTGCCTTATCTAGGATGATGGAATAGTAATGGAGAGAGAGAAACAAATATGAGATAATATGAAGGAAGAAACAGCAGGACTTGGTGGCAGCCTAGGTCTACAGGATGAAGAGGAAGGAGTCAAAGGTTACCCTAAGGCAGGGGTCACACAGGCAAAGGCCAGGTGGAAAATGTCAATGTGAGAAGCAGCTGAATGGGGAGGAAGCCCCATGAAACCCCGGCTCCAACTAAAGTGGATGCCCCCACCGTGGGATGGAGCCCAGAGCTGCCGGCTGTTACAGTTTTCCCTCTGGACTGTTTGAACAGCCTCTGTGACAAGTCTCTTGGCCTCCCGTCTCACCTCCCTCCAAGCCATCCTCCACAATGTGTTCAGATGCCAAAGTGGCCTTTTGAAACAAAAACCTAATTATGTCACTTCCCTGCTTAAAATCCTTAAATGGTTCCCCATGGAAAATGTGTTTTTCAAACTGTTATTTTTAGCAGCAAAACCCTTCTTCAAATAAAAATGCTAATGTAAAACGGAAGCGAAGCCCAGCTGCCCAGATGAAGTAGTAGTGGCAGGCCCAGAAACCAGTGCCCCCTGCCCTCAGTGCCTTCTCAGACCGGGCCGCCAAGCCTCTGAACTTCTACCCTTCAGACAGGGGGAGCACAGATTTTCCACAGTGTACGTAGGTAAGATGGTTTCAAGGAATCCATTTCCAGATCGTCGTCTTCCTTCCTAAAACGGACCTGCCAAAGAATGACCTTGTGCTCACACAATCCTCCTGTCCCTCGCTCATGCCAAAGGCATGTCCCTCGCTCATGCCAAATCTAATTATGATGAATTGTTCTAGGGTGTGAAAACTGCTGGGACACCAAGCAAAGGGATATATAAATAAAGATATTGATCTAGGCAAACTTTTAAAGATTAATCAAGGTGCCTTAAACTAATAGGGCTTCCTGCCTTTTCCCACCATATACATATTTCTGTTAAGGGTATAACAACATTGGAAATGGCACATTTAGCCCATGCTGGGATTCTCTACAATCAGCACAGACAAAGGAGGATACATTAGTGACCTATTTTGTCTTAAAAGTAACTGGAATACACTTAAAATAGCTAGATTTTACTGTATATAAATTATACCCTAATAACGTGACTCAAACCAAAAAAAGTAGCTGGAAAGTTCTGCAGGCCACCAAAAAATTCAGATACACTAGGGGCACCTGGGTGGCTCAGTTGGTTGTGTCCAACTCTTGATTTTGGCTCTGTCATGATCTCACAGTTCGTGAGTTCAGGCCCTGCATTGGGCTCTGTGCTGACAGCGTGGAGTATGCTTCGGATTCTGTCTCCCTCTCTCTCTTTCAAAAATAAATACATAAACATTAAAAAATTTCAAATACACTAAATAAAAACCATGGATAAAGTTAAGTAACTTAGGGGCGCCTGGGTGGCGCAGTCGGTTAAGCGTCCGACTTCAGCCAGGTCACGATCTCGCGGTCCGTGAGTTCGAGCCCCGCGTCGGGCTCTGGGCTGATGGCTCAGAGCCTGGAGCCTGTTTCCAATTCTGTGTCTCCCTCTCTCTCTGCCCCTCCCCCGTTCATGCTCTCTCTCTGTCCCAAAAATAAATAAACGTTGAAAAAAAAAAAAATTTTAAAAGTTAAGTAACTTATTTAGTATTTAGTGTGCTTTATTTATAAGATAGCTACAAATCTTACTTACAAATCATCATGAAATATTTGTTCCAATTACAGTCAATCCTCAGTTTATTCCAACTTATAAAATGATCAATATATTCTATCTCCTATTAACAATACATAAAGGCACCTGGGTGGCTCAGTCAGTTAAGCATCCAACTTCAGCTCAGGTGATGATCTTGCAGTTCGTGGGTTTGAGCCCCACATCAGGCTCCGTGCTGGCAGTGCTTGGGATTCTCTCTCTCCTTTCTCTCCTGCCCCCTCCCACTCACACTGTCTCCCTCTCTCTCTCTCTCTCAAAATAAATAAATAAACTTAAAGAGAGAGAGAAGCTTGGATAATAAATATGAGATTTCAACTTAAAAAATTGTGTGAGTAGGTTATTATTATTTTAGGGAGCTCATGAGCAAAGAAAAGTTGGAGGTCTGTGGCTCAAAATAACACTTTGAAGGGTGCCTGGCTGGCCCAGTCTGTAGAATGTGTGACTCTTGATCTCAAGGTTGTGAGTTCAAGCCCCACATTGGGCATAGAGCTACTTAAACAAATTAAATAAGGGGTCCCTGGGTGGCTCAGTCAGTTGAATGTTGAACTCTTTTTTTTTTTTTTTTAATATTTATTTATTTTTAAGGAGAGAGAGAGAGACAGAGTGTGAGCGGGAAGGGGCAGAAAGAGAGGGAGACACAGAATCCAAAGCAGGCTCCAGGCTCTGAGCTGTCAGCAGTGAGCCTGATGCAAGGCTCGAACTCACAAGCTGTGAGATCATGATCTGAGTCAAAGGCGCTCCAGTTGAGCGTCCAACTATTGATTTCAGCTCAGGTCATTATCTCACAGTTTCATGAGCTCCATCAAGCCCCCTGTCAGGCTCTGCACTGATAGCGTGGAGCCTGCTTGAGATTCTCCCTCTCTCTCTGCTTCTCCCCTGCTCGCATTCTCTCTGTCTCTCAAAATAAACTTTAAACACTTTTTTAAATTAAATAAAAAATAATAAAATAAAATAAAATAAAATAAAATAACATTTGAAAATCAATGGTTACATAGTGACTCCCAATCCTACCAGATGTTAGTCTCCCTTCTGCTAACAATTTTTTTTTAATTTTTAAATGTTTATTTATTTTGAGAGAGACAGAGACAGAGTGTGAGTGGGGGAGGGACACAGTGAGGGAGACACAGAATCCAAAGCAGGCTCTAGGCTCCAGGCTCTGAGCTCTCAGTACAGAGCCTGATGAGAACCTCAAACTCACGAGCCGCAAGATCATGACCTGCTGAAGTCAGAAGTTTAACTGACTGAGCCACCCAGGTGCCCCATCCCTTCTGCTAATAAATATTTTAAATAACCGCACCTTTACTAACTAAAATGAAATTCATAGATAATGTAAGCTATCTTTACACATAATTTCAAAACATCAATAAAATGTCCTAACTATAATATAAAACAGAAATAAAAGACAATCGCTGGTGGTAAAATAATAGGTATTTTAACACACAAATAGTTGGACATAACTATGATAGAAGACTCAAGGAAGCACTCAGATGTTTGCATCTAATTATAAGGAATGAGTAAATTAGGATTTAAGAGAAGATCAGAAGCCATTCCATGAAAAAAAAAATACTAGATTAAACACTAGTGTTAGGTAAGTAATAACAGACCGAATTATTTACATAGGATACCCTATACAAGTGTTTGATGGAACATTTGAGGATCACATTGAACTCAGGAGATCTAAATCATGCAGAATTCAGGGCTTTTGACAAACAAAATTTATTGCCAGTGTTGAAGTACAAAGACTGACAAGATAAAATTCTTTCTCTTGTGGAATACATAACCTAATAGGACAGGTAGAAAAGTAAATACCTACTTTAAAATAATATTCCTAATTACGTGTACCTGTTCTCACACTGCAGTCTAGCATCTGTGGCCCAACTACAAAACCGCCCATCACCATGGCAATGAAAAACGTCCCACAAATGTCCAGAATGCCCCTCCACAAGCAGTACCACTGCCATTCAGAACTGCTGGCCTACAGGCTAGAGAACAAGCTCATTAGCGTATCAGGACCTGGCCTCAGCTTTTCTTCCCAGCCTCCTGTATGGCCACAGTGCCTAAACTAGATGTCTAACATCTATCTACAACTATTTGTAGTTCCCTAAGTTGGTTTTTCCAACAGGCTAAAAGGTCTTCTCTTCCTTTGCTTTCTGACTAACCACTCATCTTTGAGGCCTTGCAGGCCACTTTTTATAACCCTTACTAATTGTTTTTAAAGTGAGTAGTTATTTTTATCTGTCGCACTAGACTTTACCTCTTTACCACAAGGTAAAGAATTCCATCATGTCTAATATTGGATTATTATATTATTATTATTATTATTATTATTATTATTATTATTATAAACACTGGAACCAGTGATAGGTAAAGTTAACTTCTTTGTTGAGCACCGAACTCATTTGGGCAGAAACATAACCTCCCACCCTATCACAGTCTTGATCTGTGCCATGACAAATGTCTCCTTCCCACTCAACAGCATGGACAGATTCTATAACTCTCTGTCCCCTCCAGTTTTGTAAAAACTCAATCCAAGCCAACTGGTTTAAAAGCCCATCTCAGGTCCAATGAGAATTCATCTCCTCCCTTCTTCCAGCCCAAGCTTGAGCTGTGGCTTAAGGAACCTGAAGCTGGGAGGACAGTATGGTCCCTTCTATGGTTTCTCCTTCTCCTCTGCTAGTTCTCTAGAAGGTTCTCTAGAAAGGTTCTAGCTCTTCAGGGGCTGGGAACCAGGAGGAGAGCAGAGAGGAACACTAAACAAGGTAGTTATTGCAAACCACTGCTGGCTGTGGGTGACAGGCCATTCCAGCCTGTTCGGCAGAGAGCAAACTGCCACATCTCTTATGGGGAGCTTGTCTAAATTCTCTAAAAAAAATGTTTTTAATGTTTATTTATTTTTGAGAGAGAGACAGAGTGTGAGTGGGGGAGGAGCAGAGAGAGAGGGAGACAGAGAATCCCAAGCAGACTCCAGGCTCCAAGCTGTCAGCACAGAGCCCAACATGGGGCTCAAACCCACGAGCCCCGAGATCATGACCCTAAGCCGAAGTCAGCCACCCAACCGACTGAGCCACCCAGGTGTCCCTGTCTGAGTTGTTTATAAAGTCCTGTGAGGCCTTTCCACTGAGCTGTGCCCTAATGTAGATAATCCTCTTCCAAGTCACTTCCTTTAACCTTTCTAACTTTTTGAATGGGCTACCAGTAAGATGGCTGAAGCCCAGCTATCCTTTTCAGGGTCCCTTTGGCCACAAGAAACGCATATATCCTTGCTAAGCCAAACAGAAGGAATACAGGCTTCTCAAATATATGCCGAGCTGAACAAATCCACTGTCCAAACAGATAATCTAAACAGGAAATGAGAAATCAGTCTCTCCTTTATGTAGACTCTCTTTGATACCTTCTTGCTTAGTTTGGGGGCAAAAGGAGGGCTAAGTACACCCTGCTGGGCTCATGACTCCCTCGCTTGAGTCATCTTATATCTTAACATAGACTGCGAATGAGGTGGGGTGAAAAGGAATGGGTAGAGTTAGTGGCTGGAAGTACCAGAGCCAGATTTGCTACCTCTCTGTAAGCCCTGGAGAGGGTGACTGACCCCAATTATTAGCAACTCTCTCTAGAACGAGTGTTACTTAGTGTTTCTTTGTCCCCATCTTTGGACCCTAGTCACCAATTCTGGGCAAAAATAAAGATTCAACTCAGTATCTTCTACAATATGCTGAAATGAACCAAAGCTTATATGAAAAAAAGCAGCTCAGCTGCATTCCAAAAAGAGGAGGCAAGGTCATCTTCTGAGCGAAAGAACCAGCAATTAAAAGTCTAGGTGGAATCGGGGGGCCTGGGTGGCGCAGTCGGTTAAGCGTCCGACTTCAGCCAGGTCACGATCTCGCGGTCCGTGAGTTCGAGCCCCGCGTCGGGCTCTGGGCTGATGGCTCAGAGCCTGGAGCCTGTTTCCGATTCTGTGTCTCCCTCTCTCTCTGCCCCTCCCCCGTTCATGCTCTGTCTCTCTCTGTCCCAAAAATAAATAAACGTTGAAAAAAAAATTAAAAAAAAAAAAAAAAAAGTCTAGGTGGAATAAAGAAGACAGAATCAGACTGTGGATAGAACATCAGATAAAAGCCATGGATAATTTCTCCCCGGTTAAAAAAAAAAAAAGGGCACATACACATATTTCACACAAAAGTTTGCATAACATTTCAGGGGCACATGGATCCCAGCTCTTCTAAAATATCCGAAGGAGCCAAAGGACCCCAGACTAACTAAGTTTTAGGCTAAGAGAAAGCCAAGCAAGGAGGTAACAGTTCATTGTTTGTATGTAGGAAGGAGTGGTATTTAGGCAAATACTAAAGGTCAGACACTTAGGGACATGCAGACACCCAGAAGCAGTCCATGCCAGATGCCAGTTTTCTAAATGCCTCTTTTAAATGTTTAGCTATTTTTGAGAGAGAGAGAGAGAGAGTGTCAGTGGGGGGTGGGGGGAGAGGCAGGTGGGGTGGGGGGGAGGGGCGGACAGAGGATCCAAAGCGGGCTCTGCATTGACAGCCATGAGCCAGATGCAGGGCTTGAACTCATGAACTGTGAAATCATGACCTGAGCCAAAGATGGATACTTAACCTACTGAGCCACCCAGACGCCCCTCTAAATGCATTTTAATCCAAACTATTCTGATTATTTAACACAATTCAACTTATTTTTCAGTATCATGCCATGATACAGCCTTCTATATAGTAAATATAACAAATAATTGAGGGAGTTCAGAAAAAGGGCGAAGTATTTAATTATGCCTTAAAATATAGATATTGGACTAGAAATTAGTAACACTGATTGTCTCCCTATGGGTAATGAGGTATCTAAGGGACAAGATGGGTAGGAGATTTTTTTTCATTATCTACCATTTTGTACTTCTTTAACTTTGTAACATGTGCAAGTATTATTCAAAAATTTTACTTGAAAATTCATAAACAAGTATAAAAAATATAATATTGATATAGGTTGCTTGATATTTTGGATGTTTTAAAGGAAGGCAATGGGACATCAAAGAGAAAGATGGCATTTCCTTAAATAGGTAAACCCACATCATAAGTCCCTCATAACTGCACTAGGAATTTTTTAAATATTAGAGGGTGGAATGGTGACATCAGAGCTGCTACGGACTGAATGTTTGTGTCCTCCCAAATTCATACGTTGAAATCCTAACTTCCAAGGTGATGGTATTAGGAGGTGGGGTCTTTGGCAGGTGATGAGGTCATGAGAGTAAGCCCTCATGAGTGGGATTAGTGTCTTTATAAAATAGACCCCAAAGAGCTCCTTCACCCATGTGAGGACACAACAAAAAGACCACTGTCTATGAGGAAGCAGGTCCTCACCAGACATGGAATCTGCTGGCACCTTGATCTTGGACTTCCCAGCCTCCACAACTGTAAGAAGTAAATTTTTGTTGGTTATAAGCCACCAGGCTAAGGTAGTTTATTATAGCAGCCTGCATGAACTAAGATAAGAGCTAAGAGGCTTTTCCTGAAAACCAGTAACTTGGGACAAAAAGATAATAATGAAACATTATAGAAAGTATAATCCAAGATGAGCAGATCAGTTAGGACTAGAATATTTTATAAGGAATGGGTATCAAAAAAAAAAAAACAAAAACAAAAACCTCTCCAAACATGATTTAGATAATTTCACATATAATGTGATAAAAACAAAGCTAAGATCGGTTGGGGTATCTCTGGACCAAGAATAAAGTCATGAAAACAATTTGATTTTCCACAAAGCAAATCCTGACCAAACACCGGACAAGATGAACTGTAAGGCTGATTTAGACTATTCCTTGAGGACTGAGGCTGATTATTAAAACACATACATACATACATACACAGTCGGATGAGACTAGGGCTCTAAAGACAACAAGTGTGATATGTATGACTGCAAGACCTCCATGTGAGTAGATGAGTCAGTCATTGTCCTCAAACACCTGCTAGGTCCCTGAAAGAGAAAAATGGAGTGGTAATGTGATGCCAGCCTCTCCCACCAAATGACAGCTGAGAACATCTCTCATCGACTCTGAGAATAAAACTGTCTAACAAAAAGGGCACAGAAGGTTGCCCAACATCTAAGTTTCAAAAGAAAAGAATCTGATGTTTTTCTTTTTAATATATTTTTTTAAATGTTTATTTATTTCTGAGATAGAGACAGAGCATGAGTGGGGGAGGGGCAGAGAGAGAGGGAAAGGCAGAATCTGAAGCACGCTCCAGGCTCTGAGCTGTCAGCACAGAGCCCGACTCAGGGCTCGAACTCACAACCTGTGAGATCGTGACCTGAGCTGAAGTTGGACGCTCAACTGGCTGAGCCACCCAGGCACTCCTGATGTTTTTCTTTCAAATCTAAACTTTAACACTAAACTGACAGGGGTCAAATAAATTCCAGAATCCCCAGATCAAAACCTACTTATAAGGAAAATACATGTAAATTGTACTTTGTAAATTATAAAACACTGTATGTGTTAATTATTATGATAACTACTAGGGATATTTCCTACCCAAATAATGAACTAGCCCCCACCATCGGCAGTTTGAGGTCATATTCTGGAAGGTGAAATGTTTTAAAAGAGTGAGTATGTTTGTTTTTATAACATTGTGCAAAGGTTTTCAAATTGTTTCTCTCTTCATGGAAAAGAATGAGAAGAGGAGCCAGTCAGTGACACATAACTAAAAAGAGTTTAAAAACTGTTAAATTCAGTTCAATATAACCCATATTTTTTTCTTTAATTTTTTTTTCAACGTTTATTTATTTTTGGGACAGAGAGAGACAGAGCATGAATGGGGGAGGGGCAGAGAGAGAGGGAGACACAGAATCGGAAACAGGCTCCAGGCTCTGAGCCATCAGCCCAAAGCCTGACCCAGAGCCTGACGTGGGGCTCGAACTCACGGACCGCGAGATCGTGACCTGGCTGAAGTCGGACGCTTAACCGACTGCGCCACCCAGGCGCCCCCAATATAACCCATATTTATTGAGGGGCCCTCAAAAGATACAGTTATGTCAGAATGTAGTTCCCCGCCTCACCCACCCTTAAGAAGTATACTAACTAGGAAGAGACAGACACTCATTCATGTGGCAAAATGACTATGTGATTATGTGAAGTAGGAATGGATGTGCGAGCAACCCCAGTCAGTCCGCACTGTTTCTTATCAGATCCACTCCTCTCCCTTTCCAGTGAGGCTGGCACTCACACATTGAGTCCTCAGCATTGAGCCCCTGCTGAATTCAGTCAATGAGAGGCACTGGCAGAAAAGATGGAATCAGAAGGAAGTCGGAAGCCAAAATTTTCTTCCCCTTCTCCCTGTCTCGGCCAGCACCTCTGACAGAAGCTGTGTCATGCTAATGACCCCAACCGCCCTAGGCTGGCCCTCCAAAGTTTCAGCTTCTAACTTATCCTGGCCTCTGGGGTTCCTCTCCTTGTTCCTTCAACCTAGGGAGGACAGCAAAGTCTGGCTGTTGTTAATCTCTGGATTGCCTCACCTTCCCTTGAATGGTTTCTCAGCTCCTTCCTTCACTTTTATAGCTAATTCTCTGGATGAAATTCCCTCTGGTTTCAGCATTTAGAGTGATTTCCATTTTCCCAGCTGGACCCTAAATGTGGCAACTAAATCAAAAATGAATTTACTAGTGCGTGCCTGGGTGGCTCCATCGGTTGAGCATTTGACTTCTGCTCAGGTCATGATCTGACTGTTCCTGAGTTTGAGCCCCATGTCTGGGTCTGTTCTGACAGTTCAGAGCCTGAAGCCTGCCTGGATTCTCTGTTTCCCTCTCTCTCTCTGCCCCTCCCCCACTTATGTTATGTCTCTTGCTCAAAAATAAACACTAAATACAAAATTTAAAAAATAGTTTACTAGTATTAAGAGCAAAGACCGATTCCAAAATCTGCTAAATTCAAAGCTGACTACTATCAGCGTGAGTCCAGATGAGTTATGCAGAGAAGTGCAGAGACAGATTGATTTTCTACTTTTACCAAAAGAACACAGGAGAGAAAAAGAGTTTGGGGTAAAGAGAGAGAAGAGAACATTATGGATTTCTTACTTGCCTGTCCTCCGGATCATATGGAGAAGCGGATGTTGATAAGGACCAAACTGAATCTCTCCTTAAAATCTGGGATTAAAGAATGGACCTGCGCAGGGCCAGACTAAGGCCTTTAGAAACCCAAAACACTGAAAGATTATGGTATTCCTTCCCCATGCCAAAATAAATAAGATCAATCCTTTACACTTACAACGTAAGTGTATTTTTTTAAGTTTATTTATTTATTTTGAGAGAGAGAGAGAGAGAGAGAGAGAGAGAGCATGAACAGGGGAGGGGCAGAGGGAGAGGGAGAGAGAATCACAAGCAGGTTCCACACTGCCAGTGCAGAGCCCAATGTGGGGCTCAAACTCGAGAATCGTGAGATCATGACCTGAGCTGAAATCAAAGTCAGACACTTAACCAACTGAGCCACCCAAGCACCCCTCAAGTGTAAAGTAGTATAATAAATTCTTATTTTTTTCCAAAGTAACTACTTTCACATTTTAAAAAATATATCAAAATCCTAACCTCTATTTGGTGGCCCTGCTTTGCTGGTACAGGAAGCACACGTTTAGTCTGCCCTTTGGGTCATCCAGTGCAGCCTGCCTGGTCCAAAGCTCCAGCGGCCAGCCTCTTGGTGATGGTGCATGTGTTTCTGTGTGGGCGCAGGGTGTTGAAGGCGGAGTCTCCTGAGGACCCAGGAGTGGAGAAAAGGGACTCTTGGGTTCACATGGGCCCAGAGGAGCTGTGGGATTTAGAAGTGAAGGTGAACTAGTATGCCAACCCTAAGAGTCTCTGAAAGAGCAAGAGAATGCAGGGGTCACCTCCTAGTGGTGAGGTTTACGGTGGGTGTGTTTCCAAGGGATTATCATGTATGGAAAAAGCTAATACACATCCATCAAAATCATCATCCATCGGGGCGCCTGGGTGGCGCAGTCGGTTAAGCGTCCGACTTCAGCCAGGTCACGATCTCGCGGTCTGTGAGTTCGAGCCCCGCGTCAGGCTCTGGGCTGATGGCTCAGAGCCTGGAGCCTGTTTCCGATTCTGTGTCTCCCTCTCTCTCTGCCCCTCCCCCGTTCATGCTCTGTTTCTCTCTGTCCCAAAAATAAATAAACGTTGAAAAAAAAAAAATCATCATCCATCAAAACCACCACTGGCCATCATCTTCTTAGAACCACCTGTGCAGGAGGAAAGAGCATGACAAGCTGTTGCAGAGAGAGGAAACCACTAAAATGAAACCAATAACAAGAGTACAAACCTCCCCTATAAGGAGCAAGCTGTGTACAAGTTCTGACAGAACCAAATAGGCAGGGAACAGGCAGGAAGCCCAGAGATGGAGCTTTGAATTGACCTGGGAGTTCTAAATCATGAATCATAGTTTACACATACACACACTGAATTGAACCAAATATACTTGAAAAGTACAACATTAAGTTTTCTTCTACCAGTGGGGGGAAATGTCAGTTGTAAAAGCAAAAGCTAAAATCTCTGCATTTCCAAATCTGTGACTACATGATTATGTATTTATCCACTTTATGATTTCAGCTAGTGTCTAAGGTTATTAATGCCTACATTTCCATGTCCAGCTTTACTTGTCTTCAGGCTTAGGTGATTGATTCCTTCTGCCAACAATACAATCTCCACTCCTATCCCATATTTCGCATATTCGAATCCTAACACTTCAAGGTCTGGTTCAAGTTCTGCCTTCTGTAGAGAACTGCCTTTCACTTGAACCTTCATGGTGTTACATCCATCTCTACCATGGAGGCTTTCACTTTCTGCCTCATATACAAGCAATATGGGTATATCTCATTCCTCCTGCCAGGCAGTAAGCTTCTTGAAAACAGAAGACAGGGATGCCTGGGTGGCTCAGTCGGTTGAGCATCTGACTTTGGCTCAGGTCATGATCTCGCAGTTCGTGAGTTCGAGCCCTGTGTCGGGCTCCGTGCTGACAGCTCAGAGCCTGGAGCCTGCTTCTGATTCTGTGTCCCCCTCTCTCTCCGCCCCTCCCCTGCTTGTGCTCTGTCTCTCTCTTTCAAAAATGAATAAACATAAAAAAAAAATTTTTTTTAAACATTTAAAAGAAAACAGAAGACATGCTTTATTCATTTTTGGATCTCCTTGGCACCTATAGTACTTGTTGATAGAAAGAACACTATCCTTCAGAGTCTAGATGATTACTCCTAAAATGATGCCTTTAAAAACTGTTCCTGAAACTCCACTTAAAAAAAAATTTTTTTAATGCTTTTTATTTATTTATTTTTTTTGGTGGGATGGGGCAGAGAGAGAGGGAGACATAGAATCTGAAGCAGGCTCCAGGCTCTGAGCTGTCAGCACAGAGCCTGACGTGGGGCTCGGACTCACAAGCCACAAGATCATGACCTGAGCGAAAGTCGGACGCTTAACCGACTGAGCCACCCAGGCACCCCAGGTGCCCCTTGAAACTTCACTTTTGATGCTGCCTGCAATCAGTTTGAGAGTCACTCAAGAAAATCAGTCTCAAAAAAAAAAAAATCAGTCTCACCAATAATTATTGCTAATATTTATTTTGTGCCATATGCCAACTACTGGGCCTGAACTTTGCATCTAGTATCTCATTTAATCTGCCTAACAGTCCTCTAAGGCTGGTACTATTAGAGTTCCCATTTGGTAAAGACACTGAGGCCTAGAGATATTAACCAATTGCCTAAGACTACCCAGTAAGTGACAGAGCTTGGATATGACTACTTCAGAGTCACAACTACATTCAACCAAAAACAATGTTACCCAGGGGTGCCTGGATGGCTCCGTCAGTTAAGCATCCAACTCCTGATTTCAGCTCAGGTCATGATCTCACAGTTCGTGGGATCAAGCCCCATGTAGGGCTCTGTGCTGACAATGTGGAGCCTGCTTGAGATTCTCTTTCCCTCTCTCTCTGCCCCTCCTTTGCTGGCGTTCTCGCTCTCAAAATAAATAAATAAACTTAAAAAAAATCATAGATTTAGTTTCAAAGATGCCCAACATAGCAATGTTTATAATAGAAAATCAGGAAAGATCTCAATTTCTAATAGGGCATTGAATAATTAAATTATGTTACATATACATTAAAATCAGTCCATTAAACACTGTTTCAGAGATGTATGATATCAAACACTGCTCACTGCACATAGGTAAGTGAAAACAGAAAGTTGAAACATCTAGGTCATGAGCCCAGTTTCATTAAATACACACACACACACACACACACACACACACACATACACACACACACAGAGTAGAAACCTGGAACAATATAAATCAAATGCTGAGAATGGCTATCTCTTGGAGATAGTATGGTTTAGAATTTTATATATCACTGTATTTTCAATGATATGTATTACTTTTGTAATTAAGAAAAAAACTGAGATTAAAAAAAATTTTTTTAATGTGTATTTATTTTTGAGAGAGACAGAGACAGAATGCGAGTGGCTTAGGGGCAGAGAGAGAGGAAGACACAGAATCCGAAACAGGCTCCAGGCTCCGAGCTGTCAGCACAGAGCCCGATGCGGGGTTCAAACCCACGAGCTGTGAGATCATGACCTGAGCTGAAGTCAGACGCTCAACCGACTGAGCCACCCAGGCGCCCCGAGATTTTTTTTTTTTTTCAACGTTTATTTATTTTTGGGACAGAGAGAGACAGAGCATGAACGGGGGAGAGGCAGAGAGAGAGGGAGACACAGAATCGGAAACAGGCTCCAAGCTCTGAGCCATCAGCCCAGAGCCTGACGCGGGGCTCCAACTCACGGAACGCGAGATCGTGACCTGGCTGAAGTCGGACGCTTAACCGACTGCACCACCCAAGCGCCCCGCGAGATTTTTTTTTTTAAACGATGTAAGAGATGAAAGGATACCAAAAGATTTGTTTTGTTTGTTTTGTTTTTTAAGTAGCCTTCACGTCCAGCATGGAGCCCAATCCAGGGTGTGAACTCACAACCCTGAGATCAAGACCTGAACTGAGATAGAGTCCAATGCTTAACCAGCTGAGCCATCCAGGTGCACCCCTCCCAAAAGATTTTTTAAAATCTCACTGAAATAGGTCTGCAGTTTGCATTTAACAAATATACCAGTCAAAATTGATGGAGTTTTTATGTATAAATTACCAGTTTATTTATTCAAAACACTTAATGCCTCTTTTATACAATGCTACCACAGTTCATGTGCAGATCAATAAATAATTGTTGAATTTAATTATCTAGTGTAAGATTTTTATAAATGATTAGGATGAGGTTGGGGCGCCTGGGTGGCTCAGTTGGTTAAGTGTCCGACTTCAGCTCAGGTCATGATCTTGTGGTTCATGAGTTCAAGCCCCGTGTTGGGTTCTGTGTTGACAGTTTGGAGCCTGCTTTGGATTCTGTGTCACCTTCTCTCTCTGCTCCTCCCCCACTCGTGCTCTCTCTCTCTCTCTCTCTAAAATAAATAAACATTTAAAAAAGGTAATTAGGATGAAGAGAAACACAGAGAAGTTCCTGCTAACCACCACCTTGCTCTTGAAACTCTCATGACTTTTGCCACGGCTCATTTGCCTAGTCATGCTCCCATCTCAGTGTCTACTAATCTATCACTGTGGTGAAGGTCCTCTTGCTCCTCTGAACTGTGAGCTTCCTCCCCTCTCCCCACGCCCTGGTCCTCAGCTTTCTGCATTCTTCTTTCTATGCTCATTTCCTTGGTGAGTTCACCCCTAGTCATGGCATCATCACCTGTCACCTCAATGTAGATAATTTCTGCTGGAACATGACCTTGTTTCACTGGGTGTGGGCATGTGTGCTGTCACTGTTACATATATAAGGTATTTTAGCATTGCACAACAGTAATGATTAGAATTTTACACAACTCACCACGGAAAAGATTGCTTGGAGGATTTGAGGAAGAGTTGTTGGCATTAATGACGGTGAACTCTTTCCCCCACCTCATAAAGTAAACCAAATAAAAATACATAAATAGAAAAAAAAAAGTCAGCAAATCGGGTATTTAAAATTCGCAGGTTAATGGTATACCTTTGTTTGGAGAAGGAATAAACTAAGTAAGTGAATTAATTGGCCAACAGAAGAATTTTTTTAAGGTTCCACATTTATAAAACTCACTTAAATGAAGAAAGCACACATTTTTATCAATCACATCTTTGTTTTATTATTTTTCTGGTAGTCAGTCCTAGTCAGCTGATCATATTACTCTTGTGGACTCAGCTTCAAGACAAATCTTCTAACTGCCTCCCTCCCCTTCCAATCAGATTCCTGCTCTTAAGCTTCTCCTATATGAAACTGTAACCCACAGGAGTCTTGCAAATTCATTATTTAGACCCAGGGTATGTTAATCATAGGTCCTGAAATAGGCTAAGGGCTACAGACATTCCTCAGACCCAATACTCAGAGCAAAGAGGTTACAGGCTTTTAGAATAGGAAGATAGAATTTTTAAATTAATTTTTTACTAATCCTGGCAGGAAGGAAAGAAAGAAAGCACATGGTAGGAAGTTCCACAGAGTATTACTCCATAGGAAAGGTCATCAAAACCCTTAAGACCACAAGCAAGGCTAGGCCCAGATACCACCAGCTCAGAAAAATAGCAATAGAACCCAAAATTCACTGAAGGGTAGAACCAGCCTTAACATCCAGCTAATAATAACGCTCAGACAAGCAAAACAGGAGAAAAGGAGATGACTGAGGAAAACAAAAATTCTAAGGCTTAGAGTCACTAACACCTCTAGATACCTAGGCCTATAATCCTGGGCCATACTCTGTGGTGACTGCTTATTAGGTACATAAAGAGTCAGCTTTTGCAGCTTGCCAGCCATGCAGAGGGGTTATTAGAAGTATGTATATATGGGAGTTACTGCTCAGAAAGGGAGAGCTAGCCAAAGTAAACCAAAGATCAAGAACCAAGGGGAATGAGTTAGGCATCAGAATCAGAGTGGCAGAGACAGAAAAAAAGGGTGAGCTGCTAGGAAGTGGTAAGAATGTAACCAAATTTGTAGGATGGCTCAGGTCCACAGACTGGGATTCACTTGCATCTTGCTGAACCTCACCAGGTTAAAGGCAGAGCTCTGATGGTATCACATCTCTATGGGAGCCTTCTCCATCCTCTCAACCCCTGCTACCTCCTACAGTCCAAGTTTCTTCAGATTTGACAGGCAGAAGGCTGCCACGTTATTAGTGGTCTGGGAGCTCCAGGTCTGCTCCTCTGATCCTCTGTAGCCCACCCACCCTATCAAATATTATAGGTAACTTCAGCAGCACCAGGAGTCCAGCCAAACACTCTGACATCTGTCTACAATAGGCTGTAATGGTACACCTTCTGTGACACCATACTGTAGCTTTCTCCCAAACCACCTGGCAGCTGTCTCTTACTGACTCTTCCTTCTCTACCTGTCCCTTGGGTTGATTGGTATTCCTTGAGGCTTTATTCTAAATATCCTTTTTTTCTCCACTCAGCTCTCTCAATAATTATATCTATACCCATGCATAACTCCAATAACTATTTCTATGTGCCAAGCATGGGTTGCCAATCCATTTCCATCACCTCCAAATTAATATATTCAATTGCCTACTGGACCTCTTCACTTGATGGAGTTGCAAGCACTTCAAATTCAATGTCCAAAATGAGACACATGATTTCCCCCCAAAATATCTTCCCACCACAAAGTTCTCTTGCTCAGTAACTGGCACCATCATCCATCTACATGCTGAAGCCCAAAACCTCAGTTATCCCTGAATTCTCATCTCCCTCACTGTCCACATCTAAGTCTTGCTGGATACACCTCCAAAATATGCCCTCAAATCCATGCAATTCTCCACTGTGCTACTCTATATAGTGCAAACCACTATCATCTTTCACCTGAACCAATGTAACTGCCCTTTAACTTGTCTCCCAGACTCTAGTGTTGATCCTCTCCAATCTGTCTATAAAACAGCCAAAATGTAGTGCTGGTCAAGTCACTCCTCTGCATAAAACCCTTGACTTGCCTCCCCTTTAATTTTTTTTAAGCTTATTTATTTTTGAGAGAGAGACAGAGTGAGCGAGCAGGGGAGGGGCAGAGAGAGAGGGAGAGAGAGAATCCCAAGCAGGCTCCACACTGTCAGCAAGGAGCCCAATGAAGGGCTGGATCTCACAAACCATGAGATCATGACCTGAGCTGAAACTAAGTGTTGGATGCTCAACCGACCGAGCCACCCAGGCACAACTGGCCTCCCCTTTAAAGGCTGAACTATAAACACCTTATCATGGATTTCAAGGTGCTCCTTGATCTGGCCCCTGCCTACCTCTTCAGCCTCATCTCACCTCACATCCCACCCCCTCTTCATGTTCCAGATACCCTGAACTTCTTTCATTCCTTTCCATTCTCTCACCTTTGCACATACTGTTCCCTCTATCTGAAACACTTCCCACCTTCCACACAATCACCTCAAAATCAGTAAGATCACTATGTAAACATCACCACTTCCTTTACAGACAAGGTCTCCCCCCAAATATGTATAGTCCAATAATACTCTGTTCTTTCTCCAGAATATTTCTTAAATGTTTATTTATGTATTTTGAGAGAGAGGGAGGGAGGAAGAGAGAATCCCAAGCAGGCTCCACACTGGGAGCTCAATCTCACGAACTGTGAGATCATGACCCGACCCCAAATCAGGAGTTGGATGCTTAACTGACTGAGCCACCCAGCCACCCCCGCTCTGTAATGTTTTTTAAACTTCATATTGTTCAAACTTAATTATACATATTTATTTGTGTTTATTCCATTTTCTCTACAAAATGCTGTATCCTCAGTGCTTAGGACAATGTATGGTATAACAGACTCTCACCATCAGAATAAATTTAAAAAATGAGTAAATGACAAAATCTAGATAATTTGGATAGCTCCTCAAAAAATGGGTTCTTAAAAACAAAATGGGTTCCTTAGGATGAGGAGAGACAAAAGAGGGATGCTGAGGGAAATAGCAGACTACAAGAATCTGTCCTCACAGGTTTGACAAGGCCAGCGGTAACAGATGTGTTTCAACCATACGCTTTTCTTCCAAAACTGAAACAGGAAGAAACAGAAACTTTGAACAGACCCATAACCAGTCAAGAAATCAAATTAGTAATAAAAAATCTCCTCCCAAAAAACAAGAGTCCGGGGCCAGATGGCTTTCCAGGGAATTCTACCAAACATTTAAGGAAGAGTTAACACCTATTCTCTTGAAGCTGTCAACCATATGCTTTTCTTGGCAATGAGTGAGTGTAGCCAGCATTGGGACACGGGTGGTGCTGAGACATGGATAAACAGTCCCCCTGAAGCTAAGTGCACTGAGCTACCTGATCAGGTAGGCCACATGCCTCTGGCATCTATCCTAACCTACTTAGATGGGCCCAATCAGCCCCTCTTGGCAACAGGTACACAGGCCTGCATCATTCCACATGCAGTCTTGCCTTACCTCATCAAAGGTAGTGGATGACTTGACTGGCAACCCTCTATTCACATGAAGGTTTTATACATCTTCACAGTTGCTGATACCACATCCTTCAGAAGTGCCCAACCCATTTAAAATAGATCTGATCATTTAATCTTTAAGGTACTGCTCAGACTCTCTTGAATAAAAATTTCTTGGTCTCTTAGAGAGTCACCTCTCTCCCACTTCTCTGAGATGAATTTGGATGTATGAGGGGGAAGGGGACTTTGTGTTTTTTTTTTGTTTTTTTTTTTAATTTTTTTTTTTCAACGTGTATTTATTTTTGGGACAGAGAGAGACAGAGCATGAACGGGGGAGGGGCAGAGAGAGAGGGAGACACAGAATCGGAAACAGGCTCCAGGCTCTGAGCCATCAGCCCAGAGCCTGACGCGGGGCTCGAACTCACGGACCGCGAGATCGTGACCTGGCTGAAGTCGGACGCTTAACCGACTGCGCCACCCAGGCGCCCCCGGGGGAAGGGGACTTTGTAGCAGCAAGAAAAAGTTGGGACTCCTGGAGCGAGTGGGCCTCTGGCTTCCCAGATCTCCAGAGCAATGGATGGATTACATTGCACTGTCTTCCCCTGGCGCTATTTTTCTGAGTCTGGTTATGATGCTTATCACACCACACCCCTCAGATGCTTGTACATTCAGCACAGATGCAACAGAAACCCTTCATAGTCTCTGCACCAAGGACTTCCCTACTGCACCTGGGAAATGCCCCATATCTTGACCTCCTAGGTCAGACATTTTCACAAAGTCTCACTGATGCCTCTTTTACAATATCTCTCCATTTAATGTCTACATTTCTCTTCCTATTATCTAGTTCCAGTTTTACCAGCAAGAATGAGTTCCATGATGGATTAATGATGTCCACTATAAACAGACAGGGGAGTCACACCATGAATGACGCATGTACTGATCCTTACTCTCGTCTTCCTCAAATCCATTAATCCAAATCAATCTGCCCTGTTTGTATATATCAAAATCTTACTCATCTTTCAGAACTAGTTCAATCCTTATTTCTTCTATGAAGGTTATCCTCAGCCATAGTGATCTCATCCTGCTCTGAATTAACACCACTTGTTATTTGGTTATTAACATTTGTACTAGTTTATTAATGTTAATAGTAAATAACACTTATTACTGATATTTGAGGTGGCTTGTAGAATGGTGGTATCATTAACACAAATAAAGTATGACTGGCTTTAAGGAACATATGATCGGTTAGTTATAGGAGATATCTAGTTCTCCGGTTATCAGGAAAGAGAACTAGGAGTTCCGTGATGATACTAACAGCAAACTCTTTTGGCAAAAAGATATTACCAAAAACAGGATTAGAAACAAAACCAACCTGTTTTGCATAAACCAAAGTCTGGTCACTATATCTAGTGACAGGAGCATGAGATCACTTACTATGATTTCGTGAGTTTGAGCCCCACATCGGGCTCTGTGCTGCCAGCACGCAGCTGGATGGAGCCCACTTCAGATCCTCTGTCTCTCTCTCTGTCCCTTCCCCACTCGTGCGCACACGTGCAAGCATGCACTCTCTCTCAAAAATAAACATAAAAAATTAATAAATATTGCATGAAGACAACAGTACACACAACAAATGTTTAAAATCTATTCTACAATATATCCTTTTTTGAGAGGTAATCACCTTTATTTCAGATTCTTCCTTTCCTACTGTATTTGTTATGCAGTGAAGAAAAGCTAAAGAAGTGATCGAAATGGATAATTAGCACAAAAAGACCTAGGTATAATAGTTAAAACTATAAAATTTCTAGATATAGAAGAAAACACAGGAGAAAATCTGTGACTTTGTTGTAAGCAAAGATTTCTTGTGCAGGGCACAAAGAGCACTAACTGTAAAAGAAAAAAAAAGTAAGAAATTAGACTTCACCAAAATTCAAAACTTCTGCTGTTCAAAAGACACAAGGAAAAATGGCAAGCCACTCACTGGGGGAATATTTTCAATTCATATACTCACATATACTCACAATTCATATACTCACTTGTATTTTGAATATATAAAGAACTCTTACAGCAATAAGACCAACATTCCAATTTTTTAAATAGGCAAAAGATTTAAATAGACTTCACCAAATATGAGATATTGGTGGCAAATAAGCACATGAAAAGATGCCCAGTATCATTAATTGCCGGGGAAAAGCAAATTAAAACCACAATGAGATATCACTACAAACCTTGGGGCGCCTGGGTGGCTCCATTGGTTGAGCATCCGACCTCGGTTCAGGTCATGATCTCACAGTTTGTGAGTTTGAGCCCCATGTTGGGCTCTGCACTGACAGCACGGAGCCTGCTTTAGATTCTGTCTCTCTCTCTCTCTCTCTCTGCCCCTCCCCCATTTGCACACACATTCTCTCCCTCAAAAATAAATAAACATCAAAAAAATTTTTTAATAGAATGATTTTAAACACTGACAATACTAGGGGTGCCTGGGTGGCTCAGTCAGTTACGCCCCCGACTCTTGATTTTTGGCTCAGGTCATGATCTCATAACTGGTGAAATTGAGCCCTCCGTCAGCTCCGTGCTGACAGCACAAAGCCTTCTTGGGATTCTCTCTCTTCTTCTCTCTCTGTCCCCCCTTAACTTGCACACGTATGCATGCGCGCACACGCACACTTTCTCCTTCTCTCTCCCAAAATGAATAAACTTTTTTTAAAAAGTAGAAAGCAACCTAAATGTCCATCAGCAGATGAATGGACAAACTCAATATCATTAAATGCTGGGGAAGTAATTGTGGCATATCCAACAATGAAATACTACTCAGCAAAAAAAAAAAGGATAAATTACTGACATACACAAAAACATGAATGGATATGAAAAACGTAATGCCGAATTAAAGAAGCTAAGAACAGGACACATACTGTATGATTCCATTTATATCAACCTCTACAATAGGTAAAACTAATCTACAGTGATAGAAATATAATCAGTGGATGTCTGGGGTGGGGTGAGGGGAGACTGCAAAGGGTAACGGGGGACTTTGTGTGTGTGTGTCGGGGGGTAACAGAAATGACTAGTCTGGGAAGATGATTATATAAGTGCAAACATCTACGTTGTACACTTGAAAACACATACATCATCTTGCTTGTAAATTATATTTCTATAAAGTTGAAAAAATAATTATTTTGCAACAGTTAAGGAGTTAAAGTCTTTTTTATTACCAACAGTGGCTGGCCAGCAAATCATTACAGAGGTTTAGCAGCCCATATATAGTATAGAATTATCCTTTACCGGTCAGCCTTCTGAAACACACCAGAGAAATGGGTTCTGTCCAGTGGAAATGCAGTACCTTAGAATTTGTTTTCTAATTCACAGAAGTTAGTGAATTTGCACATCCTCTCCTGATTAACCTAATTTAATTTTTTAAAAATCAGGCTTAGGGTGGGGTGTCTGGGTGGCTCAGTCGGTTAAGCTTCCAACTTTGACTCAGGTCATGATCTCATGGTCCATGGATTTGAGCCCCACATTGGGCTCTGTGCTGACAGCTCAGAGCCTGGAGCCTGCTTCAGATTCTGTGTCTCCCTCTCTCCCTGCCCCTCCCCCACATGGGCTGTCTCTCTCAAAAATAAACGTTAAAAAAAGTCTTTTTTGATAATAATAAGAAGAAAAATCAGGCTTAGGGTGCCTGGGTAGCTCAGTCAATAAGCATCTGACTTTGGCTCAGGACATGATCTCACAGTTCATGAGTTTTGAGTCCCATATCAGGTGAGCTCGAGCCCTACTTTGGGTGAGCACGAGTCCCTCGTTGAGTGAGCCCTGCTTCTTTGTCCCTCCTAGGATTCTCTCTCTCTCTCTGCCCCTTGCTCACTTGTGCCCTCCAAATAAATAAATAAAAAATAAAATAAAATTAGATTTACTTAAAAAAATAAAAATCAGGCCTGTCCCTCCTGGGATTCTCTCTCTGCCCTTGCTCACTTGTGCCCTCTCTCTAAATGAATGAATGAATGAATAAAATAGATTTCATTAAAAATAAAAAATCAGGCCTAAGCAAGGATAACAGCTGAAGAAAGCTATTTTTTTAATGTTTATTTATTTATTTTTGAGAGAGACAGCACAATCAGGGTGAGGCAGAGAGAAAGAGAGACAGAATCCGAAGTAGGCTCCAGACTCCAAGCTGTCAGTGCAGAGCCCAATGTGGGGCTCGAGCCCACAAACCATGAGATCATGCCTGAGCCAAAGTTGGACACTTAACCAACTGAGTCACCCAGGTGCCCCAAAAAGCTATTTTTTATCTACACCTCCATCTTAGACCTTTCTTTACTGGCTTAGTTCAAGTCCTGTGGTGTGGTTTTAACATTTACTAGGGATTGAGGTGCATTGAGTTAAGAGGATGAGAGAGTGCAAGATAGAGCAGGTAGGGAGGGAAGTAGCGGGTTGTATTTTTGCTTTGTGTCCTTCCTGTGCTTAGAAGAAAGCTGAGGGGGCACCCCCCAACAAATGAGGGGGCAGGTGGAGAGGGGCACCTGGGTGGCTCAGTTGGTTACGAGACAGTCTGACTCTTGATTCCGGCTCAGGTTATGATCTTGCAGTTCATGAATTCAAGCCCCACGTCATGCTCTGCGCTGACAGTGTGGAGCCTGCTTTGGATTCTCTCTCTCTCTCTCTCTCTCTCTCTCTCTCTGTTCGTCCCCACTTGTGCTCTCTCTCTCTCTCAAACTAAACTTAAAAAAAAAAAAAAAAAAAAAAAGAAATGAGGGTAGGGGTGATGAATTCAGTGGACATTTGTCATTTCTAGTTCACAGCATCCATGCTCACTTCCTAAGAGTACTCTGATGTCATTTCAGGCAATTAACTCCCTCGTTCTATGTACATGTTTGTTGGGAGAGTAAAATCAAGTTTTCCCTCCCTCCACTGAAACCAAGCAAGATAGCTGAGCAGTTCTTTCTCTGTCAGTTCCAAGCCTGGTTCCTTAGGTCTCCCTTCCATCCTGTGAGGCTCTCCTCAATGGAGAAATAAATCTTTTAAGTCCCCTCTTCCTATGCTCTCCGCCATTGTTTTTCAATCTCCGTCCTTAGAGTCAATGTCTGTTATAGGGGTGCCTTGGTGGCTTAGTTGATTGAGCGCCTAACTTCGTTTCAGCTCAGGTAATGATCTCACAGTCCCCCATCAGGCTCCGCGCTGGCAGTACAGAGCCTGCTTGGGATTCTCTGTCTCCCTCTCTCTCTGCCCTCCCCTGCTTACCCTGTCTCTCAAAAATTAAACTAAAAAAAATTTCTGTTATCAGTTTGGTGTATTTTCTTCCAGATGCTTTCTATACATCTCATTCTTGTTTGTAAACAAATAACTGTATGTGTCACTTAAATTGGGTATTATACATGTTGTTGTGCAACTTGCCATTTACGAGCTATAATCTTCTATTTCTTTTGTATCTTTTCATCATGCCTGATTAAAACTCTCCACACAAAAATCCTGCCAAAAGTGGTGTCTAGAAGTAGGGTGGGACTCAGTTAATCTCACTATTTTATATAGCCCTTTAATTACCCATAACAGGATGGATTTGGGCAAAAGTTCAGCTAGGTGAACAATAAGGATCCTAAAGAATACTAACAATGTGTCGGGCTGAAAAGTCCTTCTAGGCAATACAGAGAAGGTTCTTCAGCAGGAAATCTCATGATAAAGACAATGCTTCAAGAAGTATAACATGGCAGCTGTGAATATAATATAGACCAGAAGAAAGAGAGATTGGGTAGCAGAGAGACCTGTTCAGCAGCTAACAGAGGATAGATCTGAAGAAATAAAATTCTGGCTTATAGTGGAGCCAGAGAAATGGAGAGAAACTTATTACTGAATTATAAGAAGTTAGACTAGTAGATGTGAAGCCTGGAATTAGAAGAGCTAAATTTGAATTCCAACCCTGAAATGTATTGGTTGTGTGACTTCTGGCAAGACACTTCTCTGCTCCGTATCTTAGTTTCTCTGTCAGTAAAATTAAGAACTTAGGATATCAGGGCTTTTACAATTTTTTTCCAGTAGAACCCCCCTCCGCCTTTTTTTTTCTGGGAGGGAAAAAAGGCAAGACTCTTCTGGCTGAAGCCTAGGGAAAAGGCTCAGAGCCTCAGCTGTCCTTCATCTCACTTCTCTCAGCCACCTCTGTGACATTCTTGAGATATCTCCAGAGGACTAGAGAACATTTGAGAAATTTCTAAAGACTCTACTACCAACTCTAATATTCAATGACTCAGGGGGGTAAACTTGGCAGAGGTGCCTAGGAAAACAGTAATGACTTTAAGAGTTGCCACAGAATCATGTAATAGAAAGGGTAAATTGACCTCCAATAAATTTGCCTGCTTTTCTTCCAGGCCAAACTCAATTTAATGTCCCAAATCTCATCCAAACCTTGTGCAATCAGTACTCTAACCTCCGTATAAACAATACCACCACAAATAATTCACTAACAGTTCAGCTCATTCCAGTCTGAGGTCAGCCAATTAATCAAACATTCTTCCTTACTGAACCGAAGTCTGTCCCTCTATCACTGTCATCTGAAATAAAGGTGCTTATTCTACCTTCTGGAACTAAAGCAAGTAAATCTGACCCCTCCTCCACAGGAGAATCCTTCAACTATTTGAAAAGAGCTATCAAGTCAACCTTATCACCCTTTATTTCCTCTTGCTCTCACCTGCCATGATGCTGCATGGAGGTGGCCTGCTCCAGTTCTGGATCAATTCAACACTTTCTAAGCATCTAAGTGCCCATATGTGCAAGCAAATTTTCATTTATTCATGGCTTTAGAGACTTAACCAAACCAGATGATCTACCTTAAAACAAAGACTAGCTTTATAATGAAATGTAAATAGAACTCAAACTCATTAACTGGTAACTATTCTTTTCTTGCTAAACGTTAGCTGTTCTCAGTTTATCAGATTGCTAAATCTTTTGACCCAAAGCTAATTGTGAAAACCTCTATCCAGGTATCCAAAAAGATTCAAGACTCAAGGTTCACTGAAGCAACTATAAATAATAGAATTAATATTATGCATCCTGATTCCAAAGCCTGTAATCACATCAACTCTCAGGTGAATATAATTCTCACCAGTATAAAAATTCAATTACCACCAACATGACACGGAACATCAATGGTGCGAGTAACAGAGCTTCATTTACCCTTCTCCATTCCACCCATTGTAGATTCCACCACCCAGTCTGTATAATTAGGATCTGTGGATTGGGCCTGGGTATCTGCCAGTCTGGGTAGTTTGGGAATGGGGAATAGAAAGTATGACTGAGCCCCCAAGAGAAATCAAGCCAGCATAGCCACAGTCCATGATGCCTGTAGGAGCTCAGAGTCTTTACGGTTTCCTGTGCTCCAGTTGTCCTGGTAACCTGAGGCCTCCTTATTTGTGTTGGCATCATGGGGCCAAGAGCGGAAGCAAAGCTGGAGCACCAGCAAGATTTGCAGGAAAAAAATGTGGGTAATGCAGCAGTTATGCCACAGGAGGGTCAAGCCTAGGGCAAAAGAATTACCTGGTTAGGGGAGAAGAGGGGGTAGCGTCTTGTAAAAATCAGATTTACAGATTCCACTTCCAATGTTTCCGATTCAATGGGTCTAGGATGAGCTCAGAAACCTGCAATTTTAAGAAGCTACCTCCTACCAAGTAAGACAAAGACCGCACTTTCGAAAACCCAGGCTAAGCAAACAAATTGGCAGCTGGAGAGAAAAAGTACAACCACCTATCCATTTCAGAAAGCCCATATTCCAGCATAATAGTTCTCAACATAGGCAGGGAGGGTAGTGGTGGATTTTGCCCTCCAGGGGGACATGTGGCAATGTCTGGAAATATTTCTGGTGGTCACAGTGGAGGTCAGGGATGCTGCTAAACATCCCACAGTTCACAGGACTGCCCCCCAACAATAAAGGATTATCCAGTCCAAAACATCAGCGCCATGGTTGAGGATATTCTGCCCCTCAACCCCATCACCTCCAATCCACAGAAATCAATGCTACATACACAGTTTTAGGTCACGGCACAGAGAATTGTGTGAGGACCTCTGGAAAAAATGAGACCCCCAAAATCATTTTAAAAAATAGCAGATGTTATTAAAGATATGGATAAAGAGGAGATTGGAGGAGAGGGAGGTAGGTATGGACAATGATGGTAAGCCAAAGAAAAAATCAAGGGAGGACGAGGCATTGGGTGACAAGAGTGGGAAAGGAATGCCATTCCCTCAATGGATACAGCCCCTTCCTATGTAGAAGACAGGTAAAGAGAAGATAAATCTATTAAAAATAACATAAGTCAAAAAAAAGAGGGGAGGCACCTGGGTGGCTCAGTCGGTTGAGTGTCTGACTTCGGCTCAGGTCATGATCTCGCAGTTGACAAGTTTGAGCCCCGCACTGGACTCTGTGCTGACAGCTGGGAGCCTGGAGCCTGCTTCGGATTCTGTGTCTCCCATTCTCTCCGCCCCTCCCCTACTCATGCTCTGTCTCTCTCTGTCTCAAAAATAAATAAACATTAAAAATTCTTTTAAAAAGAAGAAAAAAGAAAGAAGGAAGGAAAGATGGAAAGAAAAAAGAAAGAAAAAGGAAAATGGGTAAAGGAACTGTGAAGGAGCTTTATTAGTATGTGTCAAGCATAGACATGGAATGAAAGAAGACAACAGAGATTCTTATGTAAAAGAATGCTAAATAGAAACTCTTCAGCAATGATAAGAAAACAGGAGGACTCCTAGGAGGAGGTCAGGAATTATGTGAGAAAGGAAAAGAAAAATTATTTATGACACTATAGCCCTAATCTCTCATTCCCGAGTCCCACCCCTAGAAAGATAGGTAGGGGGAAAGTTCCTTGATTTTCCCAAGCAGACATACTAAAAGGGAAGGGAAGTTGAAGAGGAGCACAGCTAAGAACTCTCCTCAAAGGAGAAGAGGGTGGTACTCAGAGAATAGAGGAGTAAGGTTCAAAGAGGAGGAGAAAATATATTTTGGGGAAAGAAGGGAAAAGAGAAGGGAGAGATTTGTTAGCCACTTGAGGGAGAGGGACTTCAGGGACTCTTTCTCTTTGGGGAAGAGATTAAATGCAGATTTCTCCCCCCTCCCCCCCTTTTTTTTAATGTTTATTTGAGAGCGAGCAAGCACGAGCAGGGGAGGGGCAGACAGAGGGGAAGAGGGAAAGAATCCCAAGCAGGTTCCACACTGTGCTGTCAGCAACAGAGCCTGACGCAGGGCAGGGCTTGATCTCACAAACTGTGAGATTGTGACCTGAGCTGAAATCAAGAGTTGGACGCTTAATCAACTAAGCCACCCAGGCGCCCTGAGAAATTTTTTCTTAAGCATTGCTTTTGGTATATGAGAGATGAGATTCTAACCTTCATCTTTTACCCCTTCAATAAAAACTGACATTACTCATCAAGGCTTTGGGTTTGTGTTGTTTCTCAGCTGTGACAACATAGAAGACTGGCCTTTAGGCAGACCAAGAGCCCATTTACACACATTTTTACCATTTTTTGAAATGACCATAAGATTTATGGAGTAGCCAAAAGACAGCCATATGACAACATACTAACTCTGAGTTTAGAGCTGTACTAACACAACAGCCACTCACCTCATATGGCTATTTACATTTAAATTAATTAAAATTTAAAATTCCAGGGGCACCTGGGTGGCTCAGTCGGTTAAGCATCGGACTTCAGCTCAGGTCATGATCTCACAGCTAGTGAGTTCGAGCCCCGCGTCGGGCTCGTGCTGACAGCTCAGAGCCTGGAGCCTGTTTCAGATTCTGTGTCTCCTTCTCTCTCTCTGACCCTCCCCCCTTCATGCTCTGTCTCTCTCTGTCTCAAAAGTAAATAAACGTTAAAAAAAAAAAAAAATTAACATTTAAAATTCCATTCCTCACACTAGCCATATTTCAAGTGCTCAAAAGCCACATGTGACTAGTGGCTACTGATTAGCCAAGACAGGTAGAGAACATTTCTATCATCACAGAAAGTTCTATTAGACAGTGCTAAAGAAAAAAGCTTAAACAAATAGCTAACAAAAAACAAACGCTTTTCAAATCTTTAAAGAGCTGCCGCACTGAAAAACAAGTCGATTTCTTCCATATCATTTCAAAGAGCAGAACTAAGGGGGAAAATGAGATGCTATAAGAAGCCAGATTTCAGCTTAACAAGCCTCTAGTACCTAGAGCCAGATAACAGAAGGGGTGGCCTCTGACTGCAGGAGGAAGTAACCCATTTTATTCAATATAAAGAAAGCAAAGATCAACTTGATCATCTTTCAGAGACAACAAAGAACTAGATGCCTTCTAAGTATCTAGTTTTGCGTCTATAATTTTAAGAGAGCAATTTATAAATAAAAGTGAGTCATAAATAGAATTTTAAAAGTCACTACTGCCATAAATAGATTGTAGAGCAGGCAGGAACAATGAAAATTTATAAGTAGCCAGGTAATTTAGTCAAAATTAATGGTGGTTAGCTAGGGGCTAATTATTGGTGGTAGGGGCTATCATGAACGTAATAGTTCGTAAGGAGAAAAAAAAATAAGAACTTGTTAAGAATGGTTCAAATGGCACAGAGACAAGGTAGAAAACTTCAATATAGGTTATTAATGCAATCTTGATCATAGTTGAAACCACTACTACAACCAGACAATCTTTTCTATTCTCTGCCAGAGAGAGTACCGAGCTGAGTATAGGAATGTTCTTGGACTCTGGCCCCTCTATCCCATCCTCCTGCCATTCACCAAACCCTTACTTGTCATCTCTCAGAACTCCTGAAACTCAGCCTCCTTCGTGTGATCTCATCTGTATAGGAATGGCTCCACTCATCTTTCTCATCTGAATACAGAATACCAAAGAATGATGTCTGTTAGCCTTCTATCCTAGCTATCAACTTACCCATCCTCATCTTCTACCCCAAAATGCACTTACCTTGATTATAATGTAATATCCTGAACATATAGTCATACACACATACTGACTTGTTATACTATCTGTGCATTTTAGCATATACACGAGAGAATTCACACGCACGCATGTGGTAACATCTATTGTTGGCAATTGCTGAGGAAACTGGTGCCAGGATTGTGAAATTCACTATTCAGTGCCTAGCACAACATCAAGCTTAAGTGGAGTCACTCAACGGACTTTACAATTGACCACGTCATGCTGCTGGATGCAAAATGTTGGAAGAAGAGGCTGAAGTCGATGTAAATTTGAAAACCTTTTTTCCTTATAGGAAAAAGAGTGGAAACATAAGCGTTTTCTGCTGTACCTAGAGGAAGAATGCTTAATCACAAGGGGAAGGTTGAAGGGTTGGTTAAAGCAAGCATAACAGGGTTTACAAACAGCCCCCAATCAGAAAAAGGTGAGAGAAGAGGAAGGAAGACAGATCATGCAGAATAAATAATAAATAAAATCCAATCTTTTAAAAATCTAAGGTCTTACCAAACAGAAAGGAGGAAAAAGAGAAGATTTCAACAAGAGAGTGTTAAAGATGGAAAAGAGCCAGAAAGGGCTGTAGGTTTAAAAAAAAAAAAAAAAAATCAATGAAGAAGTAGTGGTGTACATTGGCAAAGAGAAGTGTAGAATTGAAGGAAGGGAGAGAATTTATGGTAGAGGAAGTTGGTGTGAAGTTTTCCTCTAAAGATGCCCCGCAGAGCAAAGAAGGAATGAAGGCAAAAGCCACTGGGAATAAGGTAGGGCTGGGACTGAAACAGCACAGGAGAAAGCAGCAGGGCCCAATATAGCAAATCATTTTCTTTTTTTAAAATTAACTGACCCAGATTTTCTTGTTTGGGGCCAAAGGCAACTGCAGGATTTAAAGATCTTTAAAATAAATTATTAAAATCCTAATTCTTGGAATTGCCTTCAGCCCAAGATAAAATAAATATAAAGATCATGATACGATAGAATGAGCGTCAGTTTCTGAGACAAATAGCATCATAGAGTTGATTTTAGAAATCAGACTAATAAGTACTGTTATATAAATACTATTGTGAATAAAACAGATTTAGCTTTCTCTCTCTTTTTATCAGCCACAGGCTAAACACAGAAACTCCACAGTTACATACATGTGCACAGAAGATAATAATATAATACATATGTAAAGCTGGGTTATTTGTATACTGTAGCCCAGTGCCCCACTCCAAGAAATGTTTTACTTGGTTTGGGTTATAGGGCAGTTTAAATGGCTGCACAGAAGAAAGTTAAGGTTAAAAATAAAGACCATAAGATGAAGGAGGGGAAAACTAGAAGGATTGTGCTGATACAAAACTGAGGCACTAGAAACAGAATTCACTCAGGTCACTGCGAGAAAAAGGGGCACAAAAGCACGACAATGCCATGTAACTAAACTTGATAGCCTCAACTTTGGGTTTTAAATCAAATATTGAATCAGATTTTTCAACTTTACTATTTTTAAAAATCCAACACTTAATCGTTTGATAAATGCAGTTACACAGTGTTAAATGACTATAAAATTTAGCATATCCATGCCTAATTCTTCAGCAAAGATGGAATGGGAGGCAGTAATGTTACACACAGATAACCTTGCCTTTAAGTCAGTCACTACTCTTCTTGCTCAGAGGCTGTCATTGCCACCTGCAAGGCCAAATCCAAATTCCTCACCCCAGCATTCAAAGCCTTTAATGACTTGGCTACAGGGTACCTACCTAACCTTAAGTCCCACCACCCCCTAAACCTACCTTCCACTCTCCGAGCACACAGGCCTCTAGGCAGACCTTATGTCTGGGGTCTGGCCATTTCCACCTTCCTACCTGATATGAAGTCTCCTTTCATCTACAGGCTCTGGCTCGCCAAGGCCTACACTGGCGCTGTGATCCTCCAGCACTCCAGTCCACCGCGCTCTCACTCCACAGCCCCACACTCCTCCCCTCCCCAGACAGTATCACCCACTTGCTGTTTTGCCCAGGGCCCCTTTCCCTTCCCACACGAGCTCTCTGGGGCCTTCTCCCTGCCCCAAGATTCTCCCAAGGGAGGCTCCCTGCCTGCCTCCATTCAGTCACGGGCTCTGTATTCAGTGTCTATTAGGGGTTTCGCGCCTGGGGTGAAACCAGGACCTCGACCCCACAGGACCCTTCCTCCCTTAACTCTCCCCAGCGCTACGGTAACCCTGAAGGGGTTCCCCCCACCACCACCCTCAGGGGCTCCAGCCACCCAAATCTCCCCTCTGCGGCCAGGGCCAGTCCCTCCTATCCGGCAGCGGGCAGCAGGGGTCGGCGGTGACTCACCGGAGGGCCGGCGGCCGGGGGGCCGGAATGCGCTCACTTCCTCGCCTCGCGCACCTGCCTGCTGGGCACTGCTGGAGCGCCGCCCGGCCGGGCCTCCGGCGGATGTTTTTTCTGTCCCCGCGCGCGCGCGCCAATCACCCCCTACTGGCCGCGCGCCCCCCCTCCCCGCAACTGGCGTTCCCAACGGCCGCGGCCCCAGTAATCAGAGTTGAGCCCTAACCACTGACCTCTTCTACACATAAGCATACACACAGCAACCACAAGCGTGGCCTCGGGGCCCAAGCAGCTATAGAGACGCACACAAGAACGTGCACACCAACAGGAATGCAAGTGGATTCAACCAACACCTCCCCGACACGCCCCCCTCCCCCAAATTCTGTGAGAAGGATCCTGACTCAGCCCCCGGCTTTCTTTCTAGAAAGAAGCCCCCTACTCCTGCCCATATGCCTACCTCATCTTCATTATAGGCGGCCCCCACTTCTGTCCCCATTACCTCACACACACACCAATCCCTACTGGGCCCCCTTTGCCTGCCGGCATCATCACCACCTTCAAGCTTCCTAGCTCCCCAGTCGTGTCTGCCCCCTACTGGGTCGGCTCCAGGTTGCAGGAGCAAAAGGCTTTCTGTGCCCCAGATTTCCAGGGTATCAGCAGGGCCCCCCTTCCCCAGAAAGGTAGCAGCAGAGCTACTGACCACTGACAAGATTTCTGGGCCCTTGTGCTAGAAAAGACTCCTAATCCACCTGCTCCAGCCAAGAGAGCAGTCCAGGGTCATGTTTCCCACACACCAGCCTACATCAAGGCACCCAGCTTCAACCATGAATTTTCTTTTTTCTCTTGGCACTCCTCTGAAATAGAAAAGGTATCAGACCTGACTAGGGTGAACATGTGGTACATATAGTTGGCATCTCCATCCACTTAAGCCATTACTTGGAAGAGGACAGATAGGGAGTCTGAGGTGGACAGACAAAGTTGTTTCTGAATGAAGAGGAGAGAGGCAGGGTGGCCCTCTAAAAAGGTCAGCCAGAAGTAGTTGTATCTGATCCACTGGGTGACAGGGAATGACTCTTGCAGTAAAATGGACTGGAGACTTAGAAGGAAAAACAGAAGGTCAAAGTGGCCCTCCAGACAGGAAAGGAACAGCTAGAAAAAGGTCTTTGGAGTATGGCAAAGCGAAAGGTGTCATTAGTACCAAAGAGATGGCTGGCATTAGAGTGGTCAAATAGGAGAACTTGAGAGTTCACATGAGCGGGGATGGGAAGAAATGGATCACAATCCTAATGAGAAAAGCAGGGGTCCTGATGTTACCTGGAAGGATGAGAAACTGATACCTTCTCCCAGGGCAGAAGTGAGGGTACCGACTGACCTAGGAAAAGTGGGTTTACCCCCAACACTTTTTTCTCAAACCAGAGGTAGTAAGGGTGACATGGAGCACGAATGCACAAAGGGCAGAAGTCTGTGATAGGAGATAGCAGCCCCCGACAGAAGTCCTCAGCTGTGCAGAGCTGCTCAATACCATTTAAACAAAGGAATGTCTCCCCATTTTATCTGAGCTTTAGCACCAACCACAGCAGCTACCATTTCCTGAGGCTCATGTGCCAGGGACAGTGCTAAAAGCATTACACGCATCATCTCATTTAAAGCCTCACAACAACCCTGAGTTAGTATTACTATCCCAATTTAAAGATAAGGAAAAGGGCCTAGAGAGTTGAAGTAGCTTGCCCAAGGTCACACAGCTCTTAAGTGGAATCAGGATCTGAATCCAAGTAGTCTGACTCTATAACCTACAGTCTTAATCACCCATCTTGGGGTTCTCCAGAGCCTGCAGGAAACCCAAAAGAGGACATCGAGGACTCCTCAATTCTCGTTCTTAGAGGAAACAGGGGCACCTCTGTGAAACCGGAGTGACTCATACCAGTAGAGTATTTAGACATGTCCCTCTTTAAAAGAACTGTCCCCAGATAAGGGAAGATCTTGCATGTGCCATATGTTTGGGGGTACCGAGCAATGGAAAGCGCATCCCCGATAGGCTTGTGCAAGAGACACCCACCTCCTCATCTCGGAGGAGCACCCACATCTCTAGCATACTTCAGGGAGACTTTGCCCTACGGTCTGAGAGAAACATGCTCCACTCCAGGTGTCGGTTCGCTCTCCCGGAGCCTCTGGCTGTCGCACCCTACTGCAGCTCCTGGGTTTGGCTGGAGCGCAGGATTAGCCATCCCCAGGAAATGCCTCCCTCCGGTCCAGGCAAGGATCCCAGCACACACACCCCTGGTGTGTATGTGTGTGTTGGGGGTGGGGGGGAATGCTTCCTCCTCTCCAGGTCAGGGAAGAGATGTGGGGACCACCTGGGGGCCCTTACCCCTCCCACCTCCTTGCTGGGGAAGTGCCCAGTCAGTGCCCCTTCCATGGCCACCTCCCTCCCCCTCGCTGTGCCGGGGCATGAATCAGCTCTCACAGCTTGTTAAAGCTAGACCTCTTGTTTTCATGCCCTCACCTCAGGAAACAGAGTTACAGCTTTTCCAGCTCTGCTCAGCAGGGGGCCAGGGTCCTCACTTTATAAACATCCCAAGCCTGTGAGAGCAGAGGGCAAGGAGATGGTGTGAGACAGGAGCCCACGGGAGAAAGACAGAAACTAAGACTCAAGGAGAAAAACAAAGAAAAGCCAAAGAGACAAGACCAGAGTAGTCTGGAACAGAGGCCAAGAAGGGATCGAGAGGGCTGTGCTGCAGGAATGACCCTAATGATGCTCTGGTCTGGACAGGCGAAGGGAGTCCTGGGAAGCTGGGGGATCATCTGCTTGGTGATATCTCTGCTCCTCCAGCAGCCAGGAGTCCACAGCAAGTGCTACTTTCAAGCTCAAGGTAAAGCTGGGGGAGGTATTTGGAAAGGCCGAGGACAGAGGGAGTTGGGATGAGGGGGGCTTAGAGATGATCCTCTATCAGAAAACCCAGACTCCCTCCAGCTCGGAAATTGGATAGACTAAATATGGAGGTGATGTGTCCTTACTTTCTCCCACTGCAGACCACAAGTGATTTTTGTCTGCCACTCCCACTCCCACACACACTAACATCTCCTGTTCTTCCCTAGCCCCCTGCCACTATGAAGGGAAATATTTTACCCTCGGTGAGTCTTGGCTCCGCAAGGACTGTTTCCATTGTACCTGTCTGCATCCCGTCGGTGTGGGCTGCTGTGACACGTGAGTGACCACAGACTGCCAGGGTATAACCAGACTGTTGTGGTGGGAAAATGAACAGAATAGAGGTATGAGGTTGGCTGAACCTGAAGGTACCAACAAGAGTGAGAGAAAGAGAGAAGGCTGCAGGCTACGAAGTGAGGGATGTAGGGGGCGGTCTGGAGGGAAAATATTTCTGCTATGAAATGAAAAAATCCATATATGGCAGGCCAGGGCTTAGTCACAGGGAACAAGAGGGCACTAAAGACATGGGAAGAATGCTGGCAGAGAAGGAAAGTAGGGCAGGGATAAAGGGGGCCTTCACCATGCTGACTCCTTTCCCATGCTTTGCTTCCCCAGGTCTCAGCATCCCATCGACTTCCCCGCGGGGTGTGAGGTACGTCAGGAGGCAGGAACCTGTCAATTCTCCCTGGTGCAAAAATCTGACCCTCGGCTGCCCTGCAAAGGGGGAGGGCCTGACCCTGAATGGGGCTCAGCCAACACCCCTGCCCCTGGGGCCCCTGCTCCCCACTCCAACTAAACTCAACCGATCACCCTTCCGCTAACTGCCCACTGCTGCTGCCACTTCCAGGGAAACCACTAGCAGCTGCCAATTTATTCTGAATAAATAAATTAATGCTACAGCTAAAAGCCTGCCTCTCATTGTCCATGCCACTGGACCCAGGTGGGGAAAATGGGCCCTACTATAGAGTCCAGGTGCTGAGTTCTCAGTATCCTGAAGAAAGATAGCGTCGTGGTGAGTCAGTTTCAGATGGTTATGGTGCTGGTGCTGGGGCCTGGGGCTGCATATGAGGCCAGGGTAGGGCTTGTGGGCAGCACCTTGATTGGAAGGTCCCAGCTGAAGGTGTCTACGGGCACTTGCTCAGGTCCTGTCCAGGTGACAGGCTCAGGCTGTTCCAAGGGAGGTAGGAGCACCAAACCTGGTTCTCGCGATGTTACAAATTCAAAATGCAATCTCCACTTCAGGGACACTGTGGAAAAAAACAGATAAAGGTGGGGAGGCATTAGAAGGCAGGAGTAAAAACCAATGCAGGATATGGTTAGCAAATGGGGGGAAAAAGTGGTATTCAGGAAGAAGAGAAGAAGTCACAGGGCTAGGATCAGGGATTTCTCTAAAGAAATCCAGTGTTAACCAGAAACATGTCAACAGGATGGCAAGGTCAAGCATCTAATAATCTAAGTGTGGAACAGTCAAGACTTGGTAGATTAAAGTAAACACGCTGGGGAATCAGAGATCAGTGCATCATAGGGTCTCAGTGGGTAGGGGCAGTGAAGGACATCTGTAAAGCTCTTAAGAATTTAGAAGTTAGTGCATCTAGGAAACAGACTGAATGTCTGAGAAAGTGTTACATGTCGGAGGCTGGGTGTGGGTATGTCCAGAAGTTTGTTAGGAATCAGGACCCATTACACTCTACCTAAATACAGCATTTTACCACCACCAGCCCCCCCCCCCCCCCCCCCCCCCCCCACCGCCGATGATGGTCTGGGTCTCACCAATGGCTGTGCAGAAGCCTGGGGTGGAACTGAGAGGGATGGGGAGGGAGAAGCTGGTTCTGGTTGTATGTAGGCAGGACTCCTGGTGCCGGGCATGAGTCACATGAGAGACAGAGGAGATACCCCCTGTCCTACGGCGCCTCTGGTATTCAGGCTGTACACGTTCCTCAGTCTGTAAACTTACTGAAAACTGGGAGCAAGAAGAGAAGTGGTTGCTAGCAGGCACTTGAAAATAAGGACTCTAGGTGAGAGGCTTGAGCCCAATCTCAAGCTATTTTACCAAAAGGACCCTGGGTGACCATACTATTCACTTCTACATACCACCCCTCTTTATGTAGGCCCTTCCTCCTTCCTCCCTAGCCCTCCAGGCCCAGCACCCCAAAATCCCCTTTCCTTCTCACCTGCAAACAAGCTACAGTTCCTTCCCCTAAGTTTAAGGTCCCCACCACATCCTCGCCGAGTCTGTATACAGATTTGAAGATGCCAAATGTCCCAACTTTTCCTCGGCCATCACTGATATTGTATAGATCTGGGAAGAATGGGACACTATGAGCCTGGAGTCCACACTGGGGAGTACCAAGGGCTGGGAGCCAGAGGCCAAGGTGGGGTTTTTCTTTATAATGTGGGATGAGTATCAGTGAATCCTCAAGAAGCATATGGCAATTAGGAAAATCTGTCAGAGACAGTAATAATATGGGGGTATGGGGGAGGGCAATTGTGAAAGGATTCTCACGGAGGCTGCGGCAGGATGTGGCAGCCATGAGACGCTCCCCAGCCAGCTCTGCTAGCCATGAATCCTTCTTCCCACCTTCATCCTCCTCCAAGAATGGACTAGATGGGGCTACAGCCTCATCCTGGGGAAACCGGATATCTTGAAGGCCTACAGAGAGAAGAGATGGAAAGGTAGTGCTAGGAGGGAATAGACAGTAGAGGTTAGGGTTTTAGACTCCAACCTGTGACGGCTGAAGGTAAGGGGAGTCACATCCCAGGTACACATTTCAACCTAGTCTCCAGAAACCGCCCCCCACCCCCCAACTTGCACCTTTACTAAGACCAGGAAGCTTCCCTCCAGCCCCCCTTGCAGGCCCTCTACAGATCTTTTCTGCTTTGGTGAGGTTCTTCCCCAGCCCTTCCCTCCAGGAATCCTTACTTACCTGTCAGCACAAGAACCCTCAGAGGGACCCTGAGTAAAGTGATGGGTGAGTTGACACGCTGGCAGCCAATGGTCAGTTTGTAGACATACTTGACTGACTGACCCCGAAAGGAGGGTGGTCCCTCTATGGGCAGCACTTCACTGTAGGAGTCTGGTTGGGAAGTAGTAGTCAGGCCAGCCAGAGGCAGCCAGAGAAGTCCTCCCTCCAGGAGCCTTAGAAGGCAATCCAGGGGTGGGAAAGAGATAGGCACTCACATGATTTGGACTCTCCAGGATCTAGCCTCAGATCACAGAAAAGGATTTTTGGTGGAGTGGAAAGGATACACTGACCCCTCTCACCTGAAAGAGATAAGAAATTCTGCAATTTAATGACCCACCGTCTAGGGGCGCCTGGGTGGCTCAGTCGGTTAAGCATCCGACTTCGGCTCAGGTCATGATCTCGCGGTCCGTGAGTTCGAGCCCCGCGTCGGGCTCTGTGCTGACCGCTCAGAGCCTGGAGCCTGTTTCAGATTCTGTGTCTCCCTCTCTCTCTGACCCTCCCCCGTTCATGCTCTGTCTCTCTCTGTCTCAAAAATAAATAAACATTAAAAAAAAAAATTAAAAAAAAAAATGACCCACACTGTCTAGTACTAGGTGAAACTAGCACAGCAAGTGGGGGCAGCCCAAAGTAAGCTACCCTTATTTTCTTGTTGTAAGATACAAACAGTCATATACCCCCAAAACAACAATTACATTCCCCAACATTCCCAATATGACAGAAACTATAAGGACCCACTAGAGCAACCTAACAAATTCACTCTCAGGTGACAATGACTCCACCCCTTTCCAAAGGCAAATGCCCATCTTTAACCTCGGTGTGGTAGAAAGACAGTCTGGCTCTCAGGCTGGACGTCTGGCTGACTGGCGTCAGGGGGAGGTAGTGCTACTCGACTCTCACTGGCATGGAACTGGCAGTGGATTTGGGCACTGGCCCAGGCCAAAGCCTCACTATGGGAAGAAGAAAAGAAAGCATCAGAGGGGAGCTCCTGACCTCACAAATGCTCTCCCAAACTCCCCCCCACCCCCCCACACCATCTGAGGAGACCAACATGGTGAAGTGGCTGTCTTAGGGATGGGGGAATCCTGAACCTCAAAGACAATCCATTAAAAAGAAGTATACTGTGGGTAAAATGGAAATGGGGAAGGGGAGAAGGGAGCGTGGAGGGCTCTGTCAACCACACGTTCGGTTCAACAGCCCTTTCCTACAATGAGAGCGCAATGAGCAAGAAGGTGGTGGTGTGCTACAGGACAATCTGAGCTCTGGCTTAGCACCATAGAAACCAGGCTTCCTCCCAGAAGAACCACCTCCTTCAGCATCTGCATCCTCACCTGGATGCAGAAGTGGCCGTGGGGGGCAGGGGGTTGGTGACTGTCACCACACACTCCAGCGCCTCCCCCGCCAGAAACACAGGACCTCGGCTCAGCTCTGCTACCACTTCAATCATGGCAGCTCCGGAATCAGATCTAAAAGGAAACAAGGGGGTCAGAGGTCAGGACCATGGCAGGGAGGGGCGTCTGAGGAGAACCTTGGGGCCAGGACAGAGGAAACCAGCGGCCACCAGCACGGTGTCTAAGTGAAGCGCCTGGCTTTGGGGTGCGGGAAAGTGGATGGCAAGTACGGGTGGCAGCTGACCCAGTAGGGGTAGGACGTCTCTCTGGGTTCCAGACCCCCGCCCCTCTCAGTACCGAGTTAGTCCCCCTACCTCCCGGAACCCCCGAACCAGCCTCCCCAACCTCCCTCCAGGCTCCAGGTCCCAGCCCAACGCCACGACCGCCCGTCACCTCGTGCCCTTAGCCCGGGCACCTCACACGGTCGAATACCCGGTCTCGGCACACCGAGGGCCTCACCTGACCGCCTTTCCACAGCCGGGCCAAGTGCGTGGCGGCGTCCGCGGCAGAGGCGGGACTTCCCCTCAGCCCCCCTTCCCCACCGAGTGCCTTCCGACCGGAAACGCCCGGCTGATCGGACCGGAAGGGGCTCGGGTTGTCCCGCCGCCTTGGGTCACCTTCCCACAGGCTGGCACCCGGGCGCAGGCGCTGTCCCAGACGCCAACCGGCGGGACCCGGCGCCCTACCCAGGGCGGGGTGGGGCCTGGCGCCACGGCCCGGAGACGGGGCTCAGGCGGCCGCAAGCTCCCAGGCCGGTCCCGGGGGCGGTTCCTTGCGGGCTGGCCCCCGGGGCTCCTCCCCTTTCCGCGGGCTCAGTCGCCCTTTGGCTGGGCAAACTAATCACCGCGGCCCAATGACGACGAGACCCGATCCTTCCCTCCCAGGACCCAGAGAGAAGACCGAGGGGGAGCCCGAGGCGGCTTTATTGCTGTCGCCGCCAACGCCGCTGCAGCAACAGCTCCCAGGCTCCACGGAAACACTAGCTCACCTCGGCTTTCCCCAGCGCCTGGCCCCCCGAGACGACACCTAACAACCACCGCCGCCCGCATCTGGACTTGCCTAGAGAGATACTTTGTACCCAAAGACTTGGGACCCGGGACCATCGAGGCTGTGGGGACCCAGGATCCTGAGAACATGGGAACCGGAGTCCCAGCCTCGGAGCAGACTAGCTGTGCCAAAGGGGATCCACAGGTTTATTGCCCTGATAATGCTGGAGACACTGAGGCTGGGCAGGTTACAGACTGCGACAGCCCTGAAGACAATCGGCCCCTAAGTGAGCCGGGCTGCAGCAATCCGCAGGACTGTGGGCAACTGATGGCTTCTTATGAAGGCAAAGCTAAGGGCTACCAGGTGCCTCCCTTTGGCTGGCGCATCTGCCTGGCTCATGAGTTTGCAGAGAAGAGGAAACCCTTTAATGCCAACAACATCTCCCTGAGCAACCTGATAAAGCATCTGGGCATGGGCTTGCGGTGAGTAGATCCCATTGCCTAGAGTATTTTAGGTTTCACTGTGTTCCAGCACAAGATTTCCAGCAGAGGTGAGAAAGGGTGAGAAAGCAGGTGGGTGCCTTGTTCCAGTCAGTTGGCCCCTACCCCCAACATATTCTAAGCCTGTGGTTTGGAGCGCTGGTGAGACCGGGTCACATCTCTGCAACCCCCTTCCTCCCAGAAACTTGTCTTTCTAGTAGGAAAGAGCAGGAACATATTGGGCCTGCAGTCATCCTTTCCCATTTAGGCTCCATCTCACTCCTTTTCCAAAGACTTCCCTTTGGCATTTGCTATACTTTGTAGCAAGGCGGGAAAGGATAGTCTGTCTACTATGGTACAGACACAATGTTGTTTTATCCCTTATTCCAAAGGGGCGAGTTCTCAACCTGATTCCCCTGAGTAACTGGGGTGTTCTGTCTGCCTCATTTAAAAGGCACACCACATTACAGTCCCAACACCCATTGGTTTCTTTCAAGCTTTAGCTCCAGGGAGTGGGTGACAGCCTGCCGGCTCTCACGCTAAGGAGAGGGGTGTGCTGTTCACTTTATTCTGAGATAGACAATCCCTGATACAAAAAGCAGAGATCTCTGGCCAGAGAGGCACTGCCATAAGTGTCCCGAGAGCTCTAAGTAATATAGTCTTCCAAGGCCTGCTCTGGTACCCCTTCCCCCACGGATTGCAGACACCCCACGAGCTTATCCTGAGCTGTAGAACTCCTTTAGATCCTTACAGATCCCACGGAGTTCAGAAGCTAGTGATGAGAAGCCAAGACCTATTAACAGGAACAGGTGGATATGAGGACAGAAAGCATCACCCTTAGGTCATTCTGAGTCAATCCACAAAGTAAACACAGCTGGGGATGGCGGAATAAAGGTTAGAAAACCCAGCTCTAACAGCCTCTAAAGTAGGGGACCCTTCCCTTTCAGTCAGTGCTGTAGGGCTGGGTTGGGAGCACATTTACCTTACCCCAGCCCAGCCCTAAGCAGTGGGAAGGGCCTGACGCTGCCTGGGTATCTGGCTCCTCTGCTGGTTCCTGTGGGTGGCCTGTACTAAAGAACAATCATCCCTCCAGGTTACTTCAGAAACTGACTCAGCCCAACTCTGACCCCCAGAGCTCTGGGTCAAAATAAGATCTGAGGTCTAGAGTACTGAGAGAAGCACAATGGGATGCATGTGGTAGGACACTGAGATCAAGAACGGGTAGGCCTCCTAGCCCCTCAGCCCCTAAGTGTGAGCTGAGTCAGAGGCCTGAAGCTCTGTTCAGCCCCCTGAACCTTGGCTCCACATGCCAGGATAGGGTGGAGATCATTGTCATGGGGCTTTTGGAATGGGATGAGGTCCTGCACTGAGGAGAAAGCAGGGGTGAAACAAGGAACAATTAATTGTGAATGATAATTCTTAAATTGGGGCTGAAATAAGGGAGAAGGCCAAATGGGTCAGGAATGGCCAGCTGCTAAATTAGGGGAATGAGAGATGAACCCTAAGAGGAGACCAAACTGGAGGTTTGCTGATCAGGAGTTGCAGCAAGCCAGAGTTCTCTTGGCCTCATTGTGGTGACTCAGTTTTGATTGCTCTCCCTTCCAGCCTGAGTCCATTCATTCAATACATGTTTACTGAGTGCTTGTTCTACACCAGATACTCTTTTGTTAGGCTTACCTTCAGATCTTGCATTTCTCCCTCACTGCCCTAATCCCTGCTGTAACCTCCCTCCCTTCTCTATTCCTTTATGGCCTCTAGTTTCAAAGTCCAGTTTCCTCTAAGCTGGCAAAGAGGACCTTCTGCTTTCCCATCATCTCATCCTTTGTCTTCCTCCTCCCCCCCCCCCTTCTCCCAGAATGTACCCTCCCTATTCTCTAATCACATTTCTTCTCCTCCCCTTGCTCCTCTTCATGTTCACCTGTGTAGTGCCCCACTGTTTGTACATTCACTGGTAAATTCAGCAAATAATTTACAGACTGCAGACCATGTGCCCTGCCCTGTGCTTAAAGCTGTGGTAATAATCAGCTAGTCTTTGTCACTATCCCTTTCCCCAAGAAATTTAAAAGTGTGTCAGACTCGTGTGAGAAACACTGAAAGAACAAGACAGCATCTGATTGGGAGTTCAGATAGCGTATGTGCAAGTAACAGTAATACCTGACACGGGTACCCTATGGCTTTCCTATTTATAATGTTATTTGCTCTTTCAACCATTCCATGAAATAGGCAGGGCAGGAGGTACCCCATTTTGTAGATGAGGAAACTGAGGCTTAGAGGAGTTGTTTACCCAATTACATAGTTACAAGTGGTGTGCTTTGAACAATAGGTATAAAATGGCTGGCTAGGGAGGAGAATAGAATTGGGAGAGTCTGGTGGGACAAGGGTTGCTTAGTGATGACCCACTCTGGGAATCTGTAGGACTTAAGATTGGAAGAGAGGCTGAAACCAATGTCAGCGCCTTGAATCCCAAACAGAACCATTTGCTTATTGGATACAGAGCTATGACAAGACCAGGAAATCCCCAGGTAGGGATTTTTAGGCTTTACTAGGATACTATGAGAGAGCAAACTCAGAAACCTTACTATTTAAATGCTGAAGTTTTAAAGAAGACTTAAAAGGTTATGCCCCAAAATGTAAACACTGGTTGTCTATGGGTGGGATTTTTTCCTCTTCCATCTAGTATACTGTACAAATTTTCATCTTTCACAATCAGGAAGAAAAATAGTCACTTTAAAAAGAAGAAAGTGGGGCGCTTTGGTGGCTCAATAGGTTGAGCATCCAACTCTTGGTTTTGGCTCAGGTCATGATCCCAGGGTTGTGGGATCCAGCCCCATGTTGGGCTCTGTGCTGAGTGTGGAGCCTGCTTGGGATTCTCTCTCCCCCTTTCTCTCTGCTCCTCCCCACCCTCTAGAAAAAAAGAAGAAGAAGAAGAAAGTTATCCCAGCAGACTGTTCCCATGGTGGGTGGGGGGGTGTAGTCAGGGAAACAAAACTGGCCCTCTCAGCACCTCAGGCAAAGCTCCTGAACTAAAGCCAAGCAGTGGTAGTGGAGTTACAGGTGAGGCATGGTCAGAAGCTCCTGAGGAGAATAAAGAGGAGAAACAAAGATAGTCCCATGCTGTAAGCTGGGGTGACTGAGAAGAGTAGGGGACCTTGAACTGTAGAGAAGTGAAAAGGAAGAGAGATTTGGAAGTGAAGGGAACGGTCCTTGGAAGCCATGTAACTGGAAGTTACAACTGGGTGACCAGAGAGAGGCAGGGGATTGCAGCCCAGGAGATAGCGCCCACTGCCCCTTCCACTCACACTGCCTCTTGCTCCTCAGGTATTTGCAGTGGTGGTACCGGAAGACCCAGGTGGAGAAGAAAACACCTTTCATTGACCTCATCAATTGTGTACCCCTGAGACAGATCTATGGTGAGTCTACCCCAGCTCTGCTCTGCACAGAGAGGGCCCAGCCTCTGGGTCTACTGCAGAGCTAGGCAAGAGGCGATCAGTTTTTGCAAGTTGCACAGCCCCTTTCCCTGGGTTTTTTTTTTTTCCTCCAGCTTTACTGAGCTATACTTGACATAAAACACTGTGTAAGTTTAAAGCATACAATGTGTTGATCTGATATCCCCAGGGTTTTTAGAGGAACTCATCTTTATAGTCTAGAAAGTGAGGAATGGGCTTCTTTTCCTCTTCCCATGTCCCACTAACCATCCTGATTCTATCTTTAGGTTGTCCTTTGGGTGGCATCGGGGGAGGCACTATCACTCGAGGTTGGAGAGGCCAGTTCTGTCGTTGGCAGCTCAATCCTGGAATGTACCAGCACCAGACAGTCATTGCTGACCAAGTAAGAACCAGGAGGTGAAGGAGAGTCCAGGACAGTACCCCAGACCAGGAAAAGCCTCTTGGCCAGTGTAGGATGTAGAAATTAGATGTGCACACGATTCAGCCCAATAAGTATTTTCACGATGCTTCCCCTGTGCCCACCCTTGTGCTAGGATATACTAGGAATGAGATACTCCCAGAGCACATGTTTCTTAAAAGAGTAAACAGCCCCAGCACCTTCATGCCCTCTATTTCTCTAGTAAATGGCTCCTACCTACTTTGCTGCCCCAGCTCCACTAGCTCAGCCAGTCCCCAGCCAGGGGGAGCAGGGAATTTCCAGATCCCTTAACCTGGTTAAAAGAACATTCAGTAGTACCAGAAGGGAAAACAAACCCAAAAGTTTATAAATGCATGGGGAAAAAAGATGTGTAGGGTACCTACTCTTCACCCTGATTGGCTAGCCTTCAGCTAGAGGTCAGCTCCTCTGCTGGTGACCACTCCTCTGGTGGTCTCCCTGGCTGAGGGCCTGGGAAGTCCCTCCTGTCTCAGGCATAGATCTCCTTTTTTCCCTTTTCTGAAGCTTCATTTCTTTTCCCTCTGTTCCTTCATCACATCTGGACCTTCAGTTGCCAGAGGCATCTAGTCTACCTTTCATCATCTCTCTCCAGCAACCTTATATGTGCAGTTGTCCACCACATTCCCATTTCCTGTCTGAGGGATGCTTCCAGCTTTCAGCTCATCTTCAAAGAAAAAATGACTAGCAGACCTTGAGTCCAATTAATGGCAATGCCCTTCCTAGTTCAGGTTTACCAACCCTACCCAATGCCCCAAGCTTCCTCTCTGGCTCATCCATTAGGTATCCTGAGGGGAAGTGCCTTCCGGAATCGTGACTCGAGTTAAAGTAATTACTGCATGCTTAACATGTACTAGAGATTGTGCTATGCATTTTGTATGATATTTAATATTTAAAGACAGTCCTACAAGGTAAGAACCATTATTACACCTATTTTATAGATAAGGAAACTGAGATCCAAAGAGATTTAGTAACATGCCCAAGGTCACATGGTTGGTAAATGGAAGCTCTGGGATCCAGAACCAGCTCTCGCTGTGGTTCAAAGCCCATAGTCTTAGCCACTTCCAACAACATAAATTATTGTACACATACATTAAAATTTGTCAGGCATACTTTGAAGCAAGGGAAGAAAGATTAACCCCTTATAGCCCATATACTCCAAAAGCTTAAATTTTTTTAGGGCAATAGGACTTTGAGAAAATGGAGACTGTGAGACCACCTAAGAACCAAAATAAGAGGGATAGATAGTACGCTGAGAAAAAAGGGACATTGCTTTAGACTTTCTTCATGCTCTCCCTACACGTGCCAACTCTGCCTGTCTCTGATGTGGAGTCATAATTGGAGAGGGGGACCTCAGTGACCTGGAGAGGGCCCTGCCTTCAAAGAACCCACAGAGCAGTCAGGGAGTCAGAATGTAAACAAAACCATTATAACATGCTAAACTAGAGGGGTAGGGGGACACACAGGAGAATGACTCACTGCTTGCGGAGAGGAGATGGCATTTGACCTAGGCCTTGAAGGATGAGAGGTTTCACCAGATGGAGAATGAGCAGGAGCAAAGGCATGGAGGAGGAAATGTAGTTAGTGTGTTCAAGAAACAGTGAGTATTCAATATGACCAGAATATAAGTGCTTGAACAGTAATGAGTCTGATAGGCAGGGAGAGGCCAGATCAAGAAGGGCCCTCAAAGCCAGGAAGAAGAATTTAGACTTTAGCCTGAGGGCCATGGGGAGTCACTGAAATATAAGCACAGACTAACATGTCTTGATTTGCCTGTAAGAAAGATCCTCTGATACCAGATGGCAAGAGGCAGAGCATAAAAGCAGAAATGGTGAGGGTGCTAAGACCACCATAGTAAGAAGGGAGAGGAAGCCTGGGAGAAGAGAGGAGGCAGGACTTGGTGGTGACTCACCACTGGGGGAGAGGTCTGGGGGATGAGTGAGGCTGTGGTGCAATGATAACCACTGCAGGCTCTGAAAGGGGACGGGAGACTAGTTTGAGGTGCCTGTGGTTACCCCATCCAGCCTATCTGCCTTCTTGGTTTAGTTCACAGTGTGCTTGCGTCGGGAAGGGACGACTGTGTACCAGCAAGTCCTGTCTGTGGAGCGCCCAAGTGTCCTACGCAGCTGGAACTGGGGCCTGTGTGGGTACTTTGCATTCTACCACGCCCTCTATCCCCGAGCCTGGACTGTCTATCAGCTTCCTGGCCAGAATGTCACCCTTACCTGTCGCCAGATCACACCCATCTTGCCCCATGACTACCAGGTGAGGCTCCCACTATGTTTCCTCCATTGCCCTCCCTTCCCTGAGATCTGTCTCTGCTGGAAATTCCATGATCTGTGAAAGACATCATGCCGGTTTTCCAGGATCTCCGCTCAGTTGGTAAGACAGCCTGCTGGAAATCTGGGGAGATGCAAGTGGAAACAAAAGAGAGTCTACTGGGGGCAGGGAGTAATATTTGAGCCAGGTCCTTGGTACGGAGGAGTGGGGCCAGGAGGCGCTACACTGGGACCATCTGAGTCTGATCTTTTGCTCCCAGGACAGCAGCCTGCCTGTAGGAGTCTTTGTGTGGGATGTGGAAAATGAAGGGGATGAAGCCCTGGACGTGTCCATCATGTTCTCCATGCGGAATGGACTGGGGGGTGGAGATGATGCCCCAGGGGGATTGTGGAATGAGCCCTTCTATCTGGAGCGTGATGGGGAGACTGTACAGGGGCTGCTGCTGCATCATCCAACCCTTCCAAACCCCTACACGATGGCTGTGGCTGCACGACTCACGGTATGAAAGAGCCTGCCCTAAACCTTAGTCTGCAAACCCCTACCCTCAGCCTGGCCCCTGAGCCCACCCCATCCCACCAGGGTCTCTTCATTTCCTCATTTCCTGAATCCCATCCTCACTACAGCCCTTAAGCCTCTGGAACTTGGAGGTGGGAATTATAATGGGAACTGGAGAGTTAGTCCAAAGCCAGCATACTTGTGGAGCTTCCCCTCAGTTTTTGGCCCCCTAACAGGCGGATACCACGGTAACCCACATCACAGCCTTTGACCCTGACAGCACTGGGCAGCAGGTGTGGCAAGACCTACTTCAAGATGGACAGCTGGACTCCCCTGCTGGTGACGGGGGGGGGTTTGATAGGGAGGTGGTGGGAAGAGAGGTTGTCCCTGTCTTGGGAGGAGGGGTGAGAGCCCTGGTCATGAATAGGCCTTATTCCCATATTAGGGATCCTTGGGGCTGAAGAGGATGCCTGTGCCAATTTCTCTTGTGCTTCCCTCAGGCCGAAGCACCCCCTCACAGAAAGGAGTAGGCATTGCTGGGGCTGTGTGTGTTACGGGCAAGCTGCCACCTCGAGGCCAGTGCCGCCTGGAGTTCTCGCTGGCTTGGGATATGCCCAGAATCATGTTTGGAGCTAAGGGCCAGGTCTACTACAGGTGAAGGGATCAAAAGAATTCAGGGATCCAAGGTGCTGGAGCTCTGACCTGGAGCCCGAGTTCTCATTCCTTCCTTTTCTTTCCATCCCAGACGGTACACAAGGTTCTTTGGCCGCGATGGTAATGCAGCTCCCACCCTTAGCCACTATGCATTGTGCCGATACACAGACTGGGAAGAGAAGATCTCAGCTTGGCAGAGCCCGGTATTGGACGACAGGTGTGAATGGGGCCTCTCTTACCCTTCTCCTGGGCACTCACACTCCAAATGGGACTCCTTGGTTCAATCTCCACCCACCACAGTCAGCAGAGTTGGACTGGGATTCACTTGGTGCCCCCCACTCTGCAGAACTCCAAAATCCTTCCCTTCCTTGGAGGTCCACGTTCATTAGAGCATTCCCTCCTCCTGACTCCCCAGATCCTTGCCTGCCTGGTACAAATCTGCGCTGTTCAATGAACTATACTTCCTGGCTGATGGAGGCACAGTATGGCTGGAGGTTCCTGAAGACTCCTTACCAGAGGAGCTGGTGGGAAGCATGTGTCAGCTCCGCCCCATCCTCCAGGAGTATGGTCGATTTGGTTACCTTGAAGGTACAGGCTGGTGGTGGACTGCAGTACAGCAGGCCGAATCCATGGGGCCAGTTAGTGCCCTGCCAGAAGGCAGGATGGTGGGTTTTGCCTCCCCCAGGGGATTGGTTGGAATGAGGGGGTTAAGTGGCGGATGTGGAGTATGACAGTGCCCCATCCCCAGCTCAAGGACAAGCTAGGGAGGGGACTTGGAGGGGAAGCAGGAATTCTGGAGACAGTGTGTCTCTCTCCTTCCTCCAGGCCAGGAATATCGCATGTACAACACATATGATGTCCACTTTTATGCTTCATTCGCCCTCGTCATGCTCTGGCCCAAACTCGAGCTCAGCCTGCAGTATGACATGGGTATGGGTCCCTTTTGTTCCCCTTCTGCCCTTTTAGCCCCCCACACCCACGAATCTTTTTGGTCCCTGAGATTGTCTCCTTCCTCCTCTCTACCCAACGTGTCCGCATCCTGCTTACTGGTTCCCCTCTAGGGTCACAAACAGTTCTGTGCCCCACCTCAAGTCTGCCCATTCACTACCCCTGCCCCCAATTGTATGTCTGCTCCGCCAGCCCTGGCCACGCTCAGGGAGGACCTGACACGGCGACAATACCTGATGAGTGGGGTAATGGCACCTGTGAAAAGGAGGAACGTCATCCCCCATGATATTGGGGACCCAGGTAAAAATTCCTCCAGCCCAGAGTTTGCTTCCCTTCCTCAACTTTTGTACCCTCTACCCAACCCACCAATGCAAATCAGTCAGGTTTCCTCCCCTCCCACAGATGACGAGCCATGGCTCCGGGTCAATGCATATGTGGTCCACGATACCGCTGACTGGAAGGACCTAAACCTGAAGTTTGTGCTGCAGGTTTACCGAGACTATTACCTGACGGGTGACCAGGGCTTCCTGAGAGACATGTGGCCTGTATGTCTGGTAAGACATGCATGGGCAGTGGCCAGTGTGCCAAGGGCATGACTGGTGTTTGGGGAGAACCCAGCTGGCTATTGTGTCGCTCCTTAGTATCCATCTAGGTCTTCAGTATCTTGGTCCCTTTCTAGGCCGTGATGGAGTCTGAAATGAAGTTTGACAAGGACCAAGATGGACTCATTGAGAATGGAGGCTATGCAGACCAGACCTATGATGGATGGGTCACCACAGGCCCCAGGTTGGAGAGTAGGGACTTCTAGGGTACCTGAGGTGGGGAACTGGGCACCAAAGAATTGTGGGCTCAAGGAAGAATGACTCATTGCTTGTTATGCATGGGAGTGGCTGGAGCTGCCAGTCTGACCTCCAAATCCGTGTCCCTGATCAGTGCTTACTGTGGAGGACTGTGGCTGGCAGCTGTGGCTGTGATGGTTCAGATGGCTGTCCTATGTGGGGCACAGGATGTCCAGGATAAGTTTTCTTCCATCCTTAGACGAGGTCAAGAAGCCTATGAGAGACTACTATGGAATGGTGAGTTGGATGAGCCTAAGGAGACCTAAGGCAGCTATGGGAACACAAGGAGCCTTATTTTGTCTTCCTATACTCCAGGCCGCTATTACAACTATGATTGCAGCCCTCCACCTCAGTCCTGTAGCATCATGTCTGACCAGTGTGCTGGCCAGTGGTTCCTGAGGGCCAGTGGTCTAGGAGAAGGAGACACTGAGGTGAGAAAGACTAGGAAGAGGAGCCAGAGAGAAAGTTGGTTTTTTTCTGGAGGTGGGAAGCAAATTTAAGGAAGCGTGTCTCTGCCTTTACCCCTCTAGGTATTTCCTACCCCTCACGTGGTCTGTGCTCTCCAAACCATCTTCGAGTTCAATGTCCGGGCCTTTGCAGGAGGAGCCATGGGGGCTGTGAATGGGATGCAGCCCCATGGTGTTCCTGACAGATCCAGTGTCCAGTCTGATGAAGTCTGGGTGGGTGTGGTCTATGGGTTGGCAGCCACCATGATCCAGGAGGTAATACACTCCCTTTCCATCTCTCTACCATCTGTACCTTGGGCTGGCAAACTTGCTCAGCCATCAGACCTCTGTAGGGCCTGACCCATGTGGAAGACCTCTCCCTTTTCCCTGGCATGCCTTCCATTTCCTGCCTCAGTCTTCTGCCTACGGATCACGTTTGTTTCTACCACGAGCTGGGAACTCCCTGAGGGGAGAGACCCTACTGTCTCCATCTGTCCAGCTGAAGTGGCTACTCAGGGATTGCCAAGTAATGTGACTGACATCTCTTCCTACAGGGCCTGACTTGGGAAGGTTTCCAGACAGCTGAAGGCTGCTACCGAACTGTGTGGGAGCGCCTGGGCCTGGCCTTCCAGACCCCTGAAGCATACTGCCAGCAGCGGGTATTCCGCTCACTGGCCTACATGCGGCCGCTGAGCATCTGGGCCATGCAGCTGGCCCTGCAGCAGCAGCAGCATAAAAAGGCCTCCAGGCCAATAGCCAAACAGGGCACAGGACTAAGCACAGGGCCTAAACTTGGACCAAAGGAAGCCATGGCAAATCCAAAGTGAGCTCTCTGAACTGTCAGAGAGAGGCTCTAACAGCCCAGCCTCCAGCCTGGCCTTTCCTCTTCACCCCTCACCCCACCAATCTCCTGCAGCCCTGAGCCACCAAGACAATCATGCCCCTACCCTTCTCCCTACCCAATCGCGCCAGTAAAGAGGGGTTGAGGGTGACCCAGGAGTCAGAATCACTTATTTATTTCTTCCTTCACCCAATCCCCTCACTGCATGAAATGATTGAGGAAGTTAGTTGACTCCCCCAGGCCCATTCATGGGGTGGCAGACATACATGGGTACAAATAAAAGACCCAGAAAGCCAGTGAAGTGTGATGTGTTTGAACTCCCAGGCTTCCTGACAGGACACGGGGGCTCAGGCTAGCCCTCTCCCATTCCTTTCATTTGGACACAGACTAGGAACTCTGGGCTCTGGCTTAGCCTCCCCCCCCCCCCCCCATATCCTCACATCTAGCCTGAATATCTGCCCTGTAAGATAACAGATGTGGGGCTGTGAGTAGGGAGCCATCCCCCTTCTCTTGTGAAGTTTGTGGGCAGGGGAAGGACTGGACCTGAGCAGGGGGACTTTGGGGAGGGGACAGGAAGTGGCAATGTCAAGGCAGACTCGGCACCAGGAGCCTGAGGCATCTGTCTCAGCAGACAGCAAGAGTTGCCGAGAGCCTGGAGCTCCTGGTCTGAGCTGTCCTTTGGTACCTCTGACTGCAGGGCAGGCAGCTCCAGCTGGTGAGGGTCCTCGCTGGAGAGGGCACGAAGCTGGCGGGACAACACTAAGGAAACAAAGACTCTTCAAGGGCAGGCCAGGCCAGGCTTTCCCCCAGCCTTCTTTAATGGCATCCTCAAGCCTCTCACCTCCATGCTCAGCTGGCAGACTCCCCCTGGTGTCAGAGGAGTACATAGCAGGTAGGACGAGGAGACAGAAGGAAAAAAGTAGGACCTGGAGAACAGGAGAAAGAAAATGAAGAAGAGCTCTAGGTTGTACCCCTATGGCTGCTGCCTGAGAAAAGAATCTCTCCTGCCGTCACCATCCTCACCAAGACACAGGTGCTGCTGCTGCTGGTTTTGTTGGATATCTGAATCACCATGGCCTGGAGTCTCCTCAGCTGGTCCAGAAGGGACCTAGAAGGGGGGCGGGTGGGGGGAGACCATGAGCAGCCCCTGGCTGGGCACCCTGAGATACAATGAAACCCTCCTTGTTAAGTCCACTCCTCCATCTGCACCAAATTGTCCCTTTTGCTTTTTGTCCTATTTTGCAAATGACCTCTTCCTCTCTGTGGACAAAATGCCTGAAATTCCTCATTAAACACCTTTCTGGGGCACCTAGGTGGCTCGTTTGGGTGTCCAGCTCTTGGTTTCGGCTCAGGTCATGATACCAAGGTTGTGGGATCAAGTCCCATGTTAGGCTCCGTACTGAGCATGGAGCCTGCTTAAGATTCTCTCCCTCTGCCCCTCTCCCCCGCTCACACTCTAAAAAAAAAAAAGAAAAAAGAAAAAAAAAAAGAACATTTTGATTTTGGACAAAAGATAAGCCCCTTTCCGTCCTGCCCAGATTTAAACTCCTTTGCAGATACATTCAGTGGTTCTACACTGTCTGATCAGCTATGCACATAATCCTCACCAGGCATTCTATGTTCTCTACCTTCTGGCTCAACTTCCCTATGTTAAGGTTCCAGCCAGACTGAACTATGCTGTGTTCTTTCTGCCTAGAATGCTCCCTACCCCCACCCCAGAATCTTACCTACTATCAAATGTGATCTGTCCTACAGGGTCTTTCTTACTCCTTCCTCTCTCTTTTTGGATACTTATCCTTAGTTACTTGTGAATTTGTTCCCTGTTACTATGAGCTGCTTGGAATCATCCACTTAAGGGCAAGCACCAGACCCTGCATGTGGGCACTGCCCAGTGAGAAATCCAGTGTGGAGCAAGGGAAAGAGTACAACAGCATATAACGGGAGGAAGAAGGAACTGATGTTCGAGAGTTGCTTACGAATTCTGTTCCTCCAGGAGCTGTACTTTGTTCTGTAGCTCCAGATTCTGGGCTGTATATTTCAAGACTCTGAGGGAATAACAGGATATGAGGACATGACTTGTACCCCCCATCTTTGAACCCCAACACTTCCAACTACCTCTGTTCCCACCCCTTGGGTCCCTCTCCCTCCTGTACCTGCTTTCTAAGCCTCCCATATACAGCCGCTTCTTCCTGCGGCTCTCTTGAGCAGACTTTTTGTTTCTAATCTTCCTCCGCACTCGTGTCAAAATTTGTTCCTCCATCTAAGAGAAGACAGGGAAAAGAAATCTCATCAGAGGAACATTGGACCAAAGAGTTGGAAGGCAACTAAGTTCAGTCTTTTCAATGCAGGAATCCCTTCTACAGCTTCCCTGGCCAATAGGCACTTGGCTTCTGTCTGAATGCCTCTGAAGACCTAGGGTTAACGCCCTCACAAGCCAGACAATTTTTAACAATTTTATTAATGAAAAAAAAAGATCTTTCTTATACTAAGCCAACATCTGTCTCTATAGTTTCTATCAACTGGACTTACCTAGGATCTACCTCCGAGACCAGAGAGAATGAACAGTCTTTAACTGTTTTAAGGCATTTACTGTTTCTTCAGAATTAAAAAAAAAATGTGGGCAAAATTTAACTCATCATCTTCCCTCAGGATGGACTGCATCTTCTTAATATATGTCAAACATAGGTTCAAAACTAGACACTAAAACGTGCTCTGGGGGTATAAAGGAGAGCAAGATGGTCACTGCCGTTCTAGAGGCAACACCTCCATTGATAGAGCCTTCAAACCCCACTCACTTTCTTAGTCATCTCAAACTGGTAACTCTTCTTGTACTTTTAAGAAATTAAAATTCTCAGGGAAGCTGGGTGGCTCCATCACTTAAACATCCAACCTTTGTTTTCAGCTCAGGTCATGATCTCACAGGTTGTGAGTCAGAGCTCCGAAATGGGCTCTGCACTGACAGCATGGAGCCTACTTGGAATTTTCTTTCTCCCTTTCTCTCTTCCCCTCCCCCGCAAAAAATAAATTAAAAAAAAAATTTTAAGAAATTAAAACCCAACCTTTCTATCAATGAATGTTGATTTCACAATAGTACTGTCGTACTGTGCTTATAAAGTTGACCCTCATCACTTAAAACTTAAAACTTGGGATTTTACAATTATTCTCACTATACTACTTCATCCAGCCTTGAGGAATTCTTGATGAATTCTAAAACTTAATTCTGCCATTCAGCTATCAGTGGGTTACCCTGAAGCCAGTGAAATGTAAGTGTCAGGGCCCCTTGCTTATACAGTCCTTTCCAGGTCCCTATACTAATGTTGCACTGATGGTTTTGAATTCTTCTCTGTTAAAGAGAACACCAAGGGGCAGCTGGATGGTTCCCTCAGTTAAGCATCTGATTTAGGCTCAGGTCACGATCTCATGGTTTGGGAGTTAGAGCCCCATGTTGGGCTCTCTGCTGTCAGCACAGAGCCTGCTTCAGATCCTCTGTCACCCCCTTTCTCTACCCCTCCCCTGCTGGTTTTTTCTCTCTCAAAATAAATAAACTTTAAAAAAAGGGGAGGCGCCTGGATGGCTCAGTTGGTTAAATGGCGCAGGTCATGATCTTGTGGGCTCTGTGCTAACAGCTGGGAGCCAGAAGCCTGCTTGGGATTCTGGGTCTCCCTCTCTCTCTCTGCCCCTCCCCCACACACTCAAGCAAGCAAGCACACGTGCTCTCTCTCTCTCTCAAAAATAAACTTTGAAAAACTTTAACAAAAAGAGGGGCACCTGCGTGACTCAGTCAGTTGGATGTCTGACTTCAAGGTCATGATCTTGCGGTTCATGAGTTCAAGCCCCGCATCGCGTTCTGTGCTGACAGCTCAGAGCCTGGAGCCTGCTTCAGATTCTGTGTCTCCCTCTCTCTCTGCCCCTCCCCTGCTCATACCCTGTCTCTCTCTCAAAAAGATAAACGTTAAAAAAATATTTTAAGTTAAAAAATTTTTAAAAAGAACATCAAAATTTGTGAAAGTCTCACAAAACCAGGATGTGGCTCTGCATCCACCATATTAACTACAGGCTCCAGCTTCCTATTAGCAACAAATTTGCTAAATTTTCTAATCTCAGTCCTTCCTGATATAAAATTAACAGAACCAGCCTACTTGGGACTCACAACCCCCACCTCCAGCCTTCACTCCATCAATGGAAGTCTTACCTTAGTAAGAGGAAGTGTCCCAGGCAGAGTAAGCCCCTCCTTCTCCAACAGCCTCTTCTCCTCATCTGTCAGTATCAGCCTAGCAATCCCCTGGGGTTACCAGGAGGTGGGTAGGAGAGTTGCAAGGGGGTGTCAGAAAGGAATGTGCAATGTGGGCATAATCCCGCGGTAAATCAAGTCAAGTACCTGTTCCGCTGGCTCCTCCACATGGAGTGGAGTCGTCTGGGCCCCCTCTTTTCCATACTTCCCACCATCTGCAAAAGGGAAAATATAAAAAGCCAGGCCTACGAATCCTCCCCTCCCCCTAAACTTCATTTATTTCAGACTCACCAACATCTATAGAGACATGTTGCTGTGGGAGAGAGTAGGTGTGATCATGGTGGACAAGACAGGAATCAGAGGAGTTGAAAACGTTCAACGACGTTGGGGGACTCAGCAGGGAGATCAGGAAATCCTCTACCTCCCATTCATTCAGTGCCTGCACAGGGTTCAAAGGAACAAGCCTTGACCTATCACTACCTCCTGCCTCATTGACGTCCTCCCCCCAACCTCCCGCCCGCCCCGCGCCAACCACAGCTCCCACCCACCTCGGAAAGCGGCTGCTCTGCCCCCAAATCTCCGCTTTCTTCTAGCAGGAAGTCCAGCAGCTCCTGGTCACCCAAGTCCAATGCCAGCTCCATACCGGATATCTACGGGAAGGATGGACAAAAACACAAAAGCTCACCCCTCCACAACTCCGGACCCGTCGCTGTCAAACCACACCAGCCCCCAAGACTCGATTCTCAGCAACTTCCAACACAACGGAAGTGACGTGCCTACCCCCGAGGCATTCGGGATTTGGAGTTTCCTTTGACGCGGAAATGGCATAGAAGCTGCGCACCACGTCCCGGGAGCTATGCAAATAGAGGGGACGTCCCTGCTGCCTCCTCACCCCCTCAGGGCGGGCATTCTGGGGAACCGGCTCCGCCCTGACCCCCGGCCGAAAAAAGGAAGGGTTAGAGACTAAAAGGGAACTCGGGCGCAGTCGGACGTTTTCTCCGGATTGCGCCGCACCCTTGCTTCCTGCCGGGGAGGGACAGGAAGCCCCTCTCTTCGCCGGCTCTCGAGCATCGAGAGCTGGGGCCAGAGCAGCTTCCTGCAGTCCCCGCAACCATAGAGCGCGGGCCCAGGGCGCCGCCCGCGGGTGGGGGACGTTTCGGGGACGGAAGTGGCCGCAAGAGTGTCGAAGGGAGGGCGAGGCCGGAGCCCGATTGCCACCCGGAGAACGAGCGGGTTAGCGGGCCGGCGGGCGGGGCACAAGCCGGGCAGCGCAGGTAGGCCGGACCGGGCCGAGCCCGAGTTTCAGGGTGGGGTCGCGAGGCCAGGCCCGGGAAGCGAGCGGGCGGGAGGGCGGGCGGGGCCCTTGACTTCCCTGCGTCTCCTGTTTCGGGTACTGTTGGAGTGGTCATCGTCCAGTGTATCTCGGCCTGGGATCGGAGTTAAGTAGGCCGTTAAGGGTGCCAGGCCCTTCCTGGGATCAGTCCTCTGTCTGGGAAAAGTTTTGGGGAGGGTGACGAGTGGGGTGGCAGTGAGGCGCAGGGCGGGGATCGGCTTTGAGGTTAGCTGATAGCGGGTATAGGGGTAGGGAGGGAGCTTCTGGTGAGTTTGGGATTAGGTGGAGTTGGGTTTAGGAATCAAGGTTGGCTTTAGGAGATATAATGGTGGAGTTAAAATTTAGAGTTACTGGCCTGAGTCAGGTCCGTTTTATGTACGTAAAGTTTGGATTAGGTCATTATTTTTGTTTTCTAGCCAACCTAAGTCAAAGTTAGGGTTCAGGGCCAGGTTAAGGGTCAGCACAGGAATTAAATTAGAAATCTAGTTTTAGAGGTTACAAAACATTAGGACAGTACCGGGGTAAATAGCGAAGGGGATGGGTCAGGAATCAAGTGACAAAGGAGTTTTAGGCTTAGGGATCAACATTTAGGGTTAAAGTCAGGCAATTTGGTGCTAGTGGTAAAAATTAGATCAATATTAGGGATCAATGATTGGATATGGGTGTCTGCTAGGAAAGGGATGAATGTCAAAGCCAGTATTGGGAACAGGAAACAAATTAAGGTCAGGGTTAATGTTAGGAATTAGGATTAGTTTTAGGGGGGTTATGGTTGAGGTCAGGGTAGTTGACCTCAGATAGATAAAATTTAAGAGATTGGCAGTACGTAGGCACTCTTGTTTTGCGGGGACATCTCATTCCTGCATGGTTGCAGAGGTCCTTTAGCCCAGAGATATGACAGACTAATTTCAGGTTAGGGTTCTGGGCTTCTGCTAGATTTCAGGCATCTGAGATTCTAGCTTCTTTATTCTGTTCTCTAAACCCAAGGCTCTTGATGTGGTCACCACAGTTGAGGGGCAGGGGTTTCTGGACTATGTTGTTTACAAGGTAGGAGTTGGGAAAGGGACTGGGACACAGGAGATGTACAAGGCCTAGTCACAAGAGGAGGACTGCTTAGGGAGAAGGGGCTATGATTAAGTGGCAGCCCACCAAGGAAACACTGCTGCCATGGAAGAAAGAGATGACTGAATCCTCTGACAGTTCAGCCCCACTGCCTCCCAGATCCCTCATTCTCTATTTATTAAGTCCTCTCTCCAGCTCTCCTCCCTGGCCCTGCAGTTCACACCTCCCTGCGTACCCCCTTTCTGCAAGCACAATCCTGCATACAGAATTCTCCCCTCACCGGTAATTTTCCCATGTTGTTCATCTTACCACCGGTTCCCAGCTGCCATTCTGCCTCCCTTCCTACCCCTGAATCTTCACATCCTACCATATTTTGCCCTTTCCCAAATCTGAGCTTTCCCATCCTCTTAAAACACTCTTCCACATTTTCACTCACTCACCTACCTGCATACCTCGTGGTCATCTCCTAATACCCCACCCCCAGCCCAATATAACTATCCAGTACTCCCAGGCCCTGCTATGTGCCAACCCCTGGTTCTAAGCCTCCTTAATTTCTTGGTCCAGTTGTAGATCCCCTTCCCCCACTCCCCAAACAGAAAAGAGGAAACGAGACCCAAAGAGGAAACTGGGTCTTGCTGATCTCACACCCAGCCAGGCCACTGACCACACCTCCATTTCACTCCCAGCCTGACCCTGCCACTGACCACAGCACTATACCCTACCCAGCGTGACCCAGCCACTGGCTGTGCCCTATACCCACCCCCCCCCCACTAACCCCAGCTTTGCTTAGACACTGCTGGTGTCCCTTCGCTCTCCCCCCATCTCAGCCTTATTTAGCCACTGACCACAGCCCCACCTCTTCTCAGCCTCCTGTATCTTGCTCTGGCCTCTGACCTCATTCTTTCATTCCCTGACTTACAATTATTTTTCCCCTTCCCCTAGCCGGATCCAGTGACTGGTCATATATGTATTTTTCCTATCACCAGCTTCCCCAGCCTTTCTCTACACCTTGTATTCCCCATTTCCAGTCCAATACAGTCACTAACCTCATCCTTTCTGCCCATGCCTGGTGCTAACCACCTCCCCATCCCCTGTGCCCCAGAGCCTCATCTTCATATACCTAGATCGACCGACCCTTTCCTTCTTCCCTTCCCAACTCCTTACCCAAACTCAAGCCACCCCAGTCACTGAAAGGCTACTGGTGATAGAAGCTATGGGACCCCAATCTAACTTCGGGCTCTGGTCCCTGAAGGTCGATAGGACAGATTGTCATCGGGTCCTCTTAAAACTACAATTGACCAACATCCTCCACTCTATCATTCTAACTACTGACAACGCCTCTCACTTGTGCTAATACGGTGTCTTTCTGACCAATCTCCAAGGTAACTGCTAGAGTTATTTTCCAAAATCCAGTTCTGGTTATGTCCCTTCTGTGCTCAAAGCCTCCCTTGACCTCCTGTTGCCCTTCAGTAGGTAAAATACTCCTTTCTCTCTAGTCCTCTCCTTCCCTTTCCACACTAACCCTGACTTCCCCATCACTGCTCCCTTGCAGGTACCCTGTGCTTTAACCAGCCTGCCTACTCAGTTCCCTGAATGCTCCTCTGCGATTAGCTGCTTCTCCATCTTTGCTTATGCTATTCTCTCTGCCTGGAATGCTAGCCCTGACTCACCTCTGGCTGGCATAGAGAGCTTGGGCTTCAGAGTCAGAGAAGCATGTGGATTCAGATCCTGGCTTCACAACTTAATTAGCTGTATGACTTTGGAGAAGTTCCTTGAACAAGTATTTAACATCTTTGCACCTCAATTTCCTAATCTGTGAAAATGGAAATAATGATACCTACCTTGCCAAGTTGTTGTAAGGATTAAATGAAATTATGTATACGAGGAAAGTGACATAATGGTCAATAAAAGATCATTATGATTTTTTATTACCTTTAATAAAGTCCTAACTTCAAATGACACTTTTCACAGAGACTTTTTGTCAAATGACACTTTTCACAGAGACTTTTTGGTCCCTCTTCTCTGACCTAAAGGGATCTCTCCCCTGAGGACGCATCTCTGGACTCTTACCACATCCTGCCTTGTATTATAATTCTATATTTAGCTTATCCACTCAACTAACTGGGAGCCCCTTGAAAGCGAAGGCTAAGGCTCACTCTTCTTGCTTCCCGGTCAGTGAGAGTTTAGCCCAGAGCCTTTTCTACAGCAGACCCTCAGAAATGCTTGTTGGATGAATGGAGGGAGAATGTGTAATGGGAGATGTTGGGGCAAGTTGTTCACTTACCGATAGAGGTGTGTTTGTGGGGAAGCTGTGTGAGTGGGATGGGGTCTTTACGGGAAGATAACGTGGTTGTGATAGGGTCTGTGTAGGGACTGCATGTTTGAGATAATGTGTGTGGAGACAGTGTAAGTAGCTTTGTGAAAAAGAGCTCTGTGCATAGGCTGGGGTGCAGTTAGGGAGGGTGAAAATGAATGGGTAGGGTGTAGGTGGTGAGGGGGCTATGTTGAGGGAGATCAGGTCCAGCCCTTCAGCTGCCCAGTCCAGCCCTAAATGAGCCTCCAGCAGCCTGAGGCCGGATATGTCAGTCTCACCCACAGTCCTCCCCGCCCCCCTCCACCGCGGTTGCGGACTCAGAGGCCAAATTTGGTAACAGAGTGAGTGTTACTCCCCCAACCCTCATACGTTCTGACTTTGTCTTCAGCTTTCTCTCTCCCTTGTACTTCTCTATAGCTCCCTGTCTTTCTGCAGCTCCCCTTGTGGGTATCTGCTCTGACTATATCTCCGTGTACCCCCGATTCTTTTCCACCCCCCCCCCCCCCCGCCCCGTACATTGACATTCCATTCCTTGCTGGGATTTGACCTCTTGTCCTCCATTCCCCCCCCCCCCCCAATTGCCCAACTCCTCTGGAATGCATCTCAGGAATGTCTTGAGGGAGGAGGAGCTCCCTGGGAGGGGGGTATGGGGGGCATTGTTGCTGTTCCATAAAACATGATGGAAACGGGAGCAAAGTTCTCAGGCCAGAGCAGGAACTGGATAGCTTCTCCCCATACTTCCAAGGGCCTTGTTCTTTGCCCTCATCACCTCCAGTTCACTCTTTAATTCCCTTTCCTCCCTCACCCTCTGGTAGCTGTATGGGTGTCCACTCGGTACCAGCCTGGGAATAAGGGTAGGCATGACTCATCTCCCTTATCGGGGTGTCACCAGAGGTTTCCGTGAAGAAGATGGGGGCGTCCATGTCCGGAGGAAATGGGGGAGACGTGCAATTTCAGGTTAGGGTAGAGGGTCCTTTCAGTCCTGCCCTCAGCTCCTCTGACTGCTCTACTTCACTGACCCTCCAGCCCTCCAGCAACCCCACAGCCAGGTCTGTCAAGCTACTGGGAGAGGTGGCCGAGGAATGGGGAGGTGGGCAGCGAGCTGGAACTTGGGAGACTGGAATGGTCCTATCTTGTTTGGAAATAAAAACAGAGAGTGAGCTGTGGTTTCTTCTCTTGTGAGACTCTGGACTGTTTATAAGGTCAGAAATGTCTATCAGATTCCCTGATCCACACCTTTCCCACATCTGCCTGCCTCCTGTCTCTACCTAGATTTCCAGTCCCCTTCACCTCATCCTTCCTAACCTCTTTATTCTCCAAATACATCTCCCTTCCCTTTTCCTGGTTCTCAGCTGGCTGCTGTATCCCAGCACCTCCACCTCTTGTTTTCAACCTTCCCCCGAGCTCAGCTTTTCCCCTTTTCCCCACCTGGGGCCAGCAGTTTGCCGGGGTTGGGGGGATCGGCAGCCCGGATTTGCTCATTCTCTTAGTTGAGAGGAACCAATCCCCGTACCAAACTGGGTCACATCATCAGCTGCCAGGCAGACTGGTCCTCTTGTGCACTGGGTGCCACCTGCAGGGGTTCCTCCAGCCTGCTGAGAGGTGGTGCCAGGAGAGTGGGGGAGGTGAGCATGGGACTGATATCACAAGCTACACTGAAAATACCATCAAGGGAGGCAGTGAGATGGAGAGCAGAGTATGAGGAGGACTTGCTGAAAACCAGAGAGCATGAGAGTTGTGGTGAGGACTGGGTATTAACTTGGTGACTTGGAGCAAGGACTGAGTTAGAGGGACAGGGCTCTCTGTCTGACCTGCCTTGAAACTACCCCACCTGCCCCACCATGGTCTGATATCCATTCTGCAAAATTGGGGAGTTGACTAAGTAATTTCTGAGATCCCTCTGGATTAGAGAATCATAATTCTATCTTGACTGCCAGGGAAGCCAACCACGGGGCCTGGCTCTTTGGGAAGGCCCCCACCATGTGAGGTTAGAGGAAAACCGGGACAAAAGTAGGCCTAGATAGCTTGAACCACCAGTGTTTGGTCTTCCGGCCGGGCTAGGTCGAGTCAGTGTTTGCAGGCTTCAGGAGCTCTCGGGAATTCTCTCATATAACATCCTCATTTTGCAGAGGAGGCTAAAGCTGTCAGAGGGGAGGTCACATGATGAGTCAGGACAGAGCTCTGAAAATCCCAGACAGGAAAAAGCTAGCAAGACATAGTGGGAGACAAAGAGAAAAAAAAGACTGAACCAAGAAAAGATGAAAACAAGGCAAAGGCAGGCCTGGGAAAGGAGCAGGGATAAGGGGCAAGAGAGAGACACTTGGTAGAAAGAAGGGAGGCACAGATTCTAGTGATAGGGATGGGGCAGTGTCCTCAGGGAACACTACATTTCAGACCTGCTGTTGCACCTTGCAGACCGACTCTCCTTCACTTATCTTAGATGGTTAGGGTTGGTTCTTTTGGTATAAATAATCTTTCACGCTTTAAAATTCTGAAATGAAACAAAAACAACCGCATTACTATCTGCTTTGGTAAGTCCCTTTCAAAAACACGGCTCCCTGGGGCACCATCTGAGGGACCTCCTCTCCTTTCATGAGGGTGTGCTCTAATGCCCTAATACCACGGACCAGGTGTAGCCAGGCTGGAGAGGAGAAGCTGCCACCATGGTTGCACTTTCGCTGAAGATCAGCATCGGGAATGTGGTGAAGACGATGCAGTTTGAGCCGTCTACCATGGTATACGATGCCTGTCGCATCATTCGTGAGCGTATCCCAGAGGCCCTGGCTGGCCCTCGTGAGTCTGAGTTACCTCGGTGGGTGGGGTGGGAGTCTTCAGTCCCTTCTTGTTCCCAGGCTCTTGGCTTTAAGGGATGATCCCATTGTCCCTCAAGGCTACTCATCCCTCACGCCTGTGCTCCGCGGTTCCCTCTGTCCCCTTTAGGCCCGCAGTCCCTGGGGAAATAATAAGGGGCAACAATGCAGCCATTCAGCCACACTGGGGTCCTCATAGATCTGAGGTAATCCATCCTCTCTTTTAGCCAGCGACTTTGGGCTGTTTCTGTCAGATGACGACCCCAAAAAAGGCATATGGCTGGAGGCCGGGAAAGCTTTGGATTACTATATGCTCCGAAATGGGGTGAGTATCACTTCTTCAAGGACCACCAACATCCTCTTCCGTCAGCTTCCCCACTCCACCTCCTGTTTTCAGCACCTACATCCATTGCCTCTGACCCTCTCCAGACTATCACAGGCAATCAAAATACCCTGCTTTTGAGTAAGCCATCGTCATCTTACCTTCAGTAATCTACTTTCCTCCCCTCTGGCCATGGAAAAAGGAAGTAATACCGCTAGCTTAAAGTAGGCTCCTACCTCCTATTCCCGCCCCAATAGGACACCATGGAATACAGGAAGAAGCAGAGGCCCCTGAAAATCCGTATGCTCGATGGAACTGTGAAGACTATCATGGTGGATGACTCTAAGACTGTCACCGACATGCTCATGACCATCTGTGCCCGCATCGGTAAGGGGTCCCAGTGGGGCTGAGGGCTCGGGGATGGAGGCTCCAACTCTACCAGAAAACACGGGTGCAGTGCCTGGGATGCTACCAACCCCTCGCGCTCCCCCAGGCATCACCAACCATGATGAATATTCACTGGTTCGAGAGCTGATGGAAGAGAAAAAGGAGGAGGTGACAGGGACCTTACGAAAGGACAAGACACTGCTACGAGATGAAAAGAAGATGGAGAAACTAAAGCAGAAGTTGCACACAGACGATGAATGTAAGCAGAAATAGAAAAAAGAGGGCCCTGGAAAATGGGCAGGGGGCCAGGGGGCAGCTGTTTATTTGTTAGTTATTGACTACCTGCTTTTGTAAGATGCCGTTTTAAGATACAGGATGCATCAGTAATAAAGTTCTACACTCATGGAACTTATCCGTGAGAGAAGGTAGGAGATAAAGAACAAACAAACAGAAAGCCAAAGACCAGGCAGCACAGACGCCCTGGGGGCTTAGCATTGAGGGGACTCTCTGTGTCCCAGTGAACTGGCTGGACCATGGCCGCACACTGAGGGAACAGGGAGTGGAGGAGCATGAGACGCTTCTGCTGCGGAGGAAGTTCTTCTACTCAGACCAGAATGTGGACTCCCGGGACCCCGTGCAGCTGAACCTTCTTTATGTGCAGGTGTGGAGAGGATTTACCTGGGATGAGGGAGGTACAGAGAGGGGGGCAGAAGCACAGCGAGGGGTATTCCCGCACCCCCACACAACACTCACCTCCTTTTCTTGTGCTCTCCAGGCACGAGATGACATCCTCAATGGCTCCCACCCTGTCTCCTTCGACAAGGCCTGTGAGTTTGCTGGCTTCCAATGCCAGATCCAGTTTGGGCCCCACAATGAACAGAAGCACAAGGCTGGCTTCCTCGAGTGAGTGACCCACATCCCACACCCTGTCAGGACCCAGGACTCCCTGCCATTGTGACCCCAACAGCCCTGCCCCCATCCCGGGCCTTCTCTCTCCATTTCCTCTTCTGAAGTACCAGGGTTTGACCCACATGGGTACCTGTTTCGCTGCCATCAGCCATTTGTTTCCTCACTGGCCCCCTGTGGAACATGAAGGTAGCCTAGAATCTGCCTCTACCCCATACCTCTCAGGCAAGCATGTAGCTTTTTGAGATTCTCTGAAGAATTTTACTGTAGTGGCTAGAGGGAAACAGTACATTTTTCCTCATAGGGAACATTAGACTTGGAAAGCTTCACAAGTCTCATCCACTGAGAGTTCTCAGAGTGTATAGAGTTCGGCGCCGCTTGCTTAACTTCCTACATGCATGGTCATCCTTCTACTGAGCTCCTTCTGCTCTTGGTTCCCTGCAGTAGTGCTCTAGACTCTTTCCCTCAGGGACTGGGCCTGCAACTCAGGTTCCCTTGTCCCTTTCCCTGTAGGGAGAGACGCAGGCTGCACTCCAGAGCTAATGCTAAGTCATCTCGATTTCATGGACAATCCAGACTCTATTCCCTCGAGCTTTCCTTCTCCCCAAAGATAATACTGTCCTAGACATTTCCTCACGCCCCTAGGCCCACAGTCCATGGCCCACATACCCCCGATGCTGTCCACTACATGCTGACCCTCCCTTTTCTGGTGTAGCCTGAAGGACTTCCTGCCCAAGGAGTATGTGAAGCAGAAGGGAGAGCGTAAGATCTTCCAGGTGAATGGGGGCAGGGGAAAGTGTTTGGGATACCCCGGGAGCTTTGCTGCTTAATCCTACTGACTGAATGGACCCCCGGCCCCTTCCTTGTCTCCTCCCACCCCGCTTCCACCTGCCAAGCTGTTCTCCCACCTCTCCTGTGCCAAGAAAGCGGAAGACCTGGGCTTTTCATCTCAGCTCCATCACTGCATTTGCTGTGGAATTCAGTTCAATATTCTTGGTTGTTTTTTTCTTTGCATCTAACATGGGATGACAGTACCTGCCCGGGGTAGGATTGATAGGAAAATCAAATGAGATAGTATGCCTGAAATTACTGTGAAAAGTATATGTTTGTACAAACATAAAGTGTTATCCCCACCTCTTGAATATTCAGCCCCAAAAGTCTTCTATCTGACCTTCTACTTCCTATCTGTTCACGTCTCCAGAATGTCTGCAAATTGTTTAACTATATTCCTTGAATTGTTGCTTCTGCATATCCTTTGTCAGTCCTCATCCCGTCACCCTCTCGTTTCTCATACCTTGCACCCCCTAACTTTCCTGTGCCCCCCACAGTACGCTCCCATCGTAGCTAACGTCACAACTCCTTGTCTGTGATGCTGTCCTCCCACGTTTCGCTAAACATTTCTCCGTTTTCTACTCTAAGGCACACAAGAACTGTGGACAGATGAGTGAGATCGAGGCCAAGGTGCGCTACGTGAAGCTAGCCCGTTCCCTCAAGACCTATGGTGTCTCCTTTTTTCTGGTTAAGGTGGGTTACAGACCCTTCTCACCATCCTCCTTCTTTCCACTCTTATTCTTTCCTCTCAAAGTCAGGCCCTGCCCTTGGTTACACTTTCCACCATCCCTACAAGTCCCATTCTCTCTACTTGCTCTGACCTTGTGAAAACTTGCCCTGTTGTCAGCCCTCTGCCACCAACTTTCCTCCAGACCCTGCCTTCTCCCTAGTGGAGCTTGTTCTGGGTCCATCCATAGACACCCAGTTCAGCTCTCCCACCCTCCTCAGCACCCCCTTGTGGTCTAGATCTGATCTGCTCATTCACCTCTCTGGCACTAATACCAACAACAATCTGCCTCACAGGAAAAGATGAAAGGAAAGAACAAGCTGGTGCCCAGGCTTCTGGGCATCACTAAGGAGTGTGTGATGCGAGTGGATGAGAAGACCAAAGAGGTGATCCAGGAATGGAGCCTCACCAACATCAAACGCTGGGCTGCCTCTCCTAAGAGCTTCACCCTGGTGAGTCCGGGTGCCCAGGAGGGAAAGGGCTTTGGAATTTCCAGGCGGGGGCAGCTGAGAGGTCTCTCCCCTCCCTTGGGACAGTGCACTGAATGTGACTTCAGAAAAAAGGAGGACTTTACAGGACCCTAGGGGTCAGAGAGAAGGAGAAGCTTTGCTGGAGAGTTGTGCTTAAATGACACAATCTTTGCAGTCCACAGAACTTAACTGTAAACCAGCAAACTGAGCTCACAGGAGACTTGGGGAGAGGGAAGAAAAAGGTGAAAGAAAGAAAAATAAGCCTCCCCTCTTTCAGCAGCAACTATACAGTAGTTTTCCCCCTGGCTTTATATTTTGGTATTAGGGATTAGAAACTGATACCACCTCAATGAAGTGCCCTATCGAGGGGACAAGAATTTAATAAAGGCTATTTCTCCATTTTGGATACTAGTGCTAACTTTCCATTATGGTCATTCAATGACAAATGTTTGTGTCTTCCCAGCTTTATTATCAGGGTGAGAGAAAAGCTATTTCTTAGACGGCATGCATTTGAAACTATGTAGCATAGAGACTGCTCCTCAGAAACAAAATGTTGCCCTCCAAGGAGAAAAATAAAGAAATGGGAAATTGAAGAAGGGTAGGCTTCTCTCTAGAGGGCTGTTGGCAGGGGAAGACACCCTCACCAGCTTGGCCTTGGGGCTCCCATCCTACCCTTTTCCATCGTGGGTAGATGCAGGCTCTCCCACTGAGCCCCCACCTTGTCACCCTAGGATTTCGGGGACTACCAGGATGGCTACTACTCAGTACAGACAACGGAAGGGGAGCAGATCGCACAGCTCATCGCCGGCTACATTGATATCATCCTTAAGAAGGTGCCTGCCCCAGCCTTTTCCTTATCTTCCCTCACCTTCTACCCAAGCCAGTCCTTTAGAAGTGAGGACCCAGGTTCTGGAAAAAGGCTGAGTAGGGAAAGAAGAGGCTGCTTTTTCCCTGCCTCTCTCTTCTTTAATTCTTGTTCCTTTTTCCTTCCTACAGAAAAAAAGCAAGGATCACTTTGGGCTGGAAGGAGACGAGGAGTCTACTATGCTAGAGGACTCAGTGTCCCCCAAAAAGTACGAAGGTTGCTGGGCTGATCCCATCCCCCAGGGGCAGGGAAGGCAGGGCCTGACTCCAACGACTGTTGAGGGGTGGGGAGTCCCTAGGATGGTTCCTTAACCGGTCACAGGCTATCACACATCCCCCTAGACCACAGGACCTGCAAAGGTAGTACAGCTGGGTGGCAAGGGGGTTAAGACAACAGTCCTCTGAGTGCTGCCCTGTGTGTCCCCTCTCTAGGTCGACAGTCCTTCAGCAGCAGTATAACCGGGTGGGGAAAGTAGAGCACGGCTCTGTGGCCCTGCCTGCCATCATGCGCTCTGGAGCCTCTGGTCCTGAGAATTTCCAGGTGGGCAGCATGCCACCTGCCCAGCAACAGATTACCAGCGGCCAGATGCACCGGGGACACATGCCCCCTTTGGTAAGAGTGCTTCCACTGCCACCACGGTACCAGGCCTTCCTCCCCATATCAGCTGTTTGTCTTCCCACGTCCCTGTTCGTAGTCCTGTCCCCAGCCCACCTCCTCTTTCCTCTAAGCGTTCTCTGTTTCTCCTCCCCTTGTCTTGTAGACATCAGCCCAGCAGGCACTCACTGGGACCATTAACTCTAGCATGCAGGCTGTGCAAGCCGCCCAGGCCACTCTGGATGACTTTGACACTCTGCCCCCTCTGGGCCAGGATGCTGTGAGTATGGGACGGAGGAGAGGCCAGCGGTGCTGAGGCTGGGACTCACAGGAACGGGATCGGGGTTAACCGGACCAGAGCAGATCCTGAACTTTGCCTCTCTCTCTCTCTTTCAGGCCTCTAAGGCCTGGCGTAAGAACAAGATGGATGAATCAAAGCATGAGATCCACTCCCAGGTAGATGCCATCACAGCTGGTACTGCCTCCGTGGTGAACCTGACAGCAGGTAGGCCAGATGCCAAGTCCTATCTGTATGTGGTGGGGGTGGGGGAGGAGGAGCACGTGCAGGCACCAAGTGTGACTGGCTCCGGGTGGGACTGCCCCTCAACTCAGGGAAGAGACCGTGTCTCTCTTGGCACACATTTGTGACTAATGCCTGTGATTGCCCCTCTCTAGCCCATTGTCTGGCCTGCTCGCCTCATGTGTGCTCCTCTTCCTCCCTCAGGGGACCCCGCAGAGACAGACTACACGGCAGTGGGCTGTGCAGTCACCACGATCTCCTCCAACCTGACGGAGATGTCCCGCGGCGTGAAGCTGCTGGCCGCCCTGCTGGAGGACGAAGGCAGCAGTGGCCGGCCTCTGCTGCAGGCCGCGAAGGGCCTTGCCGGGGCGGTGTCAGAGCTGCTGCGCAGCGCCCAGCCAGCCAGCGCTGAGGTCAGGGGCCACGGCTGGCACTAGGGAGGAGACCCCAAAGGAGGAGGGGGCAGTCCAGATTGTGGGATGGAAGTGTGGGACCTGTGGGCAGCTTCTGACCGGTGTCCACTCTCCACAGCCCCGTCAGAACCTGCTGCAAGCAGCTGGGAACGTGGGCCAGGCCAGTGGGGAGCTGTTGCAGCAAATTGGGGAAAGCGATACTGACCCCCACTTCCAGGTTAGTGACTTACCCAGGCCCTAGAACGGAAGTTTCTTGGAAGTAATCTCTGACCCTGAATCCAGCTCCTAGTCCTGTTACTACAAAGTGACTTCTCAGCGCCAAACGGAACATCTGTTTGCAGGGAATGACACTGGGAACCTCCATTCCCTTTTGAGGGCATGAAAATTTAGAACCCCTGAATCCAAACTGAATCTACCAGGTCATCCTTGGCTGATGATATTTTGTAGTCGCCTGCCATCTTCTCCTTGTCTTCCCCATATATAGCCTTTGTCCCAACTCGACATCTTGAAGCTGCCTCCATACCACCCTGAGGACACTGTTCCTCTAGCTCCCCCTTCCCCACCCCATGCCAGTTTCCTCAGCTGACTTGTCATCCTGGATTTCCCACGCAGATATGTGCACCCAGAGGGGCTGGGGTTCGATCTCCCCCCGAACCCCCCACGGTAATGGCCTCTGGCCTGGGCCTTCCCAGCTTTGTTCTCTCTGAGCCGCATACACTCGCTCTGCACCTCTCCCCCAGCCTCCTCGGGGGGCAGAACATGATGGAGATGGGGAGGCATGTCACAGGCAGGACTTGGGAAAATGGGATCTGGGAGGGTTGTATGGGGTCTTGTACTCCAGGGTGACTGCTTCCAACCAAGATTGAGAAGAAATGGAGAAAAAAAGCTGGGGGTGGGAGGGACCCCAAGAGGTACCTCTCTCCATCCCATTGTAACAGCACCGCCCCTCCCTCCCCATTGCGGTCCGAGTGTATCCGCCTCATGCGTTTCTCCCTCTGGTGTAGGCTCTGTTTCTCTCGGTGTGGGTTTGTTCCTTGGTGGGTATTCTGTCCTACTGGGCGCTCAAGGCAGGGGCTTGGGGTAGCTTCTGGTTGCTTCTGCATACACTATCCAGTGATTGGAGTCAGTGGGAATAATGAAACCGCTCATGCCTCTGAGAAGGGTCCATGGATCCCAAGCTCGATCTTAGGCCATGCTGACAGTGCTTTTCTCACAGGACGTACTAATGCAGCTAGCCAAGGCCGTGGCAAGTGCTGCAGCTGCCTTGGTCCTCAAGGCCAAGAGTGTGGCCCAGCGGACAGAGGACTCAGGGCTTCAGACCCAGGTCATTGCTGCAGCGACACAGTGTGCCTTGTCTACCTCCCAGCTGGTGGCCTGTACCAAGGTGAGCCACAAAGGCTGCATTAGCCTGTGCTGAGGGGTGATGGTGCCACACACAGGAGCCTGTCATTTCACCTCTGTGGCTCCTTCTTACCTATTCCGGTGGCTGTGGGACTCCTCACGACTCCTTTCCATTGCCTTCATCTCTGACACTTGCTTTGCCCACAGGTGGTGGCACCTACAATCAGCTCACCTGTCTGCCAAGAGCAGCTGGTGGAGGCCGGACGCCTGGTGGCCAAAGCCGTGGAGGGCTGTGTGTCCGCCTCCCAGGCAGCCACGGACGATGGGCAGCTGCTGCGGGGGGTAGGAGCAGCGGCCACAGCTGTCACCCAGGCCCTGAATGAGCTGTTGCAGCACGTGAAGGCCCATGCCTCGGGGGCTGGGCCTGCTGGCCGTTATGACCAGGCCACTGACACCATCCTCACTGTCACCGAGAACATCTTCAGTTCCATGGGTGATGCTGGTAAGGACACCACTCCTGGGAAGACAGAGAACCCTGTTGAGGCTCCCCGAGCCCATTGGGCATTCCCTTGCAGACCTGCCAGTCCCTGCTAAGGATTCAGCAGAGTAGACCATGTACTTATTAACCTCTCTGAAACTTCCAGTTTCTCATCTGTAAAGCAGGAATGTGATCCCCGTTCTGCCTTCTTTGGTATATTTTGGAGAATATACAAAAGCATACACAAACGTAGCTGGAAGTTGGAAGGTGGCATTAAGAAATAGCCTTCTCCACTCCACCCTACCTGCTCACTCCCGAAAGGAGTGCACTCCTTCACAAGGAGTGCAAGACTATTTACTTGTTAGAGACTGTCTTCTCTCCCATAAAAGTTCACCAGGAAATCTGTCCCTCTCCAAGATCTTAAACCCAAAATACAATAACTCCAGGGGAATCACTTTGAGAACCTTTGTGTCTCTTTAACTGCCCCCCAAGAGCCCTATCTACCTTGCCTGCACCCCTTTCCCCCACCCTGGCACCCTCGCAGTGTCTCTGGCTTCCTTACCTGATAGTGCCCTGTCCTCTCAGGTGAGATGGTACGACAGGCTCGCATCCTAGCCCAAGCCACCTCTGACCTGGTCAATGCCATCAAGGCTGATGCCGAGGGGGAGAGTGATCTGGAGAATTCTCGCAAGCTATTAAGCGCTGCTAAGATCCTGGCCGATGCCACAGCCAAGATGGTGGAGGCTGCCAAGGTACGAGCCTTCTGTGGCCAACTCCCGGACTGAGACCTGAAGGGAAGTAGAAGGGTCCAGGTGGTCACCCTTTTCTGATGGGAGAGACCCAAGAAAAGCAGAAAATATAAGAGCACTCAGGAAGTAAAGGCACCCTCGGCTTCAGGTGCATAGGGGCCCAGGCTTCCAGCCACTGTGACTGCCAGGGTACTTGGTGACCGACATGCCCTTTTTCTTCCTCTGAGTCTACGCTCTGCTATCCTTACTTTTCCCTACTTTGTTGCCACCACCTGCCTGCTTCCTGGATCCCTCTGCTTCATGGCCTGTCCTGGGAATGCATATAAGCACTCAGTCCTGGGGCCTCTGCTGCCAGCAGTACAGAGAAAGATAGGCAGTGGGACACAGGGTGCAGACGACCGTCGGGAAGAAGCCGAGAGGTTCTTGCACTCCCCGGGCTCTGGGGCTTTCCAGTTTGCAGGAGTAACCAGCTCCCCTGCTTTGGTTTTTGAAATCCCTGCTCTAAACTGAGTCCTCCTTGTCCCAAAGAGCCTTAAACACACCCTTTTGCCAGTGGTATTTAGGGGGCAGTAGGGAAAGAAACATGGCTTCTTCCCCCAAAAGGGAAAGAAGAAACGGTTCTACCTAAAAAGGGCCCAAAGGGAATCTAGGGGCCCCCTGATTCCCCTTTGCCTGCTTGAGGCAGCTCATCTCAGCTGTGATTAACTTTCAGTGGGGACTTTAGGAAAACACTTGAGTCTGGAGAGGTCAGAGCAGAGCTTATTTGGGGCTCACAGGGATGCTGGGTGAGGACCGTCTCTCCGCTTCTCTCAGGGAGCAGCCGCTCACCCTGACAGTGAGGAGCAGCAGCAGCGGCTGCGGGAGGCAGCTGAGGGTCTGCGCATGGCCACCAATGCGGCTGCGCAGAATGCCATCAAGAAGAAGCTGGTGCAGCGCCTGGAGGTAAAGCTAGGAAATAACCCAGGAGCGGGAGTGTGGGTGCTGTGGGAGGAATGAAACCAGGAGGGTTGTGCAGAGAGAGACTCTGTCACTGTTTCCTTGTGGGATAGTGTGGCCAGGGTGAGCCAGGGACTGGGCAGGGGTGCGCCTGGGGCTTGTCCTAACTACTCTGTCCTCACAGCACGCAGCCAAACAGGCTGCAGCCTCAGCTACACAGACCATTGCAGCAGCCCAGCATGCAGCCTCCACCCCCAAGGCCTCTGCTGGCCCCCAGCCTGTGCTGGTGCAGAGCTGCAAGGTGAGACTTGGTGGGAGGAGATGTGGGACGAGTGGGACTTTCCCCCAGTCTATGGGGAGGTGGCTCTCATGACATTTTCACCCACAGGCTGTGGCAGAACAGATTCCACTGCTGGTGCAGGGCGTCCGAGGGAGCCAAGCTCAGCCCGACAGTCCCAGTGCTCAGCTGGCCCTCATTGCTGCAAGCCAGAGCTTCCTGCAGGCAAGGCACCCTCTCCCCACCTCTCAGACGAGACCCTTCCCACCCTTCTAAGTCCCCTAGATCACCCACAGTTTGAAGCTCTACCAGTAGCCTCCTTCCCAGACTGAGCTGCGGCACTCAGTGTCCAGACCATCTTTAGTCCCTGTACCCAAGCAAATGGTACATTCATCTGCCCACGTGTTCCTCAACAGCCAGGTGGGAAGATGGTGGCCGCTGCAAAGGCCTCAGTGCCAACAATTCAGGACCAGGCTTCGGCCATGCAGCTGAGTCAGTGTGCTAAAAACCTTGGCACTGCATTGGCTGAACTTCGGACCGCTGCCCAGAAGGTAAGGGAGCTGGCCATCTTTGGAAAATGAGGGTGGAGTTCTGGGATGATGGGGAGTCTGCAGAATAACCTAAAACAGGGACAATTGTATAACATGGGACATTAGTGGGACACAGCAGTACCTCTTGTACCCAGACTTCCTTGTTATTGTAGGCTCAGGAAGCATGTGGGCCTTTGGAGATGGATTCTGCACTGAGTGTGGTACAGAATCTAGAGAGAGATCTGCAGGAAGTGAAGGCAGCAGCTCGAGATGGCAAACTTAAACCCTTACCTGGGGAGACCGTAAGTATTCTTAAGACCTTTTTTTTTTTTTTTTTTTTCAATGTTTGTTTATTTTTGAGAGCGAGAGTGCAAGCAGGGAGGAGCAGAGAGAGAGGCAGACACAGAATCCAAAGTAGACTCCAGGCTCTGAGCTGTCAGCACGGAGCCTGATGCAGGGCTCAAACCCATGAACCATAAGGTCATGACCTGAGCCAAAGTCAATGCTTAACTGACTAAGCCACCCAGGTGCCCCTAAGATCTCATTCTTTTTTTGTTTGTTTGTTTTGTTTTTATATTATTTTTGGGAGAGCGCAAGCGGGATAGGGGCAGAGAGAGGGGGACAGAGGATCTGAAGCAGGCTCTGCGCTGAGCCAAAGTTGGACGCTCAACCAACTGAGCCACCCAGATGCCCCCCTTAAGACCTCGTTCTTAATCAGACTCTGAGGTTTTCTTTTCTGCCTGCACCCCGGAGCTGCCCAAAACCTTCATTAAACTGCCAGCTGACCTCAACTAGTTTCTTAAGTTCCCTTTTCCTGGTTCCTTCTGCACCTGAGTCTCCTGCTTCTTCCCTAGATGGAGAAATGTGCCCAGGACCTGGGAAACAGCACCAAAGCTGTGAGCTCTGCCATTGCCCAGCTGCTGGGGGAGGTTGCCCAGGGCAATGAGAATTATGCAGGTATGTGGGCAGGGCTGGGAATGGAGCTGGGAGCAGGAGCTGAACGAGGGATAGAGCTGATGGAGAAAGCCACTGGAACCAGGGCCTGGCAGTGAAAGCCCCTTTTCCCTTCTGTCTCCCCAGGGATTGCAGCTAGGGAAGTGGCAGGTGGGCTGCGGTCACTGGCCCAGGCTGCTAGGGGTGTAGCTGCCCTGACATCGGATCCTGCAGTGCAAGCTATCGTGCTTGACACGGCCAGTGATGTTCTGGATAAGGCCAGCAGCCTCATTGAGGAAGCAAAGAAGGCAGCTGGCCATCCAGGGGACCCTGAGAGCCAGCAACGGCTTGCCCAGGTCAGGTTTGGGAAACAGACCGCTTCCCCGTACAGCCCACCCTGACTGGAACAGAGTCTCAGCCACACTGACAGACACCTTCTCAGGTCTGCTCTTGACAGCTCTTGTCTGGATTCCACCCTTTCCCTCAGTCCTAGTAGAAGTGTCTCAACCTGCAGCAGGGTTTAGCTGAACGCCAAGCGTGGGGCAGTTTGGTCACTATCACTTGAAATTCTAACTTCAGCCCCTTCAGCTACACACGCCCTTTCCTCCTCACTTTTAGAGGCAGTAGAGCGCTTATTTCCCAGGTCCCATGAGTGGAGGAGGTGCTCTCCCAAATGGTTTCTTTTTTGGCAACACCCGTCTCCTTTCCTACCTCAGGTGGCTAAAGCAGTGACTCAGGCCCTGAACCGCTGTGTCAGCTGCCTGCCTGGCCAGCGAGATGTGGACAATGCCCTGCGAGCGGTGGGAGATGCCAGCAAGCGACTCCTGAGTGACTCGGTAGGAAGACCAGGGGTGTGGGGGGCACGTAAGAGCTGAAGACTCCAAGCTTCTCTCCACGTCTAGACCTCTCCTTGACCTTGACTTCCCAGTTTTACCCCCTTTTGTTACTCCCAGGCTCAGTGCCCACCTCCCAGCACTCCTTGACTAGACTCTCCCTCACATCGTCCCCCATGCTGGCTTCTGACTTTCTTTCTGACCCCGCAGCTTCCCCCCAGCACTGGGACGTTTCAGGAAGCTCAGAGCCGGCTGAATGACGCTGCTGCTGGGCTGAATCAGGCAGCCACAGAACTAGTGCAGGCTTCTCGGGGAACCCCTCAGGACCTGGCCCGAGCCTCAGGTCGATTTGGACAGGACTTCAGCACCTTCCTGGAAGCTGGTGTGGAGATGGCGGGACAGGCACCGGTATGCAAAGGCACGGGGTCTGTTTCAGGTGTTAGACAAGAGGTGCCTGTGTGACTGCATGGTCCTAACCTCTGCCTGGCTCCCCCCACCCCCCAGCCCCCTCTAGCACTATTTGAGTGTCTAGGACACAGAGCCTTTTAGAGACAGATAAGAAAGGACTGACCGGACAACATGTTGACCTTTTCGCCTTCAACAGAGCCAGGAGGACCGGGCCCAGATCGTGTCCAACTTGAAGGGCATCTCTATGTCTTCAAGCAAACTTCTTCTGGCTGCCAAGGCCCTATCCACAGACCCTGCTTCCCCCAACCTCAAGAGTCAGCTGGCTGCAGCTGCCCGGTAAGTAGGAGCTGGGAAGCCCAGCCCTGGAATGTTAAAGAGACTGGGGACGGGACATGTCATGAGAAGTCCCAGCTTAGGAATGGTTACAGATGAAAGAGAAATAGCTAAAGACTTTCTATGCGTGTAGGACCCAAGAATGATGACCTGTGCATGCATTCACTTGACTCTGTTCCTCCCAGGGCGGTGACCGACAGCATCAACCAGCTCATCACCATGTGTACCCAGCAGGCGCCAGGCCAGAAAGAGTGTGACAATGCCCTGCGGGAATTGGAGGTGGGTACTTGGCAGGCTAAGTGCTATGAGGTTAAGGAAGGTACTCTGGGTTTGGGGGTCAAAAAGGTGTCTTGAACCTTACTTTGTCCTCCCCCTATACAGACAGTCCGAGAACTCCTGGAGAACCCAGTCCAGCCCATCAATGACCTGTCCTACTTTGGCTGCCTCGACAGTGTAATGGAGAACTCAAAGGTAAGTGTGGCAAGGAACCCGGAGGGCAGAGGACAGGAAGATGGAACTAGGGACTCCTCTACCCCTCTGAGGACAGAACTGGCTCTCCTGAAACCCTCTGTTTCTTAGGTACTGGGTGAGGCCATGACGGGCATCTCCCAAAACGCCAAGAACGGAAACCTGCCGGAGTTTGGGGAAGCCATTGCCACGGCCTCCAAAGCCCTCTGTGGCTTCACCGAGGCGGCTGCTCAGGTTATTCCCCTGCGACGGTCCCTGCAATACCTCTGCTTTCTCTACCCCACCTCCTCAACAGCCAGGCACTTGAGTAGATAATCAAGAAGTTACGTTTGCAAAACCAACTCTGTGGAAACTGGTTCTTTCCCCTTCTGAGTGGGGGTGTTTGTCAGCAATCATAGAATACCAACAGTTCTGGCTGCTGTCACCCCTGAGCCCCTGATACCTTGGGTTATGATTATACTGTCTAATGAGGGGGCCTTTTCCAGCCCTGGCTTTCTTGGTATATGCTAATTACCAAGTGCAAGTCATTTTTCACATAGTTACTACTTTATTAAAACAGTGCCAGTAACTAAATTTCCAGTTATTTGAGTCACCGCTTAACTGTGCCTTTTTATGCAGTTATGAAGTATAAACACAACCCATTAGCTATGAGACTGTTTTGCTTTAGTACATGAAGCCTTAAGACAAACTGGCTTGAGAGTTCATCTCAGAGTGTTTCTCTGAAAGCCTCAATCTTGCTTCCTCAATCTCCCCTATTGCCCTTTGCCCTGTTCTGTTGGGTGGCCTCTTTTTTATGGTATGAAAAGCATAAAGAGGAAACAGAAGAGCTACTATGTGTTAAATGAAGTATGAATCAAACCTATGATGGTCTTCTAATCGTAAAAATAAATTTGGCAATCGTTATACCAATCCCTTCCCTCTTTCCAAATCTCTGAAGCTTGGAAGTGTTATAAATGAAAATGATCCTAACAACCTTCCCAGTATTGGAACTGTTTCAAAGAGACTTTGTGCTCATGCACATGTGTGTGCACGTGTGTGTGGCAGGGTGGCTTTCAAACCTTTTTTTATTTCTACTTAGAGTAAGCAGTACTTTTCTCCTTATGATCCAGCAGATACACATCTCAACAGAAGTTTGATTAAACTCTGTGTGGTTTTTCTTTTTTTTTGCTTTTCGTTTTTTGTTTCTTTTACTTTTTTAACCTTCTGAAATGTTCAAACACATTTAACAAAACAGGAGAGTTTTTTTCTTTTTTATAGCGTAATTATTATTTGTGAACATACTGCCACTCACACAGAACCCTGGATGCCAGACTTGTCCCTACTATCACTGTTTGATCCCACGTGGGGGATATTCTTGATTTCTCACTCCACCCCCATCCCTTCTCTCTCTCCAGGCTGCATATCTGGTGGGGGTCTCTGATCCCAATAGCCAAGCAGGGCAGCAAGGACTGGTGGAGCCCACACAGTTTGCCCGTGCAAACCAGGCGATTCAGATGGCCTGTCAGAGTTTGGGGGAGCCTGGCTGTACACAGGCCCAGGTAACTTAAGGGAACAGGTGCTGTGAGCGAGCCTGGGAGAGGGTGGCAGGCCAGGATGGACCGGCCCCATGAAGAGAGAGGGAGAGGTGAGATGTGGGGAAGTAGAGGCTGAAGACGCATCTGTGACCTTCCACACACAGCTTCTCTGTGGGTGATTGTCTTCTCCTGCCGTGTTTCTTGTCACTCTTAGTTACTGCTAAGTTCACAACTCCTCTGTAGAAGTTTGAATCCACTCTCCTACTTACCCTATTACGGGTTCTCCATCAGTGTGTCTGTCTCTCATTTCCCCTGCCCCATACCGTTCACCTTCGGGTATCTGTCTCCCACATCTTCCCTTTTCAGGTCACTCTGTCCTTCCTAATTAGACTTCCAAAGGTACCGCTTTCCATCCCCAAGCCTGCAGGGGCTCTCGCCTGGGTGTGGAGACTTCCTTCCTGCCCTCATCGTGGCTCTTCCACGTGTCTGTCTCCTCAGGTGCTCTCTGCAGCCACCATTGTGGCCAAACACACCTCTGCACTGTGTAACAGCTGCCGCCTGGCTTCTGCTCGCACCGCCAATCCTACCGCCAAGCGCCAGTTTGTACAGTCGGCCAAGGAGGTGGCCAACAGCACAGCCAATCTCGTGAAGACTATCAAGGTTGTCAGTGTTTGAAATTCCCAGCCTCCCTCTGACCTGTCCAGTCTTCTCTCCCCTGGTTCCCCCATCAGTCCCTGAAGCCTTCTACCAAATCCCATCTGCCTGAGCCCAAGCCCTATCCTGTCCATACTGCTCATCACCAGCCTCTCCTCGCCTCTGGCCCAGGAGAGGAGAGCCAGGCGTCACTTTCTTTGCCTACAGTCAGTCCTGAGGGCCTGTCACTTCCACTTCCAGGCGCTTGACGGAGCTTTCACAGAGGAGAACCGTGCCCAGTGCCGAGCAGCAACAGCCCCCCTGCTGGAGGCTGTGGACAATCTGAGTGCCTTTGCATCCAACCCTGAGTTCTCCAGCATTCCTGCCCAGATCAGCCCCGAGGTGAGGCGGCGTGAAGACAAAACCGATGCACCGGCTGCCCCCTCGTCTTTGCAGGAGTCTTGAGACTCACCCCCCTGCCTCTTCTCTCCCCAGGGCCGGGCTGCCATGGAGCCCATCGTGATCTCTGCCAAGACAATGTTGGAGAGTGCCGGGGGACTGATCCAGACAGCCCGGGCCCTAGCAGTCAATCCCCGGGACCCCCCGCGCTGGTCAGTGCTGGCTGGCCACTCCCGTACTGTCTCGGACTCCATCAAGAAGCTTATTACAAGCATGAGGTATTGAGTGGGTAGACAGCCAGTGTGACCAGGGAACATACTTGTAGCAGCGTGGGGCGGGGACGAGTAGTGCAATGAGGTGGGATAGTGTTGGAGGGCCCTTGTTGTCCAAGAATCGGGATACGGGGAAAGATAGGCTAGCCTGTTTTAAAGGGATCTTCTTGGTGTTGGAGCCTATGATGTATCTATAGGGACAAGGCTCCAGGGCAGCTGGAGTGTGAGACGGCCATTGCAGCTCTGAACAGCTGTCTGCGGGACCTAGACCAGGCTTCCCTCGCTGCGGTCAGCCAACAGCTTGCTCCTCGTGAAGGAATCTCTCAAGAGGTAAGGGGGAACAGGGTTCTACAAAAGGTTGTGTCCGGGAAGAGAGATGGCAGACTCGAGAGGATGGGGGGTCCAGGTGTGTGCCTCACAGAGACATCAAGGGTATGGGAGGAACATTCCAAGGGGACTCCGTCAGTTCGGTATGGAAGGAAGGGGAGGGTCCTGTTCCAGTTCACAGTTAGGGCTAACGTTCACTTCCTCGCCAGGCCTTGCACACTCAGATGCTCACTGCAGTGCAAGAGATCTCCCACCTTATTGAACCTCTGGCCAGTGCCGCACGGGCTGAAGCCTCCCAGCTGGGACACAAGGTACCTGGGAAGACATGCGGGTAGTCCCAAGGTAGGGCAAGCGAGGGTTCCTGGCCCAGCTGACCTTCCACTCGAACCCCTTGCCACAGGTATCCCAGATGGCCCAATACTTTGAGCCGCTCACTCTGGCTGCAGTGGGTGCCGCCTCCAAGACCCTGAGCCACCCACAGCAGATGGCACTCCTGGACCAGACTAAAACCTTGGCAGAGTCTGCCTTACAGTTGCTGTACACAGCCAAGGAGGCTGGCGGGAACCCCAAGGTACCGAGGGCGGGAGGGAGGGCCTGCTAGTAAGAGGTCAGTGAAGCAGGAACAACAGAGCCCGCCTCCACTCACTCACTCTGTCCCACAGCAAGCAGCTCACACCCAGGAAGCCCTGGAGGAGGCTGTGCAGATGATGACAGAGGCCGTAGAGGACCTGACAACGACCCTCAACGAGGCAGCCAGTGCTGCTGGGGTTGTTGGCGGCATGGTGGACTCCATCACCCAGGCCATCAACCAGGTTAGAGTCTTGGGGTGCCTGTGGTCAGTGGCTACCCTGGGCTAGGGTCCCTGAGCACTGTGTCAGACACTCTGATAATCTTCCTATTTCCCCCGTCTTCCCCCCTCAGCTAGATGAAGGACCAATGGGTGAACCAGAAGGTTCCTTCGTGGATTACCAGACAACTATGGTGCGGACAGCCAAGGCCATTGCTGTCACCGTTCAAGAGATGGTGAGTTTGGAAGAGTATAAAATTACCCCCGGAGAGCTCAGTTTGGAAATAACTTTACTTCTTCTGTTATCATCAGGTAACTAAATCAAACACCAGCCCTGAGGAGCTGGGCCCTCTTGCTAACCAGCTGACCAGTGACTACGGCCGTCTGGCCTCACAGGCCAAGCCTGCAGCTGTGGCTGCTGAGAATGAAGAGGTAAACACGGGGGGAGCTGCCATGAATATCTTCCCCCAGGCCCTCACAGAAAGTCACAGTGGCGTGCCCCTTGTCCCCATCATGTCAGCCTCTAGGGCTGTCCCACCTTTATTCTGTCTAGTCTTCTATAGAAAAGGGAACACACGCTCAGGACCACTCCACAGAAGAGTGATCAGGGGCGCCTTGGTGGCTCAGTCAGTAAGCATACGACTCTTGATCTTAGGGTCATGATTTCAAGCCCTGCGTTGGGCGTGGAGCCTACTTAATTTAAAAAAAAAAAAAAAAAAAAAAAAAAGTGATCAGGGCTGTGTAGGGACAGGATCAAAGTCACAGGGATAAAGGAGATAGCCCACGATCTAGAGATTTCCTGGTCTGCCGCCATTGCCTCTGTCGACACTCCTGCTATCCTGCAGGTCTATAATCTCTTCTTAGTTCCTCCTTGTTGCAGACCCATGAAGCTCTTCCTTCCCTAAGCTCCTGGCTTTCCAAGAAAGCAAGTAATTGGATCTTAGCAAGACACACCTAATCCCCAACCCCAAACCCCTCCCTTACCACATACGGCCAAATTGTAGTCCCTGGCCATCTGATTCACATCCCCCAGCATAAAGGGCTTCTCCTCCACCTCCTCACTTTGCTTCACATAATCCTCACCAGTTGGTGCCTACATGCTATTATTTTCCATGTGTAGGAGGTGGCCTCCCGCCTGAAGGACATGAAACAGGGAATCTGCACGCTGGGCACTTGTTCTCACCACCCTTTAGTCTACGATGTGTGTTTTGTTAGGTCCTTAGTGACTCCTCCAAGCACAGTTGGGGGCACCCTGAGTGTCTTGTAAAATCCATGTCCCTTTCCTGTCTGCTCACAGATAGGTGCCCACATCAAGCACCGGGTGCAGGAGCTGGGGCACGGCTGTGCTGCTTTGGTCACCAAGGCAGGTGCCCTACAGTGCAGCCCCAGTGATGCCTACACCAAGAAGGAGCTCATAGAGTGTGCCCGGAGAGTCTCCGAGAAGGTGACGGTGCTCATCCCCATGGACTGGGGGGCTGGCTCCCCCTCCCTGTAGCCTCCCTTCCCATCCTCCTCCAACCTTCCCAGCCCTCTCCTCCGTCCCTTTTCCCAGGCACCAGTGACCTTTCCCTTCCACGAGGCACTGACCAGAGTCTCCATGTGACTTTCCTCCCCCAGGTCTCCCACGTGCTGGCTGCACTCCAGGCCGGGAACCGGGGCACCCAGGCCTGCATCACAGCAGCCAGTGCTGTGTCCGGCATCATCGCTGACCTCGACACCACCATCATGTTCGCTACCGCCGGCACCCTCAATCGCGAGGGTGCTGAAACTTTCGCAGACCACCGGTGAGGAGGGAACTGGGCCTCACAGAGGCAAGCGGGGGAGTCGGGGGGAGCAGAAGAGGCTGGAGGGGTTGGAGGAGGACTGAGAAGGGCTGACCGGGCTGGGCCCTCCCTCAGGGAAGGCATTCTGAAGACTGCAAAGGTGCTGGTGGAAGACACCAAGGTCCTGGTGCAGAATGCAGCTGGGAGCCAGGAGAAGTTAGCACAGGCTGCCCAGTCCTCCGTGGCCACCATCACCCGCCTTGCTGATGTGGTCAAGCTGGGCGCAGCCAGCCTGGGAGCTGAGGACCCTGAGACACAGGTATCCATTTGACACCCCTAATTCTGGCCAGAAACACTGCCTGTTCCGCCTTTCCCTCCCACAGACCAGAGCCTCTGCTCTCCCATGCAGGTAGTGCTGATCAACGCAGTGAAAGATGTGGCCAAAGCCCTGGGAGACCTCATCAGCGCAACAAAGGCTGCAGCTGGCAAAGTTGGGGATGACCCTGCTGTGTGGCAGCTCAAGAACTCTGCCAAGGTCGGAGGGAATGAGAGAGGGAATGAGGGGCCAATCGGTGCACTTTCTCCTGTTCCTTAAAACGCCCCCCTCTCCAACTCCTCTGATGCCCCCAGGTGATGGTAACCAATGTGACATCATTGCTCAAGACTGTGAAAGCCGTGGAAGATGAAGCCACCAAAGGCACACGAGCCCTGGAGGCAACCACAGAACACATACGGCAGGAGCTGGCGGTGAGCGAGGGTCTGGAGCACTGGGGACTTGGGTTAGAGAGGGATCGAGACAGATTGTGAATCTGTATTTCACATATATTCACGGACAGAAATGTAAAGAGTCGCACTCATTGTCCGCGCTCACTGCCAGACTTCCTAAGTGAGCTGCACTGGTGTCTTTCTCTCCCCCACCTACTTAGTCCTCAGCATTTCACAACTGCCTTCCCTCACCCTCCCACTTTCCCCAGTCACCAGTGCCCCTTAGCTGCCGCATTCAGTGCCCTCTTCTTGGCCTTCATCTTCTTCAAATATTTCCAAAACATTTGACTTTGTTAACAAGCCTCTCTGGAATCTTTCTTCCTTTGGCCCTCCTGACACTGGCTTTGCTCTTGCTTCTCCAGCATCTCTTCTGTAGTCGTCATCAAACCACCTTCAACCTAGTAAACGTGGAGGCTGGCCCAAAATGGTGCAAATCGCCTGATTTCCCTGTCCTCTTCTTTGGCAAGTTTAACCACTTTCACGATCGTTCTCTGGCAAGCTGACTTCACCTCTGAGTTTAGTTGTTCTCAACTGCCTGTCTGACATCACCACCAAGAGGCCATGCCACCCAGCTTCTGGCCCCCAAGCGACTTCCTCTTCCCATGGTAGCAGCCTCCATCACCTGTGACTTCCCTGTCTTCTTCACCAAATCCCGGCCACTGCAAGTCCTCCCAACCACCCTCCCTTCTCTTCTTTCACCCCTCCTCTCTCTGCCCCATCAGCACCCTGGTTGGGATCTTCATCCACTCTCCTCCACTTTGATTGCTGTGTTAGTTTTCTGCCTCATCCTCCCCTCTCCCTTCAATCTCTTATCACTCTCGTCTCCTTCTCCTCTTTCTCATTTCCGAATTCACCTTTCTGACTCTCTCCTTGGAGAGGAAAGTTAACTGAAATTCTTAATTTTCTGCCTCCCAAACCTTATCTTTCACCATCTTTCCTATCTTGGTAAGTGGCACCTTTTAATAACTCAGCTTCTAAAGCCAGGAACGCAGCTGTAATGTTGTTCTCTCGTTCCCACATCTGAGCACATCAGCAAGACCTGTCAGTGCTCCCTCCATGCAGATCTCATGTTCTCTCTTCTCCATCACTACCACCTCCAGATCATCCCCAGTCCTTCCATGCTTCTGTGTATTTGTACGCTAGCATCCATCTGTTCTCCCTGCCCCGACACTCACCCCTCTGATGCATTCTCTGTACACTGTAGCTGAATACACTTTTGAAAATATAAATTAGATTGTGTCACTTTGCTTAGAACCCTTTAGTGACTGCCCTGCCATCTTTGGTAAAATCCACTCTTGGCCGCCACTTCCCAGGCCCCTGCTGACTTCCCTAGTCTCATTGGTCTTGCTCCTCGCCCTTCCCCAGCCCCAGGCCGCTGCACTGTCACTCCTGCTGCTGCAGGCCCTTGCACTTGCTTTGCTTCAGCTTTTTTAACATCTGGCTCCTTCCAGTCCTTCAGGCTGAAGCTTAAAGTCCTCTCCTCTGGGTTGCCTGGCTGGCTCAGTCCATAGAGCATGTGACTCTTGATCTCAGGGTTGTGAATTTGAGCCCCACATTGGGTGTAGAAATTACTTTAAAAAATAAAGTAAAATCTTAAAAAAAAAAAAAAAGCCTCTTCTGAGAGAGGCTTCCCTGGCCATCTACCGGAGAAAGGACCTCACTTTTGTTTCTCAGCACAGCACCCTCTTTACTTCCTTCACAGCCCAGTTCAGTCTCTAGTTTTTCTGTGTGTTTACCTATTTATTATCTGTGTCCAAAACTATAGGGTAAACTCCATGAGAACAAGGACTTTGTCTCCTTTATTCCCCATTGCATTCCTAGCACCTCACACAACATCTACCACTAGCTGATTTTTAATAATTTGCTGGATGAACACATACATCAAAATATTTTTGATTTTTATATGTTTTGTAAAAGTCCAAGTTCCTTGGTCTGATAGTCAAGGCCCCAAAAACCTTTTCTTCACCATCCCTGTAATTCTAGAACATTTTTTGGTACTCTCTCACTTGACATTCTGGTTATTCATGCCCCCATTTACCTAAAATGCCTTCCTGTTACCTATGTCTTTTAAGATGCAGCCCCTTGCCCCCACTCTGCCACTCACCCCTTCAAGGCTTCTCTGTAGTTGAGGAATAAAAACCCAGCTCAAATAACCCAGCTGTGATGTGTGAATGTCTCCAAGGACCTGACCTACAATAAGTACTCATTGAATGTCTGTTCTTGAACACATGGATGAATGAACCGGATTATACAAGTAGAGTGCTACGCTGTCTTATGGTCTCACACACTGTACAATTTTTCTTTTTGTCTTATCTGCAACAGGTCTTCTGTTCTCCAGAGCCACCTGCCAAGACCTCTACCCCAGAAGATTTCATTCGCATGACCAAGGGTATCACTATGGCAACAGCCAAGGCTGTTGCCGCTGGCAACTCCTGTCGCCAGGAGGATGTCATTGCCACAGCTAATCTGAGTCGGCGTGCTATCGCAGATATGCTTCGGGCTTGCAAGGTAAAAACCCTGATAGGCAGAAGCCTGAGACGGCGCAGCAGCTTTGGGGCAAAACACGGGAGGGGCGAAACTGCGGGGGCTTGGGCCTGGAACTCTTTGGGATCCTAAAGCTAACTGTATGGGATAGGAAGCAGCTTACCACCCAGAAGTGGCCCCTGATGTGCGGCTTCGAGCCCTGCACTATGGCCGGGAGTGTGCCAATGGCTACCTGGAGCTGCTGGACCACGTGCTGCTGGTAAGGAAAGTGGGTGTTGTCTGCTCCTCACACCGGCCTCCCTGAGTACACAGTCCCCTCCCGTGTGCCTCAGTCCCAGCTCTCGATTCTTTTGTTCAAATCTCCTTCCCACTCCACCTTCTCTTTCCCAAATCTGTTCTGATTTCCAAGTCTCCCTTCCACTGGGGCCCCATCATTCTTAGCATCTTTGGTTTTCCCACTCACCTCTTCCTCTTGGTTTTTCTTATCTCTTCTCTTCCCACCCAACCTCCCCCTTCTCTACCTTCATCGTCTCTTCTTTCTTCTCATTTCATCATTCTCCTTGCTCCTTGTCAGCCGGTGAGTGACACACAGCCCCTGTCTTCACCCTGTGTACAGTGTGATGCCCAGGGTGCACCTGCCCAGGGGGCATGGTGTTTGAGGGCTGTGGTGTGGAGGGGTCTAGGGATGGGGTGGGGGGTCACGGTCTGCCCTGTTTCTTACCTCTGGTAGGAGCTCAGATCTGATGCTTTCTGCTCCCTGCCCGCCCCCGACCCCCCACCCCCCCCCCAGACCCTGCAGAAGCCAAGCCCAGAACTGAAGCAGCAATTGACGGGACACTCAAAGCGTGTGGCTGGTTCAGTCACTGAGCTCATCCAGGCTGCTGAGGCCATGAAGGGTGAGAGGTGACCAGGGACAGGGAGGGAAGGGAAACCTTTGTCATGGGGAGATCTCTGCTTCCTGGTTGGGCTGCTCTGAGTTGGCCGCTGCCCACAGTCCCCACAGGTGCCAGGGGCCAGTGATACTAACCATGCTGCCCAGTGCTCCTGACATCCCTGCTCTGCCTTGGCCCTTTTCTTCCTCCCTTTGTCACACCAGGAACAGAATGGGTGGACCCAGAGGACCCCACAGTCATCGCTGAGAATGAGCTCCTGGGAGCTGCAGCTGCCATTGAGGCTGCAGCCAAAAAGCTGGAGCAGCTGAAGCCTCGGGCCAAACCCAAGGTCAGTCCTCCTGCCTCCTGTTCCCTACCCTCCCGATGGCAGAATGTCCCTACCTTCATTTTGCATCTCTCTCTACAATCTTTCTCTTCATTTTAGGAGGCAGATGAGTCCTTGAACTTTGAGGAGCAGATATTGGAAGCTGCCAAGTCCATTGCAGCAGCCACCAGTGCCCTGGTAAAGGCTGCATCAGCTGCCCAGAGGGAACTGGTGGCCCAAGGGAAGGTAAGTACTTGGATACCCAGAAGAATGGGGACAGCTCTGCTGTCCACACTCGAATGGATCCCAGGCATTTACACACCTACGGCGAGCACAGGTCTGAGTAGGCTCTCCTCTTTCCTTCACAGGTGGGCGCCATTCCAGCCAATGCACTGGATGATGGGCAGTGGTCTCAAGGCCTCATTTCTGCTGTGAGTGCACAGTACCCACTAGGTCCCTCAGCTAGGAGACTAGAGGGGAAGGACCAGGGCAATAGGCATATGTTAATCTAATCCTCCTCGCTCGCTTTAGGCCCGGATGGTGGCCGCAGCCACCAACAATTTGTGTGAGGCGGCCAATGCAGCCGTGCAAGGCCACGCCAGCCAGGAGAAGCTCATCTCATCAGCCAAGCAGGTAGCTGCCTCCACAGCCCAGCTCCTTGTGGCCTGCAAGGTCAAGGCTGACCAGGACTCGGAGGCAATGAAACGACTTCAGGTGAGGAACCGTGACCATCCTGCTGTACCTTGGGCTGTGCTGCTTTAAACTTTTCCCCCAAGGTGTGCTTTTCTGTGAGGGAGTAGAGGGACTCTCTCTCAGCTGAGTTCCCAGCCTCACACTGCTTTCTCTGCCCAGGCTGCTGGCAATGCAGTGAAGCGAGCCTCGGATAACCTGGTGAAGGCAGCACAGAAGGCCGCAGCCTTTGAAGACCAAGAGAACGAGACAGTGGTGGTGAAGGAGAAGATGGTTGGGGGCATTGCCCAGGTGAGCTTTGCCCCGGACACCCTTAAGCACACTGCCGGCCAGGCAGTCACATTGCCTGTGCCGGCCCCAACGGCCCCGTACCCTAATGCACATACTTGCTGAACTGAGTCCCCGATCTCCATCCCTCAGATCATTGCCGCACAGGAAGAGATGCTTCGGAAGGAACGAGAGCTGGAAGAGGCGCGGAAGAAGCTGGCACAGATTCGGCAGCAACAGTACAAGTTCCTGCCTTCAGAGCTTCGAGATGAGCACTAGAGCAGCCGCTTCTATTTAATGCAGACCCAGCCCAGAGACTGTGCCTGCCACTACCAAAGCCTTCTGGGCTGTCGGGCCCAACCTGCCCAACCCCAGCACTCCCCCAAGTGCCTGCCAAACCCTGGGCCTGGGCCTGCCCAGTCCCGCTGCACATCCCCTGTCCCCTCCCTGACTCCAAGTGCCTTCATGCCCTAGGGCCCCCTAAGTGCCTGCCCCTCCCTAGAGTATTAACGCTCCAAGAGTATTATTAACGCTGCTGTACCTCAGTCTGAACCTGCCAGGGCTCCCGCCCGCTCCACCCTGCCAGCAGCTTCCAGCCAGTCCCCACAGCCTTGGCTCTGCTCCTCCTTTTTTGATACTGTCTACCCCTACCCCAGCTACCTGTGGGGACCGCAGGGTTACAAGCCCCAAACAGGTCATGCTCCAATAAAGGTGATTCTGCCTGCGACCTCTGCCTGGCCTTGTGAGGAGATGGGAGATTCCCCTCAGACAAAGAGAATGTGGAGGAAAGAATGGGATTCAGTTCTGTCACCACCTTCATCTGGCTCAGAAATGGGAGTGGGGGCACACTGTGGCAGTCTTCCCCCCCCCCCCCCCACTGCCGCCCCTTCCTCCTCCTTGCACCCAGATCCCCAAAGTCACCATGGTTGGGAAGCTGAGAAGGCCTGTTCCTGTGGTCCCCTATCTCGCTGGCCAGTGCCTACGCCTCACCAAGTGGCATCACCCTGCTGCTGGGACAGCAGCTGCCAGTGCTCTTTGTGACTACCAGGGACACTCGATCTTCGTAACCGTTCAGAGTATTTGAACAAATCCAATTCCTGGCCAAATTCAAATTTTCAAAAGCAGCTTTGCTAAAAAGAATAAGCCGATAAGATACAAGTGTCTGAGCCTCAGAGAACTATGGCCACAGATTTGGTTGAGGGTCCTAACAAGCAAAATACCCCCTGAGGCTGCACCGGCTAGGTTCTACTGTTGATGTGCTGGGGGACCTCTGGGCCCTCCTGGGCCTGTTACTCCTGCCGAGAACAGCGCTGGAAGAAAAAAACTGAAAAAGCTTGACCCGGGTGTCTTGGTTAGCGGGCACAGCTCCCTGCTACTGGCAGCCCTGTTCCAGCTGCCATGCCTGTCTTTGAGGTTAAGCAGAGGGAGGTGGTCAGGGAGGTGGCTGTCACTTCCCCTCCCGTCCACATTCACCACCTCTGCCCACACAGCGTGGACCACATGGCAGTTCTCAGGCCTGTCGCTATTTTCATGCGTGGTTCTTTAACCAGCCCTGTTGCCCAGGAGGTTAATTCCTTGCCTCCCCCTCCAAGTAAAACACAAACACCACCCACTACTACTCTAGGCACCTTTCACCTCCTTGAAGCCGTGACATCTTCCATTCCCGCTGCATTAGAATAAGTTTAAAGTAGATGCAATTGCTTTGCCCTCCCCAGGGCAGCCCATATGGAAGGTGCCAACTTCCTACCATCACTCCTGTCACTTGTGATTAATTCATTCAATATTTGCTAAGCCATGCCCAGGCTAAGCACTGGAAAAGAAAGATGCATTATCACCTCTGACGCAGAGACCTGGCAACTCCAGTACATACCACTGTGGCCCCCTAACCCCAGATTCAATGTCCTAGTGTCGTGACTTGGGAACCATAGAGATCAAATCCCTTCCACAGCCTCCCCAACGAGTGGTAGTCCAGACTGTCTGAACTCCTCCAGCTATAAGCCCAGGGCAGCTGCTTATTCCTTCCACCACTTCCCCGCCATGTCCTCAGGAACTGTGACCAGTCACATACCTCTCACTAGTGGTACAGCAGGGAGCCTTCTGGGGAGAGGCTCAAATACCCATTAGACCAGCAGTTCTTAAAATGTGGTCCACCTAAGGGTGCCCAAGACCCTTTCAGAAATCCTCAAGTTCAAGTTAATTTTCATAATACTAAGGCACTTTTCTCCTTCACGGCACCCAACATTTGTACCGACACTGCAAAAATAATGGTGGGTAACATTGCCTTAGCACACATCGCGGCCCTGGCCCAAACTGCACTAACAGTCACTGTGATTCTTCACCACCATGCACTAGCAATTCAAGAGGTAAATGCCAGCTTCACTTAAGAATGTCCTTGGGGCTCTTGGGTGGCTCAGTTGGTTAGGTATCTGACTTTGGCTCAGGTCATGATCTCTCAGTTCCTGAGTTTAAGCCCCACATCAGGCTGTCTGCTCTCAGCACACAGCCCGCTTTGGGTCCTCTGTCCCCCTCTCTCTCTGCCCCTCCCCAGCTTTCTCTCTCAAAATAAATAAATAAACAAAAAAATGTCTTTGGTGAAGCAATAAAAAAATTATTAACTTTATTCCACGTAAATCCCTGAGTAACAAGTCTTCTCAATATTCCATGTGATGAATCGGGAAGCTGCACACCAAAGTACGGTGGTGTCTGGAGGAAAGCACTTACACAATCGTTTGAGTTGTGAGCTGAGCTAGCTGCTTTTCTCACAGAAGACCACACACACTTGAAAACAACCGGTGGACAAATCAGGGCTAGTGGACTTTGGTGTCAGGCAGAACTTCTCTCAAAAAGGAACAAAGTGACTCCATAATATCAGGGAAAAACCAACAGTATTTGTTGCCTAGGAATGATACAATTTGAGCTTTCAAGTAAGGATTCTGAAAACTTGGGTCTGCTACCATGAGCTTTACAGCTTTCCCTAACTTAAAACTTGGACTCTTCTGTTAAAAACAATCCTCATATTAAGGAATTTTATTTCTTTTTATAATGTATAATGAAATGTGTCAATATCCGGAACATTTGCATAGTTCAGTGAATCAGTATTTTCCAAATGACCACTGCATGATATTACATCATTCTCCCTGGGTAAACGATCCAACCACAGTGCAACACAGACCAATGGATTTTAATGTAACATAGTACAAAAAAGTTATTGATGTGGTTTCAGATTCCACATTGCAAATAACCCTTAAGAAACAACCATTTGTCCAGTTTTAAGGTAGTATTGGAGAAGAATACACATGATTACCTGAAAAGGCTAGAAATATACTACTCTCTTTTCTAGCTATATATCTGGGTGAGGCTAGATTTTCTTCATATACAGTACTTCAAATAAACCACCATATATCAATAGAAAGCACAAGTAGATTTTGAGAATCCATACATCCTCTATTAAGCCAGATATTAAAGAGATTTATAAAAAATGTAAAATAACTGCCATCCTGTCACTAATTTAGGGAAGTGAAAATAGTTTTCATTAAAAATTTTTATGTTCAAATAGAAAACTTTTGGGGGTGCATGGGGGTGTTGGTTGAGCTTCCAACTTGGATTTCAGCTCAGGTCATGATTCCAGGGTAGTGGAATCAAGCCCCGCAGCAGGCTTAAGAGTCTCTCTCTCCCTCTGCCCCTCTCCCGGCTCATGCTCTCTCTCTAAAAGAAAATACAAAAAAATTTTTAAAAATTATCATTAAAAAAAAAAAATAGAAAGATTTTGCACAGCAAAGGAAACCATCAACCAAAGGAAAAGGCAACCTACAAGGGTGCCTCGGTCAGTTGAGCACCAGACTCTTGATTTCGGCTCAGGTCAACATCTCATAGTTGTGACATGGAGCCCGCACAGAGCCTGCTTGAAATTCTCTCTCTCCCTCTCCCTCTGCCCCTCCCCTACGCACATGTGTGTGCACTCTCTCTCTCTCAAAATAAATAAATAAACAAACAAAAGGCAACCTAATGAATGGCAGAGGATATTTGCAACTGATATATCTGATAAGAGGTTAATATCCAATATATATAAAGAACTTAAACAACTCAACACCAAAAAAAATACAGTCTGATTAAAAAATGGGCAGAGGACCTAAGTAGACATTTTTTTCCAAAGAAGACATACAGATGGCCAACAGACACATGAAAAGATGCTCAACATCATTAATCATTAGGGAAATGCAAATCAAAATCACAATGAGATATCACTCCACACCAGTCAGAATGGCTAGTATCAAAAAGGTAAGAAAATAACAAGTGTTGGCAAGGATGTGGAGAAAAAGGGACCCTTGTGTACTGTTGGTGAGAATGTAAATTGGTGCAAATACTATGGAAAACAGTATGGAGTTTCCTGAAAAAAATAAAAATAGAAAAACTATATGACCCAGTAATTCCACTACTGGATAACTACCCAAAGAAAATGAAGATCCTATTTCAAAAAGATGTATGAACCCTACATTTACTGCAGCATTATTTACAACAGCCAAGATATGGAAGCAACCTAAGTATCCATCAACAGATGAACAGATAAAGATGTGATACTCTGCCATAAAAAAGAATGAGATCTTGGGTGGCTCAGTCAGTTAAGCATCTGACTCTAGATTTTGGCTTAGGTCATAATCCCAGGATCATGGGACCAAGCTTTGCATCAGGCTCTATACTGACACATGGAGCCTACTTGGGATTCTCTCTCTTCTTTCTGCCTCCCCCCAAAGCACATGTGCATACATGTGCTCTCACTCTCAAAATAAATAATAACATTGGGGCGCCTGGGTGGCTCAGTCGGTTAAGCTTCCGACTTCGGCTCAGGTCATGACCTCACGGTTTGTGAGTTCAAGTCCCACGTCGGGCTCTGTGCTGACAGCTCAGAGCCTGGAGCCTGTTTCAGATTCTGTGTCTCCCTCTCTCTCTGCCCCTCCCCTGTTCATGCTCTGTCTCTCTCTGTCTCAAAAATAAATAAACGTTAAAAACATTAAAAATAAATAAGTAAATAAATAAATAATAACATTAAAAAAAAAAAAAAGGAATGAGATCTTGCCATTTGCAACAACATGGATGGACCTAGACAGAGGGTATTATGCTAAGTGAAATAAGTCAGAGGAAGATAAATACCATTTGATTTCTCATGTATGTGGGATCTAAAAAACAGATGAACAAACAAAAAACAACAATAGACTCTTAAATACAGAGAACAAACTGGTGGTTGCCAGTGGGAAGGTGGAAGGGGATAGATGAAATAGATAAAGGGATAATATTAAGTGATACAAACTTCCAGTTATAAAATAAATGTCATGGAAATGAAAAGTAGAGCATAGGGAATATAGTCAATAATATTGTAATAACATATGGTGACAGATGGTGACTACAGTTACTGTGACAAGCTTTGAGTTGAGTGATGTATAGTTGTTGAAGCAATATGTTGTACACCTGAAACTAATATAACATCATACATTAGTTATAGTTCAATAAAAAAATGTATGCTAACAGGGTTAATCTGTAATGGGTTTACTTGTTATTTTTAATGAATTAGTATTTAAAATTTTTGTTTCCATTTTACTATGTTAAGTATTGATAGATATAATCCACTTCAACAAAAGCTTTTTGGATCTTCAAAACCCATTCTTAATTTTTAAGAATATAAGGGTTTTGGGGCACCTGGGTGGCTCAGTTGGTTAAGTGTTTGGCTCTTGATTTTGGCTCAGGTCATGATCTCACGGTTCATGAGATCAAGCCCTGTGTCAGGATTCTCTCTCTCTCTCTCTCTCAAAATAAATAAATAAACTTAAAAAAAAAAAAAAAAAAAGAATGTAAGGGGTTCTAAGGCCAAGTTTTAAAGAAAAAAAAGTTTAAGAACTGCTGCACTAAACCATGAGTCTCTTCAGATCCACACAACGTTAACAGTTTTATATACACGAAAGCTGGTGCATAAAAAATATACCCAGCAAATGTTTATTAAGTGCATACTCTTATGCCTGATGCTATGCTAGGCATTGGGGATTCAGAATTGAAAAAGATGGTCCCTGTTCTAGAGGACTCGCAAGCCAGTGGAGGAGACACACAGGTAGGTACAAGAACAATTATAACAGGAACTATGAGGGGAATTACAGGAGCCTACACAAAGAACATACATCTATTAGGTGGAGGGAATGAGAGGGGCAGTGGCCAGGGAGGGGTTCCCAGAAAAGCTATCATTTGAACTGAGTATTTAAGGCCACAAAAATCAGCCAACGGAAGAGAATTTTAGAAGGAACAGAATGCATAAAAGGTGGAAGTTTTAAGAAAAGTATGATCATTTCCAGGTCCTGCATGTAGTTCAGTATGAATGCAGCATGAAGTATATAAGTCTGTGAATTGGGGGTGAGGTTGGGAATTAGAGATGAGGCAGAGAGGTAGGCAAGGGCCAAAACGAAGGACCTTATATACCATATTAAGAAATGTGGATTTTCATCCTCAAAGGAGGGAGGGAATAGGGAGGGGTTTTGGAGCATTTTAGGATCTTACTCGCATCAACTTTGGTAACAATGTCGAGGTTCAGCTGAATGAATATATGCATTGGGGAACCAGGACTGAGACCCCAAAAGACACAGGAAGGAGGTACTCTAAGGAGCTACCCAAGGCAACCCCCTGAGACTTGGAGGAACCTCATGTGTAGGAAGTAGAATCCACAGGAATAAGTGGAAGTGGGAAGTGAGGAACAGGGGAGCGCTTGGTAACTCCCTGGGGTTTAGCACTGGCTACTGGGAGGGTGGAGGTGTCTTCCTTGAGTCTGGGGAGAACAAGGAGATGGTTGGAAGGAACACTGCGAAGGTCAGATTTGTTCCACTCGTAGCAGGCAGGCAGCTAGGCAAATCTAAACACATTTCCGCACCCCCTCCCCCGCGGCCCTGGCCCGGGGCCCACGGTTCCCACGGTTCCCACCCCCACCAGCAAATCCAAGCCTCCCACCCTTCTGCCCCGGGGGAGCTAGGCATAGAGCTCCCACCTAATTTCCTCCGCTTGGTCACCCCTTCCCCCTCCGCCGAACCGGCTCTCCACTTCCTCCCCCCCACCCCCACCCCCACCGAGGAAAAACGAAAACAAACAGTCCTGCGCCCCGCACCTCACACTTTCCGACCCCAGGACCCGGCTGCTCCCGGAGCAGCTTCTAGCGGCCTCGGTGGGAGGAAGCATCTCACCCCCGACTCCCCGACTCCGGGGGCTCAGTAACTCTTTCCCTCGCCCTCCGCCTTCCCCGTCCCAGCCCGGCCCCGCCTCCCCACGGGGAAACAGCCCAAAAAAGGGCAGAAAAGAAATTTTGGCGTAAAGTTGGCCTGCAAGAGGAGACGGGAGAGTCCGCTGGGAGAAGGGGAGGGGAGGCAGGGCGCGCGGGGCCACCACTGAGAGAGGAAAGCGGGGTGGGGTGGCGGAGGGGAGGGCGAGAGGAGGGGGCCGGAGGGCCGCGTCCTGGGGATGGGGGCGGGGAGCGCGCCGGGTCCCGCTGGAGCCGCGGGGAAAATATGCGGGGCACGTTGGGGGGCAGGGCGGGCGGGGCGCGGAGCCGGGTACCTAGCCGCCCCGTCACGGTAGAGGAGGGGCCCTGGCTCCACCGGCTCGGGCTGGACGGGGAAGCTAGGGGAAGAGAGGTCAGGCCCGCCCTCGGGGGCAACAAACTGGGCCTCATTCCGCACTGGACCGGGGCTCTGGACTCCCCTCCTGGCTCAGTTTCCCCAAGTCCCTGGTGAAACTCACCGTTGTCACTACCACGTCGGTAACGCAGACCCAGAGTCTGGGACTCAGGGTAAACTGAGGTACTCGAACCACGGAGGAGCCCCGCCTCCCAAGAGACATTTAATCCAGGGGGATTTACAGGAAACTTCTAAATTAAGGGCAGCGGCTGCTGCAGCTGAGGGGGGCACGCGGGACCCAGCGCCCGCGCAGCTGCCGTGAGCTCACGCCCCGAAATAGCCCCAGGGGCCCCAGTTGCAGCTGCCACTGGGTCGGGCTGTCACTCAGAGTAAGAGCAGAGCCCCCAGCCCGAGGGTCCCCTCCCCTCCGCAGGGCTGGGGTTTTTCCAGCCGACCGTCTTAGCTGTTTTACCTTCCGACGGCTGGGGGCGGGGGGAGGGGCCTCGAGGGGGGCGGTCCCGAGGGGGTGGGCACAGGGGGCGGCCGCGCCCCCACTCACCGGGGTGTGCTTCTGCCCCTACAAGGTTTGGGCCGCGGTGGGGGAGGGTCCCGGCCCCCGGCTCCGCCCGGTCCCTCCCCGCCTTTTAGGCGCCCGCCCGGCTGGGACATCCCAGTCCCGCTTGGTCCTCCTCGCCGGCCACCCGTGCGCCCAGTTCGTCCAGTCCGCACTGTCTGCCCGTCGGCCCGCCCCCCACCGCAGCCATGGACGCGATCAAGAAGAAGATGCAGATGCTAAAGCTGGACAAGGAGAATGCCATCGACCGCGCCGAGCAGGCCGAGGCCGACAAGAAGCAGGCTGAGGACCGCTGCAAGCAGGTGGGGGCACCAGACCCAGTGCAACCCCCTCCTCCCCAACGAGGGAGGGGTAGGCCCTGTGCACCCAGCCTGAGGCCTGCTGTCCCAGGCTCTTGTGTCCAGTGGGGGGGGGGGGGGGGGGGGGAAGGGGGGGGAGGGAGGGTAGACCTTCACAGTACCCTCAGGGACCTAGCCAGAGCCACACATAATCTCTCATCCACCATACCTGGGGAGCTGCAATCCCCCAGTTTCCACACCTGCCCCCTGCACATCAATGATGTGCCCAGCTCCTCGGGGCTGGAAGCTTTCTCTCTACCCTCACCAGGTCCCTTTAACAGCCCTGACTACACTGTCCCTCCTCTGCTATCCTGCTTCCTCCCTGACAGCCTCTAAATATCTTCTTGTACCCCCCCTCGCACACACCCCTGCCTCCTTCCTGGGTCCCTGGCCTGACTAACCAAGGCCTCTCTCTCCCAGCTGGAGGAGGAGCAGCAGGCCCTCCAGAAGAAGCTGAAGGGGACAGAGGATGAGGTGGAAAAGTATTCTGAGTCTGTGAAGGACGCCCAGGAGAAACTGGAGCAGGCTGAGAAGAAGGCCACCGATGTGAGTGTGGACCTGTGGTAGGGTGGGAGAGTGCACTGGGAGGGGTCCCAGACCTGGGGATGAAAGAAGGAGGGGACCTAGACATCCCCAGCACCAGGACAGAAATTGTTTCCTCTCAGAAACCCAGGCTAGGACAAGCTTGCACAAACAATCTAAGGCAGCGGGTAAATCAAAACCACCTACCACTTCCCCTAGAGGACACAGCCTTGTAACTCCATTTGGTTCCAGTTCTTAGAATGTACAGTGATCAAGCAGTGAGTCATCCTGGGGGGCGGGTGGTACAAGAATTTACCATCTATCTTATTAATCCTCTAGATGGAAATGGGAGAAGAGGCTGCAACTCCATGTGCGTGTGTGGGGTGTAGCTGTGGATACTGTTGGGCAGGAGGAGGGAGAGGAATCCAGAGATGGGGCCTGACTTGAGTTACACCCCCGGGGGGCCATTAGAAATTCCCTGGCTTTGACCTCTGGCTCCAGCAGCCCTCCTGTGCACTGGAGCCCAGCTCAGGTTCTAATGACCCCTCATTTACCCTCATTAAGCTGTCAGCCTTGAGACCAAGCCAGGCCACAGGGCAGAGGGACAGGGCTACAAATGCCAAGGCAACCACCTTAGCAGGTCCGGTTCACTCAGATTTCTCTGCCCACCCCACACCCACTAACTAGACTTCTCTGCTTTCTGCCATTCTCAACCCCCACCTTGGTGTTGGAGAATGGCCATATGACTTTGGATATGGTACTTGAACCATTCTCTGCCTCAATTTCCCCACTTGCCTTCTATCGAGGATTAAGATGAGCCTATGGTTGGAGTTATGGAAGGATTAGAAAAAGCATGTCTGAACATCTGAGATCCGAGATGACATTACTGTTTATATTGACCATTATCCATGTTCCCCAACCCACACCCCCTGCCCCTCGGCCCCAAGGTTGGTTTCTCTGACCTCTAGGCTTGGTTTTGGTTCTCCATCAGCCCTGGCACTTGGGAGGGAACTGACCTGCAGCTGCTAGCAAAGACAACCCTGGGCATCTGACGCTCTATAAATAACTAAGGCCCGGTGCAGCTGGAGGCAGGACTGGAAACCCAAGGAGCTGGGTGGGGGCTGGAGGGGAGGGGAGGACAGGGACAGAGCTGGGGATGCAGGGAAGCAGTGCCAGGAGCTGATAGCAAACACTGTCCAAACTTAATGTATGACCTTGAACACAGCACTTCACTTACACGGTGCCTCAGTTTCTCCTTTCTCTCTTCACATTTATCCAGTGGGGACAGTAGTGCCTGTCCTGTGGTTGGAGAGCAGCATCCATAACTGGAAAGAGCTTGAAAAGCAGAAAATGGCAAATATCAGTCCTGTGATGAGGACCCCAGGACTTCCCAGACTCTTCAGAATCATTTGTCACTCCACTATCACGAAGAGAGTTTTCCTTTTATAGAGTTCATCTCTCTCTAGAGTAGACCCCTAATGTCCCCCAGAGTCATTCTTCCCAACCCCCAGTGCTGTCCCCAGAATCCTTCCACACTGAGTCATCTGGCCCCCTGCCCGTGAGGGCCTTTGTCACTCTAGGTGGCCTCCAGCACCTGGAGGACAAGCTACTACTTTCTATATATGGTGCTGTGTTTCCCCTGCTGCAGGTTACCTCCCAGGACCAGTTTTCTACCCACTCTGCCCCCAGGACTGCCACCCATCCCTTCCTTCTTTCACTTCTTCCCCTACACTGGCCCTTTCTCCTTTCCAATCTTAAATCTCATGGTCCCTATGATAAGTTTCTGAGGGAGAGACAGGAACAACCTAACATTTATGGAGTGTGGACTCTGCAGGCAATGTGCTCAAGTGCTTTCTACATATTATTTTACTATTTCCTGAACTTGGCTTATCATCAGAATCACTTAGAAGCTTAAAAAAAAAAAAAAAATCTTTTTTTTTTTAAAAAGATTTCCAAGCTCCTGCTCTGGAGATCTCATTTCAGTGGATTGAGCCTGGAGCTAGCGAGCCTGTTTAGTTTTCTAAACCTCCCACGTGATCCTGTTGATTGAGTCATTATGTCAGAACAGCCTACAGAGGAGGAACTGCTTGCATCAACTCAGATTTAAAAAGGAGGAGGGGCACCTGGATGGCTCAGTCCATTGAGCAACCCACTCTTGATTTCGGCTCAGGTCATGATCTTGTGGTTCGTGAGTTTTAACCCCACATCAGGCTCTGCGCTGACAGTGCAGAGCTAGCTTGGGATTCACTCTCCCTCTCTCTCTGCCCCTACCCCTCTCTCAAAATAAATAAAGTTAAAAAAGAGGCATCTGAGGCCTAGAGAAACTAAGTAAGTTGCTCAAGGTCATACAAGTGCTAAATGGCTGAGGGTAGCTCACAATGGTCTGACTCATAGCCCGTGCTCTTAACACCAAACTGTACTGCTTCTCTCATTTTTCTTTTTGGGGGCCCTTCTTGCTCTGACCTCATTTTCTCAAGGTATCATTTTCAATGGACCATCCCCCAAAAAACCTCCATGGTTTTGCCTCTGTATTGCAGATCAGGGGATGAGTATGTGTCACTCACACAGCCTTTGGCAAGAAGCCCCTTCTTATAGGCATGGATGTCCCATAGAGGCCTGGCTAGCCTCCTGAGCCCCTCACTGGGAGACTGACTGGCAGCCAGTGACATCAGGGATCTTGACTCTGTGATTGGCTATTTTTAGCAATGGTGAGGCCTGGTTGGCCTGATGTGTCCCCACCCTCTTACCTGGGCCAGGCTTTGCTGTGGAGGAATCCCAGCTCCTCTGACCTGGTCCCAGCACTTATACTGCTTTCAGTGGGTACAGAAAGACCTGCAGATAACCATTGGGAGACTAATTATGCACCGTGTTAGAAGAGGCCCTGAAGCAGGGGAGTGGAGCCTGTTAAGAAATGCATGTTTTGGGCCTCAATAGACCCTAGACGAAGATAGCTGGTTAGGGGGAAGAACGGGTGGAAAGTCTGGGAGCCAGGAAACAGATTCTTTCTAACAAGAATCTTACTATCCTCTGAAACCTCTCTGATCCTCATTCAAGGTAGACAAAGCCCCCTCTGACCTCTGGCCTTTACCCCACAGGCTGAGGCAGATGTGGCCTCCCTGAACCGCCGCATTCAGCTGGTAGAGGAGGAGCTGGACCGGGCACAGGAGCGCCTGGCTACAGCCCTGCAAAAGCTGGAGGAGGCTGAGAAGGCAGCTGATGAGAGTGAGAGGTGAGCAGGGGGACTCCCAAGGGGTGGGCTGGGGAGGGTCTGGGAGCCGGTCTCTGCTGGTCTTGACACCACTTCCGCCCCTCTCCCTGCCATTCAGAGGAATGAAGGTCATTGAAAACCGAGCCATGAAGGATGAGGAAAAGATGGAACTGCAGGAGATGCAGCTGAAGGAGGCCAAGCACATCGCCGAGGATTCAGACCGCAAATATGAGGAGGTGACAGCCCTGTCCCACTTTCTTCTCCCCCCCAAACCCCAGATACTCCCCGTAACTCACCCAGGCTCTGCTCCTTCTCTCCCTCATCCCCCAGGTGGCCAGGAAGCTGGTGATCCTGGAAGGAGAGCTGGAGCGCTCAGAAGAAAGAGCCGAGGTGGCTGAGAGGTAAGGGTACCCTGGGCGGCAAGTGAAACTCGGCCTGGTCCCGTGGCTGTGGGGCACTCTGGACAGTGGGAGGCAGTTTCCCAGGCTTGGGGCCATAGGGACAGGTCCTGTCCTCTGACCCCTAACTGCTGCCCCCAGCCGAGCCAGGCAGCTGGAGGAGGAGCTCCGAACCATGGACCAGGCCCTCAAGTCCCTGATGGCCTCAGAGGAGGAGGTAGTGACCTCTCTGGACCTTTCTGGGCAATGGTGCCTTCTCTCAGCTCACCTTTCCCCTGATCTCAGGCTGTTCTCTCACCTGCTGGGGGTCGGGAAGAGCCTGGGGCCTTCAAGTTCTGCTCACTGTCACTCTCACAACTTTGCTCTTCTCTTCTCTCCTCCACCCTTCCCCAACTGTGCCGTCTTCACTGCCTCCCACACTATGCCCTCACACCCTCCCCCTGCCACACACCCCCTGCAGTAAATGTGGGGACCTAGAGGAAGAGCTGAAAATTGTTACCAACAACTTGAAATCCCTGGAAGCCCAAGCGGACAAGGTAGAGGGGGGTAGAGGGGCAGTGAGGATGGGGTCCTGCAGGGGAGGGAGGCGATGGGCCCAGGCAGGGAGGGGCTGGGTGTTCCCTGGAGACAAGATCAGGAGCAGCCTGTGGACTCGGTGGAGCGAAGGATTTGTGGAGGCGATCTACTAATGGCGTGTATATGTCCCTAAAAGTATTCCACCAAAGAAGATAAATATGAAGAGGAGATCAAACTGCTGGAGGAGAAGCTAAAAGAGGTGAGAGTCTTAGGGCACCTGGTGACTCAGTCGGTTGAGCATCCGACTCTTGATTTTTGGCTCAGGCCACGATCTCGCAGTTGGTGTCGGGCTCCATACTGACAACGTGGAGCCTGGTTGGGATTTTCTCTCTCCCCCTCTCTCTCTCTGCCCCTCCCCTGCTCACTCGAGTGCACACATGCTCTCTCTCTCTCTCTCTCTCTGTCTCAAAATAAATAAATAAACTTAAAAATAATAATAAAGTAAAAGAGGTGAGAGTCCTTCCAGTCCCCACTGTCCCTTCAAGCCCCCCATCCCCTCCAGAGACAGCCTGTGGCAGGGACTTTGGAAAAAGGGATGGAAGAGGAGGTTGACTTAAGTGAAAGTATCTGGGAGGCCTAATCTTTGTCATTCTCCCGTCTTACCTCAACTTCCAGGCTGAGACCCGAGCAGAGTTTGCCGAGAGGTCTGTGGCAAAGTTGGAGAAGACCATTGATGACCTGGAAGGTAAAAGGGATACTCCCCTGTATCCAAAGCTTTTTAAGCAGGTCACACTCCCCATGACTATCAGTCTGTCCCTTATTTTCCCATCCCATAATACTTGCCACGGATAAATTAGTGTTGGATCACCTGGGATTCCACCAGCTCCCAGGGTGTGACCCGCCATCCGAGGAGTTGTACCTGGTTGCAGTGTGTCAACTCCAGTGCTCCTCAAACATGAGTGTGCATGAAAACACCTCGGAGAATTTTTAAAACACAGCATCCTGGGTCCTAATCCAAAGTAGTTGCTGACTTTGGGCTGGAGAATTTGTATATCTAACAAGCTCCCCGGCAATGCCAATGCTGCTGGTCCTCAGACCACACTTTGAGTAGCACTGACCTAGACAATCCTGTCTCCAAGTGCAACATAATAGAGCTGTGTCATAGAGACTTATTAAATATGGAGAGATTTGGTTTAATATCTAGGTTTTCACGACATTAATAGGAAATACTGTTTTAAGCTAGATTTAGTGAAAACGAACATCTGGGTATTTGCTAGTCTGTGACTATTTCTCATTAGTATCAAGAATGTTGTGCCTAAACTGCATTTTCTTTTTATTCTATAATAACCATTTCACCTTCATAATTCCCACTTCTCATGCTTCCAGGCTTTCAGGCAAGCCTCAATTTTATCTCCAACTTTAGGACCTTAGACCCTTCTGGCTCCAGCACCCTCCCCCTGAATCAAGCATTCCTGCTTATTCAAAGCACTGTACCCCCATGTCCCTGGGGGAGGTAGGAGCTCCAAGGGGAAGAACCAGTTTGGGCTACAGAGAAAAACAAGAGAGACAGGGATACAGAGAGGGGAGGAGGGAGCCCTGATGGCTGTCCAGCTTGTTCTCCAGCCTGTTTCTCTCACTCCATCTTTGTCTACCTCTCTCTGATTCTTGTTCTCTTTCCATTACCCTCTCTCCTTCCTTTCCTCTTTCCCTCCATTCCCTCTTCCCACACTCCCACCTGGTCCCCCTCCCCATGATCCCCCCCCCCCCCAGACGAAGTCTATGCACAGAAGATGAAGTACAAGGCCATCAGTGAGGAGCTGGACAACGCACTCAACGACATCACCTCCCTCTGAGCCCCACGCCAGTGTGGCCCCCTCAGCCCCTCTTCTCCTCTCCTTTCCACTCTCTTTGTGGGGAGGGGGCAGTCAGGAGGAACAAAGTTGTCAGCATCGCACAGCCAGGCTGGGCGCAGCCTCGGAGAAGCCCCACCACACCTGCCGCCCACCCTGGCACTTGCTTCACCCTTCTATCCAACCACTCACTCCACCCTCCAGCCTCTACCTCTTTCTGCTGCTTAATAAACTCAACTTGGTCTCCATGCTGTCTTCCTGCCCTCCAGAGAGCACTTCTATCATCCCCACAGAAACCCTGGCTCTTACAGACACCCCCAATCTTGTGCCCCCTCCTCCCCTGCTGAGCTCACCCACAAAACACTGTGGCCCATGCCAGAACCCCCTCCACATGGCACCCTCAGTCTGTCACCATGTCACTGCTGCATGTGGGCATGCATAACCCCATCAGTCACCATGAGCCCTCTAGTGCCTCTGACAGACATGCTCTTCGGCAGACCCAGGTCTGTCACTAACCTCCAAGCATTCAGCTGCAGTTCTGGGATTTAAGGGAATGACTGGAAGGGAAGTGGGTGGGGAGGTGCCGAGGAAGCGCAAGAAGGTTGTGAAAGGTCTGGCTGGGGTAAAGTTTGGAAAAATGTCGGATGCCAACAACATGGGGCTTTCCCTGCAGGTCTGTTTTCTGCCTCAAGTCTATGTCTGTCTGGTCCTTCCTTTTCTGGTTCAGTCTTTGTCTTTCCTTCCATTTCTAACACTCTTAAACCTTTTAAAGAAGGAGGGCAAATTAGTTCATGACTCAAGCCTTCCCATCCCACCCCATGACCCTGAAGCCTTGAGTCCACGTCCGTCTTGGTTAGTCCATCCATTTGCCCTTGGCACCGGGTCCTCAGACCTCTAAGTGCTTATGTCTTCCTATGCCTCCAACCCACACCAAGTCTGTTTGTCTCTCCCCATGTGTCCCTGCCCTTCCCCCCCCCATCTCCCCCCATGTGTCCCTGCCCTTCCTCACGTGCTGCTTCCCCTCACAGAGACCTTGGCCAGCGCCAAGGAGGAGAACGTGGAGATTCACCAGACTCTCGACCAGACCCTGCTGGAACTCAACAACCTGTGAGGGCTGGCTCTGCCCCCCAGCGGGGCGATAGTTGCTGTCCCAACTCAATAAAATGGATGTTACCTGCGTCACAGGGCCCTTTAAACCTTTCTTTGGTGTTGGCGATGGTGGTAGTTTCCCAAAGTGGAAAAGGCTAAGAGAATGCCTGAGGGGAGCAATGGAGTTGGAAGGCCCCCTGACTGAACAGGGCCTGAGTCCAAGCTCTACACTAGGACTTCCTTTTCAAAGGGAGCCAAGGGGTGGGGGCACCGGGCTCATTGAGGAGGGTTATGAAGAGGCTGTGTGAAGCAGAGAGGCCCCACAGGGCTTGGGGGGAACATCCTGGCCCTACTACCCGCAGGGCAAAGGAGCCCGCTGTCTGCAGCACTGCCCCATTCCAGCAGGCTGCTGGGCCAGACAACACAATCTGAAGGCAAAACTGCAAAGCTACACAGATTTATTTGAGCAGGGTTAAAGACCAAAAGCCTCACTATGATTTTAAGCCTAGAGGCTAAGCCTGCCCTGCCCCCCAGACACATGCACTGCTGCATGTGTGCGCACACACGGCCATTCTATTTCAGTCACTTCCACCCCCTTTCTGATAACATCTGTGGTAGGCAGACAATGCCCCCCACCAAAGATGTCCACACCCTCATCCTGTGAAATATGGCCTCACACAGGAAAAGAAATTTTGTGATTAAGGTAAGGATTTTGAAATTGGGAGAGTATCCTAGGTTATCTGGGTAGGCCCAATGTAATCACAAAGGTTCTTATAAGAAGGAGGCAAGGTCAATGGCAGTTAGAAGAGATGTGACAGTGGAAGCATGAGGCTAGAGTGATAAAGAGGAAGGGGCCACAAGCCAAGGAATGTTTGGCTTCTAGAACCTGAAAAAGGAAACCCTCCCCTCAAAGTGTCCAGAAGGAACCTGCCCTTATACCTTGACTTCAGCCTATAAGATTCATTTTGGACTTCTGACCTCCAGAACTCTAAGAAGATAAATTTGCATTACCATAAAGTGTGGTAATTTGTTAAAGGCAGCAATAGAAAATGAATACACCACCCTGATTTAGAGAACAAAGCTGCCTTCCATATATTTTATTAGAAACTTTTATTTAAAAAAATATTTGGACCTTAAAAAGGAAGTGATGTAAAGGGTAGGACAGGACAGTCTCCAGCTCCCCTTCAGATTCTTCTGGCTGGCTTCTCTGCACATTCTCCAAGTTCCAAGGACTCTAGGCAACAGTCTCGGTGACCTCTGCTGGGTGGTAGCTAACATTCCCTTTGGTCCCACTTCGGAGTCTACACAAAACAAAAGCCTAGTCAGAAAACTGCCCCTCCAGATGAACTCATTTGCACACAAAAGTACATGAAACTTCTGGACTCCAGCCAGGGAGGTGGGGCAGTGCCTGAGGAAGAAGGGCGCAAGGAAGCGGGTAGGTATACCTCTGCTGCCTTCTCATTTGCACAAGGAAGGCGATGCAGGTGACGGCAAAGAGGAGGCCAAAAACCAAGGCCAGGATGTCACCTGGAGGGAGAGGAGAGGCCGCCTCAGAGTGAAGAGTCTAGGATTCAGCCCGCTTCAGTATATTCCCCCTCTGCCCCCCAGGTTTTTCAGCTGCCCTCAGTGTCTCAGAATCCAGAAGAAGCCCTCAAAGGGATGGGGGTAGATACACAAGAACAAGTAAGATAAACACCTTTTTTACCTAAAAGCAAGTAAAAGAGGTTGTTTGGGAAGGAGGATGCTAGATTTCTGGGGCTTCTTTCTAACCAACTTTTGCCCTGGGGACAACAGAGGAGCCCCCGCCCTTGATCTGACCCTCTTTCTTATTGGGGTTGGAGGTCTATTCTGCAGAAAAGGAGAAGGGGTACAGGTGGCCCTAGCCCCTGAGGCTGAACAGTGCCAAGGGGTCAGGAGCCAGAGAAGGGGCACAGACTCACCAGCAGCAAGGCAGGGATTCTGGTGGACTGAAGAGAAAAAGGAGACATTAGAACCAGGGGCTGTGACTACCAATGACAGACACAGGCACAAAGGAAGACACATGGGACGATGAGGGACCTGTGGCCAGGGGGGACATGGCAATATGGGTCACCACCAAGCTGCACCTGGCTCAATGGTCCTGGGGCTGCTCTCTACTCCAGCCGGGAAGGAGGCCTCGATCATTCGCCCATTCAACGGCTGCGTCTCTCGGAAGTTCATCTGTAGCCGAGCATCATCAGGTCCCCACAGGGAGGCAGAGAGGGTGTGGAGCTAGGGAGGTCAGTAGACAGGGGGGTGGGCTCATGACAAGAAAAGGAAACGTTCACAGGCCTACTCACAGCCAGCACCTCAGGGCTTCAACCCCTTTGTCCCCTCTTCCCCCATAAGGCCCCCTCATCTCCTTATGCATCTTGATCTCATCCTTATACCTCTTTCCCCCACATCCCCTATGTCACCACCATGCCCCAGCCCCACCTGCTTAGCACTCAGCCTCACTGTCTGGTTGAACACAGTCCAGATGACCCCCTGGGCACAGGGGGGTGTGGTTAGAGACCCCTCATAGCGGAAGTAGCGGCTGAGGTCAGAGGGCAGCAGTGCAGATACATCCAGTCCTGGGACCCAAGTCTCTGAGTCTGCGGAGAGGACCTGTGCTGGAGTCCCACCTAGATTTCTCCCCTCCAAAGCTTTTGGGTGCAGGGATATAGTTTCATCTCCCAGAAGCCAAGCGGAGGCAAGTTCCTGAGAGCACTTCTTCACCAGGTGTGTCCCTTCCCATAACTCAGCACAAGACATAACTCAGAAAAAGATAAAGGGCTGAGGGGCCTCCCAGAGTGAAAGAAGCGCTCCTTAGGTGCTCCTTCTGACTCTTCACTCTTACTTTGCATACTATGACAACATGCTGGACTACAGGTTTAAGCCCAAAATGAACGAAAAGGGAAAGTGAGCTGAAGAACTTAGATGTTTGAAACTATAAAAAACAGACACAAAAACTCAAAAAGCACAGTTCCTTCTAGTTTAGTAAAATCTAAGGTCCAGTAGTGAGGTTTAAAATGACCCAGAGTGGCTGAGAAGGGAAAGATTTCTAACAAAAGTACAAATTTAAGGTATTTGATGCTTGTGAAGGAGAACTAGACAGTTCTCAGAAAACTTTTAGCTCCCCAGACTCAACCTCTTAAGTTCCAAATGCTATTTTATTTTTGCAGTCTTTTGTTTTGTTGTTTTGGCTCTTATTTTGTTTTTTGTTTGATTTTGGGTTGCTGGGTTGTTTTATTTTGTTTTACCATAAAGCCTGTGGGTAGCAGTATGCTTGCGCCTGTTAACCTCTTCTCAGCTTCACAGTTATTGTCAACACCATAGTCAGTCAGCTCACATGTCGCTTCCCTGCCTGTGGGAGGGGGACCATCTCCATCCTCTCACCTGAGGCTCCCCAAAGGTAACTCTTCATGAACAAGAGTACTGAGGGTAGTGGCCCGACTAACAAACTGACCTTCCTCAGCGATTTCTTCCAAATGTGACAGCAACTGCTCATAGGCGCTGTTTTCTTCTGGGCCCTCCTGGGAAATAACAGTACAAGACAAGCTCTTACAGGTATCTAGGGCCGTGGCTAGAGGCCTGAAGATGAGGTAGGCTTCCCTTAGCCCTCCTCCACTTCTCAGTTCTGAGAATGCTGGGGAACACAAAATCTTATGTATTACTACTCATTTTACTTCCACTTTGCAAACTAACCTAATATGCTTGGTGGGCTGGTTTTCAATGGCAAATTGGAAGAGGAGGAAGATAGGCCACTTTACTAGGATAGAAGGCTCTCAGTGACCTGGATCCTACTACCTTTACCAGTCTCATTGAGCCCACCTCCATGGTCTCCCCACAGAAAACCATAATAACCTTTGTATTCTCATTACCTCTGCATTCACCTTAATAATTCATGTGTTTGACTTTTGTAGCAAGGACATGCTATTTCAGAGGCACTTTTCTGAACTTTGTGCTGTCAGGGTGGCATTAAGTAGTCAGTTAGGCAGTGACTGAGCCTAGAAGGTACCTCACCATCCCTCCACTATACTAGTCTCTTCTAATCACTGTGTATGTAGCCTTGATCACTACAGATCCAAAGAGGTCACTAAATGTTTCTTTAGGCTTTATCGCATTTCACAAAGTGGAAATTAAAGGAGTAAGCAAGAAATCACTCTTCCTGGTGTCCTGTCCATTCCACCTGCCATTCCCTGAGTGGGCCATATTCTTAGTCCACATATACTGTTGGCTCTGTGTGGAATATCTCATTTTCTTTCCCACTAGTGAAGGCTTCCAAGTTTCACCTCCTCTGTTAAGTTTTCCCTGGCCACCTCTCTTACTATGTGTCCTTTGTATATGTCTATCATTTCAGCCTCTCCCACTGGTGGTGGACTCCTTAGAGACCAGGAACCACAGTTTCTGACTCCTTGGTGTGGCTCAACTCCCGGCTTACAGTGGGTAGGTGTTGAATGAATTAATCAGTGAGTGAATGAGGACTGCCGGGGGCCGGGGTGAGTATGCTAGGATGGGGTGTCTGGGGTCAAGATACACTGAGCTCTGGGGTACGGGGAAGCAGGGAATAGGGGTGTCCAGGGCTGGTACCTGCAGAAAGGCGGCCAGCACGGCTAGTCCCCCCGGGCGCCCCAAGGCCTCATCAACTTTGGCAAATGCAGTGCTGAGGTGAACCACGTGGATCTGGAGAGGAACAGAGGGTAGGAGTGGACAAGATACCCCGCCCAGCGCCCCCCTTCGCCTCTCCGCTGCGCGCTCACCTCGGCAGGGAAACGGTGGCCGTCAACCGTGTGCTCCGAGCCCGGGCGACCCGCAGCCCCCCAGTGCAGATGCAACTGCAGGGCCCGGTACTCCCGCCCGGGACCCAGAGCCATTTCCAGCCCCGGAGGCAGGGTCAGTTGCACTACGAGGGAAGAGCCCAGTGAGCCGGGAGAGCCAGCCTACCTGGGAGGGCCAGCCAAACCCCTTAGCACAGCCCCCACCCGCCTTCTATTATAGGCCAGGTTGCATCCCCAGATAGCCTCCGCCCCTTCCCGGAGGCTCCCCTCACCGGTGTGGCCATTGTTGCGCAGGCGCAGTTCTGGGAGAGGCGGGAGCTCAAAGCCTAGGAGTTCCAGGGGTTGCAGGGCGGGGCAAAATGCGGCGAGCTCCGGGCGGATATCTACCGGCGATTGGAAGCGGCCTGCGCAGGCTGGGGACACCTGGGGCCAGGGCGGGTCGGCTGGAATGAGAGAGTGTGGACTGGAAGTCTAGTGACAAGACCAGGAACTGTTAGGGAAGCAGGGTAGAAAAAGTGAGGGGGTGGAGTGAGAAAGAACCGGGCGGGAAATAGAAATCAGGGATGTGGACCGACACAGGCAGCGGGCGGCGGTGTTGGGGACTCGCAGTCGTAGATGCAATGAGTGGGACGCACAGGACCAATGTTCGGGGATAGCTGGGGGTTCAGATCAGCAGAGCAGGATGCCCAGGTTGGGTCTGTGCAGGGGGTAGGTGTCTCACCTCCATAGCGCCAATGACTGTGGTCATCTCCTGCATAAATGACAAGGATGAAAAGCCTTTCTTTAAGCCCAGTCCCTCCCCAGCGTCCAGCATGAGGTGGGTCCCCCTCACTAGTAGGGGTTCTCCAACTCAGATGCCTTACAAAGGCATAGCAGGTAAGGCAAATGCCTTAAGTGGCTAGGTATAAAGCACAACAGATTGCAAACAAACATAACACCATAGCTTGGTAGCCCAACGATCCTACTGGCCCCAGAGATACTAGTTTGCAATCACTGTCTTAGAGTCTCTAAAGTGGGCCAGGGCCTCAGTCTCCAGGCCCAAGTCAGTCGACCCTCTCCCCTTTCTCCCTGTGTCCAACTCCCTTCCCAAAGTTCCTGGGTTCTGAGTCAAAATAGCAGGATCCTCTACTTGCTATTCCTTCTTCCTCCTAGGTCTCAGTTTCTTCAGAGGAGGAAAGATGGTGGGGTAGCAGAGAAAGAGCAGGAAGGGTCTGTAGAGATCACCTCATCTGCAGTCTACAGACCCTTCCTGCTCTTCCTCTGCTACCCCACCCCCATCTTTCCTCCTCCCTCATATTCTTATTTCTCTTATGTCTTCTCTCTTTCCACATTCCTCAACTTTCTCCTCCCCAACCATACTCTTTCTTCTTTCTCATCTCTTTCTGTTTCATCTCCTATCTATGCTTTTTTTGTCTCCATTCATCCCCTTCTAGCTCTGAAAGGGGGAAGGGTCTGGTGGCATGAGATCCCCCAAGGATGGAAAAAGCTACTGTCAGAGTATAGGTTCCTCCCCTTCCCTGAATAATCCCTGCCTGGGTTGGGGTTTAGTGGGGGGAGGAAAACCTCCTGGAACCTAGATTTGGAGGGCTGTTGACCACTTACCTTTGTTGTGCCTGTGGGCATTATTCTGGGAGCCTGGAGTATCCCTGGGTACCTCAACAGTAGGTAGATCCTCTAACTTCAGAGAGTTCTCTTCTCCTGGTTCAGTCTTCATTCCAGATGGGTCCTCTCCAGGTGGGTCCCCCTCTCCAGGTGGATCCTCCTCTCCAGGTGGATCCTCTTCACTGGGTGGGTTCTCCCCATCCAGTTGATCATCTTCCCCAGATGAATCTCCTCCCAACCCAGGTGACCCCTGCATCCGGGACAGGCTCTGGGGATGGGCAGGCACCAGGAGCAGCAGTAACAGCAGCAGTTGCACAGTAGGGCCCCGGGAAGGGGCCGGGATCCACAGAGGGAGCCAGGGACTAGGGCACAGGGGAGCCATGCGGCTGACTGTGGGGTGTCCCAGACACAGTGTGTACGGGCTGTACGTGCATCGGAAACAGGAGCTGGGTGGGGGAGGAGCAAGCCTGGAGGGGAGCAGGCTGACTCACAGAGGGCCCTTTTGTAGAGATGGAGCCAAAGTCCCGTAGGTCTGCCTGGCCCTATGCCCCTTCCCCGATACCAAAGCCTGGGTGGGGGTGGAGTGAGGGGCAGGTATGTGCACAGGCAGGAGGTTATCGGGGTCACAGGCTCAGCCTGGAACCCAAGGCACCACCTGGCACAGGCTCCCCCTGGCACCGCCCAGCTGCTTACCAGCCAGCCTCAGCTAACCCTGGCCTGCTTCCCAGCCCCAGGCAGAGAGGGGGAAAGACAGGGAGCTGGGGCCCCCACAGCTTCTGGCTAAGAGGGGAAGCAGCCCATGTATATCTCCCTGGCCCAGACAAGGAGCAGGTAAAGGGGTAGGACAAGCTGCTGGGGAGGCCTGGGGTGCGTGGACAGATAGGCAGGCTAATCTGAATATAAATGGAAAACTGAATATATGTAGGAGAGGGACTCTGATGGGCTTAAACTAATTTATTTATCATATTACACCTCTGCTCAAAAACCTTCATTGGCTTCCATCTGTCCACCTTCTTCTTCTAGTTGACTTCCAAGTCCCATCAAAATCTTACCCAAGAAGCCTTTCCATTTTATCTCCTACTACTCTCCCTCATACTCCATTCAAATTAAACCATTCATTTCCACCCCACCCCCCAGACTTTTGACCACCTTTGTTCATCTAGTGTCACTCTTATATTTAACAGTTATTTAGCATCCACTATGTCCAGTACTGGCCTATGGACTAAAGGTACAGAAATGAATAAAACACAGTGTCTGTCCTAAGGAGCTCACTGTCTAGTGAGTGAGGGCAAACACTATCACAATATTCAGGGGAGAGAGATCAATTTTGCCTCAGAAAGTAATACAGGAGTAGGCAAAATTTGATCAGGACTTTGAAGAAGTAGAAATTCAATTACTAAAAACAACGGGGAGAGTGGTATTCTGTGCAAAGAAAAGGCATCAAATATCTTGTGCAAGAGAATGACAGAATCCAAGTCTCATACTAGGTTGTGTTGATGGCTAGTGTGCAACATGGATTGGAAGGGAAGAGTGGGTGCAAGGAGATGAAAAGTAAAAGGACCCCAAGACTTGGGGTTCCCAGTCTGCCTACTCATTTGAGAAACATTTATTGAGACTCCTCCAATTCTCCAGGGACCATTCTAAGCCCTAGGGATACAGCATTGAACTAGAGAACAGCTTCTACTGTTCTGTAGGTCACATTCTTTTTTTTTTTTTTTTTTTTTTTCTTTCTGTAGCTCACATTCTAATAAGGTTTCTATGGCTTCAACAAACCAGAAGAGAGTCAGGCCATCTCAGGAAGTTCGTATCTGGGGCTACCATTCAGTACGTATGTACCAGTTTGGTTGTATGGATTAGAGAAATATATTGAAGTATTTCTAACCCTGTTGAGAACTAGCCCCTAGCTTCCGGGTGCTCTGCTACCTCACTTCTTCCTGGGGACTCTAATGATCTCTTATCTAAAGAGGTAATGCCTGGAACAGCAGAGGCCCAAGGACCCCATTTGAATGTCCCAACCAGCTTCTAGTACATGAATCAGTACTTGTGTACCCACTACCCTGTTAAATAGTTTTACTCTCTCGTCTGTATACCTTCTGTGGTTCAAGACTCAGCTCAAAGGCCACCTCCTCCACTCTATACCACAGGAAGAGATTTCTGGTGCCTCTGAACCACCCCGGTTCTTTGCCTGCCCTTGCTAATTACCTTGCCCACCATCCAATTTATATTATGGTGATTTATTACATTTTATCTGGTCTAATAGCCTTGAGTTCCATAAGGGCAGGGTCCAGTATTTGATTAAGTCTTTTATTCACTAACCATTATTGAACATTTTTCTCTCTGCAGATCACCTTGCCAGGACTTGAGAAAAACCAAATTGACTAAGACGCCTTCCCTGCCCTCAGGGAGCTCATTGTCAATGACTTGTGTTTGTCAAACCACAACTGTTCCAAGAGCATGACATTGCATTTTTATAGCACCCCAAATTATCTGCCTTGTCAGACTGTCAGACTGTATACCAAAACTTGCACAGCTGAACAACTGCTGTCCTCCAAGGAGGTGGTCAGCCTAGCAATCTAGGTTGCTATTTCTGGAGCCAAATTGAGAGCCATCTACAGAAATCTGATCCAGTGTGTAATGTGGAAGGTCAGCTCATTGTCTGGGTTAGCTGTGATGTCAGCACCTTGGTTAGACACTGACACATGGAAGATACATGTTAGTATCTGAATTGGATGGACCTAAACAAGAGAATGTGGTAATGACTTATCTAGTTGAAGTGGAGAAGGTCATGGGAAGCACAGAGGACAGAAGCACCATGTTAACTGGTCTCGAGTCTGTATGTGTGATCTTTCTCTCACATCCATTCCAGCTTTACTTCATTTTCCCTCTTTCCAAATGTTCTTCATATTTCCATTGTTTTCCTTTCTAGGTCTCTGTCAGGATCCCCTGGTACACTGCTCTGCAGTGCTGTATATAATTACACACATCTCCCTACCATCTCAGTTGCTTTTGGCCAGTTGCTTTTGGCCAGCCTAGATCTGCATCTATGTGCAGGTCTCTCTCTGTTTTGGTGTTTTATTTTTTTGTTTTTTAAAATGTTAATTTATTTTTGAGAGAGCATAAGCGGGGGAGGGGCAGAGAGAGGTGGACAGAAGATCTGAAGTGGGCTCTGTGCTGACAGGCTGACAGCAGCAAGCCCCATGTGAGGCTTGAACTCACCAACTGCAAGATCATGACCTGAGCTGAAGTAGGACACTCAACTGGCTGAGCCACCCAGGTTCCCCTCAGCTTTTAAATTTAATTAAATTTTGAATTTAATTCCCCATGGTGCTATCTTTCTTAAGCTCTTTGTTTCTGTGTGTGACTGTGTCTCTGGTGTGGGCGGGGAATGTAGACTCTGACCCTGGATCGTGTCTTTGCAGCTGGGAGTCTGCCAAATCCTAAAACAGGTTTGAGCTCCCAGAGTCTTGTTTCCTGAGCATGTCCAGGTTGGGTCATGGCATACTCAGGACCAACTGGCTGGGGCACCACCTGCCTGATTCATGACCTCTCTGTGGTGTTTAAGGCCAAAGTGTTTGGTCATTAGGGTCTGTGTCTTCAGACATTGAGGGCCACGTTTCTGCTCATCCCATGGTTGCAGAAGAGACTCATGGTGATACTAATTACAATGGGATTATCTGTCCCCTTCTACTCTTGAACTCTTAGTGTGGACTGTCCCACATTCACTGGAGACAGTGTAAACAGTCCTCTACCTATATGGTATCACCAGTTTCCTTGCAACTGGAGTCCAAGGCAGTCTGACCCAAACTTTCTCTTTCCGCCATCCAACCCTTCAAGTTGTTTTCCCCTGACTTAAGTCCAGCATATCTCTTTGGAATTCTTAGAATGTCAGAGAGCTAGAGGGGACCTCAGAACCCTGACAGTACCCTGGTTCTTGGTTTGGGGTCCAAATTCCTAGGAGTCCACAGTGGTAGGAATGGGGTCTGAAGGTTTCTTAACATTTTGGTCTTTAACAGCATTTCTTTCTCTAATTAAAAAGTAATGCATGTATGCTCAAGCAGAAAACTTGGGAAAAGGAGAAAAACAAGGGAATTTTAAAAGAGCCCTATATTTGAATTATTCACCCTTTTAACCTCAGTGATCCAGTGCCTGGCACAGATTAGGTGCTTAAAAAAATATTTGTGGAGTGCATTAACTTTGATCCGATCACTTAGAGATAACAACCACAATTACCTCAATTGTTTATCCTTCCAGTCAGTCACATATATGCTATACATAAATGGGATCATATTGTACAAGCAGCTTTGTAGCATGCTTTGTTTGGTCGTGACAATACACTATATGTTTTTCCATATTGACAGGTTTTTTTTACATCATTTTAAAAAGTTTATTTATTTATTTGGGGGGGGGGGTGGGCAGAGAGAAGAGAGAAAGAATCCCAAGAAGGCTCTGCCCAATGTGGGTCATTATAGAGCCCAATGTGGGGCTCCATCTCATGAACTGTGAGATCACGACCTGAGCCAGAGTCAAGAGTTGGATGCTTAACCGACTAAGCCACCCAGGTGCCCCAAAGCCCCCACCATTTTTAATGCTTTCATATTATTCCTTCAAATAGCTGTACCATAATTTTCCTAGCCAATTCTCTACCACTGGATATTTAGATAGTTTCTAGTTTTCTGTTGTTACGAACAACACTGTACCACCCATCCTGGTATACATATTTTTGTCCACATATCTGTTTCTTTAGGATGCATTCCTAAAAATGGAATTGCTAGGTCATAAGAGTAAGCACATTTTAAGACTTCTCATACATACAAGACGGCACTGCCAATTTACCCTCCAGGGCTACTGCCAATTTTTTGAAAGACCTAAGTAAGGAAAATCTGGTCCATTTTATCTTTGACTAGGTAGCACCGACTAATCAACCACAAGCTTTAGCCTTTGGCCCGAATTACAGCAATTCGACCACCACGTTGGTTATTGACATTTGCTGACCAGGAGCTAATTGGTTGTCAGGTTTTGGATCTGTATGAAAGGAGAAAACAAGTTAGTAACTTAAAACCTATCAACTTTTGTCCGAGGGGGGCAAAATATTCAATCCTTGTGACCCATGAGGTTTCCTAGTAGTGAAAAGCACTGGGGACGACTGTGCCCTAGTGTCTGGCACAGGCCAGGGGCAATATGTACCATAACTATTGTCCCCTACCTTATTTTACTGATGGGACACTGAGGCCCTGCCGGTGTCCTACCTCAAGGTCCAGACTGCTGCCTCAACTTCGCATAACTCAGAGGAGGGCAACCTACCTGCCCCACCCGACGCTGCCCGAGCGGGCTTCGCGCGCCTACAGCGCCGCCCTGGCGGTAGGGCGAGGCCGCAATGGCAGAGACTGGATGCGGTTCAGTGGCCCCCGCTGGTGCTCTGTCCTGTGCGGAGCCTCCCGACGCCAGGGGGCGCATTCTTCTCCTCGGCCCTGCCCCAGGAGCCGTTGGAATTTGAATCACCGGCGGGCTGAGGCCGGAAGCATTGACCCCCTAGCCAGGCATGGAGAGGCCGGGAGCCAGTGCTCGGTGCCCCGTGCAAGAGCAGCGTGCCCGTTGGGAGCGGAAACGCGCCTGCACTGCCCGGGAGCTGCTGGAGACCGAACGGCGCTACCAGGAACAGCTGGGGCTGGTGGCCACGGTGCGGGCTGCGCATACCCTCCCGTTTGGGGCGGGGACCCCAGGGTATGGGAGGGTCTCCGCGAGGTCCCTGACCCCGAGTATAGTGGGCCTTGGACTGTCTCTCCTGCATAAAGGGAGCTCAGGCATTCTGCGGTTTCTAGCTGCGGCTTGGCGTTAGCTTCGTCTTCCTACAGAGTATATACCGGTATTCTCCTCCTGCAGTACTTCGTGGGTATTCTGAGAGCCAAGGGCACCCTGCGACCAGCGGAGCGCCAGGCCCTGTTTGGGCCCTGGGAGCTCATTTACGGCGCCAGCCAGTGAGTAGAAGGGGCGTGGGGAAAGAGAAGAGGGAGAACCCTGGCCTCTGGCAGTGCACGAAGCTTGGAGGGTGACCCGAGTTCAGATACGGAGTCTGCCAATTAACTCACCTGTGGTCTTGGCCCAGTGCCGTAACCTGCCCCGATTTCCCTCTGCAAAATGGGGTAATACCACTACCTCCGGGGCAAGGTTATGCGAATTAAATGAGGTGGTGCTTGCGTAGTTGTTGGACTGCTCTTTTACTGTCCTCACCCACGCAGAGAGCTGCTTCCCTACCTCGAAGGAGGGCACTGGGGACAGGGGCTGGAAGGCTTCTGCCCCCACCTGGAGCTCTACACCCAATTTGCTGCCAATGCAGAGAGGTCCCAGACCACCCTGCAGGTAACCTGAAGATGATCTCAAGTCCTTTCCCTCATCCCCTCTTGCCCCATACATTGCTTCTTCCTCTGGAGATACAAACTTCATTCATACTGTTACTACATTTATAGGGCCCTCTGGGTGCCCTGGTCTGTACTAAGTTCCCTGTAGGGGTCCTCTCAGGAGCACACAGCTTACAGAGGGCTGGGCACACAGATGGGTACAATATAAGGGGTGGCTTCTCCCCCTGCTGCCAACCCTTTCTTCATCACTCCAGGAACAACTAAAGAAAAATAAACGTTTCCGGAGATTTGTGCGACTTCAGGAAGGCCGCCCTGAGTTTGGAAGCCTGCATCTTCAGGACCTGCTCCCTCTGCCTCTGCAGAGGCTCCAGCAGTGAGTAAATTCACCTTGACTCAGCCAACTTCTCTGAGTCTGTATGACTGCCACTCTCAGCTTTGTGGGGTCGTATGGCTTCTGTCCCACTGCCTCTCTCTCTTCTGGGACAAACTGCTCCTAAGAACCTCACAAGAATACATGTGAACCCACTGGAGTACCTGGGGTCTGCAGCCTCAGGCCCTTAGCTGGGAATGTGGAACTCTACATTGAAGTGAGGGGCCTGTAATAGAGCTAGTGACAAGGTATCTGGAAGTTTGTTGAGATGAGAGGTTGGTCTAGCTTAGAATTTCTGTCCCTGGGGATGTTAAGAGCATATAGTGAGGTTGTCTGTAGCATCCTCCTTGGGTTGATTAACTTCATCATGGGATGTAGACTCCCAAATTATGCTCAGTCTGCTCCTGACTCTTTGGTGTGGGATGGAAGAGGGCCATGGGGTATGAGCCTAAGTTCTGAGTCCCAGATGAAAGGGTGGGGCAGGGGGACACAATAATCTGAAGTAGATCTTTCGGCCTTGAACTGAAGTGTGTGTAGGGGGTGATATGTAGGTCAGGCAGAGGGAATTTTTCCCGCTCTGCTTCCCCTCATGGACTTCCACCTGTCTAACTCCAGGTATGAAAATCTTGTCATGGCTTTGGCTGAAAACACAGGTCCCAACAGCCCTGACCACCAACAGCTCACACGTATGTTCTTGCTCCTCTGAAACACAGGCAGGAGGCTGCCTCTCCTGTATCCCTTTCTGGTTCTGACCTCCAACAATATCTGGTATGCCCCTATCTTCCACTGACATGTACACAATGTCCCTGTTGCCCTGCCTGCTCTTCAGGCGGTTAGACCCTAATCCTAGTCCCCTCCAGAATAGCCTTTCACCACCATCAGTCACCCACAGTCAAAGCTGTACTGGGAGTAGGGCTGGGGATGTTATTGCAGGGGCTGCCTGGCTGATCAGTGAGACTGCTCAGAGAGTCCACAGCATTGGTCAGAGACAGAAGAATGACCAGCACCTCCGGCGTGTTCAGGCTTTGCTCAGTGGCCGCCAGGCAAAGGGGCTTACCTCAGGTAGTCTGCACACTACTCCCCTTCTTCCCCCACTCCTCAATCCTCGAACTGCCCTTTTCTGACCCACCTTTTTCTGTATTGCCAGCACATACACCCTACTTCCTCAGCCTCCCCTTCCCTCTGTTCCCATGGATCGTGGTCCTAGAGCAGCACCAGAGTAACAGCTCTCCCACCCCTCAGGTCGCTGGTTCCTACGTCAGGGCTGGCTACTGGTAGTGCCTCCCCGTGGGGAGCCTCGGCCCCGAATGTTCTTCCTCTTCTCGGATGTGCTCCTCATGGCCAAACCTCGACCCCCACTGCATCTGCTGCAGAGTGGCACCTTTGCCTGCCGTGCCCTCTACCCCATGGCCCAGTGTCAACTCCACAGGGTCTTTGGCCACTCAGGAGGCCCTTGTGGTGGACTGCTCAGCGTAAGTTATAGCCGGGAGCCCCAGGTAAGGTAGGAGAGGCTCAAAATAGACCTCAAACACCTGTGTACCTAATTTATCTCCTGGGCCTGGGCCCCCTTCAGAGGAACTAAGCCACCTATATTGAGATAACAGGAGTTTGGGGTTCATAGTTCTCATCTCAGCCTGAAATTACGTCCATGGAAACAGCAAGGCCTTCACCTTTAGCCTGGACCTTTCTGAACTGTGCACTAAGAGGTGATTTCTCCCCAGCTGTCCTTTCCCTGTGAGAAGCTACTGCTTATGTCCACAGACCAGGAAGAGCTGTTGCGCTGGCACCACAGTCTGACTTTGGCCATCAGGTAAGTTGTGTCTTCCCTCAGGAAGACCCACGAGCTAGAAATGAGCAGTTCTAATCCTATCTCAGGTCCTCCATCTGCTGGGCCGCCCCCACCCCCAATGCCATGAGGGATTTTGTCTTAATAGAGTGCTCATGCCAGTGCCTGAACTGACCATCTTCTCTCCACAGCAGCCAGAAGAGCTAGAGGAATCTTACAAATTCCAGAACCCAGGATACTTGAGGGATAGATCAGAGTCAGGACTACAAAGAAATCTTCAGTACTAACCAAAACACAAAACCCTTCATGGTTTGAGAAGGGTCATTTTGTGTTTATTTGGGACCAACCAGCCTCTAAGAATAAGGAAACAAAGTCCGACCCAATTGAACCTCTGCTGAACCACCCCCTCCGATACAGATGAGGGGCTTTGGGACTGATAAGCCCGGTGCTGTGTTTATAGCTGGTCATTCATCAAGACTACAGCTTTGTAAACGTGGATGTTTTTATGTTGTATGCGTTTCTATAATTTATTTTCCCATTGGATTTTAGTAAAGTGGTTTGTTTTTGTTTTTGTTTTTGTTTTCCTTTTTGGAAAGGCCTCTCTATCTCAGCTCTGGGATTTGAGAAAGAGGGTTTTTTGTGCCAGGAAGGCTGGCATGATGGTGGTGGCCTCAGGAATACAAGGAAAAGAACTAGAGCTCCCTCTATCTATCAGCTCTCACACTGGAAGGTGGCCTCGTTTTGTCCTAATAAGGGAAGCTTTTCAAGAAGGCCCAGTTGTTCTTGGGCACCTAGTATGGGTGTGTGTATGGCCAGCTGGAATGGAAAAAGCACACAGGAATATCCAGTCACAAGAACAGACTTTGTTTTACTAAACCTTCAGCAGTCGTTCCTCCTCCCAGGCGGGGACTGGGGCCGCGGCCCTTCCCACAGCCTTGCTGCATCTTCTCCTTAGCCCCTGCTCCACTTCCCAGGGAGGAGCTAGGTTCCTTGTCTCTGTGCTCCAGTTCAAGGGCTCCTCCCAGGCCTGACTGTCACCAGCCTCCTCCTCCTCCTCCTCCTCCTCTACACATAAGTCCTCAGGAAAGGGTATGCTGGCCTCTGTGAGGGGAAAGATCGGGAATATTCCTGTCTCAGAAACAGTCGCTACCTCCACCAGACTCTCACCTCCCAACCTTTTACCTGGTTCTGGAACCTCCACACCCTTGTTTGGCTTGCTCTCTTGTAGCAGCTGGTGGATGGTTTGAAGCTTCATGTTCAGAAGCTCCTGCTGGGCTCCAGCCAGGGTAGTCACACTGCAGAAATATCCACTCAGAGGCTACCCAGTACATGTCCCCACCTCTTCCACCTATCACAAGTCCCTCTGGCCACAGGCTCATTGCTCTTCTTACCGCTCAAAAAGGGGGTCCAGCTGGGCCATCAGATTGTTCAGGTGTTGCTCTGTCTGGGCCAGCTGTTGTGTCAACTGGGCCAACTGTTGCTCTGGGGGTAAGGGAGAAAGGAGAGCAATGGTTATTTATGCCTTCTGCTGTCCCCTGATCCCCCACCAAACACAGACTTGTGCAAAACCCACCTGACTGCAGTGATTCTTTCTTGCCTGCCTCCTCTTGGAGAACAGCATTCTCATCTTTCCCCTGCTGTAGAAGAAGGAGAGGGCTATACTGCAGCAACAAGGTTCTCCATCACCTCAGTCTCCAAAGGCAGCAAGACGTGGATAATTTGTAGAGAAAGCTATGGGGTCTTTACTTCAGAGAATCACAATCACATCTAGTCAAGCTCCTCACCTGTGACCTGAAGCAGGTCAGTATGCCCCCCCTCCAGAGTCACGGAGTCTAAAGAAACACCTCCGGGAATGAGCAGCTGTCTCCAATTTGATAAAGCTCTGGTTGTTAGTTTATATACAAAACCAAAAATTGTCCTTCATGTCTCTTCTTTCCATGGTGCCTTCCAAAATCCTGTCTTTTCAACATCATAGCCACTCAGGAATTGGAAGACCATCTTCCTTGCCCACTGCCCTTCCCCATTGTCTTCTCTGGGTTAATAATGCCAACTTTATTCAGTTGGTGCTCATTTGACATGGTTTTCTCTGGTTGCTCTACTGAGCACATAATACTCTTAAGTAGCACCTTGAAGAGAATAAAATTCTCCAGGAGTGTTGTGAGCAGAAGATACGGTGCAATACCTTGTTGCTAGCATTGATTTGGGAAGTGGGAAGTTGTTATATCACACAACTGAACTTTATCATTCAACTAATGAACTCCTAACTTAAGTTTCATCCAGACAGTACGTGGGTCCAAAAATAGTATATATTATCATTTCTAGTTAAATGTCATCAGTGAATCCGGTCCCTCATCCTAGCCTGTCCATGATTCTATTTGGAATCATGATTAGCTATCCTTTTTAATTTCGTATCCTCCAAATTGGTTCAGCCCCCTATTTCCCAATGCAAATAAGTAATAGGGCCGGGGTTGAAGACAGAGCCCTGGGAGGTACTACTTTCCATTTCAACTATCTCAATACACCAAAATGTTCTGTCAGTTCACATTTCAGGGCCTCCTTTCTAAGGTGAACATGAAACTGTTTGGTACCTTGAACACTGGCTACAGCAATCCACACCTTGTGTCAAGACTGGAATCCTACCAGGAGCCACTTTTGTAGTATGGACATTTAGCTGTTGGGTTCAAATCCCAGCCCTACTAGTTACTACTTGCTCGGTAAGTTTGAGCAAGTGACTTAATCTCTTCATTATATTGTCGGGAGGATTAAATGTGGTGGTCGTTATTTATTTACAATTTACCAAATGCCCTTCACATCCGCTACCTCGATGGGTGCTTAAAATAACCCCATAATGTTGGGAAGCCAAGGAACTCTACTATATTCGTTTACAGACGGAAAGATGTGTCTTGTTCATGGTACCATAGCGCCCTCGTGGGAAATTCAGGCCCGGGGTATCCCCACCCCTGGTCGTCCCGCACCTGCAAACACTTGTACAGCACAAAAGCCACGACAGCTGCGGTGTACAGCGCCCCCAGAGGCAGAGCCCCGACCCGGGCCCGCTCGCGCTGGTCCTTGGGCGGCGGCCGTCGCCGGGGTTCCGCGGCCTCAGGGCCGACCTGGAAGGGGTCTCCTGCGGAGGAGGGCAGAGGCGGGTCAGTAGAGCTGGGGCCTGGGACCCGTGGGCAGTCCTAGCCTCCCTCCAGTAGCCCTCGCTGATACCTGGGTGTGCCCGGAGGTCGGGGCTGGAGCGGTCTCCGAGGACCCCGGGCAGTGCAGACACAAGTAGCAACCCCAGTACACCCACACATGAAACCGAGTCCGCCATTGCAGACCACAGAATGACGGCCCCGGACGGCGCCAGCGCTGTCCCGGAGCACCAGCGCGCATGCGTACACGGAGCGGTGTGTGTGGGTCCTGCTCGCGGCTGCACTGGGAGGCCACGCCCACTCAGCGTGTGGGCGGGGCAGGCTTATTAGCATAGGACTTTTGCCCTGCTTTCCTAAATTAATTAATTTCTTATCTAGTTAGGGATCCTATTAATCAGAAAGCTTCTAGAAGTCTACAGTCTTCTAAGATTATGCTGGAAAGTCGTTTTTATTTCTCATGCTACCAATCTATTCACCCTAACCATATGATGAATAGCGTCTTGGACCTATAAAAGAGTAGAGCCTGTACAGCTTTCCGCAGTTCGTGCTGAAGGCCTGTTTCCTAGGCTACAAACGGGGGACTTGTTCCTTATTAACGCCTAGGGGAAAGTCCCCGGACCGCGGGCAGAGAGTGCCACGTGCATGCGCATGTAGACCTTCCCTGTGTTTCACTGTAAAGTCCGCCAAGAAGCGACCCCCACTCCGCCCGTATACGGGAAGGCGGGGGGAGCTGAGCGGCGTGTTGCAGGGGTGTGTCCTCAGTCATCTCTCCTAGTTACGCAGGCAGTGCGTTTGTGCGCACCAACCACACGGGGCTCATTCTCAGTACGGCTGTAGTTTTGGTATATGCCACAGACATTTAGACTTTAGCTGGGACGCGTGGGGATCACCCTGGCATCGTCTAAGCCCCTCGGCAGGGCTCCTGCAGCCACGGAAACACCTCTTCCTCGTGTGGCTTAACACATTAAACAAAAAATTTTTAACACTGAGAGAGCGCACGAGCAGGGGAATGGCAAGAGAGAAGAGAGAGAAAATCCCAAGCAGACGCCCTTCGGTCAGCGGAGAGCCTGAGGCTCGAACCCATAAACCGTGAGATTATGCCCTGAGCCATGATGGGGGGGAGGGGCGAACACTTTTTTTTGTATCGTTATTATATATATATTTTGCAATTCCCTTTTCTTGCCACGGCCTTTTCTTCTCTACCCTCTCCAATGGGCAAAAATGCCTGTAATAGCCACTATTTATTGTGTACCATAGCACATAGTAGAATGTGGACTGATAGCCTGGACTAGCATCCTGCCTCCCCTATGAAAGCTAAATGACTTTGGTCAAGTTACTTAATTCTCTCTGTGCCTTAGTTTCTACTCTGAGGAATTTCCATTCCTCAGTGTGATAACGTAGTGATAACACAGATTTACCTCACTGCTGTTATGATGATTAAGTGGGATAATTCAAGTAAAATGCTTAGAATCGTGCCTACTTACTAGTGATTTTAACTTGAGCAGCTGCTTTGAGTCAGGCACTTGAAATTATAACTCCTGGGCACCTTCCACTGAGACTTACTTTCTGTACAGTCAATGACTATATGTACAACCTTCATATCTCAAATTGTGTTTCCTTCATTCAGAACCCTTAACTTCTTTTTTTTTTTTTTTTTTTTTTTAACGTTTATTTACTTTTGAGACAGAGAGAGACAGAGCATGAACAGGGGAGGGGCAGAGAGAGAGGGAGACACGGAATCGGAAGCAGGCTCCAAGCTCTGAGCCATCAGCCCAGAGCCCCACGCGGGTCTCGAGCTCACGGACCGCGAGATCGTGACCTGAGCTGAAGTCGGAGGCCCAACCGACTGAGCCACCCAGGCGCCCCAGAACCCTTAACTTCTAATTAGTGCAACTATTGTACTTTCTTCAAACTGATGAAATTTGAAGTGGGGTTCATGAGAGAACAGCTAAGAAAAAAATTCTTGAGACATTTTTGGTGCAAAAAGGTGATTTTATTATAGCATGGGGATGGTGCAGAAAGAACTGTACTGGGATTGTTAAGGAGTGACTTGATTATATACTTTTAAGTTTGTGGAGGGAAGGGGCATAGAGGTAAAGTAAGTTTCTAAGGAATTTTGAAGCAAGGCTTTCAGGACCTTGAGGGGCTAGTTGCTGTTAAGTAAGGTCACTTTTAGCGTTTAATAAAATATAAACTTTAAGGCACTAAGGCAGCTACGAGTTCTTTGAGGAAGGTCACGCTCTGCATGTTTCAGGTATCTATCAGTGGGCTTGCAAGCTGTAAGGAAATTTGAACTACATTTTTCTTGCCTTTGTTTCCCTGATCAAAACCACTATCACATGTCAATTATATCTTAATAAAATTGGAAAAAATCCATTTTGGTTTATTAAAATCAGTTAATTAAAAGTCAATTATTCTATGAAAATTGCTTATAAAAAGGAAATACTGCTAGACTGTTAATTGCAGGAGAGCAGGGGCCATATTTCTTTTCTTTATCATTTTATCCCTATAGCTAAGTATAGCACCTGGTGCAAGCCGGCACTCAATGAATCCTTGTTGAAAGAAATATGATCCCGAGTCATGATCTCACAGCTTGTGAGTTCGAGCCCCACATGGGGCTCTGTGCTGACAGCCTGGAGACTGGAGCCTGCTTCAGATTCTGTGTCTCCATCTCTCTCTTCCCCTCCTTCACTCACGCTCTCTCTTTCCTTCAAAAATAAACATTAAAAAAATTTTAAAAAAGAGAAAGAAATATGACCCAACAGGTAAATATAATTAAGCTCTTTTAAAGAATTATGAAACAAGGTTCAGGAAGGCTGAGTAAGTTAATCAGGTACAATACAGGTAAGAGGCAAGTCAGAGATTCCAACTCTTTTCTGTCTCCCTATCAGGCACCTCATATCATCCCAACCCCCAGCTCTTCCACCCAGGACTTCTCCAGGCAGACTTGGGTAGTTTCCCTGTGTTCCACGCTGCCTTTTAATTGTCTGGGATACATAGGGTCGTGTTCCTAATTAGATCAAGAGCACTTTGAGGAAGAAAACCATTTCCCACTCACAATTTTATCTCCAAAGCTTGGCACATAAGCAAGCAATCAGCACGTGTGACTTAAATGAATGAAGTATATGTATGTTAATGAAATGAATGGAATAAGAGTATATCTTCTTGTTCTTCCAGAAAGGTAAGGGGCAGGGTAGGGAGGAGAGACCCACACTCAGGGGAGTTGTCATAGTTTAGCTGATGATCAGGAGGCAGCCTGGTTGCAGAGCAGTGTAGTCCAAACCTTGAACCTAAGCCAATTGGCACAGTCAATGTAAACAGGTGGTTCAGGCCAGGTATAATATAATAAATGGTCCTCAACTGATCATTGCCTTTAGGGAATTTGGCCAGACATATCACTGACCTCTGGTCTAAGGAACTTGAAATCCTTCTTCCCATGTCAATAGCATCCCATGTGGTTGGTCTGTATCTGGGTAGGGCAGGTACTCTACTCCCTGAAGTGAACAAGTGCAAAGACATGGCTCAGTTTCCCAGGATAGTACTGGGGCAGAGGTTTCTTTAATTCAACTAACTTTTGAGATTGACAGTTCTTAGGGACAGTTTGGATGAAGTGGGCCTGGAGCAGAGAATTTAAATTTCCTCTATCCCCTAAACTATTATACCAGTAATAATAAGAATGACAATGGTGATCTTATCCCCTACAGTCAGCCTTAGGGTCTGGTGGGATTGTAGGTATCGGGAGGCCTCCCCGTCCCATTCCTCTTTGCAGCATGCTCGATGAGGAATACATTCTCTTGCATGGGTCTGAGTTGGAGAGAAAAGGCAGACACCTGCGGCAGAAGGGAATCTCTGTCATAAGGTGTGGCTTCCTTGTCTTGTTGGTCCTGCCTCATGCTACTTTGTCCCTTGCGAGTCTTTATGGGCTTACCTGCACAGCGGCACAGTAATCTCAGGCCTGCTTCTCCTCTGGCCAAAGGGGGTACAGGGCCACAAAGAGTGGGGGCGGAAGCCTGGAAGCTGCTGGGTGGCGCAGGTGCAGGCACAGGGCGGTGTCTTTGTTCTTGCACTCATTCATCCCCTCCCCCTTCCTCCCCGGAAACCAGTGACTCTGCCACCACCAGTATTGGAGATGCTGAGCTGTGGGGGCCAGGCCCAGGGAGGGGTGAGAGTGAAGGGGCCTGCAGCGGCTATCAGGTCATAAACCAGGCTGACCCTTCGGCACAGGACTTGCAGACTTGGCTCCCACATCAGCAGTCATGAGGAGCAGATGTGACAATTACACTTCGGATCAGCTAGTGCCCGGTGAGCTGGGCGGGGCAGGGGCAGGGGGAGGGGTCACATGGTCCCATGTCCCACTTGCTAGGACCTGGAGGGTTGCGTTGGGCAGTAATGCCCTCCATCCTCTGGCATCCACAGGAATCCCCTCCATTGCCCAGGCCTGGGGACTATGGGCCCTCTTAGGGGCTGCGATGCTGCTGCTTCTCATCTCACTGGCTGTGCACTTGTTCCGATGGACTAGTGGCCGAAGCCAGAGCCACCCAGGACAGAGACGGTGAGTAGGGGACAACAGAGATAGGTGATCAAGAGTTCCTCCTTACCAAGAAGTCCCCACTCATCCTCTAATCTCTGTCTTGCAGCCCTGGAGGGTCTGTGGAAGAGGTCCCTCTGTATGGGAACCTGCATTATCTTCAGACTGGTAGGAAGCTGACAGAGGGGAGGGGCACAGAGGCCACGCACGTCCTGGGTGGGTGGGATAAGGGACTGCAGGAGGAGGAACAAGAAGTAACCAGATCACTACTGTTCCCTGTCTCAGGTCGGCTGTCTCAGGAACCAGGGCCAGATCAGCAGGATCCAACGCCTAGAGGCCCCAGCACGGTGAGTCATTTGTGGTGAGGAAGAGGGGAGGGAAGGAAGTGGGGGCTTTTCCAAGGGTCCAGTGAACTTCTAACAGCTTTGAATCTCTAGGCTGCAGAGGAAGTGATGTGCTATACCAGCCTGCAGTTGCGGCCTTCTCAGGGCCGTATCCCCAGCCCTGGAACCCCCATCAAGTACTCAGAGGTGGTGCTGGATTCTGAGCCAAAGCCCCAGGCCTCAGGCCCTGAGCCTGAGCTCTACGCCTCAGTGTGTGCCCAGACCCGCAGAGCGCGGGCTTCCTTCCCAGACCAGGCTTATGCCAATAGCCAGCCTGCACCCAGCTGAGATAGAGGGCCTGGCAGAGTGGGGCAAGCATCGCCCCAGCCTCCATTAGCCTACTGCTACCCTGTCCCTGGAATGACTGTTTCCCAGCCGCCCCCCACCCCCACCCAAGACATGCAGCCATTGCCCAGTCACAGGAGGTAACGTTCCCCAAACTTCCTATCTGAGCTATGAGGGACACATCTCAGGGGAAAAGTAGGTCCCCAGTTTCTTGGGGGAGGGAGGAAACAAAGGCAGTGGCCCCCTCTCCATCCACCTCCCCCCATCTATTACTCTAAGGCCCCAAGCTCCTAGGTTCTCACTTCCTCCTCCTTGTGGATTTTAACCAGATCTTCTCCACTCCCGCTCCTTTAAAGTCTACCCCTAACACTTTAGTGTTCCCTCAGACACAGGAAGTGGGCAGTGGTGGAAAGGGGAACAGCCTGAGAGGACAAGGATGGGTATACTCCTCAGGAGCCCATAGTCTGGAGGGATCCTGGAATCTAGTGACCTGAGGAACCCAAGCCTGGCTTCTTATCTGAGAACACTGGCAGGAGAATACCAGTCCACATCCTGCTGCCTCTGTTGTGTCCCCAAGTTTTCAAATAAAACTTCTACGTCTCACAAAGTGTTTAGATTTTTATCTAGAGGGCTACAGACCTGCAACAGGCCCCACATTGTAGGGGTGTGAGCTTTGCTGTCTGCACAGAGCACTTCCGGGGGCACCTAGCTGGGGAAGATGGACCAAGAGGGTCGGTGGCATCAACAGTGCCAAGGGTGGGTGCTGGGGTGGAGGCAAGAGCCCTGCTCCTCAAGCTGCTGCTAGAACATTGCCAGGATGTGCAGTCACCCCACTCCCATCACCTGGAGCTCACCAGCCCCCAACCTACTCTCCCCATGGCCTCTATGACTGCGTTGCCACCAGCCACAACCTCAGGTCTACCATAACCCATCTTCCTACGGCCTCTGTAGAGGCAAGTGTGGCTTGACAGACCTTTCGGAGGTTTCACGGATAGAAGACAGTGGAAGCCGAGGTTTCTACTTCTGAAATTCTCTCATTCCCACTCACAGTCTCGGAGAAAAGCAGAGGAGGGAACGGTGCGCCTGAGCCCAGCCTGGTGATCCCAATGAGATGGGGGACCCTCTGCACACACACAGAATAACCCAAATGCCCCGGGGTTTCTGGACCTCTGAGGACCCCAACATGGACCTCCCCCAGAAGAGGCCCCGGTCGGGTCGTGGTAAAGAGCAGGCAGCTGAGGCTGTGTGGGAGGGAAGGCGGCTTCCGGGGCCTGCACTGGATGCAGGGAACCACTGGCAGCGGGGTGTGGGGTTCTGAGAATTGCTAGTCTGAAGACTGCTCAATGTGTCCGCGGTCTGGGGTACGTGAGAGCCTGACTCTGTAAGAGAAGGGATTTGGGGTCCCCCAACCTCTGGGACGAGCCGGAAATTGCAGCCGAGCCAGTACCACCACCAACCCAGGCCTTAAACTCCGCCCCCACACCGGCTTCCCTTGTCTGCTGAGGTCTCCGCCAGCTCACGACCGAACTCCGAGCGCCCCCGCCAGGCACCATGCGGGCCTGCCACGACCTCTGCGCATGCGTACAGCTGCCCCTCCGCGGCATGCTGGGAAATGGAGTCCCGACAGTTCCGTTCCCCATCCCCCTATCCTCCCTATCCAACCCCCCCACACCCCCCGCGCCGAGTTTAGCCCTGAACTTCGCTGAGCGCCAAACTTGCGGTTCCCTGATCCCTACAACCTTTCAATTTTTCTCACTGTCTTGTCTATCACCGAGGTTCGTGCCCTGGCATAGGCCCTCAGGCCCTCAGGCCAGGACTGTGGCAACTTACTCATTGATCCCTGTATCTGGGAAACATAATTTGGGGAAGCCGGATCCACCTCAGACACCGTCCGAGGACTCCCATGCCTCATCTCTCTAGCTGGTCAACTCCTTTCCCAAATACCTGGTAGTTCTCTCCCCTTCTGTAGCTCCAGGAGTGCATTCCTTAGTGGCCTCCCTTCCCTGACTGGTTATGATTCCAGCCATAAGAAGTGCCCTGTTCCTGGCAAATTCCCAGGGGCGGATCATTAGGGGAAGCCACTCTGGAGCCACAGCTTTCTCCCTCTTCCTGAAATTCCAGCTAAGAGGATAGAGGATAAGCCTAAGATCTGAAGAGGAAGGGTTTTTGGGACGGCCAAATGCTCAAAGATTGGAAGTTCTTAAGGAATTACTTATAGGTGGGCGGGGCTTAGGAAGCCATCCAGCCAAGACCCCTCCCATCTTTGGCTTTGCTCTGTACTCCGTCAAGATGAGTCTAAACTTCCAAGCTTGTTTTGGCCCTAAGGAGGGAAACAGAGCTGGGACATGGAGAGAGACCAAGTCTTAATGACTTCATTTGAACCTTGGAATCAGACATGACCAGAGCTAGATCTGCCTTCTGAACTTTTTGGTTATGTAAGCTAATGCATTCTCTTTTTTTTGCTTAAGTCATTCTAAGTTAGATTTTCTATCTCTTGCAACCACGAGTTCTGACTAATTCTGTGGGGGGAAAGACCAGCACACCAGGGCCAGCGGAAGATGCTGAACCTCTGAGATCTTCCCTTATTGCTCAACTCCTCCACCAGCCACCCTGCTCTGCCTTACTTAAATGTACTATTGTTCCATTTGACCCTAAAATATTTTGCCTAGTGTGTGCCTCTTTCCAGGTTTTTAAATATCTAGAATTCTATAACTGGGAGGAGGCTGACAGATCTGGCCCAAGCTTATACCCACTGCAGGAACCACCCTACCAACTTCTTAAACATTTCCAGAAATAGGGACCTCGCTACCTTACAAGCACTCCTTTCCAGTCTTTCTTTTTGAGAGAACTTTTTTTTTTTTTTAATTTGGAGCCAAAATCTGCCCCCCTATTATTTTTGTCATCAATTCTGCCTCCTGAGCTACAATCATACAAGCACACTTCTCCCTCCTGTATATGACAGCTCTGATGGATGGCCTAAGTTTTTTTTCCCCCACCTTCCCAGGAAAAGCTCTCTAGAGTTCCTTTTACAGACCTTATGTGAAGTCTACTCATCATTCCCACTGTTTTGCTTGAGCAGAGTCTCTCTTTTTTTAATTTACTTTTTATTTTTTATTTATTTATTTATTTTTATTTTATTATTATTTTTTTATTTATTTTTGAGACAGAGAGAGACAGAGCATGAACGGGGGAGGGTCAGAGAGAGAGGGAGACACAGAATCGGAAGCAGGCTCCAGGCTCTGAGCCATCAGCCCAGAGCCTGACGCGGGGCTCGAACTCACGGACCGCGAGATTGTGACCTGGCTGAAGTCGGACGCTTAACCAACTGCGCCACCCAGCCGCCCCGACTTTTTATTTTTTAAGAGAGAGTGTGAAAGTATGAACAGGGAAGGGATAGAGGAAGAGGGAGAGAGAGAATCTTAAGCAGGCTCCATTCTCAAGCAGAGCCGGATGTGGGGCTTGATCTCACAACCCTGGGATCAGGACCTGAGCCAAAATCAAGAGTCAGATGCTTAACCAACTGAGCCACCTAGGTGCCCAAGCAGAGTCTCTCTCAAAGTATTATGCTAAGAAGTGAATATAGTACTGACAGCACACAGTGGAGAACCCATCTCTTCATTGGGCACTAAGTCTATGGGCTTTGTTTGTAAGGAATACACTCCTTTAGCCTAGCTTAAAAGTGAAGGGGTGTTTACTTTTAGGACACCTGGGCAATTAACAAGCTGAATGGAGTGGGAATCACCGAGTAGTGGCTATCGTATGTTTGGGCATCTGCAGACTGTTGTTATTGGATTTCAGATCTCAGATCGCAGCATCACTGGGGACCTTGGAGAAAGGAGTACATGGGTCTTCCCACTCCTGCTCCTCCTGTCCCATAACTCAGATACTCTCTCTGACAGAGTTTCTGCTTCTTTTATTTATTCCTAATTTTTTCCCAGTTTGCTAACTTGCTTCCTCATCTTCTACTGTAAATTCTCTACTTCTTGTTTTTGCTTCCTTCACAACAGCTTCATATTTTCTCCCCTATCTCATGATCTCAGCTAAATGTTTAATTACTGAGCACTGAGCTATAGTGCTCAGTACTGCACTGAGTACTGAGCAATAGTGTGAGCACATGTGTTATAAAAATCAAATAGAATCGAAAGGTATACAACAGTGGTTCTCAGACAGAAGTGATTTTGCCCCTCAAGAGACATCTGGCAACATCCAGAGACATGTTTAGTCACAGCTGGGGAGCGAGTGCTATTGATATATAGTGGGTAGAGGCCAGGGATGCTGCTGAACATCCTACAACACACAGGCCAGCCATTCATCATACAGAATTTCTGTCCCCAAAAGTTAAAAGTGCTGAGGTTGAGGGGCACCTGGGTGGTTTAGTCAGTTGAGTGTCCAACTTTGGCTCAGGTTGTAATCTTGCAGTTTGTGAGTTCAGACCCTGCATCGGGCTCTCTGCTGTCAGTGCAGAGCCCACTTCAGATCCTCTGTCCCCCTCTCTCTCTGCCCCTCCCCTGCTCAAGTGCACATACACTCTCTCTTTCTCTCTCTCTCTGTCTCAAAAATAAAGAAACATTAAAGAAAAAAAAAAGTTCTGGGCGCCTGGGTGGCTCAGTCAGTTAAGTGTCCGACTTCGGCTCAGGTCATGATCTCATGGTTCCTGAGTTTGAGCCCCACATTGGGTGTATGAGAGTCTGGGTATATGGAAACCCTCTCCATTCCACAATCCCTGATGACTCCCAGTTATAGAGGACGAACTTTAAATGGGCTCCTCTGAGTTCCTGGCAGAGAGAATTTCCTGCAGACCAGTTTCTGGAGGACAGCCTCAGAGCCAAGAACAAGGACCTTCAGGAAGGCAGCAAGTCCCAGAAACAGCCGACTTCCCAGGAACAATCAGTGGCTTTGCTGAATCTCTCCAGCTCTCTGAAAAACTAATGGTGGGTTGAAATTCTCGGCCTTTGAGGCCAGGAGAATGCAGACAAACCAGAAGGCAGAGAGACCTGCTGGAGGAAACAAATGAATCTCTGACTGAATGAGAGCCTGGAGGAGATATGTGTGAAGGTCAAACACAAAAGATTTCCCTGAACTAGAAAATGTGATATCAGAACTAGAAATTTCCATACATAAATCAAAGGAGAGGATGGTTACTCCTAAACCCCAAAAGAGGTCCAGAAAATTAAACAGATGAAATATCTCAAAACATGTAACAAAAATATGGAAATGCAAATTATGTGGTGAAAGATGAGAGACTGAACCAGACCCAGGAGATTTAGCCTGCAAATTCTGTGCGTTCCAGGAGAAAAGGAACAGTAGAGAAGAGGTTATGATTAAATAATAGGTGAAATTTCCCTGAGCTGAAGAAAGACAGCCCTATACAGGTTAAAATTCCTGAACTCTAAGGATAAGGGAAATCTTACACATTTCCAAGCAGAAAGAAAGTTCTTTCTTCTTATGCAACCCTGGAAGTTAAAAGACAGCAAAACTGAATGTGAGTTAATGGAAGAAAAGGCCTTCAACCAGGGCCTAGCTAAAGGAGGAAAGAAAGATATTTGAAGATTTGCAAAAATTAGTCAGTATCTCATCTGAGAAATACTTTTAAGAAAAGACTCTAATGAAACAACAAATGAATTAGAACAGACTTCAAGATAGGGGAAGGTCAAGGGAAGAGGAAAGAAAACGGTGGAGTGCAACGAACCATGATCTATATATTTATATCTATATTTCTATATATGTATAGTACATCATATAAATGCTAAAACTCTTGAAACAGAAGGAACACGTACATTGTAAAGGAACTTCTAATAGGGACTGAACCATCTCAAGAAAACTCTGGAATCAGGTGGTGAGGGTAAGTCAAAGGTAAGTGTTCCAAGGATCTGGGGTGGTGGGGGGGAAGGAGGAGGAAAGGTAGTGAAAGTAGTCTAAAGACCATTTCTCATTGAGGTGGGGAGGAAGTAGAAGATAAGTAAAGTATGATGGAAATAGTTGTTCTGTTTTCACATACTAGAACAATCATGTGCATCTATTTCAGAGAACAAGGCAAAAGATGGTAACTATTAATAGAACGACAAACTCCAAATTAACAAGGAGAAAATGGGATGAATAGCCATTCATTCAATCCAACAAAGGTAAAGAAGGGTTCACAACAATGTTTACAAATTCAAAAACAAGTAAGATGGAAATAAATCAAATATATCACTCAGTATAGTAAATATGAGTGGACTGAATTCTTCCATTAAAAGACTCTAAGACTTTCTTATAAGTCAAAATCTGGTCAATGCTACTTAGAAGAAACATACTTCTTCTAAGCAAAGTGATCAAGGGGCACCTGGGTGGTTCAGTGGGTTAAGCACCCTACTTGGGCTCCGGTCATGATCCCACAGTTCGTGAGTTCAAGCCCCACATTAGGCTTTCTGTTGTCAGCGAGGAGCCTCCTTCAGATCCTCTGTCCCCCTCTCTTTCTGCCCCTCACATGCGCTCTTTCTCTCTCTCTCAAAAACAAATAAACATTAAAGAAAAAAAAAGGCAAAGTGATAAAGATTCAAATTAAAGATATGGGAAAGAGACACCAGGCAGATAAACAGAAAGCAGTGGTAACACTGGTATCCAACAAGGGGAATTTAAGTTACCAGCTGGAAGTGGTGTGAGGATTGCTTGCAAAGAGGTAGGAGGGAACTTTTAGGATGATGGGCATCTTCTGGATCTTGATTGTGGTGGTGGTTACCTGACTGAATACATTTGTCAAAACTCATAGGATTGTACACTTAATACTGATAAAATTTATTGCGTGTCAATTACAATACAGTAAAGCTGGTTTTAAAAAAGAACAAAATTATAGTATTTATAAAATTTAAATGCTTAATGAAAAAATAGTGTAATACTGGATGCCATCTCAATTGCCTTGTATCATATATGCCCCAAATGCTATAAAGATAGCAAGCTTGAGAGAGAGAGAGAGAGAGAGAGAGAGAGAAAGGGGAGTACTTATTTCAATAGATTACAAAAAGAACAAGAAACCAAAAATAAGCAGGAAATGTCAAAAGCTGACATGAATGAAATGGAGAACCAACAAAAATACTAAAGAGCGTACACTTTAAAAAGTTCTTTAAAAGGGCTAATAAAGGGGCGCTTGGGTGGCTCAGTCGGTTGAGCTTCCGACTTCAGCTCAGGTCACGATCTCGAGGTATGTGAGTTCGAGCCCCGAGTCAGGCTCTGTGCTGAGAGCTCGGAGCCTGGAGTTGGCTTCAGATTCTGTGTCTCCCTCTCTCTCTGCTCCTCCCCCATTCATGCTCTGTTTCTCTCTCTGTCAAAAATAATTAAACATTAAAAAATAAATAAAAGGGCTAATAAACCTCTTACAAGCATGCACACACACACAAAGAAAAAAGGAGTAAAAATAGACAATATTAGTTAGAAGAAAGAATTAAAGAATTATAAAAAGGTGCAACTTAAAATTCCTCATCAGGGCACCTGGGTGGCCCAATCAGTTGGGTGGCTGACTTCAGCTCAGGTCATGATCTTGCAGCTTGTGAGTACAAGCCCTGCGTAGGGCTCTGTGCTGACAGCTCAGAGCTTGGAGCCTGCTTCACATTCTAGGTCTCCTTCTCTCTCTCCCCCTCCCCCGCTCATGCTCTGTCTCTCTCAAAAATAAATAAACATTAAAAATAATAATAATAAATAAAATTCCTCATTAACTTGAAAATTTAGAGGTAATAGATACATTTTAGGAAAAATGTAAATTACTAAAATTGGCCCAAGAGAAAGAAGAAAGCTTGAATAGCTCAACTTATCTTAGAAAAGACTAGAATAAAAAGGTGATTGTAGACCTACTTTTAGAAAAGATTGCATTCAAATGACACCAGAACTAAGTTTTATCTATTCTTAAATAATGATAGCTTCCATGCCATTTAATTTAGTCAAAACTATAGGAAAAGAAGAAAAGCTCCCATATTTAATAGTTAGAGCCAGCTTAATTTAATATAGTTCCTTATAAAAATTCTATGTAAAAATGAAAAAGAGGAAAACTGCTGAAATATAATGAAGGCTTTTTACTAAGCAAACATTGTTCTCAAGGGTGAAATACTAAAACCACTTCCATTAAAATAAACATTTAGTGGGGGACCTGGGTGGCTCAGTTGGTTGAGTGTCTGACTTTGGCTCAGGTCATGATCTCACAGTTTGTGAGTTTGAGCCCTGCGTCAGGCTCTGTGCTGACAGCTCAGAGCCTGGAGCCTGCTTCAGATTCTGTGTCTCCCTCTCTCTCTGCCCCTCCCCTACTCACGCTCTGTCTCTCTCTCTCAAAAATAAATAAACATTAAAAAAAAAAACATTTAGACAGAGATGCCTGTTATTATTCTTATTATTTAACGTATCTTGGATGTTTTTACTAAATGCAGTAAGTCCTTAACCACATTTACATTTTTGTCAAGTAAAGTAACATATTCACAGATTCTGGGGATTAAAGTGTGAACATTTTGGAGAGGCCATTATTCTGCCTACCATGCTCTGTCTATAAATTAGAGCTTCCCAGAGCCAGTGGACTAAAGTAATGAAGTTGGGTACAACCTGGTTTTCAGGGTCTCAGAAGCCTTCCTTGACTTCTTGATGTGGGCTGGACTTCACCAAAATTTATACAGATGAGCCCCTTTCCACACAGTAAATTCCTCATTTGCTGTCCTCATCGCTGGGCTGCCTCCTGTTATCTACCTTTACAACCGAGTCCCTGTAACAAACAATGGAGAGGCCAGGAGAGAGCAAGAAATGGGCTTTGGTGTCTGTGCTCATATGATATAATGGTTATGGAAAAGCTGAAATGCACAGCACTGGCTTCTCAGCTCTTAAAAGGCCCCAGGCTCTCCTGACATTTGGGCAAGTGGAGGCACAGTACGAGTTTCAGGCGTCCTTTCTGATATCCAATCTTGAAAGGTAATGTGAATGTCAATATTGCAAAGACACATGTGGGGAAGAAGGATCCCTCTCTCACACCTTATTCACAAAAGAAGGCATCGGAAGGGAAAGCAGAACGTCATAAGGAGATGTGTAACCATCCCCACAAGAGCTAAGGAGGACAGAGACACAGGCCAAGACTGCTTAAGTTGTCTATGCCATTGTGGATGTGCAGTTTAGCTCACTCCAGGTGCATTTGGGGACCTTCTCTCTTGAAGCCTCTCCAAGGTCCCATTTAGGCAGCATATCCATTGGTTCTTTTTTTGAGCACATACTGGAAACTTGGTTTGGTATTTCACCTGGCCTCCAGGCCTTGCTCGCTTGTGTATTGGTTCTGAAAACGGGGATGTTATCTATAATTTATTGAATTCCTGCAGATGTTCCTGCAAAACGGATCTATGTACACACTGCCCCGCCCCCATACACCACAGATACAAGTTCCCTGACAGCCCCCACCCACCCATGCCACCAGCTGCTCTATGTGCTCCCACTCACTCTCTTAGGCCCCACAGGCCCCCAGGGAGCCACCAACACACACTGTCCTCTGTTATCTGGAGGAGGTCCTGATAGGGTGACTGGGGGAGGGGACAAGGTTGTTGGAAACTTTAGTTAAGCAAGGACGGTTAACAGCTGCAGGGACACCTTAGGAAACAGTGAGTCTTAAAAAAGAAATACTTCTATAATCTGTCCCCATCACCTTTTAAGACTTTTCTGAAAATGGCCTCTCATTCCCTGCCATGGAAAAAAATAACAGCTCTCACAGGCACCCTTCAGCCCACAGAATCCTCAGAGCTTCGGCCTCCCAGCAGCCCTTGACATAGATGCTCACCTCACACAGATACCCCCACATCCTGCAAAGACCCGGGGATGTATGTACACACGTGCACACTCACACACGGGCAATATGCCTGCCTCTCCTCAGGTGACAAATGTGTTTTTCTACCTCAGCGGGCCCTTTGTGTGGGTGGGCTGTGGGGTGCTATTGGGCAGAGCTCTCAACAGACCCATAGGGCCCATCACAGCACTCCTCCACACACTACTAGTCATACACTACGGCTGTTAGCGTGTGGTGAGGACCTCCTTCCCCTTCCTTTTTCCTCCCCACAGAGGTGGCAGTGTGTGAAGAGGTTCTGCGGGGGCAGATGTCATCCACTGCAAGTGGGTTTTTTCCCACCTACATACCTTGTCTTGTTCCAGCTTCTTCCCACCTGTGGAAGTAAGCCCTTTGGGGTCACATCCTGGTAAAAGAACATTAGGGAGCACCTTTGGACTACTGTTCAACAGCCCCTCCTCCCCCACTGGTCTCCCTCTCAGCTAGGCCCTTGGCACCCATGAGGGCCTCCCAGCCCCTGCTCTTCTCCCACGAATGCCCCCTTTTTCCTTGGGGCTGGGTGTAAAGGGACAATGTTGAGACTCTTCTTCAAAGGAAGACCTTTAGAAGGAAAGTAAGAGAAAAAAACTAAAACCAAAACAAGAAAATATCAAAACCTCAGGTTCAGAGTCCGTGCACTCAGGACCCAGCCGTGCTTTGTTTCCCTGCCTCCCTTCTGAGAGAAGCTGCCGCCCTTCTTCCCCGCCACACTACTCCTTTGTTCACCTGCTCCCTGACCCCCCACAAGGGAGTATATATGGTCCGTGCTGCAGGCTTTTCCCAAAGTGCACAAGCTGTGGGTTGTCCCTCATCCTCACCCCCAGCCCAGGCCTATCCCCAAGCTTCTGCCTCCTGGACTCAGCTTGCTGGATCCAGCTCAGATGTCCCAAGTCCAGCAGGGGGCAAGACGGATGGGGAAGGGGCTGATTGGCCAAACATGTAGTCAGAAGGGAACAAGGGTCCAGAAGGCCAGGGAGAGTTTGTGAAGAGGGAGTCTGGGGGAGTTTATAGAAGAGAAGCAATGTGGCCCCAGATCCTCTGCATCCTCCAAAGGGCTGCCACATTCTCAGGAAGGGCTTTGGAGTGAGAACCTTCCTATGTGTGAGATCCTCAGAAGCCCTGTAGGACTACAGCTGGAGGGGAGCTGAGTCTACCCTGAAAGCCCCCAAACTGATAAGGAAATGAGCCCCACCAAATCAAGGGCCTCTTTCTGGGAACCTACAACTGCTAGGAACCGCAGGATGAGGAGGAGCACGGGCTCCAAAGTAGGATACCCCAGTGTGATGGAGAGGATGGAGCTCCATTCTGGAGCAATGACTGGGGACATCCTCTGTGTTTAGTTGGCCACAAAAGAGCTCTGACAACACATAGATAAGCCCGTGCACAGAGCAGCCAAGAGAAGAGCATGGGGCAAATCAGGGTACATGATCAGCAGGATAGGCATTTAGAGCCCAGTACTGCCAAAATGGGTCTGGGATGCATGCAGGGGGAGCACAGGCAGGACACAGGGACAGGCCTGAGTAGTGAGCCCTGACACCTCCAGTCTCTACCCACATGTTCTGGACCTCAGTTTCCCAGGCTGTCCCTCTGGCAGAGGCTTAGGGATGCCATCTGCTTCACTGAACCCATCTGTCTGAGACTTGCTCACATCTTCCTCTTTTGTAACTGGAAGTCACAGGGTAAAGCACTAAGCTGTGCAGTCACCGAAGGAACACAGAGCCTAAGAGTGTGAAGGGACAGAGGGGAGAGTGTCAAGGGAAGCTTGGGGCCAGTGGAAGAAGGGGGAGAAGGGTGGGAGCAGAGGTGCTCAGGGCCATGGCTGAGGCCATCACCTATGCAGACCTGCGGTTTGTGAAGGCTCCCCTGAAGAAGAGCGTCTCCAGCCGGTCAGGACAGGGTAAGGGTGGAAGAAGCATCTCCTTGATTTTGCAACCTTATGCTCCCTCATGACTCTACCCCACCTCCACCTTTTCTCTCCTCTCCTGCCCCAGAGGATGATGACGATGAGGAACTCACCTACGAGAATGTACAAGTGCCCTCAGTCTCAGTCTCAGGTGGGCCCTTGAGCTTGGCCTCTTCTGGAGTAGGGGACAAAGCAGGTACGGAAAGCCCAGAGCCTGTCTGTTTGGCGGGGGGGGGGGGGGGGGGGGGGGGGGGGGGGGTGAGGAGAGCTGTGTCTCAAGCTGCAAGTCCACAGTATTCTTGGAGGGGGGGGGGAACAACACCCTTGGAAAAGGAGGGGGTGCTTAGGAAAGAGAAGACTGAACTCTGGATAAATGGGAGCCAGGGAAAAATAAAGCTCCCCGGGGGCAAGATGGAGACAAGGGATCCGGGGAGGGGTCAGGGCAGCCCTGTGGGGAGAGGAGTTCGAATAGGAAGTGGGGAGTAATGGGACAGAGAAGAGAGGGCAGGGGAGGGGGATGGACGCGCTTCCAGGAAGAGGATTTGGGGCAGGCCGATGAGGGGGGGGGGTGGTGGAGAAGGCTGCGGAAAACATAAAGGGAGACCCAGGAGGGAGAGGAGGGGATCCCCGGGGAGAGGTTATAGTAAGACCCAGGAGAGACACAAGAATCCTGGGGGAGAGGCAGAACTCCAGAGAATGCTAAGCGTGTCCCAGAGTACTCTAGCGTGTCGCTGAAGGCTTCTCGGCGCGGTGGAGAAGGAGAGGGTGGAAAGAAAGGAATTTCCCGGGGCTTCCCATCTTCAGACTGGAGTAGCCACCGGTCCGCAGGGCTCCAGGCGGAGCAGCCAACTGCGTCCTGGAGCTCCGTGGCGTCACCAGCTGCCGGGAGGCTTCTCACTGGTGAGTACGCCCTCCCCACTTGCGCGCCCCGCCCTCCCCGCGCCGCAGGGCTAGCGCTCGGGCACGCGGCGGGGCCTCCCGCAGGGCGGCCGCCCCCACATCACCCACCCGGCGCTGCCGCCCCGGGAGGTGATAGCGAAGTGAAGTGCTGGCGGGGTCCCAGCTGGGCTGGTGCCCTGCCCGGCGGTGTGCGGGTCTGGTACCGAGAGTTTGCCGGAACAGCCCTCCGGACTGCGCGGGCAGCCCCGAGACCCCCTTCCCCGTCCTTTTCACCCCCAATATCCACATATATCTTTCCCACAGGTTGACCTAGATCCTCCCGTCTCCCCCCGTTACGATGGTCCCCACTCCTATATCCCCGTCCTCTGTCTCCGTCTGAGATTTAGTTCCCATCTTACCAGGTAGCGCCCCTCAATCCTTACCAGCAGCAATCCCAGCCCTTATTCTGGAACATCTTCCCTCGCTACCTGCGGAAACCCACTACCCGACAAAACCCACCATGCCTGCACCACGTCCTCTGAGGGATGCCCTTTCCCATGAATACCACCCACCCAGCCAGCCCCTCAGGCTATAGACTTTCGTGGGGGTCTCTGCCCTTCATCCCACTGTCTCCCTAAGGCCGCGCAGCCTGCACGCTGTACCTCTTTCTTGGCCTGCTCCTCGCCTGCCTGCTGTTAGGGGTGGCCGCCATCTGCCTGGGAGTGCGCTGTGAGTATGGCCGTCCCCCCTTTCCCACTTACCCCAAGCTATTTTCTCCCCTACTGTCTCCAGCGGCTGCCCTTATCTGGGCAGGGCCCCCAGTCACCACCACCTCCTTAGCTTTTGGTCTGGTTTCCAGCCAGGTCTGTTTTAGAGTGCCGTGTCTTCCTAAATTGTCCTTACCTGATCCAGTACCTCCTTAAGCTTTAGGCAGTCAGATCCTATATTTCAGCCTGTTATGCAAAAATTTGCAAGAGCAGACAAAAGACTGATGCTGAAGTCTCAGGGCACCAGAGCATGGCTGAGCAAGATGTCCTCCAAATCTCATTATGGCTGAACAGTTCTGCAGGTATCTCAGCAGCTCCAGCAGATGAACAGTGTTCTGGAAGCCACTAACAGCAGCCTGAGGCAGCAGCTCCACCTAAAGATAACCCAGCTGGGGAAGAGGGAAGAGGATCTGCAGGGGTCCAAGAGGGAACTAGCCCTGAGTCAGGAAGCACTACAGGAGGAACAGAGGGTTCACCAGGCTACCCAAGAGCAGTTACAGGCCTGCCAGTCTGACAGGGAGAAGACCAAGGAGGCCTTGCAAAGTGAGGAGGTGCAGAGGAGGACCTTGGAGCAGAGGCTAAGCCGGATGAAGGATACAATGAAGCCCTTGTTCACATGCCCCTTATCAGGTATCTGCTCTGGGAGAGGAAAGATGGGAGGGTGTGCGTGAGGGACGGATTGAAATGAGGACACACTCGTGGCAGGGGCAGGATCTGTCTATCAGGGGCGGTATTAAGTTGTTGAGGAAAGGGGTCGTAAATCAGAGTGGTGGCTGACACAAGCTGTGCAGCCTTGGCTAACAGGAGGATCAAGTTGCATACTGGATTTAGGGCGACTCACCCAGCTCTAAGGCAGATCCTCCAGGAGAGGAGGGTGGCAGCCAGCAATGCAGATCTCACTGTCCAAAGCACCAAACTCAGGTCTCATGTGGTTTGATATCAGAGTCAAAGATCTGGGAACCCCCTGAATTTGGATGTGAAACTGGTTGTTTGCACATTTTTCTAAAGAGAGGGTCTATAGCTTTATTTCTCACTACATCTGAGATTCCTCAAAGGTTAAGAATTAGTGATTGATGAGGGGCGGTGGGGCAAAGTAGCTGAAGCTCTCAAGTGTGGGTGGCACTCACAATGAGGTGGGGGTGGGTAATGTGGGGTAGGGAACTGGGGTGGAGCGTTCATCTATTTTGAAGGCAGGAGCCCAGGCAGTGTGTGGGGGTGAGGGAGGGGGCCACATAAAAGGAGAGAGGCGGTGCAAAAAGCAGGCTGAGATTAGAGGTGCCAGGGCCAAGGCAACTGGAATGTTCACGGACTGGTGACCTATGGTCCAGGTTAGGCTCTGTCTAGTTAAGGTGGCATCTGGATAACTCCAAGGCTTACGATAGTAAGATTATGTGCAGACACACCCAGTCCTCATTTCTTTAGCCTTCTTATTCTCTGTGACTCTCAGTTCTGTACAGTGCTGTCACCCATTCCCTCAGCTACACCCTAGGTCCCAGCATCCTAAACTGCTCTTCCACTAAAAGGCTGGTTTCCGATCTCAACTCCAAGATCTGTTTTTTGTTTGTTGTTTGTTTGTTTTAAAGTTTATTTATTTATTTTGAGAGAGAGAGAGAGAGAGTTCGAGCAGGGGAGGGGCAGAGAGAGAGAGAGGGAGACAGAGAATCTCAAGCAGGCTCTGCACTGTCAGCACAGAGCCCGATGTGGGACTCAATCTCACGAATTGTGAGATCATGAGCTGAGCTGAAGTCGATAGACTCTTAACTGACTGAGCCACCCAGGTGTCTCTTTATGTATGTATGTATGCATGTATTACTGATGTAATCGCTACCCCCTATGCGTGGCTTGCACTCACGACCCTGAGAGCAAAAGTTGCATGCTCTTCCAACTGAGCCCGCCAGGCCCAGGCGCTCCTTCAGACCTCCACTCTGACCACACCCACCTCCTCCAAGCTTTCCCTACACGTCTTTAACCTCATTGAGGCCTCTAACCCACTATCTCTCCTGTTTCCTTTGCATCAGCTGGCACTTCTCTATCCATCACTTGAACCACTCGCTCCTTTGTTCCTTTACACCTTCTGGTGCACCAGAGTTGATCACCTGATGAACTCAAGTGCCCACCTGGCGCATGCCTGCACCCACGTGTGCCATATTGTGCAGTCATTCTGCTTGGTGCCACCAGAACTCTAGTCTCCATCCCAGCCGGTCCCTCAATGCTGCCTGGCAGCTGTGCAGTGGTGGCTTGCCCTCCACGATAGCTCCTTACCCCACCACCTTCTCTGTCACTTTCAGCAGAAAGTGCCCGAGAGTCAAGTGCCCGACTCCGGCGGAGGAACTCCCTCCATTTTCCACCCCTGCATCTATACTTTCGTTCACATTTTTGCCCACCCCCATCTTCTGCAACGATAACTGTGGCAGCTTGCTGCACTGTTTTTCCTAAACATCCCTCTACACCTCCCTCCCCCATCCACGTTTCATGTTGCAGCCGGGGTGATCCTTTAAAAACAAAAATCTGCTCATGCCATTCCAGTTAATTAATTACATCAAAAGTTATGCAATAAATACTATATGTCCAGTGCTGTGACCAAGCACTTGGGATACAGCCAGTGAACAAAACTCCTCTATGTAAAACCCCGTGTTGACTTATTCTTCCTTGTAATATAAAAGTCCTTCACCTGGTTACCAAGGTCTCTGCCTACTTTTCAGCATGACCCTTATCCTCTCAGCCTCTTCCATGGTGGCCACACTGACTTTTTACTCCTTTTAGTTGCCATGGGACAGAAACGCAAGAGAGTAGCTAGGTGGGGACATGAGAAAATGTAGACAGAAGAGAGAGAGCGAGTGGGGAAGGAATGATCTTTGAGTGATGGAGGTAGGACTCATGGAACAAAGCTGTTGAAGAAAGAGGGATGTTTATTTCTTATGATCAGGAACAGAGGAACAGGGAAGAGACAAATTTTGGGGTGGAAGAGAAGGAAATGGAGAGAGTTCACATCAAGTGTCTGACAATTTCAGCAGAACAGGAACGAAGGTTATTACTTGTGGAAGAGTGGGGAGGAAAGGGGAGGTGGCTAGCAGCCTGAGGGGTATGGAAAAGTTTTGAATATGCAGTGAGGAATGCTTAAGGACCTATTGAGATGAATTAGAGCCTACTGAACACTTATGGGGGGCCCAGGTGAGGTTAGCAAAGGTGTAGGGGGGAGACTGCAATCATTCAGAAATCGGTAGTAGTACCATGAGCCCTATGAAAATAAAGCTCCCAGCCTGTTAAGGAGTGATGTTGTTGAATACCAAAGGCTTTTCCTAAATGTGTGTAGGAATGGAATTACTAGGGGAGGCCGAAGAAAGAAAGATCGCAAAGATCAAGTGTTAGAAGTCAGTAAAGGTTCCGAGATTAGACTGAGGGGGACACTGTGAGCAACCAGATCACAGAGTCCTCACTTTCATCCCAAATGGGGAGATCTCCCTCTTGGGTTTGGGCTGTGCTGTCACATTCTTTCTGGTTTTTAGATACCTGCTGTCCCTCAGGATGGATACTGAGTGAGAAGAGTTGCTTTTACATCTCACTTACTGAAAGAACTTGGGATGAGAGCCAAAACCACTGTAAATCTCTGTCCTCTGACCTGGCCACCTTCAATGACATTTATTACTCAGTAAGCATACCCTCATTCACAGACCGTAGTGGGTAGAGGGATCTATGCCGTCAGTTAGGAATGGCAGTGCACACGTGGCACACGTCCTTTTTCCGTGCAGCTTCTCAGCACAGTGCTTGAGGTGGCCCCTACCAACTGACTGGAGGTGGCATGAGAGTTGAAGCTTATGAACCATCTTTACTTTAACCTGTTTCTCATCTCAGCTTTCTGCTCAGCTCTCAGTGCTGCTTAGTAGCTTCTTTGACTCTCATGGAATTCCAGGCAGAGAGGTCCCAAACTGGTGGGCTGGATTGAAGGGACTGGCTCCTTGTGAACAGAGCAGCTCATGGAATGACTCCCCTTCAAAGGCTGGCAGAAATTCTTACCCAGCTGGGAGGTGAACTGAAGGGTGAGCCTCCATCTGCATGGTGGCTTGAAGGCTGCAGGGATAGGTCACTGATGAGCTGATGTCATGCACCAGTCAGACACAGTCCTCTTGGTCAAAGTTCATAGGGCTCCCTGTAGTGTTCATTTTCTTCCACTGGCCCATTCCCTCCCCTACCCCCCTTGCCCCCCCCCCCCCCCCCCCACATATTGGAATATTTCTCATCATTTTCCACATACCTCTCATCTCTCTGAATCTCCCCTCAGGGTAATTATCTCAACAATGCGAGGAAGATGTTGACAGAAGTTAATCCTCCTGGTTCATTTTGGGCTATCTCCAGCTATTTTAAGATGTGGCAGCAGGCTAATAGTAAAAAATCCTCTGGGTAAGTCTGTTAGGATTCCTGGGCATGTCCAACTCCATAATTCCTTCATAAAGACATGGTATTGAGATTCCTCTCCAGTTTCTGCTCCCAAAACTCTTTCATAAGTCAATATTGTAATTGCCTATTTGTGCATTTTCTTTACTTAATAACTTCTTAGGACAGTCTTATTCTCTGTCCTCTCGCCAGTACCTAGCAGTCCCTGGCACTTTTTTTTTTTTTTCAAGTTACTAGGTGGGGACCTTTTTTTTTTTTTTTTTAAGTTTACTATTTGTGAAAAAGAGAGAGAGAGAGAGAACCCCAAGTAGGTTCTGCACTGTCAGCACAGAGCTAGATGTGGGGCTTTGAACCCACAAACCATGAGACCATAACCTGGGCTGAAGTTGGATCTTAACCGACTGAGCCACCCAGGCGCCCTTAAGTTACTGGGTTGGGACCTATGTCGTCTTTCTCTCAGAGGAAGAAGGTGAGGCTTTAGCTAGGGCTTCACAGCTGATGAACCCTGGCATCTAACTTCCCATCCCTTGACAAGGCTACTGAAACTGAGGTGGCACTTTCTCCGTCAGGACTACTTGGCACTAGAGTTGCCCCAGGAAGTAAGGGAGCAGTGGGATAACTTTGAAGATCAACTCCAGGGACCCTGAAACAGGGTAGTCATCATCCATGTTCCCTAACTGGGGTTTCCATCTTTAACATCTTGGGTGATTCTTCCCTCCCCTGGCCCTAAAGCCTCTTCGGGTTGGAAAAGACATCTGTCCGTGAACCATGCCCAGACGTGGCCTTAGGCAGGCAGGGCAAGCTAGGACTTCATTGTATTTAATGCAGGGCAAGGGGAGAGAAGGGAGTGGGGGTGGGGGTGCGGTGAAATGGGGGGGTGGGGTGGGAGGGGCAGAATTTTATCCCAGTTCTACTTCACCAATCTTTAGGTCTTATGGTCGAAGCTCAAGATGTTACAAGGTACAAGCCAGTTGGCCAAAGTCGCAGCAGGAGGACTGCACTTCTCATCTTCCCTGCATCTGTGAGATGGCAGCTTTCGGGAATCCAGATAAAGACTACTCTTTGCCCTGAGTTGGGTAAGCACGAGGGATGGGACTGAGGCACGAGAGTTGGGGAGGGAGGAGGGAGAGGATCTCAGAGCAGGGGCTCAGAAGTCAGGGGAAAAACTTATTCCTGAGAGTGACAGTCACCTCCACAGACTTCAGGGCCTTGGTCTGCTTATGTAAGGGGGGGTTGGGCAGGGAAGGCCTGGAACTGGAGGGAGGCTTCTTGGCTGTCTGAGAAGATGGGATGAGCTGGATGAGCATTCTTAATAACAGTGAATGTGGAGCTCACTGATGCTTTACTCTTACAGGTACACGTGCCAACAAGAGCCTGTGCCCCTCACCTGTAACTGCAGCCTGCAGGCCCTAAGATCATCTCCCTCCAGTGTTCTTTCACTCTTCTGTGGGCAGTGCCCAGGCAAGGGCTGATCCATGCCCAACACTTCTAGCCAGCCTGCCGCCTGCTTGAAATCCTGTCCCAGAAACTGGACTGTTCCTGGGAAAGTGGGTGAAGAAGTCTCTAGAAGAGATTTTGGCCTCCCCAAGAACTTCCCATAGTGGAATTGGGGGTGGGGTGGAGGAGGGCGCATGGGCTGAGTGGATAGGGGCAGCCCGGAGCCAGCCAGGCAGTTTTATTGAAATATTTTTAAATAATTTGCACGTGTTAGTCTCATGTGTCAGCAATGCTTTGTCTGGTTCAGTGATTGCCCACGGGAGAGCAAGCCCAGGGGCTAGATAGGAAATGTTCTGTCCCTTGAGTCCATGCTGAGGTTCCCCTACACGGGGAGAAGAGCCGGTCAGCCCATCTGGGGCTGGCACTGTCCAATATGTGTGCTCTGTCCTCACAGGGCATCCTGAAGGCCAAGGTTGGAGGCCAGAGACCACAGGCTCTACTGCTAAGAGCGTGCCCCAGGCAGCTGCAGGCCGGGTGTGGGAGGCTTGGCATGGTGCCCTCGGTGGCAGAGGAGACTGCCCGCCTCACAGTTCAGGTTGCGGTAGCGGGCAACAGCTGGTGTGGGGCGGGGGCACATGGACAGGAAGCCAAAGCTGAAAGGGCCAAGACAGCAGCCAGGGCAGGGCAGCCCCTCATCAGACTCCCGGGGAGCTGAGGGGGGCGGCGAGGGTTCTGTCCGCTCCAGGGCTGCTGCCCGGGGCAGGCTATGCTGGGCCCGGTTCCAGGGCTCCCCAGCCCAGCCTTGTGGGGAGTTCACCACCACAGCTGGGGGGTTGTTGTTAAGGGTAGGTCCTGATCTAGGGGACCAGGGCTGGGAGGCTGAGGAACAAGTGCTGATGAAGTTGTCTGTGGCCACGGCCAGGGGCAGCTGGGGAGCTGGTCCTGGGGGTTCTGGCTCAGGGCTACTGCCCTCACACTCCATTCTTTCTTCAGCCGAGGGGCCCACAGTGGGGGGGCCAGGACCTGGCAGTGCTGTCTCCATACGTCGGGGAAGTTCAGGGGATGATGGTAGCGAGCGGCAGCGACGGGCAGGTGTCCCAGGCTGGACCAGGGTCTCTGGAGTGGTCACCAAGGGCAGTTGGGTGGAGGGCAGTGGCGATGGTGGTACAAGGGGCAGGGGGGCGACTGGCTTGCTGGGTGTGTCCAACAGCTTGATCTTGCCTCCCCTGAGGTCTTCCCGGAGTGAAAAGGGGTTGACTCGAGTCAGATTGTCCCCCCAGTTGGGGGGTGATTCCGGTGACGGGGGCAGGAAGAGGTCTGACCGGCTTCGGGAAAGCCGGGGGTCTGGCCTAGGAAGTGTGGCAGACGGACCCCCTCTTGAAACAGACCCTGTAGACAGAGAAGTGTGTGGTTACTGTTCTTAGCATTGATCATAGTTCCTTGAGGCCTCATTATTCACCAGGAGGCTGGTGGGACTAGAGCTTACAAAAGGGAGTTCCACTGGGTACTTTGGAAAGGGGGAGATGTCACCTCTAGCCCTCCTTTACCTCTTCTTTCCTCCTTCTCCTTCCTTGGCTCTAGAATTTGAAAATATCTTTTTTTGAGATGTCCTTTCACCACCACCCACCCACAGCCTTCTCAGCTAATAAATACACTTAGTCTTCCCCAGACAATTCCCTCAGTCCTAGGGAAGAGACACAAAAGGATTTATGTTGGGTCAAGGTCATGCTCACTTACTCTGATTGTGTGTCAGGGGAGCCCTGGTGAGGGGGGATGGCTCAGGCAGCTGCTCAAGGATCCATTCCAGGTGCTGGGTGATTTCGGTGAAGGGAGCACGAGTGCTGGGTTCCATCTGATGGGGAGAGAAAGGGGCAGCTTCATTCATTGCTCCAGAAGAGGGTCCCTAAGTTTTCCTCTCACCACCTGGGACAGGAAAGCCTTGCCAGCTGATGGATGTGGGTGGTAGGCAAGGAAAGGGAGTGAGGATCTTACACTGCAGCAGTGGATGGCCAGGAGCAGGAAGGGCAGTGGGCAGTCATCCCCTACCAGGGTCTGGAAAGCAGGCACATCCAGGCCAAAGTCCTGTGGGTACAGAGAAGAGGGGCCTTCAAGTCAGCCTTCCTTGGGTTCTCCTTCTGCCCCCCAGTCAGGACCTCAACCTCCAGAGAACCAGTCTAGAGCTCCTCCTTTTCAAACCTGGAGACATCATTCACCTCAGTACGGGGTAGGTAATCTGGGTCGGCAGGTACTCGTGCAATGAGCTCACAGAGGACAATCCCAAAGGCAAAGACATCAGCCTGGGGGGGAGGAGAGAATGTCAGTGGAAGGAACTGACAGTTTTCATGTCAGAATTTTGTCAGAATATGTCAGAATTTGGGGGGAAGTCTTGATAGTTTCATGTGTTGGAGGGGTGCCTATGAAGGGGAAGGGAGATCTTGGGGGTCTCCTAAATATTCAGTAGGGCTGTTAAGGAAATTGGGATGGGACCTTATAAAAGTATCTCAAAGGTCTCTGGAAGGCCTTGGGTATCTGAAGGATTGATGTCTTACCTTCTCATCATACAGCTCACCCCGCAACACCTCTGGAGCCATCCAGTATGGGGAACCTACCACAGCCAATGGCTCCTTTCTTGCCCCTTCCCTGCAGGGGTAGGGGCAGAGTGGTCAGAAACAGCTCACTCAGATAACCCCCCTAAACAAAAGGGGATGAGGTCAGCCCCCTCCCCACTACAAGGGAAATGTCTCTGGAGGCTTCATTTAGATAGGGGCCTTCTAGAAAGTTTAGGGAGCACAGGGGCATTCACCTCACCTATACACAGGAATCTTTTCAGCCAGCCCGAAGTCACCCACAACAGCCGTGAAGCCTTGGTCTTCCCGTCGGATCAGACAGTTCTGACACACACATAGCATCCCCACACACCCATCACCTTCTGTTCTCTTATCTCCCAATATACACCCCAAAGCCCTGTCACTCCAGAAGAACCCCAACCCTCTCTGATCTACCAGTTCTCTAATGCACCACAATCTTGCAATTTCATCTATCACTGCAAACATAGGCTGGTACCCAGCCCCTTAGAGCTCCCCTTCACCCCAGTCCCCCGTTCTCCAATGCTTTGCTACCCCAACATCCTAATATGTCTACTATCCACATTCCAACATCCATGGGTCAGTTACAGTGTAATAGTTTCAAATCCCCTTTCATGCCTCCATCCACCTGGCCAGCCTACCTTGGATGTTAGGTCTCGGTGGAATACACCTTTGGCATGCAGGTACCGCAGGCCGCGGGCAATGTCCAGAGCCAGGTGGAGCCTGACAGGCCAGGACAGGGGTTCCGGAGAGCTGAGCAGCTGTTCAAGGGTTCCCCCATTCATATACTGGGGCATAATGGGAGCAGAAGGGGAATGAATGTCAAGGTTTCTGCCTGTACTGTAGGTCTCCTACTTATAAGCCAGGGGACACTTAGGAGGATCGCAAAGGTCAGAAGGGTGAGTCTGTGTGCTAGGATCTCCCGCTCATATTCTAGAGCTGTCCTGTCCAAGACCTGTGCAACTATTTAAATTTAAATTAAGTTTAAATAAAATTAAACATTCAGTTCTCCAGTCACACTAGTCATATTTCTACTGCTACCTACCCACATGTACCTACAGAACATTTTCATCACTACAAAAAGTTCTATTGGACAACATTGTTATAGAGCATATAGGGAATGTGACCAACTGAGGCCTTTTATTTGTGGCTAGCCCAAAGGGAAGTTCAGGAAGCCTCCCATGGGAGGAGGTCCTGCTGCCTCTCATTATTCCTCTGTAGATGCATCGGGCGCTGACTCTCTCTCCCCATGGTGATGGTGGGGGGTCCCCTCCTTCCTGGCCCATCCTCACCTCTGTAAGAGCGTGCAGCTGCCCCTGGTGCACACAGACCCCCATGAACCTGGAAGAGGATGGGGAAGATAGGAGGGTAGGCTGTAAGAACCCAGGCCCCTCTACAGTTCCCACTTTTCCCGCGGGATCTTTCCTCTTCTCCCAGCAAGCTTCTCAGCAAGCGGCTGAGGCCGCTCACCTTAGGATGTTCGGGTGTCGGAGCCGGTTCATCAGCTGCACCTCCCGTAGCGTGTTTCCCCGGTTACTGGGGAGTCTGTTCATTTTCAGCACCATGACTTGCCCTGACTGTCGGTGCCGAACCTGGGGGCGGCATGGGCCGGCGAGTCCCGCGCAGATTCGCCAGGTCGCGAGTGTAGTCCGGGTCTGGGGCCCCTAGTTCCAGCCTCCCGTCTAAGGCTCGGTCCCGCCCCTCTGCCCTCTCTGCTGATCCTACCTTGTAGACCTCAGAGAAGAAGCCGGCCCCGATCTTCTCGGCGCAGTGGAAATCATCCACGCGCGCCAGGCTGGACACAGCGCTGCGGAGAGCCCGGTAGGAGGAGGGGCGGCCCCGGCCCGGGCCTCCACCCGTGCCCCCCGGCCCCGGGGGCCCCTCCCCCGGCGCCTCACCGGGCCCTGGCCCAGGGCCCCGCAGTGGGGGCCGTTCCCCGGCCATGGCCGGGCCCCCAGCCCCGGCCTGCCTCACATGGCAGGGTCCCCGGGGCCCGGGCAGGCCGCGCTTGCCATGGGCGCGCGCCCAGCCCGATTCGGGACGCCGGGGCTCCCGCTCCCGCCCGGGAGAATGGAAGATCAGCGGAAGATCCTGGGCCCGCCCCCGCCGCGCCGGCTTGCAGGGCCCGGGTAAACGCCGCTCCGCTTCTTTCGGCGCAGGGCCTGGGCCTGGGCCTGGGCCGGGCGGTGGCAGTGGCTCTCCCGGGCGCCGGCGGGCAAGCGGGCGGACTCCCCGCAGGCGGAGGCGGGCTGGCTGGCGGGCGGGCGGCGGCTGCTCCGCTTCGCCGCTGGGGCTCAGGCTCCGCGGCCTGCCAGGGGCGGGGCTGAACCGGGCCTCCGCTTAACTCCTTCCAGCCCGGCCCACCGGCAGCGGCCACGCCCCCTCAGGTACGCAACCCCTAACCCGTGGCAGCGACACCCTGGGCGAGAGGGTCTGGGACGTCGGGGCCAAATAAGTTCAGGCCCGAGCTAAATAACTGAAGGGAATTATGGGCTGATTGTGCGTCCGCGCAGCTCAAATACCTTTTAGCTGCCCTGGGTGTCCTTTCTCTCCTCCCACCCTCAGTCCACTGTCTACAGAGAGCCGAGCTCAGGAAGCCGCCGGATTCCTGGGCTCCGTGGGCCAGCAGGGCAGAAAAGTAGACACTTCAGGTCTAGCCACAATCGGAGGTAGCCAAGCAACCTGCCTACCTTTCCGGCCCGCGCTCTGTTCCAGCCTGCCCATTTCCCAGGTCTCGACCCTTACACCCCTGGATTCCCTGACACTTTCTCCCTTCTCCGGCGGTTGTATCGTGAGCCTGTGGCCAGCCCGTCCCTGATGTGGCCCACACCTCCTTACTCCATCCCGCCTCCCTCGAATAAAGTTCAGAGGAAGAGAGGAGTATCCGTCCAGTGACTACCCAGCCTCAACCTCCTACTCTTTCCTCCAAATGACCCTATCTCTCTGCAGAGAAGCCTCCACCTGCCCGGAAGCCCCTCCTTCCGCGAGATCCCACCCCTCGGCAAAACCCCGCCCCTCCAGGAGCCCTTTCCTTCGGAGACCCCTCACTTCCTCAGTGAGACGCCCCCTTCAGAGGGACCTTTCCCCAGTATGATACTGCCACCATCAGTGTGTATCAGAACCCCTCAGTGAGACACCCCTCCTCTGTGTGTTCCTTCCACACAATGAGACCCCACCTCTCAGAGTGACTACACCGGTCATTGTGACCCCCTCCTCTCAACGTGACTCCTCCCCTCAATGTGGCCCAGCCCTTATCAGTGTGACCCCTCTCTGGAGGTTCTGCCCTCCACCTTGTAGGAATCCGGTCTGCCCCCTCAGGCTGGAGGAGGAGCTGCAGTCTGCCTCTTTTAAGTCGGCGTTGAGCCCTGAATGCGCACGCACTGTGCACTCACCGAACCCAACGCTTCCGGTTCTCTGCTGGCTCCTCCCCCCGGGGGTCGGCGAAATAGCCAATTATCGCCAGGGATGAGTGACGACGCTCCATCCGGAGGACACCTCCCAGGCGAGCATTTGCGGGCAGCTGTGAGCAGCTTGCCACCTAGCGGCGGAATGGAGGGTGGCGGGAATGAAGCCTGCAGGTCTCGGGAGCGAGAGGGCTTGAAGAAGGCAGAGTTCTTTAAAAAAATTCTCAAGTATTGCATTTCTGTTTCTGTGGTAAGATGAAAAGGAAATTAAGGCAAGCACATTCTGCGTCCGTGTGCGTGCTCGCCTTCTAACAGAGTCCCGTCCGGTGTTTATGAGAGTTGGAGCCAAGTTCTATTTAATTGTCCAGGGCTAATGAGAAGAGAAAAAACAGTCTTAGATTATAAACGTTGCCTTAGGGTGGAGAGAAGACCGCATGCTGTCCCGGTGCAGCGTACAGCGGAAGATTTCGCACAGGTTTGGAGACAGAATGGAAGAGATTCACAGCCCTTCCAGAGCCAGTGAAGATAGGCCAATCTTGAGAACAACCTATGCCTGGGCCTTGTGCATCATGTAATTCTTCCAGAGGCAATTTGATCTCAGCAAAACAAACTCATTCATCACGTTAATGTTCATTTAACACCCACAACTATTTAATTTGTAAATGTGCTTCCTATAGTTGTATGAGATCTGTAAACACTAGGAATTTATGCATTTTGTTAAAATATTATTATAATAGATAATGTAATTGACATATATCTGACCTTTTATCCAAGTTTGAGAGTTACCATTGTTGGCGATAGTAATTCCAAGCAGAGGAGCCAGGATCCTGTTTTAGAAAGATCACTGTGGTGGTTGTATGGAGGCAGGGAGACTGATTAGAAAGGAAGTTCTGCTAATGTTCAGTCAGGAGAGGATGAGAGACTGAACTAGGATAGGGATAACAGGGAAGAAGAGGAAACATTCAACTAGTCTGGGAAAACTTGATGATTGATTTAGTATCCGAAGTCAGTCAGGTCAGTGGAGAGAAAGCATCAGCCAGGATCATTTTTAAGTTTGTAGTTTAGATGACTGGGTGATATCAACTGAGATAAAGAATCCAGGAGGAAAGGTTGGGTGGGGGAAGTTGGATGTTTGCCTCAAGTAAAGGTGTGATGATAAAGGAAACCATGAATGTGGATGCCATCATCCAAGTAGAGTGTATAGAGGGAGAAGGCTGACAAGAATCCTGGGAATCACCAACATTAAAAGGGTGTGTGGATGAAAAGAATTCCGTGAAGGAGACAATGAAGAATCAAGCTGAAAGATAGGAAGAGAATCTAGAGAGGCTGGTGCCATGGAATCCAAGGAATGGGGAATTTAGGGAAAGTGAAATAATGAACAGCATTAAGTAGTACAGAGGGGTCTGCTAAGATAAGTTTTAAGTATTCCTTAATTTAAGCTATTAGAAGATCCTTTTGTGGTTGTTTTTCAAACTTTTATGATGGAAAAATGTCAAATATGAAAAGAAAGAACAAACAATAAAACAATGAATGTTTATTTACCTTGGGTAAGACCATTTTGTTGGAGAACCTTGTGCAAAATCACTTGTCTATGCCTCATTTGTACTGTTGCCATAAGTGATCTGACCGAGGTGAAAGTACCTGCTTTCATGTACCTACTATGCTAATGATTCTCCAATGATAATTCATGGCCAATCTTGTTTCATCTAACTCTATACCCTTGCTCTCTCCTTCCACTTAATTATTTGGTGTATATTTTTGATATAGCATTTCATCAATAAATATTTCAGTATGTTACCTTTGAAAGACGAGGATTCTTCTTTACAACGTTTATTTATTTTTGGGACAGAGAGAGACAGAGCACGAACGGGGGAGGGGCAGAGAGAGAGGGAGACACAGAATCGGAAACAGGCTCCAGGCTCTGAGCCATCAGCCCAGAGCCCGACGCGGGGCTCGAACTCACGGACCGCGAGATCGTGACCTGGCTGAAGTCGGACGCTTAACCGACTGCGCCACCCAGGCGCCCCGAGGATTCTTCTTTAAACCAAACCACAGTACCATGTCACACCCCAAAAAGCCCGATAATTCCTTAATATCAAATATTTATTTGCTCATATTTCCCCCATTATCTTATAAATGTTTAGTTTAAGAAATTGTTTGGGGCACCTGGATGGCTCAGTTGGTTGAGCATCCGACTTCAGCTCAGGTCATGATCTTGCAGTTCATGAGTTCAAGCCCAGGGTCAGAGCCTGACAGCTCAGAGCCTGAAGCCTGCTTCAGATTCTGTGTCTCCCTCTCTCTCTCTCTGCCCCTCCCCTGCTCGTGCTCTATGTCTCTCTTTCTCGCTCTCAAAAATAAATAAACATTAAAAAAAATTGTTTGAACCAAAATCCAAATAAGGTCAATACATCACAGTTGATGTATCTCTTAAATCTTTTTAAATATTTAAGTTCATCCTCTTTTATCCCTTACTGTTTTTGTCTTTTTAAAGTTGTTTCTTTTTTTCTTTCTTTTTCTTTCTTTCTTTCTTTCTTTCTTTCTTTCTTTCTTTCTTTCTTTCTTTCTTTCTTTCTTCTTTCTTTCTTCCTTTCTTTCTTTCTTTTTTTAAAGTAATCTCTATATCCAACATGGGTCTTGAACTTACAACCTTGAGATCAAGAGTTGTGTGCTCCACTGACTAAGCCAGCCAGGAGCCCTGGTTTGTTTGTTTGTTTGTTTGTTTTAATGTTTATGTATTTATTTTGAGAGACACACACAGCATGAGCAGGGGAGGGGCAGAGAGAGAGGGAGAGAGAGAGAATCCCAAGCAGGCTCCTTGCTGTAGGTGTGGAGCCTGTGGGGCTCAATCTGGGGACCACAAGATCATGACCTGACCTGAAATCAAGAGTCAGATGCTTAACCACCTGAGCTACCCAGGTGCCCGTTTTCTAAAGAAACCATGTCATTTGTTCTGTAGTGTTTCTCAAAGTCTGGATTTTTCTGAGCTTCTTCTGGTAAATTTATCATGTTTCTCAGTCCCCTGTATTTCTGGTAAATTGGTAGTTAGAGACTTAATCAGATTTAGATTTGATTATTTTGGCAAAACTAATTCATCAGTGGGTTTAGTATTCTCTCTCTCTCTTTTTTAGTTTAGTACTCTTATCAGGAGGCATACAGTGGCCTGTTTGTGAGGTAAATTTATGATGTTCATTGTCTAGACCAGGATTTCTCACACCTGGCACTACTGACATTTGGGGACAGATAATTCCTAATTGTAGGTGGCTGTCTGTGCATTGCAGGATGTTTAGCGACATCCTTGGTCTCTACCCACTGGATGCCAGTAGCAACTCCCCCAGTTGTGATAATCAAAAATGTCTTTATACATTGCCAGTTGTCTCCTGGGGGACAAAAATTATCCCTGATTGAGAAGCACTGCTCTAGTTTCATTAATAAAGGAGTTAGAAAATAATATTCTCATTCTGTTTTTCCTTCTTTGTTTAGTAGGTAGAATACCTCTATAAAGAGAAATTTTTCCACAACAGCTTGTTACCCAGAGATATATTTCATGCAGGAAGGGCAAGAAAAATGGTTGTTTCTCTTTTATTTTACCAGCTTTTAATGAGTTGGTTCCCTTGCATTCTCCAAAAGTGACCAGTGAGGTTTTTTTTATGGTACCATTATGAACTCATAATTTAATACATGTATGATGTGTCTCAATTGTTGGTTGTTTTTATCATTTTTATTTTTTCATTAATTTTTTAAAATGTTTATTAATTTTTGAGAGAGAGACAGAGTGCAAGCCGGGGAGGGGCAGAGAGAGAGGGAGACAGAATTGGAAGCAGGCTCCAGGCTGTGAGCTGTCAGCACAGAGCCTGATGCGGGGCTTGAACTCAGGGACCGTGAGATCATGACCTGAGCCAAAGTCGGACGCTCAACCGACTGAGCCACCAGACACCCTTTTATTAATTTTTTTAACATTTATTTATTTTTGAGAGACAGAGCGTGAGTGGGGGAGGGGCAGAGAGAGAGAGAGAGAGGGAAACATAGAATCTGAAGCGGGCTCCAGGCTCTGAGCTGTCGGCACAGAGACCAACTCGGGGCTCAAACTCACAAGCTGTGAGATCATGACCTGAGTCGAAGTCAGACGTTTAACCGACTGCACCACCCAGGCACTCTTGTTTTTATCATTTTTAAATTGTCCTATTTTGACCAGTTGGAACTTATTCAGGTTGGATCCTGAGTGGGTTTTTTTGACACAACCTTTAAGGTTTCTTGCTATTTAATATAGTAAAATGTTCCATGCTTATTTTGTGTATTCCTAAACTAGAGCTGGTATCAGCTATTTTTCCCAAAGATTCATAGTTCCTTTTAGTTGGAAATGGTATTTAGAGACTGTAATCTGGGATATGAGATTATTTGACTTTAGGAAGAGCAGTTTCATGAAGATAGTTGATTACCTATTGTTCTCAAAACAGTCCCCTCTACCATCTCTTTATTATGAAAAATTTCAAACATGTAGAAAAGTTGAAGGAATGCACGGTGAAGGCCTGTGTACCTTCATCTAGATTCAACAATTGTTAACATTTTGCTGTTTGTTCTCTTTGTGTGTCTCTCTCTAATGTGGTATGATATGATAAATGACCTGATATAATAAATTTTTATTGTACCATTTGAAAATAAGTTTCTGACATCATGGCATTATTAGCATTACCCTCTAAGGTCATTTCCTCTATAACCAAAATACCATTATCACACCTTGAATTACTTCATTTGGTTTCTTGATTCTCATATTTTATTGGCTCTTTCTTCTAGGTCTCTTTTGCTGATCTACTACATCTTCCTGACCTCTAAACAGTGGCGTACCAGGGCTCCATCACTGGACCTCTTCTGTTCTCTCTACACACATGCACAGCTGGTCATTTCTCTTGCTTGAGACCCTCAGTATAATGTTGAGTGACTTAATGACAGTAGATACTTGTATCTTGTTCCTGATCTTTAAAAGAATGCTTTTAATTTGTCACTGTTTTTTTTTATAAAGTCTATTTATTCATTTTTGAGAAAGAGAGAGTGCAGGAAAAGGGCAGAGATAGAGGGAGACAGAGAATCCCAAGTAGGCTCCCTGCTATTGGGGCAGAACCGGATGGGGGCTCAAACTCACAAACTGTGAAATCATGACCTGAGCCAAAATCAAGAGTCAGACACTTAACTGACTGAGCCACCCAGGTGCCCCTTAATTTTTCACTATTAGGTTTCATGTTTACTGTGGGATTTTTTTGTAGCTACCTATTCTAGTTAGTTCTTATCACATTAAGTGGCATGTAACTAATCACATCAAAACCCAGTGGCATAGGGGCACCTGGGTGGCTCAGTCAGTTAAGTGTCCAACTTCAGCTCAGGTCATGATCTCACGGTTCATGAGTTTGAGCCCTGCATTGGGCTCTGTGCTGACAGCTTGGAGCCTGGAGCCTGCTTCGGATTCTGTGTCTCCTTCTTCCTCTACCCCTTGCCTGCTCACCCTCTCTTTCTCTCTCTCAAAAATAAATAAACATTTAAAAAAACCCAGTGGCATAAAACAAGTACTTATTCTCATAAATCTATTGATTTGAGTCAGCATTCTAAACTAGAATTGGCTACAGTGTTTGGCTATATGCCATCTGTCTCTTGTTTTTCCTGGGACCCACTGATAGCCTCAGAATGTTCTTCTCATTGTGCTAGAAGAAGGGTAAGAAGACAAGTACGGTTTTGCAACTGCTTTTCATGCCTTAGGGTCATGTCATGTCTGTCAACATTCCAGTGACGAAAGCAAGTCATATGGCCAAGCCCAAAGTATACTGTCTATAGCAGGGATGGGAGGAAGGGAGAAAAAAGATTTCTAAACAATGATACATTACTTTAATTAATTTTCTAAAATTAAACCAACTTTGCATTTATAGAATAAACTTAACTTGCTCTTGACGTTTTTCTTTTCTCCTTCTCCTTTCCCTCCTCCCCTCCCCCACCCCTCCTTCTTCTACCTTATTAGATTTGGGTTGCTTTTTAGGGTATTTTACAGTTTTATTTTTTATCAGTTTTGTATTGAAATATAATTCAAAGGCCATATAATTCACCCATTTAAAGTGTAAAATTCAGTAGTTTTTGTTATATGCACAATTTTGCAACGATCATCACAATTAATTCTAGAATATTTTCATCATTCCAAGAAGAAACCTCATGTCCATTGGCAGTCACTCCCTATATCCTGCCCCACAGTCCTAGGCAACGGTTAGTTAACTTTCTCATTGTATAGATTTACCTCTTCTGGACATTTAATATATGGAATCATGTAATATATGGTCTCTTGGTATCTTGTTTTTTTCACTCAGCATAACCTTTTCAAGGTTCATCCATGTGATAGCATGTATCCGTACTTCATTTTTTTTTTATTGCTGAATAATATTCCATTGTGTGAATGTACTGTGTTTGTTCATTGGCTGATTGCCATTTGGGTTGTTTCCACTTTTTAGCTATTATGAATGATGCTCCTATGAATATTCATGTACAGGTTTTGTGTGGACATACGTTTTCATTGCCTCATGTTCCTCATGTGTTTTGTTCCTCTATTCCCCCTTTACTACCTGTTTGGTTTAAGCTAATATCTTTTAGCATACCATTCTGGTTTTCCTATTTGCTTTTTTTAAACTTACATATTTTAGTTACTTTCTTGGTGGTTGCTCTGTGGATTATAATCTAGTCAAATTGTTGAAAGGTAAACACACAATTAATTACCTAAACCTTATATAGTTGATTTGCTTTGGGTAATTGCTGAAGAACACATAATCTGCTATAATGCTGGAGGTGGAAGTCCCCTAGCATGTTGTCTAACTAGTAGTGCTGGCTAGTAAGAAAGCTATTGATAGTGCAATTTATTTTTCATGTCATAAGCCATCTTATACTCCTCTTATTCTCATTGTTTTTCAGTGGCTTCTTAGGGGTTACAGTCAAGCAGATATCTTTTTCTTCTTTTCCAACACTTATGGTTCTTATTACTTGTTTTGGTTTCATGCGCTGTCTAGACTGTCTAGAATAATGTTGAATAATAAGGATGAAAGCGATCAGTTTTGTCTTGGTTCTGACTTCTGTAAGATTGCCTAAAGTGAAGGACTGTCAACTCTACACGCTGGCATCCAGCTTATGCCAATGGCAAATGTAAATCCTTAGTATTTTTTTTTTTGCTAAACCACAGCCCTTTTTCAGAAACCTCACAGTAATATTCCCATAAGTGACTAGTTAATTGGAACTGGTATGATGAATGAGATCTGTTTGCCAGTTCTGGCCCTGGATTTTCTCTTGGATGTAGTTTGATATTGGCTGTTCATTTCAAATATTCTTTATCATGTTTCTATTTCTGGTTTACTAAAAACCTTTTTAAAAATCACAAATGGGAGCGTGCCTGGGTGGCTCAGTCAATTAAGCATCTGACTTTGGCTCAGGTCATGATCTCTTGGTCTGTGAGTTCGATCCCCACATCAGGCTCTGTGCTGACAGTTAAGAGCCTGGAGCCTGCTTTGGATTCTGTGTTTCCCTCTCTCTCTCTCTCCCCCTCCTCCACTCATGCTCTGTCTCTCTCTTAAATAAATAAACATAAAAAAAAAAAAAGCTTCCAACTCTTGTTTTTGGTTCAGGTAATGATCTCAGGGTTTGTAGTTTGAGCTCCTCATCAGGCTCCACACTACTGGTGCAGAGCCTACTTTGGGTTCTCTCTCTCTCTCTGCCCCTAATCCCTCTGGCACACATGCTTTCTCTCTCAAAATAAATAAATAAACTTAAAAAGTTCACAAATGGGGGGGGGGCCTGGGTGGTTCAGTCGGTTGAGTGTTGGACTCTTGATCTCAGCTCAGGTCTTGATCTCAGGGCTGTGAGTTTAAACCCCAGGTTGGGCTTCACACTGGAAGTGAAGCCTCCTTAAAAAAAAAAAAAGGATCTTAAAACAATTTTTTAAATGTTTATTTACTTTTGAGAGACAGAGAGAGAGACACACAGAGTGCGAGTGGGGGAGGGGCAGAAAGAGAGAGAGACAGAGAGAGAGAGAGAAGGAGACACAGAATCTGAAGCAGGCTCAGGCTCTGAGCTGTCAGCACAGAGCCTGACAAGGGGCTCATGCTCACGGACTGCAAGTTCGTGACCTGAGCCGAAGTTGGACACTTCAGTGACTGAGCAACCCAGGTGCCCCAAAAATATCTTTAAAAAAAAAATCACAAATGGATATTTAATTTTTTAAGTGATTTCCCCATGTCTGTTAGAGTGATGAAATGGCTATTTCCTTTGGTGTATTCATGTTAATTACATTGATAGATTTTCTAGTTCAATCATTGCTGTAATCCTAGAAACATGACATATATTATTCTTTTACAATATTGCTAGGGGCACCTGGGTGGCTCAGTCAGTTAAGCGTCTGACTTCAGCTCAGATCAGGATCTCATGGTTTGTGAGTTTGAGCCCCACTTCAGGCTCTGTGCTGACAGCTCAGAGCCTGGATCCTTTGGATTCTGTGTCTCCCTCTCTCTCTGCCCCTCCCCGCTCATGCTCACTCTCTCTCTCAAAAATAAATAAACTTAAAAAAAATTTACAATATTGCTAGATTTTTTTTTTTTTTTATTATGTGCCAGACACCAGTGCTTCATGCTAGAGATACAACTGTGAACAATATCAACAGATAAAGTATCTGCCCGTATTGAACTCTCAATTCAGGGATGATAAAGAACATTTGCCAGCTCTCCCTGACGCTGTGCTTTTGGCAGAAACCACTCAAGATATGCTGTCTTGCAGAGCCTTGAGAGGTCCCAGAAAGAGGGCTGCGATCATTTAGTGGTATTTGCCACTGGATTGGAGGAGAGAAGACAGTGATGGCAAGCATCCTGCTATTTGCTATCCCTGGTTTGATGTTTTATTTAGGATTTTTCATCTGTATAACTTGTGTGAGGTTGTTAGGTCTTAGTAACTAATTTTGTAAATTGAGTGTAATGTAGGTCTTTCGGTAGGGGGCATCTATTCAACTGCTTTTTCAGTTTCTTCTGTGGCTATTGTCTTCTTCAGGTGTTCTGTGTCATTTTGGGTTGATATTCATTTATATTTTCCCAGACAATATTAATTGCACTGAGATTTTTTTGGTTTAGTTATATGAAGTTTCACTTAGTATTCTTTTTTTTCTTTTTTAATGTTTATTTATTTTTGAGAGAGAGTACGAGCTTGGGAGGGACAGAGGAAGTGGGAGACAGAAAATCCGACCAGGCTCCGCACTGTGTGGGTTCAGCTTTTGGCTTTGTCCAACAAAGCTGAGGATGGCAGAAAGGATTACTCAAGACTCCACAAGAGAGGTGAGAGGGAGGCTAAGGGAAGTGTCCCTGAGCTGCTCTCAACCTCCCGTATTTATTGAGCATACATTTAGGGTAACTTGTGCAATACGTCAGTGGACTACATGTGAATAACAACGTATAGAAAACGTGCAGAAACTCACATGTGGAACTTGAGAAACTCAACAGAAGACTATGGGGGAAGGGAAGGGGCAAAAATAGTTACAAACAGAGAGGGAGGGAGGCAAAATAAAAGACTCTTAAATACAGAGAACAAACTGAGGGTTGATGGGGCTGGAGGGGGAGAGAGGAAAATGGGTGATGGGCATTGAGGAGGGCACTTGTTGGATAAGCAGTGGGTGTTGTAGGTAAGCAATGAATCACGGGAATCTACCCCCAAAACCAAGAGCACACTGTATACACTATATGTTAGCCAACTTGACAATAAATTATATATATATATATATATATATATATATATATATATATATATATATATATACATATATAAAAAGAAATGTGCAGAAAAACAAGTTAAGACAGGATCAAATATTCCATGTGATAACATGGTCTAAGGAATTTATGAGCATAGGCAGGACCTAATCCCTAGATACACATTAACTAGATAAGCTAAGCATGGTCTGCTGTTTTCAGCAAGGCCAGAAAGCAGTGTTCTGCTTTGCAATGTATTCCCTATAATCTTCTAACCCAGGATATAGCTATTTGATTTCCCACAGTGCACTGTAGAGCCTGGTTCGAACTCAGGAACCATGAGATCATGACCTGAGCCGAAGTCGAAAACTTAACTGATTGAGCCACCCAGGTGCCCCTAGTATTCTTAGATAATTAAAAAAAAAACCTCCTGTGTGCCTGTGTTTTTAGCCATTTCCTCATGCCACCTGGAGGGCTTGTGTAGTCTTTTTCTCTTGGCTAGCTGTGCCAGTAGTTGGCTTATTTGCTTATTTATTTATTTATTTATTTATTTATTTATTTATTTATTTATACAGCTCTTAGAATAATCATTTCAATTGTTTTTCTGGTTTCTGGTTTATTGGTGTCTACAGTCAGCTTCATAAATTTTTCCTCTTTTCCTTAGCTTATGATATTCCTCTTTTCCTAGCTTCTTGAGTTGACTGCTCAGCTATTTGCTAGGCAATTTACGTAGTTAGCTGGTTTAAAAAAATTTTTTTACACTCGTTCATTTTTGAGAGACAGAGTCCAAGAAGGGGAGGGGCAGAGAGAGAGAGAGAAAAACAGAGAGAGAGAGAGAAACCGAAGCAGGCTCCAGGCTCTGAGTTATCAGCACAGAGCCCGATGCTATGCTGGAACTCACGAGCTCTGAGATCATGACCTGAGCAGAAGTCAGCTGCTTAGCCGACTGAGCCACCCTGGCGCCCTTAGGTAATTAGTTGGTTTTAGATTTGTTTACCTGGCTAGCCTGTCTGCAGCCTATTCTGCTGACGTCCTCACAGTCTGCAGTGCATGACCCCCTGCCCTCGCTAGGCACAGCTAATTGGTAAGGGTAGCCAGTTCATCTGCTGGGAGACCAGGCTTCAGAGACATGAATGTGGTATAGATAGATATCAGTGTCCATCTATATCTGCTTCTCCTTTCTTCATTGGGCATGTGGAATCCCATACTTCCAAGCTGCAAAATGTTAACAATTGGTAAATCTAAGTAAAGGTTATATTTTTTTTAATGTTTATTTATTTTGGGGACAGAGAGAGACAGAGCATGAACGGGGGAGGGGCAGAGAGAGAGGGAGGCACAGAATCGGAAGCAGGCTCCAGGCTCTGAGCCATCAGCCCAGAGCCCGACGCGGGGCTCGAACTCACCGACCGCGAGATCGTGACCCGAGCTGAAGTCGGACGCCCAACCGACTGAGCCACCCAGGCGCCCCAAAGGTTATATTTTTATTGTGATTTTTCTGTAGGTTTTTTTTTTTTCCAAGTTAAAACTTTAAAAAATATACCAGTGCCCTAATTACCAGAATAACCTGGATGGGGCCAGCCATGAATATTTTAAAAAACCACTCTAGGTAATTCTGAAGCACATTCCTGCTTAAGAAATCACTGTTGTAGGGATGCCTGGGTGGCTCAGTCAGTTAAATGTCTGATCTCCACTCAGGTCACGATCTTGCGGTTCATGGATTCCAGCCCTGGGTTGGACTCTGTGCTGACAGCTCAGAGCCTGGAGCCTGCTTTGGATTCTGTGCCTCCCTCTCTCTCTGCCCCTCTCCTACTCACCATGAAAAGAGATCCAGAGAGTTTACTAATTTACCCAAGGTTGTATAGTTAGTAAGTGACAGATCCAGAACTGAGCCTATGTCCTTAGTCATGATGTCAGTATGCACTTGAGGCTAAAACTTGCCTCAATAGGGCCTCCTGGGTGGCTCAGTCGGTTAAGCGTCCGACTTCAGCTCAGGTCACGATCTCGCGGTCCGTGAGTTCGAGCCCCACGTTGGGCTCTGGGCTGATGGCTCAGGGCCTGGAGCCTGCTTCCCGTTCTGTGTCTCCCTCTCTCTCTCTGCCCCTCTCCCGTTCATGCTCTGTCTCTCTGACTCAAAAATAAATAAACGTTAAAACTTGCCTCAATAAAGATTTGATTGAGTTCTCAGTTGTTATTTATCTCTAAATGATGGTATGTAATCATACTTTTTTTCTTTTGCTCCAAGAATTATTTAAGAGGGCATTTAAAAAATGTCTTAGTGTTGTTTTTTTTTTGTTTGGTTAACCTAATTTTTATTTTCCGTTTACAGGTTTATTGTGTTTGTGTGAAAAAATGTGGCTTATTTTGTGCTTGTTGGGATTTTTGAGATTTTTCTTTGTGGCTTAAGGTAATTTTTTTTTTTTTTTAAATCTCTATTGTGGCAATTTATTGTATTTTGACTTTCTCTGTATCTCTGTCTCTTCTTTAAAGTTGTAAAATCACTGTGGTTAGGAATTATGTTTAATTCATTTATTCATCTCTGTATTGACCAGAATGTAATTGCCTGACAGAGATGTTCAATAAAAGTTAGTTGACTGAATAAATTAATATTGATCCTTGTGGATTTTAAGAATACTATACATATAAAAATGCCAGAAGGAGGGGCGCCTGGGAGGCTCAGTTGGTTAAGCATCTGACTTGATTTTGGCTCAGATCATGATCTCATGGTTCAAGAAATCGAGCCCAGAGTTGGGCTCTGCGCTGGCAGCACGTATTCTGCTTGGGATTCTCTCTCTTTCCCTCTCTCTCTCTGCCCTCCCCCCCGCAAATAAATAAATAAACTTTTAAAAAAAGCCAGAAAGAGACTGTACCATTTCCTTTCCTTTGATCCATCCTCTGTGATATTGATAGTGGCCTATTTTCAGGACAACTAATAGTTGAATAAGATTCAATTGAAGCTGCATGCTAAGAGGAAAATGCACATTTTAAAGATCATTGAAGCATATGAGATTTTACAAATATAGTTGCATTTAGGAATTACTCTGAGAGCATGCCAAAATTTCTATTATTTTTTAAAACATGTGTTTTTTAAGCCCATAAAATATTTTCACTGGTAAATAGATAAGGGAGTTAGAACTGGAAGGAATCTTTTTTTTTTTTTTCCTTTAAAGATTTTATTTTTAAGTAATCCCCACACCCAGTATGGGGCTCAAAGTCACAACCCCGAGATCAAGAGTTACATGCTCCACTGACTGAGCCAGCCAGGTGCCCCAGAACTGGAAAAAGTCTTAATAGCCATCCAATGCATCTCTTTCATTTTACAGATGTGGCTCAAAGACTTTAAGTAATTTGCACAGACCTGTATTACCCATCCCATGTTCTAGTTAGGACTAGACTATATGACCAGTTTTTAAAGTCCCCTGTGTATAGTTAATAAGTCATCCTTATTCATATTCTGGTATTCCTTTTTAATATTTTGACTTCTTGAGTTACTAAAGACAGAAAAGTATATTAAAGTCTTCTAGTCAATACCACCATTTCTGGTCGTTTCTACTTGGATTCCTTCCATCCCCACCCTACCTCTTGGATGTCAAATGCTAAGATTTGGGTTATCATAATCTTTGGTTTATGATATAGTCTCATCATTTGTTGATGCTTTGATTGATTTCTTCTTAATGTGTAATAATAAGAATTTATGAAACCACCATCCCAAACAAAAACTGGGATCTTGACATTAATGTACATCTCACTGTATGGTCTCCTCTCTCATTTTGTCTCACTTCATGTGAGGTAAGCATCTGAAACTCATGCCCATCATTACCTTGCTTTCCTTTTTATGTAGGTTTATTGCATCTCTCCCTCTCTGTATATTTCTTTTTGCCTATTTTGCCCATCCCCTCTGGCAACCAACACTTTGTTCTTATGAGTCTGTTCATTCATTTGTTTTGTTTTGTTTTTTTGATTCTACATATAAGTGAAATTATGTGGCATTTGTCTTTCTTGGTCTGACTTACTTCACTTAGCATAATACCCTCTAGGTTCAGCCAGGTTGTTGCAAATGGTATGATTTCTTTTTCTATGGCTGAGTAATACTGCATTGTGTATATATACACACCACATCTTTATCCATTCATCTTACTGACAGACACTTAGGTTGCTTCCGTATGTTGGCTATTATAAATAATACTGCAATGAACATAGATAGGGGTGCATATATCTTTTGAATTAATATTTTCATTAGAATTATTGGATCGTTTTTATCTATTTACTTGAATTTAAAAAGGGTTTCATGTTGTCTGTAATCTTTTGGAGTTTATTCTTTTCACTTCTTGTTTCACTTTTGATGGTCTCTTGATCTGAGAAATTTTTTTCAAAGGCCCCATGATTTTCTTTCCATTTATCCTCATAGAGGGGATTTGTGCTTGCCCGTATTGTCTTACAATCAAATGACTGACCTGGGATCCATCTGAAATTTTTGTTTGATAAATATTCTGATTGATTTTAAAAAATTGAGATATAGTTGACATATGACATTATATTAGTTTCAGGTGTGCAACATAATGATTTGATATTTGTACTTACATGAAATTTTACAGCAATTCCTGGTCAGGATCAAAGGCAGAGCCACAGAAAGTTATAGACTGCTGTTTTGGAGACCTAACAGGCTGTGTGGAACAGGCAGGGCACTGATGTGGCTTTCCTAACTGGACCTTCATTTCATGGATGGGTGGAATCCTAGTGAAACATTCTCTGCACCAACACTGGGTTTGCAGTGTCCACCAAGAGCAAGTTGTGGTTGGGTTGCCATGACGACCGTCCCCTGGAATGGGGCACAGAGGCAATGAGCATTCCTATGGGCCCCTTAGCTAGTTCTTTCACTTCCTTCCTAGGTTAGAACACCTTTCTGATCTTCACAGATCTTAGAAATATTGTCTACACAGATGGAAACAATAATAGTTACAGGCCATTTCACCAATAGGAGTAGACTGCTTCTTCACAAACACAAATCTAAGACTAACTGTATGCAGTGGGTATTAACTCACACACTGATTCTAACTGCCATGGTCTGTTCTACAGAATTTGTTCTGGTCTATACGTTTATTTTAAAATAAAATTTAAAAATATTATTTTTGAGAGAGAGAGAGACAGAGTGCCAGCGGAGGAGGGGCAGAGAAAGAGGGAGACACGGAATCCAAGGCAGGCTCCAGGCTCTGCGCTGTCAGCAAAGAGCTCGATGTGGGGCTCGAACTCACAAACTGTGAGATCATGACCTGAGCTGAAGTCAGACGCTTAACTGAGTCGCCCAGGTGTCCCTAGTCTCTACATTCTAATGTATACTCCAACTTAAGTTTGAACTTTCATTTTCTCAGCATCACACTCTTTCCCCTGAGCCCCCAACCTCTGTTACTGTTCTCAGCTCTTTTCCTGTCTCCCATTCCCAACAAATTCCAACCAAACACTATGAATTGCTGTTTAGTTAGCACTTAACATAAGCAAACACTGGGCCAGTTGCTCTTTTTGTATCATCTCGTGCTACTATCTTGTCCTGCTATCTATTTTGTCCTACTCAAAGAAGAAGTAACAGTAATGTCCTCATTTTATGGATAAGAAAACTGAGGGTTAATGAGATGAATTTGGCTAAGGTCCATATCTCTAGTGAAGCTAGAATTTGAACTAGTTTTTTTGTTTTTTGTTTTTTGTTTTTGTTTTTATTTTTATGTATGATGCTTGGGCTCTAAGTAAAAGAAAACTTAAACTGGCCTTAACAATAATGAAATTAATTATTTCACATAAAAAGATTGGTTAAGGGGCGCCTGGGTGGCTCAGATGGTTAAGCACCTGACTCTTGATTTTGGCTCAGGTCATGATCTCATGGTTCCCGGGACTGAGCCCCTTCTAGGGCTCCTCATTGACAACACAGAGCCCCCTTGGGTGGGATTCTCTTTCTACCCCTCTATCTGCCCCTCCCCCACTTATGCTTGCTCATTCTCTCAAAATAAATAAACATTAAAAAAAAGGTCGATTGGGGCGCCTGGGTGGCGCAGTCGGTTAAGCGTCCGACTTCAGCCAGGTCACGATCTCGCGGTCCGTGAGTTCGAGCCCCGCGTCGGGCTCTGGGCTGATGGCTCGGAGCCTGGAGCCTGTTTCCGATTCTGTGTCTCCCTCTCTCTCTGCCCCTCCCCCGTTCATGCTCTGTCTCTCTCTGTCCCAAAAATAAATAAACGTTGAAAAAAAAAAATTAAAAAAAAAAAAAAAAAAAAAAAAAAAAAAAAAAAGGTCGATTAATTCAGTAGCTCATCAAGGACCCAGGCCTTTCTACTTTACCACCCATCCTTGCTGTATTCAGGTTTTGTCCTCAGATTAGCTTTGCATTCCACAAAGTTTCATGATGCCTACCAAAGTTCTGTCATCATGTCCATATAATTTCTAGAGGCGGGAAGGGACATTATTCCTTCTTGTCCATCTCTCTTTCTCTAATTTGTCATGCATCTTTTTTTTTTTTTTTTTAAGATTTTGAAAAAACATTTATTTATTTTGAGAGAGAGAGAAAGAAAGAGAGAGACAGAGAGCATGTGCACAAGCAGGGTAGCAGCGGAGAGAGAGGGAGACACAGAATCCAAAGTAGGCTCCAGGCTCCGAGCTGTCAGCACAGAGCCTTCCGTGGGCCTCGAACTCATGAGCTGTGAGATCATGACCTGAGCCAAAGTCAGACACTTGACTGGCCACCCAGGCACCTCTGTTATGCATCTTTTTAAACAGCATTTTAAATTGCTTACTTTTCTTGGGACCTTTCTCATCCTGGCTGACTTCCCTTTATTGTCCAGAATGCCACCAGCCCATGCCTAACTAACTGCCGGCAAGGGGACAGGATCACTATTATGGGCTTAGACTAATTAAGACTCATTCCCAGGGCTGGCTCCAAGCTTCCCTGAAGTTTCTGGCTGCTCCACAGAACAGAATTAAGGTTCTGTTAGGAAGAAGGAGATGGGAGTAGGGAACAGGTATGCAGTGTGCAACCAATAGTCGGGTTGGATTCTGTTATGGAATCCCCAAGTCCAGGTTGTTAACCTTGACACACTGTTACTTTTCTGGGCTCTCCCCTCAGTTCCCATCCCCATCTAGCATATTTCCTTAATAGTGAGTCAAGTCCCCTACAACTCTAGCTCTAAAGGACACATTTCAAGGTTGTCTTTGGCAGAACAGCAAGGAACGTGAAATGTATTCCTTGGGGCCCAGTGTTCTTGTGTAATCCCCAGGTCAGTGACATGTGTTTGGTCAGCCTGGGCACTGTCAGTTGGGTAGGGGGAAGAGCAGAGGCTCTGCCTCCTGGAAAGGTGTACTGACCTGGCCCTGACAGCCCCAGAGCTGAGTTCCAGTCATGCTCCCTTCTGAGATCTCCTTTATTTAAAAAAATTTTTTAATTTATTTTTATTTTTTTAAATAAAAACTTTTTAATGTTTATTTATTTTTGGGAGAGAGAGATAGAGAGAGACAGAGCACAAGTGGGGGAGGGGCAGAGAGAGAGAGGGAGACACAGATCTGAAGCAGGTTCCAGGCTCTGAGCTGTCAGCACAGAGCCTGACACAAGGCTCAAACTCATGAGCTCTGAGATCATGACCTGAGCCAAAGTCAGACGCTTAACCAAATGAGCCACCCGGGCACCCCTGAGATCTCTTCTTTCTGGTCTGTACTCCTCTTAGAATCCGAATTGTTTTCCCCTCCTTTTTTTAAAATTAAAAAAAAAAATTAAATGTTTATTTATTTTGAGAGAGAGAGAGTGAGCAGGGGAGGGAAGAGAGAAAATGTGAGCAGGCTCTGCGCTGTTCGATCCCATGAACCGTGAGATCATGACCTGAGTTGAAATCAAGAGCTGGACGCTTAAAGAATTGAGCCACTCAGGTGCCTCCCCTACTTTTTTATAGTTTGTATTTATTTTGACAGAGAGGGGAGAGAGAGAATCTCAAGCAGGCTCCTTGCTGTGTCAGTGCAGAGCCTGACACAGGGCTTAAACCCACAAACAATGAGATCATGACCCGAGCCAAAGTTAAGAGTCGGATGGACACTTAACCAACTGAGCCACCCAGGCACCCCTTCCTTTTTTTTTTTTTTTTTTTTTTTTTAAATATGCTCTGCAGCCAGTGTGGGGCTTGAACTCATAACCCTGAGACTAAGAGTTGCATGCTCTACTGACTGAGCCAGCCAGGTGCCCCCTGAATTGTTTTCTTAACAAATTCTAATTTGTTCTTAAAACCCTAGTCTTAAAAACCCAACATTACTGTCGTATCTCCTTTCCGTGACCTCCCACATTAGGAAAACCAATATCCACTGAATTTACTAACCAGTCACAGATCTCCCATATGTGTTAGAAGCTTTGAGAAAGTATTAGACAATAGGGAAGAAAATTAAGTTTTAGTAGCTGTGTGCCAGGTGCCTGGGGTAAATTCTTTCCCACACTGACTTTATCCTTAACAGCATCCTGATAGGTTGGGTTATTTTAACTTTCATGTTAGAGTTTAGGGAATTCAGGTTCAGAAGTTAAGTTGCCTGCTCACAAAAGGTAAGGTTGGCTCAAGGCCACAAGCTATTAGGAGCGCATGACTGCGTGACCTCATGCCCATGCTCTTTCTCCTACCCTTCCCCTCTTCTGACTTCATGGTCTTTACTATTACAAAACACATTTGTATATATTAATTTTAGCCTCACAACAGTAGCAGGGTGAGTCCTAGTATCTGCATTTTGTAAATAATGGTGGGGTTCAGAGACACTAAATGACTTGCCCAAAGTCATGTGGAGTTTAGCTCTTCTGACTACAGAATGTGTGTAGGAAAGCATGGCATAATTTGTTGAATGATGATCCAGATTATGGTGGGTAATCAATAAATAATTCATCAGATTAAATTACTGAAAATAAACAATGTCACTGCTTTGAGGTCCCTAGGTTCCTTTTTCTCCCTGTGACCTCCCCTCTGGGCTTCCCTCAGAGACCTCTTTTCCCAGGAACTCTATCACCTCCAACCAAGACTCACAAAGAGTAGCACCCACATGTCTTCAGGCAGGAGGCTTAAGAAGGAAGGGTCTTCTTTTATGATAGAGCTGAGTGGACCTAACAGTTTTTGTTCTCTCCCTTCCCACCTTAGGCCTTCCTGGAATGGGGAGGCCCTACTCAGACTTTTCCCTGCCCCACTTGGCCGACTGCATTTGTTCTGGAGTAGACAAACCAGTGAGTCCCTGCTCTCCTGTTTCACTGGCCTTTGCCCTGGCAGTTATCAAACTAATGCCTCCTCCTCTCTCCTCCCCTGGCACTGCCTCCTGCCTCTGGCTCCACCCCACAGCCCTGGACACAGTACACAAAGCCCAGAGTTTGGGCTCCAAGGGAAACAAAAGGAACTGCCTGGATCCCCATGGCTATGGCCAGCACCTTCATACCAGGGCTGAACCCCCAGAACCCTCATTATATCCCAGGGTAAGACTTCTGCTTGTTTCTGGAAATAGGCATATAGGGATATGGGAATTGTGCCACTTAGATCTTGGAGGTCAAGCAGACATACTGGTATTTGGGAGGCCCAGGGCTGGGATATTTATGGTGTTTGATGGAAAAGGAAAAGCAAGGCAATAGTGGTAGCTGGGCCTGCCACAAAACTCTGTTGTCTTCTCTATGGTAACAGGGTAACAGCAGAGGGGAAGGGTTGAAAACCTAGAGAACTGAGAAATGCCTGCTCCAAATAGGCACACAGCTGAATCCAGAAAAAAAAAATCAGGGCTTCAGAGGTCTCTGTGTCTATCTCTGGGGGTGATGGAGCAGAGGGAGACTGGAGGTGAGTCGGGGGGGGGGGGTCCTGTGCTACAGGTACACCGGACACTGCCCACTACTTCGGTTCAGCATGGGCCAGACCTATGGGCAGATGACTGGTCAGCTACTTCGAGGAGTTCCTGGCCTGGCCTGGCCTCCTGCCCATCGCACACTTCTGCCTCCCATCCGGCCCCCACCATCTCCTGAGGTTCCCAGAGGAAGACCGCCTGTCAGGCGTGGACATGAAAGGCTCAGTTCCAGCATGATCCCAGGGTACACAGGTATGTATGTGTGGTCTGAATAGGTGTCCCTGTCCCAGAACATGTGCCCCAAACACTAATCGAAATCCTCCTTGCCCCCTCCCACCCAGGTTTTGTACCCCAGGCACAGTTCCTCTTTGCCAAGAACTGTAGCCAGGTCTGGGCTGAGGCTCTGAATGACTTCACTCAGTGGTCTGGGGGACAAAGGAGTCAAGAACTGCCGAAGGAAGCCAAGGGAGAAAAAGACGTGGGGAAAGACCAAGAACCAAAGCCAGAGTCAGAGCTGGAGGCAGAGAAGGAGCTGGAGCCGGGGCAAGAGGCAGAACAAGTGAGACCAACAAGGCTGGAGAGAGTGCAGGGGGAGTTGGTAGTGTGACCAGGCCTAGGGGTGGCCATGAGTAGCATGACTCTGGGTACAGGGAGTATGGGCCTGACTGCCAGCTCTAGCTCCCAGGGAGCTTCTGGTAGAGCACAGGAGCTGAATTTGATGCCCTTATTTTTTCTCTATCAACTTCCCCTCACAAGGCTTCCCCCTATTCCATGGATGACAAAGATCCTCGCAAGTTCTTCATGCCAGGTGAGAGGAAGTGGGTAATGATCAAAAGCATGGGGAGGCTCCCAGGAGGTCCTGACTCAGTATCCCAATCCCCCTAGGCTTCACTGGTTATGTGCCCCGGGCCCGCTTCCTCTTTGGCTCCAGCTTTCCTGTGCTCACCAACCGGGCACTGCAGGAATTTGGACAGATGTATTCAAGGGGCAGATCCCAGAAGGATCCCAGACATCTCCCCCCACTTTCTAGGACCTACCCTCAGAACCTGGGCCTGTTACCTAACTATGGGGGCTATGTTCCAGGTGAGGATAGCCCCAGAGGGAAGCTTCGGGGACCAGAGTATTTGTACGTGTGTGGCACGGGTGGAGGTGGTTTGGGGGGTTGGAACTAATAGATATGGAGGGGGGGCTTGGATCACGTGGTTCAGCTTACCACTGCGCAGAAAAGGAAACGGAGGTAGCCCACAGTGGAAGTTGGGACAAGATTTTGGAGGGCTTAGGCACTGGCTGAGAAATAAATGGCTTTTCCATGCTACCAGCTACAAGTGACAGACTGTCTTGTCCATATAGGGTATAAGTTCCAGTTCGGTCGCACGTATGGGCATCTCACCCATGATGCACTGGGCCTCAGCACCCTCCAGAAGCAGCTCCTGGTATAGGTGCCTGGACTTCAGGTTCTGTCTTCCCTTTCTTCCTATCCCAGCCATCCTTTTGCAAGGAAGAGAGGTGGACCGCAGGGTGGGGGGAGGCACAAAGAAAAATGGTTTGGAGGCCGAGCACCTTTTTTATTAATAGGTGTAATAAATAAATAAATAAATACATAAACAGAAGTCTGGGCTCCTCCTCCCTCTTCTGACCACCAGGCACTGGCCACAGCCTATTTACATTTGGGGGCTTAGGGAGCTGGCCCCAATACTGTCACCCATCCTCCTCATCACCTGGCCTAGGGAACCCTGCAAATGGGCCTCTGGTCACCTCCCTCCATAGGGACATGTTTATCTGTACCTATGGAAGGGCCAGCCCAGATGGCAGGGGAAATCCTGGCAGCCCAGTGCTGCATCCCTTCCCTCCTTTCCGGGGTGGAGGTCTGGATGAGGTCACTGGGACAGTTAACGGGGAGTAATTAATACTGAGCACAGGGATGTATGGCCCCCAGCTCTTAGTCTGCTCTCTGTGGCCAAGCCAGAGGGCTTGGGAAGGGCTCTCAGGCTCTGAGTTGGGGGTTATGAGGGTCCCTGAGGCCACCAACATGCACAGGGCCTCAGTTTTGGCTGCTTCCAGGGGTTGGACTTGGAGTTGGGGTCAAGGTCACATAGGCCAGTGGCACCAGGCCGGTGTCGGGGCCGCGGCTGCAGCGCAGCCAGTCTCCTCCAGCTGGCCCCAGCACCCGGAGGATATCTCCCTTGTGGAAGCTCAGCTGTCCAGGGCCTGTGGCCAGATGATGGCACAGTGCCTTCACCTCGCTGGGGAAACAACAAATGGAGGTCAGAGAAACCCCATCCAAAGCCAAACCCAGTCCCCCAATCCTGTCTCCCAGGGCTTACCATGGAGGCTTGGAGGGCAGAGCTGGAGAGGGTGGCTCCTGCAGGCTCTCCCTGGGCTCTGGCTCCCGGCGGGCACCCACTGTCTGTGCCACTAGTTGGAACATGGACTTGTCCAGGCTCAGCCAGTCAGAGGGTAGCCTAGAAGAGAGCAGCTAGAGCTCTGGCTCTGTCTGTACCCTGGCTTAGAGAGGCTCCCCAAATCCGTCTACACTATGGGATGCCACTCACCTGTTTGCGGGCCGGGTCTCACGCTGAGCCTTTCGGGAGCCAAAGAGGTGGCCCCACTTGATGCCCCCAGGTGAAGGTTCTGAGGCTCCTTCCTCATTTTCTGCTGAGGGGGCAGTGGACCCTTCCCTCTCCCGGCTGCGCCTCAGCTCAGCCAGCACAGAATCAGGGGGGCTCCCCATCCAGAAAGGCCAGCCCCTATCCCGGCCGAGGGTCTCTTCAGGGGCAGGGCAGGCCTCCGCCCCCTCGACTACTCCCTCTCGAGGGGGTGGCCCCCCACTTCCTGACCCTTTCTTTTTCTCACTGCTGCTACTGCTGCCACCACGGGGGAACCTAGAGCACTCAGCTGAGCCATCGATGTAGACCTGGGAACTCTGCATGAGCTGGTACCACCAGCCGGCCTGCCCGCCTCGGGCCCACCTGCCACGCCCTGGGCCCCCAGCTGCCTCTGCCACCTCTTCTGTCTCCTCTTCCTCTTCATCCTCTCCACCTTCTGAGGCACCCACACCCTTCACCCGCTCCCCATGGACTGCCCTGTCTGTGTCTCCAGGGCCCTCCTGGCCCCGAGCCCGGGCCAGCTGCAATGTTGAGTGGGCGGACAGCAGTAGGTCCTGGGACACCCGCAGCAGCTCCTTGTGCTGCCGCTGCTGCTGCCCACTTTGCAGCAGCCGGTGCTGGAACAGCAAGTCAAGGCTGAAGGGCAGCAGGGCCAGGGGCTGTAGCAGCAGCAGCAGCTCTTCAAAGAGGCTAGGGCACACAGTGTGTGCTGCACTCAGGAAGCCCCACGGCTGGTAGTGGGTCTGGATGATATCTAGGGGAGAAAGAGAGAGGCCTGAGCCACACAGCCTGAGAAGCACAGCCTGGCCTGGGGTGGGCCTTTGAGAAGCAGCCCTGGCAGAGCCACCGCATATGGCCACACAGGCTGTGCCCTCAGATGCACTCCAGTGGAAACGATGCCACCTCAAGTTGTGCAGGTCGCGACCTCCAAACCCTAAGTGGCAGCCCCAAGTTCAGAGTGGAGGTGTCGGGGTTCCTAGCCACCCTGACTTCCACACTGCCTGAGTATCCTGCTGACTCCAAGGCTCTAACACAAGTAGAAGCTGGGGGAAGTTTTGGGCAGAAGCCCCGGCTTTGAGGATGAAAGTTTGTGGGGTTCCCTCCCCACCTCTAGAATCTGTAAAGAGCTGTGCCTCCCTCTTTGAGCCTCTGAGGTCTGGCCTATATTGAGTTTGCAAGAGAGAACAGTGTTCTGGGCATTACCTTCGTGGTTATAGAGGTGGTTAAACCAGAACTCCAGGGACCGGATGCTGTAGAGAAATAGGTGAAGAGAGTTGAATCTTGTGTGGATATAGCCAGATGATAAGGTACAAAGGAGATGGACATCGGGTCAGACATAGAGCAGAGGTATAGGCTGAACACCCCCCTTCTATGGCTACCTGGTTCATTTCATGTAATCTAGTTCTGGAAAGTCAGCGGGGACGTTGGGAGGGGGTGAACATGTGATTCACAAGCCAATTTCTTCCCTCTAGAAAGGAGTTGGCTTGCATAGGACCCAAGAAGTCAGGGCAGCTACTGAGTGAGAGTACAGGGTACACATCCCAAAGGGGATGGCCTGGGCCCATACTTGAGAAAGAAAGATACTAGGATGTGGATCTCAAGATGGATTTACGGGCAGGCAGGATTTGGAAGCAGTGCTGGAATGGAGTGGATCAAACTTTACAATATCCAAAGAACCAGATTAATTTCCAAATAAGCCAGATTATGGATTAAAAACCAGATTAAAAGCAAATGACCATGTTGGTGATAAGTGCCAGGGGGTTGTGGGTGTGGTGGGAAACCAGTGACCTACTGAGAGAGGGTATAGCTAGATGGGAGTGGCAGGGGAAGGAGGAAGGTGAGCCTGAGCCCTGGCCACAGATCCTGTGGATCCACCTGACTGTCTCAGTCTAGGGAGTTGGTTCCTCAGAAGTGGAGGAGCCTAGGGGAGAGGGCTGGTCGTTTGCAGCTCTTGTTGCCCCACACACTCACTTGAGCAGGCCAAGAATGAAGGCGTTGAAACGCATGGTGTGACTGGTGAGCTCTGGGAATTGGCTGACTTTGTTGTAGAGGCCGTGCAGGACCTTGGTAGACGGGCCTGAGAGGAAGCCAGAGTTAGCAGTCACACGTCCAGTCTCTGGAACCCTAATCTCAGCCTGGAGTCCCCATCTTGCCACCCAGCACTTACCCAGCTGTGTGGAAGCCTCAACCACACTCCACGGCATGTTCTTACGTTGCCCAATGATGACATCTAGCACAAAGGCCTTGAGCCCATCCTCCAGCACAGCCTGGACCGCAGGGCACAAGTACTTCAGAACCAGGTGGCCCACATTGGGGCTCACAGAACTATTCCCCAGCTTTGCCTGTGGATGCAGTAGACAAGTACAGAGAATCATTTGAGGCCTGACCTTGGTCCTTTCTGACTCTCTTAGGCCTGAGCATGCTTCTCTTGAGATCCCCATCCCGAAGCTCCCAACTCTGGGTTCTTGGTGCAAGAGAGCAGGAGGAAGTGGTTGCACAGAATGGGTGAGGGTCAGCCGGGTAGAGCTCAGCTCTTCAGTTTCTTGCCTACCTTCACCCCAGGATCCCGGCTTGTGCCAAAATGGGCCACAATGAGGTCCACAGCAGTGTTAACTGCTTTCACCAGCCCTGCAAGTAAGAATTTGATGTGTGACAGGTTCCTAAGCAAGTCCCTGGGCAACGTGGCTGAAACGGAGCCCTCTGTGGAGAGAGGGAGGGGCTTCCACTCTTTCTCTCTGTCTCTGCACACGGATCTCAGTCTCACCGAGGACCAGTCCCTGGCCCCTTCTTGTTTTTGCCCAGTTCTCAAGCCCTGCACTGCTTTCACCACCAGTGGATCCATCTCACCAACTGCATCTTCAAGACCTTCTTACTCCATATCCTAGATCAATCTAACTATTCATCTTCTCTGCTATGAGAAACCAGGCTAGTGGCTGCTGGAGAAAGTCCGGGGCCACTCATAACAGTGATCGACAAGGGCACTTCTTGGATGTGCGTCTCGTGGTACGCTCTGCTATCCTTTCACACTGCCAAATCTTTACCCCTCTTCTCAAGCCCTTGATTCTACTTCACCTAGAGAACAGAGGCGACTGGTCATGAATTCCACATCCCTGTCCATCCAAAAGACCTAACTACATTCTACCTAATCTCCCCCAGGGCCCACTCACTCTCCATCTTGTTCAAGGTTCTTCCCTCTTCCTAGGTTTGAATCTCCCACTCTTCCTCTGCAAGGGACCTTAGCTTCATCTTTATTCCTTCTCACAGGCTCCTTCCCTTCAGCCCACAATGATGTTCAGTTCTTTTCGCATCATCTCACTGAAGCAGCTCTCTTAGTCCAGTGGTCCCTTATTTGCTAAATAGCTTAGTAGATGTCACCATTATGCTTACCGAAGCTGTTAGTCCCTGTAGTACTTGAACTGTCCCCAAGAGCACATGGCCATTTATTTATGGCAAAGTCTCCCTCACTATACGTAGCTCTCCAAGGCAAGAGACTGAAGCCCGATTCTTAAGCATCTGATAAATGACCCTTGCGTGCTCATGCACACACACCATACACAATACACAGACTTCTACCTCTTGCCCCAATTCCTGTGCTAATTCTTTCCTAGCATGTGGAGTTCTAAAATAGGGAAATAATCTGGAAGACTAGACAGTAGGGCAATGGGCACAAATAGGCACTGACAACAGAATTCCTGGCCTGAGCTGGGGGTAATATTCACCTTTTTTCTGAAGTAGGTCAATGGAAATGGCCTCTGAGTTGCCATCTGGGGACAGACAAAACTCAGCTGGAGGCTTCTCAGTCAAGGAAAAGGGGTCTTGGAAGTCAGGGCAGGTCAGTGGTAATGGCTTTACTACTTGACCTGCAAAGAAGAGAAAAATCAGTCTCAAGCAACTCTCCTAAGAGTTGCATCTGGGTTCTGTGTTCCTTTGGGGACTGACCCCTTCTCCAGCCCTGCCAAGCTGTGGTAGAGCCTGCTCTGGGTATACTGGGGACCTGGGCCACACACCATTCATCCGGCAGTTCAGATGGCCAGCAGCACTGAAGGAGCCAGGGAATTCAAAGATGGGGTTCCTTCGGGCCAGTCGAGCTTCCTGTGGCCTTCGGTCTAGGCTCCCTGACAATCCAGGTGGCCCTAGTGGGTTCTTCCTCCTGTATTCCCGCCACTTGAGTGCTTGAGGGGACAGGTGGTTGGCTGAAAGCAGAACAGATTAGCAGAAGAGACAGACAAGAGTTAGCAGGAGATAGCACTTCATATCCACCCAGTGGGCCCATATAAAATATGAGGGCTGGGTGTGTGTGTGGATATTATCCATAGATAATATGGGGAAGGACCCCATATTAACCCCCCCCCCCCATTATTTAACCTCTGACCCCAGTCTGGAGTATAAGAAACCATTCAAAGGGGAGGTAAAGATGCTTGGGGTGGGGGGTAAAGCTCATACCATTATTGGGCCTGGAGGCCATGCTGCCCTCACCACCTCCCCGGGCTAGACTTTCTGCTCGACTGAGGCTAGATCTCCAGGAGCCCAGAGGAGGCAAACTTCCTGTTCCATGGAGACGGTACTCAGCCAAGGTCAGTATCTTCTGATCCTCCTTCTGTGGCTGCTGCGAGGTGGCAGGCCGGGCAACAGGAGGACAGGAGTGGCTCCATGGGGGTGGGCTTTCTGTGGCTGTGGCCTGCTCTGGAGGAGGGGAGCACGAGGTGGAAGCAGAAGAATCGGTGCTGGGCCCAAAGGGGCCAGCACTGCGGATGGGGGAGTAGCTACCCAGGGGTGATGGCCGTGAGGTTTCTAGCTCAGGACCAGCTTTCCTGGCACCTCTGTTGGTGGGTGCCTGCGACTCCCCTGAGGGAGCTAAGGCTGGCACTTGAGCAGTGGGGGCAGCCAGTGGGGCAGGCTGCTGTGCACGGCCACAACCAGAGAGGCTGTAGAGCTGGGAAAGGCTGTGGAGGGCTCGGGCCTTGGCCAACTGCTTGGGGAAGTGGTGCTGGAACACGAAGGGCTGGATGGGCAGCGTGGTAGGCCTCTGCTCCTTGCTGTAGCGAAGGACTGGTCGGCTCTCAGCACCACCTCCTGTGGCAACAGTGATGGAGGAGGAATCAGACAGATATGCCCTGAGACCCCCATGAGAGGAAGCAAAGAAGCAGACAGATGATGCTCACTGGGGAGAGGGGAAGAGACAGGCAGGACCTGAATTGTAGGAATTGAATGGGGTAGGGGTAATCCAAGTTTGGGAATGTGACAATGCCCCTCCCATCTTTTGTAAAACTTTCCCTATTGTCTTTATGATAACTGAACTCTCTTGTACTCTTGGCTATTCACCCCTTCTTCATTTTCTTAACTTCAAGAGTGGATATATCTTAAGTCTCCATTCTTTGATCTCCCTTTACACATTCTCCCCTGCATTGTTCAAGTTCAGACATTCATACACATGACTCCTGAACCTTCAGCTTTAGCCCCAAACTTCCCCTTGATCTCTGGATCATTCTGCTTTAGGATTCTGCTTTCACGTATTTTTTATTTTATTTTATTTGAGAGAGAGAGAGAGAGAGAGAGAGAGAAGCAGAGGGAGAGACAGAATCTTAAGCAGGCTCCACTCTTAGCACTAAGCTGAAATCAAGAGTTGGATGCTCAACCAACTGAGCCACCTAGGTGCCCCAAAGATTCTGCTTTCACTTAATAATTGCTATTTTAAAACAGTTCATCTATCACCTTTCTCCTGATGACTTTCATTTCAGTCAATGGCAGAAACACCATTTCCTTTGTTTCGGAAGCCTAAAGAGTTGGAGTCAGAGTCACATGATCTTCAGGGTAAGATATTATTTACTTCAAGCTTTTGCTCATCATCACCTTTCTCCGCTAAAGCTGACTCATTTCATTCTTAAGCAAATCTAACCATAATATTTCCTTATTTGCAGCTGGGATCAGACTCCTGTCACCCCTATCCACCCCATTCCCACTTTTTCATAATCCTGGCATTGGAGCCTCACGGTCTTTATTTGCTCCCTCTACACAGAACGGTGGTCTCCAAGACTGATCCTCTCCTGTTCTTTCAGCCAATCTTCACGTCAGCGTCTCTCAAAACATAGGGCTCCGAACTAAATACAGAACTCCAGGATACTGTATAGCCTGATGGTCTTTGTGTGTGTGTGAGCTACGCTTCTAATAAAACACTGCGTATACTGTAAACATCTGGATGAACACAAGGTGGCGCTACAAGCACCTACAAAGCCTAAACCCCTGGGTGTGGCTCGCTAGCACAACTCTGGCCGCACAAGTCTGTGAGATAGGAATTAATATCCTTACCTGACAGATCAGGGTATTGGAAATTTAGAGATTAAGTCATTTGCCCAAGGTCATACAACTAGGAAGTGGCAGAGGTAGAACTCTGCCTAAGCCAGAATCTGATTTAGGGGCTAACGTTCTCTTTATCACATTGCACTACACATGAAATGGTAGCCCTCATCTTTTCCCATTTATTTATTACTTCAGTGAGTCTTTTTTTTTTTTTTTAAATTTTTTTTTTCGTTTATTTATTTTTGGGACAGAGAGAGACAGAGCATGAACGGGGGAGGGGCAGAGAGAGAGGGAGACACAGAATCGGAAACAGGCTCCAGGCTCTGAGCCATCAGCCCAGAGCCTGATGCGGGGCTCGAACTCACGGACCGTGAGATCGTGACCTGGCTGAAGTCGGACGCTTAACCGACTGCGCCACCCAGGCGCCCCTACTTCAGTGAGTCTTAAGGGGACAGTGATCACAACCCCATGGTGGGGGGGGGGGGGTTTAGAATCATTCCTAAGGGACGTGTTCAAAATGTACCCTCTAGTAGTCATCCCCAATCTGTGCTAAGAGCAACCTTTGTCATTCTCCCTTTGCTTACTGTGCTCCAGCCACACTTCCTGCTGTCCTTAAACATGCCTAGTTCATTAACATCTCAGGGTCTTTTGCACTTGCTGTTCTGCCCCAAATCTTCTCATCATTCAGGCATCAGCTCAAACATCACTTTCTCAGTGGCGACCACCCCAGTCACAAGTCACACTCTATCTCATTATCCTGTTTTATTTTCTTTTTAACATTTAATCACTATCAGAAAGTAATCTCATTTGTTTATTGTCTATTACTCCTCATGAGGGCTCCAAAAAAGCAGGGTTTCTGAATTGTTCATTGATGTATCCCCAGTGCCTAGAATAGAGCCAGGTATGTAGTAGGTACTGAATGAATATTTGTTAAATGAATGAATCCCCACTGTCTCCCTTGGTTCAGTCTAGTCTCACTGCATCCAGATCTTCTTACATAAATCAGACTGCTTCCTAAAATACCAATTTTATCCCATGGCCCTACTGCCCACAGAATAAAGTCTAATCTTCTCAAACAGGTGTCCATACCTGCCACCAATTAGGCTGCTCTCCCCTCAAACTTCCACACCTGCCATTCTCATTGACACCACTCTCCCCACTCTGTCCCCAACTTTAAGCACACAGCTTTCCCTCCTGGGAATGCCTCCCTCCTTTCCATTTATTTAAATATCAAATTTCAAGGCTGAATGGACCCTGGCTATCAGATTAGGTATTCCCAACCCCAGCTTTATTATACCCCCTATATGAAGTATGTTTGTATTAGACTGTTTATTTCTACTCTTTAATAATCCTCCCTAAGTCCCCAGGATAGGGTTTGAGGCAGGGAAGTAAGCTCAGAGAAGAAGGAGGAGCCTAACCTGGGGAGTGGGTCTCAGTTATGTCCCCAGGGAAAACAGACTAAGGCTTCACATTTTTCTACGTGACAGCTCTTAAGAAAACTGGAGTCAGAGACCACGTTCATCCAAGTCTGCTGTTCTATAGGTGACATAGTCTCAGTCCCTCAGTTCCTTCTTAAAATGAAGCACCTAGAACTTCCAGGTGAGCACTAACTGGTGCAGGGAGTAGAGGACTATCAGCTTCTCCCTTCTGGAGTCTATCAATGAATCCAGTCATTTTAACTTTTGGAAGGAAGCCCTTCCAAACTGCTGACTCATTCTGAGTTTGCTATCAAATATCCCAAATCAACGGAAGTACATACAGCTCACCTGTCAAACTTCACATTGTTCCCTGCTTTTTTAATTTTGTTCTTTCCAGACTTGGTAAGATCTTTTTGAATCCTGACTCTGCTGCTCAGGATCTCAAAGAGATCTCTGCTTCTTTTGTCATTCATGAATTCTTTTGAATAGTCACTCAGAGCAAAGAATCGAGAGAAGAGACCTGTGGTAAGTCACTGGAGACTTATGGAACAGAACAGCATCTCTATATGAAAAGTCTTACCTGATAACAAAACAAACAACACTTTTAATGCATCTCTGACCAGGATTGGTCTTGCCCTAAGAATGCCAGCCACAACATCCCCTGTGCCTAGAGACACCTGCCAGACAGTACAGTCTAAGAAGGGAGTAGGTTCCAAGGGACTCTGGCCAATCTCTGCTGTTTCTGACCCCCCTCTTCCCTAGAGACCTCCCTTTCCATCCCCACCCCAAGAACAGCTCCTCTGTGTATGTTTAGGAATGTGAAGTCTTCTGATGGGCTGTGATCTCCCTAACAGCAGAGATAAAACCATTTATGTTTTTTTTAACCCATTTCCTTTGAGAAGCCAAGGGACCCCAACCTGAGGCCACAGCACAGCACATTCCCCTTTATCTCCCTTTCCCCTGCTTTATCTCCTCTTTCTTTCCAAACCCTCTGAGATCTGGCTTCCACCTCACTGCTCCCAAATGTTGCTTTCTGGATTCTTCAGCCTTAATGTTAGCGATTTCACTTCAAATTTTGTTGAACTCTTTTTGAAATTTTCTCCTCATTTAGTGCATGTACCTTCACTCTCCCCTGGTTTTCCTCTAATATCCTAATTCTTCTCAGTCTCCTTGGGATGTTGCTCTGCTCACCCTTAAATCATTGTATCCTCAGGGCTCTCTGTCCTTGTTCCTTTTATAACTCCACACATTCTCCCTGGATGCTCTCATCCACTCAAAGCTTCAACTACCTCTTTTTTTAAAAGTTATTTTTAAAATTTAATTTAATTTTATATATTTTTAATTTTTTTCTTTAAATCCAAGTTAGTTAACATATAGTGTAATAATGGTTTCAGGAACATATTTTAGTGATTCATCACTTCCATATGACACCCAGTGCTCATCCCAACAAGTGCCCTCTTAATGCCCGACACACATTTAACTCATTCCCCTACCCACCTCCCCTCCAGCAACCCTCAGTTTGTTTTCTGTATTTAAGAGTCTCTTATGGTTTGCCTTCTCTCTGTTTTTATCTTAATTTTCCTTTCTTCCCCTTTGTTCATCTGTTTTGTTTCTTAAATTCCACATATGCAACTACCTCTTTTATTCTGACGACTCTGATCATAGCCATCCCCTGACTCCCAGGATATCCTTTCCAATCTACCTTCCACCCAAACAACCAGTGATCTTTCTAAAACGCAAATGAAAACATGCTACTAAGCTGTTAAAAACAAACAAAATGCCACTTCCCTGATTAAATCCTTCAAAAGTTCCATCCACACCCCACCATGGCTATACCAAATTATTTGCAGTTTCTGGAAAGCATCAAGTTATTTTGCACCTTTGTAGTTTTATACAGACTACTATATGAATCTAGAATGTTCTTTCAAGTCTCCACAAAGCCTATTCCTAATCGTCCTTCTAGACTGGTTTTAAATATAAATTATGTTAGCAGTCCTTTTCTGACATGTTAGTCTGGATATCCCTCTCATAGACCACTACCATATACTGTCATCTCTGTGTTTTAATTATGTTTCCTTTTCTGTTTTCATCCTTAGTCCGTATTCTTTGAGGGCAGAGACTGTCCCTCATATCTATCACCAGCATTTAACACAGAGCCTTTATAAAATATTTAAATGTAATAAATAGGAAAAGAGAGGACCCAGGAGGCTTTAAAGGTCTAGCGACTGGTTTCAGACTCTTTGATGAGTGGCAACAATCACTGATCAAAGAATGGACTTCACTGACACCCAGTATGGTCTGCCTATTGGACATATCCCTTAAGCACTGTAAATTCCTAAATGTCCAAAACTAAACTCGTGCCTTATCCCTTTTCCTATAAATCTACTTTAGTGTTTGAGGTCTCTATCCACGTACCCTCATCTTTCCAGTCATCCAGGCTTACAATCACAATCTTCTGTGTTACTTCCTTTCCCAATATATCAATTTCTAAATCCTGACTTTATCTCCTCAGTGTATTTGTTTATCCTCTATCCCTCCTTCCCCCGGTGACAACTGTAGGACATGACCTGGACTGGAAAGATTAATCTAGGCTGAGGAACCTTTAGTGGTTATGGATGGGGTGGTTGCCAGGGCCCTATCACTGAGGAAGCCATGCATATATCCTCATATTCTCCAGCTAGGTTCCTTACCGTCAGCTCTAGCTCTTGCATCCTTCTGTGTATGGCTGTTGGCTGGGCTCCCTGGGAGAGCAGGCCCTGGATCCATCAGCTGGGCCAGGGGGCCTTGCCCAGCAGCTCTGAGGCCAGTAGGTGGCATCTCATTGGACTGGGGGCCCTGACAGACCTGGGTGGACCAGGGCTCTGGGCCAACTAGGTCCATGCCTGGCCCCGAAGGCATGGGTGGTAGGCTATGGCTACAGCGAACGCCCTCATCCAGTGGGCCCACCCTATCTTGTTGGGCTTCTTGGATGGGTGAGAACTCCTGGGAGGAGTCTCCGATGCTCAGTCGAAGTGGCGGAGAGCCAGAGCCTGCAGCTTTCTTCCGGCCTTTGGCGAGCTCGGCGAAGGAGGTGACCCGCCTAGGTGGGGAGCCAGGCCCAGCGAGGGCTGTAGGACCCTCACTCAGGCGCACTGGGCAACTCAACATGCGTTCCAGTGAGCCCAGGCGGACAGGAGGGCTGCGCGCCAGGGTGCGATCACAGCTTCGAGAGCGCTGGCGTCCAGTGCTAAGGTTGGGGGGTGAAGTGTTAGTGTACACTTGCCCCTCGATCACAGCGGGGCCCACAGGAGCTGCTGCTTCCACTGAGGAACCTACTGCTTCTTGCTCCTCTGGCTGGACTTCTGGCCTCTGGAATAGGTAATACTCAGAGGGCTGGCTGGGGCCAGGGTCTGGACCAGGGCCTGGTGCCGGGCTTATCTTGGTGTGTTCCTCAGAGCAGCTGGTGATGGAAGAGCCAGCTGGGCTTGGGGATGATTGGGAGGACAGGTCACAGGTGACAAGTTTATAGTAATTCTGTGTGGCCACAACAAGACGGGCCTGGCTCTGGAAGCAGGCTGTGAGGTCAGCCACAGCTGGGCAGGGCTCACAGTGTGGGCGGTAGGAGTTGCAGTTGGCATCGAGCTCAGGAGACGAGGCATGAGGACAGCCATAGCTCCCCTCCCTTCCCCCACTGTCGGGGTGGTGGGACTCACAAGACATCTTAGACTCAGCTGGGGAGGGCTGCAGGTCCAGGTAGAAGGCGCCAGGGTCTGAGTGGCTGCAGAAGGAAGAGTTGCTGCAAGACTGTGGGGCGGAGTTGAGATTGGCACGGGAGTTGCCATGCATCTTGTTGTAGAGGGTGCTGAAGGTGACCAGCACACCGTCTGAGCTGTTGCAGGAGGAGTCACTCACATAGCCCATGGACTGGTCAGCCGCCTCAGACTGACTGGATGTGCTACTGCAGCGGCAGTGCTGAGGTCCTGAGCCTGAGCATCTTGGGTTCCTTGGGGATTCATCTGAACTGAGTTTCCATTCATGATCAAAGGAAAAGCCAGAGGTATCACTGGCTCCACCCCCACTGCCACTCCCACCAGGTCCCCCACACTCATCCAGTTCCATGGTCTCCGCTTCCAGTTCTGGCCGGCAGCAGTGGCTGGTGCTGCACTGCTGGGTATCCAAGGTGGCCACTGGCTCCTGCTCCTGCCCTTCCACTACTCCAGCCCGACTACGTGTTGCCCCCCATGGCCTGCTCACTCTAGGGCCAGGTGGTGGCAGCTGGAAAGGGGACAGATGTAAGGTGGGCTGACCAGCCCCATGCAGGTGGAAGGACTGCTGAGTGGCACTATCACCAGTGCTGTCATCATATAGGTCACCAAGTCCTGGCTCAGCCACACCTTCCTGTAGCAGGAAGGGATTGTGTCGTTTAGGGGCCCCGGGGCCTCTTCCATCCCGCACCCTACTCTTCGTGCTGTCTGCAGACCGCGCAGATCCCCCCGGAGCAGAGTGCAGACTGTTGTATAGCAGCGAGTCAGCTTGTCCTAGGTCTTGATCAGGCTGGGTGATGCCCAGCTCAGGTGGGCAGAAGGGATTGGATCTTGTGCTCCCACTACCCCCACCTGCCCCTCCACAGCACTGTCTGTCTGGGACTTGACAGTGCACCAGGGGGATGTGGTGGACGATGAGGGTCTCTCCAGTCAGCTTTGGGGGACTATCCATTCTGGAAATTTCGAACAAGGGCATCAACAGCACCAGACACTGCCCCCGGAGCCCAGTGGGGCAGAACACATTTCATCAGGAGAGCTTGGCACCTGGAGAGAGAGGGAAAGAAAGGGAACCTAATGTCACCTCCCTGGAAGTCAGGGACATGCCCTTCCCATAGCATTTTCAGGTGGAGAAGAGCCCAAGAGGAGAAAAGATTCAGAGTCAAGATGGAGCTTGATAACACAGCCCAACAGGGCAGGGGTACCCCACCATACTCTGGACTGCACAGGCCCAGCTCTTGAGCACCCCCTTCATTTTAAGTTGGCCATGCATCCACTTGTGACCAAAGGCAGAGCCCCTTTTAATGCCACATACGAAAATCTCGGGGTTCTCAAGGGCAACACTTTCTCGTTTTCTTTCAAGGATGTGTTCTTAGCAGTAAATGATGACTAGTCCTGAGTACAGAAAAGTATGAGTAGTGACATAAATAAGAAAAATCATCTAGGATGACTGAAAGGGTGCTCAGCACTAAGGGGGATACAGAGATGACTTAGTCACAGTTACAGCTTGCAAGCTTTCAGATAAGGGGAAAATCATGAATACTATATTATGTACTCACAGCAGTAAGCTATAATTTTGCAAGAAAACTATTTTTAAATATTCTCTATCATTTGCCCCCCTATGTCATCTCATTTTCTCTTCCTCTGAGCCCCAGAATGCTTATCCCTCTCTCATGGCTGTGGGCTAAGGATCCTTGCTCTCCTTACTACTGTTCTGGAGCTTCTTCTTCTTTTTAAAGATTTTGTTTTTAAGTAATCTCTATACCCAACGTGGGGCCTGAACTCACACCCCCAAGATCAAGAGCCACATGCTCCACAAACTGAGCCAGCTAGGTGCCCCTGTCCTGCAGCTTCTTGAATACAGAGACCAAATTGGGCATCAAAGTGACTGAAAGTATGCTAATCTCTTCCTTCTCAATGCAGGGCGGGTGTCTATTTCTATCTCTTTTGTATCACTCAGGCACAACATCACATAAGACCTAGCAAACATGACAGCCATAATACATTCTTGTCCAGTTCAGGGTACAGATCTTCTGAAGTGCCCAAATTCTATCCAGTTTCAGCTCAGAACTTTCACTGTGGGGGTCTCCTAGAAAGTCTTCTCTTCCCAGTTTTTCCTCTGATAGGCTAAGGTAAAGTTCTCTCTTGTTCAAGGTCTCCTGGCCCCAAGGACACAGAGCCCACTCTGAGCTTCTCTGATCTGTTGGCTGGACTGTGGCAGAATGGCTTCCTCAAATTCTAGTCTCCTGTGCTATCAAGTTCAACCCTAACAGTCCTCAGTTGCTCAGATGCCTCATATCTAATTTCATTCATTTCTCTTCCTTCCCTTTTTATTCTTGTCATTTTCCTTCCACCCACTATGAGTATAAATCCCCTACAACCTAAGTTCTCCATCATTTAGTTGAATGCTTTATACCATCAATTTTGAAAATTTTAACTCATTTAGATTATAGGATCACAGCCCTTCATGTGGAGTACAGAAAAGATCTAGGCAAGTCACATATACTCAAGGACATGAAAAGGCAATAATAAATGAAAAAATTCAAGTGGCTGATAAATACATTTGTGAGGGATACAGTTTTAAAATATCATTATTTACAAATTAAATTACATCAAAATTAAAAAGTATTTACCCTCTTTTTCCCCCTTTCCTTTCAGAGAGGAAGACTTTGTTGGACTTCCAATCCTTTGTGAGTTGACTGGGGGTAATAGATACGGGGGTAGTAGATACGGAGAAAGGTGGAAACTAGACAGACTAAACTGAGCTACAAGGTTTGAGTTATAGAAAACAGGGGAATAAATATTTTTTACCTTGGATTAGGTGATGGTTTCTTCGCTATGACACCAAAAGCACAAGTGGAAAGTGAGAAAATAGATAAGGTGGATGGACGTCATAAAAATTAAAAACCTTCACGCGTCAAAGGATACCATCAAGAAAAGACAACCCACAAAATGCGAGAAAATATTTACAAAGAGACTTCTGATCAAAATATATGAAGAACTCTTACAACCCCACATTAAAAAGACATATAACCCAATTAAAAACTGGGCAAAGACTTGCCTAGACATTTCTCCAAAGTAAACACACAAATGGTCAATAAACACACGAAAAGATGCTCAACATCATTAGTCATTAGATAAATGAAAACCACATTGAGATACCACTTCATCCCCAGCATGATTCCGAAGATAAAAGACAGACAATAATAAATGTGTGAAAATGTGGAGAAATTGGAACTCTCAAACTTTGCTGGAGGCATTGTAAAATGGTGCTACTTTGGAAAAATAGTCTGACAGTGCCTTAAAATGTTAAACATAGAGTTACCATATGACCCAGAAATTCTACTCCTAGGTATATACTCAAGAGAAATGAAAACACGTGTTCACACAAAAGCGTGTATATGAGGGGCACCTGGCTGACTCGGTAAAGCATGTGAGTCCTGATCTCAGGGTTGTGAGTTCAAGCCCCAATTGGGTATAGAGCTTACTCTATCTATCTATCTATCTATCTATCTATTCATTTATATTTTATTTTTTAATGTTTATTTATTTTGGAGAGAGAGAGCATAAGCAGGGGAGGGGCACAGAGAGAGGGAGACTGAGGATCCAAAGTGGGCTCTGCACTGGCAGCAGTGAGCCCCAATGCAGGGCTCAAACTCATGAACTGTGAGATCATGACCTGAGCCAAAGTCAGATGCTCAACCCTCTGAGCCACCCAGGCATCCCTATTTATTTATTTTTTTAATTTGGTTTTCTTTTTACTTTTCTTCTAAGATTCTATTTTTAAGTAATCTCTTCACCCAGTGTGGGGCTTGAACCTATAACTCTGAGATCAAGTGTTGCATGCTCCACTGACTGAGCCAGCCAGGCACCCCAGTGTAGTGCTTACTTTAAAAATAAATAGGGGCACCTAGGTGGCTTAGTGGGTTAAGCATTCAACTCTTGATTTTGGCTCAAGTCATGATCTCATGGTTAATGAGACTGAGCCTTGCATCAGGCTTTGCGCTGACAGTGCAGAGCCTGTTTGGGATTCTCTCTCTCCCTCTCTCTCTCTCTGCCCCTCCCCTGCTCAGTCTCTTACTCTCTCTCCAAAATAAGTAAATAAACATTAAAATGAATAAATAAATATATAGATAAAGCTGCACCAAAAAAACGATGTTAAAAAAATAATGTGATATATACATACAATGGAATACTATTTAGCAATAAAAGGAATGAAGTGGTGATCCGTGCTACAACATGAATGAACTTCAAAAAGTAAAAGAAGCCAGTCATAAAAAGCTTTTTTGTATGATGTAGGATTCCATTTACATGAAATTTCCAGAACAGACAAACCCACAGAAGCAGAAAATAGATTAGTGGTTTCCAGGGACTGGGGGACTGGGGAATGGGGAGTGACTGCTAACAGGTATGGAGGTTCTTTCTGGGGTAATGAAATGTTCTGAGATCAGACAGTGGTGATAATTATGAAAGTCTGCGAGTAAAATCAAAACTACAGAATTTTATGGTATGTGAATTATACCTTAACAAAGCTGTTATTTAAAACCTTTTTTAAAAATACACACACACAAAAGGTTAGGAGTTATGAGGTCAGTAGGGGTGAGGAAGGGAACCAGTGTTGAGCAGTGGAGGGGATGGGGCATTTGCAGAAACAAGTTGAGAACAAGAAAAGAGAAAGAGAGCTGCCTTAAAGTATGGGATTTTATAGAGAGAAATAAAGAGGATTTTTAGGAAGTTTAGCTATGAGGTACATGAGATAATTTTCTCTTTGCTCCTTCATATCTCTTCCTTCACCAAGAAAACTTGGGTTCAAATATATATGCCACAAGGATAACAGAAAGTTGGAAACAACCTAAAATTCCAATAATAATCAATCAACAAAAAAGAAAAGAGCAGGGGTACCTGGGTTGCTCAGTCAGTTAAGTGTCCAACATTTTTTTTTCTTAAATTTTTAATGTTTATTTATTTTTGAGGGGGGTGGTGCATATATAGAGGGAGACACAGAATCGGAAGCAGGCTCCAGGCTCTGAGCTGTCAGCACGGAGCCAGATGCAGGGCTTTAACTCACAGGCCCAGAGATCATGGCCTAAACCAAAGTCGGACACCCAATTGACTAAGCCACTCAGGCACCCCAAGTGTCGCTTGATTTTGGCTCAGGTTTCTCTCAGTTGGTAAGATCAAGCCCTGTGTTGGGCTCTGCACTGACAGTGTGCAGTCTGCTTGGGATTTTCTCTCTCCTCTCTCTCTGCCCCTTCCCTGTTCATATGCTTGCACTCTCTCTCTCTCAAAGATAAACTTAAAAATTTATTTATTTATTTATTTATTTATTTATTTATTTATTTAATTTGTTTGTTTGTTTGTTTTTAAAGAATTTTAAAAATGATTTTATTTATTTTATTTTTTTGAGAGACAGGGAGATGCACAGAGAGAAGAAGAGAGAGAATCCTAAGCAGGCTCCACGCTGTTAGCACAGAGCCCAACACAGGGCTCAAACTCACCAACCATGAGATCATGACCTGAGTTGAGATCAAGAGTCGAATGCTTAACCGACTGAGTGACCCAGGCACCCCTGGAAAAAAAATTTTTTTTAATAAAAAAGTAAGAGCAGAGTAACATTAAAATATGTCAATGTGACCACTGACTTGGGAAAACATTCACAAAATATTAGGTGAAAACTGCAAACTACAAACAGTAAGTACGGCATGACACCATTTTTAAAAATAAATATATGTCTATATGTGTCTTAGTCTGTTGAAGCTGCTATGACAAAATATCTGAGACTATGTGGCTTATAAACAGCAGAAATTTATTTCTCATAGTTCTGGGGGCTGGGAAGTCTAAGAACAAGGTGTCAAAATGGCTGTGTTCTGCCCTCTTCCTGGTTCATAGCTGGCACTTCTAGCTGTGTCCTCACATGGTGTAAGGGACAAGAGATGTCTCTGGAGCCTGTTTTGTAAAAGCAGTAATATCATTCATGAGGGCTTTGCCCTCATGAGGTAATCACCCCAAGGCCTACCTCTTAGTATCATTACCTTTGTGGGTTAGGGTTCAATATATGAATTTGGGGGGACACAGACATTCAGACCATAGCAATATGCATGAAAGAAAATCTGAAACCATATACAACAAGATGTTAATAGTTCTTATCTATGTTGAGTGATTTTAGATTATAATTTTACCCTTTTGGTATTAACTGTATTTCCTAATTTGTATGTAATATATATCTATTATGTATGTAATTTAAATGGTTTTATTTCCTTTAAACAACGTAGATACCACAGGTTCAGGGCTTGGAGAGGGGGTCTTCCCCTTATAAATAGTACTAGGTTTCCCCAAAGTCCAGGCTACCATCTGAGGTCTGGACTAAAGGAGCTATCTTGTACATATAGCAGTAATTTTAGGAGTACCTATGGGTTACAGCCATCACTTGATCTTCAATGAATATCCAGCCCCCCTATATTTTTTTAATTTAATTTTTTTTGAGAGAGAGAGAGAGAGAAAGAGAATGCACATGCGCGTGTGTGAGAGCAGGGGAGCGGCAGGAGAGGGAGAGAGAGAATCATAAGCAGGCTCCATGCCCAGCATAGAGGCTGACCTCAGGAACTGTGAGATCATGACCTGAGCTGAAATCAAGAACTGGACGCCTAACCAACTTAGCCACCCAAGCGCCCCGAGCCAACCCCACCCCCCTTTCAAACCACCATTTTCAAGCGGTATTCACAAATATACAAACATAGAAACTTGTGATTCTGATCCACAAAACTATTATTGAGTCATACATGCTTTGAAATGGAAAAACATAGTGATACACAGAGTCTAGAAGGCTGACCCTCTAAACCAGAGATAAAGAATAAATGGATAATGGAAGATGATGAAGAATCTGTACCTGGAGGGTGCAGAGAGTTATATTATACCGTTATGTTTACATATCTGTCCCCCAGGCTAGAGTGTAGCTTCTTGAGGTCAAAACCTGTGATACAGTCAACTCTGTGTCCCTGGAACTTATACACAGCGCTTGGAACATGGTAGGTGCTCGGTTATTTGTGGACTTCTATTTTACCCATTTATTTTTTTTTAATTAAAAAAAATTTTTTTCCTAATGTTTATTTATTTTTGAGAGAGAGAGAGTGCAAACAGAGGGAGACAGAATCTGAAGCAGGCTCCAGGCTCCAAGCTGTCAGCACAGAGCTGGACATGGGGCTTGAACCGACAAACCATGAGATCATGACCTGAGCTGAAGTCTGCCACTTAATGGGTTGAGCCACTCAAGTGCCCCTATTTTACCCATTTAAAAAACTGACTTGTCTTTTTATTATTGAGTTGTAGGGGCTTTTAAATTTCCTTTATCAGACACATGTCTTGAGAATATTTTCTCTCAGCCTGTGGCTTGCCCATTTGTTTTCTTTAAAAACATTTTTTAAAATGTTTATTTATTTTTGAGAGAGAGAGAGAGAGAGAGAGAGAGAGAGAGAGTGTGTGTGAGTGGGGAAGGGGGTAGAGAGAGAGATGGAGACAGAACTCTAAGTGGGCTCCAGGCTCTGTGCTGTCAGCATAGAGTCCAATGCGGGGCTTGAACTCACGAACTGTGAGATGCTTCACCGACTGAGCCAGCCAGGAGCCCCTGCCCATTTGTTTTCTAAATAGCGTTTTTTTTGTTTTTTTTTTAAGTTTATTTATTTACTTAGAGTGCATGTGCAGGGGAGGGGCAGAGAGAGAGAGAGAGAGGGAGAGATAGATAGAGAGAGAATCCCAAGCAGGCTCCACACTGTTAGCACAGAGCCGGACTTGGGGCTCAAACTCACAACCATAAGATCATGACCTGAGCTGAAATCTACAGTTGGATGCTTGACTGACTGAGCTACCCAGGTGCACCTTCATGGTGCTTTTTAATTAATGGAAGTTTTTAATTTTATAAAATCCCATTTATCTTTTATGGTTAGAGCCTTCTGTCCTATTTAAAAAATCTTTGCCTATCACAAGATCATAAAGAAATTTTTCCTTTTTTTTCCCCCCTGAAAGCTGTATAGTTTTAGCTTTTACATTTAGGTTTTGTTGAATCCTATTTTAACTGTAAAGCTCTATCACTGTTTGATTCATTTTATATTTTTGTATCTTAGAAAAGGTCTTATTCCTTTCTGATTTCCACACAACCAAGGGGGATGCCTGCCAATATTTCTTTCACAGACAACTCTAGCTCAGTCAACTGAGGTGATGTACTGCAGGCATCCCATGAGATTTTGTATTCATGCCCCCTCTCCTGAACTTGCATATTTTTGTAAAGCACATTTTTTTTTACATGTCGCCTCACTGATCCTCACAACTCACCAAAGTAGGCAGAGCCACTTCCATTTTAAAAAACAAGGAAATTGACAATCAAAAACAAAAGGACTTGTCCAAGATCATTCAGTGAATAAATGACAATTAGACAGGACTCAGGATAACTTAACTTTTGTTAGTTAAGAATGTAATGAGAGTATACTATACATGTGACTTTATTTCAAACACAACACAACACACACCTCTTAGACTTCTTTCCTGGGAATGACTTGTTCTATAACAATACAAGTTTAATATTGTGGGCCATGAGCTCTAATAAACTTGAAAACAATAGGGTAGAAGAGCTCACTGCAGATCCCCTCTGCACCCTGATTAAATGGAGAGACATGGGAGATGACGATGGGGAAGGAATAGAGAATCCAGAATAGGAAGAGAGTGAAAGAAAGCTCTCAGAAGACGGGCCCAATAGCTATGCCTAGTAGGAAGATAGTGGTTGGGTTCAGCCAGCATAAAGTTATGAAGTCTAGCTTTCCAGAATCAGGGAAAGCTTTCCATGAGAGCCCTTTTCCTGGCCCCCATCCCAAATGGATGTCTCTTGGCCTAACATAATAATACTATTTATTAGTGATCATTCACTGAGCTCTTACATGCCAGGTGATTCACATATGTCATCTCTAGTTCCACTATGATCTTTTAAAGTAGGCACAATCATTCCCACTTCACAGATGAGAAAACTGAAGCTTAGCAAGAGTAAATCGTTTGCCCACAATTACACAGCTGAGATGGAACAACACAAACCCAGGTCTGCCTAACTCCTAATTCTTCCTACTACAACAGCCTCCCAAAGAAAATGTTCAGGGGCCACACCCTTTTCCGAAAGTACTGGCATTTATTCTGCTACTACAGCAGCTGCTTCCTACCTTTCCTGTATAGGCCCACACTTGAACCTCCACTTACATAATTTGGATTTACCCACTTCTCTATTCTCTGAACCGACAGTCCCTTTTATATTACCACCTCAGTAATATGAGTGTTATTAAACACTCTTCAATCCACTCCTGTCTCAGTTCCCAGCCCTCACCTTCCTGCCCCATTCATAGTCCCCAAGGCCCCTTTTCCCTGTTCTGTAGTTCACATTCCTAGATGCTTCCTGGGAACTAACACCCTCCCTCCCGCAACTTCCCAGTGTATTTGCCATAATTGCACAATGTGGAACTACTGACTCCTTTTAGCATATGTATTTGAATCATTCACCAAGGTGGTCAGTGGAAATGGGAATTTAAGGAACTCTTTCTATCTGCTCAGCAATAGGTCAACTCTGGGCAGGAGAATGTTCTAAACTCCAGAAGAAAGGTTTCCCCTGTCTTTGGTCATCAGCATCTTTCTGCCAGTCATAAAACTCTTTCCCTCTTTTCTTGGCCTCCTGAAGGAAGACTGGGAAGACAGCAGTATTCAGTTGCTCTTCTCTAACAACCTGACCTTGATCTGTGGCCCGATGAGGAGCGTCAATAGCACTGATAACTGTTTTCCTGTCTGAGTCTTCTCTTGGGCACGACTGAAGGGAAGAGACAAAGAGGGTGGATTTGGGAGGACCAGCTTATGCTTAGGTCTCTTCCCGATAGGAATCTAGGTCTGTATAAGGAGACTGATTATAACAGGTCAGGTGCTGTAGGCATTACAGTGACTGACTCCTCACATTCCCCCTCCCCCAATATACTATAGAGCCTCTTGGTCAACATTCTTTCTTATTCCATCCTTACCTGCAGCCTGGTGGCTCCATGGCAACAGAAGATATGGTATGCGTGTCTATGGGCATGTATGTTTATGTATGGAGGAAAAGAACGGGTTGGATGCTTCCCAGCCCTTCCTCTTGAGAGCTGCTTGGATCCCTGCATATTCTCCATCATAAACTTACAATAGCTTTAGGGGTGTCTCCTCCCATTGAGTCTTTGTTCCTAGATCTGACCCCCCTTCACCATGACCCATACTATAGCAGCCTCATTAGAAACGCCCAGAAAAGAGGGGATCTTCTGTTGCTTGACAAAATAGCATTAGCCCAAGCCTCTGCACCACAGCCCAAATGTATGCATGGACGAGCTCATCTAATGTTTGCTCTTATGCTTGCACTCTCTCTCTCTTTGCTCTCTCTCTTTCTTTCGGAAGGACAAAGCCAACCCTCAGAAGCCGGGGTCCAAATGTGCTGATCGGTTATCCTAGCGTCTCTGCCCTGCCCCTCCCCCAGCTCCGCTAAGCCATACCTCTGTAAGGAGCCTTGAGCTGTACCCGGAGGCTTCTGTTCCTTTTGCACTGCAACCAAGCTCTACCTCGACAGTTCCAGCTGAGGCATTGTTCCACGGGACCACACAGGGGGAACTGAACCGATTTCCTAAGATCTGATTTCTGCTAATACAATGGCATCGTTGCTAATGCAGGGAGGCTGCGCAATCCCAGCCCCAGTATCCTTGCTGCTGCCGCTGCTACTGGTGCTGCGGTGACGTTGCTGCTAAGGGAAGGGGGAAGGGAAAGGAGCAGGCATGCCCACAGTACAGCCACTCAGCCTCCCTCCCTGTCAGTCCCTGTGGGCCCTTTAGCCTAGGGAAGGGGGAGGGGAGAGAAAGCCACAGAGGGCAGCCAGGGCTGGAAGACTGAGAACTCTCAAGGCAGCAAAGAAAATTAGACCAGAGAGCTGGGTCTAGCTTCTCTCTTGCTCTTAGGAGTCTCAGGGAAAAAGTCTGGGCAGAGCCTTAGAGCTTCCTTCCTTCCTTTAGGCCCCTCCTTTTAGATCTTAGCCAGAAACCTCTCCCTCCTCTCTTCACCCACTCTGAATGACTCCTTGTTTTCCAGCTTTTTCCTTTCACTAGGATTCCAGACTAGCCTCAGGGCAGAGCAGCCATCCTGGGAGGGGGTTTCTGAAACCTTGAAGGTAGGTTTCAGGGACCAGGCATCATTCTGTCAGCAGGTAGAGTCTTTGTGTATCCCAGCTAGATTCAGCACTAGGCTTTCTAGGGTGTGCCTCTTCAGAGAAGTGAGGTCTGTCTCAGAAAAAAGAGAGACTGGGCCATAGGCAGGCTTCTACACACAGGGTGGTAGTGAGCCTTAGGACCGAGTTGGGCACAGGTCCCTTCCTAACACAGAGTCTGATTCAGTTCCCTACATCTTCAGAGGTTCTGTTAGTGTGGCCGGAACAAAACCTTCTCCCTTCACCTGCATCAGGTTTTGGTCAAGTGCCTGCCGAGTGGCGTCCAGCTGAGCCAGTGGTGAGGCAGAATCCATTTGACCAGGCTGAGGGGCCAGGAAGCTTATTGTCCTAGGGAAAGGAAGGCTAAGGAAAGGGAGAGGTCTTCCCTCTGCCAGAGAAAAATCTCAGTTCTGCCTGTAGGTCTACAGAGCCCTTCACCCCTTCCCAGCTCCACTTTCCTCAGGTTCTGGGCCAGTTCTGTGGGAATCAGTAAACAGTGGAGAAGCTACAGCCAGAGCCAGTTGTACAGTAAGCAGCAGCACTGTCTGTCTACTTCAGGTCACTGCGCCCTGCTGCCACCCTTGATTGCAAAGACAGTCACAAGCTGGGGACCTATCTAGGTCTCCTCTCAGTGTTGACTAGTATCTGGATCCCTCAGCCAAGCCCCTGGATTTCAGGTCCCTAGAAAGAAGACTTGGGTCCAGTGGCCAGGACCACAGCAACTACCACTCAGGATCCACAAGAGATATAGTTTCTTTCCCCTTATTGCTTCTTCTATTTCCTATGTGACCCATAAGTCTACAGATGATATGCTAAAATGAACAGAGTTGCAGAGAGAACAGAGAAGTAGGTAAAGTTCCAAAAACCCACCTCCAACCTCAATCTGTTTGAGGGGCCAGGGCACCTTGATCTCATAAAGCAGGAAACAATGAGGAAGGGAAGGAGAGAAGGAGGCTGCTTCATAAAACTGACCATTAGTGGTTTTCACAAGGAGACTGAAAGCAGCAGAAATGGTGTTGGTGTCACTGTACATGCATACCTCCTTGTATGGAGCGTCACTTTATTATGTTTCCAGATACTGCATTGTTGTTGTTGTTTTTCTTTGTTTTTTGGCAACACTGTGTGGAGCAAGTCTATCAGTGCCATTTTTCAAACAGGATTTATTTATTTTGTGTCTCTGTGTCATATTTTAGTAATTCTCACAATATTTCAAACTTTTTCATTATTATTAAATTTGTTATGGTGACTTGCGATCAGTGATCCTTAAAAAATTTTTTTTTAAGTTTATTATTTTGAGAGAGAGAGAGAGAGAGCATGTGCACGTGCATGTGAACAAGTAGGGGAGGAGCAGAGAGAAAGGCAGAGTAAGAATACCACATAGGCTCTGTGCTGTCAGCTCAGAACCCAACACGGGGCTTGATCTCATGAATAGTGAGATCATGACATAAGCTGAAATCAAGAGTCAGAAACTTAACCAACTGAGCCACCCAGGCGCCCCATGAATAGTGATCCTTGATATAACTATTGTTAATTGTTTTGGGGCACCATGAACCATGCCCATAAAAGATAGTCAACTTAATAAATGTTGTGTGTGTTTTGACCGCTCCACTGTCTGGCTGCTCCCCTCCCTCTCTCCTTCCCCTTTGGGCTTCCTTATACCTTGAGACATAATAATATTGAAATTAGGCCAACCAATAACCCTACAGTGGCCTCAAAGTGTTTAAATGAAAGGAAGAGTTGCACATCTCTCACTTTAAATTAAAAGGTAGAAATGATTAAGCTTAGTGAGGAAGGCATGTTTATTTATTTTTATTTTTATTTTTTTTAATATGAAATTTATTGTCAAATCGGTTTCCATATAACACCCAGTGCTCATCCAAGGAAGGCGTGTTTAAAGCTGAGATAGGCCAAAAGCTGGGCCTCTGTGTCAAACACTTATCCAAGTTGTAAATGCAAAAGAAAGTTCTTGAAGGAAGTTAAAAGTGCTACTCTGCTAAACACATGAATCATATAAAGCAAAACAGCCTTATTATTGATATGGAGAAAGCTTCAGTGGTCTGGATAGAAGATCAAGCCAGCCACATTTCCTTAAGCCAAAGCCTAATCCACAGCAAGGTCCTAACTCTCTTTAATTCTGTGAAGGCTGAGAGAGGTGAGGAAACTACAGTAGAAAAGCTGGAAGCTAGCAGAGGTTGCTTCATGAGGTTCAAGGAAAGAAGCCATCTCCACTACATAAAGTTGCAAGGTGAAGCAGCAAGTGCTGATGCAGAAGCTGCAGCAAGTTATCCAGAAGAGCCAGCTAAGATCATTAACGGAGGCGGCTACATGAGACAACAGATTTTCAATGTAGACAAAACAGCCATATATTGGAAGAAGATGTCTTCTAGGACTTTCATAGCTAGAGAGGAGAAGTCAGTTCCTGGCTTCAAACTTCAAACGATAGGTTGACTCTCATTAGGGGCTAAGGCAGCTGGTGACTTTAAGTTGGAACCAGTCAGTGTTCATTCATATACCATTCCAAAAATCCTAGGGCATTTAAGAATTATGCTAAATCTACTCTGTCTGTGCTCTGTAAATGGAACAAAGCCTGGATGACAGCACATCTGTTTACAGCATAGTTTGCTGAGTATTTTAAGCCCACTGTTGAGGCCTACTGCTCAGAAAAAAAAAAAGATTCCTTTCAAAATACCACTGCTCGTTGACAAGGCACCTGGTCACCAAAGAGTTCTGATAGAGAGGTACAATGACATTAATGTTATTTTCAAGCCTGCTAACAAAACATCCACTCTGCAGCCCATGGGTCGAGAAGTCATTGCAACTTTCAAGTCTTATTGTTTAAGAAATACCTTTCATCAGGCTCTAGTGCCATATATAGTGATTCCTTTGATGGATCTGGGCAAAGGTAATTGAAAATCTTCTGGAAAGGATTCACCACATCTGGTGCCATTAAGAACACTCATGATTTATGGGAAGAGTCAAAATATCAACATTAACAGGAGTTTGGAAGAAGCTGATTTCAACCCTAATGGATGACTTTGAGGAGTTCAAGACTACAGTGGAGGAAGTGAGGGCAGATGTGGTGGAAATAGCAAGGGAACTAGAATTAGAAGTGGAGCCTGAAGATGTGACTGAATTGCTATTACTGTCATGATAAGATTTTAATGGATGAGGAGTTGCTCCTTATGGATGAGCAAAGAAAGTGGTTTCTTGAGATGGAATCTACTCCTGGTGGAGATGCTGTGAAGACTGTTGAAATGACAGCAAAGGATTTAGAAATTACATAAACTTAGTTGATAAAGCAGTGTGGGGCTTGAGAGAATTGACTCTAATTTCAAAAGAAGTTCTACTGTGGGTGAAATGCTATGAAATGGCATTGAATGCTATAGAGAAATTGTTTGTGAAAGAAAGAGTCAATAAATGTGGCAAACTTCATGGTCTTATTTTAAGAACTTGCCACAGTCACCCCAACCTTCAGCACCCACACCCTGATCAGTCAGGAGCCATCAACACTGAGGCAGGACCTTTCACCAGCAAAAAGATTACAACTCACTGAAAGCTAAGATGATGGTTAGCATTTTTTAGCAATAAAGTATTTTTAAATGAAGGCATACACATTTTTTAAGACATAATGCTATGGCACACTTCACAGCTATAGTATAGTATAATTGTAACTTTTATATGCACTGGGAAACCAAAATAGTCATTGACTTGCTTTATTGCAATATTCACTTTATTGCAGTGATCTGGAACAGAACCCACAATATCCCTGAGGTATGGCTGTACTTCCCTCTTCCCTGAAACAGACCTCAAAGTGGGTTGGATAAGGAGCTTTAGTGTAGGGCAAAGCCAATCCCCATGACCAAGCATAGAGTTCTAGCTTCTTACTATAAGAGCTCGTGGGCCATGGTCTTTGTCCCTGAGATTTCTGTGAAGCTAAGCCATGCATTGTACTGGAGAGCCACTACTTAGGAAATGTTTGTAGTTGCCTATAGAAGGTGGCAGCTTTCACATTTTAAGTGCTTGGCTTACTTCACCACACCATCACCTATCTTCTACCCACTACTGCCAAAGATCTATAGTGTTTTTGATGAAAGATCAAATTATTTTCCGGTTAGAAACAAAATACAAATATTGTCACATTATAAACCCCAACTGGCTCCTAATTAGTATTCTCACCTGCAATTTACCTTCCAGTACTACCAGATTCATCTCCTTAAAGTACCATCTTTCTTCCATATGTCGCTCCTTCTACCTCTTTTAATGGTTTCCCATTATCCAGAGAATTAAGTTCAAACTCATTTTGGCTTTCAAGGTCCTCCATCTTTGCTATCTATCTACTTCCTCTCTATACAACCCTACTTCCCATACTTCATCATGTAGTCCTTCAAACTTGTTTCACTATCTCATTTCCTTTTTTTTTAATTAATTAATTAATTAATTAATTAATTTAAATGTTTATTTTCAAGAGAGAGAGAGACAGAGCATGAGAGGGGGAGAGGCAGAGGGAGGGGGAGACACAGAATCCAAAGCAGGCTCCAGGCTCTGAGCTGTCAGCACAGAGACCAACGTGGGGCTTGAACCCAGAAACTGTGAGATCATGACCTGAGCCAAAGTCAGATGCTTAACCAACTGAGCCACCCAGGCGCCCCAATTTTTTTTTATTTTTAAATATAATTTATTGTCAAATTGGCTAACAAAAAGTATTTACAGTGCGCTCTTGGTTTTGGGGGTAGATTCTCATGATTCATCGCTTACATACAACACCCAGTGCTCATCTCAACATGTACCTTCCTCAATGTCCACCACCCATTTTCCCCTCTCCTCTCCCCCCTCTCCCATCAACCCTCAGTTTGTTCTCTGTATATAAGAGTCTCTTATGGTTTGCCTCCCTCCCTCTCTGTAACTATTTTTTCCCCTTCCCTTCCCCCATGGTCTTAAGTTTCTCAAGTTCCACATATGAGTGAAAACATATGATATCTGTCTTTCTCTGACTTATTTCACTTAGCATAATACCCTCCAGTTCCATCCATGTTGCTGCAAATGGCAGGATTTCATTCTTTCTCATTGCCAAGTAGTATTCCCATAATCTCATTTCCACTCTGCTGCCTTTGTTCAGATTCTCCTACCTGTTACACTTGGATCTCTACTCAGAATTATTCAGAATCTACAAGGCTCAGATCAACTCATCCGTCAAGTCTTCACTGATCAGCCCAGAGCCAGAAATTATCTGTCTTCTGAACCTGTGGCTACAGGCTGTGAGTTTTACAGACAGGAAAAGAATCCCACAAAACTCAGTAGATCAATATGGGATTGCCAATTTCTTACATTGCCAAGTAGCATCATTAAAAAACAAAATAGGGGTGCCTGGGTAGCTCAGTTGGTTAAGTGACCGGCTCTTGATTTCAGCTCAGGTCATGATCTCGTGGTTTGTGCTCTGCACTGACAGTGCAGAGCCTGCTTGGGATTCTCTTTCTCTCCCTCTCTTTGCCCCTGCCATGCTCTCTCTTTCTCAAAATAAATAAATAAACTTAAAAAAAAACTTTGCATCAACTATCATCATTTCATAAAAATAAGCATATCATTACTTTTCTCATTTCATTGCATACTGATGCAAAATTCATGAAAAAGTAGCATTAGTCCACAAACAGTTTTGATTAAGTAAATCATTTGTCTTTTGATGCGTTTATTGTTCTTTTTTTCATATCCACTTTAATGTCTCTTTTAACTGCAAAGTCCAAGTTAAATTCATCTTTGCCCAATATCCAGCGTATAAGACAGAATTTTTATTTTGTGTTTCCCACAAAACCTAGCACAGTGCTTGGGCAGATAGAAAATGGTGAGTCCAAGTCTTGTTGAACACGAGTAGTATAAAAAAAGATGAGCCTTGAGTGTAAATGAGAGTGAGCAATAGACAGATCTGACTCAAACGGCTTAGAAGAGAAGACCCCTGTTCATGTGGGGGTAAAAAAGATCTGTTAAAAGAAAGCTTTAAAAAAAAAAAAAAAGGAGTAATTCTTCATAACCTTGAGTCAGGCAATATATTCTTAGACACAATGCCAAAAGTACAAATGACAAAAGAAAACATAAAGTGAACTTCATAAGAATTTAAAGCTTTTTGCTTCAAAGGATACAATCAAGATAGTGAAAAGATAACCCACAGAATGGGAGCAAATATTTGCAAATCATATTTCTTTCTCTTTTTTAAAGTTTTATTTATTTATTTTGAGAGGAAGGGAGAGAGAGAGCGAGAGAGAGAACACGAGCAAGGTTGGGGCAGAGAGAGGGAGAGAGAGAATCCCAAGCAGGCTTTGTGCTGGCAGCGCACAAGCCCCAATGAGGGGCTTGAACTCATAAACTGTGAGATCATGACCTGAGCTGAAACCAAGAGTCAGATGCTTACCCAACTGAGACACCCAGGCACTTATGCAAATCATATTTCTGATAAGAGATTTCTATCCAGAATATATAAAGAACTCTTAACAACTCAATAATAAAAAGATCTATAACTCAATTAAAAAATGGACAAAGGATTTGAATAGATATTTCTCCAAATAAGACATAAAAATCGTCAATAAGCACATGAAGAGAATTCCAATGTCATTTGTTATTAGGGAAGTGCAAATCAAAACTAAAATGAAATACCACTTCACCCTTCTAGAATGGCTAAAATCTAAAAGACGGACAATAACAAATATTGATGATAATGTGGAGGAATCAGAACCCTTATACATGGCTGGGAGGATTGTAAAATGGTGCAATCACTTTGGAAAACAGTCTGGAAGTTCCTTAAAATGTGAAATATAGAGTTACCATATGACCCAGAAATTCTACTCCTAGAGATATTCCCAAAAGAAATGAAAACAAAAATTCACACAAAAGCTTGTATACAAATATTCACAGCATTATTCATGATAGCCAAAAAGTGGGAACAACCAAGTGTCTTTCAATAGATGAATGGATAAGTAAAATGTGATATGTTCATAAAATGGAATATTATTCAACAAAAAAAGGAATGAAGTACTGAAACATGTTACAACATAGATGAACCTTGAAAACATTACTCTAAGTGGAAGAAGCCAAATATGGAAGGTCACATATGATTTGACTGCATTTATATGAAATGTCCAGATTAGGCAAATCTACGGAGACGAAAAGTAGGCTAGTGGCTGACAGGGACTTGGGGAACGGGGAAAATAGGGAGTGATTGTTAACAGGTATGGGATTTCTTTGTGGGATGATGCAAGTGTTTTAAAATTAGATTGTGGTGATAGTTGTTCAACTCTGTGAATATGCTAAAAACAACTAAACTGTATACTTTAACTGGTGAAACATGGTACATCAATTATATCTCCATTAATCTGTTAAAAGGAGTAAGCTGCAGCAGCAATGAACAGTGTTGCTCAGCTCCACAGAGACAGAAGTCTTTGAAGTCTCTGCAACTGGGTAACGGTGATGGAATTTCAGGTATACAGAAAGCAGAGGCATTTCTGGCATCGCTGGCATGTCAACCCAAGGACCTGAGACAATACCCTCTTTCTCCTGTTTTTTTCAACACAAAAATTCTTAAAAGAATAGATTATGTTGGGGCGCCTGGGTGGGACTTTGGCTCAGGTCATGATCTCACCACTTGGCTCATGGGCCCACATTGGGCTCTGTGCTGACAGCTCAGAGCCTGGAGCCTGCTTTGGATTCTGTGTCTCCCTCTCTCTCTGCCCCTCCCCCACTTGTACTCTGTCTCTCTCTCTCAAAAAAAAAAAAAAAAAAAAAAAAAAGAATAGATTATGTTAACTTTATTTTCTCCCTAACCATTTCTTAACTACCTAAAGTCTGTCTGTCTTGTAATACTTGGTCTGAAATAGTTTAATTTTGAACTTACATTATTTAAACTTTTTTATTTGGCTATTTTCTCCTATTGAAACCCTCTTTTCCCTTTGGCTTTAATCTTCCTAGTTCTTCCTCTTAGATCATTCTTTCTTCATGGTTTAATAAACCAATACCTGGCACACTTTTAAATGTAGACTTATAGTCAAATATACTCAAATTTAAAAATTTTACAAATAATGAAAAATAATGTAGATTTACAGCAAGGCTCAGATGTGAAGTCTTTTCAACTTGAGAGAAGTATTTGGCCCTTCCCATTATGCCACTGATTTCCAAATCTTACATTCTTCCAGAACTTCCAGAATCAAATCTCTATTGCCTATTAGACACTTTACCATTACCTCAAATTCGACACATCTAACTAAAGTCAAACTGATTTTTCTATTTCAAATCAGCCTTCTTTGGACTATCAGTAACAAACACAAGCTTGAAAACACTGAGAGTTATCTGGACTCTCTCTACATTCAATCACCAAGTCATGCCGAATCTTTTTTCAAATATTTTCGGCAATGATCTAATAATTTATTGTGCTTTACTATATTCCAACTATTATGCTAAGCACTAACTTACATTATCTCATTTAATCCATATAACCACTCTCTAAGCTAAGTATTATTATGTCTATTTTATGGATGAGAAATGAGGTTCAGGGATATTAAAAATCTTCCTAAGATAACTCAGTCAGTAAATATCTGATCTGAGATTCAGATAAAGAAATGTCTGATTCTAAAGTCAGTGTTCTTATTAACCACTTGTTACATTGCCTCTCAAATTCCCACTCTTACTCCCAATCTTTCTAATTCAGATCTGCATTACCTCTCCTTTTAATTATTATATACTTTTTCTACTAGTTTCATGCTTTCTAGTGCTTTCATTCTGTCTCTTTCCTCCCAGCTATCCTATTTAATGACACAAGATTAATCTTCCCAAAGCACAGCCTTCAATATATCACCTTATTACTAAAAAGTCTTCAATGGCTCCTTACTGCCTACAGGATAATCCCAATTCCTTAATGTGACATTCAAAATTCCTTCCTACTTATCGAACCATGTTCCATTACATGCCAAATTTATTCTGAATTCTGAGTTTTGGCTTACTGCACTGGGAAGATATCTGGAATACTCTCTCCCTATTTCTCTTTTCTTTTCCTTCCCTTTCTTTTCTTTTCTTTTCTTTTTTTTTCTTTTTTTTCTTTTCTTTTCTTTTAAAGGACCTAGCTCAAAGCCTACCATGTCTGGACGCTTTTCTTTCTTCTCCTCCTCCTCCTCCCCCTCCTCCTCCTCCTCCTCCTTCTTTTTTTTTTTTTTTTATTTAGATCCTCTTTAATTCTTAATTCTTTTTTTTTCAATATATGAAATTTTTGTCCAATTGGTTTCCATACAACACCCAGTGCTCATCCCAAAATGTGCCCTCCTCAATACCCACCACCCTTCTTCTTCTTTTTAAAATGTTTATTTTTGAGAGAGAGAGAGAGAGAAAGTGTGAGCAGGGGAGAGGCAGAGAGAGAGAGAGAGAGAGAGAGAGAGAGAGAGAGAGAATCTGAAGCAGGCTCCAGGCTCTGAGCTGTCAGCACAGAGCCTAATGCAAGGCTTGAACCCATGAGGAGTTGAGAGATGGATCATGAACTGAGCCGAAGTCAGGCACTCAACCAACTGAGCCACCCAGGTGCCCTGGAAGCTTTTCTTAATCACAGGAATTTTCTCTTGAACTTCAATACCAATCGTCTGCACAACTCATCTGGTACCAAACCTTGGCCAGTTTATTTTGTTATTTATCTCTTCATGACAGCACATTTTTGCAGTGTGGGGCTGTGTCTTAAATCTTGATAGGTAATTATTAGCACAAAACCTTGGAACTTAGTAGGGCATCACCAATGTTTATTTGATAAAGCTACTGGATGGCAGGCCAGCAGGCTAGCTGGACCCAAGATAACTTTTGGGAGCTTAGCTTAGCCTGAGAACAGCACATCTGATGAGAAGGAGGAGAGGAAGGAAGGAAGGAAGATAAAAACCAAAAAGCTGAGACTTAGTAAAAAAATTCTCAGTGCCAAGATCTTAAACTCTTAACCCCTCATTTCTCTCCATTTTCATACCACGGATGGAAAGATGACTAAACAGCTGTGTCAGCACTTCCCTACCATTTATTCCCAGTCATAATCTTAGAGCATATGCTGCAAAGTGACAGCGTGACAGTCACATCTTGTGTGTCAATAGGTTTTATGTGGCTTGCACAGTAAAAATGCCACCATAAGAACAAAAATTTTGGAGGGGCACCTGGGTGGCTCAGTTGGTTGGGCGACTGACTTTGGCTGAGGTCATGATCTTGCAGTTCATGAGTTCGAGCCCCACATCAGGCTTGCTGCTGTCAGCCTGACAGCACAGAGACCACCTCAGATCCTCTGTTCCCCTCTCTATGTCCCTCCCCCACTTGCGCTCTCCCAAACATAAATAAATATTAAAAATAAAAAAATAAATACGTAAAAATTTTGGAGATTTCTAAAAAAAAAAAAAAATTAAAAAAAAATCTGGATTTCAGTTTGTCTTGCTTGAAAAAACTGACCATGTATCAGGCCCTCATTTCCAGATAGTAACAACTGGCTGGAATTGAGAAGTGGCTGCCCTCATAAGATAGGCATGTGCCCTTCCGTTTGACATGTTCCCATCACTCCTCATGGAGTTTTGTAACTAGCCAGGTTCACTTTATTCATTTGCATTTTGCATTATTTTCCTTGATCCTATAAAGCATTTGAGATTGCAACCCTTGCCCAGAATAACAGGTATGCTCTCTCTTTCTATCCTCAACCCCAGATTTACCTGACATTTCCACAATCATGTTCACTGCAGTATTACTTGCAATAGCAAAAAATTAAAAAAACATTCTAAATATCAAATTCTATTGGATATTTATGAAGGCTAGTATAGAAAAAGGCTTAAAAGCTAATAAAAAAAAGTAGGATATCAAATTGTATACAGTAACTTCTGCTTCCTGAATATGGTGAACAAGATATTAAGGGAGACCCTTCTACTGCAAAAAACCTAGATCCTATATAACATACACCTTTTAAAACATTTCAGGACTCAGGTAAACAGAAGAAATCTCTAAGGCTACTCCTCCTATCCCCGCAAAAGGAGAAAAATCATGAGCTGTGGAGTAAGCAAGGAAGAGGGCCAGGGTTCCTCTTGGGCCAGTTCCCAAAACATTCTAATTGTGGTCAGAATGACAAGCCTTTGGACAACTAAAAGGTGAGGGAGTTAAATCTGAGACTCCTACATTAGGCTGAGACCTTTGAAGTACGTTCAAGTGATCCAGGGATGGTGGTTCCCTCCAACTTTTGGGAGAAGCAGATATATATTTTCACTGGAGGAAACTACCTCAGCTTAAGCAGACAGGATTCTCAAAATTAAAAAACAAACAAAAATTAGTTAATATCAAAGATCACAAATACACATGGAAGCACCATATATGAATAACAGAGAAAACAAATAACAGATTTAAACTGCAAGGACTTCAGATATTAAAAATGTCAGATACAGAATACAAATCAGCTACGTGTGAAATGTTTTAAATAAAGGATGAAATCTCAAAGATAACCAAGTAGCAAGAGATTATTAGAAAGTCTAGGGATGGTGAAAATAAAACGTATATGAATATAACCACTGGCTACTAAGCATTCCTATTCCTGGGCCAGGCTGTTTTATGGGGAATCACTATGGTAAAAAAAAAAGGATATGAAGGCTAATGGGAGATACATTATACACCCCACTACAGAGGTGAACAGTAGCCTACTCAAAACAGTGTGTGAAAGTGCTCCATAAACTATGGTGTTTTTATAGAAATGTAAAGCATTGCTATTACTCTTTAAAAATGCTAGCATCCATTGATGATTTTTGTCTGAATCAGCTATTATTCTTTCTACGTTTATTAGCTGGCATTCTAATACAAGAACAATTTCTTTTCTTTCTCCCTCCCTCTCTCCCTTTCTTCCTTTGGTATCAGTATAGACTCTTGTAGACTCCTGGGCTCTTTTCTTTTTTTCTTTCTTTCTTTCTTTCTTTCTTTCTTTCTTTCTTTCTTTCTCTCTTTCTTTCTTTTTTAATTGAATGGGTCATAATCCACTGTTGGTATTACTGACTTTGGTGCTCAGATTGTCCCATATTTGGCACTATTTGACTTTTTTCATTGTGAAGACCTTTACTGCTGTGTATAAACTTTTAAAAATTGACTATTTATTTTGGAATAATTTTCAATTTTAGAAAGTTATTTATTTTGAAATAATATTTGAACCATCAAAGATAGTTCAGAGAGTTCCTGAATGTCCTCCAACCAGTTCCTATTACCATTTTACATAATCCTTGTACATTTGTCAAAACAAAGACATTAACATTGTACACATTACCATTAACTAGATTTGCAGACTATTTGGATTTTGCCAGTTTTCCTACTAACGTACATTTTCTCTTATTTGGATTTTTATTTTTATTTATTTTTAAGTTTATTTATTTTGAGAGAGAGAGAGAGAGAGAGAAAGAGAGTGTGCACGACGGGAGGAGGGGCAGAGAGAGGGAGAGAGAGAATCACAAGCAGCCTCTGCACTGTTGGCACGGACCCCGATCCAGGGCTCGAACCCACAAACCGTGAGATCATGACCTGAGACAAAATCAAGAGTCAGACACTCAACCGACTGAGCCACCAACGTGCCCCTGTTATTTGGCTTTTTAAAAAACTAAATGTATATATAACTTTCATAAAACATGTTAGTTAAAAAAAAATAAATAAAGCCAAACCAAAAAAATAAAGAAACCTAAAAAAGATATTCAGATGTGTTTATATTGAGATAAATAGCATGGATATTATTGTTAAGTATAGCTCAGTGAAGAAAAAAGATCTGCATTTTCCACAATCAAGACACTGAGTAGTTGTGGAAACTATCCAGGCAGGTAATTTTTAGTGAAAGCAAGCAGTATTAAAAAATAGATAAGACTATGTGATCCTAGTAGACTTCTGTTCCCAGTCTTTCCCAATAATTTCTTTGCTTAGCTTTCACCTCAGGAAACTCTTCTTTGGAAAACAACAGGAGTACATTTGTTTGTGTTGACCTAGGTCAGATATCCTGTACACCAAAAACAACCTATAGTAGGTAACACCTCTGGCCATGTTTTTACCACAAATTGTAGACTGATTTCAGTAGGAAAAGTCAGAAGTGCTCAAATCATAACAAATCAAATAAACCCTGAGATACTATAGTAGTCTTCCTTTATCTGCAGGGGCTATGTTCCAAGACCCCTGGTGGATGTCTAAAACCACGGAGGGCACTGAACCCTATATATACTATGTTTTTTTCCTATACGTACATACATGTGGTAGTTTAATTTATAAATTAGGCATAGCAAGAGATTAACAGCAATAACTTACAATAAAACAGAACAATTTTAACACTATACTATAATAAAAGTTATGTGGATATGGTCTTTCTTAAAATATCTCATTGTACTGCACTCACCCTTCTTGTGATGATGTGAGATGATAAAATGCCTCTGTGAGAAGATGAAGGGAGATGAATGACATAGGCATTGTGATGTTGTGCTAGGTTACTGACCCTTTGACAACTGTCGGAAGGAGGATCTGCTTCCAGAGGGACCATGGTTGAATGTGCACGGGTTAACAGAAACCGTGGAAAGTGAAACTGTGGATGACTACTGTATACTTCTCCCTGATCTAGAAGCATTCCGAGGCTATTAATTAATATCATGTGAAGAGTTAGTCAATCAATCAAGCAAGCAATCAACCCACAAGCATCCTACTGTGAAGCACTGTGCTGGAAGTTCAGGGGTAAAAGCCCAACTTGAGGGTTTCCTAATTTTGTTAAAATCATTGCCAACATGTCTGTGGAGAGGGCTAAGGCGGCAAGAAAGACATTTCAGGATAAGTGTTAAAGCAGTGGTTTCAAATTTTTTTAGTCCTAATACATAAAACAGAGCTACTCTGGTTGAAACAGGGGAGGCCTAGAGCTCCATACACTCCAAATCCCTCTCTCCACTGTGGGGGTCCCCAAAGGCACTTCTAGGAGAGCCTCTGGCTTAGCGGGAGAAATTCTGAAAACCTCTAGGCAAAGGCAAAGGCAAAGGCAAAGGCAAAGGCAAAGGCAAAGGCAAAGGCAAAGGCAAAGGCAAAGGCAAAGGCAAGACTGTCTAACATGTTTTGTTGGGTTGGGGAAATGGAGAGTGAAACAAATGATTAACTGATAGAAATCATCTCTTCTCTCTTTCTTCATGGCTCCCAAATCAAAGAGGTGTGGAAAATAATAGATGTGCTAATAGCAGAGTTACTTCTGAGGGCAAAAATGAACTTTCTACATTAATTCAGGAAAATCAATTTGTGTCACTACCCTCCATACCTGCCAAGATCCTATGTCTTTATAGGCCTTGAGATTTTTAAAAAAAAAAATTTATTTATTTATTTATTTATTTATTTATTTATTTATTTATTTTTGGGACAGAGAGAGACAGAGCATGAACGGGGGAGGGGCAGAGAGAGAGGGAGACACAGAATCAGAAACAGGCTCCAGGCTCTGAGCCATCAGCCCAGAGCCCGATGCGGGGCTCGAACTCACGGACCGCGAGATCGTGACCTGGCTGAAGTCGGACGCTTAACCGACTTCGCCACCCAGGCGCCCCAATATTTATTTATTTTTAAAGGAGAGAGAGAGTATGAGCAGGGGCGGGGGCAGACAGAGAGGAAAACACAGAATCCGAAGAAGGCTCCAGGCTCTGAGCTGTCAGCACAGAGCCTGACGTGGGGCTCGAACCCATGAACTGTGAGATCATGACCTGAGCCAAAGTCAGACGTTCAACCGAGTCATCCAGGCGCCCCTAAAGGCCTTGAGATTTGATGGAGATTTTGAATTTCTTACAAGATAAGTGCCTCTCTTTGAAATGTGTGAGAGATGCTGAAAGAATTTGGAGAGTGAAGAACTGGTGGTAATAGTGATACCCAAGGGTGTCTGCATGGAGTTACAAGGAAAGAATAAACAGAATGTTAGATGCTTAAGAGCACCTGGCTATGGCATCAGGAGTCCGATTCTACAAATGAAATAGCAGCCAATAATACCCAGAGCTCATCTGTCTTTCCTCCTGGTTACATGTAGCTGCTCCTAACTGAGGAGGCCACTGCTCTGAACTGATATTATGTTATTTTGGATTCCAAATGAGACCAGCCAACATGCTGGGAGTGTGTTGGAAGAGGCCTGAAGGGTTGTCCCAGACACACCCAACTGCTTCCTTACGAGGACTCCCTAATATAGAATCCTCTTTCTAAGCACAGAGCTTTGCTTTGCTTTCAGCTTCTCAAATATGTCACAGAAAGGTTCAGCTCAAAGTGCACTCCCTAAAGTCAAATACAAACACTATACAAAAGGCGTGGCTCTGAAGTAGAATGGGCTCTTTCCTAGGACTACTTGGTATGGGTAGATCTTCTTTTCCTCAAGTCTGTCTTCCCTTGTGACCTGGAAATATGCAGGCATCTTTCTTTAATGTAATCAAAGTAGCTGACAGAATATCCAGGTGGAACCTGGTGGAACCCCTAATAAGCCTAAGCCTTCACCTCTCAGGCTCAGCTGTACCTGAAGCTCCCAAGGCTCCAATTCAATGAATGGAGATTGTAGCACTGGGAATTATAGCTAGGAAAAGAATAAACTAGAAGCCACTGATCCTCACTGAACTATAAAGGGTTGCTTTCCTTTATTCCTTACAAATCTGGTAATACTAAACCTAGTTGTCCCAGTCTTTCTCTGCTCAAAAGAGATTATACCTAGTAAAAAAAAATTCTTCTTTTCTACTCATTCAGCCATCAAGAGTATAGCTTTCTCTAGTAGGTCAACTATTTGATTCCTTCCTTAGTTCAACTCATAGCACCTGTTTGGAGGCAGCAGGCTGAATCACATGACCTCTTAAGGTTCCTTTCAGCTCTAATTACAAATGAAGCCAAATTAAACCTGGAGCCCAAGGAAAGGTTCCTATGCAGAGTGCTAGTTAACGTCCTTCCACTCACCGTCTTCTTGCCTTTCAACAAAAATACACAGACACACATGCACACCCACACTTCCAGGTGCCTGGCTTCTAATTGCTACAGTTAGAAGTCTCCAGAGATTGAGAATTTGCTATAAATCCTATCTCTTTAGAGGATGTAGGTTGGAGAGAGAGAGAAGACAACTATAGAGAATTAGGAAAGATTTAGCTCCTACCTTGACAGACCAAGTTCTTCAGCTGAGGGTATGGAGGAGGAAGATGGAGAGATTAAGCCTTCCAATGCTGGGTGTAGGTGAGCAGCAAAGGGAGGAGTAAACCACCAAGACCAGAGACAGTGTGCCAGATGTGGGTAGTCCTAGGCCCAGCTCGGGGTGCTCTGTTAGGAGGACAGCTCTCAAGTGTGTATTTGCAGCAGCAAGTTGGCTGGGACAAAAAAGGCCCAATGTGGTCAACCCCTTGTTTTTTCTTTAGCTGTTCCTTTTGGCCCCTAGGCTCCAGGAAACAAGGCCAGAGTGTTCTCCGCTTCCCCTCCCCCAAGGCAGTGGACTGAGGCACGCAGGCTGGTAAGCTGCTATCCTTTCAGTCTATCAAAAGCTGTAAATAAAAGGCCACAAGTGCACAGTGAAGTAGACTATGAGAAGAATCTAGATTGAATTACACAAGCCAGTTGTGGAGAAAGGGTGGGGGAGATAGGAGAAAGAAGAGACAGAAGTCTAGCTGCCCTTCAAGGAAATATTATCATCCAAGCACATGCCTCCCTCAGCATGACTGCTAGAAGCCATCAAAGCATTGCTCCCCTAGGGAACGAGTCTCCAGTCTGGCCTTTTTCTCAGCAGACGGGTCCCAGTTTCTGAGAATTCTCCATGAGACTCAAAGCCTTTTCCCAGAGGTGACTTACCTTCTGATAGACTTTAGAAAATAGTCTCTTCAGTCCAGCTTACCATGCTTGGTAAGAGCACCAGGACTACTTCAATAGCAGGTGGCAGCAAAGACCATTTCTCTGTACCAGATACTGTATTTGCTTTAGTTATAAGACTAAGATGAAAATAAATTGATGTATACTTAAAAAAATGTCTAAAGCAGGTGGCTAAGGTCTGGCCTGAGTCCTGAGTATTTAGGAGCCTCAGTTCTGTAATGATTCAGAGCATGGATTTTGGTGTTGACAGTTCTGGATTCAAATGTGACACATTACTTGCTAGCTATGGACTTTGGGAAGTTACTCAACTTCACCAAACTTCAGCTTCCTCATTTGTAAAACTGTCATATCTTCCTTCAAACGCTTGAGGTAGAATTAAATAAGATATTGCATGTAAAGCGCCTGACACAAGATATGTGCTCAGTCATGGTCATTATTATTATTATATTTTTGGCAGATGATCAATGGAACCTTTCTTCTCTTCTTTCCCAATTTTCCAGAAAATCTAAAGGCTCCAGGTCTAGGGAACTGGTAGGCAAAACCTCTTTAAAATATTGAAAGGAAATGGAAAGAGTTATGTTGTTTTTTTCCCCTCCCCTGCACTAGAACTGAATCAGTCAGCCTGTGCTGATTATACTCTGGACTGGCAGTCTGGCCCTGGGAGCCTAAGGCTCTCCTAAACCAAAGATACTATTCCATCTCTAGTATTACCTGTTGTGGGGCATGCTCCCAGACTGATGGTGCTTCTCCAGGGGCCCCAGATCAGATCCCAGTAGATGTAGGAAAGAAACAGTCTGATCCCAGGCTGGGAGGATAGATCTGTCCAGGCTGTTGTCTGCCCATCACAGCTGCCTATGAGGCCTATGGGTTAATAATAGCAACTCTGATGCCAATGGATTAAGACAGCACTGTAGGAGGTGTTTATTTTTACACTCTGGCGTCAGTATCAAGTTCTACTGGTTACTGCCCAAATCTAGGACAGCTTCCTGCTATAAGAGTGGACTCAGGCTTCTCCAGGATGCTAAGTTGGATTCTGAGGGAAGTGAGCCTTGTATGAAAACAGTTCAGAATTCACAGGGGACAGGGAAGGGGAAAGGGAACAGACAGACCTGTCATGTGTCCAGCTGTCTGGTCCCAAATCTCTGGGACCAGGAGAATTTCAGTTGAGAGCTGTTCTTTATAGCATTCTCCAGAGTCAGGTAGGCCCTGGACAAGAGACCCAATACATTGTTTTGGAAGGGTGTACACATACATACACATACAAACAGGCTGCACTGAAATGATCTGAATAATGACAAAGATCAAGAAAAGACTTCTCTCAACTAACCAGAAGCTTGGCCTTATCAATCACAAATTCCAGATTAGCGCAGTGAGTGCTGACATTACAAGACAAAGATATCTAAAACAAAATATGGTTAGGCTCATCCTTAATTGATTTGCATAGTGTCTTTAGCAGGTAGATCAAATCCCTTGACAATTTATTTGGCCAAAGCTCTTCCTAGACATAACACAACAGGATAGAAACACCAAGAAACCAGCCCTCATCTTTCTGGCCTAGAGCCAGTGCCCAGAAAATCTTTCCTGAAAACTTCTTTATCCCTAGGGGCCTATAGATTGGGGTCTCAGGGATCTTGCACTTTGACTACAGTATCTAGAACTCTGTGGATAGATATCCCACTCATCTCCCTGAAAGGCAGCTCCTAACACAGATTCATCTTGTTCTATTAGGCAGACAGGGATGTGAAAAGGTTGACAGCTGGACAGATGATGTAAATAACCTACTAAGGGGCCGTGTGCACAGCAGACTGCTGTGGAATGACAAAAATGTACCACACATTAGGTAGGAATGCTGAAGTGCAAAGAAAGCAGCCAATCAGCCAAGCTCACGGTAACAGTGACTCCATCATCTTCCTGCCTGTGGCTGACTCATAACCGTCGTCAGTGACACGACATATCATTATCTTGAGGAGCTAGAGTGCTGGCAAGAAGGTAGGCTGGTGAACCACTCATTCAATACATTTTCCCCCCTGTCTTTCAAGGCTTATCTACCTGGTTATCAGAACAACAATGCAGCCTCAGAAACAACCAGATTTGATCACTAGAGATATGGGGTTTGATCTCAGCTCCATTTGGAAGCTACCCATGCCTAGGATTAGTGGCAGGATGCCCAAGGACGGGAACACTGCTTTCATTCTTGGCTTTTTCTCTGACTTGCTGGGTCACCTAGGGGCAGGGTACCTGTCCTCTCAAAGGTAAAGGGGCTAATTGTATCTATCTTCTGGTGTTGTGGCAAGGAAAAATATTCGAAAAATTAAAGTAAGTAGCAACAAATGTAAATGCTATAAATTCTTTGGACCAAAGTATTTTAGAAATATAACTGTCATTCATACATATAGGTGTGGAGCCCTGGCCTTTTAGGTTTTCCTTACAGGTCATGGAAGCCATGTTGGGAAGAGCAGTTCCTTTCCTTCAGGTTTATAATCCCCACTTCTGGTTTGAGGAACAGTCGAAATAGTTAGGAATCTGCTTACCTAGACATAAGGTATTAGTTTCCACTAATGTGTAAAAGAGTGAGTAAAAACATGCAAGCAGAAAGAAACACCTTCACTCACCCACTTGCTCCATCCACAAACCTACTTCTCCCCAACGCCTGAGCCCAGGACACTGATCGGAGGCTTGTATCTCATTGATACAACATTTAGCAGCAGTACTTACCAACTGGATTTAGCCTAAAGGCCTGAGAAAGCAACATTAATGAAAGGATGTATTCCATTGCTCAGTTAGAACAAAGGCAACACTGTGTTCTAAACCCAACACAAGCCTTCTAGCCCAGCAATCCCTCGCTATGGGGTTAGTTTGCCAGGTCTCCAGAGCTCATGGAGAGGAGAAACAGAAATCTATTCTTCATTGATGCTGACACTTCTTTTTCTGCAAGTGCCTACACTGGGATTCAAAACAGATGTTCTGACATCCTGCAGCTACTGGTGAGACCCACTCTCCTTGCAGCAAACTCTATCTGTAAATATGTAAAGGGACAAATAGGAAATATTTAGGCTTCATGGGCCATGTGTGTGTGTAGGTGTATTTTTTTTTTTTATATAACTCTTTAAAATTGTAAAAACCATTTTCAGTTTGTGGGCCATAATTTGCTGACTCTAGACCTTAAAGGCCCCTCTTATTCAAGGTCTGCATCTCAGAATTCTGGCTCTGCTGGGTCGGCCTAGAGATCCTCATTCCTCTTCCTGTGGGGCTGATGCATATATTTCAGAGGCAGCTCCCCTCTAAGGAGCCACTGAGGAATGTGAAGGAAGAATTTTAAGGTTATTTGTATTGGAGCTAACCAGACAGGCTAATTCCCCTCATATAAAGCACTTAAAAAAACATCTGTGGAATTTAGCTTACTGCATTATCACTCTGGAGTGCAGACTGAGCTATAAACAGTCTTTGTCTTTCTATTTCTGCTTAATAATACTATGCCACACCTCTCTACAAGGCCCCTTCCCCTCCCCTGCTCCCAGTTTCCAAACTCACACTTGAATTGGCTCTGGTCCCAAGTCCCTCTCTCCTCCCCATCCCTCCCACTTCTATATGTGGTATGGTTGTGGATAGCAAGGAAACTATCAACAGTCAGATGGGTTGGGACACGGTAAATATGGATGAGAGGCGTGGGGGTAGGGATGAGCTCATTTTGAGCAAAGATTTAGGGCTGACTGTGAATCTAGGCTCTGTCACAAAAGTTACATGTTTTATAAACTGGATCAAACTGCTACAGAAACAACTTAAGAACAATGTGCACAGGGTCAGGAGTAGTTGGAGTTATACCTCTCACATACCATGGATTAGAAAGACATAAATGTCTTACAGCTAAAGACTAAAACTTCTATCTAATCTTTACAATGAGCCTTCAAAGTAGAGATTATCATCCCTATTCTGCAGTTAATTAATGAAACTGAGGGTTTTGCTCTATCTAAGATCACAGAGCTAGAAGGTAGGGGAGTTGGGCTTGGAACTCTTGTCTGACTCACTCCAAAGCTCTTGCTTTTTCCATTGTAATACACTACTAGTATTCTTGGTGGAGAAGAACAATAAGCAAATGTCTTCATTTGGATCTTGTTCAGATTTTGTTTTAATAGCAGCAATTTGTTGGTCTGTTCTCACCCCCCCTTTTTAAAATTAATTTATTTAAGTAATTTCTATACCCAATAAGGGGCTTGAACTCATGACCTGGAGACCAAGAGTCACATGCTCCTCCTATGGAGCCAGCCAGATGCCCCGGTTTGTTCTTTTCAATAGTCTGAATATTAATGAATGACAAGGTGCTTAAAATCATAAGCATGACAATTTTGTGTGATAGCAATTCAGGTCAAATCAATACAGCAATATTCACATTTAAGCTGGGGCCTTATCTGAGTGAACACTTGTTTATTCTTCAACAAGAATAAACAGAATTTTAATGTATTAAATCTTTGTCTAGTTGCCAAATAAGTCTCTTTTCAATAGTGGTATATGTGTGTGTATATATATATATATATATATATATACACACACACACACATATATGTGTATATATGTATATATATATGTGTGTGTGTGTGTATATATATATATATATATATATATATATATATATATATATATATCTTTGTGTAATCAATGTTACCTTGTAATCAATTTGGCTGAGTTGAATTGTAGTACGCCACCTTCCCAGGCCCGGATTGTTAGTTACCAATCAAATATCCATTCTCCCTTTCTCTTTCAAATTAACAGAATCTTCCTGATATTCAGGTGGGTACAGTGCTTTCCAACTAATGGAGGTAGGAGTGACCAATGGACTAACTTGTGGTAAAAGTGCTGTGAGAATTCTGGGTTATCTGTTTGTGATGAACACGGTGCCTCCTTCTTCCTCCCTTCCTCCATCCTGATGCTAGGAAGGTAGGCATGATGGCTAGAACTACAGTAGCCATCTTGAACCAACATGGCTTAAATATATCAGAGCAAAAAACCAGAAGGGTTCTGAATCTCTCATTTAGACTGTGGGGCTGCCCAGACCAGCCCAGGAAAGTCTTTGCATTTTTGTTGTTACTGAAAAATAAACTTCAGTGTTACTTAAGTCCTCAGTTTTGGGTTTCTGTTACTTCTATCTATTTCCACTTTATACATCCAACCACAGTCCAATAACCACTAAGTCTCATTAATTCTATCTACCCATCTCTACCCCCAATGCTACTACCCACAACGAAGCTATATGTATCACGTGTCTGAACTACGACATCAGCCTCTAAACTGATCTCCCTTCCCAGCACCATCCTTTGAAAATGAAAACTATTTACATCACCCTTTTGCTTAAAAACCCTTCAAAGATTTTCCATAAAATCCAAACTCTGTACCCTGCCTTTCATGACTTACCTTTCTGGTCTCATCTTTTGCCAATCCTACCTTGCCCTGTAGTTTGTTATACCATTACCTCTCTACTGACTGGAATATGGCCCCTACATTTGTCTGGCCAACTCTTAATCATCCTTCAGGTTTTTAGCTGAAACATCTCACATTCAATGGCCTTCCCTAGATCACATTACATGCCTTGGATATATGCTCCCCAAGCACCTTGAACTTCTCTGTACTGTGTTTTAGTTGTTTATTTAGCTTGCAATGCTAGATAGGCAAGCTCCATGGGATAGGTATCTTGTCCATTACGACTACTAGTCTATCCCCAGAAACTAGGGTAGAATCTGGCACACATAAATCTTTTTGAATGAGTGAACGAAATTTTCAAGAGGCAACTAAACAACATGCATCAGAGTTTAAAATAAGTATTGTCTTTAGTCTACTTCCAGGAAATAAATTTAAAATAAATAACATGATAAAAGTACATAAGATATATACATAAGGATGTTCACTGAAGCACCATTTATAGAAGCAAAATTAAAAAAAAAATTCTAAATGCTCTCTCATTAATTAAATTATGAGGTAGCATTGAATTACTCTAGATAACATTAAAAATATTATTTTAGAATAGTTGTTGAGATGAAACTATGTCCATGATACAGTTTTTAAAAAATAATTTATAAGGTATAATTCATGGCATGATCCCATTTTTATTTGTAAAAATGTATACATATTTAGTTCTTTATCTGTATTTTGAGTTTTCTGGCAGTAATTGGGCTGATGGATTCTTTTAGGCAACTAGGATCCTTATAGGCTGGAAGGTCTGGGCCTCATCGACCAAATCATCATAGGAGACATGAGGGACCACCCATTTACAACCCCAAAGAGGGCAGACACCTGTACTGGGGAAACAAGTACTTATTAAGTGCCTAACACCTATTTCAGGGAAGAAGCAAAAGCTACAGGCATGCTCTAGGGCAAATTATAACTGATTGAGCAGGCTATTTGTCATAGTAAAGATTCAAGTTATATTCAAAGTTCTAAATGCCTTACAGTAGCTTGAGAAAATTATGGAAATAAAGACAATTAAGGGAAGAATATTCTTAAAACTTGTGCCTGCCCGTTTCATTAATAATTTGGTAAAATAACCGGTCACATCTGAAGAGGGGAAATTTTCTTGTATTTTTACCTTGAATTAGCTAGGACATTCATTCACAGATGGACATAAACCTGATGGTTACCTTTATAATAGTTAAGAACACAAGAATGACATGAAGTACAAAGAACTATAAAGCAAATAAGTGTATTATAACTATTATATACATTTTCTCTTTCCTCCTTGGTTGCATATTAAGGACAGGGGCTGTCTTATTCATCTCAGTAGTTATTTACCCTAGTCTAGAGCCTGGCACATATCTTAAAATGTTCACTGAAATGAACTAAGGAAGAACTGAATCTTCACCAAACTAAACTGGAAACATTTCTTTTTCCAGAGTAGAATTTGGCTCATTACAGCAGTGGACCTATTTACACACTAGTTCTAGTTTTTCTTGCTGGGGTGTGGGTGCTGAGAGGATCACCCGAGTACAGTGGTTGGCTTCTGGAATGAGCAGGGCAGATATGCTTGGGTATAATTCCTCTCCCGGAGTTCCCTTCACACTCACCGCACTCCCTCTATTGCTAGTGGGAGCTGAAGCATGAGAACCAGAACAGCGTGTTCCAGCCAGAATGACAGACTGCACCCCCCCCCCCCTTTTCTTCATCTCTCCCCACTTAACCTCACTGGTCTTCAACTCTGTCCTATGAGCTGCTTCCAGTGGGGCTGCTGAGCATTCAGCAAAGAATGCAGGATGTGTCTCAAAGAGTCCAGCACTAGCTGAGGAACAGTTTGTTTTTTCCTAAAAATGGGCAGTCTATAAAGTTACGTAAGACCCAGCTCTTTGCTGGGAGCCTTTCCAACTCTAGCTGGAGAGAGATTCCTCAAGTTATTTAGAGTTTCAGGAAAAGGGTTTGGAATTTCCTGCCTGGCCAACCTATACTGGAGACATCTCTGTGTAGGGATGGGGAAGTTCCATCAGAGAAAGTAGTAACTGAACTCCCATTGCCCCTCAGGGGTGGACCCACTGAGTTCTAGAAATAGTCTGATCCAATTTATAGTTAAAATCTCAGAACAAGGACAAACCCCACTGCCAAAACCAGAGCCCAAATCGAATCAAGCCTTTGGGGCTCACTCAAAGGATGCTGGGCCTGGGAAATCTAATAGCCTGACCTAGAAGCACACCAACAAGGCTCTGGAAGGGCTTCCTTTCCTACTTTATGGAGGAATTTGTGGCCTGAAGAACCTCAGATGCCAAAGTCTTGCACAAGGACTAATCAGTCAGTCAATATTAACTGAATACCTATGAAATGCCTGATACTGTATTATGTGACAAAAACAGACCTGGTACCTGGTATTACGTACAGTTTCGAAAAGGTTGGTATGTAATTCTGCTCTTAAGGATGAATTCTGTAGCACAGGGCAAGTTATTTGATCCCTCTCAGCCTGAGTTTCTTCAGCTGTAAAATGGGGATAATAATACCTCTCTTACAGGATGGTAGTGGGAGTTAGAAGATACAGAAAACATCTAGTGCAGTGACTGGTATCTAGTAAGGGCTTGGTGAATGGTAACTATAATAAGTGTGAATCAGGAATTTCTTCTTTTCTTGAACATCCTATTGCCTTTTCAAGACTGCACTACTGTTCAACTTACAACAGGGAACCTTGTCACCATCATACCCATGTTTTTCTTTTCAATAGGCACACCACCTCAAATTATTTAACCTTTCCTCATGGCTCTGTTCTTTATCCTCTGTAAGTTGTAAAGTGGCTCTGCCCCAGAAAACATCTCATAGGAATATAAAGAAAAGAAGGTTAGAGTAAGTTTGCAACTTATCTGTGAATCAAGAATTTCCCATCCAGTAAACACAGTGAATTCAGGCTCTTGACTACCTAAATCGTTCAATGTCAGTCAAACATGGTGAAAGCAAGTCCTCCACATAAGCTCCCGGGCTGACAAGATTCTTTTCAAAGGTCTAATTAGTTCCAGACATGTGCACCATGTGACACTCCCCAAGTCCTATAGCTTCTGTTTTAGAAAGGTCTTTCTAGGCTATACTCTCTTCTAATTCCTACAACTATTGCTATAATTCTAGGCTCTCCTTCAACACCATTTTCAAGGGCTATCAATTCAATCTTTGGGCAAAGGTTCCCAAGGGGCAGGAATTGAGACTATTTCTGAGACAGATGATAGTTTGGCTGTGCATAAAATCCTAGGCTACCAGTAAATTCTTCTCAGAAACTTGAAAGCATTGCTCCATTGCTTGCTAATTAGATTCCATTATTGTTCAGTCCAATGCCATTCTGATTCCCAATATTTATACATAATCCTTTTTTTTTTTCAACGTTTTATTTTATTTTTGGGACAGAGAGAGACAGAGCATGAACGGGGGAGGGGCAGAGAGAGAGGGAGACACAGAATGGGAAACAGGCTCCAGGCTCTGAGCCATCAGCCCAGAGCCCGACGCGGGGCTCGAACTCCCGAACCGCGAGATCGTGACCTGGCTGAAGTCGGACGCTTAACCGACTGCGCCACCCAGGTGCCCCCATAATCCTTTTTTTAAAAGAATTTTGAAATTTCTCCATATGTCCAGTGATCCAAATTTTGACAGTGAGGTACCCTTGGGTAGGTTATTTCTATTTGCTGTATTGGGCACACAGTGGGCCCTTTCAATGGAGACTCATCTTCTTCAGTTCTGGAAAATGTACCTGTATTCCTTCTTCCCTCCCTCCCTTCCTTCCTCCCCTTTTTCCTCCCCTTCCCTCTCCTTTCCTTTCCTAATTTCCTTCCCACCAATGTTGAAGATTTAGAAAAGAGAGGGATTAAATGATAAGCAACATCAATCAGCAAACACATCAGAAGGGGTGGGTAGGAATGGGATGGCATTAGGGACTTGTTCTGAAGTTCCATTTGTATAGCAATCACAGTGTTTTTACTCTGGATTTACTTGGGGTAGCTTAAAATGTATATCATTTAGGTATGATACTCTGCTGTATGGATATAAAAAACAATCTCAAAACAGCTTAAGCAACAGAAGTTTATTAGCCATACATATCAAGAAGACCAAAGATAGAATTCTGAGGGGAGAGTTAATTCAGACCCTCAGCGTGTCACTCAGACTTTCTATTAGGTGACAGGATGGCTATTACCATCGCAACCATTACATCCAGATATGTTAATATTCAGAGGCCAATGGGGAGGAAGGTGGATAAACTCTCCTAAATAAACTCTGTTTGGTTTCAATGGGAAAGTAGTTGTCGGGCAGGCAACCAACTGCAAATATTTCAGGGTTCTACCATGGCTGAAAAGATAATGTAGGAGGAAATGCAATCCAGTGCACCAGGGAGGGATTAGCCTTTGTTGGGAGCTGGGATATTTCCTCCATTCCAACTAGTAAAGAGAGGATGTCTGTAGATACATTTGTAGGTTGGTAGTAGAAAGTGAGAGAGTTCATGTTTTATGCCTTTTTTCTTTCTGAAGTGCATGAGTAATAATCATCAACAGAGTGCCTGGAGGGAAAAAAGGAGGGCAGAAGGCAATGAAAGTATAAAATATTTGTTATAAAGAGTGGAGGAACAACTTTGTTAGAAAAATATAGTAAGATTGATGGCCAACATAAATCTGGTGATGATGAATTTCAAGTGGTACTAAATATGCTGGGCTGTACAATTTTCTCCAGCAATGCATAACTATTTGAGTACAGACAGGGAAGATGAGGGATTATGTTCTTTTAGGGTTAGGGTTTTATGAGATGAATACATTTTTATTTTATTTTTATTTTTTAAAGTTTACTTATTTATTTTGAGAGAGAGACAGAGTGAGCACAGGAGGGGCAGAGAGAAGGAGAGAGAGAGAGAATCCCAAGCAGGCTCCACACTGACAGTGCAGAGCTTGAACTCACAAATCGTGAGGTCATGACCTGAGCTGAAATCCAGAATCGGACACTCAACTGACTGAGCCACCCAGGTGTCCCTAGATGAATATATTTTTAACAATGTTTTATTTTCTTTAGTGTTTATTTATTCTGAGATAGAGAGCAAGCATTTGCACATGCTTGTGCAAGCAGAGGAAGGTGAGAGAGAGAGAGGGAGACAAAGAATCCCAAGCAGGCTCCACTCTGTCAGAGCAGAGCCCAAAGCAGGGCTCAATTCCACGAACCATGAGATCATGACCTGAGCCGAAATCAACAGTTGGAGGCTTAACTGACTAAGCCACCCAGGAACCCTAGATGAATATATTTTTAAAAGAATGATTATAATGTGAATTAAGCTTTAATTAAGTTAAAGGGCTACCATTGAGGGTACTTTAACAAGTGAATGGAATACACTAAGCCATAAACCATAAAGTCTAAATAGCAACATGGGAAAATGCTTATGAAATAATGTTAAAAGGAAGTGGAATACAAAATAATTTTAATGCTATAATTATATTCCTACAAACTTTATATATACACATAAACAGAAAGGATAGGCAGATGGAATTACAGGTGATTTAAATTTATTTTATTATTATTGTTTTATTTTTAAATTGTTATTATATACAGTAAAACCTTGGATTGTGAGTAACTTGTTCTGCAAGTGTTCTGTAAGACGAGCAAACATTTCTAATACATTTTAACTTGATAAACGAGTGATGTCTCGCAATAAGAGTAGTACATGACGCCACATGTCACAGGATCGCAACTGAGCCAATGATTCTTCTCTCTCCCCCTCTCTGCGGGATTGTGGGTAATTGTCTCCCATGCTTGGATGCTCACTCTCAGACTGCGGTGTTTAGCAGAAATCAGTGATTTTTCAGAATGTAAGCAGGTGCCCACAACTGGCACTACTGTATTTTTTGTCACTTCAAAGCACCTATGGACAGTCCTTTGCTTTTCCATACAAGAGTAAGCTTAGGAATGCTTTGCTTCATTCTCAGTCAGGCTGCCTGCTGCCTGATTGCCAGTTACATGAAATATAGTATATGACAAGAGTTGATTAATACTATACTGTAGTCAACATCCATGCGAGTGTATATAATGGCCCCCATGCAGAAAAATGTTGAAAAGAAAGGTGGTTAAGAAGAAGGAGATGATTACAGTGGAATATAAAAAGGAAATCATCGAAGTATGAACAAGGTATGAGAGTGGCCCCAATTACAAGATTTTATAAGAACTCTATGTCTGCATCTCGTCTGAAGAGGAGGAAGAGAAAAAGGCAGAGGAATCCCTCACTTCAAATGATATTAGGGAGATGTGTAAAATGTGGGAAACAAGTGCAAACTTTTGTAGAAAAGCACCACCCAAATGAGGCTGTAGCACTGCAAGTGATGAATTTAACAACAATGCAATGTCACGTTTCCGTGAAATCCTCAAAAGGAGGCAAAAGCAACTGTCATTGGATAGGTTCCTTGTTAAAGTTGCACGAAAAGAAAAAAGATTCCATTGAGCCAATAGATACCATTGATTCTGTTAGTGATAGTGAAAGTCGTCCTTCACAATAACCCTAAATAACTCTTGTCTCCCTCATACTAGCCATGAAGGTTTTCAAAGGTAAATACAGGTTAATTGGTTTATTTTTCTTTATATTTTGTATTTTATTTATTATTTTGTATTATATTACAGTATTTTAGCCATTTTTATATGAATATTTTTGGGTTATGGAACAAATCATCTGAGTTTCCATTATTTCTTGTGGGGAAATTCACTTTGATTTACAAGTGCTCTAGATTACAAGTATGTTTCTGGAATGAATTATGCTCGCAAACCAAGGTTTTTCTGCACATTTATTTTTAAAAACTCCTACTTATGATTCAGTTCATGTTTAGCTTGATTAATAGATCTTCTTTTTAAAAGGTCTTTTTCTAGTCTACCAGCCATTTTGTCTTCTTTAAAACTTGTTTTATTTTATTAAGTTTATTAATTTTGAGAGAGACAGAGACAGTGTGAGTGGGGGAGGGGCAGAGAGTGAGAGGGAGAGAGAATCCCAAGCAGGCTCCGTGCTGCCAGCACAGAGGCCGAGGTGGGGCTTAAATTCATGAAACCATGAGATCTTGACCTGAGCTGAAACCAAAAGTCAGATGCTTAACTGACTGAGCCACCCAAGTACCCCTAAAACTTATTTTATAGGGCTAAAACCAAACTCATCCTGGGGCCAGGCTAGAATTTCTGTGGATGTAACTAAATTCATGGATCTTTGATGAAAGCAAAAATACCTCAGTAACGTACATTTGCTGAACTAGGCTAATTTAAGTCAGTTCGGTTACTATAATTCATTCATTATACAAATACTGAGCTTATACTATCTGTCAGACATTGTGTTAGGCACATGAACATATAGCAGAAAACCACCTAAGGAACAGGAAGACCTTTGGCTCAAGCCTGACTTTCACAAAAGGCCTCAAACTTAGCCTTTAATCCTTATATACAAATGAATTTATATATGTAGTCATTAAAAAATAGCTTTATTGACATATAATTAACATACCATAAAACTTGCCTTTTAAAAATGTACAATTCAGTGGTTTTTAGTGTATTCACAGGGTTGTGCAACCATCACCACAATCTAATTTTGGCATATTTTCACCACCTCTAAAAGAAACCCTATACCTGTTGATCTTGCATCTTACAATCTTGTTGAACTCATTTATTATTTACAATAGTTTTTTTGTGGATTCTTTAGGATTTTCTATGTACATGTTAATGTCATCTGCAAACAGAAATAGTTGTACTTCTTTCTTTCCAATCTGGATACCTTTTATTTCTTTTCCTTATCTAATTGCTCTGGCTAGAACTTCAGGTACAATATTGAAAAGAAGTAGCAAGAACAGATATCTTTCTCCTGTTCCTGACCTTATAAGGAAAGTTTTTAGTTGTCTTTCTCCATGAAGTATGTTAGCTGTGGGATTTTTTGTAGATGCTCTTTATCTGCTTGAGGAAGTTTTCTTTTATTTCTAGTTTGCTGAGTGTTTAAAATTTTTTAAAATGTTTATTTACTTTTGAGATAGAGAGAGACAGAGTGTGAGCAGGAGAGGGGTAGAGAGAGAGAGGGAGACACAGAATCTGAAGCAGGCATCAGGCTCTGAGCTGTTAGCACAGAGCCCAAGGCAGGGCTCGAACTCATGAGTCGTGAGATCATGACCTGAGCTGAAGTTGGACGCCTAACTGAATGAGCCACTCAGGTGCCTCTGCTGAGTGTTTTTATTATGGACTTGTCAAATGGTTTTTCTTCATCTATTGAAACGATCACATGATTATTATCTTACACACAGTCATTAAAAAAAAATTTTTTTTAGGTTTATTTATTTGTGAGAGTGAGAGAGACAGAGCATGAGTGGGAGAGGGGCAGAGAGGGAGGGAGACACAGAATCCAAAGCAGGTTCCAGGCTCCGAGCTGTGAGCACAGAGCCCGATGCAGGGCTCAAACTTATGGACCGTGAGATCATGTCCTGAGCCCAAGTCAGCCGCCCAACTGACTGAGCCACCCAGGTGCCCCTATGGTCATTTTTGTATTAAAATAAATTAGTTTGTTTATGTAAATATTTAAAATATACCAAAATTACAATAATCCTGCTTTGGATTCCAGTCATTTTTAATATATAAAGAACTTCAAAATGGATGAGACCAGGATCTCTTTAAATCTTTAAGAGATCCTGGATTCAAAGACTATTCCTGCATTCAGAGTTTATGGTTAGGTGTTACCTGTTATAATGGAGCCCTAGACAAGGCCAATGGAAGCATAGAAATCATACCCAAGTTTGCAGGGGGTAGTTAGAAAAGATTTCAGAAAGGAGGTCATAAGAGTAGATGCTTAGAGGAGGAGTAGAAATATTCTTGTTAGGTCAAGGGAAGGATTTGAGTCAGAACCATATGTATACAGTTCCTCATTATTCGGCCATTGAGAAACAGGGAAATTTTGCCATTTGCAACATGGATGCCTGTGGGCATTATGTTAAGTGAAATAAGTCAGAGGAAGACAAATACCATATGATCTCATTTATATGCAAAATCTAAACAAAACAAACAAACAAAAAAAAAACAAGCTCTTAGGTACAGAGAACAGATTGGTGGTTGTCAGAGGGAGGGGAAGGTTGCCTGGTGGGAGAAATGGGTGAAGGGAGTCAAAAGGTACAAACTTTCAGTTATAAAAGAAATAAGTCACAAGGATGTAATGTATAGCACAGCAACTGTAGTTAATACTATATTGCATATTCAGGGGTGCCTGAGTGGTTCAGCAGGTTAAGTGTCAGACTCTTGATTTCAGCTTAAGTCATAATCTCATGATTAGATTGAGCCCTGTGTCAGGTTCTGTGTTGACAGTACAGAGCCTGCTTGGGATTCTCTCTCTCCCTCTCTCTCTGCCCCTCCCCCACTCATGCTTTCTCTCAAAATAAATAAACTTAAAAAAATACTATATTGCATATTCAAAAGTTGCTAAGAGAGTAAATCTTCAAAATCCTCATCATAAGAAAAAAACCTTTTTTTTTTTTAATGTTTATTGTTGAGAGAGTGAGGCAGGTGCACATATGCAGGCAGGTGTTGGGGAGGGGCAGAGAGAGAGAGAGAGAGAGGGAAACCAAGAATCTGAAGCAGGCTCTGTGCTGTCAGTACAGAGCCCAATGTGGGGCTTAAACCCACAAACTGTGAGATCATTGACCTGAGCCAAAGTCAGACACTCAACTGACTGAGCCACCTAGGCACCCCAAGAAAAACATTTTTTGTAACTATGTATTGTGACAGTTGTTAACTAGACTTATTGTGGTGGTCATTTGCAATTTATACCAATATTGAATCATTATGTTGTACACCTGAAACTAATATAAATGTTGTATGTCAATTATAACTCAATTAAAAACATGTGGCTTTCAAGAGCCACTCAATGGTAGGGGCACCTGGGAGGTTCAAATGGTTAAGCATCCAACTTCAGCTCAGGTCATGATCTCACAATTTGTGAGTTTGAGCCTCACATAGGTCTCTCAGCTGTCAGCACAGGGCCAGCTTCATGTCCTCTGTCCCGCCCCCCCCACCCTCTCTGCCCCTCCACCTCTCCTACTCATCACCATGCATGTGCTCTCTCTCTCTCATAAATAAAATGTTAAAAAAAAAAAAAAGAACCGTTCAATAGTATACTTTCATATTATACTTGTCTTTATTTTTTAGATTCTCCACAGTGAGCATATTCACCTATATTAGAAAAAAAGACAAAATATATTTCAGAAAATATTTTTAAGTAAAATAAGATTTTGCTTTAAGTTTCAAAAGCAAAATGTCACAGTACCTTTCATTTCATCTTTCTTCATAAAAATATATTCAAGCTTAAATATTTTCTAGGTTTAAAGCATTAGTAATTCAGCTAATAGCATTTCTTTAGAACTATTCTCCACAATCCTTTAATCTTGAATGAGAGATTTATAATCCTAACCTCTAAAGGGAGAAAATCCAATGTGGAAATGATATGCCCCAAATAACACTCTTCGACAGTGGCAGTATTTGCCTTCAATTCTTGGATCTTGTACATGGGGCCCTCCCCCTGCACCCTCCAAAAAAAAGTCTTTACATTGATTCACTCTGAGAACCACTGATTATTAAGAGGCTGAGATTAGAGTGTGGATCTAACACTAGTTCCACTCAAAGTGTGGTCAATGGGTCGGCATAATGAGCTTTATCTGGAATGTATTAGAAAGGCAAATTACTTGGGCTCTAAACTAGACTTACTGAATCAGAGTTTCAAGGGTGATCTAGGTTATTTTTATGCACCTGAAGTAAAGCACATGACTAGAGGAAATTAGGCAGACTAAAGGTACTCAAAGGGAAGGAAAGGCAGAGCTCTCCAATGTTCAACGTATATATTTTTAAAGCATATACATTAAAAAAATTTTTTTAAGTTCATTTATTTATTGAGGGGGGGTGGAGAGAGAATCCTAAGCAGGCTCCATGCTGTGAGTGCAGAGCCTGACATGGGGCTTGAACTCACAAACCACAAGATCATGACTTGAGCTAAAATCAAGAGTCAGAAGCCTAACCAACTGAATCACTCAGGCACCCCTAAAGCATACACACTATTATAAAATAATCTAAAATCAAAAATTTTTTATATACTATAAACCAGAAAGTATGGCTAGAAAACATTTTCTTGGCTTTGGGCTTGAAAGGGTAAACAAATTAGCACAGGTCTTAGATTAAAGGGCAACAGGGATCTAATTCATTCCTGGTTCCAAGCAGCTTGTTAAATTAAGGCTATTGGTTTCACATAGGAATTTATATGTATACAGAACACATTTTGGTTATATTTCTCTCATATCATGATTGGCTACTGGTGGGTGGTCAACTGAAGACGATGGGATCTCAAACTCAACCATTTATTTGAATCTTTAACTACTTTGGAGTCAGGACTCAGCAGAATCGTCTTTATCAGTGGTTTTCAAACTGTGGTTTACAGAGCTCCCTCAGGGGACTGTGAAAGGGAGGTGAAGGGAACGGAGAGGAAAGGAGGGAAAGAGAATGACCAGGTTAGACTCTACTTCCCCCAACTCCTTGACTTCAACCAAAACAGCTCAGATTTTACCTTTTTTTTTTTTTTTAAGATTTTATCTTTTTGTATCCACTTTCTTGTGGAATATACTTGAACAAAGAACTCCCTTCTTTAAAAAGTTTGAGATTCTCTATTCTTTACTACAGACCTTCACAAGCCAATACAGAGCCACAGCTGTCTTTTGTTCTCATGAGGTCAATGATCTTTGTTAACTATCTTTTACTACCACTTGTTACTAGAAAGGACTCACAAATGCATAATGAGGCAGGTGGTTCTGCTTCCAGGCCTCCCTTCTCCAATCATTATCATTAGGGATGAATAAACTAATGATATTGTAGGTTGCTGTGTTGGATGTCAAGCAAAGCACATCACATAAATCAGCCAATAAACTGAAATAAACATTACATTATCTAAGAAGTTAACTATAGCTGTAAGTATAAAGTAAAGAGAATAATATTTTAAAGAAGTAGAATAGCTCTTATACAACCAAGTAAAAGAAATCCTTCTAAGGAGTCACCCTGAAAGACTTCATTCATTCCAGTAGTGCTCCTATTAAAAATATTTCTAGAACTCTTCTTTTGGAACTGCATAAAACCAATCTAGCCAATTCACAAAACTATCACTGTTTTAAGCCACTGTGTTGTATTAAAAAAAAATTTTTTTTTTATTAGAGAGAGAGAGAAAAAGAGAGAGAGAGAGAATGCATGAGCAAGCAGTGGGGGAGAGGGGCAGAGTGGGAGAGAATCTTTTTGCTGAGTGTGGAGCCCGATGTGGAACTCAATCCCACAACCCTGGGATCATGACCTGAGTCAAAATCAAGAGTTGGATGCTCAATTGACTGAGCCACCCATGCACCCTTAAGCCACTAAGTTTTGGGGTGGTTTGGTATTTAGTAATATATAAGTAGGACAGAAATGGTTATATCATTATGCTTTGGGGGATATTTAAGGGAAATGATTAGCTTTACAGAAAACTCTAGCTATGCAAAATGCTCAGAGAATAGGTTGGTCTAGATAAAGTTTGGCTGTATCCTTAAATAAGTAGAATACAACACTTTAAAAAACAAGGAAATAGGGGCACATGGGTGGCTCAGTTGGTTAAGCGTCTGGCATTGGCTCAGGTCATGATCTCACAGTTCCTCGGCTGGATCCCTGCATAGGGCTCTCTGTGCTGACAGCTCAGAGCCTGGAGCCTGCATCAGATTCTGTGTGTGTGTGTCTCTCTCTGCCCCCAACCCCCACCCCCACTCACGCTCTGTCGCTCTCTCTCTCTCTCAAAAATGAATAAACATTAAAAAATAATAATATAAAATTAAAAAATAAAAAATAGGGGTACCTGGGTGGCTCAGTCTGTTAAGCATCTGACTTCGGCTCAGGTCATGGTCTCGTGGTCAGTGAGTTTGAGCCCCATGTCAGGCTCTGTGCTGACAGCTCAGAGCCTGGAATCTGCTTTGGATTCCATCTTCCTCTCTCTCTGCCCCTCCCCAGCTTACGCTCTGTGTCTCTCAAAAGTGAAAATTTTTTTCTTTTAAATAAAAAATAAAAAACAAGAAAATAATATTTTGTAAGAGAAATCCATGATGAATGGGATCAGCAGTAGGTCCCCAACTTTCTCCTTTTGAGTTTTGGCTTTTTTCCTTAGGGTGACCTGAACTCTGTCTATTCTGACTTTAGGAATACTCTGTTTTCCTTTTTTCCTTTACCTAAGCATGGATAAACATAACTTCCCATTTTTCCCTGAGTATATTAAATATAAGGCTATATTTTCTTTTTTAAAAGAATGTACAATAAAAGAAAGAAGTACAAAAGTATAAAAACAGATAAACAAGTTAAATATAGCTTTTAAGATACTAAGATAAGCAAGTTAAGTATAGACTTTGGATCCTAAGATAACTAAAGTCTAGCCAGAGGTTGGCTGGCCCAGTTTTTCTCTCTACCCTGTTATCAATCCATCGTCCTTGACTATAGGACCTCACACAAAACAAAAACACAGCAGATATTTCAAAGCTCAGTGTCTTATCTTCCTGAAGATAAAAGACTATCCTATTAAATCAAGAATTCTAGAGAACAGAGGATTTCTTCTTGAAGTATCTAAACTAATTTTTAAGGGCGCCTGGGTGGCTCAGTCGGTTAAGCGTCAGACTTCAGCTCAGGTCATGATCTTAACAGTCTGAGTTCGAGCCCTGCATCGGGCTCTGTGCTGACAGTTCAGAGCCTGGAGCCTGCTTCAGATTCTGTGTGTCTCTCTCTCTCTGCCCCTCCCCTGCTCATGCTCTCTCTGTCTCAAAAATAAATAAAAACATCAAAAAATATTTTAAACTAATTTTTAAAAAATTTCAGGTATTTTGATAAAACTCTTTTAAAATGTACTTTTTACTTATACACTTTTGTTTTACATACAGTATACAGGTTACAAATTAACTTTTTCTTTTTTTAAAACTTTTTCTTGATGACTCACTATGAACACTAATCAATACACTAGGCTAAAATACAGCATTGTTCTCTGTGTCTATTAAGGATTTGCATACCAAATCATCAAACCCATTTTTATTCAATAGGCAAGAAAAAGAAATAAAAGGCATCTGAGTCTCTGTTTGCAGATGACATGATCTTACAAGCAGAAAACCCTAAAGAATCCTCCCCAAAACTGTTAGAGTTAATAAATGAATCTGGCAAAGTTTCAGGACACAAAATCAACACCTAAAAATCTGCTGTGTTTCTATACACGAGCGAAGAACAATAAGAAAACAATTCCATTTACAATAACATCAAAAAGCATAAAATACTTAGGAATAAGCTTAATCAAGGAGGTAAAAGACTTGTACACTAAAAACTATAAATCACTGCAAGAAGAAATTAAAGAAGACACAAATAAGTGGAAAGATATCCTGTGTTCATGGATTGCAAGACTTAATATAGTTGAGGTATCAAAACTCGTAGTAGGTGACAACATAAATAGACATTATGCTAAGTGAAATAAGCTAAGCATAAAAAGAAAAACATTACCTGATTTCACTCACATGAGATACTTACAATAGTCAAATTAGTGAATCAAAGAGTGGAATGGTGGTTGCCAGGGGCTGGGGGAGAGGGAAATGGGGAGTTGTTCAATGGGTATAAAGTTTCAGTAAAGCAAGATGAATAAACTCTAGAGATCTGCTGTACTACAATGTACCTATAGTCAACAACAGGGGCACCTGGCTGGCTCAGTCCGTGGCGCATGTGACTCTTGATCTCGGGGTTGTAAGTTCAAGCCCCACATTGGGTGTAGAGATTACTTAAAAATAAAATCTTAAAAAAAAAAAACCAAACCAATATATTGTTAAATGTTCTTCCACATTAATAGTAAACCAAAGATAATAATAAACAAAATACTATCCAAAGCACTCTGCAGATTCAATGCAGTCATTTTCAAAATGCTAACAATATTTTTTCCAGAAATAGAAAAATCCATCCTAAAATTCATATGGAATCTGAAGGGATCCTGAATAGCAAAACAACCTTGAAAAAGAAGAATAAATTTGGGAGTCTCACATTTCCTAATTCTGAAACTTACTACAAAACTATGGTAATCAAAAGAGTGTGGTACTGGCATAAATACAGACATACAGACCTATGGAAGAGAACAGCAAGCCCAGAAATAAACTCTGGCATACTTGGTCAAATGATTTTTGACAAGAATGCCAAGACTATTCAATGGAGAAAAGATGGTCTTTTCAATAAATGGTTTTGGGAAAATTGATATTTACATGTAAAAGAATGAGGTTGGGCTTTTGTTGTATACTATGTACAAAAATTAACTCAAAATGGGTCAAAGACTTAACCATAATACATAAAACTATAAAGAAGTTAGAAGAAAACATAGGAAGGAAACTTCATGCCAACTGAATTTGGCAATGATTTCTTGAATATCATGCCAAAAGCACAGGTGACGAAAGAAAAAACAGGTAAATTTTATTTCACCAAAATTGAAAACTTTTGGCTTTTTTTTTTTAATGTATACTTATTTATTTTGAGGGGGTGAGGGGCAGAGAGAGAGGGAGAGAGAGAATTCCAAGCAGGCTCCATGCTGTCAGTGCAGAGACTGATGCGGGGCTCAGTCTCATGAAATGTGAGATCATGACCTGGGCCAAAACCAAGGGTCAGTCACTCAACTGACTGAGCCACCCAGGTGCCTGCAAATTTAAAACTTTTGTGCATCAAAGGGCAATTAACAGAGCAAAAAGGCAACCCACAGAATGGGAGAGTGAATATATTTGCTTATCATATACCTGGTAAGGGACTTCTATCCAGAATAAAGAACTCATACAACTCAAGAAAGAAAGACATGTACCCAATTAAAAAATGGGCAAAGAATTTCAATAGACATTCCTCTAAAGAAAATATAAAAATGGCCAATAAGCCCAAGAAAAGATGCTCAGCATCACTAGTCATTAAAGAAATGCAAATCAAAACCATAATGAGATACCACCTCACATCCATTAGTTTGTTATTAAAAACAAAATAAAAACACAGAAAATAAGTTTTGGCAAGGATGTGGAAAAATTGGAACACTTTATACTGTGGGAATGTAAAATGGTACAGCCACTGTGGAAAACAATATGCAGGTTTCTCAAAAAAGTAAACATAAAATTACCACATAATCCAGCAATTCCATTTTTGGGTATACACACAAAAGAGTTAAAAGCAGGAACTCAAACATATCTGTACATCCATGTTCACAGCAGCATTAGTTACAATAGCCAAAAGGTGGAAGCAACTCAAGTGCCCATTAACAAATGAATGAATAAATAGGATATATCATATATACCGACAAATATTATTCAGCCTTAAAAAGGAAGGAAGACATTCAGATGGCCAACAGACACACGAAAAGATGCTCAACATCACTCATCATCAGAGAAATGCACACCAAAACCACAATGAGATACCACCTCATACCTGTCAGAATGGCTAAAATCAAAATACAACAAACAACAATGGCGAGGATATGAGAAAAAGGAAGAACCCTCTTGTACTATTGGTGGGAATGCAAACTAGTACAGCCACTGTGAAAAACAGTATGGTGTTTCCTCAGAAAATTAAAAACAGAACTACCCTACGATCCAGTAACTGCACTACTGGATATTTACCCAAAAAATACAAAAGCACTAATTCAAAGGGATACCTGCACCTCTATGTTTATAGCAGCATTATTTACAATAGCCAAACTATGGAAGCAGCCTAAGTGTCCATCAATAGATAAATGGATAAAGAAGACGTGGTATATGAATACAAGAGAATACTATTCAGCCATAGAAAAGAATGAAATCTTGCCATTTCCAACAACATGGACAGAGGTAGAGAGTACAATGCTAAGCAAAATAAGTCAGAGAAAGACAAATACCATACGATCCCACTCATTTTTAGAAGTTATGAAACAAAACAAATGAGCAAAGGGAAAAAAAAGGAGAGAAAGAGAGACAAACCAAGAAACAGACTCTTAACTATAGAGAACAAACTGCTGGTTACCAGAGGTGAGGTGGGTGGGGGAATAGGGAGAATAGGGTATGGGGATTAAAAAGTACACTTATCATGATGAAAATAAAATGATAAAAAAATGGTTAAAATGGTAAATTTTATGTTATATATACTTTGCCACAATTAACCAAAAGAGTTAATGTGGTACAAGAGAGGTTATCCTATGAGTTATACTTTTTTGTTAGAATCTACTCCCCCCATCCCACTCTCATTCCCACACCAGCCATCTCTTTCAGAGCCATGTTGATATCTGGCCATTCAAAATAATATGCTTATTTTGCATGACAGACTCATTTGACAGGTACTATAATATCATATGTCAATGTCTGAGTGGTTGTTTTCTGGGTAACCCAAACACTGATCAATCTCTACAGAGCCTGCCCTTACCCTAACATGCCATGAGTTGTCTCAGTCAAGAGACTTTTAATAGAGTGCTCAGTCATTGTGTATGAGTAACAGAAGAAAAGGGTGAGTTACTGTCCTAAGTTTGCAGAGAGAAAATTAGAACACATAAGCCTGCCCATGAAGTAGGGGTGCCAGATTTAGCAAATAAAAATACAGGACACGTTGTTGTTTATCTGAAATTCAAATTTAACTTGGCATCTTGTATTTTATCTGGCAACATGCTTAAGTACTGAAAGTTGAAGAGAAAATAAGTCAAATAATCCAGAGTGTTCTGGGCTCACTGAGGTCTTACTTAACAGGGAGCCTAAACAGGAAAAAGTAAAAAAAGCTCCTTAAAATGTATTGGATACCCCTCTCCCCCACTCCAAAAATAAAAAAAAGTATTGGTCTCCAGACACAATGCCTATGCTGAATCCAACTCAGAAGCCCCTCCCTGCTTTGGGTTTCTATGGTCCAAGACTTACTTTATAAAGATAGATCAGAGGATGGGAAAAAAAGAAAGTGAAGAAGAATAAATCAAAGCTAGAAATGGGTGAGAACATACTCAGCTTCCTGTTAGGCCTGGCCTCAAAAAGGGACTCAACTTAAAAAAAAATCAGAGGAAACTGGATTGTGACCTGGCTCAACGTGGAAGAGAAACAATGGTGGTAGGTGTCCTATGGTCATATAGCAGGAGCACAGTTAACAGAATACCTGGGATAGTGGTGGGCTCTCTCTTCCTTCCCCAAAGCCATAACACTGCCTCCTAAGAAACTCGAATCACTATTTTTACTGACTAATACCCTGAGCCCCAGTTACAATAATGCCCGTACTGGTCAGGCAAGTACTTTTCGGCTTAACAACTCCTACAGCTTCCCAGCCATTTTTCCATCACTGCAAAATCATCTACTTCCTCACAGAACCTAGGTCAAAACTGAGGTGTCTGAACCCTGTCTTACCTTCAGGAATCTCAATCTGTTCAGGTTATCCTCCTAAGAATCAACAAAAACAGGTTTCAGGCTGTTCTTTGAGAATGCCATCTTTAAAAGACTCACATTCTCATCTATTACTACTGACCCTGTTCACATAGTGGTAATCCCTGCCTGACTCTGGCCTACCAAGATATAAATGGCCCATATGGCCTGATCATACTACAGTACAATTTAGGAATCTTTGATATCTATCACACTAGGCCTGCCTGGGATGTCTACCACTCCGGTCCCTGAGAAGTGTGAGTGGGCGTATCCAGGAGCTAAAGGGTAAAATCAACAAGGTCCTTCATTCCTCAACCTGTCCTGAAGCACCAGCTGACTACACTGAGTCAGCTTTAAAGGCTGTGGCTGGTCTCCAGAATTTTTCCCCAGAGGGAGTAGTTAGTCGCTAGGGCAAGAGGAGCAGGTCACTTGGGCAAAGCTCTTTCAAGTTTATCTGGGCACCTCTAAGGTACTTACCAATAAGAATTTCTGCAGCTCCCAGCCCTCATTAATATATATATATATATATATATATATATATATATATATATATATATATATATATTTGTAAATAGAACATGAGTGGAAAACAGATGATACATAGAAGGTCCTACCAGAATGAAATTAGATTCATGAATTCAAAGACTGAATATATTCAGTTTTAGGATCCTGATATGAGCATCACAAGTAATCCCCCAGATGCTCTTCCTTTCCACCTCGCCCCCCTTTCATATAACTGGAGACACCTTTCCCACCAAACCACTCTGCCTCACACCCTCTGCATTGGGCTCATTCATTCATTTATACACCCATCAAATATTTAACTGAGCTGATAACATGTGCCAGGCACTGTGCTTGGCGCTGGGGATACAAATGAATACTGTATGGTCTTGGCCTTCAGGATTGTCCCGAGCCAGCCCTGAGCACGGGATCACCGTGCCCTTCACAGCAGGTAAGTGCGGTGTCAGGGGACTGGCAAAACGTCAGGCCAAACATTTTCTAAGGTGAGAGTGACAAAAAGATCCTATTCTAGTTCAGGAAGATGACAACTTGGGAGCCAGGGGGCCAACGGGACGGAGGGCACCGAGGACCCTCTGGGACTGGCTATGCGGAGGCCCCTACTACAGTCCTGGGGTCGGGTGCTCGGCGGCCGAGATGCGGGTACAACGATGACAGCCGGGCGCGAGTCAGCTGAGGGGTGTCACCGAAGGGACAGTTTGAGGAGACGGTTGGGGTGGATCTGGGGTGACGCCCAAAGGGATGTTTGGTCCTTGGGGCTTGAGGCTTCAGTGGATGGTAGAGGTGAAGTGTCAGGAGGAAGGAAGGTGGGAGTGGACCGGCAGGGTGGGGATGAAGGGCCACGGAGAAGGGCTGAGGGGAAGGGCGGCGGCACAGAGAGCTTTCCCCTAAGGGATTGTTTGGAACGTGAGGGCAATGGGTCTTCCGGACCTCGCCAGCCCCCAAAGAAACGTCCCTACCTCGTTTCTCTTCTCAGCGTGATCCTACGGTGCCCGCGGCGTTGGTGGAGGCGGCGGCGCGGCCGGCGGCGTCTCGCGCCCCTCTGGGGTCGCCTTGCAGCTGGGACAGGCCGGCGCCCCCCTCCTCTCCAGACGGGTTGGTAATGTCCGGTTCCCCCTGCAGCCGCGGCGCCGATGGTCCAATCTGGGTTGCCCTCATGCCGCCCCTCCGGACGGCGCGTTGGTTCGGTCCTTCGGGCCCGCGGTGTTTGGCCCACCTCCCCCGCTTCTCGCTGTGATGGGTGCAGCGAGTCACGCGCAGAGCTTTCCCGCGAGGGGAGCGGCGAGGCTTCCGCTGTGGCCCCGCCTTCTGCGGCCCGCGCCCCGCCCCTTCGGGGCGGTGCGCGGCGAGGCGCGCCTCGAGTCTTCGGGAACCCAGGTGACCCTGGGCGTGGGCCTAATGGCTTCGAAGACAGGTGTATCTGCGCACCCACTTTCGCCTAAAGCAGCAAGTCTCAACCCTGACACCTCAGTAGACCCTCTTAGGGAAAACGGAAAATGAAAATAGAGCAACAGAACCAAGGCCTGACCTCGGCGGAGACGGCTGAATCATGATCATTGGGAGGGGAGTGTAGTGGTGGTTGGGAGGCCCCAGGCTGTGATATTTTTTTTTTTATTTTTTTTTTTTCAACGTTTATTTATTTTTGGGACAGAGAGAGACAGAGCATGAACGGGGGAGGGGCAGAGAGAGAGGGAGACACAGAATCCGAAGCAGGTTCCAGGCTCTGAGCCATCAGCCCAGAGCCTGACGTGGGGCTCGAACTCACGGACCCGGAGATCGTGACCTGGCTGAAGTCCGACGCTTAACCGACTGCGCCACCCAGGCGCCCCAAGGCTGTGATATTTTTAAATGTACCCCATGCATCACTAGGTTAAGAATCTTGGTAAAACCTGGAACTGACAAAGACTCTCTCCTTTGACCCAAACTTTAGGATCCTCTGAGTTCTCTGCTGGACTAGGCCTGACCTTGGGCTTCCCCGTAGAATCCAGTTTGAACAAGAATCTTCCTAAGTCAGTTTAGGTAGAATCCCCCACCTTTGGTATCTGACCACCCTTTGTATCTTACCACCCTGGTCTGCCTTCAAGCAAGAATTCTGTTGAGACCCTTTAGCATGAATTCCCCTTACCCCTGATGTATCCTCTTAGCAATTGCTATCTATAGTCTGAATGTTTGTGTCTCTCAAATTCACACATGGAAATATCCCCAAAGGTGATGACTCTAGTAGGCTGGGGCCTTTGAGAAGTGGTTGCATCATGAAGGTGGCACCCACATGAATTGAATGAGTGCTCTTATGGAAGAGGTCTCTCAGAGCTCCCTAGCCCAATCCTCTAGGTGAGGATACAAGGGGAAGTCTGCTGCCCAGAAGGGAGCCCCTCACCCAACCAAGCTGCCACTCTGATCGCTGATTTCTAGCCTCCAGAACTGTGAGAAGTAAATTTGTTGTTTATAAGCTACAGAGTCTGTGGTATTTCACTATAGCTGCCTGCACAGACTAAGACGGTAATTTTCTATCCACTGACCCCTATATTGCTACTTGGCTAGAAAATCCCCCCTCTTCTTGTTGGTGTCTGAGTTGAGCTCAATCTCTCCCCCATTTGCAAAATCCCATTTCAATGGTCCCCATACCTGTTGTGATGCCCTTTAAGGTCTGCCTTCCCATCTTTAACAAGTGTCATGAATAACTTCTTTCTTTAAGAGAACTCATGCTCTTCCTGTTCCTCATGGAAGGCAGGATGTATGTGGGACATTGAGGATCCTGTTGTCTCTTTCTTCCTGACAAAGGTCAGTGGGGGATGGGGTGGGAGGTGGGCAGGTGGTCATTCAGCAAATAATATAAATTCCCTGGGTTCCATGCTTCGTGAAAGTTAGAGACTGAGACCATATGCATTCACAGGGTTGTTGGCTCACAGTCAAGGAAGCAGATAAATGTCATGCTGTGTAATGCATCCTCAGGCTTCACAGAAGTGGTGTGAACAGAGTTTTGAAGAATGAATGGTAAAAGAGTGTGGGGGAATCAGCATGTCCAAAAGAACACAGGGGCAAAACAACTGATATGCTTAAGGTGTGGGGTATAATGGAGAGAGCATAGCAGATATAGTCAGGGGCTTTTGAAGAGCTTCCTATGATATACTAAAGAGTTGGGACTCATTCTGTAAACAGTGGAGAGACACTGAAGGGCTTTATGCAGTGGGAGGAATGACAAATCAAATTTCAATTTCAGAAATAAAATTCTGGGGGGGGGGGCGGTGATGTGGAGAAGGCTAGGACTGCAGGTAGGGAGATTGATGAAAAGTTGTATGCTTGTACAGTTAGGTGGTCCAGGGTAGAGACTTAACCCAAACTAGGCCAAACAGAATCCCTTCCCTGAGAATTTGGAATTGGGGGAGAACTATACCCTTATTCATAGTTGGACTTACAATGGAAACTGAGATCTGTGACCATCTTTTACTTGCCAAATGGCCTGAGTAGCAAAGAAAAGCAGTTTGCTGAGAAGGATCAATCTGTTTCAAAGAAAGGAGCCAAGTGTAGACACAAAGAGGTTCCTGGGGGGCTTTCCAGCAGTGTGTTCCACTTTGGAGGCTCAGCTTGACTTCTACCCTGGGTTCATGGCACATCTTTCTATCATTTCATATAGTCTCATTTTTGTCTTCAATAAGCAAAGATTACTTCCTGTTATTTGTGTTATGAGCTAATTTTTGAAAAGGTAAAATTATGAGTCTTATACAAATATAAAATAAACATGTATTAAACTCACTAATTAGTGAGGGAGCTAATAAGAAACTAAAACCGGTTCAGATGAGGATTTGACTTTTATAAGTGTATATTTTCTACCAGACAAAATTAATTTGCATCATCAGGAACAAGAATCGTTTGCATTGTCATGGATAGAAACATTTTGCATTATTACCAGTATTCAAACAGATTTGCACTTTCAAATTTCACTCTAGTAAGAGCATGGATATTGAGTTACAGGAAAGTAAAGAAACCAATTGAGACTCTGTAGTAATTATAATGAGAAGTGAGAGGATCTGAATTAGGGCAGTGGCTGAGGAGTTAGATAAAAGGAGATAGATTTAAGAGAGATTTAGAATATAGAATCAATAGGACTTAATGCTTAATTAAATGTGTTGTTGGGGGAGCCTGGGTGGCTCAGTCAGTTGAGCTTCCAACTCTTAATTTCTGCTCAGGTCATGATCCCAGAGTCCTGGGATGGAGCCAGGCATCAAGCTCTGAACTGAGCATGGAGCCTGCTTTTAAGATTCTCTCTCTCTCTCTCTGTCTCTCCTCTTTCTCCCTCCCTTTGCCCCTCTCCCCCCGCTGGTGCCCACTAAAATAAAAATAAGTAAATATAAATAAATAAACAAACAAACAAATAAATAAATAAATAAAATGTGTTGTTGGAGGCAGGGCGTAAAGTTGATCAAATGACTATGATGACTCCCAGGGTCCTCCAATGCTGAGTCTTCTCTAAACCTCTGAACGTTTCTTGGATATGTATCTTGGAGCTAGAATTGCAGGGAAATGTTGGGGCTAAGAATTGTGCCCTTGGGGTACCTGGGTGGCACAGTCGGTTAGGCTTCCAACTCTAGATCTTGGCTCAGGTCATGATCTTGTGGTTCATGAGTTCGAGCCTGTGTTGTGCTCTGCAACTAATGGTGTGGAGCCTACTTGGGAGCCTGCCTCTCCTTCTCTCTGTCCCTTCCCTTCTTGTGCTCTCTAAACAAACCAACGAACAAACATAAAAATGTTTTTAAAGAATTGCTCCCTTGTTTCTCTTCTCCTGGCAGTGGTAAATAAATTATTTTTCCTGCAAGTTCTTAAAGAAAAGGTGCAGGGTGAGCCAGATGGTTCTGTGACCTTGCCCTGTTCCTAAAAGGCTGTAGATGAGGAAAAAGTCTAAACTTGGCCTATATAAACTGGAATTGCCTCTGGGTTTTTGCTATTGGCAAAAACAGGGAAAAAGATGTCCTTATGGAACCCAACTTCAGAAAGCCCCTCATGGGGTTCTTTCCTGCAATGAAATAATATCTTTGTTTCTCTTTGGACATCTGCTTATGCTTTTGCTACAGGCTAAATATCTTGGCTCACTTACCTTCATACAGCAAATCATAGCCACTTTAAAATGGAGGCCCCACTGTTCCCGAAACTGTCCTTATCACTGACTTAGTTTCCCAGAGTTCTAATTCTAATTTCTAGAGAGAGAGAAGCTATAGTGAGTTATAGATCCACTCTTGACCAGTTGTGGCTAGGGGTAGTGGAGTCAACTGGCACCAAACATGACCACCCAAATTCACCCCTTCATCAGGGGCTGTGTGGGGAGACTCAGTCACCCATGAATTTAGTATCCTGCTTTTCAGAGAAGAAGCCATTGGGTAAATCCATAGGATCATTTGACAAACCAGTGCTTGCATCTTTGGTAGCCAACCCATGTCGTCCTTTGAGTCTACCTTCAAAATATATCCTCTAATCATCTACTTATTTCTCCACTGCTTCTATCCTCATCCAAGCCACCACCATGCCATGCCTAGACAACTGTAATTGCCTACTAAATAGTCTCCCTGAGGTCACTTTTGCATCCCTATTGTCCAGAGAGTGGCCTGAACAATCTTCCAAACTGGCTTTAAAGCTCTCCACTGTTTCCCATCATATCTATCAAAACACCCTTCTCTTTGTGCATCATGTTTTGTCTACATTGGCGTCTTTTTCCTACACACAAAGATAGCTCCTATCTTAGGGACTTTTAACTAGCTATTTACTCTGCTTATAATGTCTTTCCACTATATTTTTGCAAGGCTAGATCTTTCTAGTCATTTATGTCTCATTTCACATGCCACTTCTTCAGAAAGGCCTTTTATGACTACTAAATACAAAGTAGCTCCCCCTTCCTTCTCACAGTCCTTCACTATTAAAGTATCTTCATAGCACTTATTATCTGAATGATCTTGTTTACTTTGTTATTGTTTCCCTTAATAGAATGTAAGATCCATGATAGTAGAAACCTTTTTGATTTTTGGCTTTCACTGTATCTCTACGTTGAGAACAGTGCCCAGATCATAGTAGATGCTCAGTAAATACTTGTACATGTGGATGAATGTGATGAAGAGAGAGAGAGAGAGAGAGAGAGAGAGAGAGAGAGAGAGAGAGAGAAATTGGAACCTTGAAAGGATGGGATTTGTGGGATAGGGATTACTATAAAACCATTTTATTTTGTCTTCCACTCTTTAAACCCACTCCATAAGACTGTACACTTCATGAATTTTCTGGTCATTTTCAGGTAGCAACCAGTACTTGTCACTGCTTCACTTTAATAATTAAAATAGCCAGACTAATAAAATAATTCTTTAAACTTCAAACTTTAAAATTATGGCTTTTCCTATCTCTCAGCTTGGCCCTACTATAAATGCCCATGTTTAGTGGGAAAAGGGGGTGAGGATTAGTAGATGTCTATCTTTTCTCCCTTGCTTAGCTTGCTAGCACTCTCAGAGTTTGAGCAGGGTGGAAAGAGAAGAGATGAGGAAGGTTCTTACTTGGCTAATACTACCACAAACTAGTTTTAGTGCTTGACAAGTATCTAAAGCTGACTCTGAAGGAGCCCTTTTGTAGGTTTTTCGGTGACACCCTCTCTGTTGATTGAGCTATTTCTCCTATACCTAGTTACTTTAATATGGGTGAATTCAGCTCTAGTTGGTTACTTACAACTCCTTTAGAAATCTCTAAGAATTAAAAAAAAAAAAAAAACACTTTACTTAAGTATACTTTACATACAATAAATTTTCAGATTTTAAGTATACAGTTTGATGAGTTCTGACAAATATATACACCCAGGTAAATACTTCCAAAATCAAGATATAGAAAATTTACCTCATGTCCCTTCACAGGCAGTCAAACCCTCAGGCAACCTTTTATCTAATTAGAAATATCTAACCATTTGACAACAGATCTATTGCTTCCTTCTGCTGAGATCTCAACTTTTCAGATCCTGTCTCTCTGACAGGATAAAGAAACCCAAATTAGGTCTGTTACATGGCCCATATGTGGTCTATGGGGAGTACCCATGCATCCCTTTGTCCTGAAAAATAATGGGGGCATAGGCCAATCTCACCAGCCACCTCTTTTTGCTCTTCCACAAAAAAGGTAGCTAATTGTTCTCCTGCTTTTTAGATTTTCCAGGTATGAGTTAGGTATGAGTTCTCTGTAACCCCAAACACATTAATCATATCAATTTCTCCAAAGAATTTCCTTAAAACCCTCTCAACTTGAACTGAACTTGGGATGGGACTCAAAGTCCATTAGTAATTCTCTCTAAAGATCCCTTATCAATGTCTAAATTTCTGGCCTTTTTCTCAAGGTGGGTGAGGTGATTAAAAGTTGCACACTTATTTTTCATACCCCCCTTTCCAAGTCTTGCATGATCATCTCACCCTTCAGTTTGGAACGTGGCATGTACTGTCTTGGACCCTCAGCAGAGACTGAGACTCAAATCTCCCAAGATGCACATAAACCACCAGGAGAGGATGCTGATTCTTCAGGAGCTTTGGGGGATACTATAGGTCCAAATTGTATTCTTACAAATGCCTTATAAGGGAGACCATGTGTGACCATGTTTCATAAAAAGAGACCTCTAAAGTATAACTGAACACTACATACCAAAGGATAAGATTTATTTTGAAAGGACAGGGTAAGAGGCAAGTTTAGGACAAATAAAAGGTAGTAGATTTAATTTACTCATTCACTGAAAAACATTAATAATCTAAGTGCCAGTACTGAATACCAAAATGTAACAGAGTTCTTGTCCTCAAGGAGATCATCATGGCCTAGCAGAAAAGACAGATAAGTAAATCATAATTAAAAGAGGCATGTGAGTGATAATACATTCAAATCTTGAGAACTGAAAATAAGAGAAATATACAAGGTGGTCTAATATAAGGAAGGTCTGGTCCAAGGAAGAGGCACCCAAATCAGAATAGGAGGTTGGGTGTCAGTGAAGGCTCCCAGAGGAAGTGACCCAAAGCTGAGAGTGAAGAGCAGATAGACATTAGCTAGACAAAGGAGGGAGGTGTATTCTAAGAGGAGAGAATACAAAGAGCCAAAGCATAGAGGCTTCTGAAGACAATGGAACCTTTGAGGAATTACAAATAGTTTGATATGGCAGAAATGAGAATAGGGGTGCCTGGGCGGCTCAGTCGGTTGAGCATCCAACTTCCGCTCAGGTCATGATCTCACAGTTTGTGGGTTCGAGCCCCATGTGGGGCTCTGCGCTGACAATTCAGAGCCTGGCGCCTGCTTCAGATTCTATGTCTCCCCCTCTGTCTGCCCCTCCCCCATTCGTGCTGTCTCTCTCTCTCAAAAATAAACATTTAAAAAACTTTTTAAAAATGAGAGCATATGCAGCAGAAATTGGTGATGAAGCTAGAGAGGTAGGCAGCACCCAGGTAGGAAAGCTATGATGAGTCATTAAAGGTTTTTAAACCAGCAAATGACATGATCTGATTTGTATTTTAAGAGGTCATTCTCTGTGGTATAGATATTGGATTGGAAACAAGCAGAACCAGAGGCAGGGAGACCAGAGAGGCAGATGTTGCCATAATCTAGGCAAGAAATGATGACAGCAATGGGACTGGGGAGGATAGTAAGGGACAGATTTGAAGACATTTCTAAGAGTAAATGGAACTTGGTAACAGAATGGATTGGATTAGAAGAATGAAAGGGAGGAGTCCAGAAAGACTTTGAGGTTTCTGGTTTGAGTTAGTGGGTGGTGATGCTGTTCGGGGAAAGAAGAAAAACAGGCAGAGAAGCAGATTTCAATATCCTTTCATTTCATTTGTTCATTAATTCAATAGACCTTTACTAAAGGCCTATTATATGCTTTGAATAACAAGTAAATCAATGATTACAATGCCCTGTGGTAAGTGTCACTGAAAGAGGTACACACAGGAGAGCAATTAAATAAATAGGAAGGGTATGTAAGTCACACTGAGGAATTAGGGGAAGCTCTTGGAGGAGACTGCCTAATCTAATCTTTCAAAAAAAAAAAAAATTGGGAAATTCACAAAACATACAATTCACCATTTTAAACTATACAATTCAGGGGGCATTTAGTATATTCACAATGTTGTTTGACTACCACCTCTATCTACTTTCAACTGTTCTGAGATTTGAAGGGTGACTAGGAGTTTGTTGGATGAAGAAGAGGGTGAGGGAAAGCATTTTAGGATATAAGAATAGCATGTTTGATGACATGAAGACCAGAAGTGGCATGGCTAGTGTGAATGCACATGGGGGAGTAGTGTAAGACAAGGCTAGAGAGGGCCCAAAAATAAAATGTCCCAATTTTAGCTTTATCCAGAAGGCATGGAAAGCCACTAAAAGGTACAAAGCTGGGGTCTGACATGACCAAGTTTGCTGTTTATAAAGACTACTCTGGAAGTAGTACTGATGATGCTTTAGACAAGAGGAAAACCAGGAACATGAGTTGGGAGATTTTATGCAGTAATCCAGATGAGAGGTGATCAAAGTTTGAACAAGGGCAACGGTGGTAAAAATGGAGGGAACTGAAAACAAGACACAATAAAGATGCAGAATTTACATTACTTGATGACTTATAAGACATCAGACTAGAGGAAGAGTATAGGATGATTTCCATCATACTATCTTGGGTGACTGTGATGAGGGTGATGACATTCTGGGGTAAAGTTCTGGGGCAAAATATTTAATATATGTTGGTGGACTGAGTGTGAATTTCCTAAGATTCAACTAAATGAAGGATTTCAGAATCAGTTTAATAAATGGATCTGGATCTAAGAGAAAGAGCTGGTAAATGAAGTCATGCATCTGGATGAAGTCACTCAGGAAAGATACTGAGAAAGATGTGCAGAGAACCTGGTACTGAACTTTAGGAACCAATATTTAAGGTGTATAAAGGGGAAAAAGCTATATGGTTAAAGGATGTGGTCATACTGAGGTATGAAGTGAAATGGAGCTGAAAAAGGAGAGAAAGCGGGTGGGGAGGGAAATACTGAACTAATTTGAAGGGGGAGGGTGGTGGGGACCTGCGGGCCAATGATATTGCTTGGACTATGTTATTGTCACTGGGGTCCAACAGATCATACAAATCTCTCCACTCCAAATTAAGCAATTTATTACTCCATAAACTTCTCAGAAACAATTTCCCAAGTACATACAATTTCTTCTCTAAGTAATTTTATGGAATGAAGACATGTGTTCATCAATTATGACTTATATCCCCTCAAGGCAGGAACCACCTCTTTTTTTTTTTTTTTTTTTTTTTATCCAGAAACTGCTTCAGCTTCTTATGACCAACTTTTCATAACTGCCTCCTTTTGCTACCCAGGGCCAGCAAAAAGTTTCACCCTGAATTCCCCAGATAAACCTGAGAAGGGTGCCTGGATGGGATATGTTTGTGTGGGACCCTGGAAGGTTTATGGTTACTCTGGGTATGGAAAACAGAGCCCAAAGTAAGATTCTTAAGTCATATTTTCTTTTCCCTTTCCTATATTGCATCTCTTCACCCACTACTTTCATATTTTCTTGTCTGGATTAAAACTTGGAAGGGTTGGTGGAAGGGAGGCCTGACATTGCTTTTTCTTGAAATGCTGCAACTCTGACAGATATCTGGGGGCTCTTTCTTTACCTTTCCTTGCCTTACCTGGACACAGCCTTCTAGGGAATGAAGCCCCTGGAATGAGAGCTAAAGGGCAGGTTTATGCTGGTTTCCCCAGGGCTCAAATCCATCCTTATTAAGTTGTATGAATACAAGGGAGGAAGAGTAATGACTGATTCCTTTGAGATTTCCCTATGGATCTCTACTTTTTAAAAAGAAAGCTGTTTTTCTTGGATACCCTAGACCTCAATATCTTGCCAGAAGTGATGAGGGCCCCAAAGCCTTGCTTGTGCGAGAATGCATAGGCAGAACGTCGACAGCTTGCATATTTCAGTTTGGTCCGGGTTGGGGGTGGCAGTGGAAGTTTCGTGCAAAGATCAATTCTGTCCATAATCTATAGCCAGAACATGAAGGACAGTGTTTTTATCCACAGAGGCAAAGGCAAAGAGGGCCATGAATTATATCTGGGTAGATTCTTTGTTCTACTCACCTTGTCCACGTTGACAGGCCAGAATAGTGGTTTGAGAAATTGGTACCCAATCACAGGCAAAATACAGAGGACCACACTGAGGACAATACTCAGCCACATTTGTGGCAGGTTCAGAGTGTTCCTGGCCACACCTGTAAACAGGAGGGGGAAAGGCTTAACCAGAGTCTAGACGAAGGGGGCTGTCAGCCAGAACTTAGATAACTCTCCAACCCAAAGAAGGAAGTTATTGGTTTGGAGACCATTTAGTCTCCTAATAACATAAATGCAAAAGAATTAGAGTGAGGTGCTTTTCTACAGGCAAAGTCACTGTGAATTCACATGCCTCTGTCTCCCTCTAAAGGCTGGGCAGACCAGGAAAGATGGGGGTAGGTTACAGGAATCCTAGAACATTGGCCTAGACACAAAAATGGGATGCAGGGTTTTGGAGGGGGGAAAATGAGTGGCTTGATGACAGATGAGAGCCAGCCACATCTAATATCTACCCTCTCTATATTTTGCTCCCATCAAAGTAGAGATGAGAGATAGGAAAATTAATGTGGGAGGCAATAAGGCAGTATGCCACAGTAGAAAGGATATTGGACTGGGAACCAGGAGAGCTAGATTTGAATAATTTTTAAAAACCTGCAGTCTCTAAAATGGTGCTAATAATTCTTGCTCTTTGTACCTCATAGGATGCTTACAAAAATCAAGTTAGATAAGAAATTTGAAAATATCTCAGAAAATCTAACAGGGTAAAATATTCCCCCAGCTAGATTTTGCGTCCTTTTAGGGCAGAGACCATGTCTTATTCATATCTATATCCACAGAACCTAGCACATAGTAATATGTGCTCAGTGAACATTTATTAAACAAATGTATTTGATTCACACTCCTCAACCCTACCCCCAACCTTGCCACGTACCGGGTGGGCATAGCCTTACCTAGGAATTGGAAGACGTTGGGGAACATTAAGCACAAGCCATCACTGTACAGGAAGAATAAGATGCAAAAGTAGAAACCCAGGCTACCCCAGGTGAAGATGTGGCTTATCATTGTCCAGTAGGTTGTCTCCAAGGCAATCTGAAAAGCACCCTCTTATGTGCAATACTCTACAATCTGGGGCATATCGGCCACCTCCCTTCTCCAGTCCCGTAATGGAGGATGATCCCTTCCCACCTTCCCTCCCTCCTTCTTCTTTCCCTTTCTTCCAGACAGGCTCCCCACCCAATCCCCTCCCTACCACCCCCCACCCCCAACACTGGCCACACCTGCATTGTGACCACCCAGAGCAAGGAGGTCTGCACTATCAGGGAGAAGGACTGGTAGTCGGAGATTTCTTTCCCATCACTGCGCACTGAGTTGTAAATGGTCCCCATAGGGATAAAGAACAGGACGAAGGAACTGTAGATCCCATGCACTAAACACTTCACAAATTCCTTCTTGTTGAAATAGAGGTTGTGCTGGCCTGGCTCATAGAGCTCTGGGAAGCGTAGACTCCATGTTTCATTCACGTCCTGGAAGCACCAGAGGGTAAGGAGGAAGGCTCAGGGTCTCTCCATAGAAGGTCCCATCTCCAACAGAGTAGAAGCTTCTCCCCCTCACTGAGTCTGCTGCCAGGCTGCCTAGGAGCTTCCTCATGGATTACTTGAGAAGTGGAACCAGGGAACAGAGCAGTGACCACAGACCCTTCGTGAAGTCCCATACTCTAGGCAAGGATCTAGGTAGTTAAAGAAAGCTAAGGGAAGTTCAAGATGGTGGTAAGGACCTGGAAGCAGTTAGGATTGCAGAGTTAAGGGGGTAATTAGGGTTGGGGTAGCTGGAAGGGAGGACAGGAGCTTGGGATGGGGGGCAGTTGGGACATGAGTCCCCAGTTTTAAGTGATCCCTTAGTTGAATATTTTTTATCATGAGCCAGTAAAAGGAGAGGGGGAAGCCAGTGGGGACCAGTTAGTCCCATGGAGGTATCCATGTTCTGTGATGCTCCTCCCACTCCTATAGCGACTGGTGAACTCAGGTGACAGGATTCTATATATGGACGCCATTGGATCTTCTTCATCTCCTAAATCTGAAACTTTGAATAACAAAGCTTGGGGCTTGTTTTTGAGAGGTTTTGGGTCCCTAGAATTAGCCAGATTAGTTGAAGCTAGATAGGACACAACTCATCCCTCTAGTTGCTCTGAGGCTAGCAGCTACTTCATGGAGAATTTTCCTTCCTACCCTGATGGAGACCAGGAACCATGATCCTATGATGTCCTCTTTTGGCTATTTTATTCCTCTTTGGAGGCTTCTATTCTATTCATTGTGCCCAAGACTGGAGGTTGGGGTAGAAAAGGAGGGAGAGGTATGGTACCAGGACCCCCAATGCCCAGGAAATTTCTGACAGGGATAGATGGTATCCCATAGGCTGACTCCCTAGGACTCAAAATATCATACCCACATTCCCATCCGTGGCCTTTAGGACTCTCACCTAGGCCACCTTGCATTGGCTTATTATCTCTGTATGGGTCTCTCCTTTCTTGAAGCCCCTTGCTTTACCTAGTCCTGCCCTAATAACTCTATATCCTTTCACTACTGTTATGCACACTCAATTTACTATAAGACACAATTTCCATGTATCTCTATAAAGATAAAATTGAACACAGGAAAACTTGGATTTATAAAACTAATGATTATTTCTGGGGAGAAGGATTCTTTATCTTATGATACCTCTTCAGGTGATGAGTTCCCTTCCTTGCCCTAGAAATTACATTTATAATTGACTTTGTAGAACTCAGCTCTTTTTGTCCTCCCCACTCTTGAGAATATTCCTCAAGGGCCTAGGGGCTTTATCCCTGACTAAGAGGCTTGCTGCTGGTCTTACCTGGTCAAACAGACTCAAGCCCAGGACAGGGAGGGAGGTGTAGACAAGGTTGTAGAAAGTGATAAACCAGGTATCATAAACAGCCTAGAAGAATACCAAGGAGATTTCTTAGATTCCTCTCTTTTCCAAAATCCCAGCTCTACCTCCCAGGTTCAAGAGAGCCCCATTTGCCCCCCAACTACCTAGCACTATACTAACCTAAAGCAGGATTTGGATTTCGGAAATCTGACAGAGAAGGGTGACCCCAATCTCTATTTGGTCATACTCTATTTAGAACCCTGGGTCTCAGGCTGGGCAAGGCCATATCAAGTTTGGTTGTGGCCAACCCTACAAGGTTAATTGGATCAACCCTACTGCCATGACCTGAACGATCCATGCCTGCACAGAAAAGATCCCAAGTGCCTGCTAGGGAATGCTAGCTGGATCCCTGCACTCTCAGGCATATAAGCCTCTGGCGTCTTTTTATCTGATTTATGGCATTCAGTAGCTTCTATTACACTGGACACTTTCTAACACTAGCAAGTAGAATAGTCCAATGACCCTCCCCCAGCTGGGTGCTCCATCCTGGGCCCTAGAGAGGGCTCCTTTACTAGCCACAAGAGGTCAGCAAAACACATACATACACACACACCTCTCAGAAACTAGAATGGCTTTGCTAGACACTGGGGGTATACAAGTCTACTACTTTCAGTTGACCAGTCTGTTTCCCTCAGAGCCCAAGGTAACAAAGGTGGTAGAGATCTCCCAAGATAATCATTCCTGAGGTTATTTTTCTTGGGAATCCTTGAGAACCCTGAAAAACTTCTCATAGGAAAATGGATTCCTTGTAGAACATAAACATCCGGGTGTCACTTTTCCCCACTACTATGGGGGAGATTTAATACTCAAATGTGAAATTAATTCATTAGAGCAACAACAATTCATGTCTGGGACAGGGAAAAGGGGGATCGTGGTGGGGAAGTAGAAGTAAAGGGAAGCTGTGTTTTGAAGTATGGCTACAGGTAAACCCCGTAGTCACCCTGTCTGGCAAGTCTTTGAGACTTAGCCTGTTCCATAAAGATTACTTTGGATGATTAAAAAAAAACCCTCCAAGATCCAAGCATTTCCCCATATTATCTATGTTTGGAAACTATGTCTCCATGTAAGGTCAACGTTGAAAATATCTTACAGGAGAGTTTTGAAGGTGAAGTCCAAGTCAGAGCTAAGCCATAAAAGTTAGGGTATGGAAATATAAGTTTAAGTGTTAAGATTAGTAGATGGGATCATCATGGATAAGGAACTTTATGGATGGATGGCAGCATATCATACATTGGTCTCTAGAGAAGAAAAAGGGTCTGAGCTGGCTAAAGTGGAGGGTGAGTAGAGAAGACCCAGCTGACCAGAGTGGGGAATACCACCTGACCTCCTACCTGTGCAGAGAACCCGCTGAAGAAGGCATACCAGAAATGCACCAGGGTGAAAGCAAAATTTTTGTAAAAGAAGTAGCTGAGAAACTTGCACATGCGATTATAGGACCAGCGGCCATGGACCAAGAGTAGACGCTGAAGATAGTGGAACTGGGAGAAGGCATAGTCGCTGTTGAGCATGGCCTGCATTCCCTCCTGGCCGCTGATGCCAACCCCAATGTGGGCAGCTGCAAAGAAATCCCAGAAGCTTCTCAGCCACAGAGCTTGTCAGTTGGGCTACCAGCCTGGGAAGTGTAAAAGAAAGTCTGAGATCATGTTGTATAAATCCCTTATTTTACATTTGGAAAACACTGTTAGGCCCAGCTCAAAATGGCACTTAGTGGAGCCTTTTTCTCTTGAGTGGATTGCCCTTTTCCTTTAGTGGATTTTCAGAAAATAGCTCTTTCATCTACACTTTGTTTTGGATGCTGCCACTCAAGAATGCCTGGCATGGCTAGTACTAGAAAGCTCTCCTGGATGGTCTTTGTACCTCCTATAGCCATCTGGGCTCTTTCCTGCTGTCCAGATGCTGAGGTAAAAATTTCTTGTTATCAATAAAAACCACACTCAGATATCACCTCATGCCAGTCAGAGTGGCCAAAATGAACAAATCAGGAGACTATAGATGCTGGAGAGGATGTGGAGAAATGGGAACCCTCTTGCGCTGTTGGTGGGAATGCAAACTAGTGCAGCCGCTTTGGAAAACAGTGTGGAGGTTCCTCAAAAAATTAAAAATAGACCTACCCTATGACCCAGCAGTAGCACTGCTAGGAATTTACCCAAGGGATACAGAAGTACTGATGCATAGGGGCACCTGTACCCCAATGTTTATAGCAGCACTCTCAACAATAGCCTAATTGTGGAAAAAGCCTAAATGTCCATCGACTGATGAATGGTTAAAGAAATTGTGGTTTATATACACAATGGAGTACTACATGGCAATGAGAAAGAATGAAATATGGCCCTTTGTAGCAACATGGATGGAACTGGAGAGTGTTGCTAAGTGAAATAAGCCATACAGAGAAAGACAGATACCATATGTTTTCACTCTTATGTGGATCCTGAGAAACTTAACAGAAACCCATGGGGGAGGGGAAGGAAAAAAAAAAAGAGGTTAGAGTGGGAGAGAGCCAAAGCATAAGAGACTTAAAAACTGAGAATAAACTGAGGGTTGATGGGGGGTGGGAGGGAAGGGAGGGTAGGTGATGGGCATTGAAGAGGGCATCTTTTGGGATGAGCACTGGGTGTTGTATGGAAACCAATTTGACCATAAATTTCATATATTAAAAAAAAATTTTCTTATCACTTAAAGCCATTTACATCACTTGAAGATGCAGCATGGATGTCAATCTAACATAATATTTAATTACCTAAGTTTATTTAAGGAGCTAAAATCCACCTGTTAGGAGGAAATAATGATGTACATACTTTGTTAGTGAGTAGCAAATTCTTTAGGAGGCTTAATATGACTTTTTCTGGATAAAACAAGGATTAGGATTGATGGAAAATGAGACTGAAGTGCCTAAAAATTTTAATGTCTACTTAGTGTAGGGTAAATTCACTGATCTTCTGGTATATACCTACTGTATTGCTTAATGGAATAATTGAAACCTCTAAGGCCCTAAAAATCAGAGGAGCTCTAGAAAGTGGGGAAGAGCGCAAGAATACTTTCTAGTATTAAAGCCGAGGCTAGAATGTCTGCTAGTGTTTCCTGGATGGGGAGAGAGGTTGGACTAGAGGATCTCTAGGTATTGTCCATATCTCAGAGAACTACAAGTTGCTGGAAGCCAACAACATTCAGCTGAAATTAAAACAAGTTTCAGTCATTTGCTTTTATTGGTCCAAGGCCTCAGTAAGTCTGCTATTCTTCTTCAGCCAGGGGAGTCAGAGCAAGTTCTTGCAAACACTGCTTCAGGGAAGAAAAGATCCCTGCATTGTGCCTCACAGCTAATTCCTCGGTTGGGCAGTCCTGTCTTCTGCCTAACATTGCTCAGGCCTACAGCCTTCAAAAACAGAACAGATTGTGACTCCTGCCCAGGGGTTCCTCATGTAGCCTTTGATGCCATCTTGGAAAGATGGTGTGGTAATTGCACAACCTGTTGTTCTGTGAATATACGCGTATGTTCTTGTGGGAACCATGTGTATTTGTGTGTGTATGTGTGTGTGTAAGTGCATGAATCTGAATGTTTGTGCATGTCTGCATATGGACTGATATATGCATGTGTAAATAAGTGGGAGCGTAGGTATAGAGGAGGATGAATGAAGTTGCAAAACATTATAAATGTACAATACATATGATATGCAGGACTGTGAACCAAGAACACAGTGCCACCGAGGTCAGTTTTGTCCCTGGAGGAAGGAAAGGGCAAGCCCATGGTTGAAGGTTACTGCCCCCAACCCTCACATGCCTTTGATCATGCTGACATCATTGGCCCCATCCCCGATGGCCAGTGTCACCACCTTCTTGTACCTCTTCACCATCTCTACCACCTGGGCCTTCTGAAGGGGTGTCATCCGGCAGCAGATAACTCCCTTGCACATGCATGCTGTTCGCACCAGCTCCAACTCCAGGTTCCCTTCCAGAGCATAGGCCTGCAGCATCAGAACAAACCCACATTTCAGGTTGCCCAAAAAGGCTTTCAGGACAGGACCTTTCTAGGCTCTTCCCCATCTCCATACTCTCCTGTATTACTTAGGTCAGGCATAGAGGCTCCCAGGTGCTCCATTCCCAAGGGAGACAAGTGCCCAAGTCAGTTCTAGGCATCCTCACAACTGACACAGCCTCCAATTGGAAACCAGTCAGCCCAGTTGACTGGGCTATAAGGCCAAGTGACATTTTTGGAGGACTTGTTTCTGTTTGCTTCCCCCTTGCCCCTAAATGACAGGTCACATCAGTGGTGAAGAATTTGGATAAGGAAGGAATATGCCCTTAGCTTCTCTTTCCTTATTATTCCTGCCTGGAGAAGGATAGGGAAAGGTGTCTATCAGGAAAGGGCATCAAAAGAGAGGGGGGGAAAAGGGTGACTCATGAAACAGAGAAGTGGTCTTGAAATTTCCCTGAAGTGGGCTGGACCTAGGAGAAGAGTTCTTTGGGAGAACAGAACAGAGTTGTAGCTCTGTGTTGCCCACCAGACTGCAGCCATTGATGATCAAGCCATAGTTGCCATTGGGCACCTCCTCAGGTATTCTGAGCATTTGGGGCTTCGAGGTGAGGTAAATGTTTACTGGGTCTGATTCCAGTAGAGACTCAGGTTTCATCTTGTCCCTGGCTGACCTGAAAGCCAAGAATACTGGTTAATGTCTGACTGGAAGCCCCAGAGTTAGGAAGGAAAAAGTGTCCCAGAATGAAAGTGGGTAATGTGGATAGAGCCTCTACAAAGCAATAGCCAGAACCTCAGACTTGACTGCCTCCTGAGACCTGCCATTGCCTTAGGTCCTTGACCATCTACACACCACACACCACACTTCTCCAACCTCAGAATCCAACTCCTTGAGCTGTAATGCTTCTTCACAAAATCATATAAAATATTTTAGGTTTTTTTGTTTTCCCCTTCTCCGTTTCTTCTTTGTTCCTTCTGGAGTGTGGGGGTCATGCTAAATGAACTGTGGCAGTTCTCCCATCTATCTGTACCTGAGTTCTTGCAGAACAGTCTCATTATTCTTGCCTTCCACGATAAACATCCCATCCATTTCTTCCTCAAATATGTTACAGGCATAGGCAATGTTCACAGCAGTCTCTACAGGGAAGGGTGAACACAGGTCACATTTTGTCTGTGACAGGGTCTTTACAAAAGTGTACACATACGTAGGCTCTAACAGTGGGCAACAGGGCCCATTTGTTCATGTTTGCCATGGATGCAGTCAAAGTGTATTTTTCATGAGTCACTGGAGACCATATTAAAACACACAGGAGACTGTTTACCTAGTACAGACTTCTGAATAATTTATCAATAATTAGGATCATTCTGGCTTAGCCTTTCTTTTTTTCTCATTTTTTAATGTAGAATGCTTCATGAATTTGCCATCCTTGTGCAGGGGCCATGCTAACCTTCTCTGTATCATTCCAATTTTAGCGTATGTGCTGCTGAAGCAAGCACCGTTCTGTCTTAGTCTTTCAACAGATCTTTCCCTCATTTCTTAAAACAATTCCAAAGCGTATACACTTCTCCAAATAGTCAGGATGTACATCCCTGTGCCTGTGTTTATGCTAGATTTTATGGGGGACTGGGATGTTTTGGTTGTGGTCTTTTCTTTACATCAAGAAATCTGGAATTTGGAATAAATTCATACTAAGGAAAAAAATTTTCCAAAAAATAAATCCTGAACCCTGACTGCAAGTGATATCAAAATTCAGAGGAGAGATTGGAATTGTTATAGAAACTTTCCTGGAAAAAGACTTTGAGGGATGAGTAAGACTTATTTAGGTGAAGAAAAAAACATTTCAAATGGGAAAACAACTCAAACAGAGGCTCTAGAATAGGAATTTGATTGTTTGGGACATACTAAAGATGATGGTCACTTCAAGTTGCAGTGTATGTAAGTAGCAAGAAATTATCCAGATCTTGAAGGCCAGACAGTAGAGTCTGACTTTACCATGAGGAGTTCCTAAAGGTATCTGATCAGAGGAATAACATATAAAAGTAGTATATTTTAGTGAGATTAAACTGATCGTATGTAGGCTGTACTGAAATTAATAAGGACAAGAGACAGAAATCAGTTCAGAAGTTTTTGCAGAAGTTCAGAAGTACAGCAAACAGGGAACAAAGGCTGAATTAAGGTGGTCGCACAGTCAAGGGGATCTTCAGAAGATACGGTGGGACATGGTGAGAGAATGAATCTTTGGGACAACAGAGAGGGTGCAAAGATAACTCCAAAGTTTTTAGCTTGTGGGTTTCTGGATGACAGGGATCATGTCTGATTGAATCATCTCTGTTTCCTCAATGCTTAATACAGCATCCGGCATAAAGTATACTCTTAACAAACTATGTGCAAGACTGGGAGTAAAGATGTCCTGTAAGGACTTGGCCTGGGTTATAAGGTAATTATGAAATAAATGGCTAAGACAAAAAGAAAATACAAAATAATATAAAGAAATGGCTAAGGTGGGTAAGGAAGAGGATTGGTCAGGTCAGGACCTCCCCTTTACCTTGCTTATCTCCAGTTAAGACCCACATTTTAATTTGGGCTTTGTTCAGGGTGGCGACTGTCTCAGGTACTCCATCCTGCAGCTTGTCTTCAATGGCTGTGGCCCCTAACAGCTTTGAACAGAGATAGCAGTGAGTGAGGAAAAAGGAGAGCATCACAGCATTTAGCTCTACCCAACAACTCAACTGGCACCTCATCACATTCTTATTAAGTTGTCTCTGTCCTGGCATGAGGATCCAGATAGTATAAAATTCAGCACACTCTGCTTCTCAACAGATTCAGCTTTTCAAACACATAAATCAAATTTAAAAACAGAATATTAGGGATCAAAGAGGGAAAAGACTTGCCCAAGTCATACATGAAGCTGTGTGCCACTTCTAAACCATCTGTTTCTCAACACACTTTCCGTTCTCTCTTGCTTCACAGCATACTTCCTGGCTTGCAGGGTTGGCCACAGGGCTGGGCACCGGGACTCAGTCTGAGGAACTGACAGATGGACAAACTACTGGCTGATTTCTGCTAGGCCTCCAGAAGGACAGAGTAGAGGTACTAACCTAAGAACTGATTATGGAAGGAGATTTGTAAGCTTTGGGATCTCTGTGTTTTCTCATTTGGTATCAATAGTTTCTCTTTTTATAGCAGAGCCAACCTGTATCATTCTGGTAAAAAATACTTTGGGATCACCCTTAACTTCTCTTTCTTTCATATTATAATCTAATCCATTAGCAAATCCTGTTGGCCCTACCTTTTAAAAAATGTACAAAATTCGACCACTCCTCACCACTTCCACTACTTCTATCTAGTCCAAGCTATCATCATCTCTCACCTGTACTATTCCAACTACCTTCTAATTGGTCTCCCTTGGTCTATGATTGCTCCCCTATAGTATAATCTCAACACAGCAGTCAGAGTGGTTGTTTTGAAAGCTATCGCATCACTTCATTGGTTGAACTCTTCAATGGCTTTCCATATCTCATTATAAGTCCTTACACTGGCTTATGAGGGCACTCTACTACTTCCCTGTCTCACGTCCTTTTATTCTCTCCTCCTCACTTAAACTGTACCAGCCAGACTAACTGCACCTTGCTGTTCAACTAACAAGTTAGGCCTGCTCCTATTTCAGGGCTTTCACTCATGCCATTCCCTCTGTCTGGAAAGCTAATCCCCCAGAGATCTGCTTGGCTTGCCACCTTCTTCACGTCTCTGCTCAGACTAAACAACCTATTTAAAATAGCAACTATGTCTTGCCCTCTCCAAGACATACATGCATATGCTGATACTCCCTAGCTTTATTTTCTCCAACAGCACTTTCATTATCTGACATACTACATATGTCACTTTTTTGTCTGTTTTGTCTGCCACTACATGCTCAGGGCTTAAAACAATGCCTGACACATAGGAGGCACTTAATAAATATGTTGAATGAATGAATATTTTGTCTTGATTATTCCATCAATTAGTTGTGGATTATCTAATTTGTGCATTATTCAGATCCTCATTTCTCCCAGATTACTTAGTTTCTGTGAGCAGCTTTGGGATAAGATAAAATTTATAACTAGTGTTTTCCCCCTATTATTTACAGGGGGAAAGATTTAGGACATCCTGAATCAGCTTGGATTCCAGTATCCTGTATCTAGAGAAGCTCAAACCTATTGATCTGCTGGAAGCCACTGTCAGAGATCTTGCTCACTCTGCTGACTGCCACCCCCAATTCTGCCCCCAATATGTCCCTGGCTTCCTCACACCAACCATCAAATCTTTTTCAATCTCTTCATAGACATTTGACATTTTATGTTCCCGATTCTCCAAAGACAGGCAGGCTTCACTGTGCTTCTTGCTCCAGGCCTGGAAGAATGAGTTATCCAGTTCTCGGTAGGCCACCATCAGGGTGCGGAGGCCTTCAATGGCAAAATCCTGGAAGACATGTGTGTGCACTGAATAGGCCTGGACTGGGTTAGGGCTGAGTTTAGAGAGTGGCAGACTGACCCCACTGGCCCATCTGCCTGCAAAATAGGGCTTAATAGTTAGTACCATAGTGCTAGTACCTAGCCTAACCAGAAAACAACTGTTGAGCTTTCTCAGCAAACTGTCCTAAAGACATTTCTTTCTGGGGAAAGAAAGAAAAGAAAAGAAAGAAAGAAAGAAAGAAAGAAAGAAAGAAAGAAAGAAAGAAAGAAAGAAAGAAAGAAAGAAAGAAAGAAAGAAAGAAAGAAAGAAAGAAAGAAAGGAGGGAGGGAGGGAGGGAGGGAGGGAGGAAGGAAAGAGAGAAAGAAAGAAAGAAAGAAAGAAAGAAAGAAAGAAAGAAAGAAAGAAAGAAAAAAAAGAAAGAACTTCTGAAATGTAGAAAATTCTTTTACCTGTAGTTTATTTGCTGTGTGACCCTGCGAGAAATGAAGCCTTCTAGATTTGTTTGTTGTAAAATTGGGATAATAATTCACTGCTTACAGAGAAGATAATGATGTCTATAATATGAGAATGGAGTAATAAAGTGAAAAGGAGTTGTTATAAAAAAATAATCAAAGGAGTTACTGTTTTTCACAAGCATACATTCATTTTATTTCCCTGTTTTCCTGCCTTCCTTCAAGCATCCAATGGGTACCTCAAAAGCATACACACTTGTGTACTTGTCTACAGCTGACTAGCTCAGTTGATTAACCACAGCCAGCAGTGTTAATGAGGCCACTGATGAAATGCTCTCTGGCTGAGTTAGCATCTTTTTGCTCCATGGCCACTGATAGATCCTAACTAACCATGGCTAACTATCTTGCAAAGTATACTCTTGGTCATAAGGAGGTGTGGGTGAAGAGTATGGGTAGTTTAGGGCAGAACTCATATCCAACTAAGGATGGGTTAGAAGCAGATTTTATGGGGGTGCTTGGGTGGCTCAGTCAGTTAAGCATCTGACTTTGGCTCAGGTCATGATCTCATGGTTCATGAGTTTGAGCCCTGCATCGGGCTCTCGGCTGTCAGCACAGAGTCTGCTTCAGATCCTGTGTCTCCCTCTCTCTCTGCCCCTTCCTTGTTCGCAGGTACATGCTTTCTTTCTCTCTCAAAAAGAAACAAACAGGGGCGCCTGGGTGGCGCAGTCGGTTAAGCGTCCGACTTCAGCCAGGTCACGATCTCGCGGTCCAGGAGTTCGAGCCCCGCGTCGGGCTCTGGGCTGATGGCTCAGAGCCTGGAGCCTGTTTCCGATTCTGTGTCTCCCTCTCTCTCTGCCCCTCCCCCGTTCATGCTCTGTCTCTCTCTGTCCCAAAAATAAATAAACGTTGAAAAAAAATTAAAAAAAAAACCCAAAAACAAACATTTTAAAAAAGCAGACTTTACATACTGAGAATTGCACAGGAATAACAATTTTACACGATCGCTGTCATGAGTTTCAAAATAATTCATTTTGGCATTATAAGAGCAAAGAGAGAAAGAATTTATCATCCTGATATTCTGCTCTTACTTCTGAATGTTTAACATTAGCTGTCAGGTGAAATTAACATAAAACAATATATGTATGGAATGCCATCTCTAAAACCACTGTACTGTGAGCAGATGAAGCTATGAAAAAGAAGCCTGAGAGATCTCAGAGACTTTCTTAAGAAGGAAGAGATATGGCAGAAACTGATCTTGCATAGGATACTGAAGGAGGTCTTATAAGCTTAACAATACACTGACAGATTCTTAATCCATTTGATAACAATATAGCATATTGCGTTAAAGTTCTTTCTTACTTACCCCTTACTTGTGTTATTTTCTTTTCTATCATGGTGAATAAACTAGGGCCCTGGGGCCAAATCCTGACTGTCTCTTGTTTTTGTATGACCTGTTTGCGGATTCCTGTATGAGAGCGCCTGGAACTGTGCTTTAGTAGGAGTGAGTTTTTGACTCTTGATTCCTGAATATAAGCTTCACTCTTACAAGTTTATTATCACTGGTTAACAGACTGTAGTGTAGTCAGGTGCCATATGGGTGTCTGTTAAGGTTGGTAGCAGGAAGCAGGTCAAAACATCTGAAACAATTCTATGATCATCTTTGGAGCTGGCCTGTGGAAATGCCCTCTGAGAAGATACTCTAATTCGTGTGTTCTGGAAGGTTAAAGGATATGTTTTTCAAACTAGTCCATTTGTGGATGTATACTGTGGTCTCTGGGACACAGTATAGGACATAAGAGCTGTCTTGGGTGGGATACTTCATAGACTTTGTTTAAAACTTGAAATATAATGTATATATCATAAAATTCACCCCTTTATATAATTCAGTGGTTAAATATATTCATAAAGTTGTACAACCATCACTACTATCTAATTCCAGAACATTTTCATTTCTCGCAAAGGAAACCCTGTACCCATTAGCAGTCATTCCCATTCTCTTTCCCCCTGGCCCTTGGAACCACTAGTCTACATGCTTTTATAGATTTGCCTGTTCTGGACATTTCATGTAAATAAAATTACACAATTTGTGGCCTTTTGTGACTTTGTGACTGGCTTCTTTCACTTAATATAATTTTTTAAAGGTTCATCTGCATGTATCAGTATGTCATTCTTTTTTGTAACAGTATTTGTTGTTTTGATATACTACATTTTACTTATCCATACATCCATGCCATCCATGAGGGACATATGGGTTGTTTCTACTTTTTTCTATTATAGATAATGCTACTGTAAACATATGTGTACAAGTTTTTGGGTGGATGTGTCTATTCATTTCTCTTGGGAATAAACCTCAGAGTGGAATTGCTGGGTGATACGATAACTCTATGCTTAACTTTTTCAACAACTGCCAGATTGTTTTCTAAAATGGCTGCATCATTTTACATTCCCATCAGCAATGTATGAAGGTTATAATTTCTCTATATCTTTGTCAGTACTTATTATTATCTGATCATCTAGCTATCCCAGTGGTGTGAAGTAGTATCTTGAGGTTTTTATTTGCATTGCCCTAAAGGCTAATGAAATTGAGTATCTTTTCATGTGTTTATTGACTTACCTGTTCTCTGACTTCTGATTATGTGTTAATGTAGGGACAAGACAAAATGGATTAATAAAATAGCATTTTCTCCAATCTATTTTTTCTTTAAAATATTTTTTTTTCTGATCTCTCCCTCTCCCATCCCATACCCTGTCCTATTCCCCCAACCCTTTATATATCTGTGTTTATGAGTAGAAATTCTGGAGAGTATAGATCTGTTTTTTCTTTCTAGTGCCAGAAGGAGCCACTCCCTCTCTAAGATACACCTCAAATCCTAGAAGGTGGAAGTGGGGTGGGGTAGGTAAGTGGTATACTTGGGGATTCTAATCCTATGATAACAGAGGATAGTGACAAACAACAGTCCCCTAAACAGCCCAGGCCCGGTGCTTTCTGCTCCATACCTTCAAAACTGTGTGTTCTCACCATGGTTGGTGAGGTAGGGCCTCCCATATTAGCATGCCCTATTCTGAAGCAAATTCTAGGTCTGACCATGGGACCTCTGGAACCAGGAATTACAGAGAGAACCATTTTGATTGTGCGAAGTTCTCCCACAGATACAATCCTCATCATGCCCAGTCATGCCCCTGAGATCCCGTGCTATCTAAATTCTTGACACAGAAGTTGGCAATGGAGTCTGTAGGAATACCATAGAATGAGGTAGTTTTTATTCTTCCATCAATTAAAGAGACACAGATACTAATATCTTATACTAAGATACTAATGTTATTAAGATACTAATATAAGTAACACACAGACACAAGGACATATATGTGGACACATATCCGCATACAAAGAACCACCCACAGTTTCCTTCCTGGGCAACCTAAACACTTACATCTAAATGTTCCATGGTCACATCTCTGAGGACCCTACAGGATGGATGGAGCAGCTGACAGAGAATGGTGTCTGCACCCTTGCAAAACAACATTACTCGATCTTCAGGTGTCCTCACTAAGGATAAACAAATTAAGAAGAGTAATCACATAGGCCCATTGTTACAAGAACTTGTCTGGGCCACTGAGGGATGGCATGAGGCTGTTCCCATGACATTTATTTCTGATCCTTTAGGGGGCTAAGCACTCAGTGAGCAGTCAAAGAGGATAAATAATGCTGTAAGGGCCAGTGAGGGTGGGAGGAGACCTTATGGAACCAGTTCTTCCATGGGTTCCTGTGTTCCGTGGGTTCTTGTGGAAGACTCTGATTCAGAATTACATTTAGCTTCTCACATTTAGGTTCTAGACCAAGGTCCATACCTAGTAAGGACCAAGAGTGAAAAATGGCCTTCTTCCTCTTCCATCTGAGGCCAAAACTAATTGAGAGTAAGATAGTATGAATTTCCCTTATATTGTCTGCCCCCATCTCTTATTCCAAGGTCAGGCTTCATGGATTTATTCTCTGTTTTCATCTTGGCTCTGGGGGTTCAGACAAGCCACTATCTAGGAACACTAAAGAAGTATATGGTAACAAGCTATCAAAGAGAAATTATTTGGGTATGTGAGAAAGTAGGAATGGCTATGTGTTTGTATTTGAGGAACAGTACCTTTGAGAAGGCATGTGAGTGGGAGAAAACATCTGTGTGTATATAAAAGAGAAAGTCAACGTGTGAATGTGTATGAAAGACAAATAAGGGGAGAGGACTGACTAGGCGGGGCACCTACCAACAACAGACATCCTCTTGCGCACATTGCTGAAGTCCAAAATAGCCAGCAGTTGGTAGACTTTGGTCTCACCCATTTCAACTACTGCGATTGTCTCAGAGGTGCGGTAACGGAACACAAAACCAAAGTTCCTGGCAGCAGTGACAAGGGCACCTTCATCTGGGGACTGAGCCTGGTATACCAGCTTACCTGGTAGGAGAGAAGAGGGCAACAAGAGCACGCAGAGATGTGCAAGTGAAGTCAACCCAGAAGTGACACCAAGGGACTTAAGTAAATATGGAGCCCAGACATCTTTCTTCAAACTTCCTCACAAGTTTGGCCCTAAAAGGCCAGATTGCATGACAGGTTTTTTTTTTTTTTTTTTTCCTTTCCAATATTTTCAACTTATTTCACAGACCTGAATTGGTATTACAGAGGTACATGGTATATGCAATATACACAAATGAACAAACACAATTACTCTCTTATTTTAATGGGTAAAGATGGGTCAGGAGCTTGTTAAAATGCAGGTTCCTGGGCCCTATTCAAGCTTACTGAATCCAGAATCACAAAATCTGGGAGGATGACCCAATAAATTGAATTTTTAACAAATCTCCTGGGTGAGTTTCAGGCAAGTGGTTCTGCATAAACTGCTTCTACATGAGACTGGCTACACTTTGATGGACACTCCTATAAGATAGGATAATAAGGATAGGATATATAGCATAGGATAATATGATTGATGATAATAAGACTGATGATGTAACAAACAATTAAAAAATACATGAGTATTGTCACCTTTGAAACTCTCACTTGGGGAAGGTAAATGACTTATTCTGGTGAATAAGTCTTTCAATCTTATATTACTCAAGACATTTCTGTCTTTAATTTTTTTTACAGTAGAATAAAATAAAAATTTATTCTTTCCCATTTTGTCATTATAAGGTAATTTTAACTTATAGTTTTCAGTGTCCATAGTTGAAAAAATACTTTCCTAGATTGTGAAGAAACACTTCAGAAAATTAACAACAAAAACCCTTTCAGTCCTCAGTTGTGACATGTATTGTTTTTTTCTCATCACAAACTACTGAATTCTAGTAACTGCTTCAGATTATTTTGGTCCCAAAAAGAACTGGCCAAAAAACTGCACTGATCGATGCAAACACTTTAGCATTGAAAAATGTGTAACTCCTCTTTCAAAATATCACTACAACCTGAGGTATATTTTGGATTATTTCTCTTTGGAAGGTCAATTTGATTTTTTATTTTAAATGTTTGTTTATTTATTTTGAGAGAGAGAGTAAGGGAAGGGTAGGGAGAGAGGGAGACAGAGAATCTCAAGCAGGCTCCACACTGTCAGCATGGAGCTCACTGTGGGGCTTGAACTCATGAACCGTGAGCTCATAGCCTGAGCTGAAATCAAGAGTTGGAAGCTTAATCGACTGAGCTACCCAGGCGCCCCAGGCAATTTGATTTTTAAAAACAGTTATGCAGGGGCGCCTGGGTGGCTCAGTCGGTTGGGCGTCCGACTTCAGATCAGGTCATGGTCTCACAGTTCATGAGTTCGGGCCCCGCGTCGGGCTCTGTGCTGACAGCACGGAGCCTGGAGCCTGCTTCACATTCTATGTCTCCCTCTCTCTCTGCCCCTTCCCTGCTCATTCCCTGTCTTTCTCTGTCTCAAAAATAAATAAACATTAAAAAAAAATAAAAAAAATAAAACAAAACAAACAAAAAAAACCAGTTATGCATCATCAGAGTCTTATACTTGTGGATAAGTCACACGGGACACATAATTTTAGGTCAGACATAAGATGTATCTATGAAACAGTAAGACTATTTTTCTTGTTTGTTTCCTACTTTGTCACGTAAGGCAATAAAAAATGACAAGTCCAAATATGCTTTAAATAATAGCAACTTGTTAGAATGCCAGGTCTGGAGATACCTGTGGTGGGATGGGATCTCACTGGGCCAAGAGAAATGAGATTTGGGTTCTTATCTTTGCCCTTCATAACTATAGGATTTTAAGCAAGTCATTTAATCTCTTTTAGCTTCAGTTTCCCTCTATAAAACTGGGGTAATTTTTCTCATTATGCTTACTTAAGAGGGCTGTTGTGAAGCTTGTGGGAGATAATATAAATAAGCAATTTGTAAGACTAAAGGTGTTACTGGGGTGCCTGGGTGGCTCAGTCAGTTGAGTGTCTGACTTTGGCTCACATCATGATCTCACAGCTCGTGGGTTCAGGCCGGGCATCAGGCTCTATGCTGACGGTTCTGAGCCTGGAGCTTGCTTTGGATTCTGTTTTTCCCTCTGTCTCTGCCCCTCCCCCACTCACACTCTGTCTCTCTCAAAATAAATAAACATTTAAAAAATATTCAAATATAAGGTGTTACTAAGGGTATTACACTAAAGGTATGTTGCCTTAAAGGATATGATTTATTTGGTTGCCAAAATTCTTGTTTGTTACCAAAAATATTCTTCATTTTTAATCAGTCATTTCTCATTCATTGTTTGTCAAAGAGGTTTGAGTAAATTCATGGGTGTCACAGTCATATTTGATTGTTAAAGAAACCAGGCTATGTGGGGATACTTTGAAATTATGAAGCAACAAGAGGACAACTCAACTCCTCCTTCAGGAAGTCTTGTTAGAGATAATGCGGCTGATCTTGGGGACAATTCAGATAGATTCTGTGACAGAACATTGTTGAATCTCAAGATTGGAAGCTCCCTAGATAGTATCATTTGACCCCTATCCAATGACTGAATCCTCTTTAAGACCAAGAGGCTGTCTTCTACTTGAATATCTCCAGTGATGAGAAGCTCACTACTTGTCTATCCATCCCATTGCTGGACAACACTCCCTATTAGGAAGTTCTTAGATTAAGCTATTATAAATGATATCATAGCCATCCTAGGTTCTATGACATATTCTTAGTCCATGAGACCACAGGCCCCTCCTCACCTTCCACTTTCTCTTCTGACATCACGGTATGACACAATGAGAGTGAGAGAAAAAACAAGTGTACCCAGCGATCTCCCTTTTTCACTGCTTCTACCAAAGTCTTGTCATAAAATGAAAACTTAGGATCAGCCAGTTTGTTGTAGGAGAAGTCGACCTTTTCTGTTTCCTGGAACATAGAAGTCAGAACAAACTTCTTAGTAGCAGCCTGACACTTTACATAAGATCTGTTTGGGGACAGCTTCTGGAACGTGATGAGAATTCTTAGGAGGATGGGAGGAGAAAAGAAAGATAAATGGAGGAGACTTTGTGCTGGTTTCTAAGGCCTTTGTAGTTCTCATCATTCCCTTGGACCAGGAAAGATCCATCCCATAGGAGACAAGCTGAGCACTGCCTGGCAGACCCTTCTTGCCCCCTTTCTTCCCCAGCTACCCTGAATGATCAGTGGCCATCTTCATGTTCTATTCTTCTTCTTCTTTTTTTAATGTTTATTTTTAAGAGAGAGAGAGAAAGAGAGAGAGAGAGAGGGAGGGGGAAGGAGAGGAAGAGGGAAAGTATGTGTGCACAGGGGAGGGGCAGAGAGAGGGGAGACAGAGGATCCAAAGCAGGCTCTGTGCTGACAGCAGAGAGCTTCTAAGTCCCAAATCCATGATAACCAAACCTGAAGATATGAGGAGGTAACTGCTCCATATTAATAAATGCTACTGGGAAAAAGTTTTGTCTCTGGCTGTCCTCTGATTTTGGGGGCTGGGAAAGGAACTGAGTCCTAAGTACAGTGACTATCACTGTGTTGCACTATTTCTATTTAATTCTACAGGGGCTAGAGACAAATACTGCAAGAGAGGCAAGAGTATATAACAAGGAAGCTTCAGTACATACTTGTTTATCACAGACTTAATTTTGAGCCATTTTATTTGATCTGTCAGCATCTCTGGTTCCTTCCTGCTTCTAACCCTCATGGTCATTGCCCTTACCTCAATCTCTGGACCTAATATTCACTAACATTTTCCTGGTTCCTTTAGATATTGACTCTCATTCTCTATTTTGGCTAGGCTTTTGGTGGCCACCTTGGGTAAACATTTGTTTCTGACTTGATTTGGCCTTGAGACTCTTCTACCCCATCCTGGAGTGTGATGTTAGTAACAAACTTCTCCAATCCATACCAGGATTCTCAAGGATACTTTTCCAGTTCTTTGTAGTTGTGGTGCTACCTGTACTAGGCCCCAATATGTCAAGCACAGACACAACTGTCCTGGTTCGTGCTATGTCAGGGAAAGGGAAGTTTTAGTGACCTATATTGGCTCTTTTCTATATCACATCTAGAAGGAGTTTTGTCATAGTGGTGTTAAAGTATGGTCAGGTCCAGAGCCAAGCCCCAGACCTGGCCAACCACAGAATTGTGAGCTCTGGGAAGTTTGCAGTTCCAGTAATTTAAGATAATTCATCATATAGTATCTCCTGAGGTTTTTCTAGAGCTGGGCTCTTACACTGGCACACTCTTTGAACTGGAAGCTGGTGAGTGATGTGAGAAAAGCTGAAGAGGTAGGCATGAGGTAGATCCTGCATTGCCATCTTATAGGCAATAGGGAGTCACAGCAATTTTCTGCTGAAAGTGCATAATTAGGGACGCCTGGGTGGCTCAGCTGGTTAAGCATCTGACTTCAGCTCAGGTCATGATCTCTTAGTTTGTAAGTTTGAGCCCCACATCAGGCTCTGTGCTAACATCTCAGAGCCTGGAGCTGCTTCGGATTCTGTGTCTCCCTCTCTCTCTGCCCCTCCCCCCGCTTGCACTCTGTCTTTCTCTCTCTCTCTCTCTGAAATAAACATTAAAAAAAAGAGAAAGTGACATAATTAGATTTGTGTCAGATAAAGTCCTCTGGTAGCAGCATGGAAGATATACTGGAACTAGCAAGATGAGAAGCAGGGAGATCAGTCAGATCATTCAGTAATCCACAAGAGAAATGATATAGTAACAACAAATATTAAAATAAGGGGATGGTTTGAATACATAGGGAGCTAGAGTTATGCAACATGATATGAGGGGTGACAGAGGGAAAGAGTTAAGAATAATTTTATATTTCCTCATTCACTGTGATAGGATACCTGTCAGGAGGAGGTTTCTGATGGACTAAATTGGAGATACTTGAAGGACTAACAGGTAGTAATGAAAGCAGGCATATATAGTTTTGAAGTTTAGGTAAGAGATTTGAGATAGTTTCTAATCTCCTCTTCCAGGCAAGTAATGTTTGAGAATACTGCACCTGGCTGGGTACAGCAGTGAGGCAGGGCTGGCTTGGAGCTGCAGTACAGCATGACCTGAGAAGTAGCATTCATGGATAATTCTGAAATTGAAAGCCAAACAACCAGGTAAAAAAGGTTGAAAGGCAAATCCAGGTACCAGACAAAAGGATGGAAACTGGGGATATCAAGTGAAAGGAAGTGGATTTAGAATGGAGGGTAGAGGTGGCAACTGAAGAAACTCCTGGAGATGCTGTGACATAGCTATAAATAGTTTTTATAAAGTATCTTTAGCCTTGGCCATGGGTGGGAGGGAGCTACAAAGGATTCCTCTGATAGATGTATTTGGAGTTCATCAGTAAGTATGTGGTAGTTAAAGTCATGTAAATACATGAGATTATTCCAGGAGACGATACAGATGGGGAAGAGGTTCAATAATAGAGCCTTGGAGAACATCAGTCCCTATGGCCAAGTTGATGAGAAAAAGCAGACAGGAAGAAAAAACAAGAACAGAGCTACTTAACAGGAGCCAATGGACAAGAAAACTTTAAGAAAAAGTGGAGTTTAGGTGTTAAAATCTGCAGAGAAGTTGAGTAAGGACTTAACAGCAAGGCAGTCATTAGTGAGCTTGGCTAGGATAGTTTCAGTGGCTATCATAGGACAGAATCTTATTACAGAGAGTAGGTTGAAGAATTAAAGAAAGGTGAGGAGTTAGAGACCTCTGTAATTGCCTGTTTACTTATATGGCTCCTTCTCAAGTCTGCCAACTCTCTGAAGGTAGGGAAAATGTCTCTTTTGTTTTCCTCCAACCTTTAGCATTTACTCCAAGTCTGACATATGGTTGATACTCAGTAAGTATTTTGGACTGATGGGAGACAGACAATGTCTAAAGGGTAATACAGGAATGGTTCTAAGTGCTTTTTAAAATATGAGTCAAAATAAAATATAAAAATTTATTTTTAGTGGTTACCTCTGGTTAGTGGGCTTAGGGTTATTTTAACTAATTTTTTAAACTATTTTATTTTAAGTTAATACTCTTTTTTAGAATAGTCTTAGGTTTACAGAAAAATTGGGCAGAAGTACAAGGAGTTCCCATATATTATCTCTGTCTTCTTTCTACTCTGATTTCCTCTATTCACATCTCACATTAGTGTAGTACATTTGTTACAACCGACAAACAAGTATTAATACGTTATTATGAACTAAAGTATATAGTTTACAGAATTCTGCATCATACAGTTCTATGGGTTTTGAAACATACATATTGTAATGAATCTACCATGACAGCATCACACAGAATAGTTCCACTGCCCTAAAACTCTCCTGTGTTCCGCTCTACTGCTTCATCTCTCTCTCCACCTCTCACCAAGCCCCTGGCAACCACTGATCTTTTTACCGTCTGTACTAATTTGCCTTTTCCAGAATGTCATATAGTTGGAATCATAGTATGTAGCCTTTTCAGATTAGCTTCTTTCACTTAGCAATATGCATTTTAAATTCTTCCTTTTGTGTGTGTGGCTTGATAGCTCATTTATTCTTAGTGCTGAATAATATTCCATTGTAGGGATGTACTAAGTATTTTTTTTTTAAGGAAGGGAAAATTTGAGCTGAAGGGAAAGAATCACATAAGAAGGATAACTTTCAGATATTAAGAAGGAGCGAATACAGGATTGACTGAGGTTCCTGAAGAAGTAGAAAGGGATGGAATGTAAAATATACAAAGAGACTTGTATTGAAAGAAAACAGGATACCTTTTTTGAGACTGAAGGAAACTAGGTAAAGGTGTGTTCTGAAGTATGTATGGAAAAGGATATTTAGCTGATAGTTTGAATTTTTCTCAGTAAAGTTGAAGGCAATATCATCTGCTGCATATTGGGGACAGAGGGGGATGTAGTAGAAGGCCTGAGGGTGAATTCTAGAATAGCTAACATGCAGAATTAAGTATGACGCTGATCACAAATTAGTAAAAAATGATCCAAATAATATTGGAAGCCTACAAGAGGTTGGAGTTTCTGAATTTTTAATGAGTTTGTGATCTCCAAAAAGTGCTTGGCACTCTGAGATTAGAACAGAGAAGGATAGATGGCTTGGTTAATTAAAGGTTGAGATTTGGTGAGTGATTAAAGAGAAAAAGGACTAGTAAGGTACTGAGGATATTTATGATCCTGGGTACAGATGGGGGCAAGACAGGAAAGGAAGTAAAGCCAGGAGGAATTGACAGACTTGGAGAAAAAGGAGAGCTGAGGGCTTGTGAGTTTTCCAAAGATAAGAAAGCAGGCATATATAGCAGAAGTCAAGTACTAAGAGAGATAGAGAAATAAGGTATGTGACCAGAGATCATGATGAGAGAGTTTACAATTTCAGAGTAGTACAATTCTAGATAGTGACATGGAAAAGGGTGATGAAGATTTTTCGGGTACTACAGGTCATCTGAAAGGCATATTTTTTCTGACATCTGAAAGCATCCATGGTGACAGATCATCCATAAAGTAGCCAGTACCACCCAAGATGATAGGGATTGGGTACAGAGGAAGAATAGGAGCCAATTTTCAAAGTCCTCAGTGAATGAGATGAAGAAGTCAGAAGATGCATAGATGTCAATGACAGGAAGAGTTAAGAAGGAGCATTGCCAGAAGTCATAAGCATCACAGGAGGAAAAATTATATGAGGAAGAAAAAGTAACGGTTTAAAGTTAGCACAGGATAATGAAGACAATACATTTGGGCTTTTGGTATGCAGAATAGGAGAGATGGAGGAAAAGTGATGTTCTCAGGGAAAGTCAATCAAGGCAGGGAGAAGAAATCATTTTTTTTTTAAATTTTTTTTTCAACGTTTATTTATTTTTGGGACAGAGAGAGACAGAGCATGAACGGGGGAGGGGCAGAGAGAGAGGGAGACACAGAATCGGAAACAGGCTCCAGGCTCTGAGCCATCAGCCCAGAGCCTGACGCGGGGCTCGAACTCACGGACCGCGAGATCGTGACCTGGCTGAAGTCGGACGCTTAACCGACTGCGCCACCCAGGCGCCCCAAGAAATCATTTTTATGAAGAGATGAGGCAACAGGTAAGCTTGTTTACAAGAGAAAAAAGAGTCCAGTGATCCAGTGGAACACATGTTATGATTAATCAGTAGTGGAAGGAAGAGGTAGGGGAAAGAAACTCCAGAATAACAGTTTATTCCCTATAAGCTATAACTTTGTTTATACTGCCAAAGTCATTTGCAGAGTCTCTAGAAGGGGACTTAAGGGGGGAAAAAGTAGATTTTCTATCCCTTTCCCAATCTCTTTGAATAGATAGGGGTGAGAAAGTAGTTGGGAGCTGGAGTTAGCTATTTGGTATATAAGTCAAGTGGCTAAGGGTTTGGAATTCGTTATAGAAGGAAAGGGATAGGGTGAGGAGTATCATGAAGGTAACAGACAAAGCCCTATGAAGGGATGTTTAATATCAAATCTGTAAACAAAAGCTGAGATCCAATACTGGAGAAAATAGTCAAAATGAACCAGCTAGAAATAGAAAGAATGAATAGGAAGATATTTTTATAATTGTGTGGGATACAACTATTCAGTATGTTGCAATATAATGTTCCTGAAGCTATAAAGGAAAAAGACTGACATGACAAATTTGATCACATACATTAGAAACTTCTACACAGAAAAAAAATATAAACAAAACCCAAAAGACAAAAATGGGGAAAGTAACTGTACTGTATGTGCCAAAGGAAAGGTTGTTATTTTTACTTTATAAAAAGCACTTTCAAGTAAGAAAAAAAGGGCAAAGAATATGAACAGGCAACTGAGAAAATAACTATAAACAGGCAATAAAGTGGGAAGGGGAAATAAGCACATAAAAATGATTCAATCTGATTAGTAATCAGAGAGAGGTAAATAACATGAGATGCCATTTTAACCAATTAAATTTCTAAAGATTGAAAAATTATTAATACTCAGTACTCATAAGGATATGAGAAAAAAAGAATTATTATATATTTTTGGTGGGATTATAAACTGATGCAATCTATCTAGGAGCAATATGGCAATATTAAATGTGCTAAAAATGTGGCTACCCTTTGACCAATCAGTTTCAGTCCCAGGAGTTCATTCGAAGGAAATAATTATCAGAAGAAGAGACAAAACTGTAAGTACCAGGGTACTTACCACAGTGCTATTTATAATAATAACAAAATAAAATGGAATAAAAATAGGGGATTGGTTAAATAAATTAAGGTACACTAATACAAATGGATATGCCACTCATTCAAAATGATGATGTGGACCTAAATTTACTGACATGGAAATGGGACTAGAATATAATGTCAAGTGAATAAAAAGGAGGCTGCAAATAGGATACATGCTATGATGCTTCCTCTTTCTTTCCTTTTTCACTTTGTTCTCTTTCCTCTCTCCCTCCATCCCTTCCATCCATCCATCCATCCATCCATCCATCCATCCGTCTATCATTAGATTCCATGTGTGCATATACACACATGGAAAACATGTGAAAGAATATACCCCCAAATTTTACATTGGTTTTCTAAAGGAGATTGAACGATTTTCACTTTCTTCTTCATACATTTCTGCATTGATTGGATTTTAAAACAAATTTATTTTGGAGAAAGACAGCCTGAGTGGGGGAGGGGCACTGAGAGAGGGGGCTCCAAAGAGAGTTCTGCAGTGACAGTAGTGAGCTCGAGTTCTATGCAGGGCTCTAACTCATGAACCATGAGATCATGACCTGAGCCGAAGTTGGACGCTCAACCAACTGAGCCACCCAGGCACCCTGACTGGACTTTTTTAATATGAGGAAAGACTATTTTTCAAATAGGAAAAGAGAAAAAAGAAAAAAGAAAAAAGAAAGAAAGCTATTTTTATTTTAAAGCACAAACCCAAATCCCCTCAAATAAACATAGATCATTTATATAATGCTTTCTGATATTATGGGCCAATAAAAGCTTTACTATTTCAGGGGCTAAGGGACTCTCAATTTGTGTCAAAGATGCTGCTGTTTAGCATGGTCTCAGCTCTCACGCATATCACAGGTAACTGTAATCACTCACCTCAGAGACTTCTACTTTCATTCCCTTTTTGTCATAGACATGACCTGTTGATAAGTAAAGAGAGCAGAGACTTGGCAATGTTTAAATTATTTTTTTGCTGTGATAAAATACATATAACATAAAAATTTAACCATTTGTTAGCATACAATTCAGTGTCATTAATCACATTGACAATGTGGTACAATAATCACCATTATAAATTTCCAAAATTTTTTCAGCATTCTAAACAGAAACTCCCCAATTCCTCCCTATTCCTAGCCCCTGATAACCTCCACTTTTTGTCTCTATAAATTTGTCTATTCTAGATATTTCATATAAGTAGAATCATACACTATTTCTTTTTGTGTTTGGTTTATTTCACTTAGTATAAAGTTTTCAAGAATCATCCATGTTGTAGCATGTGTCAGAACCTCATTACTTTTTATGACTTAGTAATATTGCTTTGAATGGATATACCACAATTTGTTTATCCATTCATCTGTTGACGGACACATGATTGTTTTTACCTTTGGGCTATTGGTGAATAATGCTGCAATGAATGCCAGCATATATCTATCTGTTTGAATCCCTGTTTTCCATCTTTTGAGGGGAATATACCTAGGCATAGATTTATGGGGTCATATGGTAATTTAAAGGAAGGTTAACAGCTTATTGCTTCTGATTCTATCATCCCAGACTTCCCATCAAGCTTCCTTGAATCTCCTCAGGCCACCCAGCCCTTAGTGTCCCAGTAAGCTCCACTCCCCAAGCTAATGGTAAGAGGTCATTTGCTTGGGCCCCAACTCTTCTCCCTTAAGTGTGAGGTGAGGCTGGAAGTTAGTCACTGGATGTGGGAAAGACCTTCTATTTCATGAAGCCCTCCAGTCAGAAAAGTTACCTAGAAGAAATATGAAAATAGTGCAAGAATGTTTAGGATTCTTGGCCAGCAGATAGTATAAACAAAATAGCAGTGGAAGACAGTCTTATGTCAAGCATAGAAACAACCATGGCCCTTTTGGGACACCTGGGTGGCTCAGTCGGTTAAGCCTCTGACTCTTCATAGTTTGTGGGTTCAAGCCCCACATAGTTTGTGGGGTCTTCAGAAGGTGGGGCCTGCTTAGAATTCTTGCTCTCTCTCCCTCTCTCTGCCTCTCCCCCACTCATTATCTCTCTCAAAAGTAAATAAACATTAAAAAAGAATTAGAAAAAAAAAAAAAGAAGAAGAAACACCCATGGCCTTTTCAACCTTACCCAGTGTATCATCAGATCTTATAATGAGACAGAGAATTAAGATCTTTACCCAAATCAACTCATCTAAAAATAGGCTTTCAGAGTTTATACATAGGAAAAGTTGTTTGGCAGGGATAATAGGAAATAGTAGCTTTTTAAAAAAATCTTAATATTAAATTTTAATCTTAAATTTTTAATTATTTTTTAATTGAGGTGAAAGGCATATGACATACAATTAACCATTTTAAAGTGTACAATTCAGAGGCATGTAGTGCATTTACAATGTTGTATACTACACATCTCTCTAGTTTCAAAGCTTTTTCATCACCCCAGAGTAGAAATGCTCTACCTTTTTAGATGTGATTGCCTTCCTCAGCTAGTTAGTGCATTGGGCATGAATGTTCACATACCTGAGGACTTAACCCTGTCACAAAAATAAGTTTAGGCTTAAGGCATGAAATGAATGAGGAATTGGGCATTGGGGACCCTGCCCAACCAACTTGACTATCCTTTGATGGCTTCTCTCAAGATAGCTTATTGGTCTGAGGGGGAATCAGGAGATTAGCAGCTTCAACAATATCTGGTTTCTCTGTGTGATTTAATATGAGAGTGAACTGACCCTCTCAAGACATTGGGAATTCCTGGAGGACAGAGATTAAGTCTTGTACATCTTGGTATTTCCAATGTCCAGCACAATGGATTACCTCTATAAGGTGTGAAATAAATGCTTTTTGGTAAGCAACTGAATGGAGTAGGTGATCTTTGTTTAATGAGTAAAGAAGGTTGTGAGAATAAGAGATAAATGTGAATTTCAGAGGTATGTAGAATTAGAGGCAGATTATTCTTGAAAACAATCTGCAAAGTAGAATTTCCCCAGGACTCAGGGAAAGCAGGAAGACATGCATACCATAGAACATCCCATTAATAGAACACTTATTGAAAACCATGATGTTCTGAGTCAGGGTTCCTGTTTTGTCAGAGAACACGTATTTGACCTGGCCAAGCTCCTCATTAAGGGTGGTGGTGCGAGCCTGTGCTGGTGAGTTCTTTGGTGCATAAAACATCTTCCGATCCCAGTTGATATAGCAACTGTTGCCCAATCTTATTATCTCAACACTATGGAGAAAGCAAGAAAAGAAGCGTCCTGGGTTAGAACATATCAAATACATAATCCTGGTTTCCTTCTTAACAGGTCAGGGCCAGCATCTGAAAATCAGAATATCCTCCTTGGGAACCTACCATGGATTTTGAAGGACATTCCCACCAGCCAACCCAACGTAAATCTGATCTCGACCATTTTCACTCAGTGCTTTACCATCTGGATCCGGATATACTTCATTAATTTTGCTGAGGCATAACCCCCTTTCATTTTTTCTTCTTCCAAAACATATCCAGGAAAAATAAAAATTTTTGAACTTTTGCAGTAATGCAAGGCCTGGTAGAATTATGAACTACCTAGTAAAAGGCTGTTTAGGTTTAATTAGAGGATTACTGTGGCTGTCATGTAAATCCACTGGCAAGGAAGAGAAACTTAAACACTCAGAAACTTGTTTCAGAAGAAGGGAAGGATCTGTGAAAATCAGAAACAGGTCATAGAAGCTGACCTGATAAAATTCCTGGCAGGGGCAATCTGCCTGTGGGGTAGCTTCTCCCCCTAATAGTGTCCTCTTCACTTTACCTGAATTTTCCCTATTGCCTTTATCACATTCCTCTTCTGTTCCAAATAATTCATATTATAGATTCTTTATGGTTAACAAGCATCTTCATTTTAAAATAGTTAAGATTTTTAATGGGCCTCCTTCCTATCACCATTTGTGCTTAATGTGTGTTAGTTTTGGTCACTTCTAAAAGACAACTGCATTGAGCAACATGTTTGTTTGTTTGTTTAATTTCAGGCGAGGCAGGAGTGCTCTAGCCCACATTACTGACTCTACAGGTCCTCAAGCACTGAATCTTGATCCCTCCCTTCCTTTGCCATACCAACCAACATAGCTATTTCCCTAAACCCAAACATTTAATCATATCATTTCTTTCCTTAGAAAAATCTTTGCTGCCTTTAGGATAAAATCCAAACTCCTTGGGAGTCACCTGCATGGCTCAGTCAGTTAAGTGTCCGACTTTGGCTCAGGTCATGATCCCACAGTTCATAAGTTTGAGCCCCACATCAGGCTCTACTTTGACAGCTTTTTTTTGGGGGGGGGGTTGTATATCATTTTATTTTTATTTTTTTTATTTTACTTTTTATTTTTTAAAATTTACATCCAAATTAGTTAGCATATAGTGCAACAATGATTTCAGTAGATTCCCTAGTGCCTCTTACCCATTTAGCCCATCCTCCCTCCCACAACCCCTCTAGTAACTTTTAGTTTGTTCTCCATATTTGAGTCTCTTCTGTTTTGTCCCCCTTCCTGTTTTTATATTATTTTTGTTTCCCTCCCCTTATGTTCATCTGTTTGGTCTCTTAAAGTCCTCATATGAGTGAAGGCATAGGATTTTTGTCTTTCTCTGACTAATTTCACTTAGCATAATACCCTCCAGTTCCATGTAGTTGCAAGTGGCAAGATTTCCTTCTTTTTGATTGCCGAGTAATACTCCATTGTGTATATATACCACATTTTCTTTATCCATTCATCCATCGATGGATATTTGGGCTCTTTCCATACTCTGGCTATTGTTGATAGTGCTGCTATAAACATGGGGGTGCATGTGTCCCTTCGAAACAGCACACCCGTATCCTGTGGATAAAGGCCTAGTAGTGCAATTGCTGGGCTGTAGGGTAGTTCTATTTTTAGTTTTTTGAGGAACCTCCATACTGTTTTCCAGAGTGGCTGCACCAGCTTGCATTCCCACCAGCAGTGCAAAAGAGATCCTCTTTCTCCGCATCCTTGCCAACATCTGTTGTTGCCTGAGTTGTTAATGTTAGCCATTCTGACAGGTGTAAGGTGGTATCTCATTGTGTTTTTGATTTACATTTCCTTGATGATGAGTGATGTGGAGCATTTTTTCATGTGTCGGTTGGCCATCTGGATGTCTTCTTTGGAGAAGTGTCTATTCATGTCTTTTGCCCATTTCTTCACTGGATGATTTGTTTTTTGGATGTTGAGTTTGAGAAGTTCTTTATAGATTTTAGATACTAACCCTTTATCTGATATGTCATTTGCAAATATTGTCTCCCATTCTGTCGGTTGCCTTTTAGTTTTGCTGATTGTTTCCTTTGCTGTGCAGAAGCTTTTTATTTTGATGAGGTCCCAGTAGTTCATTTCCTACTTTGACAGCTTGAAGCTTGGAGCCTGGAGCCTGCTTCAGTTCTGTGTGTCTCTCTGTCCCCTCCCATGCTTGTACACTCGCTTTCCCTCTCTCTCAAAAGTAAATAAACAAACATTAAAAAAACATCCAAAATCCTTAGCCTGACATTTAAGGCTCTCCTGGATAGGATACTGAATTATCATCCAACACTTTAGCCTAGGCTACTCATCGTTCTATGACCACACCAAACCTTTGCACATGCTGATCTTTCTGTTTGCAATATTGTTTTGCTATTTTCTGCGTGATGAATTCCACTCTTCTCTCAAATACCAGTTTGATTATTACTTTTTCTGTAATCCCCCAAGCCTCTCCAGGTAGAACCAACCTGTTCCTTTTCCAGTCTCCCATAGCACTCCCTATATATTTCTCTTACATCATTTTCCATATTGTACCATAATTACTTAAGTATCTGTTTCCACAGCTATGTTTTAAGCTTATCTACAGAAAGAGCTGTCTTATGATTTATGTTTCTATTTCTAGCACCTAGTATAGTGCTTGGTACATAGTAGGTGCTGTGCTCAATAAATATTAAATTAATAAGATAATTTAGTCATGCAGGGTGCTTTTCAGGTTGGAATGTCACAGTGCAGGGTTTAGGAAACCTGGAAAGAAGGATATAAAAACGTGTTTGGATGTGTGTATGTGAAAGGGAATGATGAAAATAGAAAAAGGAGCTCAAAGGCTTATTTGACCCATTTCAAATTTTTGTCCATGAAAAGGCAAAGGAAACATCCTTCTTTTTTTTTTTTTTTACAACTTTTAGAACCCAGAACTTAGGTCATAATTACATCTATAATACCATTTGCCACATTGTTTCTGGGGGAAAACAAATGTGAGTTCTGATTTACAAATGTATGTTTGGGACCTATGTCATTGATTAACTAGGGGCTGCCTGACTTATGCTTCAGCATAAGTATCTAGTACAGTATTCTGGATATGGAAAGCACTAATACAATCTCTAGACATTTCTCAGAGTGTTTTGTACACTGGCACTGTGGAAAGTAAAGAGTTAAAGAGCATACAGTCTATGCTTCCCAAACATTTACACTCTAGTTGGGGAGTTAAGCAGGATGTATAAAGTCAGCTCCTCCCCCTATGACAAAGTGGTCAAAGAAGCTTACCTGACATAAAGGGAAATGGGCACCATAGTGTTAAGAATAATGAAGTAGGACCAGAATACGAGGATGGCAGAGACAGCTGATGAAGGGACATATTCTTCCCATGGCAGATAATTCTGGAAGTAGTAGCCTTTTTTGTTTTCCCAAATGCCATGCCCAATTGCTAGGATAAAGCACATGCTGCCTAAAAACAGGAAAATCTGGAAATCAGAAACAGAATTAAATTAACATGTTATCTAAGGCATGTGCTGCTTCATGTCTACTTTTGGACATTTAGCTCTCAACAAAGCTTCTCTCTTTTCCTGGAGGGCAGGGGCATCCTGTAGTTCACAAGCTCTAGGCAGTAGTACAGGACAGAAAAGAAAGCCCAGCATGAGCCATCCTTGGAATCTTTTTTTCCTTTCAAATTTTTATTTAGATTCTAGTTAGTTAACATGCAGTGCAATATTGGTTTCAGGAATAGAACACAGTGATTCATCACTTACATACAACACCCTGTGCTCATCATAACAAGTGCCCTCCTTAATACCCATCACCCATCTAGCCCATCCCCCCCCCACACCTCCCTCCATCAACCCTTAGTCTGATCTCTATTATTTAGAGTCTCTTATGGTTTGTTTCCCTATCTCCACACCCCCCCTACAAATGTCAACATCTGTTTTGTTTCTTAAATTCCACATGTGAGTGAAATCATATGGTATTTTGTCTTTCTCTGACTGATTTATTTCATTTAGCATAATGCACTTTGGCTCTATCCATATTGCTGTAAATGGCAAGATTTCATTCTTTTTGATTGTGGAGTAATATTCCACTATATATGAATATATATATATATATATATATATATATATATATATATATTATACATATATTATATATACATATATTCTACATCTTTTTTTAAACAAGTTTTATACAATTTCTTTATACTTTCAATAATTTTTTGTTATACAAACTGTTCAGGAACACATGCTTAAAAAAATGTTTCCATCGCATTCTACGAATCTAGTATACATAGTTTTAGCTCTAAAATACAATTATAGCACACCAAAAATAAAATTATAGGTAGTCTTACTAATGAACAAAGATACAAAAATGTTAATTTTTTTTTTTCAACGTTTATTCATTTTTGGGACAGAGAGAGACAGAGCATGAACGGGGGAGGGCCAGAGAGAGAGGGAGACACAGAATCGGAAACAGGCTCCAGGCTCTGAGCCATCAGCCCAGAGCCTGATGCGGGGCTCGAACTCACGGACCGCGAGATCGTGACCTGGCTGAAGTCGGACGCCTAACCTACTGCGCCACCCAGGCGCCCCTAAAAATGTTAAATAATTAGTAGCAAATTAGATTCTGCAGTATATGAAGAGATGAATATCTTCTGTCTAATTAGGTTTATCACAGGAATATAAAGATACATTAGCTTTACAGAATCTAAGGATAAGATTCAGTACTATTAACAGATTAAAGTTGCATAAAAGTGATCATCTCAAAAGATGACCAAATAAAAATTCCACATCTATAAATACCCTTAGTAAGTTAGGAATATATCTTTTTTTTAATTTAACTTTATTTTTTATTTTTTAAAATTTACATCCAAATTAGTATATAGTGAAGCAAGTTAGGAATATATCTTTTTTTATTTTTTTATTTTATTTTTATTTTATTTTTTTTAAAGTTTATTTATTTTTGAGACAGAGAGAGACAGAGCATGAACAGGGGAGGGGCAGAGAGAGATAGGGAGACACAGAATCGGAAGCAGGCTCCAGGCTCTGAGCCATCAGCCCAGATCCCGACGCGGGGCTCGAACTCAGGGACCGCGAGACCGTGACCTGAGCTGAAATCGGACGCGTAACCGACTGAGCCACCCAGGCACCCCGGAATATATCTTGATAAAAGTGAGCTACCAGACTCTATGGCAAACTTCACATTTTATGGTAAAACATTAAATGTAATCCCATTCAAGTCAGAAAAAAAAAAATTGATAGTATCAACATTGTACTAGAGGTGCTAAGCAATGCAGTAAGAAAAACTGCAGTATAAATTTTGAAATGGCATAGAAAAATGGTCATTATATCACTTCTTTTTTTTATCCATTTATCAGCTGATGGACATTTGGGGTCTTTCCACAGTTGGGCTATTGTTGATAATGCTATGGACATCAGGGTGCATGTACCCTTTTGAATATGTATTTTTGTATCCATTGAACATCCTTGGGATTTGAAGTGAGCTAAAAGTTATTAAAATACATTAAATACTAATTAAGTGCCAGGAGTTGTGCTCAGTACTCTCTCTATATTATTTATTTTAATATTTAAATATTTTATATTTATAAATGTTTTAATAATAGATGAGGAATTTGACATTAAGAGTAGAAAAGTATTTTGCCTAAAGTCACTTAGCTACTAACTAGGAGAGACATGTTTTTTGTTTTTTTGTGTTCAAGTTTATTTATCTTTTTTTAGTAATCTCTACACCCAACATGAGGCTTGAACTCATGACTCCAAGGTCAAGAATTAATTACATGCTCCTCCAACTGAGCCAGCCAGGTGCCCAGAGAGACAGGTTTTGAACCAGTTCCAGAACCCAAGCTTTCAATCACTCCATTATTGAAGTGAGGTCACTGATGGGCAAGTCTTTGAAGACAAGGATGTAAAAGGCAGGAGGAGCAGGTATAATTGAGACCATTCTCAGAAAGTAAGATTATAAAAAGCTTTTTATTATGAAAAATTTCAAACACTTATTAAGTTATATAAATAGTATAATGAACCCCCATGTGCCCATCACCCAGCTTCAACAACTATCAATTCAGGGCCAGTCTTATTACACCTAAAACTCCTCTTACCCTTTTAAGCAAATTGCCCACATTATATAATTTTATCTGTAAACTGTTTATAATTTTTTTATTGTTTATTTATTTTTGAAAGAGAGAGAGCGAGAGCACGCACAGAGGAGGGGCAGAGAGAAAGAGAGGGAGACAGAATCCAAAGCCAGCTCCAGGCTCTGAGCTGTCAGCACAGAGCCTGACGAGGGGCTCAAACTCACAAACCGTGAGATCATGACCTGAGCTGGAGTCGGCTGCTTAACCCAGGGCCACCCAGGCACCCCTGCAATTTCTTCTTCTAAGAATAGTAATAAGAATTTTTCAAAAGTTCTTTTCTTTTCTCTTCCCTGAATTATAATGTCTATTCCAGGGTCAGTTATTTTACTTGTTCACCCTCTTCCTCCTCTTGTGTGTTCCTGTTTTCCCTCTAGTACACTTAAAAATATGAGGAGAAGAGTAGTTTAATCATTATAGGTTGGTTTTGTTTCCTTTGGTTAATTTTGTTTCCCCAGTAGGCCACTCTCCTGAATGGGAACATAGAAGCACAAGTTCTATGTAGGTAGGTAGTATGTGTTATTTGATGGGCCTCACCCTCAGGTACACAAGGAACATGAAAGCACATCTGAATCCCTTAAAATTGAAATAAAGTGGGTTTTACTCTGAAGTGATGAGACCCACATCAGAAGCCCTAGCCTTGGGGCGCCTGGGTGACTCAGTTGGTTAAGTGGTCGACTTCGGCTCAGGTCATGATCTCGTAGTCTGTGAGTTTGAGCCCCGCGTCGGGCTCTGTGCTGACAGCTCAGAGCCTGGAGCCTGTTTCAGATTCTGTGTCTCCCTCTCTCTGACCCTCCCCTGTTCATGCTCTGTCTCTCCCTGTCTCAAAAATAAATAAAACATTAAAAAAATAAAAAAAAAAAAAGAAGCCCTAGCCTTCTGAGATAATTTTTACATTTCTTTAGAAAGCAGTTCCCTTCTGAGACTGGAAGGCAAATACACTTGTTATTACTATATGTATGCTATACAGGATGGTATAGGGGCCAATTATTGCCCATGTTGTTTTATGGACAGTTTTTAAATTAATTATCTTGACCATTATTCCACATACCACCCCTACTTTTCATACCTGCTAATGTCAGCTTGGAGCTATGATTGAGCTCTACCAGGAAGAATGCATTTGCACTGAAGCTTTCACTACCCTGGTTTGTCTATCAATATAATCTAGGGGCACCTGGGTGGCTCAGTTGGTTAAACGTCTGACTGTTGGTTTTGGCTCAGGCCATGATCTCACACTCTTTGAGTTTCAGCTCCACATGGGGCTCTGTGCTGTCAGCACATAGCCTGCTTGGGATTCTGTGTTTCCCTCTCTCTCTGCCCCTCCCCTGCTCACTCTCTCAAAATAAATAAATAAACATTAAAAAGTATATAATCTATCCGCTTTCTGCCTTCTAAAAACTCATCAACATCTTGGGTCTACTGATGGTTCATCCTCTGCCAGGGCTGTTACACATTTATTTCCTGTTTGTACTTCTGTATAGTCATTTCAAGAAGCTTCTCAATGCTCTTAAACTTGATGCCCAAAAGTGAATACAGTACCTCAGACAACATTTCACACTTTCTGAAGGAAAGATTGCATGAATGACCATTCAAATATAGGCATTTATAGCAGCTACTCTACCAGCTCAGCTGCCCCAGCATTTACACTGACCCTCTGTTGCCTCTATTTTGTGAGATCCTAAGCAGAGAACTACATTTTCTCTCTGGAGACCCCCCACTGCAGATACCTCTATGGTCCTTCTCTAATCTGCACGGGGGTTCTCTAAGCCTGCTATTCAACTATCATCCTAGGACTTCTTTTCACCCGCTTCCACGTTTCCTGGCTTCCTTATCTTCTTTCTTAGTTTACTTTCTTGGTTTGCTTGAGTATACACAATAGGAGCTTCCTAAGAGATTATACAGGATGAATACATTTTTTGAATCTTTATACATATGGATATTTCTTTATACTTGAATTTTATTAACAGTTTTACTAGATTTAGAATTATAGGCTGCAAACAATTTTCTGGCACACATTTGAAGGCATTAATATTTACCTTCTGCTGTTGCTGCTGAGGAGGCCAATGCTATTCTGGTTTTTGATCCTGGTATATGATCTTTTATTCCTCACTAGAAGCTTGTGGGATTTTCTTTTTTTGTAATTTATTATTTTTTTAAATTTAATTTCAAGTTAGTTAACACAAAGTGTAGTCTTGGTTTCAGAAGTAGAACCCAGTGATTTATCACTTCCATATGAGCACCCAGGGCTCATTCCAACAAGCGCCGTCCTCAATGCCCATCACCCATTTAGCCCATCTCCTACCCACCTCTCCTTCAGCAGCCCTCAGTTTGTTCTCTGTATTTAAGAGTCTCTTATGGTTTACCTCCCTGTTATCTTATTTTTCCTTCCTTTCCCCTATGTTCATCTATTGCATTTCTTAAATTCCACATATGAATGAAACTATATGATAATTGTCTTTCTCTGACTGGCTTATTTCACTTAGCATAATATGCTCTAGTTTCATCCATATTGTTGCAAATGGCAAGACATCATTCTTTCTGATCGCTAAGTAATATTCCATTCTATCTATCTATCTATCTATCTATCTATCTATCTATCTATCTATCTCTGTCTCTGTCTCTGTCTCTATCTCTATCTCTATCTACCACATTTTCTTTATTCATCAGTCAATGGACATTTGGGCTCTTCCCATAATTTGGAGATTTTATTTTTAATTTTATAATTTTTTGGTATGTGGTCAATCTGCCTTGTTAAGCAGGACTTCTCATGTGTTTTCATTTTGCCTTCCCAGGGAGGCAGCAAGTATAGCAGAAAGAGCATTGATTTTGAAAAGTTATGCCTAGATGGATAGATGAGATGATTAAATAAAATTACATATGTAAAACATCTGACACATATTGATGCACTGCCCCCTTTATACACTTGAGGGCTGCACCCAGATCTTATACATCCTTGTGATTCTCACAACATCTGGCACATACTGGGCACATGATAGATTTTCAATAACTACAAGTTGATGACTTAATGAGTCATAAACCTGTCTTTGCTGTTATTTTTCTGTAGGATTTTATTTATGATATTTATCTTTACTGTGTCTCAATTTGCATATTTGTCAAATGGACTTGCTTATTGTCATGGATGTAGTGAGGCTACAGTTAAGTGAATAATGAATATTCTAAAAAGTTAAAATCACTCTAACAGATGTCAAGTATTATGACTGACCTTCAGAGAGGTAAACAAGTAGGTGAAACTTCCTAGGCATATGGGAGACATCTTGTTTTGAAAACAAGCCCAGGCTAAATGACCTAACTTAGTGCCTAATGATAGATGTTCCTAATATAGTCAGCGGCATATTTGCCCATGTCACCTTCCTGAATTTTCAAATGTGACTGTCTTCCTCATTAAGAAACCAGGAAATGTCACTTTATTTCTACTGCTAAAAGCTATGGAGATAGTGGTAGAAAGAAAGATAGTGGATACTAGCTTCTGGTCTCAAAGCTGAATGAACTTTCCTAATTTTCTAAAACCCCATTTACTAAATCCAAAGGATTTAGGAAAAGAACTGCAGTATTTCCCATAATAAATAATGGAGAAGAGGCAGTTTATAATTCAGATATTAGTGAGAAATACACAGAAACAAAAGGCATTTTTGAATTTCGAGAGTCTAAGCAATAGAGTAAAAATAAAAAGTCATAGAATTAAGTACAGGCAGCACTGAAATTGCTCAGTCATGCAAAGAAATTGTATAAGTAAAGAAATCAATGTCTATATCTAACAAGAATAAGGACAACCTATATAGGATAGCAGGGAAATTAGTCTTCAGTTTAAACTTCTGTTATCAAAGCTATTATTATCTATCGAGTGCTTTTCCAATTTCATTTCTCAGCAGCAGGATCTTTATTTTTCAACTGGCATCTTACAGAACAGACAAATGTGAAGCTGTTCTTTTTGAAGTGAGAATATCAGAATGAGGGAGCCAGAACAAAACTCACTTGATCTCAATTCCCCCTGCAGCAGACTCCTCTAAGGAAACAGTCTGAAAATCATCAGTTTAAGTAAGGTGTTCTATTAGTTCAGGTAAAGTTTTATTATAGTATCCATGAGTAAAATAGGTTATGGGAAAATAAGTGTGTCAATTTCTAAAGCAGGGTTCTTGATCTGTTCCAGTACTATTAGTCAAAGCATCAAATCTTAAACAAAGTGTGATCATTCTAACAGGTATAAACTAGAGAACAGACTCCCTTGTCAATTGGCTCTATTCTTTTTTGCTTCTGACATTAGTAAATGGCATACTAAAACTGTTTGAGTCTTGCAAACAACTAAATTCCAAGTTGGAAATGCCAGCTGCTGCTATGGAAGGAAGAAAAACATGTCTACTTGTAAAGAAGTTGAAAAATGTCTTCAACTTACCCAGACCACAAGGACATTCAAGAGATGGTCCATGTGCGTCCGTTTAAAGGTAGACTTTCCACAGTTCTGCATTAATTTGGTGTCTGGTCCTAAGTGAAACAGAAGACCAGCTCTTAGAATCACTGAATACACTCAGAGGATTGAAATTGGATTGAAATATACCTTTATGACTACCTAATCAAACCTCTTGCCAAAGCCAGGGGATAAAGCCCTGGAGAAAGGCTCATACTTGGTGCCAATAACTCAAAAAATAAACATTTTGTTTCTAAGGATAATCACAACTATTTCTGCAAAGTGCACCAATCCTGATTCCTCTTTTTTTGGTACCTCAGAGAGTCTAGTTTTTTATAGATGAGTTAAGTCAGAATAGGAGCCACAAGCTTCTTCCTTTTTAAGTTTTTATTTTAATTCCAGTTAACATACAGTGTGATATTAGTTTCAGGTATACAATATAGTAATTCAATACTAGGAGCCACAAACTTCATTCTCATCATCATCTGGTTTATTTAGCTTAGAAAAGAGATTTTCTGATAAAGAGATCTCTACCTTCTTTTGAGGAAAACTACTGTTGGGCCAGGCTCTATTTCAAGTTTCTACTTGGGAAAGGAAGAATGGAAAAGGCAATGGCAGTGACTTCTGAGATGGAAGCCGGGGCTTTTCTGGGGCTGAGAGACAGAGATTGTATTTCCTCATGACAGGGCAGATAGTAAACAGAAGTAAAGAGCTTTTAGTGAATATTACTGACCAAAACATAAGCAGTTTAGAAGAAAGTATAAGTAGCAATTTCTCTGGCCTTTACCATCTGATTGTTATTTTTACATGTATTCTAATGAAGGAATTTCATTAATGTTTACACATGGGGGAACTAGAACTTCCCTGATAATGTAGGCAAACACTGAGAATGCAGGGCATAAGCTATGCCATTCTTTCTTCTCAAGCATTTCTTGAAGGGCTTGAAGGGATGAGAAGTTTGGCTCAGAGCCAGGCAGCTACATGGGGCAGAATCTTCCAAGGGTCCTTAGAAAGAATGACCTTACCACAAGTTTCAAGGAGGATGTGGAGATCACGGTTGAACCTGGGTATCATGTAGCGGGAAGAGCAACTAAATTCTGCACTGAATACCTCAAGATGCTCTTAAGTGGTTATCAGTTCTCTTCTGCTCTGAGTTTCCCAAAGCCCCAAAAGATTTTTTGCTACCATGTAAACCAAGAGTCAGAGGGAAACCTTAACTAAATTTGTGCTGGTTGGCAACCTCACTGCTATTACTGTAGGGAAAAAAACCTTTTGCTGAAAAATGAGCTTTTTATAAATGGCAATGTATAGGGGTAGCTGCTGAAGTACAGTGAAGAAAATAAGTGTACTTCAAATCTTTTGGGTTTGAGTCTAGTCAGCCTAGAAGCCACCATTATAGCTCAAGAACCAATGAAAAAAAGTTCTACTAAGGCCTCCCTGGATTCTTAGGCTTCTTTCTATGGCTTGGTTCCAATTATTTTCCACAGAAGTGAGGCATATAGGATCCTCATGTCTAGGAGTGAATTCTCTAGAAGGAGAGCTCTGAGTTGAATAGTATTCACTGTGGTAAATCTTCCTTGATGCTATCTTCAGTGTTCCCTATCTGCTTACTATGGTTGTTGTCATCAATTTCCATTGTTACCAAGTGCACAGGGTAGGTAGCACAGAAGCTTCTTCCTCCATTTTCCTGAACCACCAAGAATAACCCAAGAAAATCCCTCACTAAGCATAAGGGATTATAGTTCTAAATGACATCTCAAGAGGGGCCAATTCTTGGGGTGCTTTGGTGGCTCAGTCGGTTGAACGTCTGACTTCGGCCCAAGTCATGATCTTATAGCTCGTTAGTCTGAGACCCGCTTGGGCTCTGTTTTGACAGCTCAGAGCCTGGGGCCTGCTTCAGATTCTGTGTCTCTCTCTCTCTCTGTCCCTCCCCCACTCACTCTGTCTGTCTCTCTCTCTCAAAAATAAATAAAAACATTAAAAATTTTTATAAAAACAAGAGCGGTCAATTCTAATGATCCACACTGCTTTTTCTCTGCCATGAATCCCTCACATTTTATTTCATATTCTTCTCCATAATGAACACCGTGTGTATTCTCTCCTGGGAGTAATCCATATATATACTCTCTCCTTTCACATGTTCCCCTTTTACATGTTAATTCCATGTACACTCTTTCTATGTGTATACCTTCTCTTGTGTCCAGATATGATCAGAAAGACTTATAAATGTCCTGTGGTCTTGTAACATAAAGACTTCCTTTAACAAAGGCAGAGCTAATAACAATGGCAGCTCATTGCTTGGGGAAAAAAAAATTTTTTTTTTTTCCTAAGAAAAAAGGTTTTTTTCTTAAATCTTTCATCCATCTATCTACCTCCCTCCCTTTCTATCTGTCTCAAAGCCATAGTGTTCTGATATATCTCTGAGTCTCATATCTACAACTTAGAAACTGAATAAGCACAAATTGGTCATGAATGGAAGTCTGCTGTGACTCTAAGGAGACATACCAGTATAAATCACCAAGCCATAGCACCAATCTGTATTCCTGATGATGCAGCCTCGGAGTAGCAGCTTGTCATGGTCCAGGGTGAAGTCTTTTCCTTTATAAGTCAGTATTCCTGTGAATTTGTCCAACTTGTTATTGGGAGACTCACACGTCACTTTTCCTGAAGAAAAATGAAGGAGAAAGAGTCCTGGCTCTGTAATCTCAGGCCTTTCCTAACAGGACAGAAAGAGGCTTAACAAACAAGAGGAAAGAACATCCCTCTTTCAAAATACATACATCTTTTTCCTATCCTCTCTTAACTGCTGCCCATTGATTACCAGCTCCCTTTAGAAAGGCGGACAAAGGTTTCTGGGCATCAAAGAAGAGTAATTCTGTATGTGACATGGGTCATTCAGAGAGAGAAAAACCCACATGATAACTTATCACCATCAGTACTACCAGGTAATATGAGCTCTGAATCTGAAGAAATTAAAAAACTACTTAACTTAAAGCAAATCTAGCATTTTTCTCAAAATGAAATAATTTGGCTTTTTCTTGATTACTAAAATAGAATATGTCCTTTTTACAAAGGACATATACATATACAATACTAAATACATATACAATACTAAAAGCAGACAGGAGAAGGTAAAATTGCCTAGAGATAAGTGCTGTTAATCTTTTGAAGTACATCCTTCCAACTTTTTCTATACATGTACTCATAAACATATATGTTTCCAAAAATAAGCTTATGTTATATATACTATGCAGCCTACTATAATCGTTTTCTTTCACTTGTTAATATGTTGTGGATATTTTTTCCATGTGACTAAATACCAACTTGCATATTGTTCTTACTAAGTTATGTAGAATTCAATGTATGGATGTGCTATACTTTATTTAACTAGTCCTCTATGGATAAAAATGTGGGTGGGTGAGTGTACTTCCTAACTCACCATCAAAGGCAGAAAGCAGCTCCAGGTTATCTTCCAAATCACTGGTGACTGGGATGGCCTGCTTCACTTTCAGGTTGGTTTCACTATAGCAAAGGACACATAGTCACCAGAGCACAAGCCATACATACACCAGCAGCCTAAGTTGTCTTCTTCGGATTGCAGGAAATAGATATTGCCAATAGAGCTTGGGCTATAGGTCTGAGCTCTAAGAGTGACCCCCACTGTTCTCTCTCTAGGACAGTACTGAGGTAGATGGCTTCACAAGGAAGCTGAGCATTAGCCCACTCACTCCCCTATCTCTCTGCTCTCATTCCCTGCAATACACCAGTAATATTTTAACCAATCCAGGAAATCTTGCTGGTCAGGTGCTCTACATGAAGCTGAAGAGACATCACAAAACAACCTGAAGGTGGCACCTGCTCCCTTCAAGAATAAGGAGCAGGTCCTTTTAAGAAGCTTGCACATACTTCCAAGTAAACATACTCCTCACCTCATAAATATTTATAGGACCCATGAAGGAATCCCAATTAACCATTTGCTGATACAGGAATGCACAGAGACCGAAACAAAAATGGAAGCCACATTTCAGAAAGCTTGGGCACCAAGAGGAATAGTTGTAAGAATGCCACTGATACAAAACTCCACAGGACAAGCTCCTGAAGATGGCCTCTATCCTCCTAAGACCTTAGCTTTTGCACGGTAATGAATTTGTAATTTAAATCCTTTACATAATGTGGTATTTTATCAGTAAATAATTACCTCCATACTCATCCTCCCCACCCCCCAAACCTCCACTGGAAACCTTGGAACTCTATTCAGAAATTTTACAGTTCTGTTTACCTCTTTCCTGCTACTCAGCATTACTGAATACAGTGAGAGTGTCTCCAGTTTAGAGATGGAGAATACAGAGTTTATTCTGCACCCAGGGGATGCAAGATTGTTGCTGCTAAGAGCTCAGTTTTAGACTTGAAATCCCAAGGATCTGGCCTCCTATTTTCTCTTATCTGGATATATCTAGTATCTTTGGCACTTCCATCTGAGAATAAAATTCATTCCCTGCATCATTCTCTCCCTCGGTGAGAAATTCTCTAAGCTGGCTCAATGGTCTTAAAATGACCATCAGGAAAGAACACTTACCCATCAAGTTCTGCTGTTTCTATATACGTCAGACTGTAAGGCTCACTGCTAGAGAGTAATAGTATATCAGCCTATGGTCAGAAAAGTCAGAGAAGATAAGGAAAGCAGGAAGGCAGACTTTTAATATTACAGTGGCAAACAAAGCAATTACCCCAGAAACAGATATTCATCCTAAGAATTTTACAGATATTTGGTTTACACTCTTTGTCTAGGATCCACTGCTGCTACCACACTCACCCTCTCCTAAAGCTAGTCATTCTTTATCTGTAGCTATGGTGGGAGGCAGACAAAAACAAACTTCGTACAGGAGCCGTTCATCTCCAGATGCACAGTGAAGCAGACAGAGGTCATCAAAAGCAGTGGCAGCAGAAGAGCTGAGAGGGTTCCTCTGTACCCACTCAAGTCAAAAAGAAGAAACCACCATGCACAGAGGTACTCACCGTGACAGGCTGATTATTTCTTAGTTTTATTATATCTCCCACTTGAATATTCATCCATTTGTCCTCCTTTATCCTGTAAGAAAATGTGCCTTGAATGCCTGTTCTGAGAATTTCCCCATAGCCCTGCTTTGACAGTCAAGAAAAGAAATAAAAAGAAAAAAGTGGAGATGAAGTCAAGGCTTATAGAAGAACCAAAGTGGTTTGTGATGCATCCTTGCTATAATCAAGAAGGGGGCCCATTTCTCTTGACTTCAGGTTATAAGGATTTTCTAAAACTCTTTAAAATGCATATGTAGTCATATACACCCCTAATTATTCTTTAACTAAAAGTAATACATGCATATGGTAAAAAAAAAAATAGTTCAAATAATAAATAGGCATGTAAAAAGAAAAATTCTCTCTCCCCAGATTTTAGTTTTGCTTCTCAAGGTAGCAAATGCAAATTTTTGTATTTGTTTCTAGAAAATATCAATCCAAATGATACAACATATACATTTAAAAGTTATACACTAGAGGGGCATCTAGGTGGCTCAACTGGTTAGGCGACTGACTTCGGCTCAGGTCATGATCTCTCAGTTTGTGAGTTCAACCCCTGCGTTGGGCTCTGTGCTGACAGCTCAGAGCCTGGAGCCTACTTCAGATTCTGTTCTCCCCCTCTCTCTACCCCTCCCCTGCTCACACTCTGTGTCTCTCTGTCTCTCAATAATAATAAATAAACATTAAAAAATTAAAAAAAATAAATAAATACAAGTTATATACTAGAGGGGTGCCTGGGTGGCTCAGTTGGTTAAGGGTACCACTTCTGCCCAGGTCATGATCTCACAGTTTGGGAGTTCGAGCCTCAGATCAGGCTGACAGCTCAGAGTCTGGAGCCTGCTTTGGATTCTGTGTCTCCGGTTCTCTCTGCCCCTCCCCAACTCGTGCTCTGTCTCTCTCTCTCAAAATAAACATTAAAAAAAATTTTTTTAAGTTATACACTAAATACAGAATTTGCTGCACTTTGCATGTTTCATGTAATAACATATCTTGCAGAGTACTTATAGAAGATATGGCTCATTCTTTTTGATAGATAAAATGTATATCCTATCATATATGGTTGTACCAATATTATTTACTTATGTTAAAATTGGATTACTTTTGACCCCTCAAATCCTCACTTCCACAAAAGGCAGCTGGCAGTAGGAGCAGATTCTATAATACTACTGGCTCTTTCCCCTTCTGTTTTTTGTACCTCAATTTCCCCAATTGCATACAGCCCATAAATCCTTCCTTTCTGATAAAGAACGAAGCAAGATATACACAGTACCATAAGAATTTTGGAAATATGAGCTACCTCTTTGTAACAATTCTGTTATGCCAAGCACCCAAAGAGCTGGCAAAGAGAAGGCACACCTGAACGCCATTGTATGTTTCACCTTTGAATGAAGCCTTGTTATCTGCAAGCATGACACACATCACCACTTTGCCAGAGCACGGGTTTTCCCAGGACACCTTTACTGGGAAGATAACTTCTTTGAAAAGGGCCAAATTTCTTTTATTAAAAAAAAAAAGTCTTTTAATATAAATTCAGTTAGATAATCTTCTTCCACTTCCTGAGTTATATTTCTTTTTTAAAAAATATTTATTTTGAAAGAGAGAGAGAACACGCAAGTGTGAGCACGAGCAGGGTTGGGGCAGAGAGAGAGAGAGAGAATCCTGAGCAGGTTCTGTGCTATCAGCACAGAGCCTGTCTCGGGGCTCCATCTCACGAACTTTGAGATAATGAGCTGAAATCAGGGTCAGATGCTTAACAGACTGAGCCACCCAGGCACTCCCTCTGGGTTATATTTCTTTAAATCTTATTCCAAATTAAATTTTCTCTGTATGTTATAAATGTAAGTCCTTATTGTAAAACCATTATTTATATATCTTTGTATCTCCTTCTCTGTTTTTTTTTTTAATTAAAAAAATACATTTTTTACATTTTTTATTCATTTTTAAGAGACAGAGACAGAGCACGAGTTGGGGAGGGGCAGAGAGAGAGAAGGAGACACAGAATCTGAAGGAGGCTCTGGGCTCTGAGCTGTCAGGACAGAGCCTGACGTGGAGTCCAAACTCACAAACCATGAGATCATGACCTGAGCTGAAGTTGGTTAAGTGTCCAACTGAACCACCCAGATGCCCTTAAAATTGTTTTAAAAAATGTTTCTATTTATTTTTGAGACAGACAGACAGACAGCATGAGTGGGGGAGGGGCAGAGAGAGAGGAAGACCCAGAATTCGAAGCAAGCTCCAGGCTCTGAGCTGTCAGCACAAGTCCAACATGGGGCTTGAGCTCATGAGCTGCAAGATCATGACCTGAGCCAAAGTCAGATGCTTAACTGAATGAGCCACCTAGGCACCCACTTCCCTTGGTTTCAAGTGTCATCTTTATGCAGATAAAATATAATATGTTTACTTATTTTGTTACTAATTTTCAAACCTGCTATATAGTACTGAAGGGGAATAGCTACAAGAGTTGGAGAAAGACATCTGAATATCTGTTGTATTTTGCTTTACTTTGTTTTACTTTGCACTCTGTCAGCCGTCATTTTCACCAGTAAAACATGGCAAGAAGGGCTACAACATTCTGGCTTCTCCTGAAGAATTAAAAGCTTCTATTTTATGATACAAGGAGCTGTCAAACTATTACCAATTTGTTCCTGAACATTATAACAATCATGTGTCCCAGATTTAGAAGAGGGGAAGATATTCCTTTCTGATTTAAAATATTCAGTACTGTTGCACCATAAGCACATTTTTAATTTCCAGGCATTGCATTCTAACTTCTGGTTTAGAAAATATGATCAGAGGGGCACCTAGGTGGCTCAGTTGGTTAAGCATCTGACTCTTGATTTTGGGTTAGGTCATGATCTCACAGTTCCTAAGATTGAGCCCCTTGCATCAGGCTCTGTGCTGACAGCATGGAGCCTGCTTGGGATATTCTCTCTTTCTCTCCCCACCCCCTCCCCTGCTCATGCTCTCTCTCTCTCTCTCTCTCAAAACAAACAAACAAACAAACAAACAAACAAACAAACAAACAAACAAACCAAAAAATAGATCAGAGAGCTAGAGAAGGCAGTGTTTTGATTCCAGAAGAGATCATTCACATTATATTCTGTTTTATGTGAATGGTACCTCCTGAAGCTCTGTAACATACTGGTACTTTTCCTACTACAAACACTCATAAATGGTAGATATAATAAAGTGAACATTCTTTCCCAAAGCAAGGCTATGTTTACCACAAAGTAGAGCCAGGAAAAAAATTAAAAGGTCAGCATGTTCTGAAGTTCTTGCTCTGAGTGAGCGAAGGGATTGTCAATCTTAATGATTAGCAATTAGTTTTAATTTAGTCCACTAGAGGGATAGGGCATGAAGCCTTAGGATCTTGAGAGGCAGTGAGTTGGAACTAAGGACCCCTCATAAAGCTCTGAGAGGACAACAACATTAGGTAAAAGGGGGTCTAAAAAAAAATCAACCTACTGGCAAGAAAGTTTGTCTATCTTACTCTAGAAGGTTGGGGGTCAGAGAATAGAGGACTCTCCCCTAAGAATCTGTTAACATTGTGAGGTGTGGGATCCAAATTTACAATTCCTCAAAATTAGGTTTCAGCAGGTGATATCCTTGAGTTACTTGGCAGAAGCAAACACAAAACCCCTCAGAAACGGTACAACCTCAACCCAGGACATTTAGAATTCTCATAAAGAAAATTTTACCAACAATGTGCTTGTAGCCAAAGTTATTGAGAAATGAAAATGACAGAAATCACAACTTGCAAAACCAACTTTTTCAATAGCAGCTCTACTGAAAACCATGTCTTCTAGAAAAGACAAGCCACTTTCTGAAATACAGACTGTTTCAATAACCAGCTTCACTGAGTGAAAAAGTCTAACAAGGCCCTGCTTGTGACCTCCCATCCTAAAACCACTCTATGGAAAATTCTTTTCCAATAGTCTTTCGAAACCCAAGTGCTCAAACTACTTGGGGAGTTCATTTGATGAAATCCATTTGGTCAGTAACTCCCTAGCCTAGCAAATTTCTAATACACTCAGTTTTGTCTTTTCTTTTTATTTCTATTTACTTTCTTCCTTTCTTTAAAATTTTCTTTTTTCTTTTTATTGTTATTTTAATGTTTACTTATTTACTTTGAGAGAGAAAAAGAGAGCATGCAACATGCTCAGCCTGAAGCAGGACTCAATCTCAGGACGGAGAGACCATGACCTGAGCCAGTATCAAGAGTCAGATGCTTAACGGACTGAGTCACCCAGGTGCCCCTTAAATTTTCTTCTTAATCATAATTGTATTTTTTGGTGGCATCTTATGAGAGGCTTCAACAGACCAAAACACTTGAGGGAATAATCCACCATGAGTAAGAATTAGCAGCCTCAATAAATAACAGAATTAAATGCCCAAGAACTTCACATAATAGAATTATATGATTAAAACCATAGCTCCTGGGTATTCTGTAGGGCCACTGTGAAAAAGACTGGACTTCAATTTTGAATTCCTTCAAGTTTGTACTAATTTGCAGTCATGCTACTGCGCACACTCGTCATTTTTTCTTTTATACAACCTCTATTGGTTGAATTCTTCCCCATCCCTTAAGACCTAGCATAGACGTTACCTCCTCCAGAAAGTCTTCCTTGATTTCTTTAACTAGCTATGATCATTCATTTTTTATTAATTCCTATAACTTCTTGTGTCTCTTATGATAGTCTTCATATTTTGCTTTATATAGGAATTATGTCTGCCTCACTGCTTTCCTGCCAAAGGTAAATTGCTCAAATTTTGTAGGATATCATCAAATATAAACATTTACCTATTGACAACACTTTAGATAGCTATGACCAAACACCATAGTGATGGGGTCAAAACCAATACTTTCTTTAGATTGTTAACACAAGATGACCTGATCAAAGACTATTTAGTAGAATGGCCAATAAGGCATGTCAGAATCTACTGATGTTCTAAAGACAGATTTCTATCTCCATGTTCACCACTGCACTAATAATAATCATTTATATGTCATAAATTGTTAATGGCCTTAATATATATTATTTAATTTTCATTTTTGCCACAATCCTCTAAGGTAGAGAATATTATCTTCACTTTATAGATAGGAAATATGAGGCTGAGAGAGGTCTGAGGTCACATGGCAAATTCAGGGTATACTAGCTCTAGAAACAAATTCTTATGTTCAACCCTAGGTTCTTTTCACTGTCCTGAATTACCTTTCCAAAGCACTCAGCACATCAAGCTTTAGCAAGGACAACCTTAAGCCAGAGCTGGTCCTACCTAAACTGATTTCTCTACAACTTACCTGCCATTCATCAGCACCATTACAGAACGGTTGTTGACGTGATTGTCATTTTGGTGCCTTTTCTAAAATTACACAAGAAAATGTTCAGGAAATGGGAAAAGAGTAAATTGCATGTAGAAGCTTAATAGTTTAATATTTTGAAATATTACCCAATGTACTTCTTATTTATAATTTTTCTTTACCTCCCAAAGCCTTTCTACCATTAAAACCAGAGTAAGAGGCTGATTGTCTCAGAGAAGATGGGAAGAAGGTCAGAAAAAGAACCAAGGGAGAAGAAAGAGACAAAATCTTGGTTTTAAATATCAAAAGCCAAAGCCTGAGGGAATGAGAACAAACAATTTAGTCAGAAGTCACAGAGGAGAGAATGAAAAATGATGGACAGGACTAGAGTCTCACACACCTTGGTAGGAGCAGGGAAAGTTAAGAATTCTCAAACTTTCCCCCACCATAGTCAACATATAGAAGCTTCTACAGTAGATGCAATAAGGAAAGAGCAACAAAGATCTTCTATTCAAAGACCAAATAGAAGAGGGACCAATACAGAGCATGTACTGATGCTCACATGAATCTTCTACTTCCAATTGAGATTACTCCCTGGGAAAACGGCAGGACTATGAAAAGGGCAGAGAGAATCTTGAATTTGTCAGAATGCTTATCTTAAAGAAACTGAGTTCTAACCCAGAAGTAACTGGGTTATCCTGAATTGGCAAATCTAGCTTTCAGCTCTCAATTAAAAAGGTTCAGGATGGCGGGGTGGTAGTTGTGAGTTATACTGAGTTCAGTTATAGAGAAATAAAGTTACATTTTTTGCACATCTGAATTGTGACTAAAATTTCAACCACTACATGGCTAATTCTGGGTTTAAAAGAGTTGCAGAATTAGAAGTCTAAAGAAACATCCTGCTTGCAAAGTTTGGTCTAAAAATCTATTCTGGTGGGGCACCTGGGTGGCTCAGTCAGCTGAGCATCCGACTTTGGCTCAGGTCATGATCTCGCGTTTCCTGAGTTCAAGCCCCACATCGGGCTCTGTGCTGACAGCTCAGAGCCTGGAGCCTGCTTCGGATTCTGTGTCTCCCCCTCTCTCTGCCCCTCCCCTGCTTGTGCTCTCTCTCTGTCTCTCAAAAAATGAATAAATGTTAAAAAAAATTTAAAAATCCATTCTGGCAAAATCAGAAGGACTCTCTGAGGGAAGATGGAGGCAGGTCAACAGGTCTGACTTTCTAAATCCCACTAGCAGACCTGGTACTGGGGCGGTATGCTGACTATTTGATGTTGTAAGGAGCAAAGAGGATGCCAAGCAGCACTCGTTGGAAGCCAGTTTTTCCCTGCAAGGCCAGGAAAGGAGTTGGCCTCTGTTTATGTTGTGAAGTGCTCTAAAACCAGAGAGTTCCTAGCTGAGCATCCCTGACAGAAGTGAAAACTGGAAAGGGAAATAGGGAGAGCTAGAGAGGAGAAGGGGAATGTGGAAAGGGGAGAAGAAAAATAAGAACAGGGCAATGAGGGAGGAGTGGACAGGGAGGAAGGGAAGAGGAATATAAAACTTGGAGAAGGAGGAATGGAGGAAGAAAGATGAGAGCAAACTCAGAGAAAGCAAAGTGAAGGAAGAGGGGGGTTATTAAAAAGGAAATGGAAGGAAGCCCCGAAAAGGGGCTAAATGGTGGCACTGGAAGACAGAGAAAGGCCTTGCATTGCCCCTTTCTGGCCATGCATAGACTATCAATCTTGAGGCTAAGGGAATTACATTTTCTTCTGGGATGGTTAAGGAAGCAGGGAAAGGAAACATCTCTTTTAATTCAGTGCTTCTTCCTAGCACTGGGTAGTTCTGGGAAGTCCCTTTTGACCCCCCAGCCAGACTAGGTCAGTGAAACACTAGAGGCCCAGGAAGCCACTTCACCATGTCATCGATGGCATCCTTCACTGCTGTTATGGACAACACCACCATCAGGGGGATCACAGTTGTGTACCATGCCAAGGAGGAGATCTGGGGAATCAACTGTGAGAGGGAAGGAGGGAGAAACTTAGGTTAGAAAGCTTAAAGGACAGTGTATTTCACCTCAGCACCACCCCCACCACTTTCACCTCCACAGGTTCATAATGATTTCAACTATCATAGTTGTTTTCCACTGTTGTGGAAATATAAGTAATATAATATAGGAGTAAATATAAATAAACAACTCCCAAGAAAGGATGAAAGAAGAGGATATGGTAAGTTGCCACCCATCTGTACTGAACTTCACTACTTTTGTCTTGATGGCAAAGGGCTATTTCTCCTCTGATAATGAAGGTTCTGGCAAGGAGCTGTAGGGGCTGGGAGATAAAAGTGGACATCGGAAAACCATATCCCATCCCTCAGCACAAGGGGAAGTGAGAAAATCTGTCCCTCTCTCCTAATTTGGGGGGACCCTGCCCTGCTTCCTTGCCCTGTGCTTGTATTCTTATGTTCTAAATCATTCTCTTTTCTCAGAATTCCTCTCTGTTAGCTTTCTGTCAGGGAGGCTGGGACAACAAATGAGGAATGGGGTTGTAACTATGGTTGGGGTAAAGAGTCTGTGGCCCGCTGGGTCAAGCTGAAGTGTGGCCATGCAGCCATGATGAGGGAGCTCCCCTTCCTTGGGATTCAATGAACTTGTCCTACTCTATAGGACCAGCCTGACATTCCAGCCCATTCATTTGCTAGTTATCCAAAGAGACATTTCTCAGTTTAGGGAGGGGAAGAACTGATTACACAACCAGGCCCCAGAGATACTGATAAAATGCTCTGTGGAAAAGGCCCCCAAAGTCAATACCTGGAGGAACAGCAAAACGAGGAAATATGCATTTGCAAGTCTCTGGAATTGTTCAAATAGGTTTAGGGGCAAGAAGTTAAAGACATTATATCTTGAGGTCTTGATGGTATTGTTCTGCAAGTAAAAGAAAACAAGTGCAATTAGAGGAACAAAAGACTCCACCTCCTTATCTTAACAAAAAAGACCAAAACCACTCCTTGAAACAGGAAAAAGCCATAGTTCCTCCACCATGGGGTGAGTGGGAAGGGGGGAAGAAGTGTTTGTCCCCTACTTTTCTTTGAGACCTAGAGAATGCAAAGAAGGCAAGGCTGATCAATATGGGATTATTCTGAGGCACAGAATTCTTTCTTTGTGGATGCTATTAATAATGATAATAAAATCAACAATAAAACTTACATTTATTGAATATTTACTACATGCAAGGCACTATTCTAAGCATTTTATGTGTAGCAGTTTATTTAATCCTCATAACAACCCTCTGAGGAGAGTACTACATGATCACATTTTTGAGGATGAGGAAATTGAGGCACTGAGGTGAAGTTATTTGCCCAAGACCACATAGTTAGTTGCCGAGTTGGGACTATGCTGTCTCCTGAATCCCATAGACATCCAAATGCCTTCCTTTCATAGAATCAGAGATCCTTTAGTGTCATCTTATGGGTGACTCTCTGGTCCTCCTTAGCCCTAAAAAGCAAGTCTGCCATTTGTATAGAGCTCTCTAATGAAGTTTTTCTAAGCCTGGCGAACTCAGTTTGGTGTGCTTTTACATATTGCTTTCAATGCTGAAGGATGTCAGATGCCAAAAGCAAATTACTCTTTCAACCTTAGCCCGCTGGAGGTTCCTACAGTGGTCCCTATGGGAAGACACTTGCCTTTTACTTGTCCTGAGAGAGTCTGAATAGTTGTGGTTTATATGATTTTGCTGTGTGAAAATGAGAACTTGCTCTCTTCTCAATCCTGATCTCAGGATGTTGACAGGACCATCTTACTTTCTACCTTTGTGTCTTCAATCATGTGACTTAAGATGTTAGAACTTGAATATAATAGCTCAAGAAAAGCAAAAGAATGAGACCAAACAATTTCCTAAGGATAGGGCTTCTCCCTACCTCCTCCATCTATAAGGCCAAAACAAAAGGAAAACCCACATGCAGTCGTGAAGTACAGATATTGCTCAAGTATGAAGAATCTTGCTGGAATCTGCCTTGGGAAAGCACCAGAGGCCTTCTCTTGGAGAATTAAAACCATTTAGTCCTAAGGTCAAAACTTGACCAGCAAGCCTAGATCCATTATTCAGTCAAGACTCACCCATGTATTTCCCTAGGGAAGAGAAGTTTGTCATAGAGCTTAGGAGTTTAGAGATCTTAGTTAGAAACTAAGATTTCTTTGGTGTTTTCTCCATAATTTTCTAGTTAATAATCAGTCAAACACTATAGATTTCTCAAGGCTTGCTCTGTTTATAGCCCTATTCTGGGCTCTACTAGTGGAGGCTGAAAAAATTAAAGATCTATCCCAGAGAAGCTCATAGGTCTGTCTTGAATGAAGTTCTAATTAAATGATCGCTATCAGCCTTTCTAACCCTGAGAATATGCTATTCTAACATGGAAAAAGTTTTCTTTGATCATGAAATACTCGGACTTTCTCAGTGTCTATGTCCAGATGGTTCTGATACTTGGAACCGAAGATCTTTTGATCTTTTGCCTTGCTGTAGCAGCTGGCCTTCACTACCGATTTTCCATTTGATTTTATAGCTGATTAATGTATTTAGGTTTCTACTCACTTTGTAGCACTTGTTTAGCAAACAAAGACAAAAGCCTTGCTGATTCTGTCTCAAGACAGAAATATCAGTACTTCTTTACTAACTTGGTAACTAGAGTATTTTGCTCTACTTTTAAATGCCAGGCCAGAAGTGGTATCTAAAGAATGTAGAACATCTGCTTACCTATGAGTTTCTTCAGTGTTTTGTTTTGTTTTGTTTTGTTTTGTTTTTTGTCAGATGTGATAAAATTTAAGCATAACAGAGGTGGTAGATTTTGGTTTGGGCTATTTGGGCAGTGAAACCTGCCTGTTGGCTAAATGGGGGAATAGATAACATAAGGCCAAAGCCATAATGGGGATCAGTAGTTGAGGGTTGAGGAGAGGAAAAGGAGTAGGAATGGAAGAGAGTAGAAAAATAGGAGAAAAATGAGCAATGGGCCGTGGAAATGAAATGGTTGTTAAATATATAAGAATAGGTCAGATCTGCTTATTAATTCAGCATATATGTATCAAATGCCATTATGTGCCAAATATTGCGATGCAAACTGTGGATGCAGAGATGAATGAGACTTATATCCTTTCTTCAAGGGGCTATAGTTTCTTGGACAAAGAGAGTTAACATTATTCACAGGTATATCTAACTCCCATAACCACCATGTAAGGTCAACATTATCAGGCCCTTTTCATAGAGGGAACTCAAGATCAGAGAAGGTAAAAAAAAAAACATGCCTAAAAATGCAAGGTTAGTAAGGAGTACAGCTGTGCTCAAAAGCAGGTCTGTCTGATGCCAAAACCTAGCTTCACTGCTCTATAGTGCCTCTTATACATGCCTAGAAGGTAGAAAGGGGGGAAATCTGCTTCCATGGCCATACTCTGAACACTGTTATTATCCAGAACCTAACTCAGAAATCATAAACTAAAAACATTGCTTATATAACTGTAAATATCTAGAAACAATCCAAATGTCAATTTGTAAGAAACTGGTAACCTAAACTATGCTAAATCTGCATAGGAAATACTACGCAGGTGAAAAAAGAAAAAAAGGAAAAAGCTATTATGAAAGCATCTTGACAACTTAGGGTTCAGAATAGTGTAAGAAAGGGGCACCTGGGTGGCTCAGTTGGTTAAGTGACCAACTTCGGCTCAGGTCATGATCTCGTGGTTTGTGAGTTTGAGCCCTGCATCGGGCTCTGTGCTGACAGCTCAAAGCCTGGAGCCTGCTTCAGATTCTGTGACTGTCTCTCTCTCCCTGCCCCTTTCCTGCTCATGCTCTTTCTCTCTCAAAAATAAATAAACGTTAAAAAAAATAGTGTAAGAAAGTGGATTTGCTTTATTTACACAAAGCACTGAATTCCTAAGAAAGTAATAAAAGTGATTCCCTATAGGGGGCAGATGTGGGCAAGGATAGGTGCTGGTGTATGAATTTTAAATACATAACTTTTATGAGCTATTCATAAATAAATAAGTGAAACATGAACAGTCCAATAAAAAATGGGCAAAGATCATTAACAGGTAGTTTCCATAAAAAGAAATTAAAAAGGTTAATTAACATGAAAAGATTATTGAACTCACTCGAAATTAAGGAAAGATAGATAACAAAATGTTTTTTCATTCAAGAGCCTGGCAAAGATGAAAAAGATTGATAATACCTAGTTGGGCAGGAATATGGAAAAACAAGCAGTCTCTACTGTAGGTAGAAATATAAATGGATATAATCTTTTCAGAGAGAAGTCTGACATTGTGCATCACAATTTTTACTGTGTTTTCTTTTGGTCCAGCCAACTCACTTCTAGGAAATTCTCGTAAGATATATTCATATAAATGTGCCAAAATATACGTAAATGGTGTTCATTCAGATAAATGGTTTGCCATTTATCATAGCAAAACACTGGAGACTATTTTTTGTTTTTTTGGAGGGGGCACCTGGCTATGAATGGAAACATTTTATTTTAAGGTTTATTTATTTTTAAGAGAGAGACAGAGAGAGAGAGAGACACAATCTGAAGCTGGCTTCCGGCTCTAAGCTGTCAGCACAGAGCCTGATGGAGGGCTCGAACTCATGAACCATGAGATCATGACCTGAGCTGAAGACAGATACCTAACTGACTGAGCCACCCAGGCGCCCCTGAATGGAAACATTTTTAATGTTCATCAATAGGAGACTGGTTAAGCAAATTAAGGTATATTGATAAGAGTGGAAAACCATGCCACTATTAAATGTATTGGGTAGATCTATATGTATTGTCATAGATAGATGGGTAAGTGGAAAATAAAGTTGAACTATGGTTTCATTTGTGTAAGAAGCAACTATAGCATCTCTTTGCTAGAAGTGACATATGAAACCCCAAATCTGAGATCTATTCTCTCCTGAGCCTGGGTCATTAGAACTAATTTTGGTTGTTCTAAGACCTCACTGTACCAGCCCTTGTTGTATAGGAGTTCGAAAGTAGAATCTATGCTGTAGGATCTACATCTACAACAAATTCATGCCCCACTCACAAAGTGGAATATTAGAGAATACCAGCCCCCTTCTGAAGTAACTGGAGGCCCGATACTCACAGGATATCCAAACCTAGTATTGAATTCTCTGTTGTTGGCTTGCAGATATCTCTCTTGTTCTGAAAGAGAAGAGAGAAATGATAAGGATAGCCCTCTAAAGATCAGCCTGGGATGCTGACCACCAGTGAAGACTTCACTAAATCTTCACACTTTCTCACTGAGGATTATGTCTACAAATGGGATTTTCCTGGGGTGTCTGGGTGGCTCAGTCAGTTGAGTGTCTGACTTTGGCTCAGGGCATGGTCTCAAGTTCGTAAGTTTAAGCCCTGCATCAGGTTCACTGTTGTCAGTGCAGAGCCTGCTTCAGATCCTCTGTCCTTCTCTGCTCCCCGCCCCATCAAAAATAAATACACATTAAAAAAATTCAAGGGGATTTTCTTTCTATTTGAAGAATCAAGAAATACAATAAAAATAAAAATCCTTAAGTGTTAAAGTTTTCTGGAGGCAAAATGACAACAAACTTTTGAGGACTTTTCCACCATGAATGCCTCTAGTAATTCTAGATTTTTTCTCCACAGACAATAGGATGGCCTGTACCAACATCACTGCTAAAGACAGAAACTCAGCCCTCTCTTATCAGTCAGTTCCAGCACCTTATTTTAAGGTATCTGAAGTTCTTCCCAAGGCAGTTTTACCTAAACTTGCTAATGAAATTTAAATCAATAAATTATTAATGAGCATCTATTGCACACAGGCCAGTGTGTCTGAAGCTGTGAGGGGATAAAAAGATGAGTAAGACACGGTCCCTGACTTTCAAGGGACCTGAAGTTTAGTGGGAGTGAGACTGATAACTACAACACATGCCAAAATCATCATATCAACATACAGAGGTGTTACGCACTATTTCAAATTGTGAGCCCATTATTGTGTTATGAAAACTCTTCAGATAGATTTTATTAATAGATATTTTTTGTCCTGAGTGAAACATTCCAATAGTCTCTTCAATTCTGCATTAGTTCAATAAGCATTTACTAAGTTCTTGCCAGGTGTCAGGCTTCATGCTAGGTCCTAGGGTTACATTATTCCTGATCATACTGGGATTCCTATTCCTAAAGGGGGAAGACAAACATTAAAAAAAATTCAATCTAATGTAAAAGCAGTGATATAGGTAAGAATAGGGTGTTGCGGTGCACAGAAGAGAAGAAAGTCAAGGAAAGTAGGATACGGAAGTGTTTCTAGAGGAGAAAATATCTTAAGTATTTAAATGAATATGGTATGAGTGTTTCCCAATTTTCTTGAGCTTGAATGGTATATATACCAACGTTTATTTATTTTTGGGACAGAGAGAGACAGAGCATGAACGGGGGAGGGGCAGAAAGAGAGGGAGACACAGAATCAGAAACAGGCTCCAGGCTCTGAGCCATCAGCCCAGAGCCTGACGCGGGGCTCGAACTCACGGACCGTGAGATCGTGACCTGGCTGAAGTCGGACGCTTAACCGACTGCGCCACCCAGGCGCCCCGAATGGTATATATACCAAACAACCCAGAATTTGGCCTGAAGAGGTGACACTGCTGCTAAGCTTTCTACACTTAGTGCTCCTAGAAATTCCCAGACTGTTTCCACAGAATTTGTCTCCTCAGAGAGTGGGTTCTAGCAACCCATCTGCTTCCGAATTATACTGAGTATCTATTTTCTTCCAGCCCTCTAATGTCTTTGACTCATGGCTTCCAAAATTACAAAGAAATTTCCTTCTTTGGTTCTCAAAGATTCTTCCTCCAGGCTAGAGACTCCTACCTGACCTTGCATTCACTCACCTCATCCTTTAATAGAAGTCTCTGGCTCCAGGTCCTAGAAACTTAACACTGTAACTATTAAATTTTTTTTTTTTTTGGAGATATAACTCACATAAAATTCACCACCTTAAATTTTACAATACAGTGGTTTTTAGTATATTGATGAGGCTATGCAATCATCACCACTAATTCCAGAACATTTTCATCACCCCCAAAAGGCCCTCCCAACCCATACTTCTAAGTCCTTCATTTCCCCAGTCCCTGGCAAACACTAATCTACTTTCTATCTCTAGGGATTTTCCTATTCTGGATATTTCATATAAATAGAATAATATGTGGTCTACTGTGACTGGTTTCTTTCATTCAGCATAATATTTTCAAAGTTCATTCACATTACAGCATGTATTACTATCTCATTCTTTTTCATGACTGAATAATATTCTATTCTATGGACATGCTGCATTTATTTATCCATCATAAATATCTGGGTTTTTTCCATCTTTTGGCTATTATGAATAAAGCTGTTATGAACATTTATTTGTGTACAAGTTTTTGTGTGGACGTTTTCATGTCTTTTGGATATATACATGGGAGTACAATTTCTGAGTCATATGGTAATTCTATGTTTAACTTTTTGAGAAACTGCAAAATGGTTTTTCACAGTAGCTGCACTATTTTACATTCCCACTCACAACATAGGAAAGTTATAATTTCTCCACATCGTCACCAATGCTTGTTATTGACTTCTTTTTTTTTTAACTATCTGAATGGACATGAAGTAATATCTCACTGTGGTTTATTTTATTTTATTTTAGACAGAGAGAAAGAGAGAGAGCATGAGCAGGGGAGGGGCAGAGAGAGAGAGGGATAGGGAGAATCTTAAGCAGGCTCCACACTCAGCCACCCTGGGATCATGACCTGAGCTGAAATCAAGAGTCGAACGCTCAACCAACTGAGCCATACAGGCACTCCTCATTGTGCTTTTGATTTTCATTTCCCTAGACTAATGATGAAGTTGAGTATGTTTTCATGTGCTTACTGAACATTTATATATTTTCTTTGGAGAAATGTCTGTTCAGATTCTTTGCCCATTTTTAAACTGGGTTGTCTTTAATAACTCTTAACTGAGTTATAAAAGTTCTTTACATATTCTGCATAGAAGTCACTTATTACATATACAATTTGCAAATATTTTCTCCTACTCTGGTTTTAAATGCCACTTTTAGGGGAGTACCTGGGTGGCTCAGTCAGTTAAGTGACTGACTTCAGCTCAGGTCATGATCTCTTGGGTGTGTGAGCCCCATGCCAGACAGGCTCTGTGCTGACAGCTCAGAGCCTGGAGCCTACTTTGGATTCTATGTCTCCCTTTCTCTCTGCTCCTCCCCTGCTCACACACTCTCTCTCTCCTTCAAAAATAAGCATTCCATAAATAAATAAATAAATAAATAAATAAATAAATAAATAAATATGCCATTTTTACAATGTACTACATTCTAACATATTGAATGTGATTCCAGGTTTTCTATCATGTTCTACTGTTCTACCCATCTTTTAAATTATGTAACTTTTAATACAGGATAGTAAGTCTTCTATTTTTACTTTTTAAATGTTTATTTTTGAGAGAGAGAGAGAGCCGGAGAGGGGCAGAGAGAGAGGGAGACAGAGGATCTGAAGTGGGCTCTGCACTGACAGCAGAGAGCCTAATGCGGGGTTCGAACTCATGAACCATGAGATCATGACCTGAGCTGAAGCCAGACGCTTAACTGACTGAGCCACCCAGGTTCTCCACAGGTCTTCTTTTTTAAAGTCTTCTTGGCTATTCTTGTCTATTTTCTCTTCTGGATAAACTTCAGAATAATTTTGTCCAGGTCCCTCAAAACTGGAGTTTTGATTAGAGACAAAGACAGAAAATTGTATTCACCAGAATTCTGGGGATGAATGAAAGTGGGCTATCAGATGTGGCAGAGCTACCCCCATGTGAAAAACAGTCAGGTCTGGGAAACGACACTGCTATTTCTCAGGAGGCTAAGATCATAGACTTTTTTTTTTTTTTAAGTTTTTATTTTAATTCCAGTTAGTTAACATACAGTGTTATATTAGTTTCAGGTATACAATATGCTGATTCAGCACTTCCATACATCACCCCCTACTCTTCACAAGTGCACTCCTGAATCCCATCATCTATTTAACCCATCCCTCTAATCACTTCCCCTCTGGTAACCATCAGTTTGTTCTCTATAGTTAAGAGTCTGTTGCCTGGGGTCTCTCTCTTTTTCCCTTTGCTCCTTTGTTTCTTAAATTCCACATATAAGTGAAGTCATATGGTACTTGCCTATCTCTGACTGCCTTATTTCACTTAGCATCTCTAGCTCCATCCATGTTGTTGCAAATGACAAGATTTCATTCTTTTTTTTTTTATAGCTGATTAATATTCCTGTGTGTGTGTGTGTGTGTGTGTGTGTGTGTGTGTGTGTGTGTGTGTGTATTGCATCTTTCTTATCCATTCACCAACTGATGGACACTTGGGCTGCTTCCATATTTTTGGATATTGTAGATAATGCTATAAATACAGGGGTACATGTATCCTTTTGGATTAGTATTTTTGTATTCTTTGGGTACTCAATAGTGGAATTGCTGGATTGTAGGGTAGCTCTATTTTTAACTTTGAGGAAAAGTTTTCCGTACTGTTTTCCAGAGTGACTGCAATGGATTGCATTCCTACCAACAGTGCACAAGGATTCCTTTTCTCCATATCCTCACCAATACCTGTTGTTTAGAACAGACTTTTGAAAAATAGCTGAGGAGACAGCCAATGATAAGACAAGGACTCTTATGGTTCTTCATGTAATTTCCTCTGTTCCTCCTTTAGTCATCAGCAGAAATTACCAAACAACATGAAGTCATAACATGAATAAAATTTAAAAAAAATTTTTAATGTTTATTTTTCTGAGAGAGAGAGAGACACACACAGACAGAGAGAGAGAGAGACAGAGAGACAGAGAGTGAGACAGAAAGTGTGAGTTGGGGAAAGGCAGAGAAAGAGGGAGACATAGAATCCAAAGCAGGCTCCAGGCTCTGATCTGTCAGCACAGAGCCCGACGTGGGGCTTGAACCCACAAACCATGAGATCACGCCTGAGCCGAAGTTGACACCCAACCAACTGAGCCACCAGGCGCCCCACATGAATAAAATTTCTTATAGAAAATACCTAAGGGGCCAAAGTCTGCACATTGGGCAGTGCAAAAATACAGATTTATGAGGAAGTTCAGGGATTTACATAAATTATGGGAAAGGTGAAACTGGGATGTTTAGCTGCTTTTGCCCTAGGATATGAGAGATTATACAGATTAACTGGGATGAATTGACATTTTTTTTTTATTTTTTATTTTTTTCAACGTTTATTCATTTTTGGGACAGAGAGAGACAGAGCATGAATGGGGGAGGGGCAGAGAGAGAGGGAGACACAGAATCAGAAACAGGCTCCAGGCTCTGAGCCATCAGCCCAGAGCCCGACGCGGGGCTCGAACTCACGGACCGCGAGATCGTGACCTGGCTGAAGCCGGACGCTTAACCGACTGTGCCACCCAGGCGCCCCTGAATTGACATTTTTGCACTATTAGTCCCCCACTCAGTGACACACTATATATCCCTGTGAGGAAGAGAGTTGTTGGTGTACCCCTGGGAAGCTGCTCTTCTATGCATTGTGATCATACCTGTATAGTTACCTTGCTAGCAATGCATATGAGTCTTCCCTGGGCTAGGTTTACCATCTTTCTATGCACCTTCTGGTATGTTCTACTCAACTAGTGCAATTCTTTCTCATTATTTCATTCCAATGATTACAAGGATTATGTGAATAAAGATGGGAGAAGTTGAAACGGAACTGATAGGACCTTTTGCTGTGCCTTGTTTTGGCTAGTTAGTGGCTTATTTACAACTTTGTGATATAAGACTTTCAGCTAACCATTGTAGCTTAGGTTATCCAAAAAAGTAGAACATGTATGGCTTAGATAATTTAGCTGCATATAGGATTTAGAGCTGCTGGTTGGTCTATACTATTTGTGCAGGGACATTTTCAGTGGCCCAGATAACTGCCCGATTAGGGCAGAGTACCAGGACAGCATTGGTGTTTCTACTAGTGTTGAGGTTATCCAATCCCTGAGTAGGCTAATCTTCTACTGTGTTCATAATCAGCTCAGGCAATGATAAGTAAAATCAGTCTTTCCCATGCCATGTGCCCTTCTAATCATATCCAAAAGACCCAGCACAGTCTCTCTGTTTATTAAAATATATTTTATAAGTCTTGGGGCACCTGGGTGGCTCAGTAAGTTAAGCGTCTGGCTTCGGCTTTGGTCATGATCTTGTGGTTTGTGGGTCTGAGCCCCACATCAGGCTCTGTGCTGACAGTATGGAGCCTAGTTGAGATTCTTTCTTTCTCTTTCCCTCTCCCTCTTCCTCTCTCTCTCCCTCAAAATGAATAAATAAGTGTTAAAAAAAGAAATGTTTAAAAAATATTTTATAACTCTTGATAAAGTTCTATTCTAATATTTTCTTATTGAATTTTGTATTTCTTATTAAATTTAATCCTAGATATTACTAATTATGTTTAACTTACTAAAGGTCTAACAGGTTTTTCCAGCAACTCATCTGGCTGCAGTAAGCTATTTTCTCTAAGCCCACCAAACCCTAAGAGATACATGGAGTCCAGGCTCTGCACAGAAATTTAATACATACCTCCCTCTTTGAGTTTGAGAGTAAAGTAAAGCAGGGGCACCTAGGTGGCTCAGTCGGTTAAGGATCCAACTCTTGATTTCAGCTCAGGTCATGATCTCACGCTTTATGACTTTGAACCCCACTTTAGGCTGCATGCTAATAGCATGGACCCTGCTTGAGATTTCCTCTCTCCCTCTCTACCTCTCCCCCACTCACTCACACGTGCGCACATGCATGCATGCATGCTCTCTCTCAAAATAAATAAAATTAAAAAGCGAAAAAAGAGTCGAGTAAAAGAGGTAGATCCCAAAGTTCAGAGCCTAAGCTGGTGGAGACAGACTGAAACTCCATATTGGGGGCAGGATTAACCTTTACATAGTTCTGGCTCGTTGATACCGGATCTTCCATGAAATAAGAGAAAGAAGAAAAGAAAGGAAGATTTCCATCAGGAAAGGAAGAGGAATTGAGGGCTAGAAAGTCAGATTTCATAAGACACCACTAAAAAAGGAAAAGCAGGAATGATGAGAAAAGTGGTTTAAAACATCAGTTGGCACAACCATCTAGGAGAAGAAATTCAAAGTCTGAGAGAGATAGAAGACAAGCTGAAGGAAAGAAAGTCATCTTTGAGATAATAAAGGCAGGAAGACAGTTATCAGACTGATTAATAAAAGATTAATTCAAGATTCTCTAGGGCTTGTGAATACCATTGAGAAAAGACGGGGATGACTAAGTGTTTTCCCCGTTACTTGTTAAGTCAAAGTTCATTTCTGTTTGGCTGAAACAAGAGTGACAAAATGTGAATTATGGATGAGAGGTTAGAACTACAGAAGACTGGAAATTAGCTTAGACAAGGAAAGTCTAAGAGACAGTCTCATTAAAGAGGTTCTGGCTATGGAATTCAAGGAGACAAACACCTAGCTGGACCTCTGGTAACTGGAAAATGTGTCTATCTTTGGTAACTAAAGAGTTAGTTTACAGTCTGTGGATTGAAGGCCTAGTTTCAAAAGGACATGTGCTGGACTGTAGGTGGTAAAATAATTGAACTGAAAGGGCCAGAATACTGGTGAAGCCAGGCCACTTGGTATTATAAAATGTGCAGTGGACCTAGAGTTTAAAACTATGGCAGCCTCCAACAGGGGTTAATGACATGAGCAACTGAGGCTGCCAGGGTTCAAATCTCAATCCTCCACTTACCAGCTATGTAGCCTTGAGGAAGTTACTTAACCTTTCTGAGACTCATTTTTTTAGTCTGTAAAATAGAAATGATAATAATACCTACTCATAAGGTTACTGTGAGGATTAATAAGGAATACAAAGCATTGTTTTAGAACAATTCTTGATATATAAAAATGCTTAGAAAAATTTGGCTATTCTAGACTGGGCTTTGTGACTAAATTGTTAAGTGACTTAGGGCAAGTCACTTTCTACTTCTGGGTTTCAGTTTCCTCATGTAAAATGGGGTAATAAAATCTTACCTAAAATGCTAATGTGTGGGTTAAATGAGAGGGAAACTATAAAGTGCCTATATAATTTCTGACACATCAAGAGCGCTCATTAAATGATATTTTTTTGTCCTTTATCTTATGCTATGTCAAGGAGATTCCATAACCATCACTGATACAGTTGTCTGTGCCTAATGGATTTTGAACTTTCAGCTATCTCCTGTGGATGTACAAAGCTAATCTAGCCAGTAGAGAAAGCCACAGTCCAGTGAGGGGAACTCTACTCAGTCCTTTGGTGGGATGGTAGTAGAAGAGAAGTGTCAAAATAGAAGCAGCCTCCGTCTTAATGTTTTGATTCAAATGCCAGGGTGATAAACTTAGCTCTTATGCAATCTTGATGTAATCCAATCTCAGGTTTTAGGTGGTTAAAGCTACAGAAGATTACAGATTAGCCCAGACAAGGAAGTGGCAGAAACTAAAAAGGAAAATGAGCTCTATAAGAGACAACTAGAGAAAGAGGCACACTGAAAAGAAAGTAACCAGCAGGAAAAAGGAGGAAGGGAGAAAAAGAAAGGAAGGCCAGTTGGCCAGGTGGCAATCAGGTTTAGGATGATCTCAGCAAATATCTCCTTGCTCACAGTGAGAACTCAATCACAAATGGAATTTTCCAGCTAAGAGGAACAGTGAGATGATCTTTAGCAGTACAAGTCTCATAGATTAGTTACGTGCTCTCTCCTTACACTGCCAGACTCCTAAATCATTTAAGCCCAAGTGCTAGTGGGAGAAACTCAGCAATGACCCCTTATTGTCATTCTAGATCAATAGGCCTAGGTGATTTCACCCAAGTAACCTAATGTACGTAGCTGAAATTTTCCCATCTCTAAAAAAGAAGTAAGGATAGCTGCCAGGTGAAGGATAATTGGCCAATTTCTGTAATTTCTGGTCAGATTAGTTGGAGTCAGTTTACTTTAGGAAAACTCGTATTTCTTAGATTTCAAATGATCACAATTTATCCTACTGTACTCAAATAGCATAATTTGAAACATTATATAGCTACCAGTAAATTTAGCTAACCATATGACTTCCAGTCTTGGCTACACACAAAAATTTTTATACTTCCTCTCTCCAGACTGCATCTCTTAGATATCTGGAGTTTAGCCAACAGATGATATTCCCATCTGAGGAATGGTACATAGATTAGCTAAATGACGTAGCAGAGAGTCACCATAAGCAAGGCTGGGGTCTGTAGTCCTGCAGAATAAGCAGTAGCTCATTTGTTTTCCAATCACTACTTCATTATGTTTCAGGTTCATATTTATTTATAATACTATCTTCTCCCACTAAGCAAAGAGCTACTTAAAGGTACAGATCATATATTTCCTTTAGTTTTGTCTTTAAATCTCTGTATTCCACTACTTAGTTCAGCATTAGGCCTTGGATTAATGAAGATTCATTGAATGAAAAAGGACACAAGTGAATTGATATTTGAAAACATGTTTTATTAAATTGTGGTCAGATTTCTGTCTAAACCCCTCCAATGGAGGATAATCACCTCCTCCTTGTGGGAGTATCTACATAATCACAGAACAGCTGGGCTGGAAGAGAAACCTCAGCTAATTCTTTGTTGATCTTTCTAGGCTAAGGTCAGCAAACAGAAGGATATTCAGCATGGCTGAAGAGGGTGGGTAGAATGCAGTGTCAAAAAGAACCTGGAGACTCATACATCCCATAACAGGAAGCCTGCATTTCCTGAATAAGTGGCACAGCATCAGGAATATAGTCAATTATATTGTACGAGTGATGTATCAATGTATCCACATATTGGGACAGACGCAAGCTACACTTGTGGTAAAGAGAGCATGATGTACAAACCTGTCGAATCACTATGTTGTACACCTGATGCTAATGTAACATTGTGTGTCAACTATACTCAAATGAAAAAAAGGAAGAAAAGGAAAGAAAAGAAAAGAAAGAAATGAAGTTTAAAAAAAAAAAAGAGGTAAAACTGTTGAGGACCTGAAAAGGCAGGGGAAAAGGGAGAACAGTTTCAGACTGGAGGAAGCTGAAGAGCCAACAGGAGCATGTGTTCCTGGAAGGTGCAGTATGTCAAAAAGGAAGAAAAGACTATTAGGGAAGTTGGTGAAATTTAAATGGAGGTTGAATGATGATGTTATATTAATGCTGATTTCCTAACTTAGAGGATTATATGGTAGTTAAAGCAGCAAAGTATCCTCAATGTGGAGAAATATACACTGAAGTATTTAGGGATGGTGGGGTATCGTGGATGCAACTTATTCTCAAAAGGCTCACAAAACAACTGATTATTATATATAAATATATGTAGTATGTACACACATACATACACGGATGGAGTAAATGTGATAAGATAATAGCAATTAGGAATCTGGGTGAGGTGAATATGGATGTTCTTTGTAATATACTTGGAATTCTTTTGAAAGTTTGATAATAAAATCACATTTTCTTCAATTAAAAAAAAAAAAAAACAACCTGGAGAGGAAGCTCACTAAAGTCCTGAATGTCATGAAAAGTCCAGTTCTTGAGCTACTATAACTCTTCTGGTACCTCTGCCTCTTCCCGTCTCCTCCATAGCTTCACTAATTCTTGGGTCTGACTTGAGCAGAAATAAGGCTAGAATTGCTCAAAGGACAATCAAATAGTGATAAAATAAAATGAAATAGTAATAAAACAAATAGAAAATCAAAATAGTAATAAAAGCAAAAACAAAACAAAACACCCACCAAGTCCTAATTTATTAACACAGAACATTGGTCAGCTGCTACAATTCAGGATATGATCAAAACTAAAGGCCCTACCCACTATTCCTCTTGTAGACCTTTGGTTTCTTCCCTTTCCTTTCAAGGAAGATATTACTCTAGGCAGATGGAAGTTGGGAATGGTACTTTGCCCCTCTGACATCATTTGCAAAGTTGAGCATGATTTTTTTTATCAATAAATCAATTTATCAATAAATCAATTTATTAAAGGTAAAATCAATCATGTTTGATTGAACTGCTAGATATCATTTTCATGGCTTCCTAATCATAAAATCTTCCTGGGATAGGAGATGAGAGATTGGGAAACTTATAATAAAGGCCATTAGTTAGAAACAAAAGGCCATTCACACAAAGCTGGATCTAATTGTAAATCCTGGTAACGCTAAAGAAGCAAGTTCACCCTAAGAGATTCAAAATTAATCTTCTTTGTCTAGGGTTGCCAGATTTAGCAAATAAAAATACAAAAACAAAATATGTTCCAAATACTATATGGGACATACTTATTCTAAAATTTGTTTCAGTTTTTACTAAAATTCAAGTTTAGTTGGCCATCATGTACTTTATCTGGCTGCTCCTGTTCCTGAGGTCAGGGAAAGTTCCTAAAAATTAGTTCAATTGTTGCTTTAAATTTTCTAAAGAAACATAATTCTACAAACTAACTCTAAAAACTTTAGATGTCTGTTTTATTCTAAATAATTTTATTGAGCTATACACACAATTCACCTATCCAAAATAAAATGTACAATTCAATAGTTTGTACTATGTTCAGAGTGATGCATCATAGATGTCTACTTTTTGTATTTGTTTAAATGTGGTATTGTATATGATTCTATTACTAAAGCTCTAAATGCCACAGTATCTGCTCTAAATGCCACAGTATCTATCCCCCTCCTCCTGTTTTTCCCATTTTTTTTTCTGTCCTTTTCTTTTAACTTCTCTGACTTCCCTTTGTGATTACACTTTTTTCTTTAATGATTTTTCAAATAATCCAAAGTAACCCATAAATGTATTTTAACCATAAAAAGTCTAAAATCAGAAATATAAAGAGAAAAAATAAGTTTCCTTTCCCTTTTTCTCCCTTTCCCCAAAGAAACCACCATTAACAGATTGGTGTATATCCTTGGCAGAGTATTTATGTGTAAACATATACATATATACTTTCCAGGACAGAGGAAACTCTGTAAGCACTGTTCTAGGCAGACAATTTAGTAGAACCACACAATATATATCCCAAACAGTAAAGCATCAATTCAAGATAGGATGTAAATAAGACTTAAAATGAATTGGAGAGACCCAAGAGAAAGCTTGGGTCACACAAAAGCTTATACGTGAATGGATATAGCAGTATTGTTCATGATAGCCCCCAAACGAAAACAACCCAAACGTCTATCATCAACTGATGAATGAATTGTGGTATATACATACATTGGAATGGTATTCAGTCTTACAAAGGAAGGTAGTACTGATATATGCTACAACATGAACCTTGAAAATATTAAGCAAAAGAAGCCATTCACAAAAGGCCAGGCATTATATAATTCTATTTATGTCATGTCCAGTATAGGCAAATCAATAGAGATAGAAAGTAAATTAGTGGTTGGTAGGGGCTGGGGAAGGCAGGAATTGGGAATGAATGCTAATGCGTATGGGGTATCTTTTTGACATGAAAATGTTCTAAAATTAATTTATGGTAATGGTGGCACAATTCTATGAATATATTAAAAAATCACTAAACTGGGGGTGCCTGGGTGGTTCAGTTGGTTGAGCATCTGAATTCTGCTCAGGTCGTGATATCACAGTTTATGAGTTAGAGCCCCACGTTGGGGCTCTTTGCACTGATCCAGTGTGGAGCCTGGATCCTGCATCCTGCTTTGGATTCTCTGCCTCCCTCTCTCTGCCCCTCCCCCGCTCATGCTCTCTCTCAAAAATAAATAAAAAACATTTTAAAAAGTCACTAAATTTTATGCTTTAAAAAGGTAATTTGATGGCATATAAGTTATATCTCAATAAAGCTATTATTTTTAAAAACTGCAGAAAACACTGTAAGAATTCAAGGAGGAAAGATGATGTGGAGGATGGGGGCAGGGGAGGCTGGTGGCTGGAACTGGTGAAAGAAGCTTCATGGAGAAAAACTTGCACTAAACCTAAAAGATGAATATAGGTTTAATATAAAGGTAGGAGACAGGTATCTAGGCAGGAAGAAGAACCTAATGAAAAGTTTGGTACTGAAGCCAGACAGGTTGTATGATAGTACAGAGGTAGGAAGAGTCTGAAGAAAGCAGGAGAAAAGACTGTAAAATCAGGTCTTTAATGTTAGGTTGATGACCTTACCTGAAAAGCAATCCCAGAAAGATTTTGAGCAGGGAAAAAAAAAAAAAACAAAAACAAAAAAACCAATAGAGCTGGAATTTCAGAAAATTAATATGATGAATTTACAGAAGAACAGATTGCATTCATAAAATGACTTAAAATATTGCCATAATAGTCAACACTTCAAAATGATGAGAGCCTGAACTAAGAAAGCGGTAGAAGAAATAGAAAGGAGAGGGTAGATAAGCAAGATGCTAGAACCAGTCAATATTCACTCTAGGTACTATAAGTTTTCTAATCAGAAGAGGCTGATAGCCTAGAAAAGGGCAGAGGCCAAATTACTGGGTTTGCCACTGTTATTAACTCAAGCTAAAAGGACATCCTAGATGGACCAGTACTAGTTGCTCACTGCTCAAAACAGCACAAGCAGTAACTCTACTATAGTAGATAGGCCTAGCTTACTTCAAGGGATTTAGGCCAGGGAAACTGATTTCAGTTATTTGTCACTAGTAAAACTTTGGACGTTTGAAATAACCCATATTTATAAATATTCAACAAGTTCTAAATTATCTTCTTGAACAACAACAAAACCATCAAAGTTCCTGTATTTTTTTACATAAACATTTACCTAGTGTTTACCATATGCCAGATAGTGTCCTAAGTTCTTTACAAATACTACTTCACTTAATCCTCACAACATACTTACGAGGTAGCACTACTACATATAGCCTGATTTCGTAGATGAGAAGCTGTAGCATAGAGAAATTAAGAGATTTTCTCAAGATAACAGAGTAAGTGGTAGAACTAGGATTCAAACCTAAACAGTATGGCTCCGGAATCCATGCTTGAACCACTATGTCTCCCAAACGATCTTTACTTCATAGCACTTATTGTAGCTGTAATTTTATTTTTCTCTGTGCTATTATTTAACATGCTATGACTTAACTCAAGGCTGTCCTTCATTAAAACATAATCTTCATGAAAGCAGGGATTCTGTCTGGTTTTGTTGCCATTGTATTGCCAGCATGTAGCCCGGTGGCTGGCATTCATTTGATGACCAATGAGTATTTGTTGAATAGGTAAATCAGTCTTTATTGATGATTGCCACATTCCTCATTTGCTTTGAACTTACTACTCCCTAAAGTATTCTGCTCTCTATATTTTCTGTTCATAAGAAGATGTAGGAGAAACTGGTCCATTAGTTTGTTTTCCTCAGCCTTCTTTCCTTTAGCAGTTCTGAGAGTAGTAAAGGGCTCCCTGGTTTTTCCCTCAGTTGAGAGTTCCCTAACTTCCTCTTCCTGGAACTAAAGCCTATGCCCTTGGGACGGAACTCTTCTTTCTGGAACTAGGGCTCATGCCCTTGAAATAAGTTCTCTCCAGGAATCGGACAACTGCACAATGACAGAAAGTAAAAAAGGTTTAGTGTGGCCTGAAGTCAGTGACCTAATTTCATTCTCTGCACTTTTTTCGTTCCTCAAAAGGAAGCCTAAATATAGAAATACATTCTGGCTTGCTTTTTCAACATTTTATGTCAGAAAAAAATTTTTTTCATGTCAGGCAGTTCTAAATATAGAACTACATTCTGGCTTCCTTTTTGAAAATTTTATGTCAGAAAATTTTTTTTCCTCATGTCAGGCTTGGGTGTGATTACCTCAGCTCCCTTTAGTACTTGGACTCACCAAAGGAGAACATGGAAGTGATATGGAAATCCTCCCTCACACCATAGCCAGACCTATTTGCTCTGTCCACAGAGAGGCTGCAAAGGATGACCTTATCTGTTTCAGCAACCTTTTTTCACACTGACCACTTCTTTTTAGCATGAGGCAGTTATGAAGGATGGGGAGAGAAAAAGGAACACAAGCTTTTCTGGTGAACCTCCAAATAAAAGTACAAAATAAAAGTAGAAATAAAAGAACAAAAGATTAGAACTACTCAAATTAGAATTCTCAGATAACAAAACAGTGGAGCTTATACTTGTAAGTACAAAGTATTTACTTTTGCAAGGTATATTTCCTTTCTTGTTCAGTTGTTTGGTAGATTGGAGGTTTCATTGATTGGTGGTTTGATTGATATGGTGGCCAGTCTGTTTATCTGTCATATGTACATGGGTGCACACGCATACCAACTTACTTTTTAGAAGCAATAAAAATGACATACATACTTACTTATTTACTGAGTAAATATTTACTGAGTTTACCTACCTCCATCTTGCCTTTCAAATAGAGACATTGCACAGTAGTACCAACTATAATTCCATGGAATTTCTGTAAAGGAAATAAAAAGATTCAGAATAAAATTTCTCATGCCAATACCATTTCACTGAAACATGTGCTTAAGACACTTGGTACTTGTTCTCAGAAATCCAAAATAATCTACCTCTAAGACACATATGCTAAATTTTAGAATTCATTTCGTATGTTCTCATCATAAAGTTATATTTTCAAAGCTTGGCAAACAGATTCTACTTTCTGTCAACCAAGTCTGAGCTGATGACTACACTTTGTCAGAAAAATTATCTGAGACAGATCATTGGAGATAAGCAAAAGAATTACCAGGTGATCTCTTAGTGAAGTTCTGGGTTTATGCCTTTGGTTAGTTTTTTTTTTTTTTTAATTTTTTAAATGTTTATTTACTTTTGAGAGAGTGACAGACAGAATGTGAGTGGGGGAGAGGCAGAGAGAGAGGGAGATAACACAATCCAAAGCAGGCTCAAGGCTCTGAGCTGTGTTCTCAGACACAGCCTGACACAGGGTTCGAACCACAAACCATGAGATCATGACCTGAGCCAAAGTCAGACGCTTAATCAACTGAACCACCCAGGCACCCCTGCCTTTGGTTAGTTTTCTATAGATTTTTATCCCATAGAGATACAAATATTTTATGTCTTGTGAAAAACATAACTCCAAAGGTTATGACTTGTGCACTTTAGGACTTCAATTAGGAAAATCATAATCTTTCTTCATTAAACTGCCTATAAATACTTAGCTTCTACACTTTCATTTAAACTGATCTTAACATCTTACTGATTATCGCATTAATTAATGAGTTAAATAAAATATTTGACACCTGGTTTTCTACACAAAAAAACCCTGCTTTTTTTTCCCTTCTTTCTCTTTATCCTCAACCCAGAAAAGGCCAATAAAGTATATTTATTTTAATCAATTTCTTTCAGGTCTCCCAAGTCACCAAGTGTGGATAAGCCAAGACTAGAAAAGTCTTTTCATCTTAATCATCCCAAATAAGATTAGATGGGGGGAAAACTCATATCTTGAGGGAAATGTAAACTCTAAGTAAAAGGATATTTCCAGCTAAGAGATGTTCAGCTATCAGGAAAAAGCACAACCAGCTGGACAACTATGATTTGGAATAAGAATGTATCTTCCAGTTCTGCTCTGTGAGGCCCAAGTGACTTCATTAAGGATAAAATTCATATTTCAAATTTTTTTTTCAACGTTTATTTATTTTTTTTTGGGGACAGAGAGAGACAGAGCATGAACGGGGGAGGGGCAGAGAGAGAGGGAGACACAGAATCGGAAACAGGCTCCAGGCTCTGAGCCATCAGCCCAGAGCCCCACGCGGGGCTCGAACTCACGGACCGCGAGATCGTGACCTGGCTGAAGTCGGACGCTTAACCCACTGCGCCACCCAGGCGCCCCTAAAATTCATATTTCAATAATCTAGGAAGGGTTCCATCAAATAACTTTAGGAGCCAGGAAGTTAATAGCAGGTAGTTAGATGTAAAACAACAGGAAATGAAATACTGGGTACTGTGACAAATTGGAGAGTGCATGCATCCAAATTAAAAAAAAAGAAAAGAAAAGAAAATACTATGCAGGCTAAACAAAATTACTTTGTGCTTGTTGGCTACAAGGCTTGTATCCCAACCTAAAGTCTGTTTTTTTCTGTCAAAAGAACCTGTGTTCTCCTAACTAATGTTAGCAGTTCTAATATCACCATTCTCTAGGCACCCAGTTCTACTCTTAGTTGCGTACACCTCCACAGTAGGCTTGAGTTTCTACTGCTGCCAAGAAAGATGAGCCAAGAATGGGATATCCTGAAGTCCTGGCTTCTCTCCAACTCCTGCAGGGCCACCAGCAGCTTTTAGAGGGTAGTCTGGCCAAATCCACACAAGGAGCATAGCTAGGAATGTGAAATGGTTATAAGGAACATAATGGCCAGCCAGAGACCTGAGTAATGACTGTTTAGTTAGAATCAGGAACTCTGCACGCACATCATATTACATAGCAGCCAACTGGAAAGTACATTTAAGCTGTTAAACTGAGAGGGGGAAAAAATACAAACCTCAGAGGAGGAGCAGAAGAATGTGAGGGAAGGGAGGAAGAAATGGAATGTGGAGGGGGGGGAAGGGAAGCGAGAGAGAGAAAAAGGAAAAGGAAAAGGAAAAGGAAAAGGAAAAGGAAAAGAAAAGAAAAGAAAAGAAAAGAAAAGAAAAGAAAAGAAAAGAAAAGAAAAGAAAAGAAAAAACATTAGGAGCTACAGAACCAGGTTTAATTTCACTCTGCTACTAATTAATGACAATGTGACTTGGAGCGTGCTATTAACCACTTAGAAACCAGAGATCCTTCCCTCAAATTTCTTCTACAATGAGATTTTTTAAAAAGAAACAGGAAATAAATTAGGGACACACAAGATGGAGAAAGACCCACTAAAGAATAAATGTGTCAGAGAGAGAGAGGTGTAATTATGTTATTGCAAACTAAATACAACATTAGCTTCTTCCACCAGACTGAGAAGAGCTATGAGAGGATTAAATTAAATAATGTATGAAAATGTCTGCCAGAGTACTTGATTCAAAGTAGTCAATCAATAAATGGCAATGTTTTAAAATTTCTATATACATGCCCACTAAGCTGGTAAAAAAAAAAAAAAAGTTTAAGTCTAATAATATTGTGCTAGAGAGAAAGTAGAACCACTGGAAGGAACACTTACATACTATTGATGGTATTAAAAATTGGGCAACCACTTTGGAAAATAATATGGCTTTATCTTAGAGTTGATGAGGATTTATTCTATACCTCAGCTAGTCCATTTTATGTATACACCCTAGGGAAACTCTCATAATATGTCATATACAAAGATGTGTATGGTAGCACTCTCATAACAGCAAAATTGGAAACTAACCAAGTAGCCATTAATGGTGGAATAGAGAAGTAACCTGTGCTATGTTCCTATAATAGAAAACTACATAGCAATGAAAATGAAGGAAATACAGTTAAATACGTTAACATGATAAAATCTTAGGAATATAATATGTAGGGGGAAAATTGAAAAAGAATACATATGATATTATTCCACTTCCATAAAGTTAAAAATCATGCAAAACTATATCATTAGGGACATATATTTTCAAGGTAAACCTGTAAAGAGAAGCAAGAGAATACAAAGTACAAAATTCAGGAAAAAGTTTAGGGAGAAGGTAGGGAGAATGGAAAAGGCATACTGAGAGCTTCAAGCTACACTTGTGTTCATGTTATTGTTACTCTTTACAAATTATACATTTGTTGTAAACTTTATATCTATTCAACACATAATTACAAAAGAACTAAAAAATTAAAGTGAATACACCAATTATAGGAAATTATCTTACTCACGAGGAGAGTAATTTTTTAATAACCCTTATTGAAAGAAAAAGCCAATTTTGGTCACCACATTAAAAAAATCATTTTATTTTGAGATAATTTTAAACTTACAGAAGAGTTGCAAAAACACTATAGAGAATCTCCATATACCCTTCACCCCCCCTTACTCTTATGTTAACATCTTATATACCATAATAGAATAATTTACACTAAGAAATTAACCTTCGTATAACACTATAAACTGAAGTACAAAACAATTCTTTCTACTAATGTTGTTTTTTTTGTTGTTGTTGTTTTGGTTTTTCTTTTCTCCTTCTCCTTCTCCTTCTTCTTTTCTTGACTCCAGGATCCTACATTGCATTTAGCTGTATGTCTTCTTCAATTTGTCAATGTTCCTCATTATTTCCTTGCATTTCATGATCTTGATACTTTTGAAGGGTACTAGCCAATTTTTTTGTAGAATGTGCCTCAACTCGGGTTTGTCTGATATTCCCTTCTTAGTGCATGTAACAGGAGATACATGCTATCATGTGTATTCCTGGTGATATGAACCTAGATTGCTTGGTTAAGATAGTGTCTGCCAGAACTCTCCACCTTAAACTTATTATTTTTCTCTCTGTAATTACTAAACATCTGGGAGAAGGCTCATCACATTTTAACAAGAAGGTTGAAAAACTCTAGACTCATAAGAAGTATCAAAGAGAAGGCAAGGAATAGCACTAGCTCTATAAGACATGGTTTAGGATTTGGACATGAGAATCTAAAGGTAGAAATAACAGGTCCCACCTTCAGCTGATAATCTCCAAGCTGCCTAGACCTTGAACTAAATCACATAACACAGAAATGAAAACAATATTACTGAAACTTGGAGTTAGGGCTGGAGTATTGATCTACCAATTCTCAGTCTTCCAACTGGCAAAATGGTACAAACCAACTTCAACTTCCTCCAAGCCCCAGCTGTGATTCTATGCTGCCAGCATCCTGCATTTACCCACAGTTATTATACACACACAAACACACACACACACACACACACACACACACACACACACAACCCTGGAAAATTTATTTAGTATAAAGGTTTACAGCAAGTCTTTAAGTTTATATTTATCTCAATCTGAAAACTATATAACTATAATAAATACAGGGAAGCCTGGCAATGGCATATTTGTGATACCAGCATAGCCAATGACTCTTACTTAGTACTAGAATGTCATGGACTGCATGCATACAAATCCTAATCGGTTCTCAATGAACAAATCTGTCTTCCAGAGAATAGAGCTCTTCATCAACAAAGGAACCTGACGATAGGACTCTCATACAGAGGCAGATGTGCTATTACCTGACTAACGCTAAGAGCTGTGTTTCTCCCAGACTGTCATATAAAATCATGAAAGCTTTCAGTCTATTCCATTAAGGTTTCTCAGAGTTAGCTATTATATCCAATGCACAAATCTCCAGTTACTCCAGAAATCAAGGTTCTCCCATCCCAATTTATATCACATGAATCTCAGCAAAGCTAACAAAAGTTTTCTTTTTTTAAAGCAACAGAGGCACATATACAAAAAAAGCAAGTCTTCTCCCAAAACACTTTTAAGAGGCACAGTCCAAAACCCACCAGCACTCCACACTCTGCCTTTCTTCTCACAGTCCCCGCTTTACCTCATTTCAATCACAACTATTTTCTGACAGGAAAACACTCTAGAACAAGGATCTTCTTTAAAACTCGGGGAGGGGGGCGGTGGGAAGATGTTGAAACATCTACTAGTCTATGATGCCATTTAGATGACTAAACTTCCTTCAGTTTCCTACTTCTAATAGCTTCTTGGCTTTTGGGAACTTGCCACATTCCTTTGTTGTGGATTTTTTCCCTACTGTTTCCTCTACATAGAGAAAATGGGGTGAGTCTTGGCACCCTCATTTACAAACTGCTTTTTCCAAAGATGATTCATGGACCTCTGATAACCTTTCAATTAATTTGGATTTGGTTTCAGGTGGTTTAAAACAAAAAAAAGCTGAAGATTAATATAAAATAAACTTCAAATACAAAATGGGTAGAAAGGAACCTACAAAATGCTACAGTTTTTTAGCTACTGCTTCTATGTTCACACTCAGGGTCTTCCTCGGGAGTTACCTGCTTAGTCTATAAGGCAGGTTTTGTAAAGCAATTGTGTGCTACAAAAACCCTTCTTTTCTGCCTAGAGTGAGCTTTAAATTGGGTCTGACCAAATATTGCAGTCCACACAATCTCCTTTTGGTGCTTATAATTTTGTAGTCTCACAAAGTAAGCAGTAAATATGCTTATTAAGTAATAAAATATGATGCTTTCAGATGGTTTATTTTCCATTTTTTTTACTCTATAAAAACAAGGAAACATTTACTTAGTCTTAATGGTTTTGCACACATAGGTACTTAACAAATGTGTGTTGGATGGAATTTTAGAAATCAAATTTATGTTCTCTTTCAAATAAATTTATTTGTTTTATAATTGGAGTCAAGGGTCAAAGAGAACACTGACTGATAGGGAGTTTGGAAATCTCTGTTCTATTCTCAGCTGGATTCCTAAATTATTTGTACTTAAAGCAAATGACTTTTTCCTTCAATTTTCTAGCTTTTCTCATCTATAATAAAGGGCAATACCTGTCACTTCCCTTTCTCACTCAAAAAAAGAAAGAAAGAAAGAAAGAAAGAAAGAAAGAAAGAAAGAAAGAAAAAAAGAAAAGAAAAGAAAAGAAAAGAAAAGAAAAGAAAAGAAAAGAAAAGAAAAAAGAAAGTAGGGATGCCTTCAGCCCAGGTCATGATCCCAGGGTCATGGGATGGAATCCTTCATTGGGCTCCGTGCTGAGCATGGAGTCTGCTTAAGATTCCCTTTCTGTCTGTCTGTCTGTGTGTCTGTCTGTCTCTCTCTTTCTGTGTGTGTGTGTGTGTGTGTGTGTGTGTGTCTCCCCACTGCCCCTCTTCCCAATTCACACCCTCTAAAAAACAAAGAGAGAAAAAGAAAAAGAAACAGAGAAAGAAAAGGATAAAAAAGGGGTTTTCAAATGGTGTTATGTAGAGCAAGCAGGTTTCTCAGGGACTGAAATAGGGTTAAGGTAGAGAGGATCAAGGAGGAAGAGGAGAGCACCTCCTTTCTCTCAACTTGAATAGCTCTGCTTTTATCTGGGATTTTCCTATATTTTAAGTTAAAAAAAAAAAAGGTAGCTTCTGCTGCTAAAAACAAAGTTAGAAAATATCTGGATGCTTCTGGGATAAGTGATTATTAGAGTAAGTTAAAATGTACCTTTATAGATGGAACTCAACCTCCAGCTAGGCCAGACACAGTTCAAAGTTCCTACATAGCCTTTCTTGATGTACCTAACTCTGGTTTCTATGTGGCCTTGGCACAAAATCCCAACAAAAGCTGGATCTACTGGGAACCATTTGAAGACATTTTGTCTCCTTACCTCAGTGTTTTCTTCTTCTTCTTCTTATTTTTTTAATGTTTATTTATTTATTTTTAAGAGTGGGGGGCAGGGAGAGGGAGAGAGAGAATATGAGCAGGGGAGGGGCAGAGAGAGAAGGAGACAGAGAATCTGTCAGTGCAGAGCCTGACATGGGACTTGAATCCACAAACTGCAAGACCATGACCTAAGGTGAGAGTCAGAAGCTCAACTGACTGAGCATCCCAGGCGCCACTACCTCAGTCTTTTTCTATTCCCATGGTCACCATAGAGTTAATTGAGATACTTAGTCTTTCCTTTCCTTGTTCTAACAATTCATTTAGCTGTTTTTTTCTTCCCCTACCTTCCTCTTTGATTGCTTTGCAGTGTGATATAACGGAGTCAGGCTGACCTTAATTTAAACCTTGGAGCCAACACTTAACAAATGTTCAATCTTCTGGTAATGAGATAATTACTCTGAATTTTAGTCTTTCATCTCTCATGTTAAGATGATCATTTCACCTTGGTTGCAAGGATTATATAAAGTATATCAAACAGTTTCTACAATGCCTTTCACATAATATGGACTGTTCCCCCAAAGCATTGTTCTTATCCCTATTGTCTGTGTGTGCTTTTCCTGACTTATAACAAATCCTCTTATTGCATCTTTAGCCCTGGCTCCTAATATCATCTCTAGTTGCAAACTCATACTGTGGGACATTTTCTCTTAGGTGCTTATAGCTTCTCAAGATAATCATGTTCCAAAATGGTATTTCTCACCTTCTCTGATTTTTAAATACTTTTTTAGATAATAAAGGGAATATATTTTAATATAGGTATATGAATTTATATTACTATACTGATTGCTTAATAATTTTCACAGTATTAAAAAGGTTATGTTTTAAAAAAGCTTAATTGGTATTATTTAAACAAAGGTAAAATCTGAGAAAGTAGCATCATGAACCAAATAATAGACATTAAGAGATAGTCTCTACTTATTAATCACCTTCTCTGATTTTAAACATATCTGTTCATCTGCATTTCTATAACTTGTTCATGAAATCTAAAAATCACCTTCAGTTCCTCCTCTGATTATCGGTCAGGTCCTAAATATTTCATCTGAGGGTCTCTTGAAGCTCTTTTCTTTTCTTTCCTTCTTTCTTTTTTATGAGAGAGAAAGAAAGTGCAAACAGGGGAGGGGCAGATAGATAGGGGGAGAGAATCTTAAGGAGGCTCCACACCCAGCACAGACCTTGATCTTATGACCCTGAGAGCATCCATGATCTGAGCCAAAATCAAGAATCAGACACTTACGCGACTGAGCCACCCAGGCACCCCACGATTGCTTCCTTTCTAATCCCACTAATATCATCTCAGATTTTTTTTACTTTCCTTTTGGATTCAATATCCTGTTATTTGCTTCTGACTTTTATGAATTATATATTATCCACTGCTGCCCTAAAGCAGAACACTGATCATGTCTTCTTACTAACCAGCTCACAACCTGCAGTGGCTCCCCATGGATTACTGAATGTAGTCCAAATATCAGCCACACATTCAATATGCTCCCATTTGAACCCTAACTATTCTTTCATCTTTCTTTTCCACTATTTACTCTTATTCAAACTGGCCTATTGTACAGTTCCCTAAATATGGCCCAGACTTTTCTGTATCTATGCTACTGCTCATACTCTTCCTTCCAACTGTAATGCCCTTCCTATCAGTCAAAATCCTTCAAAGGCTATTTTAACACAGGCATGCTCAAGCTCCACAAATCCAGTGTAGTTTCTTGCTTTCCCAGATCTAGAAATAATCTCCCCCTTCTCCCAACTCCCAATTTCTGTGTCCTCTACAGACTTTGCATGGGGCCAGATTTGTAAGTAGGGGATTGGATGAACTTGAAAAAAAAAAAAAAAAAAAAGAAAGAAGACAAGTAACAGGTAAATCTATTAAGAATATTAGCCCAAGGTTGGGGCGCCTGGGTGGCGCAGTCGGTTAAGCGTCCGACTTCAGCCAGGTCACGATCTCGCGGTCCGTGAGTTCGAGCCCCGCGTCGGGCTCTGGGCTGATGGCTCAGAGCCTGGAGCCTGTTTCCGATTCTGTGTCTCCCTCTCTCTCTGCCCCTCCCCCGTTCATGCTCTGTCTCTCTCTGTCCCAAAAATAAATAAACGTTGAAAAAAAAAAAAAAAAGAATATTAGCCCAAGGAAACCCTTTCTGAAAAATACAAGTTATAAGATGGCTCCTGCTTATAACTTCAAGACAATTGCTATAAAGAACACAAACACTTTCTCTGGTGATATTTAAAATCAGCTCTGGGATATGTACATCTCGCAATTAAAATCAATCCAAAGACACAATTGCTTAGCTTAATTACCTTAGCTGCCCTACTTTATTAGATACAAATGTAGCAGCCATGAAGTGGGAAGGATCTGTGACTCACATAATCCAAATCTTCATTTTTTTTTTTTTTTTTTTTGTGATGGAGTTTCCGGGCCCCACATGTCAGTTCCCTGCTGGTGATCCGTGTTCTACTACTCTACTTTATAGCAGAAGGCAGAACATTTCTAGTGCTACCAGGACAACAAGCTGTGGGGATTTAAGTCACTCCAGTATTAATTAGGCTCCCTTTCCCCAAGAGACTAAACTGGGGACATCCCTGGATCACAGTGTCAGCTGGAGTTGTCAAGTGGTTTTCTCATACCATAAAGGGTTTTATTGGGTCTAAAGAGAGTCATAGAAGGGCCAGGGTGAACTAAATTAAACTAAACTCAAGTTAAAATAATCATGTTATTGTGCTGGGAGCCACCCTGATGGTGGACAGCTTCTCAGAGTCACTCTGATCCTGGAAATTTGAGAATTTCACGCTTGGAAAGGCACTGGGAGATATCTAATCCATCCTTCCACCCAGAGTAGTCATTTGCTGTGTTTAGCAACCCTGGCCGCCTTGCTTAAATACTTCCTGTGAAGAAGAAATTGCTGTCTCTCAAGGCAGTCTCTACATTTTCAGACAGCTCTATTTATAAATTCCTTTATTCATTAAATTTTTCCTGATTCCTGTAAGCCCTGGAGGCAAGCAAGAGCCAAAAGTGAAGCCTGTGTAAGTTCTATCTTTATCTTTTCCCCAGCTGGTAAGTAAGTACTGAGATGAACAAACACCCTGTCCTTGAGCGTGCTACTTTATATAGTACCATCCTCACCTTCCATCATATGGTAATTGTGGTAACTACACTAGGTGCTGTGCTCCAGGGTCCTGAGCCCTGATATCTGGCTGATTCACTTACTTACTGCATGAGCAGCAGCCAATAAAATGAATTATGAGCACTCTACTAGTTTCTCAGCACAAATCTAGGACATGTTAGTTTTGCTGCTTAAATGCACTCCACTCAAACTTACCCAACCTCAAAAAAAAATTAAAAAAACAAAAAGGGGCGCCTGGGGGCTCAGTCGGTTAAGCGTCGGACTTCAGCTCAGGTCATGATCTCGCGATCCGCGAGTTCGAGCCCCGCGTCGTCAGGCTCTGTGCTGACCGCTCAGAGCCTGGAGCCTGTTTCGGATACTGTGTCTCCCTCTCTCTCTGACCCTCCCCCATTCATGCTCTGTCTCTCTGTCTCAAAAATAAATAAACGTTAAAAAAAAATAAAAAAAATAAAAAAAACTTACCCAACCTCATACCCTTTTAGGGATTTCAATTCTCCAATTTCTCTCTCAAAGGTTTCCAGTAACGTTACTTACATTCACTATACACATTTTCATTCTAGCCCAACAATTCCAAATCACATCCTCGTCTGGTTAGTTGGGCCCGTCCAAAGCAAGAGTAACAGTTCTGCTCATTGCAGTTCTGACAAAAGCTTGAGCAAGTGGACACGATTATTCATTTTTATAAGCCTCCTCAGCAACTCCAATCTGAGAATCCTGACAATCCCTGAATTTTAGTAACTATTGATGGATAGATTTCTGAGTCATGCTTGGTGGTCAGCTGTATAGTTGATCTCAAGAAGCTGTGTTATGCTTAACAGGGAGGCTATAGAACCCCAAAAATGCATACAGAGATTTTGGGAACCAGATTTTAAACATATCCACCCATGCCCCTGAAAGGAAGTGAACAAGAATCAACATTAATAAACGTTTAATCCATCTATGGAAATTCCTTCAGTAATCTGCTTAAGAGATGAATTATAAATATACTGATAAGATTAAAGTACAGCCTAAATACATTTCAGCATGGGGCTTGGGGTTCCTTTCTAGAAAGGAAGCCATGAAGTTAAAACAGAGCTAATCTAAGAGAAGTTCTACTCTTTAAAACTAACATGTTGGCAGCACAAAAACAGACAGTCAGATCAATAAAACAGAATAGAGAACCCAGAAATGGACCCACAAACGTATGGCCAACTAATCTTTGACAAAGCAGGAAAGAATATCCAATGGAATAAAGACAGTCTCTTCAGCAAATCGTGCTGGGAAAACTGGACAGCGGCATGCAGAAGAATGAACCTGGACCACTTTCTTACCATACACAAAAGTAAACTCAAAATGGATGAAAGACCTAAATGTAAGATAGGAAGCCATCAAAATCCTCGAGGAGAAAGCAGGCAAAAACCTCTTTGATCTTGGCCGCAGCAACTTACTCAACACATCTCCAGAGGCAAGGGAAACAAAAACAAAAATAAACTATCGGGACCTCATTAAAATAAAAAGCTTCTGCACAGCAAAGGAAACAATCAGCAAAACTAAAAGGCAACTGACAGAATGGGAGAAAATATTTGCAAATGACATATCAGATAAAGGGTTAGTATCTAAAGTCTATAAAGAACTTCTCAAACTCAACATCCAAAAAACAAATCATCCAGTGAAGAAATGGGCAAAAGACATGAATAGACACTTCTCCAAAGAAGACATCCAGATGGCCAACCGACACATGAAAAAATGCTCCACATCACTCATCATCAAGGAAATGTAAATCAAAAACACAATGAGATACCACCTTACACCTGTCAGAATGGCTAACATTAACAACTCAGGCAACAACAGATGTTTGCAAGGATGCGGAGAAAGAGGATCTCTTTTGCACTGCTGGTGGGAATGCAAGCTGGTGCAGCCACTCTGGGAAATAGTATGGAGGTTCCTCAAAAAACTAAAAATAGAACTACCCTACGACCCAGCAGTTGCACTACTAGGCATTTATCCATGGGATACAGGTGTGCTGATTTGAAGAGACACATTCACCCCCATGTTTATAGCAGCACTATAAACAATAGGCAAAGTATGGAAAAAGCCCAAATGTCCATTGATGGATGAATGGATAAAGAAGATGTGGTGTATATATATACAATGGAGTATTATTTGGCAATCAAAAAGAATGACACCTTGCCATTTGCAACTACATGGATGGAACTGGAGGGTACTATGCTAAGTGAAATTAGTCAGCCAGAGAAAGACAAAAATCCTATGACTTCACTCATATGAGCACTTTAAGAGACAAAACAGATGAACATAAGGGAAGGGAAATAAAAATAATATAAAAACAGGGAGGGGGCCAAAACAGAAGAGACTCATACATATAGAGAACAAACTGAGGGTTACTAGAGGGGTTGTGGGAGGGGGGATGGGCTAAATGGGTAAGGGGCACTAAGGAATCTACTCCTGAAATCATTGTTTCACTATATGCTAACTAATTTGGATCTAAATTTTAAAAAATAAAAAATAAAATTAAAAATAAATAAATAAATAATGTATAAATAATTAAAAATGCATCTGTAAAGACAGCATTCATTCACTACCTCTTCCAAACTGGGATTCCTAGGAGGTGGAATTTCAGGAGTCCCTTGAATAAAGGGAAACACCTGTATACTTTCTGAGGTCAAAAACCCATAACTTACGGGTTTTTAAATTTTTTTAACGTTTATTTATTTTTAAGAGAGAGAGAGAGAGAGACAGAGCGTGAGAGCGAGGAAGGGGCAGAGAGAGAGGGAGACAGAATCTGAAGTAGGCTCCAGGCTCTGAGCTGTCAGCACAGAGCCTGATGTGGGGCTAGAACTCACAAACTGTGAGATCATGACCTGAGCCAGAGTCAGATACTTAACCAGCAGCCACCCAGGCGCCCCGACTTTTAAATTTTTTTAACATTTATTTATCTTTGAGAGACAGAGAGAGACAGAGCAAGAGCAGGGGAGGGGCAGAGAAAGAGGGAGACATAGAATCTGAAGCAGGCTCCAGGCTCTGAACTGTCAGCACAGAGCCCGATGCAAGGCTCGAACCCAGGGACCACGAGATCATGACCTAAGCCGAAGTTGGGGGCTTAACTGAGCCACCCAGGTGCTCCCATGACTTATGTTGTTTTAACACACCACCAAGCCTAGCATATACATGTAGTATTTATTGTAAACCTGGAATTCTCCGATTTAATATTTGTATAACTTTCATGAGCAACTATGAAAGCTCATAATACCTTGAAAATCACTACAGGGGGATTTCACTGAAGCATAAATCTAAATTGGATGCTCTGTGTGGTATGTAGTACTCAATAAGGTAGTGGGTGAGCCTAGCCAAATACTTAGGATTTGCATCTCAAAGATTTTTTGTCTACTTGCTATCATTTATGTAGTAATTTTCATTTAAGATCCAGAGATTACCTACCTTTTCAATTACATTTTACTTAAACTATTTATTTTTATTCAATCATTTCATTCTATTGGAGAAATTATATATTATAATGGTATCTCACAAAGTTAATGATACATGACTATCTCATTCATTAATGGACACACAAGCACACACATATGGTAGTTTGTTGGTCATGTGGCTCTGAGGAAACAGAAGAGCTTAACAAGTTCAAAGTGGGGGAAAAAGTAGCTAGGGATAAATGTTCAAGGATCAAGAAGGAAGTACAGATAGGAAGAGATGAAAGGAGACTGCAGAAACTTGCTGAAGTTTAATGTAGTGAATAAAGTTATGAGAGGCTCTTAAAGTCATTTAACAAATAATCAAGTGTTATACTAAGAGCTAGGGAATGTAGAAAAGAATCAGACAATATCCCTATCACTGTCTTGAAGAAATTCACTGTCCAGTAAGGGAGACATATGAATAAACAATTGCTCTATAGTGTGGTGGATAGTATGATAGAGGTAAGAGCAGGGAGTCATGGAAGCGCAAAAGAGGAGTATCTGAACTAGATTGTGAGAGCCAGGTAAAGTTTGTTGGATTAGATCCTGAGCTGAGTCTTAAAGCATATATATAAGTTAGCTTAATGAATACGGAAGACAGAATTTTTCAGGCAGGGCTGAGTAACAACATATGAAAAGGTGTGGAGGGGCGCCTGGGTGGCTCAGTCATTTAAGCGTCCGACTTCAGCTCAGGTCATGATCTCGCTGTCCATGGGTTCGAGCCCGCGTCGGGCTCTGTGCTGACAGCTCAGAGCCTGGAGCCTGTTTCAGATTCTGTGTCTCCCTCTTTCTCTGACCCTCCCCTGTTCATGCTCTCTGTCTCAAAAATAAATAAATGTTAAAAAAAAAATTAAAAAAAGAAAAGGTGTGGAGTGAAGTACATTGCAGAATGCCATTAAATACTTTAAAAAGTAAGTTAACATAATGAGACTGACGATTTTTTTAAGTTTATTTATTTACTTTGAGAGACAGTACAAGTAGGGGTGCGTTAAATGGGGGAGGGGCGGGGGGGGCGGAGAGAATCCCAAGCAGGCTCCGCACTGTCAGTGCAGAGCTCTAGGAGGGACTCGATCTCATGAACTGTGAGATCATGACCTGAGCTGAAACAGAGTCAGATGCTTAACCAACTGAACCACCCAGGTGCTCCCCAATGGGACTTTTAGATTTAGTTCCTTGAATTTGTAGATTAATTTGAAGAATGGACATGTTTTCAACATGAAAAATCTCCACCATTCATTGTATACATAGATATCAAGCACCTAAGCACCTTCTTTGTGCCCGTCATTATTCTAGCACTTGACATACTGTCCTTGTGGGGTTTACAATTTACAAGTAAAGGCAGACAATAAATAAAATAATGAATCGTTATAAATTATGCTGGAAGGTGACAAATGCTGTGGATAAAAGGGACAAAGAAGTGCAAGCAAGATAAGGGTGATGAGGACACACCTGGGTGGCTCAGTCAGTTGAGTGTCCAACTTTTTATTTTGGCTCAGGTCATGATCCCAGGGTTGTGGGACTGAGCCCTGTGTTAGGGCTCTGTGCTGGGATTCTCTCTCTCCTGCTGCCCCTCTCTTCCCCCTCTAAAAAAAATTTAAAAATTAAAAAAATATAGGGGTGCCTGGGTGACTCAGTCGGCTAAGCGTCTGACTTCGACTTAAGTCATGATTCTGCAGTTCGTGAGTTCAAGCCCCATGTCGGGGTCTGTGCTGACAGCTCAGAGCCTTCAGCCTGCTTTGCATTCTGTGTCTCCCTCTCTCTGTCCCACTCATACATTCACTCTCTCTCTCTCTCTCTCTCTCTCAGATAAATAAATATTCAAAAAAAAATAAGAGTGATGAGGAGTGTAAGCGTGGGAAGAGTGGTCAGATGATCAATACAGGCTTTACACAAAAGGCAAAATTGAGCAAAAATTCGAAGTGGACAAGGGAGTCAGTCAAGGGGCGGGCCATCTGGAGGAAGAATGTTGAGGTCAGAAGGAATAATGACAACAAAGACTGTTTAAAGAACAGCAGGAAAATCAGAGTAGCTGGAGTAGGAAGGTGAGGAGCAGAGTGACAGGAGAGGAGAGATCAGGGAAGGTGGGGGGCACATTATGCACTGTCTAAAAGTTTAGAACCTCAACTTTTTTTTTTAATTGAGGTAAAACTTAGTGTTATATTAGTTTCAGGTGTACAATATAATGATTCAACAATTCTATATGTTACTCAGTGTTCATCACAATAAGTGTACTTTGATACCCTTTATCTGTTTCACCCATCACCCCACACACCTCCTCTCTGGAAACCACCCGTTTATTCTCTGTATTTAAGAGTTTCGGTTTTGCTGTTGTTTGTGTAAGGACCTTGGCTTTTACTGAAACTGAAACTGGGAGCCTCTGTATTTCATCCAGGAACATGCCTATGTTTTGCCATTTTTTCAGACCATCTTTTTGTCCATCAATAAAGTCTTAACGTTTTCTTCATATAGGTTTTGTGCATTTCTTTTTATGCTTAGTCTTAGATATTTTAAGATTTTGTTGTTAATATGAATGAAATCTTTCTTCCATCATATTCTCTAATTGGAAATTGCTACTGACTAATAAAACTACTAATTTTTATATACTTGTTATGTATCTGGAAGTCTCTTAATTTTCATGAAGAGGTTATCAACTTTACCCCCAGCTTAGGTGGTTATTAGTATCTGAATCTGCTCTGTGCTCGTAACACCACCTTCCCCATATACTGGTGCCTTAAAAATTCTTAAAATGTACTAGTCTCGGGGTATCTTTCTAAGTCTTTGTCCCAAACCTACTCCATTGCATCTATTAGGATGGCTGCTACTAAAAAAAAAAAAAAAAAAAAAAAAAGTACTGGCAAAGATCTGGCGAAATTAGAATGGCTCGTACACTGTTGGTGGGAATGTAAAATGGTGCAGCTGTTATAGAAACAATATGGTGAGCCCTCAAAAAATTAAAAATAGAATTACCATACTATCCAGCAATTCCACTTCTAGGTATATACCCCCCCAAAAAAAATCAAAAGCAGGAACTTGGAGAGGTATTTGTACCTCATGTACCCATGTTCATAACAGCATTGTTCATAATAGCCAAGGAGCAGAAGCAATCCAAATGTCTGTCAGCACATGAAAGGATAAACAAAAGTGGTATATATACATACAATGTAATATTATTCAGTCTTAAAAAGGAAGTAAGTTATGACACATGCTACAACATAGATGAACCTTTAGAACATTATGCTAAGTGAAATAAGCCAGTCATAGAAAAATACATACTATATGATTCCACTTATATGGGGCACCTAGAGTAGTCAAATTCATGCAGACAAAAAGAATGGTGATTGCCAAGGGCAAGGGGTTGGAGGAATGGGGAGTTAGTGCTTAATGGGTACAGAGTTGCAGTTTAATAAGATGAAAAGAATCTGAGACGAATGGTGGTAATCGTTGCCCAAAAGTGTGAATGGACTTCATGCCACTGAACTGCACACTTAAAAAAGGTTGAGATGGTAATATTATATAAATTTTACCAATTCAAATTTTTTAATTAAAATTTTTTAAATCTGTTCCATTAATAATTTTGTGTTTCTTGTTGCTACTCTTTTATTCTGTGAATTTTTGTCCTTTGCTTTGAGCTCAATCTTCCTCACTGACCTTTGTCTCCAATGTTACCTTTGTCTGGGCCTCGAACTCCTTGAGTCCCTCAACATTCACCTTTGTCCAGATTACGGTCCCTTTATTTGGGAGCTCTTGTTAGCCTACTCTTTTTTTTTTTTTTAAGCCAATCTTGCTCCTAAGACCCCCAAGTTTGGGCCAATCTCACTTCCAAAGAAAGATCTGAGAAATAAAGCACACAAGGGGCACCTAGGTGGCTCAGTCGGTTAAGCGTCCAACACTTGATTTCAGCTCAGGTCATGATCTCATGGTTTATGGGATCGAGTCCTGTGTCAGGGTCTGCACTGACAGCACACAGCCTCCTTGGGATTCTCTTTCCTTCTCTGCCCTTCCCCCGCTTGCATGCTCTCTCTCAAAAATAAAATAAAATAAAAAAAGAAAAGAAATAAAACACACAGTTTTAGAATATACGCTATCTGTATTCCAGGTATAACTATGAACTTAATGCTGTTTAATATAAATCTAGAAATGAGATTTATGGAGAATTGCTTGAAGGATACATAGTTTATCCACTGCCTGGAATCAGTTCACTTGTGCTTTTTTTTTTTTTTTTTTTAAGTTTTTTTTTTTTTTTTTAGTAACCTATATACCCAACGTGGGGCTTGAACTCACAACCCTGAGATCAAGAGTCACATGCTTTATTGATTGAGCCAGCCAGGGACTTATTTTCTAAGCCAAGCCTCCATAGATGAGCTCTAGAAACTTTGTGAACCGTGTGAAATTGTCTGTAAAAACCTGTGCATTTTTTATGAGAGGTCCCAAGATTTTAAAAGTTTTCAGTATGTTCTATTATCCACTCTCCCCCCAAAATAGTTAAGAATCTATATAGTCTAAAATTTGTTATTCCTTGGATTGCGACAGATAATCAAAGCCCTTCCTCAACTGAAATGTTCTGCCCCAAGTTCAGAATGGCTTTTACTGAACAATGCTTTGGCACTATGCCAACTGCCTACATGGAAAGACATTAAAAAGAAACAGCCTCAGTTCTAAAAAATGTGTTTAGGGAATTACCAAAGATGGGCACAGATCGGCCTGCATATTTCAAGATCTTAACCAGATAATAGGTCCGTATAGGCAGAAAAATGCTGATGGTATCATGAGACAAGAACAGATTATGAACAAAGCCAAGGAGAATGAAATTCTTTAGGTAAGAACGGAGTCAAATCTATTAGCAGCACTAAAGGTTCTTCCTTCAGGGGTGCCTGAGTGGCTCAGTCTGTTGAATGCCCAATTCTTGATTTGGGCTCATGATCCCAGGGTCATGGGATCGAGTCCCATCTTGGGCTCTGCGCATAGTGTGGAATCTGTTTAAGATTATCTCTTTCCCCCTCTGCCCCTCTCTCCTGCTTGTGCTCTCTAAAATTAAAAAAAAAAAAAAAAAAAAAAAAAAAAGGAGTGGGGTGTCTGGCTGGCTCAGTCGGTTAAGTCCAACTTCAGCTCAGGTCATCATCTCACCGTTCATGAGTTTGGGCCCCACATCGGGCTCTGTGCTGATAGCTCAGATCCTGGAGCCTGCTTTGGATTCTGTGTCTCCCTCTCTCTCTGCCCCTCCCTGACTCATGCTCTGTCTCTGTCTCTCAAAAATAAATAAGCATAAAAAAAAATAAAGTTTCTCCCTTCATAAACGTTAAGTATGGAACTTGGAGAGCCACTAATGCAGATACTAATGAATCTTTAGATAAACATATGTAACATTTTACATATACATTAAGTATACATAATTTAAAGAAAGGTTCAAACCACAAAACATTATGTGAAATTTGTAACAACTCTCCCTTCCCAATTTCAGGAAAATTCTCTTTTATGTAGCTCTCACTTTCCTTGATTTAGCTAAAATCCATCTACCCATTGTTCAAAGCTCAGGTTTTTTGTTTTCAAAAAATATTTTATTTATTTTTTTAAAGGCTCCACACCCAAGAGTCGCATGCTGTATCAACTGAGCCAGCTAGGCTCCCCATCAGCTTTTAAAATTATGACAATAAATGTAATTCAAATAGAATTGCTTTTGTTTCACTAAACTGAAAACCACCCCCTCGCTTCCTCAAACACACACACACACACACACTCACAGCTCTTTTACTGTTTTTATAATTCTCCAAAAGCATATCCACAAAGAACTATGACAAAGTTTTCCTTTTGTTGGAGGCAACCCTCCCATATAGCCAAAAGTCATTTGGTTGGAATTATGTAGAGAGTTTGGTTCCAGACCAAAGTCTAAGCATTCTCCAAAATAGCACTAATAGAAATTGACTGATATTAATGAGGTAAACTGTGATACTTAGGATGCAAAGTATATGGTCTGGGATTGGATAAATAAGTTAAGTTAGATCTCTATAGAAAGAGAAAGAAATTCAACAAGACCCTTTTGATGGTCTTATCTTAAGCTCACTTGGTAAATGAAGGATGTCGAGAGGAGTGTTCAAATCATGATTCATCTTACTATAATATCCATAATTACAATGAAATCAATGAGCCCACTGAAAGTCTCTGTTGGACTACTCCTATTTCTCCCTAGAAAGTTCACAGATGAGAAACATGCTCTCACCTTTACTTTTTGCTAAAGACACTTTATACCATGGCTATCACAGCAGACCTTTGGCTTTCTGTTTAAACACCTTCAAAATTAAATCACTAACCTGTCTGCCTCAAGTCTTTAGGTAGAGTATTCCTGTCACTGCCCCTCTAAAAAAGAAAAAACAAAACCACTCAAACATTACTCTCTATGTAAATTAATGTGAAGTAGTATCCTCTGTGGTTATAACCAAAGACTTTCTGGAATAACCTCAAGTTCAATTCTGTATTTTTTTTCTTCCCACCTTTGCAGCAAAAATTTTTTTTCAAAAGCCAGGTCAGAGGGAAGTCAAATCTGAGTCCTCCCCTAATAGGCTTCTTGGGAGATCCAAAATTGTAAGGAGCTTCTTGGTGGGCTTCAGTTCAATCCTTTAAACACTACTCTGAGAGCATAAGTGATCAATTTCTTGGCTTTGTGGATAGAACACTGTATGGTATAGTACTAAGCAAATATCAGTTCTGATGTTGAAGCTGAGCACTTACCTGAAATAAAAGGTTTTATGTATTTCATTTCAGAGAAACACCACCTAAGGATAAAACAAAAGCTCCTGATTAGTCCAGGCCCTGCTGATATAATATTTACTATTTATCAAAATTTACCATGTCCTGGTCGCTTCACTCTGTGCTTTACATAGATCACCTTAATTTTCACTAAAATCTGGGCCTAGAAAAAGGGTATTACTCTTTCCTACAGATGAAAAACCTGAGGCCTAAGATAAAGTGGCTTGCTTAGGGTCAGTACAATCAGACAGCGGTAGAATCACAGTGGTAGAGATTTGAATCCCTGCTTGCCAGACTGCTCTTGACCACAATTCTGTATCATCTCTCTTGTACACTTGGCACATGAAGAGACAATTGTCAAGTGCATTTCTAGGGCAGTAACTGAGAACTGTGGTTATGGTTCAGAAGTATAAAGTCTTAAATGCCCAGATGCTTCTCTTTCATAGATCTGGCACTGAGCTCAGGAGGAAATCCACTATTATACTATGTCCCCACATTTCAGCATCCCTTATTTCTTTACTTTTGACTCAGAACCTCCTACAGCAATCTTCCCCACAAGCATGGTCCATGAACCAAATGTTTCAAAAACATGAAAAGTCTCTGAAAAAACAAGACACCTGGCCCCCACTCTGGATGTACTGACTCAGAATCCTTCAGAATCTCAGAGGAGTGACAAGAAACTCAGGAGGTCCTTTTGCCTATAAAATTTTAGACTATTCATTGCCTTGCAGCAAAACAGCTAGCATAAATGAAAGGAGGTAAATTGAAAGCTAGCTTCAGTAATAATCAGTCTGACATTGGGTCAGATTGGTATTAAGAAAAAGATAGGACAGAGATCTTGTGAGAAGGCATAGAGTCACAACATTGTTTTGAAGCTGGAAGAGATCTTGGAAATTGTCTAGTCTAATGTTTTTCTAACAGCGTTCCATGGAGCCTTAGGAGTTCTAAAATGGGATATTTTAGCTTCTGCAGAAGCTCCACTGGTAACCTGGAATTTTGTGTAAGATCATATCTGAATAATGGTTTTGCTGATTTAAACAAACAAAACAAACCTTGGTTGCAAACGAGGAGTTAAAAAAATTTTTTTGAGGTCCAGCTTTCATCCCAAATCAATTAGATCAAACTCGTGCTAGTTAATACCGGGCATCAGCATTTTCCAATACCAGGTGAATTCAGTGTAGCCAAAGTTAGGAACCACTGTACAAATCTGCTCTGTGCTTCCTCACTTGAAATAAAACAAAACTAAGACCCAAAGAATTTAAAGGAGGTTTGGATTGAAACCAGAATCTCTTGACTTCTAGCTCAATATACTGTGTTGTACTCTCCACAATCCAGAATAAACCAATTATTCCTCTAAGACAGAGAGCACAAAAATCAAGATTATTATGTAACCTCACATTTACAGAGTTCTCTGGACTTTAAAGAGTACTTTATATTCTCTTTTTAGATTCTTATAAAGATACTGTGAATTAGATAGGGCAAAACTGTAACTGTTTTAGACATGAGGAAATCAGAAGTCAATTAAGTTAACTCACAGTGGCTTAGAAGTAAGGCCAATATTAAACTCTTTATCTTCTAATTTTGGATTAAGTAAATCTAATTTAGCAAGTGTTTGAGTGCCTCGTATGTGTTAATTAAACATGGCCTAAGATGCAAAAATAAGACATTATCCATGCCCTCAATTAGTGTACAAATTTCTTAGAAAAAACAGAGATAACTAAAATACTGTGTTGTCTGGCTTATCCCTTGGACTAGCAGAAGCTGAAAACACTCCTTGATTGGCCTTGATAATGAAGTCCAATTCTCTTCAAATTCAGTCTGTGGCTTCTAATTTCTTTCTGGCTATGGAAACTAATTTTAGGGAACTCAAGGGATTTGTACATAGCTATTGCACCTGTAGGCAAGGCCACGGAGCTGAAAAATGTTTTGATGGGGGAGAGAAGATGGGTGCAATTTCAGTGAGGTTCATTTCATAATCTCTGAAGCCAAGGATATGATTCAGCAAAAGACTGGTATATTCCAAAACAAAGGACTGGATGGATAAGAAAGAGTATTCACATAAATAATTATTTCCTTTTCCACAGCATTTTAATAACTAGACAGCTTATAATTTATGTTGAAGATAAGTACTATACATCAAAGGGGAAAATAACATGTAAGAAAGAGTATTTCTATCAGTAATTCAGAGTGGTGGAGAAGGTCACAGATGGACAGGAATGTTCAGACAACTTTTGCATGAGGAATTCATCAGACATTGCAAAATGTTGCCATCCATATTTTACTACATAAAAGATAATGAAAGAGCCAGGAAACCATGTTTTATTTATGAACTGAAACAAGTTGGCCAAGAATGGTCTATCACAGTTATTCTCAAACTTTAACTTGCATCAGAATTACCTGGAAGGCTGACTCTCATAAATTTCTGATTCAGCATGTCTGTGGTAGGGCCCAGTGATTTACATTTCTTACAAAGTCAGGTGATGGTGATGCCATGGGTTCAGGTCTCACCATTTGAGAACTGCTGGTTTATCATAAAGTCCACAATATACTAGATACACACAGGTGTGCACACTTGCTTGTTGCAAATTATGACAATTTAGTTAATTCTCTACTATTGACTTTGTAAATTATACTCTCCCCATCAACCTAATGGCCAACAGTAAGACTAAATCAGGAAGAAGTTACAGCTAGTCACTTAAGAAGACCATCTATTTAAGAGCACAAATGAGTAAGTTTATGAAATACATGTTTGGGTACACAAAAGTGAGGTACATCTAACAACTAGGAAATGACATTGCCCTTTAAAAGCCTTTACTTATCTTGAAGCAGACATGAATTTTGTTTTTTCTGCTTAAGAGAACACTCTTTGGACCTCTCTATACCTTAAATGGTACCCAAGATTCCATCCTCATTTTCTCACTACTCTTCCTGAGTTTTCTTAACTACCCCCCAGCTTTATTTATATCAATGGTTAATGACTTTGTTCAGGTTAAGAAATTCCTTTGAGAATATGATTAATGCTACAGACTTTCTTCATAAAACTAAACATACACACCTATATACATTTTACATCCAATTCAAGACATTCAGAGATTTTTCACTCAAGTCCAAAGGCCTCAGGTTAAGAATTCCCTATCTGTATGATCTGTAATGATTCAAACATCTATATTCTTCAGCCTTATTTTTTATCCTGAGCTTCAGTATTACATATCCAAATATCTACTTAACATCTGTTTTTGGATGTCACACAAATGTCTCAAAATCTATAGGTACAGGGCGCCTGGGTGTCTCAGTTGGTTAAGCGTCTGACTTTGGCTCAGGTCAAGATACCACAATTCATGGGTTCAAGCCCTGTGTCAGGCTCTGTGCTGACAGCTCAGAGCCTGAAGCCTGCTTGGATTGTGTGTCTCCCTCCCCTCTCTGCCCCTCCCCACTCATGATCTGTCTCTCTCTCTCAAAAATAAACAAACATTAAAAAACCTTTTTTAAAAACCTATAGGTACTGAGGAATGACTGCTTAATATGGATGGTGTTTCCTTTTCGGGTGATGAAAAAGCTCTGGAATAATTAGTGATGGTTGCACAACATTGTGAATATACTTAATTTCACTGAATTGTGGTTATATTTTTATATGGTTATAGTTTCACTTGTGTATTTTACCACAATTAAAAAATCTACACTCACAAAACTGAAATCATCTCTATTCCCCATCTCTCACACCTAAAATCTGTGCGTTCTCTTGTATTTCCTTTGAACATCAGTTACTAATCATTTACCTAGTGGCCCAAGCCAGATACTCGAGAGTCATCTTGACAGTGCTCTCTTTCACTCTTCCATTTGTAATTAATCATGAAGTTCTGTATATTCTCTCATTAAGATTTAAATTGAGACAGTCACCTACTTCCTCTATTTCCAAAGCTAGCTAAGTTCACCATTAACCTCAGAGACTCCAGTTTTCCATCTTCCCACCCTCCAATCCTCACAATCACCCCCAGGACAAAGGCATTACTATCCCCATTTCACAGTTAAGGAGACTAAGCCTTAGAGTGTACTTGCAGTTTGAACTTAGGTAAAAGTTTCTGGGAAAGAGTCCACAGTAGTGACTTTTCCTTCCCTAGATCCCTTGTATGCTGGTTATTCTATGTGTTGTGTCTCCTCCCACCCAACTCCCTCTGCCCTGTTCTGGGAAGCTGACCTCTATGGACTACATCACCCGGACTACCTTGTCCCTGAGCTCCTATCTGAGTTTTGCCAATGGAAGGTACTAGCTGGAGACCTGAGGGAAGGAAGAGAGAGAAAGATTATTTTATTTCTTTACTTCCTTTCTGCTTATTGCAGCTGCTTAGTCCTTATGGCCATAGCTCTTGTCAGGCAGTTCCTCTTCCAGATTGTAGCTATAGGTGGGCTCTGGTAACAAGACTCCCTTCCCCTTTCCTTTCAGGCCTAGGAGTCCTACCATTCCTTTCTAGTTGCTGTTAATACTGACCATACTTCTATAAATAGCCCTTTGGTTAAACTCTCTTCAGTTAAACTTTTTTGAATGCACCAGCTGTTTTTCTGCAAGGATTTTGACTGATAAAGTAGGAAAACAATGAATGATATGTTCCTGTACTTTCATTCAACCTCTAATATCTATAATAGAGTCTCCCTCTAATATCTATAATAGAGTCTCCTTCCTTTCCTGTGATCCAAAGTTTTCCATCCTTCTGGGACTACCTGGTCTTCCAAGAAATCTCTCTAAATACTGTAACCTACAGAACAATACTGTCGTTACCACTATTGTGCCGAATCTAATATGACATTAGTACTCTATTGTCCTCTAGTTCTGATTGATAAGTTTTGTCAGTCTGACCATCCCTGCAAGGCAATAAGCTCCTTAGGTGTAGGGAACTTCAGCAATTAGAATCTCTAATGACAAACATATTTTAGGGGGAAGGAACCTTAGAGGTTACCCTAACTTCCTTATTTTATAGATTGGAGGTTCAGGTTTACACAGCTATGAAATAGTGGCAAACTGAAGTCCATAATCTAGATTCTTTCTATTGCTTCATCACGCTGTGATACTACACTGGGTACTTAGTGGACACTCAATATGCTGGTGACTCACTCCTAAATGCATTCAGTTTTTGTTTGTTCAATGCTAGGCCCTGTGCCTAGATAACTATCTGGCACACAGTATGTGCTTGGCAAATATTTGCTCATTTGAACCTGCAATGAAAGACTAATTCCTTGCAGGTTAATCATATAAACTTGCTCATATAAACTCAGAAAATCATTTATAATAATCCCTTATACACCTGGAGAAAATGTGTATTTTTCAACGTGCTTTCACATTTAAATGAGCCCATTTGCTCCAAGGTAGACATAGCAGAAATTATTAGTCTATTTTAACAGATACAGGAAACAGAGTCTCTGAGGAGTTAAAAATCAAGGTCCCTTTACTTGTATGTAGCAGAGCTGAGACCAGTATTCATGTTTTTTGACTCTCCAATACCATTTTGACTATTCCATGTTGCTTCTTCAGGTTTGCTTTCGCATCTAGGTATAGCAGGTTCATTCAGGAAATTCATCTAAATATTCACAATGAATAGGTAGATCATACACTTGTGCTCAAATGATTTTGTCCCTTTAAAAATCCACTGTTAAAGGTATTTCTACTTCTGATTAGGTACAGTCTGCAGAATATCACCATTCTTGATTATTACAAGGCCTGTTATTTCTCTCAGAGAGGAAGGTTACCATCTGTTGTGTTCTAGAACAAGGGATACAACACTTTTGAGACATCACTTCCTGTATAGACAGAGCCAGGTGCTTTTATAAGTAGGTGTTGGAAAAGAAACAAACAACCTGTTGTCCTTGGCGTGACCTCACTGGAGAGGGGTTGACACAGTGGCTTTCTTCAAGATCAAATGCTAGAGAGGTACCTATAAATATTTTTATTGCATCCTCTCACCAAAAACACTTTGGTATAGAGTTCACCTGGGTTTTAGCTACTAGGATGATTTCTGATCCTAATCAAAGCATTGCAGAAACCAAAGACAACCTATAGATACCTTATCTATCTTCTTTGGATTTCAGTTTCCATTAAGAGCTCAAAGTATTGGCTCAGAAAAGGACCCAAACCAAAGTCCTACATCAGGGGTCACAAACTCAAATGCCTACCAGATGCCAGGCAAATAAAGCAAAGCCTACTGTAAGAAAACAAGGAGTAATAGAGTCTGTAATAAACTACAGTAAATTAACACTTGCTTCTCAACTCCAACCACCAGTTGCTTTGAGGGGAGTGTGAGCTAAGAGTCAACAGATCTTTTTTTTTTTTTTCATTTTTAAAACTGGAAATCCACATTTTTTAAAGTGTGAAGTTTGGTTTTAAAAAGCTACTAATTCAGGGGCGCCTGGGTGGCTCAGTCGGTTACGCGTCAGACTTTGGCTCAGGTCATGATCTCAGGGTCCATGAGTTCGCGCCCCCGCCGGGCTCTGTGCTGACAGCCTGGAGCCTGCTTCAGATTCTGTGTCTCCTTCTCTCTTTGACCCTCCCCCATTCATGCTCTGTCTCTGTCTCAAAAATAAACAAACATTAAAAAAAAAAAAAAAAGCTACTAATTCAAACTTATAAGCCTGTTGCAAGCCTTGGGTAGCCAGCTAGAGTTTGACTTTTCTTTATGGAATAGGTCTCCTGTGTCGTATAAAAGAATTATAGCAAAGGTGTCACTTTCAAGTCAAATGTGGGGTAAGATTTATGCCTCTCCGTGAATGCGTATAGTGTTGGGAGAAGTGGACAAACTCCATGAGTTAATAGGAAAGTGCTCTAGATAAGGATTTGGGGATCTATTTCATAAGGTAACTGAATAAATGTGTCCCACTTTGGGAAGTATTTGGTGGGGGATAAAGATCCCCTTTGCTAGGCATCTGGGTAAATAGATCTTCTCTGGAATGTCTTGGAAACCCTAAGTATACTCAAGTACGAGAAGGGAGCAGTAAGCTTGAAGAGTATCGGGAGAACAGTTTACAAGAGGAAGATGGACAGGTATAACTGCGAAGTACAGAGCTGTACGAATGTCGGTAGTATGTGGGTACAATCTCTTCTGTGTTGGGAGGGAGAAGGCAATAACCTCTCCTACGGCGCCACCTTCGGGCGCTTCTTGCTCACCATTGCTGCGCCGCCGTCAACTCCAGCAGCCTCCATCTTAACGCTTTCTGCGCAGGCGCCCTAGAGCCCCAGGGTCCAGCCTGGAGCAGAGCCCCGCCCCTGCCCACACCCCTCTCCTCTGGAGCCAGCCAACCGCCCCTCCCCACCAGTGTTTCTCGAAGGGGTCCTGGAGTAGTTACCTTGTCTTTAAGTACTCGAGTGCTCTCTGTGCAGGCTGCTGGGCAACAGAGAAGAAATACTCAGAGGCTGCCTTTGGGCAGATCACAGTCTTATGAGGGAAGACAGACAAATTGTAACTAATTAAAGTGTTGTGTGAAGGGGTTCAGGTTGGTTGGGTCCTAAAGGCTGCTAGTAAGTATCAAAACCTAGAAGACAGTGGAAAAGGCTGCAGGCCATTCTAGCAAGGGGGAACTCAATGTGCAAAGAAAGGCACAGAGAGGTAGAGGAGTGCACAGTGTGGTGAGGGTGAGGAGGGGTGGGGGAGGGGGAAACCGCAGGGACTTGCGGTTTAGAATAGCTACAGGATGGCGGGGGGGGGTGTCTGCACTGTCCTGGAGGGTCTTAGAATTTTTCAGCCTGAAGGCTGTGATAGATAACAACTAAACAGCTTTAACAGGAGAGACTTACCAGAGTAGGTGAAGAGGGCAGGGGCAGCATGGAGGCAGGTAATAATCACAGTAATCCAGACAAGAGGAACTAAAGGCCACTACTCCACTTGTGGTACTGGGAAATGAGGTGAGACAGTGGATTCAACAGGCAAGTTTGAGGCAGAAATGATAGAGGGCAACTGGTTTGGGGAAAGAGAAGGAGGAAGTTTAAAAATGACTGGGGAACTGAACTGCAAGGGTTTATTTAGCAAGCAAATGGAAATGAGCTGGAAGACTGGAGTTAATCTGTCCTGTGCTCCCATTCAGCCCCCACCCCACAAGGGCTGAGAGACTAGGTGAGCGCTTTTCTTGCATAAGCTTCTGATTTCCATACCAGGAGATCTCACTTATACCTTGTTTCCTCCCATAGAGGAGACTTCTACTCCAGCTTTTCTTCTGGAATTTTCCCAAATGAAAGGCCAATGTGCACTCCTAGGCCTACTCCTCTGTCCTGTACTGGCAGCCTCAGCCCTCTACCAATCTCCAGAAGCACACATCTCCCCAGAAGACCCTTACCTTGTCTTCACAACATGGACTAGTTTTCACTAGCGTATGTCATCTGCTACTCTTCTGGACCTTTTGCAGGGAGCTGATCCCCTAAATCCCATGACTCTGTTAACTGGATTGGTGGTCTCAGGTCCAGGCCAAGATGCTAGCCCATTACCTGCTTTACTGCGTGGTGCTTATCCAAAACTCCTTTAGGTCCCACCACTTGTGGGGTGATGAGGAGGGAGGAGGCAGCGAAGGGCCAGGGGTACAAAATCTACCATTATACAGGATAGTCATTTCTACAGTTTTCCACACTTTAGCAGAATTACCAGACCCCAAAGGCTGCTATAAGATAATTTATTACACACTAGCCAAAAATGTCCTGTAACAATGGCACATACAATAATTAACAACAGCAAAGATGCTTAGTTTCTTGTTTCATGTAATGGCCAGCACAGCTATGGATAACACAGAGTCCTCAGGAGGTCCAGGAGGCTGCTACCAAGGGTATCCAAGAACCGTGTCACATCTCTGATGAAGGGTCTGAGAAGTCCATATGATCTCCTGAAAGAGTTCATCTCTGACCTCCCAGGAAATGTTGAAGCCCCCTCCATCCAGCCTGTACAGAGGAATCATAGTCCAAGTTCCCTCTGTCGGGTTGAACATCTGTGAGGGGAACAGCATCTGACCTAGATGAAAGGGAGTGAGGCCAAAGACTAGATTCTTTCTGCAAAGGGGAGGACAAACAGAAGGCAGTGGCCATAGGTGAAGAGGACTCTTTCTAGACTGGTTTCTACAATTTTTGGCTTTGTTCAGGGCCTACCCAAGAAGAAAATACAGCCCTCTCTCCTGGATCCTTCAACTAGGCCTCAGGTGCATACACAAAGGAATAGCCGCTCATGTCTTGAAACATCACTGCTCCCTTTCCTATAGGAATGAGGGAGGGGGACTCTTGGGCAGGTAGCCTGTGGTGCTTGGGTTCCAAAGAATATTCCTGCTCAGGGCTCTGAAGTTATCATGTGAACCTCATTCTACTCATGACATATAATTTGGAGAAAAGGATTAGCACAGGTCATTTCTAGAAGGTATCTTGTTCAATTTCAAAGGCTTGTTTTCACAAAACCAGTGGATCCTGGTTTTAGACTGCTTGAGGGACAGTCTAAATTCTAATTTGTATGTTCCTGCCCTGGCATACTCCAATCCAGACTATAGGGCTCAGTGACAACTGTAGGCTCAACTGACTAGCTAACCAGGCACATGCTCCAGGCTCTCTAATGGTTCAACAAGAACCATTGCTCTTCTAATGGTTTATATGTATGGGTCTAACTGAATAAGGTGTGGCATGGAGAGGGGTAGAGATGGGATAGGGGGTGAAGGGGTGTCTACCAACAATAATGGCTGACACTCTCAGAAATGTCTGTTCTACCTCCCTATGCAGTAACCCTGACAGCCCAGCTCCTAGCACCACAGACGTGCTGGTCAGGGACTCCTGAGCCTTTCTGAGAAAATATTCTCACCACCCCAAATTTTTCCTTAAACTGAAGGAGTCAGCCTCTTGACTATGAGGACCCTAAGCTGGATATATAGTAATTCTCACTGGCCCTGATTTGTGAAACTGATGCCATCCAGTTGGCACAGGAACCTGGGTGCTCAGCTCCCCTCTTCCATGGAACGAGACTCCGATTTGAGCTTCACAAACTCCCGAGCCACTTCGTCATTGCTCCTCTGAGACAGAATCCGGAGAATAGTCATGCCTGTCTCATCCATGTGGATCTTCCGGCCCAAGGGGCACCAGCAAGCACAGCTTCCCTTGGCTGCCACATCCCTCAGAGGCATCACAGCCAGCCCCAGAACACGATCCTCCCGGGCAAAGCAGTAATCCTTCACACATATTTGCAACTCATAGGCTTCTGGCCCCTCTTCATTTCCCAGGAGGCTGTGAGCATAGGATGGGTGGAGGGAGGAGGCCAGAGCTGAAAGAGCCTTCAACTGAATTTTCCCCAGCCACCATCCAACCCATCCCTCTTCTCCCCTCTCAAGTCTTACCCCCCAGCTCACCCCCATCCCAGAGTCCTGCAGGTTCCCCACCCTGTAACTCACAAGTGGAATGTCTCATTATACTTGGGAGCCCAGTTGTTGCTCTTCGACTTGGTTGTGAACTTCCTCTTCTTATCACTTTGGTGTGGGCCAACCATGGTCACTTCCACAAAGGGCCGGAACATACCTGCTGTCTGCCACTTGAGGTCATTGGCAGCCACCACTGCCCAAACAAGAGAAGCCTGTGAGGGATCCTACCAAGTGTTCCCAATTCTTGAGCCCTAGGTGGCATTCCCCTTGGAGGAAGGCTAAGTTAGAGGACTGGGATAAGCAGCCCCTGCCTTCAACTGATGAGGCCACTGCATAAGAAAAGGTCTGAGACCTTTAAGTCTGTGCCACTCACCTTTCACTGTGACCTTGTGCTCCCCAGTTCCAGGATGTGTAAACAAATCCACCTGAATAGAGATTTCTCCCACAGGATCATCCACACCAGACCCTGAAGGACAGATGGACAGTTGATCCCTCATTGGAGAACTCTAAGACATCAGGCTTAATTATCCCAGGTGAAACTGAGGAGTTAGGAAGCCCACTTTACACCCTAGAGCATGAAGCAATCACCTAAAATAGCCATGGGGAAGTAAGCAATGGGAGAAGGGAAAGGAAGGGGATAAAGAATGAGGCTGCGTATTAAAGTACATTAGGCTAACAACATTTTAGGTGTAAGGTCTTCCAAAAATGCACAAGGAATCTGTCAGTTTCCCCAAACCTCTCCTATCTCCTAGGATGAAGAATTTTTCATTGAAAGGTACTGGAGGACAGTACTGCCACCCTCTATCTTTGTCTGGGAACTAATCCACCCTGTGGTGTCTCAATGGAACAATGTGGGTCCCTTCAAGCCAAAAGCAGCACCCTCCCACCTACCTTCAGAATCCTGAAGGTCACTGCTTGGGAGGCTGCCTTGCTCAGACTCTGTCCTACTCAAAACCTGGACCCCTCTACAAGCAACTTCCCAGGCCCAATCTCTAGCCAGTCTGTAGGCTCCCCTAAGCAGACATCTCACCAGAGATAAAACTTCTGCACCCCAGATAAAACTTCTTTATCCTAAGGTGGAAGGATGGGGGAATCCCAAGGACAGAACCATTATTAACCCCATCTCGGACTGTATTAATACATCACTCATCGCTGATACTTGGGATGGAGCTTCTGAACTTTGACACATGGCTCCCCTACAGCCAGCCTAAGAAGCTCATTCTAGTTCACAGGGGACAGGTGTTAGCCTATGTTAGATTCATGTGTGTAAGGTGTACAACATAAACATACCCTTTTCCGGCCGAATGTCCTCATTAGCAGTGAACCTAATACCTTTCCCATCATGCACTGAGTGAGGAAAGGCAAGTCAAGAGGTAGTAGCAGCAGTAGGATAGAAAAGAAGAACCAGTTAGAGGTCTAAGGAGTTAATAGCCACTCAAAGCAACTCTACACATTTTCTGGGGGAGTACAGAGATGAGGTGGAGAGGGAAATCAAACAGTTGAAGTCAGTGCCTGAATGCTCCAAATTAGACTTCATGGGTCAAGGCTCAATGTAATCATGGGGAAAAGCAGAATATACATAGAGAAGGTATCTGAAATCAGCAGGGCAGGAAACAGAGACATTGCAGGCTCTAATTTCTTGGCCTTAAATAATAATGCAACGGGTATAAAAGGTACACACATCCATCTCGATCCTCCCCCTGCAGTCCCCACCTCTGCTCTTACCTCATATGTGCCCATTTCAGCCTTTCTTCATCTTTACATCTAGCCTAAAACTCAGTATTTCTAAAAAGCCTTTTTGGATTAACTCAGATACTTCCCTGATGTTACAGGCCTTTCCATGTACAACTCTGTAAAAGATCTCCCTGTCCCCTTGAACAAGGCTCATAACTTCTTTCCTCCCTTTTCTTCCTATCCTGGACTTAAAATAAGAACAGATGTGGAAAATGGAGCAGTACTGCAGGTCCTTTGTATCTTTTCACCTTCTATTAACTCTAGTCCAATGACTTGGATCCCACTTCCCCTCCAGGTCAGCTCTGTGCTCTGGATCAAAGGCTCAGTAAGGCCTAAGTCCTCCCATTCCCTCCATCAGGTTCTCTCCTCCAGGCAGCACACCTAAATTTCCCAGAACAAGCAATAACAAATGTGCCTGAAAGTCTTTCCTGGGAGGGCCTGGCTCCTGGGTCAGGGTCAAAATTTCAGTCTGAACCATATCTATGTAGATGTGTTTTGTTATAGAGAGGCCTGCCTGGAGGCAGGGAGGGGTTCTGAGGACTAGAAGACACTGGGAGAAAACCAGCTGCCTAGTCCCTGTGCATTAGCATCACCCATGAGGCTGGATGGAGCATCATTTATGCACAGAGATCCATTATGCCCATTATCCACACCCTCCTTTCAACTGCTCCCATGGTTTGCCTCTCCTAGTTGTTGGTTTTGTTTTTTCTTCCCCCTCTCATCCACACTAGACAATCTATAAAGTCTTTTTTTACTTCTTCCCCCCCGGACAGTTTCCAACAAGGCTCCCAAAACTATGAGTCTTCATGAGTGTTTCAACAACTTATTCTCAAGGCTTTCTGACAAATATTTCCTAACAGGGTATGCTCTTTGAGCCGAATGAACATGTGCTAGCCAGGCAATGTCTGGGAAAAGAATTGCAGGCCCATTTACCAGGTCCCTGTGATTCTCCTGTCTGGTATGGGTACAGTGTGGAAGTGAATATTGGGGTTCCTCAAGAAATCCTGGGGTCTGAGTTTGACAGGCTCTCTTAAGAAGTACCTGGATCCTCCTTAAGGGCTGGAAAATTTTGACTCCCTAGAGGCAGAAGTGTATCAAGGAGGGGAAGATAGGGACCTAAAGCCCTTAGGTCTTACCCTGGGCAGTCTGTGAGCGAACAAAGGTTTTGATAAGCGTGTCTGTGGTCTGTGTGTACAGAGATAGGGCATAACGTAGGGACTGTAGATCTGGGCTCTTCTCCAGGAAAGTTTTCTTCAGCCCATTACCTCCCGCGTGAAAGTATTGCTGAAAGACAAAAGAATACCTGCTACAGCCCCATCCCCTTACACGGAGGCAGCTTTCCACACTGTCCTCAGAGAAATCACATCTGAGCAGAAGCTCAATGAAGATGCCAAAAAAGGATGATGAGGACAATAAGCCATTAAATAAATAACAAGATGAGGAATACCATGTAGAGTCAGAATCTCTCAGGTGAAGTGTATTAGTTGGGTAGGAGCAGTAAGGGATGACCACATTCCTGGATGTGAACTTTGAAGTATGGATCTATCTAGACAGGCAAAGATCTGGAATAGAGCATTTCAGGCAGAGAGAGTAGCAAAGTACTTTTTTATCCCTCCAAACCCTTAAAGAACGTTATACTTATGGCATACCTCTCCCAAATGCCCTGCATCACACTTCATATGTACCTGCCTTATTACAGCTTTACCAAATTATAAGCATCTTAAAGCTAGGAACTATATCTGATTCTCTCTGTATCCTTCATAGTGCATAGTACCATGTGCATAGGTTTCCCAGTTGAATGAATCAATGGGTACCAGGAAAAAAAAAATCCTTTGGAAACCCAAATGAATGTATACGTAAGTGGAAGTGGGAACTTTCAGCCAGATGTGGGGTATTAGGATCTGGAAGATTAATTCCCAGTGGAGAATATTCAGCAATGGCAATGAAGAACTAAGTGAACTGAACTGTACTCAAAACCCAGGAATAAGTGCTCTGGGTCCATGGTAAGTCATCTGAGACCATACAGAATGGTCTGCTCCCAAGACCATTTTGGTTGCTCCCAAGCAGGAATATCAACATAGCAAAGAAAGAAAACAGACATAAAAATCACTCCCTTCTGGATGTGGGGTGGCAAGAGCCCAAAGAACATCTAGTCTGACAGAGTAGAATGCCAATGCCGAGAGGTAGTATGACTGAGGTGGGATAGTATGACTGTCTGGAGAAGGGGAAGGCTCCACCTTGATGGTGTCCAGAGCGAGGTCAAGGATGGCACACTGCTTCGGAGTGAGACTCCGTGTTTCCTCTCGAACCATGTGGTCCTGAAACCCCAGAGAAAGCAACAGCATCAGGACAACTTGGGGCTGTCATGAAAGTCTTTCTCTCACCTGCCAGCCCACAGTACATGTTCCTCTCATTCCCTTCCTCTTTAGTCTCCAAAGCTCACATTTCCTTCTTCCTGGCTCCCACTCACCCCCCAGCCTCAGAAGACTCCATCCACCCACAGTACCTTGAGTTTGGAAAGATTGCTCAGCTCCTTGGCAGCAGTGAAGATCAGCTGGGTGCCCTGGGCAGAAAAGAGATCAGTCAAAAGCAGAGGACTCCAAACTCGATCAGGAAGTGTGGAGCAAGATAGTGGAGACAGCAGGAGGAAGTGGAAGGGGAGTGTCCTTACCGTCTGGTCAGTGAGTGGGGGCAGAACAATCATCCTTTCCATTGTGTTCATTACCACCCGCCAGAGCTCCTTCAGTACACGCTTCAGGACTGTCTTCTCACACACAGTGGCAAAGAGTGTGAGGCTGTAGACCCACATAACAGGTAAGACTGAGAGTTTGAGAGACACCCCTCCCCAAGAGGCTTTTCGGATCGCCTCTGCCTTGCTTGTCCCAAAGGACAGTCCTGAGTGCTGTACTCACTTGCCATCCAGGAAGTCCATGAGAGGCCGGAGCACACTATCTGCATCCTGAGCCACTGAGGCCCTGGCGCTGGGGGATGCATTCCCTGGGCCCCGCACCTGGCCCAGGATGTCAGCCATTTGTCGAACACACTCATCAATCCGCACCTGAAAACTATACATGTGCCCACAGTGCAGCCCTCCCCTCCCCAAACACACATTGACCTTGGAGCAATACCAGCTATTCCGTCCCACTCCAGCACACTCTGGTGCAGCTCCAGCAGGGACAGCCAACAGGAGAAGTGGGAAGATCCACACACCTACAGCTGGATGGATGGGTGTGGGGCAGGAGTTCTGGGATTGGCCAGGGACCAGATCTCGCTCCGAGGGCTGTGTGTTTTGGGGCCACTTACCTGTTTCCAAATACCATGCTGAGCTCATCCAGAACCGTATTCAGTTTCACCTGCAGCTCCTTCAAACTGTCTGCAGCTTCAGGATCCAACTGTATCCATAGAAGGTGTGTTTGGCTAAGCTGATTTTCATACCCTTTTCCTCCCTCCTGTGCCCCTAACTCCTCCCTCATAGAGGCTTTATCCCAATTCCTACTCAAATCCCTCAGCTTAAAGCAGCCCAGATCCTAAGCTAAATTCCTGGCCTATACCTGGTGAGGAGAGGGTAGAGATCTATGGCCAGAACACTCAGGAACAAAGGTAAAGTGCAGCAACCCCACACCCCGAGACCTACCTCCTTGCCTCCCATGGCCTCAAACATTTTCTCCAGCTGGACTCTCAGTTGCTGCATGTTGTTCATCAGGATGCAGGGCTTTGGGGACAGATGGAGGTGTTGAGTCTTGACTGCTTTCAGCACAGGACCTATCAGCCTAGGGTACCTCTCTCATACTACTCCAAAAGCCACAGGGAATTTACAACACATAACCAAATACCGCTCTTCCTTCCTAATCACTGAGATGTGGAACCAATTCAGATAATTCTCCTTGAATGAAGACCAGAAGCAAATGTTTCTGTTTTTAAACCAGGTGGTGGGCCTCAGGTATTCATGGCATCATCCTTTATTAACTTTCTGTCTTAGGAGATTTTTTGCTGTGGCTGTTGTTGTTGTTAAAAAAGAAAGACTAAGTAAAGATCTAGCTTAGTAGAAGATAAAGTACCAAATAGAGGCTCAGAGGAATTCCTAGTCAAGTTCTTCTTCTTATGTGGCATAATCTCAAGCAAAGCCCTACTAGGAACCAAAAGTCAGGAGTATCATCCCCACCCTCAGCTCTGAGGATAGCCTTAAAAGCAAGGAGGATTCAAATGTCTTCCATCCTCTTCTCTAGGGTCCCAGGGCCTGACCCTCACCATTTTCTCCTTTTTGCAATAGTCTGGGAAGCTCTTTGATAAGATGTCTGCATACTGCATCAGCACCTTCCCGATGGTCTGAAAAAAGAGGAGAAAAGGAAAGGAGAGGGAACCCTTAGCTCTCCCCACAGGGATCTTGCCTGAGGTCATATCCCTCATCCCAGAACAGTAACAAAAGGAAGGTAGAAGGGAATCTCACAATAAGGGGACAAAGCTTCCTCTCAACCCCAGAACAGCACCAAGACAAACCCCCAGTGTGCCCCAGACACAAGCAAATGAGAAGGGGGTAATGCCAGAGTTCCCCTGAAGGACATCACAGAGAGGAACTGTGCTTGGGCCTATGACAAGGCCATGAGCCTGGTAGTGGCAAATGGAAAGGAGAAGGGAGAGTCATGGTCACCTTAGCAAATCTCCTCATGTAGTGGGCTAGGATGTTGGGGTCTGGGCATTCCAGCTTCCGGATGATCTCAAAGCTCTGGTTGAGCTGTGTGAAGACGTCCACCACAGAGCAAGAAAAGAGCGCATGCTCTGATGTCTGCTGGAACTAAGGAAGGCCAACAACAGGATCATCATCTTCAGCCACTACCTTTTCCCAAGTGTGCAGGGCTCAAAAGGACTCTGCCCAGCAGGAGTGGCTCTTTGGCCCTCAAAAGCCCTCCCTATGAATTCCACAGGGCAAGGAACTAAAGCCCTGGAACTTTTGCTGATAGCTAATTGCTGGGAGACCTGGCCTGACCCATGGTGCAGTCCAAGCTTCCAACTTACCCCATCCTTCTTATCTCGTTCCAGGGCCCCACGTAGGAATTCCAGGGACACATCTTCATTCTCATCCAGCCACTGCAGGACAAACTGCTCAAACCACCTGCAGCCAGGCAGGAGAATTGGGGGTTGGAGCAAGTGGTTGGCAAATGCCATGTGCCTAACAGCTACCCCAGACTCGGGTCTTCTGGAAAGTAGGGCATGGTTTGATGCTTTTCTCTTTCTACAACAGAGCCCAGAACTGGCAGTCTCAAGACTGGCTTACTGAACTGAATTGAAGACAATAGTCCTGCCCACCCCTAAAATGGAGGGGCCCCCTTCCCTTCCCTCTGTAGTGCCCGCATGATGACTCACACTGGGTACTCAGGCACCTGCCCCTGGAGGGCAGGCAGATCTCGCACGTATTCATTGTGGAGCCACTTCACCTTGAAGTGTAGGTTCATGTAGTCAGCACTCTTACACAGCCGGTCTTTCTCATGCTCTAGTGGTGGGGAAGGAGGCTGGGGTCAGGTCCCAGCAGTAGGAGCCATGGTTCCTGAACTTTCCCAAAGCAGCAGATCCAGTCGGGCCGCTCTATCAGATGTCTTAGAACAAGGGTGACTCCCAATCACTTCCTTACAACCATTTCCCCCAACCAGTACTCTGCTCTCCAAGAGCCTGGCCTAAATCTTCCTTTAGAGACTAAGCCAGACTCCCAGATAAGGCCTACAGTCTTCTAGCTGCTTTAGCTTTTCGAAGTGTCAACTGAGTAAATGGCCCCTGGTAAAGAAGGCCAGAGGGTGCTAATGTTGATTAGTGAGGAGACTGCCCAGGACTAGAGCAGGATGGAGGTTCCCTAGGACTTCACTGATCCTAATAGCTGGGTCATTCCCTCAGACGGGCTTAGATGCAGAGATGAATAGCTATACATGGTATGAATGGGTCATTGACAACTACACAGAGACAGGGAAAACCAAATTGGGCCCACTATGATAGAAAGAGCAGCTGAACAGCTAGAGTATAACAGCATCTTGAAGTAAACTGAAGGGCCCCGGAGCACAGCTGAGAGACTGAGAAAATGAACTCTCAAAGAAGTATGCAAATAAGAAGAGTCAGTTTGGAAACCGTGGAAACACAGCCAGATGAAAGGGCTATCATGATGCAGAAAATGGGATGCTTATTATGGACTTTTAAGGTCATCTAGCTGGATCTCCAGAGTCTTCTGGAAAATCCAGGACAAACATCTCCCATAGCTTGCCCAGAATGTCTGGAGCACTGGCAACAACCACAGGTTCTCTTCATCCACCCCCTTTATAGATAAAGCATTAATCTGAATAATAAAAGCCTTATATATAACATAATGGTAAAAACAGGCAACTGGGTAAGAGTACTGAGCAATAGAGAAAAAAAGGGCTCAGGGTCCTTGTGAACTCTACTGCTCAACTTTGAGTTGCTATGGGTGATGCTCTTTGCCCCATGTCAAAGCAGAAATCCAGTCTGGGGCAGTTGGCGCTTGTGAATTAGTACAACACACACTCAAGGAAGAAATGGGAAGCTGGGATTCAGTCTCAAAAGGCCCCCAGTCCCAGGAAATTTCATCTCCTGGTACAGCAGGTAGCACCACCTCCAGGACATCAGAGAGACTTCTCAGGGCTTGTCCCTTTGCTTTCCACCCATACTCTGCTGTCCTTAAACCAGTCCATGAACCTGGAAACATCAAAAGGCACCAGGAAGAGGGCTCTCCTTCCTTTATGTTCAGTAACCCACTAGAAGTGGAGGCAGAGATGCTCCATCACTCCAAACCTCCCGAACTGCTTTCTTATAGAGACCAAGGTACTATATTTATTTAACTACCACTTTCTTGGTCAACCCATTATCTGTACTCTGGTCCCAAATCCCAATTTTTATATTAACTTCTGTGGTATGAAAATAGGATGACTGGTAAAATGCTGGTTACGCTTTATTCTAACAAGTCCCACGGAGTCCTGCTCCAATAAAGTTGCTCGAGGTTGTTGCTGGGAGGTAGAAGTATGGGGGTGGTTAATCTTTCAAAATGGACAATCAAGTCTCTAAACCTTCTCCTGCCCCTGATTTCCACATTCCTCTCTCATTCATTCATCTTTCATCTTTGAAGAGTTCTTTCAACCTCATGATTTCACTTATCCAGCTTGCTGGTATCTCCCCCAAATCTCTCTTTGGTTCTGATAATGTCTGCATACGGCTTTGATGGAACATCTCACTTTGCCAGGATTTAACTCTAGCCCCCATCTTTCAGCATCTAAAATCTCTGGCTGAACTTTAACAGAGTATACATACTAATCATAGCCTCTTGTTCAATGCTGAGCTTCATCCTCAAGTCTTCCTTCCTCCTCTTGATTCACATCCAGTTAAATCACCAGTCCCTGCTGATTTTACCTCCAAAATTTCTCTGGAATCTAACCATTTCTTTTACACAGTCACTTGCCTAGGTCTTGTTACCGCCATTTCTGACCTGGATTACTACAATAGCCTCCAACTTGGTCCTTCCTCCTCCAATACAATTTCTTTCTTTTCTTTTTAAAAAATTTTTAATGTTTATTTAAATTTAACAAATTTTAAACTTTTTAGTTGTTAATTTATTTTTGAGAGAGAGAGGGAGTGTGAGCAGGAGAAGGAGACACAGAATACAAAACAGGCTCCAGGCTCTGAGCTGTCAGCACAGAGCCCCAAGCAGGGCTCAAACCCACAAAGGGTGAGATCATGACCTGAGCCCAAGTCAGAGACTCAACCTCAACTGACTAAGTGCCCCAGGCGCCCCTCCTCCAACCCATTTTCCATACAACAGCCAGCGTGAGTGGCCTTTCTACCTTATAAACCTGATCATGTGAACCCCTTAACAAAGGATTGCTATTCACTGGCTCCAAACTGCCTTAGGATAAGTCCAAAAGCTTAAACATGGCTTACCACCTCCTTTATGACCTGGCTCTGTCCTACTTTTCTATCTTGATGTCCTGTTTATCTCTTCCCCTACACTCTAACGTGCTAGTCACACTGAACTACTCCTTTCAGTTTCCCAAACATGACAGCTTTCTAGACCACACATCTCTGAACATACTGTATCCTCTTCCTAAAATGTTCTGTGTCTCCCTTTCCCATCACTACTACCTCCCCTCCCCACTGGCTAAGTCCTACCATCCTTCAGGTTTCAGTTTGTGTATCACCTCCTCCAGGAAACCTTCCTAGATCCTTTTCTCAGGTTCTCCTAGAAGTCTTCCCGGGTGTGGATTACACTGCTCTCCTCTCAGCACCCTATGCTTATTCCCTTCGTGGCTCTTAGAACTTTAAACCATAACTGCCAATTTTTATGTCTGTTGTCTAGAATAGTATGTGAGCTTCTCAAAAGGCTGGGCTTATGCCTCATTCATCTCTTTGGGGTTCCAACAATTAGCACAGTGCCTAGCACAAAGAAAATACTCAACAAGCATTTGGTTAACGGGCTGGGGATCTATCGCAAAGGGGCAAGAAGAAACTTTCTGTTCTATATTTTAATTGGGGTAGTGGTTATACAGGTGTGTTTATTTGTCAAAACTAATCAAATTATGGCTCTTAAAGGGTTTTTTATTTTATGTATGTAAATTATACATTTGCATGTATAATGTAAATGTGTAAGGGTGGAAGGGCGCCTGGGTGGCTCAGTTGGTTAAGCACCCGACTGTTAATTTCGGGTCAGGTCATGATCTCATGGTTTGTGGAATCAAGCCCTGAGTTGGGAATTCTCGCTCTTGAGATTCTCTCTCTCCCGCTCTTGCTGCACCTCCTCCACTCAGGTGCATGTGTGCACGCACCCTCTCTAATAAAATTTTTAAAAATGGGTGAATGGTAGCATTTTCACAGAGTTAACACTATCCTTTTATCATCCAGGTCTCCAAACTCCTACCCTTCTCTTGCCCTCCACATTCTGACAATTATGAAGTCCTATTACAACCTCCTTCCAGGAGCTATCAAAACGCATTCTTCCCTCTTCAATTCTCTGCTCTAACCTCAGCCCCATCCCCTCAGCCCTAAATTATTACAATATTATCTGCAGTCCCTGCTTCTCGTCTCTCCTTGTTCCACCTGCCCCCATTTTTCACTAAGGTGAAATCTTATAAAAATACTACTTTGCTTACACTGCATCTCTGCTCATGAGCCTATAATGGTTTCTTACTGTCCTTAACAAGATTTATTCAGTGCTGAGTAAATGCCATGCAGTATGCTAAGTATATTAATATGTCTCAGTTTCTTTATCAGCTCAGTGAAATAGATACTATTATCACTCCCATTTTATGGATGAGAAAATGTGAGCTCATAAAAACTGGTCTAAGAACACACTGCTGATTAGGTGGTGAAATTGAGATTTGAAACCAGGTCAACTTTCTTTTAGAGCAGTTTTCAATTCTTTTGTGTTTGTTGCAAACATTAGCAGAACTCCCCTTTAAAAAGAAGTCTTACCTAGAATCTCATATAAGATTGATAAAAAGCAGAATTGACTTAACTAGCACGGGGTAAAAAGCCTGGAGCCCAGCACCCTTCTCCCCCTGCCCCAGTTTTCCCTTTTCACTTAGCTCCTAAGATACCTTTGTTTGAAAACCTCTGTCCTACCTCATACTATCTTTGTGAACCTGACTCGCTTTTCACAGGTATTTCTTTTTTTCCCCTCAAAACCCACCAGAGCTGGATTCTTTAAGAACTGGGACTATACTCACCCCCATCAGGCTTGCGAAGTGCTGCCTGGAGAGGGACAAGTGACTTCCTCACTGACATGAAAGGCTAAGGCCTGGGCTACCACCCCAGACTTGACCCAATGTGGGCAAGAGGCAGCCATTGCTCTGGGGCAGAATTCCAGAATGTGCATGTACAGACTGTGGCTGTCTCAAACTTAAACACTGATCTTCAAGGTTTCTTTCAACCTCAAAACTTACTGCTTTTAAACCTCAAAAGTTTAAGTCTGAGGGTTACCCACAGTCTGGCCACGCCACCAGAATAACAGATCCAGACTCTGCTTTGTCCTTGCCGCCGGGCTGCTCCCCTTTTTTTCTAAGTCAATTCACACAGACTGAGGATACAGACTAACATATATAAACAGATGGGAAAGGCAGCTTAATAAGTGAACACCAAAGGGTACAAATGGGAAGGCTGGACACAAGCAGACAGTGATATCTTTGTGGACCAAAGTAAGAAATAAGCTGAATGAACAAGATCAATAATAATTTGTCCATCACACTACTTTATAGGAGAAGCGAGGGAAATATCATCTTTTTGGCTCTGTCACGCCAATCCAAAATAGCTTTTAAGGAAAGCCAGGCTAGGCAGCCTCCGGTAAGAGAAAATAATCCTATCTGTGTATTTAAGGTTCTGTGATTCTTTAAAACTGTAAAGATAAACTTCATACGACCATTCATACCCCAAGGAGTGGGCCACTTGAGTATCCAGCATGGGAAGAGATGCTCTCTGGGCTGGGGAACGTCTTAAACAGGCACGTGTTCTAAAGCTGGAAGGGGGAGTCCACATCCACACAGCCATTTCCATTATTACCTTGGCTGAACCTCTGCCTACCCAAGGACTCCTGAGGCCTATGCCTAGAATCCCTCTAATTTCTCTGTACCATTCACCCAGAACTTATAGTTGTCTGGGAGAAGAAAGGGACAGCAAACAAGATGGTTGGGCAAGGAGCCTATAGACCACTGCTTTGGGCACACCCTTACCCTCCAGTGCATATTTCATGTCTTGGGCAAAGAGCTGCCACATCACTTCTGCGCTGACTTTTCCAACATTCAACTCCTGAGGAAACCTGGATGATGGAAGAAGCCACAGTCAGAGAACAAAGCAAGAGCTATTTGATTTGACTGATTCCAAAGCTAACATGCCTAATCTCTTGGAGGTCAGATTGAAGAGAGGAGAAGCCTAGGAAACAGGGCTAGGTTCAATCTGGAGAAAAGGGACCCAGGAGCCAGTGGAAGCACAAGTGGGGGCAGAGAATTCCCTCAAGCAAGGTGGGCCCAGGGGAGAGGATGCCCAGAAGGCAGGGATTTGAGACCCAGAGAAGTGTTGAGTCTAGAAGGCAGGCCCAGGCTAAAGAAGATGGAGGAGAAAGTGCGAGGGGGTGGACGTAGAAAGCCCACTTTATTCACAGTGGACAGACACATACACACATGGTCTCTGGATCCCCTGGAACTCCTATGGCAGTCATTCCCAGGGGCCTCTCACTGCAGGGAGGCTGGCTCAGTCTGGGCAGGGCCCCCCATTATGTTTCCACACCTGTCTCCAGAAACAGTTACTCAGACAGATACAAGGGACAGAGGGACAGACGGATGTACAGGAGGAAGAGGTTGCACTGCAAACACACAGAGATAGCAAAGAAAGAGGCTGTTAGACAGATGGACAAGCCAACCACCAACCACACAGGGCCAAGTGGGTTGATACGCACTGGTTCAGAACGAGTGTGTAGGAATTCTTATCTTCCTCTATGATTGACACAATGAGTGTGATGAGTTTGGGCCAAAAATCCAGGTTCCGAATGCTGGGTCCTTGTTCCTCTGGAGGTAGCTCCTGTTTCTTGTTGCAGGGGAGACGGTGAGAATCAGAGTAGAATGTGCAGAATGTCTCCAATCTTCCTCTTTCTCTTCCCTCCCCACACCCCTCTTCTAGAATCAGGTACCCTTCCTCTTCTAAGCCTGTCTTCCACAAGACTGCCCATGTTCTGTCAGAGGGGTGACTGTTGGGAGGTCCTTATACACAAAGAGTCCATCCCAGAGAACTTCTCCAGCTCCAGGGCACTGATGTGATAAGCTTGGTCAGTCTAAAGGACATAAGGATGCCTGTCCCCATTCTTCATTCTCTCAGTAGCTATGAGTATGGTGACTCTTTGGCCAAAGTAAGTTGCCCCTCCAGCCTTACTAAGTAGGTCTAGTTCAATGTGACCCCCTTTGGCAGTCTCCTCTGACACCTTCCCTACATCATCACACGCACATATACATTACAAGCTCTGAGAAGCTCCTTTAAGTTCTGCAGGAGCTACTGAACAGACCTAGCATGAAAGTGGGTCTAACCTTCAGGGGGTTAAGGACTTCCCTTAACCTCATGAATGCTATTAGGAGGAAGAACTGTATCTAGGAAGCTCTTCTCCTAGCAGTATAAGAAAAGGTCTTGGGGAACCAAGAATACTCAATGGGGATAAGATACTCTCTTCAATAAATGCTGTTAGGATAAATGGATATTCACATGCAAAAGAATGAAACTGGACCCCTATCTTCTACCACTCAACAAGAGTTAACTCAAAATGGATTAAGGACTTAAATATAAGACTTGAAACCATAAAACTTCCAGAAAAAACATAAGGAAAAAGTTCCTTGACAATGGTCTTGGCAATGAATTTTTGGGTATGACACCAAAAGTACAGACATCAAAAGCAAAAATCAACAACTGGAGGGGTGCCTAGGTAGCTCAGTCAGTTAAGCATCTGATCTTGATTTTGGCTTAGATCATGATCTCAAGATTCATGAGAAAAGGGACCCAGGAACCAGTGGAAGGACTGGCTGCCAGCACAGAGGCTGCTTGGGATTCTCTCTGCCCCTCTCTCTCTGTGCCCCTCCCCCCACTTGCTCTCTTTCTCAAAATACACAAACTTTAAAAAATATAAATAAAATATATATTTTTTTAAAAAAATCAACAAATGGGACTACATCAAACTGAAATGTTCTGTAGAGCAAAAGAAACAAAATGCAACGGCAACCTATAGAATGAGAGAAAATATTTGTAAACCATATATCTGATATAGAATTAATACCCAAAATATAAAGAATTCATATAATTTATCAATAGCAAAAAAGCAATCTGATTAAAAATAGGTAGAAGACTTGAATAGGCACTTCTCCAAAGAAGACATACAAATGCCCAGCAAGTAGAAGAAGTATTCAATATCACTAAACACCTCGGAAATGCAAATAAAAACTACAAAGAGATGTCACCTCATACCTGTTACAATGAATATCACCAAAAAGAGATAACAAATGCTGGCCAAGATATGGAGAAAAGGGAATCCTGGTGTACTGTTGGCAGGAATGTAAACTGGTATAGGCACTATGGAAAACCGTTTGGAGGTTCCTCAAAAAAGAAAAAAGAAAACTACTCCATGATCCAGCAATCCCACTTCTATGTATATATTCAAAGGAAATGAAATGACTATCTCAAAGAGATATCTGTACCTCCATGTTTATTGTAGCATCATTCACAATAGCCAAGACATGGAAACAAACTAAGTGTCCATCAGCAGATGAATAAAGAAAATGTGCAGGGTGCCTGGGTGGCTCAGTCAGTTAAGTGTCCAACTCTTGGTTTTGGCTGTCATTTTCCCACAGTTTTGTGAATTTGAGCCCCACATTGAGTCTCTGCTTGGGATTTCTGTCTCCCTCTCTCTCTGCCCCTTCCATCCTCGGGCTGTCTCTCTCTCTCAAAATAAATAAATTTTTTTAAAAGTTAAAAAAATGTGGTATGTAACTATAATGGATTATTACTCTACCATAAAAAAGGAAATCCCAGGAGCACCTGGGTGGCTCAGTCAGTTGAGCATCTGACTTCAGCTCAGGTCATGATCTCACAGCTCATGAGTTCAAGCCCACATTGGCCTTTCTGCTGTCATGGCGGAGCCCACTTCGGATCCTCTGTCCCCTTCTTTCTCTACCCTGCCCCTGCTTGCACAATCTCTCTCAGAAATAAACATTTAAAAAATTTAGAAAAAAAGTAAATCCTGTCATTTGCAACAACATGATGTATCTTGAGGACATTATGCTAAATAAGTCAGACAGAGAAAGACAAATACTATATAACCTCACTTATATGTAAAATCTAAAAACATCCAACCCATAGAAACAGAGTTAGAATAGTGTTTGGCAGGAGATGAGGGGTAGCAGAAATGGGGAGATGGTGGTCAATGGACACAAACTTTTAGTTAAGATGAGTAAGTTCTGGTGATCTAAGGTACATACAGCACGGTTGACTACAGCTAACAATACTGTACTACATGGAAAGATGCTATGAAGAGTAGAGCTTTAATGTTCTTACCATAACCACAACAACAAAAATGACAATTATATGAGGTGAAGGCCTGAGTTAAACATTTCATGATATACACTTGTATCAAATCATCACATTGCACATTGCAATTGTGTCTTAACCTACACGATGTTATACGTCAATTATATCCCAGTAAAGCTGGGGGACAAAAAAGGACTGGATTGGGAAGAAGTAAAGAAATACAATGGTGAATTTCAGGAAAGGAGAAGCAACTCTACATTCAGACCACAGACAGGACAAGTAGGGGTCACCACACAGAGGCTGGAATGGACATTTATCTTCCACTGGGACAAAAGCAAAGTTGAAACCACCCAAAAGAACAGGGATAGGACTTTTATGTGGGATGCCATATGTCATCATAGTCTCCACAATCCTTAATAAGGGTGCATTATCAGGAAGTTAATAGAAACCAGGACAGAACTCACAGAATATGTGGATTCTGCCTGCTTAATATCACTTAAATATATCTCTTCCTTGAACTCTTTCTGCCACTACCCTATCGGTATCATTCAAACATCTCCTAACTAGTCCTTCTTCCATGCAGCTGTTAGTGATCTTTCTGCAAGGAGAATCTCTTTGTGTGACTCCTCTGCCCTTCAATGACCTTCAGTCAAGGCCTTCAATAAATTTCAATTCCACAGTTTGACACAAAAGGCCTTCAGAATATGACCTCTCTCTCAACTCCACACCTCACCAATCCCTTGCAGCCATCACCACCCCACTACCACCACTTATTTAGTGGTTATTAGGTGCAAGACACCCTGCTAAGAACTCTACACGCATTGTCTCATTTAATCCTCATAACAACTCCACTGGGTAGAAATTATCACCTTCATTTTACAGAAGAGGAGACTGAAAGCAGTGACGTTATATGACTTGCCCAAGGTCATGTGGCTATAAACAGTAGAACCAAGATCTGATCCCAGAGAGTTGAACTCCAAAGCCTGACACTGTAACTACCCTAATTAAATTGCTTATATTTCTTCAAATTAACACACTCATTCACAATTCTGTGTCTCTAAACATTCTATTACCTCTATATGGTATCCTTCTCTTCCCCAACCCCTTTCATTAGCCAACTCCTACTCATCCCTCAAAATTCAGGTTGAGCTTTACCTTTTCTGAAAGGTTTTCCTTGATACCCCTGGTCTGATTAGATGCCTCTCTTCTGGATTCCCAGAACACCCTCTATGAACTTTGGTATAGATGTAATAGGCAACTACAACTACAATGAAATGCAGTAATAATAAATTTTAGAAACCCAATATATCCAGTAATTTGCACCCTCCCCCACCTTCACCAAACAATGAGCTTGCCAAAAACAAAGATGTGTCTTAATCAACTTTAAATCACTACATGTTCAGTTTGTTAAGGGAATAGATGGATGAATGAACCAATGACTGAAGGTGAATAGAAGGAAATAAAAAAAGATACCAATGGTTCACTTCAGTGTAAATAATGAATAATGAGAAAATGATAATGAAAAAAAAGTAAAAAAAAACAAAGTAAAAAAAAGTAAAAGTAAAGAAAAAAAAGTAAAAAAAGAAAAGAAAAAAAAGTAAAAAAAAAATTCAAAGGCTAAATAAGTGCCTGAATGGTTTATAAGCTCACTTTCAAAAAAAAAAAAGTATTTATTTATTTATTTTAGCCTTTATTTTTGAGAGGGAGAGAGAGCATGAGCAGGGGAGGAGCAGAGAGAGAAGGAGACACAGAATTTGAAGCAGGCTCCAGGCTCTGAGCTGTCAGCACAGAGCCCGATGCGGGGCTCGAACTCACAAACCATGAGATCATGACCTGAGCCAAGTCTGATGCCCAACTGACTGAGCCACTCAGGCACCCCGCTCTCTTTCAAAGTCCAGGTACATCTCATGTTAGGGAATAGAGACTAAATATTCAGATAGACCCCTGCATAGTTGAAAAATCAAAGCTGAGAACAGTGTCTTCCCCAACCAAGGTGAACCCATAGATGGATGACAGAGTGTGGCAAGTTGAACAACGGCCCCAGGAAAACCTCCCATGAACTTCAGAACCAATGGGAGGTTTTACAAACCTTAAAAGAAGGAAGCCTTAAAGATAGAGTTGGCACAAAAAGTACCCTTAGGAATGGGAGGAGGCAGTGTGAACAAGATTTTAGTCTTGACTGAGGTGCTCCTAGGAAAATTACAAATTGGATGTATTCACCAATGGGTAAACGTCCAAGAGATTTAGGCTGTCCTCCCATCATTTGTTGTCCAAATCCTACTGCCTCTTAAGGTCTATGTCAAATGCCCTTATTCTATGTAGTACCCAGTACCTGATCAAGAGTGAATTCTTCCTTCTTCGAATCCTGCAATTTCATTCCTTTTTCAAGGCTCTTCTAACAGACTTCTTTGATTAGAATTATATATATACTTATGAACTGAGAACTAATTGAAGGAGCACTATGCTTTCCTCAGACCTGGCTTATTCAATACATACTTGTTGGACTAAAGGGAATCTGTTTTGCAAATGTGTGGTCTGCAGAGTTATTAAAGACAGAAGCTGTAATTGAGTAACTAGACCCAAAAAGAAGCCCTAGCTGTGAAATGAGGAAAAAAAGATACTATTGAAAGGATCTAGAAAAATGTACGCAGTCACCAGGTACTAGGTTAGGATGTCAGTATAAAACAGGTGAAACAGCTCAGCCTCACAGAAGGATAGAGTTGGCCTTTGACAGTCAGCTGATGAATATATCTCAGAAGACCATGCAGTGCAGGGAGAAGTGGTCAGAGGTAAAAAACTTCCATCAGCCTGTAGTTCAGAGAGACAGTTATGGATCTCAGAAGAAGTCAGTCTCGAACAAATTATGCTTGGAGGAGCAAAAAAGATTCTGAGATGGACTGAGAATTCACCGACTCACCCCCTAAAATTGCTCAAATTATGGTCACTTACTTTAGTACCAAACTAAAACTTAACCGTTGCCACTTCTGTTCAACTCAGTTATGTCACATCTTGTCCAATGGTCCCTATCAATCCACAAATGTCTCATATGGTCTAGAAGGCCCTTACTCTACACTTTATTCAACCTCAAGAACATCAAGGACTTTGTCCTGACCAACTTTCCATCATAACCATGGTATAGGAAAAGCAAGGATCTAAGAGCCACTGCCAACTGGTCCCACCTGATCCTGAACCTCTTACCAGCTGGTACTGGTGACTGTACAAGTCATGGCAGTTGTTGAAGATATACTCATATGTGGAGTTCAAACAGGCCTTCACACAATCTTTTACCACCTGGCTGGCTCTTGGAGGACTCTGCAGTTCTTGCACCTGCCAATTAATAAAAGAAATATGGGTCCATGGTCCTGCTCACCTGTGCAGGATCTCCTCCTAGAACTCCCCTCAAACTATTCCAGATCCCATCATCCCTCAAAGAGTCCCTGGACCTTGCCCAAGGATGAAATTGCTAGGATAGCTGATTGGGAGAACTGCCCATCCCATCTCTGTTGATCCATGGTCTTCTCAGATGTAACTCAGGGAAAGGTGTATGGAAATGTAGGCTTAGAGGTGACGAATACTATAGCTTCAGATTATACCCAGTGATTCTTATTCTCCATGTTCCTGTGGCCAGATCCCCAGCCCATCACCATCCCACCCAGTTCATCTTTTACCTTCATTCTGAAGAAAGTAATGCTGGTCAGCAAATCCACTGTTGACTTCAAGTCCTGAAGCCGCTCAGGGCTTCCAGCAGGGAAATTATTCTGTTGCAAATCAAGCAAATTTAAGAAAGGAACAGAGAAATATGAAAGCCTTCCCTGCCAAAAGCAATGAAATCAAAAGCTTCCTTATCTGCTACCCACTGGGATTTTCCCCAGTTGAGCTGAACAAAAAAGCTATAAAACTACAGGTTTCCCTCTCTTTTCTACTGACAGACAGGCCCTTGCCAAAAGCAGGGGTTAATAATCCCCACCCCAGAAAGCAGCACTTCCTATACCAACCCTACTTCCCATGCAATGTGTGAGCATTTGCACAAATGAACACACAGACACACACACACACACACACACACACACACACACACACACACAATTTATATACACGCATTTTTCTTGGGTGAAGATTCTTACACCCAAACAGTGAGTTCTTCAAAAGTTATAATCTAACTGTATATTCTGCAATATAAGTGGAGCCACACTACAGACCCGACTGAGATCGAGGATGTGTATCTTCTGTGCAAGGGACCCCAGCTAGTCCACATTCCAGAGCCAGAAGATGGCAGAGTTCTGAGCAGAACTGCTTTTGGAGTGAGTTCCTTAGGACCTTCCCACCATGCCTCACTTAATTCCCCTTGGCATGAGTTTTAGGAGGAAGCTGCCAAGAAGAGCTGAAGGGAGATGTTGAGCCACTCTCCATTTTAAGGATTGCTTTTTTAAACTCCAAATGGCTACTTATATGCCAAATATAAGATATACAGTCAACTTTCCATTATTCATGCAAATGGAGGACACTGAAATTGCAAGATAATTAAAACTCCACTTCTTTTTGACTTTGAGGTTATTTTTATACTTACTTTTTAACGTGGGTATATTGCCTGTTCTGGAAATTTACGACACTTTAAAGCAAGTAATGAAGCCATTCTAAGAAGATCTAACTTAGGAAGAATTGGGAAACTGCCCATTTTCCTGTCCTGCCCTGTCCCAGGTACTCACCCTCCTAGTACATCTATTTCCTCCCTCCATCCTAGGAATGGATATGACCCCTGCTACAAATTACTTGCCCAAGCCAAGCTACTCATACCTCCCTTGAAAAAGAAGGAGAGTATGGAAAAATACAAAAAAGAAACGTTAAGTATCTAACTCTTAAAGGGGCATTTCTGGAAGAGATTATCCTCAGGAGACTCCCTAATGAGAATGTCATCAGTAGTTGAATGGAGTGACATCAGTGGGGTTGGAAAGCCAACTATCTGTACAAAATTAGCCACACCTGCTGCTATTTACACACTGCATGCTCCTTGGAGTTTGAAGAACCACACATGTCAGTGGCATTGGCCATGTACGTACATGTGATGACATGAACCAATTTTCCTTGCCTTCAATCTTTATAGCCAAGATTGGACTATAGTCTCTCTAGAAAGAGCTTAGTATTATCTGTTATCCCACCTCACAGTCATGTCTTCACTCACCCTGTAGGTAGAGAGGTCAATTCTCAGTGAGTTGTGCAGCTGGTCCAGTAGTTTTACAAATCTCTCTTTCTAAGGGTAGGATACAAATAACAGGGAAGAGAGAAATAATCTGAGTTCCTTAGACTATAGCAGAAACAGAACCATCTCTGGCTGAGGAGGAGACGTTGGTTTGGGGACACATCTATCTCATCCCTGCCCAGCAGAAGAACAACCAATATAAGGGAAAAGCGGGATGGGTGGCTCGTGTTCCATCTCTTAGCAGCTCTGTCTCAAATGAGATCTTCTCACACTGGCAAGGGGACAGGAAGCCCCTGGGAGAGGAAACAGCTCTTTCTATGTAAGAGTCAAAAGGAGATGATCCATGCTTCTCCGTTCCTTTGGGACTCTAACTCTTCTTATTCAAATAAAAGGAAACTTGAAACAATTCTCTTATTTGTTCCTGAGTCTATGGTCTCCTAACTTACCTTGGGCGGCTCAAAAACAGTTAAGTAGCCAGAGTCTAGCAGTAACGATAAGAGGGAGGAATACTCATTCATTTGGAAGGTGATCAAGCAGACCTGAGAGGGCTTCTCTTTATACCACATTCCATATTGTTTTTCTTAGTTTATACTTTTTAAAATGTTAAAATAAATAACATACACCATTTTAATAGTTGATTTTTATAGAAAAGATATAATTAAATGTGGAATCACATGCCTATAGACTTGGTATAGCACTCCTAGAATTCATATATTGGTTATATTATACATCGTTAGGTCTTAAGTCAATATATAATGGGATGAGATAATGGAACACATATTTGAGTGGCTTAATCAATGCTGTTAATTCATCTATAGAAAGACTCTATTAAAATAAAAAAAGGTAGTTACTATCAAAAAACAGGGCTCAGAGAACCAGTAGATTTGGGAGTATCAGTAATGTTATTCCTAAAGAGGCAATCTTTGTGGTGGGTCAAAGAGACTTCAGTTTATATTGAACTTATGTCAGGTGATATTCTGAATAAAGATTCAACTTCTCAAGTAACTTAAAACCAGGAAAGGGCACATCCTGGATAGGGTAAACAGTCCAACACTAGAAAAGGAATAGGCTCAAGGAATATACTGGTATCATTGCTTAGACATCAGTCTCATATGAACTTGAGTGGGAGGAGTCAGAGAGAAACTGAATAATGTTAAGAAAGGTCCACTTGTGGTCTTGCAGGACTAAGGAACACAGTGACTCAACCAAGTTCTTGGCCTAGAGAGATTCTGTGTGGCAGCCCCCCGCCCGCCCCCCATAGTGGTAATATTCCACGTTCTCTCATTTATCCATGTCTGAGGAGAGTTCATTAGTAAGTGTGCCTATCCATAATGAAATAAGGACAGTCCATTAGCATAGTCTACATACCCATAAGGAAATAAATTCATCTATCTAAGTGGCAGCTCTGGTACCTACTGTGAAAAATCAAACTTTATTAATAACAAATGAGTAGGTATGTTTTTATATCACACTCACCCCAAAGTTGGAAGCTGCAAAGCGATCAGATGCAGAGACATTGGTGGAGGCGGTTGTGTGGGCATAGTAGGCATTGATGTTGGCCAGTAAGGTGCTCATCACTGCTGGCACACCAGGACACATGTACTTGGATGACAAACATGCAAAGTGCCTGAAAAACAGTATTCTTGGCCTCAAAGACTCTTCAAGGATTGCAGCAAAAAACAAATAATCAGAAGAGCTTACTGGTGTGTATGAAGCTTCCAATCATTTTGGCATGCAAGAATCTTTGTAATTTATTCATTCAAATATACATTCAGTGAATGCCTACCATGTGCCAGGCCCTGTGCTAGGTGCTAGAATCCAAAGATGTGATAGCCTGGCAGAGAAAGCAAGAGTAAGAAAGTCAATAAGCCAAGGCATGCTCTGCAAAACTACTGTAGAAACATACAAGATCACTTAAATCAGAATGGTTGAGGGCTGGAAGGGATTAGAATAAGGCTTCTCAAAGAAGAGATGGTTGAACCAAATCTTAAAGGATTAGTAGGAAGTAATCAAATGGAGAAGTGTTCAGGCAAAGGGAAATTCCATTGCAAAGACAAATATATTCATGGCAGATTGATTCATTTGGGAAAACCTCAGTTATGGCTACTGTTCAGGTATATGATATAGGAATACCAAGAAATAAAAGAAGCATAAAATAGTTAACAGAACAGTTTACCCTCAATACTATAGTATATTTTAAAATGAAGGCACAGTATGATCAGATTAGTCTTTCAGAAAGGCCCCTTTGATGATAAATTGGAGGGCGACTCAGATAAGACTAGGATGGAAAGAGCAGTTGAAGAGTTACTATAATCATTCAGAAAAGAAGCAATGAAAGCACTAAGTGGAACAGAGAAATGGTTAAGAGTACAGACTCTAGATCAAGAGTGGGTTTGAATCTCAACTCCACTATTTACTCAGTGACTTTGGATAAATTACTTAAACTTCTCTATGCCTCAGTTTTCTTACCTGTAAAATGGGAAAAATAATGGTACCCCCTCATAAATGAGTTAAAATTCATAAAATGCTTAGAACAATGCCTGGAACATAAAGAAATGTATGAGGGAGTTGTTATTATCATTATCGTTATTGTTACTATTGCACTATAGCAATAGTGATAGATTAAAAACAATTTTAGGAGATAGAATCCAGAGGTTTTAGAATTTTGATGTTGGAAGTCAAAGGGCAGTAGTAATTAAGAAAGAAAAGTTTAAGCTGATTCCTAAATTTGTGTGGACAACTGCATTTAAAATTGTTCCATTTACTAAAATAGGGAATATAGGAAGATAGACATATTTGGTGGAGATGTTGTTGATTTGGAAGAAGGAAGCAGCTGAAAATGGATCTGAAATTCAGGAAAAGGTATGATCTGGAAAAAGAAATGGAGTCCTCAACCCAGAAGAACTGGTTAAGGTCACAGGTTTGGATGAGATCATCTAGGGAGAATGAACAGAGTAGGAACGGTAAGGAGGCCATTCTCAAACCTCATTCCTCACTGTATTTCTTCTCTCCACCTATAATGAACTTCTTGTAATTCCTTGAATGTTCTATTGTCTGCTGCATCTCAGCGCCACAGCACATGCCCTACCAGAAATGCTCTTCCACCTTTCCTGTATTTCAAGACTCAGTCCAAGTGTCAACTCTTCAATGGCTTCCCTCACATGCCTCCCCTAAAAGGTAGATGGTTTCATAATTCCCTGTTATTACTTCTACCATAGCACTTATCATATTATATTGTAATTGTTTGTTTACTGGTCTCTCCTTCCTACTGGACTGAGTTCCCCAAGCACAGAGACCTCATCTTACTCCATCTTTGTGTTCTCAGCACCTAACACAATATATGACCCATAGAAGAAACTCAATAAAAATTTGTAGAATAAATGAAGCGTGTCCAGGGTAATAGCCACCTTCTGCTTACAGCTCTAGTGGCAGCCTCACCAACATACAAACAACAAACTCTTACATACTAGTATATACAAACTCTTCATAGTAGGCAAAATTTTCTGGCATAGGAGTGTTGCTCAACTCCAGACACAGCTGCTTTTTCTATAGTTTAGTGCCTTCTTCAACATCCAGGCCAATCTATGAAAGCTTGTCTATCAAACACATATACATAAGCACACATGCTGCATCTCCTCAGGCCTGTGATGTTTGGGCAAGTTTGTCCTGGTATACCCTCTCATGCCTTTTGCCCTTCTTATCTCTGAACTCTGGGGGAGACAGGTAAGTATCATCTCCCTGAATTACTGATAAATATACTCCCTTTATACATATATTTTCTTTGCCTTGGGGCATAGACCCACCTCACCTCAGCTCAGAGAAGAAAGCAACAAATCACTGCATACTACCCCACTTAAGGACCTATTTACCCTGTCAGTGCACCTTCATTAGCCTCCCCAAGAATTAAAAGCCACTTCCCAAAGCCCCAGGGGAGCCTCACGTCATGGCCTGATATATGGACTCGATGCCATAGCGCATGGCAAATTCATCCACAATTTCTTGGGCAGTCTCATCAAAGTACACCTTCCATGCATCATCTCCTCGAGCCTCAGGAATCAGGACTCCTCCACTACCCTGAATGTCTGTGAGGTAATGGAAAAGGTTCTGCAGGAGACAGAGCAAAGGAAATAGTTAAATACATATTAAAAATAAAACTAAAATCTGGTGGTAAAGTCCAGGAGAATATGAATAGGGTTCCAAAGAAATTCTGTCAAATCATCGCTAGTTCCTTGTGTGGCCCAATAGGCCTTCACATGAGTGAAAGAGAACAAAGGCTGGGACTATTACTTGGGCTGTCCAGGGTAGCATGGTGAATAAAAACCAGGCCCCAAATCTTCAACCATCCCGCAATCCCATTTATTGTCAAAGGCCTTCCCAGCACTGCTTTCTGACACCCCATCTACCAAAGGCTGGCTCACCTCATGGAGACACGTATATTGCACATGATACGGTGCTACCTTCTCCTCCCCCTTGATCTCCACACTGATTTGTAGTCGGATAGCCCCTGAGACAGCTGATTTATCTGTCCTCTTCTCTAGGAAGAAAAGAAGACCAGAGATTGACACCAATGCAACTACAGATAGCGCAGACAGCCCCCATCCTGGCTTAATCCAAGGAAAAAGAGGCACTAATCCAAAGTTCACATAACAGAGTGAACTCACTCCAGCGACCACATAGTCTACAAATACCCCCAAATATTCCCAATATTAATTTCTTTTTATTTATTTTTATTTTTTGTTTTTTTTCCAATATTAATTTCATTAAGAGAATAGGGAGCTAAAACCATTAGAGATGAGCATGAAGATTAAAGGGTCTCCTGAAATCTGAAGAATGGCTGAACAGCCACACTGAGTTCCAGCCACTTCCACTCCTCTGTCCCCCATCTCTACTCATCGTCAGTTCTCTGCAGATAAAACAGGCTCTGTATGCTTTAGGGATTGAGTGATGGTTTTGGTAGGCAGGATTTTCCCCCAGATTTCCCATTCATGCTCTCCCTTCCCAGAAACTTTCTCTGGTCCTGTTTCCTCACCCAAGTTGTACCAGACGTCCATCTCGCCACTCAGTGTCCGAACCTCAATAATGGTTTGACCAAGGAAATCATCAGACTCTCGTTTAAGCCTCTGTTTTACTCTTGACTTGATGTCATCATCTTCATCCCATACACGTACCTTGATGCGGTCAGAAGAGTTGTGGCACTCACTGTGAGAGAAATAGGCAGGCTCTGTTAGGTACCAAACAAGCAGCACTCATTCTTATTACTTCCAATTCCCTCCCAAAGCTCCATCAACTGTACTTGAAGCCTTGTAGAGGAAATGAAGGAGTCAGGGAACAGTGGGTGTCAGCCTGGGTGGCTCTACATACCATTATCATACCATTCCTTATTGCCTTGACACAAAAAGTGGGGAGACAGAAGAGTAATTAGTGACCATTCTGATTTCCTGTGCAGCTAGCTGTATCACTAACAGGAAAACACCTGGACAAATGCTACAGAGCCACAGGAAATGACTGCTAGTTCCCTTCCCAGAGTCAGTAAAGGTGTCAATGTTCATGGTATGTCCATCTGGTCATATCTGCTTAGCTTTCCATCTAGCTCCCCCCATCCATCTAGGTATGTGCTTGGTGAACTTCAATCATTCTTTAAAACCCAGGTGAACTGCCATTTTGCTCTATGAGGTTTGCTTTGGAAAAGGGAGTTTGGTCAGATCCCCCCTCACGCTCTCCTTCCCTCACAGTTGCTTAGTGGGTCCTATTGCCTCATATAGGAGTTGTACTTGACTGAATTTGCTACTTCTTTCTCTGTGTTCTCATACTATTTTTGCACACTCCATTCAAATATTATAGTATAACTGTTGGTCTACTGAAAAACAGCCAAATCAACAAGGAGCTTCTTGAAGGCAGAGACTGTCTTACACATTTTAGATACACAATATCATCTACAGTGTCTTGTATAGAATAGGGGCTTAATAAATCATTTACTAAATGGATGAGAGCAGGCAAAATTGACTACAGAGTCAATTCATTTAAAATTCATCATAAGAAGAATTCAAGCAGGAACCTCTCAGATTCTCAAAGGAATAGGTGCTTCCCCCAGTAACTATTGCCTCTGGACTCGAGGCCAATTTTACTAGGCCTCAATCCCTTTCCATGTGGAGTTCTCCAAGGAGCCATCAGAAGAAGATCTCTATATAACCAGCCTGTTCATTAGGTAATTCAGAGTCTAAGTCCTGGTATAAGGTGTGTGACAAAGCACCTGGATTCTCCACACATTAGTCTGTGTCCTAGACTAGAGCTTGACATTTTTTCAACAACCATCTTGTACTGTCTTATGAAATAGTCTGTAAGAAAGTAAGACAATGGAAAAAGGAGTGGGGGTGGAAGCTGAGAAAGAAAAAAAAGCAGAGCTTTTTAAGGGAAACAGAAACTTTTCCAGATCCCAGATTTCTATCTTCAAGCCAGAATTACCCAGTTGGAGGACACAGACATTGCTTCCCAACTCTCCAGAAGAGTCTAATCCTTCCTAGGCAGGATAGCAAGGCTGAAAGGTACACAACAGGGTGGCCAGTTCCTGGCTGTCACTGAGCAGTAGTAAAATCTTTCTAACGCTAGAAAAAGCAGTATGGAGTGCCCAGGAGCCCCTGATACAATAGCCCATGAGAAGAAACCCAGAAAATAAATGACTGCTGCCCAATTGAATCCTATGAGAAATAGGCTTCTCCAGTACCTCTGGCCCATCCCTCTTTGTTGAAAGAATTTTTATTTATTTAAAGTAATCTCTACACCCAATGTGGGGCTCGAAATTATGACCCCAAGATTAAAAGTTGCATGCTCCACTAACAGAGCCAACCAGGTGCCCTACCTCATCCCTCTTAGGGTCCAAGCCAAGGATAATAGGACTTAATGCTGTTTCTAAAATACACATAGTCCCAGGTAAGACAAAACCCTCTGTTACTTACAAATGGAACTTCTCTTCCCAAACAGGGTTCAGATTCCCAAAAATAGTCTTGGTACGCTTCTTGGTTTTGCCCACTTGCACAGTCACGTAAGGGTCACTGGATCCTGTCTTGTCCTTGGCTTGTAGGCCCTGGGCACACACCACTGCAACCCAAATATAAAGGAGGAGGCTTCAGAGTGTGCTCTAGAAGTCACAAGTCTTCCATAGTACTACTCATATGCTCTCCATCTTAGAGCAGCCTCCATCTGCTCCTTGAACAGGAACACGAATCTTCTCACTCTTCCATATCTATGCTTAGCTCTGGGCTGCCAGTCTTTCTCTGAAAGGCTGGCCCAAGAATCCCACCTCCTCACCAGTGCCTCAACTGACCACCTTCCCCTACATTGATATATACGTGCTTCAACCACACCCACTCAGCTAGTAAAGCACTAGCTTATTTCCTGATCTCCTACTATACCATTGCCCCCCCCCCCCAGCTCTTATAATATCAAACTGTTAACCAAGTCTATAACATCAGATTGTTACCAAATCCTTCATTATCATTCATATCATTTGTAGGTGCTGGTCTTGCTCTCCCAACACCCAATGGCACCAGGCTCTAGGAGAGGAGGAGTGATGAACAGTAAGGCCCTCCTTCCCTCAATTCTACCTTCTTTCTCTCCAGCCCCCTGCTCCCTCAAACTCAGGATGTTTCTTCCCCAGGTTCCTCCCCATAGTGTAGGCCTTCCTGTCCCCTCAAACCTTGGCCTACTCACCAGTGATGGTAATCTTGGCTGACCATTTGGAGGTGCCATCCAGTACACTCTGCTTCACTGTTTTCATCTGTTGCACATGGGCAACTTTGCTCACAGTAAAGACATCCCGGATAACTTCAAAGATCTCTGGCTTATTCCGCTCTCGGATCTTCATGCGGTCCTTCATGGCCATGATTATGTTCTGGGTCCGGTCCTCAGCTCCATGTTTAGAACTCTTTTCTGCAGCCCCTGAAGGATCGCCAGAAATAGAAAGATAACCAATAGGCAACCCACCAGACAAAGGGTCAGGCTGAAGAATGCAGCTTAACAGAGGTCACTAAGAAGTGGAAAAAGCTTAAGACTGGGATAGCTCTCGGAAGAGTTCACCAATATGGGACTTGCTGAAGTTTAACGCTTGGCCAGTGGAATTTAAAATGCAACTCAAAGGGCAGCACAATCTTGGTAATTACTATGGGAGTTTATTATACTTATATAATATACTTATTATATATAAGTTTATTTCCTTAATTTTTCATAAAAAAAAGAAACAAACCAAAAAGTTTAGCTCAGCCTGCAGTTGACCTTGTCTTTATTCTACCCTAGGTGGTGGTTGAGAGTTACCCTTCAAGTTTAAGGCAAAAATATCCCCAGTGGGTATTGCAGTTATCAGGGAGGGTTGGTGGATGGGCATGACAACTCCACCAATCTCATCCGACTTCCAAACCATGACAGAGATCCCAGAATTCATCATGGCACACACTGGATTCTGCCTCAGGGCTCTAATGCCTTTAGTCTCAGAAAATATGTAGTATGGTAAGAAAAACAGAGCAGACTCGTCTGATGTATTTCATCATATGGGCTTGTCAGAAAGGGGCCAATCCTTCCTTTACTGGCTCTGCAGATTGGTTCTTATCTCTATTCTCCAAAGACGTAGGTCTTTTCTACAAGACCTGGAGCAAAAATTAAGGCCAACATCTGAATCCTAACCCTGAAAAGATGGCAAGCAGATCTGTCCAGGGAAGGCCATAGAAGGGCATTTCATTCCACTCCTCACTTCACAGAAGCCTTAGGCAAAAGATACTTTCTGATAAATGAAAATGACCTGGGTTGCATCCTAGTCTTGCCATTTAGCATATCCCATACACTGCTACTTTCTTGGACTGGGACCTCTGGAAGGCCCTTGAGGAAAGGATTGACACACTTGCTATGGAGCAGCATTTCAGAAAGTTTCCAGCAAGCAGCCTATGCAGCCTGCCTGGCTTCTAGTCTTAGTAATTAAAATAAGAGTCTGCTGGCACCTGTAATTGAAACCCCTTATGATGGATTTGGGCAATCATCACCAGCATTCATCTTCAATCTTTTCAGAGCCCCATCTCTTCCACTGACTTGTTCTACCTGTTTCTTCATGTCTGCTATAGCCATGCCACTGGCACCAATCTAGGGCCCTCCAAACGAAGACATTTTAAGTGAACAATTAGTTGAGGCCTCTTCCTGGGCCCCATTTATGTCACATATCTTTCTTGGGGATAATGAAGTGCTTCCGAGCCTAAAGGTGTCCCTTCTTTCTCCCCATAATCCTTGAAGTTTTCATTGCTATGACTTGGCTCTGAGTAAAATGTGGAAGACCTGAGGGGCAAGAAAATACATTCCCACATCCCTAAACCCTGCTCCCTCAGAGGTCCAGGCACAGTGCTTACAAGTCCTGCAGGAACAAAGCAAGGAGACAAGAACTTGGAGGGCTACTAACTCCTTCGGCAGAAACTTGTTCCTTTTCCTGCTCCTATTCTCCCCACTCCATGATGGTAGCACAAATCACGTATTTAGTCAGGGCCTGGGAGTCTGGCACATTCTCCTCTGGGACCTCTGCCTGATCCATTTGTCACTTCTGTTCCCAGCACTGTTGTCTAAAACCTGCATCTATAGGCAAGGAATAAATGCTGCCTTCCCTGGGTCCTAGAGTCTATACCTCAAGAGGTTCTTCTGCGAAGCCTGGAACCTCACAGAACTCTCTCTTTCCATTAGTTTTGGTCCCCAATTAATCATGCTCTAGTCATTTGGGCGATATGGCCACTGCAGTGTGTACACTACTGAAGCACAGCTTCTGGGATCACCTGAATCCTGGAAGAGATTCTAGTTCTGCCAGAGGGCCACAGAAAGCTCGAGTTTTCCTAAAGGTGCTTAAGACAGTGTGTTGTAAGACCTGTTATTTGGAAAGGCAATGCCCCTTGACTCAGGACCCTAGTTTCTTTGACAAAGAAAGAACTTCATAATCAGGTAGACTAGAGGAATGATAGTTGAGCCATCTTAGCTCTTTGTTGCAAGACTATTTGGGAGAGGGCCTGCTGCCTCTGCTCTATACCCCTCATCCCACAGGGACACTCACGTTGCAGGCAGTCGGCGTTGAGCAGATCCTGGCACTTCTCATGGCACTTGACTCCACACTCACTGCAGCGCATGCCCTGCCGGGCAATGCCCCAGAGCAGACCTTCACACTCATAGCAGTAGGTAGGGGTAGTGGCCGTCCAGACCTCAAAGTTGTGGGGTGTGGTACACGAGATGGGGTAGATTAAGGCCTGCAGGGTTTTCTTATACACATGGGATTTCTGAAAGACACATACCCCATCACCCGCCAGCAACTTTAGGTCTCTAAGAGATACCAGAACTGACATCCCTGCAGGGTAATCAAGACCCTGGTTTCTCCTCTGGCAATAAAGGAAATACTCTAGCCTGGCCCAGCCCACAGCCAAGAAGCCCCTGGAAGAAAGAAGCCCCTCAATGTCATGTGCTCCTGGTCATCCAAGAGAGATCTGACCCAAATGCTACATCTGAACCTTTTCCCAGCATTCAAGCTTTCTAAGAAAACAGAGGGTACTAGGCCCACCATAAAACCCTGAGTTCAGTGGTCACATACTCCAATGTAAGACTTGGGCTTACCTCTGTTCTGACCCCTTGCCTCTTTTAGTATGGAAAACTCAGACACAAAGCTATTTATCTGTTTCATTAACAATGTGTGCCTAACACTCATGAATTCTCAGTTAGAGTGGCTACCAGTCTTTAGGCCAGTGAACTCATGACAGCCCGTGGGTCACTTACCAGCTCTTCATCTTTGAGAGATGTGCGTGTAGCCATTGCAGAAGTAATCCCTGCCTTCCGGGACTGGACCAATGACTATGAGAGAAGACCAGCTGTCAGCCCTGGCTACTGCCAAGGGCTGGCAAATTCCTGGCAAAGGAGTTTCAGTGACCAAAGCGATTTGACTGTTTGACTTACTACCTTCTAATTTTACTGTCATTCACAGGAACCACCCATGGGTAACAGGTGATAAGAGTACCAAACAAACTGAGGGTTGACAGACGATGGGGGAGAGGGGAAAGTGGGTGATAGGCATTGAGGAGGGCACTTGTTGGGATGAGCACTCGATGTTGTATGGAAGCCAATTTGACAATAAATTATATTAAAAAAAAAAAAAAAGATCCAAAACACAAGGCCCTTAGGAGACTATTCTAACAATGTCAGAATGACACTTCTCTTAGGGTACCTATCATCCAAAGACTCTCTCTTTCCTTCACTCTTTTTAGGTTTCCCACCCCTTGTTTATAGGAAGACAAAGGAAAATGACAAGTTTAGAATTACAGTAGGAAATACATCATTAAGAATAGAATAAGCTGTGTCATAGCCACATTTAAGAACCATCACTGAGGGGCGCCTGGGTGGCTCAGTTGGTTAAGCGTCCGACTTCGGCTCAGGTCATGATCTCACGGTCCGTGAGTTTGAGCCCCGTGTCAGGCTCTGTGCTGACAGCTCAGAGCCTGGAGCCTGCTTCAGATTCTGTGTCTCCCTCTCTCTCTGACCCTCCCCCATTCATGCTCTGTCTCTCTCTGTCTCAAAAAATAAATAAACACTAAAAAAAAAAAAAAAAAAAAAAGAACCATCACTGAGAACAATTTCATGCTATCCTTTATCCCTGGGTACCACCCCATGCCCACACAATCCCAGGTGGCTATAGAGGCCAGCAGCCCAAATGAGCAAGATACTCAGCTAAAGGGGCAACATAACCACAGTCAAATCAACCAGGGCAGGGGGTTAAGTCTGAGAGCTGGGACTGCTCTGCTAGCTAAGCCCTTGTGTAGAGGGGCCTCATGTTATCTGCCAAACCCAAGCTTTAAGAACAGCCCCCGGAGGGTGGACACTGGGTAGACAGGAAGTGTATCAGCCTAAACAGGAAAAACAGTTGGGAAGGGCCCAGGTGGTTTGAGATTCTTAAAGAGGATGGAAAGGGGCTCTGGAAACACTCACCATAGCCTGTGCAGAGGAGAGCAGAGAAAGGAACAACAGGATGTTAAAGCCACCCCCAAAAGCATGAAAAAACTTGCAGAGGCAACTGGGAGGTAGTCTTCCCAGTAGTCTGATCCATGTAGGGTACAACATCCCAACCCCCTCTGCCTCTATCCACTAAAAATTATCTTCAATCCAGCCAGCTATCCAGCGCCTAGACTTCTACTCTAAGGAGAGTTATGCCAGAAAATGAAATATAGGCAAAGTTAAAATATGGAGGATGAAAGTAGGACATGACTAAGATACTGCTATCCAACTAGTTAAGCAAAAAAGAGCTGGTGTACAAAAAGGTGGGGTGGGGTAGAAGCAGAGAAAAAGTACGAAAAGAAAAAAGAGATGCAAGATAATGAAATTAAGTAATAAAGAAGAGATGACATGAAAACTCATCTTCATCCAACCAGCTTGATGGTAAAAAGAGAGGTATATTAGAAAGGAGGAAAAAGAGAAAGGAAAAGATACACAAGCGGTAGGAAAGAAAGGAAGGAAAGAAAAAAAAACAACAAGAGAAAATGGCAGAGGATAATTCCATTCAGCCAACTAAGGAGAGAGACACTGGTAGAGGGGAAAAAAGCAGGAAATGAAGGAGAAATGGGAAAAGGAGTGCATAGAAAAAGCAAAATAGACTGAATGGGGGGTGGGGACAGAAAACAGGAGCAGAAAATGGTACTAAGAAGAGGGGTTCAAGTCTTACTGAACTTCTAGCTTTTGAGCTCTAGGATTGTGGGGGACCCTGGCCCCCACTTCACCCCTCACTACCCACTGGGCTATGCAAAATTCCTTGAGTTGATCCTGCCACAGGAGGTATAATCCAAGATGGGAGCTTCCAGTCATCCTGGAGGTCCTGAGATCAGCTTTAACTCTTAAGCCTGTTTCAATTCAATTCTACAATTTTTTATCATTACCTCTCAGTGCCAGACTCTGAGTTAAATACTAGGGACACAAAAATACTCCAGCAAGTCTATGTCTTGGGAGGAGACCATCACTTTATCTTTAAGGAGTAGCATCAGTGGTGCTCATTGCTAAACTCAATGATCTAGGTCAGGGCTAGAGGCAATTTCTATTCCAGGTCATCAAAAGAGGCTACAGAGAAACCCAGAGGAATAAGATACCTAGAAGACAACTCTGGTTTGAGATAACCCAGGTTTGAGGGCCCAAGCTATAGTTCCAGGTAGGAGCTTTAGCTAATGAAGAACCTGGGGCTCTAATAAGGAAATAAGGTCCAACTAAGGTCTCATCACTAAGTCTCAGTAAAGCTTTCAATGATTGATCTTCAGACCAATATTTGTCACTAAATGGACCACTACCAGTCCTGATAATATGTCATGGCCTAATGGGAGATACCCCAACCCTATAGCCTAAGTCTTCAAAGAGTCACTCACCAGATCACTGACAAGTGGCAGTGGCTTCTTTCTACGTAGATCTGGCATGCTGTCAATGCCATAGAGCCCTCCAGCTGGCCTAAGGGGAGAAGAAAATATGTCAAGACTTGTTATGGCAGGTTCAGTGTTCTATTCTCCTTGCTCACCCTCTCCCCAGAGGAAGATGAACTGATTTCCACCATGTGCCTTTGAGAGGGGTAAGGAAGACACAAAGTGAGAGAAATAACACCATGGAATGATGAGCAATGGAATCTGCTCTCGGGGTGCTCCTCCATGTTTCCTTCTATAATTTCAGCCAAAAACAGAGAGATATTTTATCCCACAAGGACATTTCAAGGCACCTCTGTTTACCTGAAGGCCCTTGTGCTGCATAATGCAAGGAGGGAATTGGTAGTTACGAGGGCCCCTCCCTAGACTCAGGCCACAGACTCTGTTCCCCAAAGGTAAGTGTTTCCTGGCCTGTGCTAGAACAGAGCCCACAGGAATGGCTCTACAGAAGAGCTGCTGCCTACGTGAGAAAAACTGCTAATGATATGTAGAAGGAGACTTTCTCTATCCTGAGTAAAAGAGTCACCACTTCTGTCCATTCAAGCATCCTGAAGAAAAAGGTCTCCATGGAGAGGAGCTTGCATAACCAAGTGGAGGGAGGATAAGTGGGATAGGAGACTTCCAAATAACCATTTAGAGGGGGAAAGAAACAAAATTTAGGAAGGAAACAATAAAAGGACTCTGAAAGTCTAGCCTAGCCCTGTAGATACATCAGCAGGGACCAGGAAAAAAAGATTACAGTTGGAGCAACTGGAGATTTCTAAAACTTTTATACCATTTCTATGCATTCTCTTGTTCTTTGCCATTTCTTCCATAATTATATAAATAAAATTACAGAGAACATCCTGGAACACCATTCTCACAATGAGATAACCCGGGTTTTAGACCCAACTTTTCTACTAACTCACTCTATGTCCTTTGCCAAAATTCCTTCCTTTCTTTGGGTCTTGACGCCAATTCTATAAAACAAGGGGAATGAACTACAAAATTTTTCCAACCTTTTAGGAGTTGTCATTCCTAACCTCAAAGAAAAGAACTCATATACTTGGCTTTAATGAAAAGAAGGAGATGGGGAAGGTGGTAAGGTAGTTACATGGTATACCATAACCGATCTGAAAAGAGACATGCTTCAGAAAAATAAGTAAGTACTGCCAGCAAGCTATATAGGTAAAGAATGGAGCCATAAATTAGATCAAGGCCAAGAGTTGGAACAGACAAGCTGCTACGTTGATTTCTTTTTTTTTTTTTTTAATTTTTTTTTTCAACGTTTATTTATTTTGGGGACAGAGAGAGACACAGCATGAACGGGGGAGGGGCAGAGAGAGAGGGAGACACAGAATCGGAAACAGGCTCCAGGCTCTGAGCCATCAGCCCAGAGCCCCACGCGGGGCTCGAACTCACGGACCGCGAGATCGTGACCTGGCTGAAGTCGGACGCTTAACCGACTGCGCCACCCAGGTGCCCCTGCTATGTTGATTTCTAATAAACTAGCTTCCTGAGCACAGGAAATGAACTTTGCTTTCAATGAGACTACCAGAGCTAGGGAAGTTCTCAACTTGTGACAACTTCTAAGGACTAAGCTGAAGGAAAGATGACAGGAAGGCGTTTAGAAAATCAGTGCATGGCCCCATTTAAAAATAGCTTAGATATGTTCCATTATCATGTATGTATTTTATAATCATTAGAAAAAAAAGCTAAAGTCCTGAGGAAGGGCTGTTGAAGTAGCAAGTTTGTGGCTAATTCTAAAAACTATAGTATGCACCACTCAAGGTTCTTGCAACATAAGTGAGCTTTAGACAAGAGAAGGATAGCTTATTCCCATGACCTATTAAAAAAAAAAAAAAAAAAAAAAACACAAAAATCACAAGGAAAAGGAGTATGTAAAAATGTAGTAGGTAACTTTGCGATCTGTTCTTATTTCTTCCCTGATCATGAGGGAGAGAAGGCAGCCACTGGAAATTCTTATGTCAGAAGAACACACGTCTTATGTCTCCTTTATGGGACAAGGAGAAAAGGAAGATCCTGAGAAATAATGGACAGTGTATGTGCCAGGGAGAGGTGGGGGAGGGCACTTAAACTCTTTTCTCTCTTGGGAATAGTCAGTTATAGACAGCAGTTGAGCAGCTGAAAATGACTCTTTGCTGCAATCACATGGGTGTGAAACTGCCAAACAAGAAGCACAGACAGAACACACAGAGCTCCTAAAGGATGCTACTTATGTCTTGACAAGAGTAGAATGGAGTAAGTAGGTGACTCACAACAGATGAAGCAGGACAGAGCCCAGAGAGTGATCTAATCAGCTACACTATCAACAATGGAATAAAAGAGAACTGTGTCAAATGCAGGTATTTTTCTAGTTTCCTCTTTTATACCTAAAAGGGTTATCACTAACTATGATGCATTGAATCAAATTCTAGAGGCAAAGATAGGGAAGCCCCAAAGCTCCCTCCCCTGCTTCAGGGGAACCATGCTATAAAGCTCTGTCTTCTGTCTTTGAGGAGTCAATCTGCAAAGTTCTCCCCTCTCCTCAGAGAACCAACCAATCCCTATAGCAGAGACTCTTCTTTCCCAGGATCCAACTTATGGAGTGTTTTCTACTGTTTCTCAGGGGGAAGCTAGAAGCAGCACGAGAGACTGTAAAATCCACAGAAACCTTGTAGGGAATCACTTACCCTCCTGGGAGCCACTGGGGCAGAGAGGGGTTACCATCATCTGGAATCTTTAAAAAGAGATAGAAAAAAAGTTAAATCCTAGAAAAGATGGGAGACAGCCATATTTCTTTGGTCAGGCAGTAAACAGTAAAGTAGGAATCTCAGAGAAGAGTAGGTCACATACACAATGTGGTGACATAGCCAGACTGATGTCTAAGCAAATGCCCTGATGAGCCAGAGCAACAAGCAGGTTGCCAAAATGAGTGCTACTTTGTCTCCCTTCTCCCCAGTGAATAGGAAGGATATAAGGTCAAGCTCTAAGGCTAAGGTCCACTGGGAGTATGAGAACTATCAGAACTTCTATCCCCCTCACACAATTCACTGGTATATATAACAGTAAGCCAAGGCCAAAAAAAAAAAAAGATCCAGTTAGGCTTCCAGGCCTCGCTTAAGCAAAAGGACCACTTCATACAGAGTCTGGCCTTCTTCTAGTTATATTCCTAAATTCCCTTAGCTATCAGAGAGTGGTGACTTGGTCCTTCTGGACTCCCATCTCATCTTGTGATTTGACTTTGTTCAGGTTCCTTGAAGCCCTAACTCACAGACATTCTACATTTGATAAGGTCTCTATATATATAACAAGAAAACCCAGGGCAGGTTGGATACTTAGATTATCATTCTGGTGCTGTTTATGAGCTCTATAATGAGAAGTTGAAAACTGAGGTACCAAATAATTCAAAGAAGAAACTGCCTGAAAACAGTTTTTAAACGTTTCTCCACAAACAAGCAAAAAACCAAAACAAACAAAAAACCCAAAAACAAACATTAAAAAAACACACACAGAAAAAAAAGCAGTGTAGACAGAAAGTTCCAAAGCTTCTAGGGCTTTCTAGAGAACCAATGGTAAATGCTGTTTAGGCTCCAACAGAGCTAGTGCTAGCAGGTCTGGGGCTTTGTGCCCCCTTCTTGTCCCCTAAACTCCCCAAAACTTTCCTGCCTCCTAAAACCTGGGGTCCAGTTACCTATCCTGGACCAAATGTGCTCCAGGACAAGGGAGACAAAAGTAAGGTATTTAACTTGTACAGGGGGTAAAGTTTTGGGAGGGCCCTGGCTGGGAGAAGTTATGGATAAAATTAGGTAAAACAGAGTAGAAAAGGGAGAGGTAGGACAGGCATGGTGTTGGGTAATGGAAAAGTGGGTAAGAATTACCCTGGGTCAGCAGTAAGGGTCAAGATGAACTTTGGATGTAAGACCCTTCTCAGACCGTTCTCAGGTTCTCTGGACTCTAAGTAAGCTTATCTGCCTATTGACTACAGCCCTTCACGAACCCATTTCACCTTATCTGGCTCTTGCCCTGGTTCTGTGGGTGAGATGATACTGGCAAAAGGACAGCCAGGCCCCAAAAGAAACCAGAAGTGGATAATGCAAGTCCCCTAAGGTTGCTTTTGAGGGGTAGCCTATCCCTAAATCCCCAGATCCTACCACACAGAACTTACCTTCCCTTTGGAAACAGTCACTGTACTGAGCAGATTTTTATTTCCTACCTAAAATTAGATGTTTGCCAAAAACCACTGACCTTAAGGAAACAAAGTCACAAAAAGTCTCTGGGAACCAGGGTTCAACAAACTCAGATCATACACATTTCCTGTGCTTAGAGGGGACAGTGGGTCTGCAGAAGCCTGCAGACAAAAGCATAGAGCATGCACACACAGGTACTGAAGGAGGGTTGTGAGAATGAGAGGTGGTCTAGATAAAGTACCTACAGCGGGTACATTCATAGACACAACTTATGCCTGAGAGAAACACAAGGTGATCATGGATCCTGCACACAGGGCGATAAAGCATGTGCGCACACCCATTCGAAAAAGGATATTCAGTGTTCACCCGGGCCTGAATCACAGGCAAAAGCAAACCCTCACAGTCTTCAAGAACCAGTGCACAGCATGATTTATACAATGCATTCACATGGCATGGGGGAACCACATCACAGTTCTACAGAAGCTTGTGTTCACAGAGAGACCAAGAAACCTGCTCAGAAGCACAAAGCACATTCACACTTAGGGCCCCAGGCAAGAGGCACAAAATGCCTACAGCAATTCCTGCTCTCAAATACAAAGTGTATGCATGCTGGGCTCAGCAAGGGTTTACAGCATATGCCAACCTGCAGCAACAAGCAAAAAATGGACAAACACTGTGCAAAATAGAAGAGAAGGGCAATCAGTGTTTGGGGGAGTCAAACTGAGTACAAGTATAAGCACACACATGCTACATTGAATGTGCACCATGCTGGCACACACATTCTCACACTGTGCTCCAGGGACGTCTGCAGGAGCATACACAAAAATGGAGCATGCCCACAAACTGCTTTTAAGGAAAAACAGACTATCTACATGAGCCAAAGCTCAGAAGCACAGATCACGTGTGTGTGTGCGTGCATGTGTTCGTCCACACGCACACGCACACACACACACACTGTGCTCAGGAGAGAAGGGTAGAAGATAGACAACACAAAGGACCCAAAGGGCCAGAGGCACAACCTGAATGGCTCCTCGCTTTCCTTCTGCAAGGAGAGAGAAAGCAGGGAAAAAAGGGCAGAAAGGTTAGTAGATTCAGTCCCATAGCACAGAACCCAAAGAAAATGCCAGCTAAACCTTAAGGGACATGGAGGAAAGGAAGAGATCCTCTGAACAACTGGTTAGTTCACAGAGCCTAACTCCCAGAATCCTTACCTCCCGTATTGACTGGTCCCTCCTTTTAGTTTAGACCATTCCTGGTTTGGCAACTCAAACTAAAGGACAAAGCCTGCCTGGGGATTTCAATCACCTTTCTTCCCTTTCCAAAGTGGCCCGCATGCAGCATCAAGGAAACCAGTGCCACACACTTTGTTACCAAGGGTCACTCCAACAGGCTATCTGAGCTGGGCTAAGCACAGAGGGAGTTCCTTCCTTGGAAGCTACATGAGCTCACTCTGGATCTGGGATAAGTCCTCAAACGCCAAAGGCCTGGTGACTGAACCCTTTCCATTTCACAATGCAGGCCATGCATTTGCCCAGTAACCCTGGCCTGTTTTCCCAAAGCCTAAGTTAAGTTAGGCCAGGTTAAGGCCTGGAGTTAAGGCTAGGACGGGGATACTCAAAGGCCATAGTTGGGGGCATCAACTGGCCACTGACCTACAAAGTTACCATGATCTAGATGACAAAACCGTGATGGCAACTCCAGGCCTGATTATCTATTAAATCCAGAACAATTCTCCAAAGGAAATTGATGCTTCCAGAAGGGCTTTAGCAAGTCACAGTAAAGGAAGATAAAGTCCAGAAATTACTCCTCCTAATCATCAGACTACATTGTCTCTAGGCCACATATGGATAGCTCCACAGGTTTCCTTCTCTAAGGCAAGTACATTCACCTGGGCTGATCAGCTACCCTCTTTCTTTTCCCTCCCTTTTAAAGATCCACTGACATTACATAACAAGTAAAAGGGAGAATCATAAAAACTAATTCCTAAATTTCCAATTTTTCAGCTATTTTTGATGACTTAATGGGTCACCTGACCTGACAGAAGAGTTAATTCAGGAATAGGAATCCTCCAAAATAGTGCAGCAATAGGAAGGTGAATGAGATGCAAAAGACACTTGCTGGAATGGGTCATATCTCTCCTACATTTACACCCACCTCCCTTATTGTATTCTGCTGTCTTTGAAAATGAAAATTAGGCAAGGAACACTTTAACTGACCCTGTGATTCAAATTGGAAAGGTTTCTCTCCTCCTCCACTATCTTGAAAATACACTGTATACATCACGTCAGTTACTTTGTGTCTTTCTGTTCTTCCCAGAGTTCCCCATAATACCTAAGAATCTGCTGACAAGGCTGTCAAGACTCTCCATATATATATACAATTTTACCCTTGTAGCCTGAGGGCTTAGCACATCTCCCAGCATTTGTATGTAGTTAAAGGAACTGAACTTTGAGGACTTAGAAAACAACAGCTTCTCAGAACACGTCTTTTGCCAATCACCAGAGAAAAACGTAGGTCTGTTAGCCAGTAGCCTGTACCATATTCCAGATTGCAAGGAACTGCTGTATTAGCTCTTTAGTTTGTCCCACCCACTGGACAAATATAACAAAACCTTTTCTTTTTTTTTTTTAATTTATTTTTGAGATAGAGAGTGCGCACATAAGCAGAGGAGATGCAGAGGGAGAGGAAGACAGAGTATCTAAAGCAGGCTCCATGCTGACATCAGAGAGCCCGACGTGGGGCTCGAACTTGCAAACTGCGAGATCATGACCTGAGCTGAAGTAGAACGCTTAACCAACTGAGCCACCCAGGTGCCCCTCTTTTTTTTAAAAAATGCTTATTTTGGAAAGAGAGAGCGTGCACGCTGCGACTGGGGCGGGGGGCGGAGGGCAGAGAGAGAGGGAAACAGGATTGTAGAAGTGGGCTCTGCCCTGATAGCGGAGAGCCCAATGTAGGGCTGGAACTCACCAACTATAAGGTCACATGACCTGAGCCAAAGTGGGACTCTTACCCGACTGAATCACCCAGGCACCCCACAAAACCTTTCTTGTTAAGAGTCAAACTTTTTGTGCTTCCTAACTTCTTAAAATGCCTTAATATTTTTCTACTTAGATTTAGTTTTCAGTTTAAGTGCTATATGTCTAGGGGAAAAAAAAAATTGCCTGACCCTTAAGAATGATAGCACTCTTCCAGACATTCCATTTTATAAGGAAGGGACATACTTCCTTATCATTAAAACAATCTTAACTCCACTGTAGTTGGGAGTGAAAAGACTTGAGGCACTCCACTGATATGAGCCTGCATTTCCTTACCTATAAAAAGCAGATAAGAACTCTACCTTCTAAAGTTACAGCAAGGATTCATTTCTTCAACAAGTACATATTGAGAACCTACTACACACTAGGCACTGTCCTCAGTGCTGGTGATGCAGCAGAGAATGAAACAAACTCCCTGATCTTGATAAGTTTCTATTCTAGAGTAGGAGCTGATGATTAATAATCATGAAGACAATGAAAGTAGCTAACATTAAGTGAACACATCATGTATCTGACATTTTATTAGAGTAAGCTCATTTATTTCTCTCAACAACTCTACTGGGTAAATACTATTATCTCAATTTTTTTGTTGATTAACTGAAGATTATCACAGAAGTTAAAAAACTTGCCTAAAATCACAGCAAGTGGCAAAGCCAAAATTCAAAACAGGCATTTGGTGCCAGGATCTATAGAGACTCTGCTGCAAAATTCAGGTAAGGGTAAAAGATAATGCCCCTGTGGTGATGCTACAGTTACTATTAAAGTTTTACAAAAGGTTGTCAGGAAGGCCTTATTGATAATGTGACATCTAAGCAGAGACCAAAAGGAAATGAGTGAAGAAGCTATTCAGAGTTCTAGGAGAAAAGTACTCCAGTCAGAATATACAGCAAGCCCAAAGCCTGAGGTGAGAGCATAGCCGGTGTGGAGGAACAGCAAGTTTGCAATAGAGTACTGGCTCAAATAGGGCTCTGCAAGCTCATAAGCACTTTAGCTTTCATTCTGATACTGAAAAATCAATGGAAGCTTTTGAACAGAGTAGTGATATGCTCTAACTCATGTTTTGTGAGGATTACAAACTCTGATTGCTGTGGGGAAAACAGACTGTAGAACAAAGGTAGAAGGAGAGAGACAAGTTAGGCTATGAAATCATCTGGGTAAGAGAAAATGGTGACTTAGACAAGGATATTAGTGGTTAAGGCAGAAATAGTGGTAAGCTTTAGGTTACCTTTTAAAGGGAGAGCAGGCAGATTTACTAACTGATTGGATGTGGGCTATGAGAAAAAAGGAAAAGCCAAGAATGACTCTATGGATTTGGGCCTGAGCAGCTCTAAGAATCGAGTTGCCGTTTACTGGTAAGATGACTATAGGAAAAGTAGGTTTGGCAGGGGCTTGGGAAAAGGACCAGGAGTTTGGTTTTGGTATGTCAAATCTGATACGCCTATTTACTTCCAAATAGGAATGTTAAGTAGATGTAGAGTCGGATGTTCATGGAAGATGTCTGGGCCAGAGATATAAATCTGGGAATACTTATAAAACTCATGATATTGAAAGAGATTAGCTAGACCATGAGTATGAATAAAAAGAAATCAGGATTGAATCCTGGGATGCTACAAGATTGGGAAAATGAGGAGGGACCAACAAAGATGGTTAAGAAGGAATGGTCAATATAGAACTGGGGAAGAACCAATACAGAGAGGTGGTCTGGAAACAAAGTGAAGAAAGTTTTTCAAAAAGAAGCACCTGAGGCATAAGGACAGACTAAAAGATCAATGGAATAGAATTGAGGATCCAGAAATAAACTCTAAAATTTACAGTCAGTTGATTTTTGTCAAGTGTGCTAAGACCATTCAATGGAGAGAGTTTTTTTCAACAAATGGTGTTTGAATATCCATATGCATATGAATCAAGTTGGATCCCTATCTCCCAAACACCACACAAAAATTATTTCAAAATGGATCATCGACCTAAAAGAGCTAAAACTAAACAACGTTTAGAAAAAAACATAGGACGGGTGCCTGGGTGGCTCAGTGGGTTAAGTGTCCAACTTCGGCTCAGGTCACACGATCTTGCAGTTCATGAATTCAAGCCCCACATCAGGCTCTATGCTGACAGCTCAGAGCCTGGTGCCTGCTTTGGATTCTGTGTTTCCCACTCTGCCCCTCCCCACTCACACTCTGTCTTTCTCTCACTCAAAAATAAACATTAAGGGGCGCCTGGGTGGTTCAGTCGGTTGGGCGGCCGACTTCGGCTCAGGTTATGATCTCGCGGTCCGTGAGTTCGAGCCCCGTGTCGGGCTCTGTGCTGACAGCTCAGAGCCTGGAGCCTGTTTCGGATTCTGTGTCTCCCTCCCTCTGACCCTCTCCCATTCATGCTCTGTCTCTCTCTATCTCAAAAATAAATAAACGTTAAAAAAAAAAATTTTTTTTTAAATAAACATTAAAAAATATGTTTTTTTAAAAAAGAGAAAAACAAGGTTACTTCTTTGCAACCTTGGATTAGACAATGGTTTCTTAACTAGGAAATCAAAAACACAATCCACACAAGAAAAATATATATATTGAACTCCACCAAAATTTAAAACTTTTGCACTCTATTTCATACCCATTATAATGGCTATCACAAAAGAGAGAGAGAGAAAGAGAGAAAGAAGTAACAACTGTTGGCAAGGATGTAGAGAAATTACAACCTTTGTGCACTGTTGGTAGGAATGCAAAATGGTGCAGCCACTGTAGAAAACAATATGGCAATTCCACTTCTCGTTATGTACCCAAAGGAAATGAAAGTGAGGATTCAAAACTGATATTTATACACCCATGTTCACGGCAGCATTATTCACAATAGCCAAAGGGTGGAAGAAACCCAAGTGTCTATCTACAAATGAATGGATAAACAAAACGTGGTATATATACACATACAATGGAATACCATTCAGCCTTAAAAAGAAAGGACACATGCTACAACATGGATGAACCTTGAGAGAACATTATGCCAAGCAAAATAGGCCAGCCACAAAATGACCAATATTGTGTGATTCTACTTATATGAGGTACATAGAGTAGTCAAATTTAGAGAGACAGAAAGTAGATGTGGTTGCCAACGATTTGTGGGAGAGGAGAATAGGGAGTTAGTTTAATAGGTACAGAACTTCAGCTGGGGAAGATGAAAAAGTTCTGGATAATGGATGATGGTGATGGTTGCACAACAACATGAATAAACTTAAAATGTTTAAAATGATAAATTTTATATCATGTATATTTTACCACAATAAAAAAATTTAGGGGTGCCTGGATGGCTTGGTTGAGCATCCGACTCTTGACTTTAGCTCAGGTTATGATCAAACCCTGCATTGAAGCTCCATGTTCCTCATGGAGCCTGCTTAAGATTCTCAGTCTCGGGGCGCCTGGGTGGCGCAGTCGGTTAAGCGTCCGACTTCAGCCAGGTCACGATCTCGCGGTCCGGGAGTTCGAGCCCCGCGTCGGGCTCTGGGCTGATGGCTCAGAGCCTGGAGCCTGTTTCCGATTCTGTGCTTCCCTCTCTCTCTGCCCCTCCCCCGTTCATGCTCTGTCTCTCTCTGTCCCGAAAATAAATAAACGTTGAAAAAAAAAAAAAAAAAAAAAAGATTCTCAGTCTCTCTCTCCCTCTGCCCTTATCCCCCACTTGTGCACGCTCTAGTTAAAAAAAAAAAAAAAAAAAAAAAAAAAAAAGTTTAATAAAACATGTATGCTTCAAAAAACTCCATCAAGAAAGTGAAAAGACAAAGATTGTGGGAAAATACTCACAAATCACATATGTGATAAGGGTCATGTTCCAGAATATATAAAGTTGTCTTACAGCTCAACAACAAAAAGACAACTCAATTTGAATAGACATTTCTCCAAAAAAATATAAAAATGGTCAATATGCACATGAAAAGATGCTTAACATCATTAGCCACTAGGGAAATGCAAATCAAACCACAGTAAGATACCACTCACGTCCAGTAGGATGGGTAAAATAAAAAAAAACACAAACATTAATAAGTGTTGGCGAGGATGTGGAGAAATTAGAACTCTCATGCCTTGCTGATGGGAATGTAAAATGGTGCAACCACACTGGAAAACAGTCTGGCAATTTCTGAGAAAATATTAAACTCAAGAGTTATCATATAACCCAGCAATTCCACTTCTAATATATACCCAAGAGAATGAAAAGATGTCTGCACAAAAACTTGTACACAAATGTTCACAGCAACATTATTTGTAATAGCCAAAAAGTAGTAAAGAACAAACCAAATGCCCATCAAATGATGAATGTATAAACAAAATATAGTATATCCATATAACAGAATATTATTCCAACCACAGTATCGATACATGTTACAACATGGTTGAATCTTGAAAATATGCTAAGTGGAAGAAACCAGTCACAGAAGGCCACATGTTATATGAATCCATTTATATGCAATGTCCAGAATAGGCAAATCCACAGAAACAAAAAGTCAATTAGTGGTTGCTAGAGGCTGGAAGCAAAGGAGATTGAAAAGTGACCACTAATAGGAAAGGAGTTTCTTTTTAGGGTGATAGAAATGTTCTGGAGTTGATGGCTGCATAATTTGGTGAACATACTAAAAAAAAAAAAACAACAAAAAACAGTAGTTGTGCACTTTTTAAGGGTGAACTTTATGGCATGTAAATTATAACTCAATAAAGCTATTATAATGAAAAGACAATCAATTACGTCAAGTTGCTGACTGACTAAGAGGAGGACTAAAAATGAACCAGGAGTTTGGCAATATGGTGGTCATCTGATGGCCTTGACAAAAGCTATTTTGGTACAATAGTAGAAAGAAAAGAATCGAATTTTTATTTAATGAATGTGACATACTTAAAACAGTGCCTATGTAGTCTCCAAAAGAGAAGATAAGGGATGAAAAATAAGAACTCAGTGGTAAGCTACTAGTAACCTTGGGCCCTAAAATGTTCCAAGCAGAGCAGTGAAGAAAGGGAAATCTTAAATGTTCCATTGTGGTAGTAGCCACTGTTACTAATATTGAATCAGTTTGCCAGCTTAGGGTGGCTACTGTTCTGGACTCTGTAACAAAAGTGTGTGGGTGAAAGGCTGTTCTTTGTGCTCACCTTGCTCCATTCTTCCTGCGCTATGGAATGTTGCTGGAGTCAGGCCTAGACCCAGCACCCTCCACCGCTCCCCCTGGAGCCCACAGGCCAGACTTGATCTTGGCTAAGACCCAGAACTTTGGCTTGCTTTCTTACTGGTGCTTCAGAAAACCTACCTTGTCTCATTATCACTGCTGCTGCCCCACCTGCTTACCACAGGTACCACAAGCTCCTGCATTACCCACCAGGGTATCAACTCGGAAGGGAAATTTGCAAGCTGAAAAGTCAGCTCAAGTGTGTTGGGTGTTCATGCTAACATCGACCACCGACCAACCAACCGCCAAGGTTAAAGGAGCTGGTAAGGAAGTACTGCTTTGATATTTGTTGTTTCTATTGTTGCTGTAATGTAAAAATTTCTAAATGCCCAGTGAGAAGGAAAAAGGGCTGCAAAGTTAAGTGGAGAAAGAAATCCCTTACAGCTGAGGAATTACAGAAAGCTTTCTGGAAGAGGTGATATTTTGGCTGTACAATGAAGGACTATATTTTGCTAGGCTGATTTGATGAACACAGCACCTTAGACTAGAAGGAAGCATCTATATGTGAATATGCTGAGAACAGAAAGTACACGGTGAATTTGTGAGACAGCAGAGTTTCCTTTTGGGTGGAGTATAGTGGGACGAGATAAGCCTGCAAATGCAAACTAGAGACCAACTGTAATGGTCCTGAATGCCAAGTGAAGGAATTTAGACTGACATTTCCTTCCTTCCTTCCTTCCTTCCTTCCTTCCTTCCTTCCTTCCTTCCTTCCTTCCTCCCTCCCTTCCTCCCTTCCTTCCAAGTAGGCTTCACATCCAGTGAAGAGCCCAGTGCAGGACTTGAACTCACAACCCTGAGATCAAAACCTGGGCTGAGATTGAGTCGGACAAATAACCAAATGAGCCACCCAGGTGCCCCTAGACTTTTTGGATAAGCTATAAGGAGTAGATCCACGGATATTTGAAAGGAGCATGTGATTTTTTAAATTTTATTACTTGGTATTACATTCATTATTCAGATTCTAAAAAGCATAAAAAGATATACAGTGGGAAAAAAAATTTATTTTTCATCTCATTAGTTTTTCACCTAGTACTTTTCCCTATGGGCAATCAGGTATCAGTCTCCTATGTATCTTTGTTAGATATCCTACACAAACAGACACAGACACTATGGGTCTGTGTATTCTTTCCCTCTCTTTTTTATACAAATGTGGGGCATCTTATACATACTGTTCTGCACCTTGTTTTTTCATATGGCAATATGTCTTGGAGATATCTCCATTTCAGTAAAGAGCTACCTTATTCTTTTTATAGCTATATGGTACTGTATTCCATTGTTAGGGGGTGCCAGTAAGTTATTTAGCCAGTCTTTCTTAACAAACATTGTTTTCACTCTTTGCTACTAAAAACAATGCTTCAAAAATAGAACACGTGTCCTTTCCACATGTGAAAATAAACCTGCCGGATATATTCCTGGAAGTGATTCTGGGGCACAAAGGGTATGTAGAATTCTGATACATTTTGCCAAATGTCTTCCTTAGAGGTTATACCAATTTACACTCCCATCCCACCAGCAATGTATGAGTGCCTGTTCCCTCACACCTTTGTCAACACAATATGTTTCATAATTTTAATTCTCCCTTAAGAACATCAATCAGGTTATATGCATAAGAGGACAACCCCATTTACATTCAAAACTGGATGAATACAGCATATGCTCTTTGGATAAATTTAATTTTGATTGGGAGAAATAATTTTAAAACTACATTATCTCCATGCTGCCTAGAAAAAAAAAAAGTTCTCTCATTTCTTGATTCAAAACCATTCCATTCTCCAATTTAGGTGAGAAGCCTTTAGCTGGAGATGGAAGAAAAGGAATATGACCTGTGAAAGGCAGACGGCTCTTGGGCAGGGAAAGCACTGGACAGCTTCAAGTCGAAAATAAAGTTCTGTGTGAAGTCCAGTACTGGGAAGAAGAAAGTTCAGGATAAGGGAAATTCCTACAATGGCCCATCAACTCCTGGGGAGCTAGCAATCTTATCTCAGCAAGAAACCCATGAAAAGAATAATTTTAAAATACAATGTAGGATTGCATCAGCCCCTCTAGTGCCTGTGAGCAACATGCCCATTCCTGCCTCCTACACACCAACTTCACACTGGCATATCCTAAAAGTCCTGCAGCTGTAAACTACTTCTGCCCACATGTTCCTCCCTCTTTTAAAAAGGTAGCTTCTAAAGCCGCACCCACCCCCAAAAGATTGGAAGTTCCGTTTGAGATAGGAATCCCTTTCCTGTTGCTTTAGAACCCTCTTTCACTCCAGTTCCCACAGGATTAGTTTAAAAATCTGTATTCAAGTAATTTAGACGGATTTAAGCTGTGGGCCTCCCCCATCACCTTGTGAAACTCACCACCAAGCCGGGTCTCACACTTGTCTGATGGAGACCATACCCAGCCAGCTGTGACCCCATTAAACATTGATTTGGAATACCTGAGTGTATGTCTTCTACTGAGAGATGGTTTGCCTTCTGTACTAGTTCGTGCAAAAGTTTTTTCTGTCTCAGTCTTTTCTCTCTCAGAACATTTTTAAAGTTGTTGATGCACTTGTTGAGGTAGATGGTCTCTGCACACACTTGCTCTAGGCTTAGTCTGCCCTGCTTGGGAGATTCAGGCCTGGAACAAGTTTCATTTCCCAGACATGGAGCCAGAGCAAAACCTGGCAACGCATATGCAATAGGCGAGGAGTTAGAAGCCAGAGAGAAGTTGCTGGGATCCTGAAAGGTTTGGTCTCTCTGTGAAGAGATGCCCACTCCACCAGAGACCATACTGAGCAAGCTCTCACTCTCCTGACTCCCAGGGCTCTCCACAGAGAAATCCTGAGCACCCTCTGAACTCAACGTCCCAAGAAGTCTATCACTGTTCTCTGACTGAGAACCACTTTCATTGCTTTCCAGGTCCTCAGGACTGATGGACCCACTATTCTCAAGCTTCTGAAACACACCCTGCAGAGCTGAACGAAAGTGATGAATTGCTCGGCCCAGTTTGCTTTTGTAAAACTTAATTTCTAGATCTTCATCCTCCTGCGAGCCAACCAGACCACAGGAGGACTTTTCAAAGACATCTTTAAGGACCTGAGTAGCATGTTCCTCCTCCTCATTCAAGTCAATATGAACCATGTCACTGAAAGTCTCAGGCCCTATGATAATTTCCTCCATCATGCGATCACGGCTCAGAGTTGCAAACCTTCTGGACTTGTCTGTCAAAAGGTCCTCAAGCTGCTTTGAGCTTAGAATATCAAGCCCAGCTTCACAGGCCAGGAGCTCGTCTTCTGTCTTCAGCAACCCAGACAGTGACAGACAGCTGCCAGCCTCGCTTTTATTGCTGCAGTGGTTTCCTCTTTTTCCTACACTACATACTTCAAATCCTTCGCTGGACTGTTTGAAAACCTGGGATGTCCCAGAACCCTCTTTTGAGATTAACACTAGGGAAGGTTCCTCAAATTGATGGAAGGTGGACAGAGTAGCCTCTTTCCCTGTCAGCTCACCACCACAACTGTCAATGATAACTTGGGAGGTTCCTAATGTTCCTTTTACTTCATCTCCTGGCTTAGACACATCACTTGACTTTATGAAATTATTCTCGGGTGGGAAGGAAAGGCCTTGCTGCTCAGGGGTTTGAGGTTCTCTGTGTTGATTTTGAGCCCTCATTTGAGATGCTCCTATTATGGGTCCTGTGTCCCCTGTTTCCATCTGAAGAAGTGATTCATGCTGGTTTAAAGAATTTGAATTATGGTCCTGAAGTTGCTGCAAAAATGACAGAGACTCCTTTGGGGGATTCTTACAGCACTGTGGCCAGCTTGGTTCTTCTTTGGTGGCAATCCGGACCCCTACACTCTGCAAAAGGATGGATTTCTGCAAGATGAAGTCTCTGTGCTCTAGATGGGCAAGTTTCACAACAGTAGGCCTGGGGGCTGGGGCTTTGCCTGCCCTGTAAGCCTCTTTGATGTACCTGTTGCACTGCATGCCATTAACACAGAGGTGCATGGCCAGGAAGCTGTGCACCAGCTCCATGGTATTTTCCCCATCTTGCTCTGGAAGTCCATACAGATACAGAATGGCTTCTTCATTGGGTCTGTCCACATGGGGTTCCTGGGCCTTTTCCCCCACACATACCTTAGCCAGAGAGCTGCTGCCCACCTGCAAGCCTTCTATTTCACTCAGAACTGAGTCTACACAGCTAGACACTTCATCCACTGAACCCCGGACTTGGCTCAAGTGCTGCTGCAGTTCAGCAATTTCAGTTTGGAGACGGCTGATGCCTTGTAGCTCTCTGATTATATAGTCTACTATATCCCCCAAAGGCTCTCGCTGTTCACAGCTGCAGCCTTGGTGAGGGCCTCTGGACAAAACGGACTTGGCTTGATTCCTTTCTGAGGGCTCTTGACAGCTTGTGCTAATGCTGACAGATGAGAGGTCTTGAGAGCCCGACCCTGAAGCACAGGCAGTGGAGCCCAGAGGAAGCTGACTGCTGGTCTGCTGCTCAAAGCTGCAATGCTGGGCCAGGCCTCCATCTCTATCCCCACTAATGGCTGAGGCTGTGGACCCACAGTGAGGGAGCAGGGAGCTGTCCTCTGGTAAGGATTCAGTAGGGCCTGAGGACTTGCTCTTGATGCCACACATAGTCTCTGACTTAGCCTTATCTGGGGACAGCCTGGAGGAGGGTCCCAAGGTGACCATGATTTCCTCCTCTGACTCTTGCAACAATCGTTTCATTTTTTCCCTCAGGGTCTGAGGGATTCTCTGCTTCTTCCTTTTATTTCTGGTCAGAATGCTTACCAGAGATTGTCCTGGAAGGCAATAACCTGCCCTAGTCTTTTCAGTCTATTTCTAGCAATTAAGGCTGGCTGATGTTTTGGGCTTAGCCCACAGTGCTGCCTGGAATGATCCCATGTGTAGTTTCCAAACCCGGCACATGTCCCTGGATCCTGGCTTGACTCTTATCCTGTAGCTAATGAAAAAGGAAAATAATGCACTCAGGTCAGAAAGCAGCAGAATAATTTTAATCTGAATCAAACTGTCAGGCAGGAATAAGAATATTACCTTCTAAGACTGTAGAAGTCAACCCTGACCTGTCTCCCAATGCTGGCCTTAAAGGCTGTAGGCAGTCACTTGTCTTTCCTTGGCTTCCCATCAGAGAAATGATGTATCAAGTCATTGTGTTCTGGGCAAATACCCAAAAACATCAAGATTAAGACAAACTCCTGGGAAGTAGGTGGGTAAGGTCAGTGAGTGACTGAACCTTTACAATTCAACACTAGGGGCGGGTTCAGGAATGAACAAATAGATGTTTAACTACCAAAGCTCAAATTACATACACAGTGAAAGACAAAGACAAGACATGCAATGTTTATTTTCCCAGTTGGTTGTTCTGGTGAAAACTCAGCAACTCAGATGTTGGTTCCTGCCTGTGCTTATAGCACAAAGTGTTTTCCCTTTGCTCAGTGGCAGCAACCCTTCACTTGGAGAAAAGACCATGGCAAGTATTTCAAACTTGGAGAAAAAAAGTTTTCTAAACCTAATTCTAGAGTAAGGTGGTAGTATGTAAGCATAGTCATTGTCCAGACTCAGGTACATTAAGCATGTTTGGATCTGGAGGGGCATGTGGCCAAAGACACACATGTGGTGGACACACAGCAGGGAATGAAGGAGGCTCAGGAACAGCCTGGAGTCCTGAACTCCGTTTAATAGTCCCCAAGGGCTTGGTGCAGCCTAATCAACACACAGGTTTGGCTTTCCTCCTCCACAGTGCATCTCATCTAATGCCTCTTTCAGAGCACCAGGTTAAGTGATTTTCCAGAGTAACAGAGGATTGCTCTAGCCCTCTGGCCTAGAGAAAACAATGCATAGGACAGGAAGGAAGTTGGTTATATCAGAGGGCTCCAAGGTGCTTTGCTGTTCTCCAAAAAGGTGAAGACAGCTTGCCACCAGACTTGCCCCTAATACCCTAAGCTACCAGGGACTACCACAGAGGTAAAGATGACTATTACCTTATATGGGGTGGTTATCCATTTCCTTTTTACTGGAAACATGCAAAGTGTAGGGAAGGAACAGAGTATAAAGTACAAAGAGAAAAGCTAAGAACCCAGGAATGCATGGGACTGCCAATACTTTCTGCCTCTGCTAGGTTACCCTGGGAGGGGTAAGACTGGTTGGTGGGAGACATGTAATCCTTCATGTTCTTCAGTCGGAGATGATTTCCCCATTTTCTAGATTTGATCTGTATTTCTAAATTGTCTCAACTCCTGCCTCCCTTTCTTTTTCCCAGTACTCAAGTTAACCCCAAAAGGGGAAAATTGCCTGTGAAGAACACAAGCTGACAGCTCCCACAGGAATTCATTTTAAGGAAAGGTCACCATCTACAGTTTGTGGGCTTAAAAGTTAAAAGCACTGTGCTTTCCTAGACTAGGAAGAATCAGAAGCATGAGTCACAAGACTTGGGATAAAGATCAAACTGACCCCTTTTACTGGAAATAACTAGGCCAAGGACCAAAAGTCAGAAACTAGATTAATTCCCACTTCATGTCTTCCCTTCTTCCCTGTAGTTCATCTAAAAATTCTGCTCCATCTAGGAATTCCTCACCTAAGGATGCTACCCATTCTGTGAGGCACTGCAGAGGCCAAATTAATGCCTTTTAAGCACTGTTGATTTACTCCTATGTCTCAAAGGGCCAGGATCAGCTATATCCCTAATCAGGCCAACTCACTGTACTCTGTGACAGGGGGAGGGAGAGGGATAAAGAGGAGATGTTCTATATGCACAACCAGAACTGCTGAGTCTTAGGATTAGTGCCTAGCTGTCTAAACAGCAAAGGTACCAATTCTAAGACGGACTCATCAAATTATTCCTTCTCTCCTTCCACAAGCGCACATCTGTATTTCCAAAGCTACCCTCTTTTAACTGTGCAAGGTCTAGGTGCCTCTGCTTTGGTCTTGGTACCTGGTATTAGCTTTGAACAAGGTCCCTAGCCCAATAAGGACTGGAACTGGTAATCAGCCTTTCAAGTTTGTCTCAAAGAGAAAGACTGCTTACTGAACCAAGATGAAAGTTCTGTGTATGACCACATGAAGCCATGAGCAAGTTCTACTAGATTGAAAATCAAAAGACTTAAGTCAGGTCTTGCTTCACCAATGATCTTGGATTAAACACCTGACTTCTCTGTTCCTTAGTTTCCTCACCTGTACAGTAGGGAAAATAGTCACAGGAATGTTACCAAGCATGCCACCACCCATAAAAGGTATGATTTGAGTAAACCATGACTTCTATCCTAGCCCCAAACCCCTATCTTTCCTAGTCTCTTTTAATGGTCTGTAGCACTGCCTGCAATCATACCACTGACATGTGTCATTCTTTGTTAATCCTATTTTCTTCTAGAAGTTTTTTTTCTTTTTCCTTAAGATTAAAAAAGGAAGCAAAACATTCAGTTCCCAGTATTTTGCTCAGGTGACAAGGGGCTTGCCATGTTCCCTCAGGCAGTCTGAAAGCATGCAGAAGGGACAGATACCTATAGGAGGCAAGTTTTTCTGTTCAAAGGCTGGTGAGGCCCAGAACCCATTGCCAGGTCTTCCAAGACCAGCCCCATTTAGGTCCAGAGAAAGCAGCTTTTCAGGAACAAAAATGAAACTGATTCTCCCGCTATTGCTTCAATGCAGGCCAGGTTAACTTCAGGCCTATTTGTTTTTCAGATCAATACTCCAGATAGGCTTGGTTTAACTTCCTAGACAGTCTTGCCAGCTGTCCCCTCCAAGACTGCAGTGCCCACAACACTGTCTGGCAAGTCATACAAGGGGCAAATGGCACAGTCATTGTGTTCAGGGTCTTTCCCTACAGCCTCCTGAAGGACTGAAGGCAAAGCTGCCTGGTTTCCTACATTACTAACAAATAGGAAACTTCCAACTAGAGCTGCCATAGCAACTTCTTCCAGCCTCAAAGAAAGATGCTTGCTTCCATATTAAACAAACTCTCCCCAAACCTTCTTATGAACTGGTAATCGCTACCCTGGATGAACTTAAGAATCACCTCCTGGGGATATGGGTTCCCCAAAGGCACCAAACCCACTCGGTCATCCAGATATTTAGGTTTTGAAGCAGAGGACAGACTTCAATGTAATGCCCAGAGAATCAACCAGTTACTTTGCTCAGAACCCAATAGGATACCAGAAGCCAGAATAGGCTGAAAGGGCAACCCTTAGGGCCAAGAGGCCCAAGTCAAGTCCACCTACTCCCCCAGCCTCTCTTTGCTACTACTGTCCACAGGAATGAAATAACAAGGGCCAAAGAATGAGGACAGTTTGATCTCTAAATCAATTCAATTGATTTGTCAGGCACCAAGCTATGTGCCAGGAATGTAAGACACACGGTCCCTGCTTTCTAATATATTAAGGTTTGGAGAAGGAAATAGGCATAATTCACCATCACAAAATAAAGCAAAACATGTTATAATGAAAGTTGTAATAAACAATAGATAATAGACATTAATTCCAATGATGGGGGAATGGAGGGGCAGTGAGAAGCCCAGCAAAATTAGGACAGGGAAAGCCATAGAGAAGAAGTAATATTTGAGCCAGAATGGGATAAAGAGGCATTGGGGTCCACCCAGCTCAACTTGACCCTCTGGACTCCTTCAAGATACCCAGAGCTGTCATTCTGCCCTGTCCTATTAGCCTATCTACTCTAGTCAACTTTTCAAACTTCATACACACACTCTAAAAAGTGACCACACCTTTCTCCTTTCTGCTATCTTTCTAAGGAATGACTAAACCTAGGAAAAATAAGGAAACCCTTTCAAGGGATATCTCCGTTTGAAAAGGGAACACATCAAAATAAAATAAATAAATCAAAAGTAGTAAGCTTCAACAATAGAGAGCTGAAAACTATGGCAGGGAATAAACCCTTAAATCACATCAGCACCAACGTACCAAAAAAAGTCAAGAAGGAAAAAAAAACAACTCAGTTTTCTGAAATGGCTGATTCTTTTGTCTCTTTCTCTGCCTTACCAAATAAATGTGATTAGGAATGCGAGTATTCCTTGTAAAATTGCTTCTGACTCAAATCTTGGCTGGGAGGAAACAGCTGGGGACCTCTGGGAACAGGCCAGAACTCTGTATATGTATCAAGCAGCCTCTCACTTTGTGTGAAACAAGCCCAGAAGGCAGAGAGCTAAGAACTCTGACAGCACCTCCCACCTCCCTTCTATAGAGGTCAGATCATTTCCTGGGCCATTTACCAATTATGTTGCATGGCTAATATGGTGGCAGGAATGGATTTCTAGGGCTACAACAGGTTTGGGTACTTTTAAAATGTTAATCTTTGGGAAAGCATCAATGCTTACAAAGATTCCTGTCAGAGAAAGTGATCAGGGTCACGTAGTATGAAAAGTGAGATTAGCCAAAGGGAATAAAGAATGCCCTAGATTAAATGCATCACAAGGTCCTAGGTACTATAGTTCCTAGGACAGGCCATCCTTCCTCATCAGCATTAGGAGGAACTCCATTTATAGGCCAGAGGCTGGACACGGTAAAAGAAAGAAAACCTCAAACACTGTATACAAGAGAGGAGACAGAACCTCTGGTAACATACAGTACCATAAGGGAGGATGCAGCCTTCAAAGTGTTGGAATATCAAGACCTCAAAATGAAGAATGAATGCCAGTCAGGAGAGCTGGGCATTCTTGCCCTGCCCAGCGCTCCCTTTCAGCAGTACCAAGGTTTACTATACCAAGGAATATAGCCAACCATAAAGCAAATACATATGCACCCAGAATCAGATACTCATGACAAAGACTCTCTCCTTTGATCAAACCTGAGTCAGGTTGCTCTGAGTCCTCTTTCTGACAAGGTCCCTGACCTTCAGCTCTGTTTGTTCAGTCCACTTTTAGCAAGAATCCTGCTGGGTCAGTTTAGTGAAAATTCTTCACCTTTGATATCTGACCAAATTCCTTAACCACCACCTTGGTGTGCCTCCAGCAAAACTCCTGTCAAGTCAGTTTAGCTAGACTTCCCCTTATCCTTGATGTTTCCTCTTAGTAATTTTCCATTCACTGACCCTCACCCTGTTCCTTAGCTATAAATTCTCAGTCTTCCTTGTATTCAGAGTTGGGCTCAATCTCTCTCCCTTACTGCAATACCCCAATGTAGTCTGCCTTACAGCCTTTAAAAAACGTCACAACGTTTTTTTCTTAAGATTCATCATACTTTTTTCCATACTACTTCAAGGTTCTCATGAATAGACTGAAGAAGGCATGTGAGCAGGCATGTCTAGCCTCTAAAAACTACCCCCTCCCCACAAAAAAACCCACATTCTCTATCTCCTTACTCTGCTGTAGTTTCTTCAGAGAACTTATTACTACCTACCTGATACATCATATATTTGTTTGCTTGTTTATTATGTGTCTCTTTCCCCTACCTCTTTATTCTGGAATGTGAGTAGAGACTGTTTGGCTCACTGCTATAGAACTGTTTTGCTCACAGCACCTAGAACAGTGCCTGGCACATAGGGTGCTCAAAACAAATGAAATCTTGCCATTGAATACAAGGAATCAGAACACCAAATCAGAGAAGTTTAGATTTGAAAGAGATTCTTATACAGTACTAGGCCTGGAATCTCATACTACATTGTGATCTAGCCTATGGAGTAGTTTTGTTTAGCTATCACAGTGTTTTCCTAAATTTTAAATGTGAAAGTCTTTTAGGCAGGACAGCTATTCTAGATTCTCAAAAGTTCTATTACCCAAGTTTAAACCCTTCACCCAAAATGATACCCTTGCTTTTGTTCATCCGTTTTACTTTGGCAGCCCCCTGAATGGGAGGTTCTTGCTTGAGGACTCACAGTGGATGTGAATTCCATTACAATGGAAGCTGTGCTTTGTTTTTGATCTCCCAATGCCTGGCACAGGGCACTACTATCCCAAGCATATGACCTGACACAGTGGGAAGTCAGTGCCACGGAAAGGATAAATGAGTGATGGCAGAGCCGCATTAGAATACAAGTCTCCTAAATTCTAGTCCACTTTTGTTTCCCTCACAATATGCTGCCTTCCAGTTCTAGGTTTATTTTTAGACTGATGGCTTATCACCCCTTTTTATTGTAAAAACTAAGTTGGAAACTTCTCCCTAAATATACTTAAATTTTTCTGGAGTCTCATTCAAGACAAATAAAGAGGGTAGTGGCAGCCCCAGCCGCTGCTAGAGGCTGGTAATTAGTCTGTATCTCTCTAGGATATGAGACTAGTAGGAAGAGGCTGTGCCATGGTTCCTTGTCATTCCTATAGTTGCTATCATGAGGCTTCCATTTGTTCTTCCAGCTGGAAGAGGTGCCCTGATCCTTGTGCTAATGATAGGTCTAGAGCAGCAGTGTCCAATAGAAATATAATGTGAGCCACATATGTAATTTAAAGATTTCTAGTAGCCACATTAAAGTAAAATAAAAAAAGTAAAATTTACTTTAATATATTTTATATAATTCATTATCCTATCATTTCAACATGCATTCAATATAAAAAATATTCATATGTTTGCATTCTTTCTTTCATGCTGAATCCTCATATTCTGTTACATATCTTACATTTACAGCACATCTCAATTGAGAGTAGCCTGTCTGCCAAGACAAGTACTCAACTACCACATATAGCCAGTGGCTACCATATGGGACACACAGGTCTAGAAGGCTGGGATGGGGGACACTCTGGAGAGCATTCAAAACCTGGCAGCAATGTTCATTACAGGCTGCCATCCCAGGGGCAGCAGAATGCTCTGTTCTTTCATTCATCTTTTCACCTGCTCAGTTTGATCCTAGCTGGAGGTAGCATATTTCCATTTTATGACACGTTCAATCCTCAAGGCTACAAAGAACAAAGTATTAAGGCCCTAAACTGCAGAGGATGAGACCTTTTCTCTCTTTCAATCTGACCCTTTCTAGATCCCCTGTAGCAATATGTAGCTTCTTTCCAATACTTTGGGCAAAACTACAGGTGAAACCTAATTACTTCAATAGAAGCTACCCTTTACAGGGAAGACTTAGAGACTTCTCACAGACAAGAGCATAATCTCAATGCTGCTGAGTCAAAGATAGACTATCCTATACAACTCACACTAGAGAGAAATGTAACAATAGTAAAATTATATTTGTTTAGAATCTTATAGTTTACATGATTCCTATTTTATCATGACATATTTTATCATCAGAACCCTATGAGGCAGGAAGGAAGATCATTCTGATTTCATAAATGAGAAAAATGAAGCTCAGAGAGGCTAAATGACTTGACCAAGGTCACTGAGGAGACCTAAGATTTAAAAAGGGGTCTACATTCTATAGTTAGTGCTATTTTTACCATACATGCATGATGAAAATGGACAGATTATTATGCATGTGTATACACACTCAAGATTGAGGAAACTCAGGATGACTTTTCTGTCTATATGGCATATGCACATGAGAGGGAAGAATTAATACATCAGACAGAAGAACAGTATAAACACACTCACACAATGGAAAAATAGAAGGGTTTCTTAATATACACAGGCATATACCAGAAGAGGAAAGTTACCTGAGTAAACACACACACACACACACACACACACACACACACACACACAAAAGAGGAGATTATATATCTATCTATATATAGATACAGATAGAGGCACATGGAGGAAGATATGGCTTGTGTATAAGCATTTAAAAGGAATGAATGAGTTGAATGAGTTTCTATTATGTACACACAGGAAGGAATGATCAGGTTATTTATAAACATGGACATACCAAGAGGTGGAAACAGATTATTTGTATACAAGTATGCACACATTCAGAGGGCTGGCTAAGTTATTTACATACATACAGGAGTGTAAGAGTACCAAGGAAGAACAGATAGTCAGATTATCAGCATATAAACACATGCACGTGAAGATTCTACCCTCAGGGCTGAGTATGCCATTTTCCACTCATTCTAATGACCCCCACCAGCAAGTTGGCTCCAGCAGTTATGTAATTAATGTAGCTCCTCTGTATTCCACCCACAAATGCTTTGCTTTTGTCCCTGCTTGTCATTCAGTCAGTCATACACTCGATACCACTTACCTTGCTGCTGCAACCAAAGTAAGAGTTAAAGAAATGAAAAGGAAAAAAAAAAACATTAAAACCACAAATTCTCAAGTTTTAGAATACAAGTGCCGTCTTTAAGAGGAAATCCATTCAGGAGCACTCCCTGGTTTGACAGAGAAGCCACAGGATGAACTTTCTAAGCCACAGCATGGCTGCTTGCCCAACAGACAAACAGAGCCAGGGAGCTATTATTCTCAGTTGCACCAGCTGGCTGGCTCCATGGTGCAAAGTTAATGATAGGAACAATGCCCAGCAGAGAAATCCCCTCAGTGAAAGGCTAGGCAGGAGTCTCGCTGGCTACAAATCTAGAAATCCAATCTGGTCCACACCTCTGCTGAGGGGGACTCTGATGACCAGCCTGCTGAAGGCAATAGCAGCCAAACTTCAACTGGATGTGGAATTCTAACCCAATCGATTCCGGGCTTTGAGACTGAGACGGAAAGCAGGGCAGCTACTGCTCCTGCTGCTGCTCCTCCTCCTCTCCAGCTGCTTCCTGCCTGCAACCTCCCATAGGGCACCAGCTCTCCTCACACGTTCCTGGCGCACACACCCCCTTTCCCAGAACACTCACGCACACACAAACCTCGCCAGCAAGCTCACTCACACACCCTTGGTGAGTGTCTCTCTCTCTTGCTAAATATAGATCTTACTCTCTCCCCTCCCCCATTTCTTCCTCTTGTTCTTCTCCCCCCTCCCTTCTTCTCCCCTGCCTATCCACCTCTCTCAAGTCTGGGCTATAGGATATAAAGAGACTTAAGACCAGCAATCTATACTTTGAAGAGCTCCCAGTCTCAGAAGACAGAACACAGCAAGAAATTACCAGAGCACAATACAAAGGCAATCATGCCTTCTACTGAAACAAATGCTAGGTTTTTTTTTTTTAGTTGATTGTTTCATTTTTGTTTTTGTTTTTGTATCTATATTATCTGCTATCTGCATTTGGTGAAGCTGGAAAACAGGTGAAGTGCCCACGTACAGTTAGCATCAAATAGCACTATGTTCTCAGAGTAGATACCTAGTCCAGTTCTTCCTGAACAGCCACAGCAAAAGAACCAACTGGAAAACAAGAAGTCCCTTAGGCTGTGCCAAGGCAATGATTAGAGAGATGTAAGGGAAGCTGGGTGGGCTAACATAAACCCTCTATTGCAGAAGTCTGGACCACAGATTGTTTGGGGATCCAGAATTAGGATAGCCTCAAGTGTAATCACATTAACCAAAACTGTTTACGATTCAAGGCTCCGGTTTCATGATCCCAAATCTCCCAGCCCCTCTTTGCCAATGGCAGCCCCATCTCCATGGAGACTTGCTAGTCAGGTGGCTCTCACATGGCCCTAATTCCTAATAACTCAACAATTCTACTTAGGACTCATCAGGAAATTGAATGTCCTTATCTTCAAAGAGCACTCAAGTTGTTCATTGCAACATAATGCCAAACATAAGCCAGGGACCCCTGAAGCCCTGGAGCTTAAAATGCCAAATACATCAAATATATAATACCCCTTTCCACTCTGCACCCACAGGACAGCAAAAACACTGTTTGAGTCCAAAGAATCTCAGAATTCTTCTCAATATAGGGCTCCAATTACCAGTAACAATCCAGTGAAGCCATTCCTATTCTACCTCCTCTGAGCCTGAGCTAATGAGAGAAAGCCCTTCTCTTCCTTAGGCCAGCAGAAGGTGGACAAGTTTGATTCAGTCAGCTCAGCATGTCCAAACCAAGCTCTCAAATCTTGCTACTTCTGCTGCCCTGCAACATTCTTCATGACAATCTACAGTAAAACATGGCCCTGATAGCCAAGAATTAGGCAGTCAGGCTATGGGGGCCACCCTAAAAACTGTCACTGTGGAACAGGCAGCCCTATATGGTAGATAACATAAGCTTTTAAAGGAGGAATGATTTCCTCGGCTTATCCAAGATCCTGAGGAGAAAGTGTTGATTCCAGAGCCAACATTTGCCTCCCTACTGCCTTCTTCCAATAACATTGCTTCCCCCTCAACCCAGGAAGAAAATTTAGATTCCAAAAGATGCTAAACAACCCATTTCTTAACCATCTACCTCATTATGCAGCCAACACTAACAGCAGAGCAAATACCTCCTAACCCAGTCGGGAGCTGGCTGGGTGACAGAAAAGATAAGGACTGACAGTGCAACTATAACCACATCTAAATACAGAAAAAAATCATTTGAAAAGTGTCAAATTTCAGTGGAAGTCACAGCCAATTTAGAGGAGCTTCCCATATTTCAGCCAGAAGAGGTAAAGGGTTTAAAACAAGAAATATAGGGAAGACTGATTAAATCAGAATTCCCTCCCACTCAAAGAGCCCGGAGAAGTGGCTGTCATTATCAGGTTTGGGGCTGGAATTCCTATTCTAAGAAACTCAAACTCTCAAGACTAGAAATGATCTTCAGAGCTAGGACACTGCCTAATGAACCTACTTCTTCCTGACTCATCCACCAGTGGCTCCAAGACCTGGCTGAGGTTTCTAGATGTTATACCTGAGGCTAATGCGACCCTCTCTTGTCCACCTGGCTAGTCAAACACATTCAGCCCATATTCTAAGCAGCTTGAATTTTCCAGAAAAATAAAGGCTCAGACAGGAGAAGATGTGTTTATGACATGAGGCACAACAAATTTGCAATCTCTAGTTCATGGTCTTCAAACTTCACAAGACAGCTTATATGGCTTTGACCATAAATTACTTTTGTATCTTTCCAACTTCCCATGTTTCACCAAAAACACAGAGAGTAAGTGGTAAATAGCTGTCCGTGTACATTCTGGGTAAAAAAGCAGGCTCCCTCTTCTACTATTCAACAGGGCCCACAGAGGGCCCACAGACTGCCAGACATCATATGACCAAAGGAGAGATCTCCTCTGTGGTCTAGCCTTTTAGGATAGACACACAATTTCTGTTTCCTGAGCCATGTAAGCAATGATGCAGTCCTTTGTTACAGTGGATCTGGCTCTTGGGAGTCCTAGGCAGGCTAAAAGGATGGGGGTGCTTTTCAGAGGTAAGAAATAGCACAAGCACCCACCTCAGTTGGGAAGCTTCCTCAAAGCAGGGCTTTTCAAGACCTAGCTGGGCAGAATTGGAGAAACAGATTGGGTTAAGAAGGAAAAGGCATTTATCCAGAAGCTGTGAAATGCTCTGAACAGACATTCTCAAGGTCTGGTTCCCAATTTAAATCTTTGCAGGGATCTTCGCCTAGAGATAGATGAGTCAAGATGGAAATTCAACATGAGACACTGACACTCACGCAGAGTTGTGGGAAGGTTCAGAGCTGCAGGAGCTCTAAAGGGGAACCAAATGGGTGGGTTAGTCAGAAGACCACCTGGCACACAAAATTCATCCTCGGTTAAAGCATCTGAGTGGAGTCACAGGGATACTGGAGGAGGGGCTCACCAACCACAATTCTCCACTCTCATACAAACCAGTCTAAGTCTCCCTCAGACCAGATACAACTGGTCCAAAAGCAAAGAATGTGCCTGCTCCAAACCTGGCCTGCCCTTTCAGGTGTCATTGCCAGAGAATGGCTGGGTCAGGACCAGCAGGTACCTACCTCGTCTCCCAATGCTGACAATCACATATGAGGATACAAAGGATAGGTGGAGCCAAAATCTAACTTACATCAGAGTAAGTCTGTGATTCCTTTCCTTCTCTACCACCAAGTAAAGCCAGAAGCAACATGAGAGGCTGACATGGGTCACACAAGTAGGATATGTTTCATGAGGAAAATGGTTTGTTCTGGTGGCTGAGAAAAGTCTTTTTTTTAACCCCTGTACAATTATGCCCTCCATAAACTACTGAGTGATTGTATGAAGCAGAGAATTATGGGCAATGGGAGGTGAATCTCCTCCTTCCCTCAGGAACATGCCACCCAATGGGAGTTATGAGCCTGGCAGATATTTGCTGACTTTACTAATGTGCTAAGACATAGCTGCTACACAGACTAAATGAGACCTGACAAACTGCAAGGCAGGCCTAAGGAGTCACAAACTGCTGACAAATTTCAGTCCTACAATCAGGTCAAGCACCATCCTGATTAGCAAAACCTTAAACATGAACAGGGATAAACTCAGTACTGCTAGGCTAAACAGGTTTTTAGCCTTTACCTACAAAGGCTATGGCCCCATTTCCATTCAACGACTAATGATTAAAGACTCATAATCAGGGGCACCTGGGTGGCTCAGTCGGTCAAGCTTCCAACTCTTGATTTCAGCTCAGGTCATCATCTCATGGTTCCTGGGATCAAGCCCCACTTCAGGCTCTGCACTGACAACACAGAGCCTGCTTAAGATTCTCTCTCCACCCTTCCCCTGCTTGCTTTCTCTCTCTCTCTCTCTCTCAATCAATCAATCAATAAGTAAATACTCATAATCAAAGTAGTCTATGTAGTAGACTACTATGTAGTAGTCTACAGCCTTCTCACATAAACCTGTTCAAAAGTCATAGCTCCCAGATTTAGAACTAAGGCTACTCCTGAACTAGTATCTGCTTATATATGTCCCAGTCCAATCCACAAAGTACAATGGCCCTGCCTCAATTTCTTTACCCCAAGGAAGCCAAGGGGCCACATGTGGAGGATTCTCTAATGGGAATCCAAAATTTGAAATTTCATGGGGAAATGAACCCTTTGAGGGCGCCTGGGTGGTTCAATTGGTTAAGTGTCCAACTCTTGATTTCTGCTGAGGTCATGATCTCATAGTTTGTGGGATTAAGTCGTGTGTCAGGCTTTGCGCTGACAGCACGGAGCCTGTTTGGGATTCTCTCTCTCCCTCTGCCCCTCCCCCCACTTGTGTGCACTCCCTCTCTCTCTCTGTCTCTAATAAGCAAACATGAAAGAAAGAAAAAGAAAGAAAGAAAGAAAGAAAGGAAGGAAGGAAGGAAGGAAGGAAGGAAGGAAGGAAGGAAGGAAGAAAGAAAGAAACCCTTTGTACTATAAGGAGACTATATTCTAACTGGCTTAATATTTATCAAATATCTCCTTCAGTTCTTTGTGTTTTGTTCTGAAATATACCTAGAGTAAACCCAAATCTGGAGAATTCTCTTGGTGTAAGACCCTGTTTCCAGAAGCTTTTCAAAATATGTTCCTAGTTAGCATATGAATCTCAAGTGTCTTGAGAATCAATGAAGAGACCTAAAAGAGGAGGGTTTTTCCTAAAGGGTTTTCCGTATATTCAAAAATATCTGGTATGAAGCACTGAGTTATAGGAAGATAGCTAACGTTCAAAGGGGAAGAGAAGACTTAAGAGAAACAAATCTCTTAAGGATCTCTGACAATGGAAGCATGGTGGGGAGAAAAGAAAGTATTCAACTGGATGAGGCAAGAGACAGAATGAGACTTAACCAAGAAAGCAAGGAATGCAGAGGGAAAGCCTGTTGGTGGTGCTGGTATTGGAGCCCTATACTGCAGCTCATCCATACCAACCAACCACACATAGAGATGACTTCCCTGCTCACACACAAGACCTTAAAACCTCTCTATTCTAACTTTCCATCCAGTAACAGAATCCCCTGCAAAACCCTTTGCTCCCCTCACATGTCACTAAGTCTGATCTATTTTACCTTCCTATCTATAAAATCTGTCCCCTTCTCTACAACCTTTAGTTTGGGCTTCACTACTTCTCATTTGAGTTATTGCAAAATATTCATCCTCCCTAGTCTACCTTCCTTTAGAACCATCCCCCCTACTCCCAATCAATTTTTGACAATTTGTTAGAGGAATACCTACCTTTTATAGCCCTTAGAAGGAATTAACCCTGCTGACACCTTGATCTTGGACTTCTAGCATCTAGAGCTATACAACAATATATTTCTGTTGTTTAAGCCACCCAGTCTGTGGTACTTTGTTATGGCAGCCCTAGCAAACAAATACAGTACCTTTAAGAATTACTAATACAATGCTACCAAAAAATTTTTTTAATAATAAATACCTATTAAGTACCTAGGTGTTGTACCAGGCATGATGAAAAGATACAATCTTTGCTCTTAGGGAGTTCATAACCTAATAGGGGAAATGTTATAGCATGGGCATTGTTATATCCATATTATATATTCTAAGGAAGAAGAGTATTAGATTTTGTGCTTGGTTGACTGGTAGTGCCATTTACTGAAAGGATATACAGGAGATGAGGTGGAGAAGAAAGAAAAGACAATCAGTACAGTTTGAACATACTGTATGTGGTGTCTGGAAAATTCTGCCATAATAAGATCCATAGGCAGCTGGATATGTGAGTATGGAACTCATGAAAGAAGACTGAGGTAGAGATAGCAATTTGGGATCCATCAGTTTACAGGTAAAGACATGAGTGAGATTATCTAGGATAGAGAATGAGGTGGAAAACAGAGCCCTAGGAATCACCAAGTTTTAAGGGGCAAGCAGATGAGCAGAAATGCTATAAAGGAAACAAAGATGAAGCTGTCAGATAGAAGAAAAAGACTTGGAGAGAAAGATATCACAAAAGCAAACAGGAAAGAGTGTTTTAGGGAGAAACCAGTCAACAGTTTTTATCTCACCTGTCACAAGAAATGCTCCAGGATGCTCCAAGGGCATCTAGAATGCCCTTCCTAACTTGTCATCTTTGTCTATTTATGTCCAAATGTCCTCAGGTATGGACCAAATAAACACATTTCCCTAGCATGCTTAAAGATGACAACCAGCAAAGAGAAGTACAAGCCCAAGGAATTAGGGAAAATTATTTACTATAATTTACCTCTACTCTTTGGCTTCAGGAAGTCTTATTTTATATACTATGACAGTACTTCAGAATGTGCCTGTTTTGGAATGGTGGTAAATCTCACTGCATTGTTTACAGAAAGAATGCCACTTACAAGGAGCCATGATTTCTTTAATGGCATGTTTATAAACAGAAAGCAAGTTATCCCTTGATTTCCATCTTTCTAAGCTTCTATTATTTTATTTCTTGGACATTTCCTGATACTTAATAACATATTCCTGACTCGGTACCCTCTGGGAATTCATCTGACTTCTCTGAGCACACTAACTCAAAGGGTTTGCTCCCTCCATTTTTTGTTGTCCCTCATTTCTTTTGCAACCAATTACTTATATTGCCTGGTAATATCGCTTCATACTTTTAAGCAACAGTTCCACAAAACTTTTCTGAGTGTCTATTAAGTATCAGAAACTACGCTAGGAATTGTATTCAGTTCCTGACCTCATGTGCAATCTAACAAAGGAGTTAAAGCATATATATGGATATTGAAAATACAAGTAGAAAGCAGAAGTAACAAGAAAATAAGTGGCCAGGAAAAGGATCTCTAAATCTTTGAACTGTTTTCTACCTACATGTAATAGGCCCCCAAGACATATTAGGCAGAGAAGATACTCCAGTTGAATATCTATTCTTTTTTTTTTTTTTTTTTTTTAATATCTATTCTTAATTCCTAAGACTTCAGACTCAAACTCCTATATGGCCTCCTCCCTTGATAAGCCAGGCTGGGCTATAAAGACATCTTTAACTGAAGACCAATTCAAAATACAGGTCAAGCAGTTTGCAACTTGACCCCTTGCTCCGGTCACATCCTTGACTAGACATATGAATTTCTCCCAGTGCAAGAGGAGAATATATATAATATCAAAGGTCCAAAGCAGTTTTCTCAACCTGCCTTTTCATGACCCCAGTTTATTTCAATTGGCAGAGCTTCTGCCTCCAGCATTATAGTCCAATTAAAGTGCCTATTCTTTGGGCCTGGAGAGGGCAGCCTTCAGCAACTCTTTAAAGGTTAGAGTGAGTGACTAATATTTATCATAAAAGACACATATAAATTGTAGGAGAATTTTAGAGAGGAAAATATTGCCAGCTTTCAAGGTGCTGATTTGGATAGGAATTAGGAAAGGCTCCATGAAAGAGGTGATATCTGAGCTTGATCCTAAAGGATGAATAATATTTGGATATGTGGAAATTGAACAGAAGAAAAGGCATTAGGGCAGAGATACAAGATGAGCAAAGATTTGAAAAGGAGAAAAAGGAAGATATGTTGTTGGAAAGTAAAGGAAATGAACATTTAGTGAATACTAAAAACATGCCAGGCCCTGCTTTATATGTATTATCTTATTTAATCCATATCCATCTGCTGAGGAAATGATATCCAATTCAGAAATGAGAAAACTAAGTTTGTAAGAGGCTAGGTGACTTGTCTAAGCCTCAAGTTACATAGGTAGTAAGTAGTAGAGCCCTATTTCAAACTCTGGCTCTGGCTGATTCCAAGGCCCAATATCTTCCAACTGTACAATATGGCCTCTGGGTTAAAAAAAAAAAGTTAGAAAAATCGGTTGAACTAAGTCATGAGTTGTTACAGATGTCAGGCTAAGAAGCTGAGACTATAACTTAACTACAAGTGAGAGAAAAAATTAATCTTCCTTCCTTCCTCCCTCCCTCTTTTCTTCTTCCCTCCCTCCCCCTTTCTTTTCTTTCTCTCTTTCTTTGAGAAACCTTCATTCATTCACTCATTCATTCTCAGATATATGTTAAGAGCTTGCTGGGTGCCAGGCATTAGAGAAATAAAGTTAAATAGTCCCTATTCTGGTAGTGCCTGGCTGGCTCAGTCAGTGGAGCATGTGACTCTTGACCTTGGAGTTGTGAGTTTGAGCCCCATGTTGGATGAGGAGATTACTTAAAAATAAAATCTTAAAATAAATAAATGGTCCCTAATCTGTATTTCCATTATATATTTTTTAAATATTTATTTATTTTTGAGGGGGGGGGGGGCAGAGAGAGAGGGAGAGAGAGAGAATCCTAAGTAGGCTCCGCACTGTTAGTGCAGAGCCCTACACAGGGCTTAAATGCACGAACCATGAGGTCACGACCTGAGCTGAAATCAAGAGTTGGTTGCTTAACTGACTGGGCCACCCAAGCTTCCCCAGGCTATTTTTATCTAGCTTTTATTTAAACTTCTTATTGAATATAACATACAGTGCACAAATCAAAAGTATGTCAATGTAAACAGAATCCCAATCAAGAACAGAACATCAATGGAATTCCAGAAGTTCCCTTGTGCCTATGTCTAGTCACTACCAACACCCTCCCACCTAGGTAATCACTATCCTACAGTCTGACACTATAGATGACTTTGATCGGTTTCTGAACTTAATATAAAAAGAAGCATATAGGGGCGCCTGGGTGGCGCAGTCGGTTAAGCGTCCGACTTCAGCCAGGTCACGATCTCGCGGTCCGGGAGTTCGAGCCCCGCCTCAGGCTCTGGGCTGATGGCTCAGAGCCTGGAGCCTGTTTCCGATTCTGTGTCTCCCTCTCTCTCTGCCCCTTCCCCGTTCATGCTCTGTCTCTCACTGTCCCAAAAATAAATAAACGTTGAAAAAAAAAATTAAAAAAAAAAAAAAAAAAAGAAGCATATAGTATATACTCTTTTCAGAAATACATAATCTTGGGGTCAAATGCTTACACATTTCCAGGATAATATGATAACCACCAAAATTGACTGTATATGAAATGTTATAGAAAAATGATTACCTAACTACCTGGGGACTTTGAGGAAGGCTTCAAAGGATGTGACATGTAAGTTGAGCCCTGAGTATAAGTGGAGCCATGAGTAGTGCTCTGTTTCAGGAAGACAATGCTGGCAGTGGTATACACAATGTATCCTAAGACAAATAAAAGAAAGAAACCTTCAGAAAACTAATACTGTACACTAAGCAATAAAGAAGATCTGAACACAAAAGGGAACAGAGAAGAGACTTGTAAAAGGAATCACAGAGAGAAAAAAGAGCAAGGTCTGGCAAATGATCCAATGTGGGAGGCAAGAGAGAAGGAAGAATGACACCGTGATTTTGAGTGGGTGACTAGCAAAATGATGGTGATTTTAATACAGAGAACAAAGAATAGGAACGGGTCCAGGAGGGAAGTTTCGAACATTAGGAAGTTATGGTGAAAATAACTATTAGATAACTAGACATGAAGGATAGAACCTAAAGAAAAAAGGAGGGTTAGAAGTACAGATTTGGGAATTATTTGCTTAGAAAGGCTAGCTGGAAGTCAACTGGCTGCCTAGCACAAAAGCCGGGATCAAGCACAGAATTGGCCATATAGTAGTTGCTCAGTTAAGGATTCTGGATTAGAGGTTGAGCAGAGGCAGATTTGAGATGAGGGAAAAAAGCCTGAGGGGAAAACTGTAGAAAGAGACAGGCAGGAAAGGAGATAGGCAAGGTAAGAAAGAAAGGAAGAGAATGGGAGAATCCAGGATAACAGAAGCCAGGGAAAGAGGAAGTTACAAATAGGTTGTTTCAAAACACACATTGGAATGCTGCAGAGAAAAATGACATTAAAGACCAAGGAAAATATCTGGGGAAAAATGTAAATATTTAATGCAATTATTTCTATCTCCCTTCTGGCCTATAAGCTCCTAAATGATAAAAAAGTGGTACCACTTATCAGTTGGCTTGATTTAAAATGGGATGATTTGGGTGCACCCGGGTGGCTCAGTTGGTTAAGAATCCGACTTTGGCTCTGGTCATGATCTCGCAGTCTGTGAGTTCGAGCTCCACTGACAGCTCAGAGCCTGGAGCTTGCTTTGGATTCTGTGTCTCCCTCTCACTCTGCCTCTCCCTCACTCATGCTCTCTGTCTCTCCCTCTCAAAAATAAACATTAAAAAAAAAAAAATTAAAATGGCATCATTTTATCAGTTGCTTCCTTTTGGAGAACTTTGGCAACAGGATTTTCTCTCACAGAGGAAGAATTCATTCCTAGCCAGTATCAAATGTTCCATTGACTGGATGAGTAAACAAGCATGAAGAGTCAGCAAAAGTAATAGAAAGCAAGAAGATAAGCTTTGTTTATTTGAAAACAAGTAATTTCTAATTTTATACAGAGGTATCATAAGAGTTTATTAAGTACAGTACCTCTCTTTACTGACAGTATGCCCAGAAAATACTGCCAGGTGGAGCTAAGCCTGCTACCGGTGTGTGATACTCTCCTCTGACTCTAGGCAAGTCAATGGTATCATGGCATTCCTCAGAGATGTTTTGATATGTACCTCAGAAACCAAATTCCATCCCTTCAAACAAGCTGCCCCAAAGCCCAGGCACAGATGTGACATCTTATAATTCACAAGGTTCAGACACCGCCTAGAACCAAGTCTAAGATTTACAGAAGACCAACCACTGATAAACATCCAGATCCAGGCCATAAACATGTCCAGAACATTTCACAGGAAACAGGAGGGGGAATGGGGGGAGGGGGGAGACCTGAGAAACATTAAGCGTGTCTCCTGACAAGCACACAAAAGCAGCTCTCAGGAAAATGTTCCCACCAGTGCCCATGACAGCCTTTGTACTCCTCCCCTAGACTCCTAGGGTAAGGCATTCAACTAACTTCTTCCTCTGGGGCTCCAAAGAAGCACCAGTGCACTAGGTAAATAGCTTCCTCTGAGTGATCCATATAGTTATCCCAGGAACCCCGTGCCACCAAGGAGTCTAGATCCCTATAAAAACCTGAAATCCTGTGGCAATGGCACCTTGCTGCTTTAGCCATAGACACAGTTTCACTTGTGTTCCCACTCAGTAGCAAAGGCTCCAGCTATGGGCAGCAACACCTCTGGCAGGTCACTCAGGCCTAGGCTAGGAAGGTCAGGAGAGAGCCCTGAAAACCAAAAGTTCTGGTAAAAGGAGGCCTCCTGGTGACTCTCAAGCAATTGTTTCTAGAGCTTTACACTCAAAAACACATTTTTCTCTGACCTCACCAAAACTCTGTAAGAGAGGACAGTCATCCTTAATTTTACAGCTCAGGAGACTGAGAAATAGAAAACAGAAAAGTGATTTACTCAGGTTCTCTCAGATTTTAAGATTGAGCTACTTCAAGGATCTAGTTCTTTCTATTTCCAGTTTAGCCCTACATTTTATTAGTAAGAGGGATAACATTAAACAGATACAAAAGACACTGGATATCACGAACAGGCTCTCCATATACCAGCCTGGCGAATACATTTCCCATCAACTAGACCTCAGGAAACACAGAATTGTCACTCACATGTGACAAACATAGAACCTTCTGTGTCACCTTCTTTCCCCTTCTACCTTGAAGGAGTATTAGTTTGCCAGGGCTGCCGTAACATAATACCATAGACTGGGTGGTTTAAGAAATAGAAATTTATTTTCTTACAATACTGGAGACTACAAGTCAAAGATCAAGGTGTCAGTGAGGTTGGTTTCTTCTAAGGCCTTTCTCCTTGGCCTCAGATGGCCATCTTTGTCTACACAGGCTCTTCCATCTGAGTCCTAATCTCTTTTTATAAGAATATCAGTCAGACTGGATATGGCTCCATCCATATGACTTCAATTTACCATAATTACCTCTTTAAAGGCTCTATGTCCAAATACAATCACATTCTGAGATACTGGGTATTAAGATTTCAACATATGTGGGGCACCTGGGTGGCTCAGTTTGTTAAGCGTCCGATTTCGGCTCAGGTCATGATCTCGTGGTTCATGGGTTCAAGCCCTGCATAGGGTTCTGTGCTGATAGAGCAGAGCCTGGAGCCCACTTCAAGTTTTTGTGTCTCCCTCTCCCTTTGCCCTTCCCCTGCTCACGCTCTCCCTCTCCCTCTCTCACACACACACACACACACACACAAAAACAAATAAACATTAAAAAAAAAAAAAAAAAAAAGATTCCAACCTGAGGAAGTGGGGCACAATTCAGCTCATAACAGGAGAAAAGGTGAAATCAGGGTTTTGGCGGTATTAGGGATTTAAAAGGCAGAGGAAGAAAGGAGACGATCCAGAATCAGAAGACAGGTACCCTGGTGTTTTCCTTCATAGGGAGCCTTTGGAATGAAATACAAGAAACATACCAGCCGGTAGCTTTAGAGAAACAGAACTAGGCCAGTCTCAGCTTCCCTCTCTGCTCTGGCCTGCTTCCTAACAGACATGGAGAACATGGGCAGGAGAACCATGTGTATCCTTTCTAGGTATTCCTGCTCTGTTCAGTGCAAATGGGGTGGGAAAGGTAGACGGCCTGTGTTCAATGTGTAAAAGAATATTTAAATTTTAATTTCTTATGGATGCCCCTATTATCACCCACTCAGCTTCATCTTTGGGATTTCTTTCTACCTAAGATTTTACTTTTTACCAAAGCAGTTGAATCTCAAGGACTGAGCGAGATTGTGTATTAGAGGAACAGAAAAGAGGGACTGAGACAGGCTGTAGGAAAAAACGGCAGCTCAAGAACATGCTTTTGCTACTGACCAACTGGGCATGCTACTTCTACACCCTGTAAAAATAACAGCTTTTTATTGTTTCAGAGGCTCAGGTGATGTTGCCAATTTCTCCATACATGTGCAAAACAAAGAGGGGAAAGAAAGGTTGCAGGTTAGGGAACAATTAAGGCAGAAAGTGGCAAATTCATGAGAAGTCCAAAGAAATTTAAAAGGAACAGGGCTGGGAGAAAATATTTGCAAATCATCTAGTTGATACAGGACTTTAACCCAGAATATATTAAGAACTCTTACAACTCAACAACAAAAGACAACCCAATGTAAAAACGCAGAGGATTTGAATAGACATTTCTTCAAAGAAGATGTACAAATGGCCAATAAGCATGAGAGAAGATGCTTAACATCCTTAGTCACTAAGGAAATGGGAATCAAAATCACAATGAGATACCACTTCACATCCACTAGGATGGCTATAACAAAAAGACAGATTAACAAGCATTGACAAGGATGTGAAGAAATTGGTACCCTCATACATTGTTTATGGGAATGTAATATGGTACAACCTGTTTGGAAAACAGTTTGACAATTTCTCAAAAGGTTAAACATAAAGTTGCCATATGATCCAGCAATTCCATTTGTATGTATATACCCAAGAGAACTGAAAACATATGTCCACACAAAAAATTATACATGAATGTTCACAGTGGCATTATTTATATCAGCCAAAAGGTGAAAGCAATCCAAACATCCAACAACAGATGAGTGAATAAACAAAATGTGATATATCCACAGAATGGAATATTATTCAGCCATATAAAGGAACAAAGTAATGGCAGATGCTGCAACACAGATGAACCTTAAAAACATTATGTTAAGTGAAAGAAGCCAGATACAAGAGGCCACATATTATATGATTTCATTTATACGAAATGTCCAGAACACACAAATCCATAGAGACAGAAAGTATATTAGTGGTTGCCAGAGGCTAGAGCAAAGCAGGGAATGAGGAGTGACTTATTAATGGGGATGGCATTTCCTTTGCAGTGATAGAAATGTTCTCAAATTAGATGGTGGTGATAGCTGTACAACCTAGTAAATATACTAAAAACACTGAATTATACACTTTAAAATGGTAAGTTATAATGTTAAATGAATTATATCTCAATAAAAAGATATTTGTTACTTAAAAAAAAATAGAAACAGGATTCCTTTTCCTTTTTCAGTCCACTAAGGGAAAACTGTGTAGAAGTAGGGCTGGATGAAAAGGCTGGAAGAACACACAAAGCATAGTCTATTTGTCTCTATTTCACCATAGAGCAGTGAGGGGAGACAAAAGCAAGCTTTGTGTGAGGAGAGGAAGGAGCCATAGTCACAGAAAGATGGCTAGAAAGATGAAATTTGGGAATTAGCCTTCTCATTCCTCTCCACAAAACAAGTACCCAGAATGAAAAAAAGACTAGCTTTCCTACCTACAATCCTTTGCATTCATCCTGTCAACAGATATTTATGGAGTATCTACTATGTGCACAAGACAGCTATCTTATCCTTCCCTCCCTCCCTTTACTTATTTAGGTTTATTTATTTTGAGAAAGAGAGAGAGAGCGTGTGAGCAGGGAGAAGGGCAGAGAAAAGGGGAGAGAGAGAATCCAAAGCAAACTCCATGCTATCAGCACAGAGCCCGATGCAGGGCTCAAATTCACGACCTGAGAGATCACGACCTGAGCCAAAATCCAAGAGTCAGATGCTTAACCAACTAAGCCACCCAGGAGCTCCTCCTTCCCTCCCTTTAAAGGTAAGTGAAACTCCTGCTCCTAATTCTTCTACATTATCGAAGAGATGGCTTAGCTTTCCCTTACTTTTCAAGAGCCCAATCACATTTAGTGGGTTCAGGGTTGGTTTGGGGAACATGGGAACAAAATACAGGACACAAAGTTTTGAGAGATGATGTCTTTTGGCTAAATATGTTGAATTTTAGATGCTGATGGGACAATTGAGTATATAAGTAGTTAGAAATATGGATATAGAGTTCAGGGAAGAGATCTGGGCTAGACAGACAGGAGAACAATCCACATATAAGTAGTAACTGACATAATAAGATTTCATATAAAGAACGTAAGGGAGTTATATGAAAAGAGGATTGAGGAAAGAACCCCAGGAAGACCAACATTTAAGAATGAGCAAAGAGAGAAATCAGAAAAGGGAAACTTAAGAGATATCAGAGAAGAATGGCATTGGGGATGGTTTCTTAAATGTCAAACCACAAAGGAGTGTTCAGTGTATCAAATACTGCAGAGAGGTCCATTAAGGTTTGAAAGCAATCACTAAATCAGGTAGCTATGAGCTCACTGATGACTCTCACAAATGCAGTTTTAATGAAATGATAATGAAATCAAATGAAGCAGAGTTTCTCCAAATGTATTCCTTGGAAAGTGAGTCCTGCAGGATGCCTCTCCAGAACAGAGTTTCATGGTCAAAAAAGCTTGCAGTGACGCTGTGCATATTATATTCTCCTCTTTAAGAGGAGCTATCTGTTGGTGTTACACTCTACTGGAACCAAATTTATTTCCCAAATTTCTTTGACCATGGAATTCTATCACATGATAGAGAACCTATTAACAGTTTCAGAAACTGGAGTCCTGTGGAAGAGAGTTTTCCATGCTCTGGAAAACAGAGTTCTAAGATTATGGTGGTAATATGGTGGAAAAAGTGTTAAAAAAGCTAGGCTCTAGAGTTAACTAGATCTAGATTTGAATGCAGTCCTCTTATCAGCTAAGTGACCCTGAACAAGTTTCTATCTTTCTAAAACCTCAGTTTCTTGGGGCGCCTGGGTGGCGCAGTCGGTTAAGCATCCGACTTCAGCCAGGTCACGATCTCGCGGTCCGTGAGTTCGAGCCCCGCGTCAGGCTCTGGGCTGATGGCTCAGAGCCTGGAGCCTGTTTCCAATTCTGTGTCTCCCTCTCTCTCTGCCCCTCCCCCGTTCATGCTCTGTCTCTCTCTGTCCCAAAAATAAATAAACGTTGAAAAAAAAAATTTTTTTAAACCTCAGTTTCTTAATCTATAAAATGGGCCAAATAACATAAGACTGGTTTGTAAAAGTATTGTGAGGGATTCATTTGGATGATGCATGTAAAATACTTATAGTAATAGTAGCATCCAGTAAGTGTGGCGGTGGTGATGATGATGATGGCAGTAGTTGAGATCAAAAGGAGAACTATAAAGTAGGTAATAAAGTTTTCACTGAATGAGAAATTAGTGAACAGTTGGGACCTAATTACAACAAGGAAGGTGACTGTGAGAATAGGTTATGTGAAGATCTAGTAATGGCCTGGAAGTGGCAATGAGAGCCAGAGAAAATAAGCCTCACTCCTGACCCAGTAATGGGGCATGAAAAGGGCAGAACCTCCTTCATAAAGGCTTTAGTGGGATGCCTGGCAGGCTCAGTCGGTAGGGCATGAGACTCTTGATCTCGGGATCACGAGTTCGTGTCCCACGTTGGGGAGAGAGTGCTTTAGGAGCACCTGGGTTGGTTAAGCGTCGGACTCTTGATTTCGGCTCAAGTCATGATCTCATGGTTCATGTGATCAATCCGAGTCAGGGTCTGCACTATTAGCTCTCTCTTCTCTGTGCTTCCCCCACTTGTGCTCTCTCCCTCTCTCAAATAATAAACTTAAAAAAATATAAAAATAAAAAGGTAAAGTATGATGTAATATACACATGCATGCATGTGTACACACACATGCTTGTAAATGCACAGATTATCTGTGGACTGATTCACAAGACACAGGTAACAAAAAAATGGAGAAGATGGGGACTTGAGGCCTGGAAGTTTGAAGTAGGAGGGAAATTTCACATGACACATGTATAATTTTATGTTTTTGTATAATTGCATATTTTTATACTTATCAATTATTCCAAACATTCTTTCATTTAATTGTTAGAGTAGTAATGGTTAGGGAGACCGGTGTAACTGGTGGTCTTCACGAGGGTAAAGAATTGAAGTAGTAAAAGTTTAACATAGGCAGCCGTGATCAGAACAAAATCCTACAGGTTCAAATTATAGAAAGAATGCTTTCCTGATGCAACTAAGTCTAAGAGATGGGGCCCTCAAGGGTGCTCCCCTTGAGCATGATTTTTCCCCAGAGGAATACCTTTTTCAGGCCTTCAACAATTGCCTGAGAAGGAAGTCTCTGCTAGGGAGAGAGTTCACAAGAACAGAACAGAACTTTGTGGGAGACAGTGAATTCATTCTGTCTTAAAGCTCTTCCCTGAGAAAATGCTGATCCACCTCTCAGGTTGACCAGCTACAATCTTGAATCTCCTGAGATTGCTCCATTTAAACACAGGCCTTCTATTCTATTTGTTCAGTTCCATCTCTGCTTACTAAATAAGTCTCTCCTTCTCCAGCTTTCTTTAGCAACCTAAGAGCTTCTGTCAAGGCTTCCTCACGGCCTACCTCTATGTCTTCTCCTTCACTGTCCCTTCCACCTGGAACACCCACCCACCTGCTGCCACCACAGTCTCGGTTTCTAGAGCTAAAAGTCTCACCTCCTCCTCCAGATTTTTCTGCAGCTAAGCCAAATAAGGTACAAAATCATATCCATTCCACCCACACTACTAACATTACTGCAATGTCATCAAACACTTATTAAGTACATATGGCCAGGCACTCAGCCACCCCAGATACAGAGATGACCTACAGAATATCTTCCCTGAATCTGCTTATAGGAATGGCATAAGGATAACTAGGTTATGGTAGTTCCTCAAAGTCTATTGAATGCAGTTATTGGCTGAAGAAGAATGAATGTCCTATAAACTTATGGGAAATATTCAAATCACTATCAAAGAAATGTAAATTAAAACAAGGGGATACCATTCTTCTGCTGAATTGGCAAACATTTTCAAAAATGATAATACTCAGTGTTGGTGGGGCACCTTCAAACACTGAAAATACAAATTGGAAAAAGTTTTCTGAAAACACACATAGAAGTTAATCAGAAGCCTTTACAAAGTATATATACTCTTTAACTCAGTAATTTATTTGAATCTACTTTGAGAAAGCTAAGTTAAAGAAAAAAAATCAAAAACCGATTCACACAAAATGATGCTCATCATAGCATTATTTATAATTATAAAGAAACACAAGTTGTTATGGAACATCAACCTAATGGAATATTAATCTAAACCTTAAATCATGTTTTCAAAACATATTTAATGCTCACAAAAACAATCTAAGTGAGAAAATTTTTAAATGCACACATACTATGGTCCAAATTCAGTATTTTTAATTTAATGTATATACTATACAAATTATATAAGAAAACATAGCTAATGCTAATAGCTAATATTTTATAGTTGCTAAGTTACTAGGCCTTGGAAAAAATTAAAAATAAAATTAAGAGAGATAAAGAGGCACATAGAGACTTCTGTGAAAATGCTGATGGGGGGCACCTGGGTGGTGCAGTCGGTTAAGCGTCCGACTTCAGCCAGGTCACGATCTTGCTGTCTGTGAGTTCGAGCCCCGCATCAGGCTCTGGGCTGATGGCTCAGAGCCTGGAGCCTGTTTCCGATTCTGTGTCTCCCTCTCTCTCTGCCCCTCCCCCGTTCATGCTCTGTCTCTCTCTGTCCCAAAAATAAATAAACGTTGAAAAAAAAAAATTTAAAAAAAGAAAATGCTGATGGGCTTTTCTGGCTAGGTAAGCATCTATAAAAAGTTGGCTAAACACTCTGCCAGGTTCTATAACTGGGCTCTAGAACACTAGCAGTAAAAAACAGCTCCAGAAATCAAAGAACTTACAAGTACACAGAAAAGTTAGATCAAACGGTAAATAAATAACTCAATTACATCATGGTAAATGCCAATCTAGAAAAAGTATGCAATGGTATGTACAACAGAGTCTGGAAGCTTAACCCTCAAAACTGACACCTGACTGAATTTTATTTTTTTGTAAATTTACATCCGAAGTAGTTAGCAGATAGTGAAACAATGATTTCAGGAGTAGATTCCTTAATGCCCCTTACCCATTTAGCCCATCCCCCCTCCCACAACCCCTCCCGTAACCCTGTTTGTTTTCCATATGTACGAGTCTCTTCTGTTTTGTCCCCTCCCTGTTTTTATATTATTTTTGTTTCTCTTCCCTTATGTTCATCTGTTTTGTCTCTTAAGGTCCTCATATGAGTGAACTCATATGATTTTTGTCTTTCTCTAATTTCACTTAGCATAACACCTCCAGTTCCATCCACGTAGTTGCCAATGGCAAGATGTCATTCTTTTTGATTGCCGAGTAATACTCCACTGTATATGTGTGAGTGTGTGTGTGTGTGTGTGTGTGTGTGTGTGTGTGTATACACCACTTCTTCTTTATCCATTCATCCATTGATGGACATTTGGGCTCTTTCCATACTTTGGCTATTGTTGATAGTGCTGCTATAAACATGGGGTGCATGTGTCCCTTCGAATCAGCACACCTGTATCCCATGGATAAATGCCTAGTAGTGCAATTGCTGGGTTGTAGGGTAGTTCTATTTTTAATTTTTTGAGGAACCTCCATACTGTTTTCCAGAGTGGCTGCACCAGCTTGCAATCTTAAAAACTGTTCACTTTAAATGTTTACCTCATGTCAGTCTAGATCAATAAGACTCCAAGTGTTTATGATCAGGCAACCTTATCCACAGAAATCATTTTTAGCATCTCTCTCAATATATATATATATTACTTATTCATTTAAAACTTATAAACATATATTAATACAATCATTACATTATAAAAATATAAAAAGCATAAAAGAAATAGACATTTAGGATTAATGATAAAAATATTTCTTGCTGTCACTAAAAATACTAGCAATAGTAATATTTTTAGTGAAAGCAATGTGATACAATCTGTCTCATTATTTTTTAAATCTTGGTTTAACATTTTGTTATAGAATTATTTGTAAGTCTGGTTCCACATTCAATTATTTCAGTATTTGGTTTTCAAAGTTGTCAAAAAGATACAGATAATACAGTCAAATGGAAGATGTGCAATTGGTACCTATGTAGCAATTAGTCAAAGATTTTGTTGGAATTTGGCTAATCAAGTTCTTATGTCTTATCAAATAGAAATATTTTTAACAAATAAGTTCAAACCTCACTGAAGTTTTTCATTAGAAAGATTTTTAAATATGTTAATAGTTTCTTTCCAAGATTTTAGAACATGCAGTTACAGGTTTTTATGGGTAACACTCATTGTTTCTGCTGCTGCTGCTGAAGATGAAGCAGCAGCAAGCAAGCAAGCAAGAAAGAAAAAAAGAAAAAAAGAAATGGAAGAACGTACACACAAAAGAAAGCATTTTCATACATCTGTATTCAAAATGCTTTTTTCCAAAGCAGCTACCTTTTCAGTCATTATTAAAACATTATCTTCTCCCTGAAGGGTCAAATTAGCAGTGCCAGAACAATTTGAGCAACAAAATAAATGACAGTAATGGATTATAACTCATGTAATAAATCGGGAATCCATGAGTCTATATTGATATAAATAAATTGACGGGAGAAAAAGAAATCTCCTCCTTATAGAATGCCAGCTAACGAACATAGAAAGTATAATGGAAATAGAAAGCTAACCATTTGGCAGCCACCATTAGTGGTGGTAGATTCAGATAGGTATTACCAACAGATGCTTAGCTCAGAGGTAGAGATGTGATGAAGAATAATATATGGGTCTCAAAGTACATAAAACACTTATCAATAACAAAACTGACCTGATGACTTGACAGGTTAGAAACCTGGCCAATAAAAAATTTCTAGTTGACTGAGGTTAATACTACAAGGACATTACAGGGTGACACATGTACTTCTTGATACGACTCATTAAATAGAGCCTAGCATCATTTTTGTGTAATTCCCGCCAAGAAAGCATGGCCTGAGTCTGAACATGAGGAAACACTGGATGGACCCCAAATGAAGAACACACTACAAAATAAAATGCCTGAACCGTCTGTTGAAGATAAAACTGAGGAACCAGTCCTGATTAAAGGAGCCTAAAGAGATATGACTACTAACATGTTAGCCTGGATTATATCCTAGACCAGGAAAGAAAAGAGACATTGTTGGGACAGATGGCAAAATTTGCATGGGGTTTTGATGATAGTGTTGCATTGTTGATTTCCTGATGTGGATGGTTACATTATGGTTATATAGGAGAGTAGTCTTGGTTTTTTGGGAAATGCAAAAAGGACTATTCAGGAGTAACAATCATCTCTCCGTTTTCTCAAATGGTTCAGAAAAAGATTAATCATAATGGATGGAGGGTGATAAAGCAATTGCGATAAAATGTCAACAACTGGGGATTCTTGGTAAGAAAGATGAGTTTTTTATACTGCTATTTTGGCAACTTTTCCCTAAGTTAGAAAATATTTCAAAATAAATTATTTTTTAAGTGTGTTTACATATATGAGCATGCTTGCATTTTAAATATCTGCCAGGTATTACACTACTGACAGCCACTTGTCATCATTTAAAAACATCCTTTCTGTATACATTAAAAAGGCCCTCTATAATAGGTCAGCCAGTGACCTTGAACTGGATGGCCAAGGGAGACAACAACTGCCCCTAAGAGGCCTTATAATGGTTCCATGTCCTAAACTCAAAATAAAATGGCCTTAGAATGACAATGGTACTGAAAATAGCATTTAACTTAGCCTTCAGGCTCTCAACCCACGTAGTCTATTTGATTTCCATTAATCAGCATAGAAGGGAGCCAACAGCCACCTCCCATCTCTTAAGGCTCTAGCTTACTTGTCATGCATTCCCAAAAGCACACTATAAAAAGATGACTAATCACTGACTGCTTCTTCAGCGCCATATGTCTCCCAATTTCAAAGAAAAAACTGTCCCAACTAGTAGTAGAAAAACAGATTTCCTACCTCCTGCAACTGGAGTCGAACCTTGGTAACTGCTCGGATCCAGTGCGCTCTGGCTTGGGTAAACGGTGAAGAAGCCTTCTCCTCAGGAAAGCTTGTAACAAAGAAAAGAATGTTCCTTAAAAATAGCCCAGGCCACAGGGTGACATTGCTCAAGGGAAAACTGCCAAATATCTGAAGTAAAATGTTTTGTATTCATGCGTATACTTGTTAGTGATTTGGGCCACTAAACAGCATAGTCCTAAATAGCCAATGTGAAAAAAAAATCCTCTCTAAAATGACAACTTTTAGCTTTTTTTAAAAACCAAGTTTTATTTATTTATTTTGAGAGAGAGCATGTGCACTCATATGCACATGCGGGAGCAGGGCGTGGGGGCCAGAGAGAGAGGGAGGGAGAGAGAATCCCACGCAGGCTCATGCTGTCAGCGCAGAGCCTGATGTGTGGGGCTCTATCCCACAAACTGTCAGATCATGACCTGAACCAAAATCAAGAGTTAGATGCTTAACCAACTGAGCCATCCAGGTGGCCCTCAGCTTTTTATCCATTCCCTCTCTTCTTTCCCCTTTTTTCACTCACCCAATGAGCCAGCTCATTGGGACAGTCAGGTTTCAGGATTCTAGTAAAAGCAATGACAAGGGCCCTGAAACTATGCAGAGACATGGGGACTAATCCTCGTGTCTTACCTCTCAAGACCACTAGTCTCCCTTGGGGGTTCTACATAGCATCCATCTTTAGGGCAGAATTTTGTTCCTGTGAACCCTTCCTGCTCCACTAAGAATTTTGAAAGGTTGGGCACTTCTGCTGCTCTGACGAGACCTCTACCCAGACAATGGTATCTGACAAACCTAAGGTTTACAAAGAGCAATCTTTCAGTGGGTTGTGAACCAAACCTCCTGGATGTCTTGTTTATTGGACAAGCCATGAGAGAGGACTAAAAATCAAGAAAAAGTAAGAAGAGAAAGTAAGTTTGTATCTTCAGGGGTAGAATACACACATCAACCATTCTTCAAACTTCTACCACATAAACGGCACTCACTGCTCTGAACTTCTGGTGAGACGCTTTATTTTTAAGACCTGAAATTTGAGAATCTAAGTCACACCTAGCTGTTATCACTCTACCCCAGTGCTTTTCAACCGGGACAGGTCTGTACCCAACAGGAAATCTGACATCTGAAGACATTTTTGGTTGTCACAACTGAAGTTTACTGCTGGTATGCAGTGTGCGGATGCCACTATATATTCTAAAGTGCCTATGATAGCTTCCCATAAAGTTATCTGGGCCCAAATGTCAACAGTGCCGAGACTGAAAAACCGTGCTCTGCCCCAATCTATCAGCAACTCTACTGATTTAATTCAATAACAGTAACATTAAAACACTGTACTAAACTTTATTACAAGACTGTTAAAGGGGCACCTGGGTGGCTTAGTCAGTTGAGTGTCCAACTCTTGATTTTGACTCAGGTCATAATCCCAGGGTTATGTGCTTGAGCCCCACATCGGGTTCCACACTGAGCATGAAACCTGCTTAAGATTCTCTCTTGTTCCCCCTCCCTCCTGCTGTCTCTAAAAAAAAAAAAAAAAAAAAAAAAAAAAAAAAGACAGGTTTAAAATTTTTCTTCCTATGGGTACCAATTAATTCCAGATATACTGCTAGACCCTGGGGAGGCAGAAGCGAGAGTTACATCTGACTTTTAGACCAATTCTTTCTTAACTCTGTCCTGGTTTTCTCAGCCAGGAAACAAAACAAAACAATGTTCACATAAGAAGTTTAAATATTAATAGGCTGGGGAGCCTATTTCATCCAAAGTAGCTCCTCTGAATGAACTAAGCTGCAGGGGTTGGTTCACTTCCAGATCATCGACTACCATATATAGGTCAACTAGTGGGCCAATAATTGCAGACTCAAAAAGGAGTGGTACACTGCAGGTAACTACAAAGAACCCAAGTGATCTTCAGAGATCCTCAAAATACCTAGGGAGTTATACCAACAATCAAAAGAAGCGTATGGAGCTAACCCTCAGTATCCTGATCACTACCATACCCAGCTATAGGGAAACAAACGAAAAGCACTTATATCTAACACTACCACAGGCAGGTACTGAGGAAACCACATGAACTCAAGGCAGTCATCACCTACCTCTCCTGGGGGCCTAGGACACGGTCTTCGTGTAGCACCAGATCTGGGGGAGGATGGATTGTGGCATCTTCTTTCCTCTCCTTGGGTTCACATGCTGTCCCCTTCTCCTCTTCACCTGTCACCTCCAAGGCTTTCTCTTGTTCTCCAAAGCCCACTTGGCCATCTCTGGAGAAGCTGCCAGAGCTGTGGCATGAATGAATCGAGTCCCTCTCCCGACGGTCATCATCTTGTTCATGGCATTGGTCTAGTTCACTCAACTGAGAGCTTCCTTGACTCACATTACAGGAGGAGCCATACCTACTACTGCTGGTGGGGCTGTGAGAATGAGAGGAAGACAGATGAGTAGTTACATGCAAACTAGAGACCAGGACAAAAGTAACTGATAAATCCAGAAATAAAGATGGCAAGAATCACAAACAAGAGGTTCCTGGGAAGACAGGTCCAAACTTCACAATCTAGAAGAACTAGTTTCTAGTCTGCAGAAGCACAACAAGAAAAACAATACAATGTGCTGGGTTCTCCAATAGCACTTAACCTTAACATACATTTATTTGACTTTGAAGCATACTTTATCTTAATGTGATTTTTGTAAGTAGGATTAAGAATTATTAAAATACTGGGGCGCCTGGGTGGCTCAGTCAGTTGAGCATCTGATTACGGCTCAGGTCATGATCTCACGGTTTGTGAGTTCGAGCCCCGAGTCGGGCTCTGTGCTGACAGCTGTGACAGCTCAGAGCCTGGAACCTGTTCCGGATTCTGTCTCCCTTTCTCTCTGACCTTCCCTTGCTCACACTCTGTCTCTGTCTCTCTCAAAAATAAATAAACATTAAAAAAAAAATAAAAATTAAAAAAAGAATTATTAAAATAGTCTGGCACCAGGGTGGCTCAGTTGGTTAAGTGTCAGACTTGGGCTCAGGTCATGATCTCGTGGTTCCTGAGTTCCGGCCCCATGTGGGGGTGCTGACAACTCAGAGCCTGGAGCCTGCTTCGGATTCTGTGTCTCCCTCTCTCCCTGCCCCTCCCCGGCTTGTGCTCTGTCTCTCTCCCAAAAATAAATAAAACATTAAAAACAAACAAACAAACAAAAGGATTAGGGGAGCCTGGGTGGCTCAGTCAGTTAATCGTCTGACTTCAGCTCAAGACACGATCTCACGGTTGGTGGATTCGAGCCCTGCATCAGGCTCTCTATGCTGACAGCTCAGAGCCTGGAACCTGCTTCGGATTCTGTGTCTCCCTCTCTCTCTGCCCTTCCCCCACTTGTGTGAGAGCACATGTACATGCACACTCTCTCTCAAAAATAAACATTAAAAAAACATTTTTTAAAAAAGGATTATTAAAATAGTCTGTTGTTTATACCTAAAATTCTTTACTCAGACTTTTTTTTTTTTTTAAGTGTTTATATATTTTTGAGAGAGAGACAGAGAGACAGAGTGCAAGGGCAGAGGCAGAGAGAGAGGGAGACACAGAATCTGAAGCAGGCTCCAGGTTCTGAGCTGTAAGCACAGAGCCTGATGCGGGGTTCAAACCCACGAACCGTGGGATCATGACCTGAGCCGAAGTTGGATGCTTACCAATGAGCCACCCAGGTGCCCCTTTACTCAGACTTCTAAAGAAAATTGTTCAGTGGCCTTGATTAAAGTCTTCTCATTTCCATAAAGTAAAATGGATGAACTCTACTTCCCTTTCCTATTATTTATTAAATTGATGTCCCCTTGATGTCCCCTTTTCTTCCTCTACAATTGTAAATGTGAATGTCTGTTCCTTAGGATGACCAAAGGAGATTGGAGATGTTCTCCTTCAATTATCTCTGAGCTATCTACTTGATGAGGTAATGGAAGCCACTAGGAGATGAAGTCTATGACCAAAAAAAACTCTTCAGGGGAATGGTCTCATCAACAGAAATGTTACAGTGGTATGTAACAGGGAATGTCCCAAAGATGAACTCGCCCATCTGTAACTGAGTTGCTCTCAGGACATGACTCAGTTTTGGATAAAGTAGACAAAGTCCAACTCTAGGATCTGGGTCAGGGCCATATTAATGCATTTTTATACCTGAAGAAAGGCCAGCCCAACCTGTTCTCAATCATCTCAATTCCCATACCCAGAAAGTTAATTCGTTCCTAGAGACAGTACCTAGGGCAGAAAAAGTGGCAGTGACTCATGATTAGAAAGAAGAGCAGTATCTGCAAATTACTCCTGTGAGGCATATACTGAATTTAAGGGAGTCAGTCCTATTCAAGATAGAGGTTCGAGGGGCACCTGGGTGGCTCAGTCAATTAAGATCCAACTATCGTTTTCGGCTCAGGTCATGATCGTGTGGTTCGTGCTGACAGCACAGAGCCTGCTTGGGATTCTCTCTCTCCCTCTCTCTCTCTGCCCTTCCCCTGCTCACACTCTCTCTCAAAATAAATAAACTTAAAAAAAAAAAAAAAAAGACAGAGGTTCTAGGTGATGATCTACCAGATCTATCCCAGCCCATTTGGATACTTCTATCCCAAGTCAGGGGCCTTCCTTTCACTTCTGGTATCCTGCTGGAAAGTTTCCATGCAAAAGGACAAAGAATTTCCTTGCCACAGAGTCAAACTTTTAACTAAAGGGCTTATTTTACCTTTGGCCAAATGAAGATAAATCATTATTGTTTTCTAGTGATATTTTCCCTATGGTTCCTCCCAATTACCTGGTATTTTCAGACTAATTACTGATCCTTCATCCCATGGCAGCAGGACAGGCACCACGTCACTGTTCTGAATAGTCCCTAACAAATGTGTACACACACACACACACACACACACACACACACACACACACACCCTCTAAGACCAGCCCCTTTGGAGAGTTTTGTGTGGGAGGTCATGGCAATATTCCTAAATTGCACTGTATATGGTGCTTCCTCTTAGGGGAAATAGTATCTTTTCCATGTGGACCCTGCACAATGCTCCAGAATAAAGAACTACAGCAAATGATAGCCCTGAACTCCTGTGACACTTTATTCAAAGCACTTACCAGGCACCAGCCTCAAGGGTACAAAAAGGCAAAGACTGGAAGAAGCTATGCAGGATCCATGTGGAATAGGATATAGAATATATAAATTATCTCAACCTCTGCATTTTGCATGTTACTTAATAACCTCATTGCCACTGGAGAAAGTATCTTAGAAGACTTGAAAAAGCAAAGCAAAGTAGGTCGCTTCCTAGTTAATAAGTGCTGAAGTCCCAAGGAAGCATCCTAGCCTGTTATGTGGCTATAATTAATATATGCCAGATGACTACTTGCTGCCTCTTCCTACCCTCCATTCTCTATGCCACTTTACACTAGGCAGAGCAAACCAGAATGAGTAAATACCAGGGCAAAGCCTTTCTTTTAGAACTACGTTCCTTCTTCCAATAAATGAATTACATTTGGCACTAGAGAGATGGGAAAGAATGAGGAGACCCACACATTATTTGTTACTTAACCCCTAGTTAACATAAAACTCAGGTGCTAGGAAAGACACAGGAAAAATAAAAAGCAGGCTAACATTAATCTACCACTAAGTCACTGCATCATAAATGGTCAATTCTTTAAAATCATTTATGATGCTTTAGTTGAGAACAGGCCTTGTGTTGGTCTTTGGTTCCTTGATGTCATGCAGAGTGACTGGCTGCTGCACATCTGAAAGAGCCTCAGCGCTAGCAGGCACCACCTCCTCTTCTTGTCTTTCTAGCTGGTGAAGTAGCTCAATGAGAACAGGCCCTTTGTCGGTCTCTGGTTCCTTGATGCCATGCAAAGTGACTGGCTGCTGCACATCTGAAAGAGACTCAGAGCTAGCAGGCATCACCTCCTCTTGTGTTTTTGGCTGGTGAAGCAGCTCAGTGACAGTGCAGTGTTCTTCCTTATGACTCCCTGAAGGACAGGTGGAGGTCGAGAGGTTGCTTTTGGAACCCCAGTGTTCTCCAGATGCTGAAATTCCCTGCTGGTTTTCCATTTCTCCAGGCCCTGAAAGCTCTTGAGTACATATACTTGGCTTGGTCTCCAGCTGCTCAGAGGTCCCAGAGGGCTGAGTAGCTGGCTCAGCACTAGCTCCAGCTATTTGAGAAGCCTCTAAAGTTTTGTCAGCCTCACTAGAGTTAAGATCCTGATTGCCGCTGATAACCAAAACTGGAGAAGAGGATTCTGCAGGGATTTGTTCAGGGCCCCCTTTGTTCTCTTTTGGCCATGTGAATGAAAGATCCAGCTTCTTTCCAAACCTTAGTTTTAGATCACCTGCCAGTGTACTCCCTTTCCCCTCACTACCTCCCTCAAATAGATTTGACAACTTCTTAAAACTGCCCATTAAACCAGGCTCTGCTGCTCTACTGCCAGAGGAGGAAGGTGGGGAAAAGAAAGACCTCAATGGTTTCCCACAGTCAGTGGCAGAGGATGGGAAATGGAGTTTTGGCCAATTGGTCATATTTGGGATCTCAAAAAGAGGTCTTGGCTGCTCTGTTTCTTGGGGGACTGCAGGTAGATCTCTGTGGGTATCAAGTATCTCACAGTTTTTTCTGGCACAAAGCACAGGTTCCTCCAGGAGTGGTTGAGAAAGGTATCCTGGGGTTTCTGGTGTGGCACTCTGGCCAACATTTGCCTCACTAAATAGTGGAGTATTGGTTTCTACTGAATTGGCTGCCTGTAGCTCCAAGAAGTCTTGGTTTGTGGAGGTAGATTGCATAGCTGGCTCTGGCTCAAGAGGACTAGGTGGCTGAAATGGAGGAGGAAGCTCTTTGGCCACACAGGTAGGATCTGGCTCCAACTGTGATGGCAATGAAATGTGCTCTGCTTCCAATGATGTCTCTGTGTCTGTGCCCTGCAACAACCCCATGTCTCCTTCATCACTCAGAGACAATACTCCTTGTCCAGTATCATCCTCTGAAACAGAAGGTGCAGCCCTAATTGTTTCAGAATCTTGGGATTCTAGAATATTGTCAGGAATATTATTGTTTTCCATTTCAGCTGTTAATTTAGTATCATCTATCAGGACCTCTGAGTCTGACTTTGCACTAACCACAGTCATTCTACACTCACTGAGAGTAGATTCTGAATTGAGTGCTGGAGAGGAAGTTTCTCCCCATAAATTTCCTGGAGGTACTAATCCTACAGTATCTCTGCAACTACCATTTTGAGGCCATGCAGTAGCTGGGATCGGCGATTCTTGTTTGTGAGTCTCTGATTTGGGACTTTTAAAAATTCCAAGTAACTCACCTTTGAGGGACTGAGATGATGCACGAGAAGAAAGAGAAAAAAAGGAGTTTTTTGTTGGAGGTTTAGGAGAGGAGAAAAGTCCAGAGAAAGTTTTGGGAGGTTCAATTAAGCACTCAGAGAAAGATTTCACTTTTGTCACAAACCCTGAAAACATTTCTACTGAAGAGCCCAACACTGATTTGTCTTCCTCTTTATCTGTCTCTAGGCTCTGGAGGTGCCCTGTATACCCTTGCTCCACAGAGGGCGAGGTTGCCTCCAGGATCTGTGTTAAAGTGTCATCAGGCGCCTTTTCTAATGGCAAGTTCAAAGGGTCACTCGTAAATCTTTCATTGTGGTGGTAGTTAGTACAACTGTCTAAATTGTTGAGCTTTTTAGTCAAATGGTTATCATGTGAAAAAGACTTGGCCAGGTTGTCACAAGGGAAGACTTCCTGTATGAAAGGCTTTTCTTCATAGGGAGCTACCCCAAGGGTCTCTGGACCAATGAGCAGAGTTTCAGTTTGTACCTGAAATCCTGGTGAATGAGGAACATCATCTTGCAACTTATTCACCTGGAAATTTGCTAAAGATGTCCCTGGTCCATTACTAGAATCTAGTTTTCCCTGATAGTCCTCTACATTGAGCTCATCTGTAAGGCAAGTAACCTCAGTAGTGTTGCTAATAGAAACACAAGGAACTATTTGCTGTTCATGAGCTACCTCCTGGACTATGCGATCTCTATTGCCACTGGAACCTTCTGTAGTCATTGTACCACTCATGTCTACAAAAACACTTGGCTTCTTACAGGGCTGAGAAGTCACTGGAGCAACTGTTGAAAGGCTATGTTTTTCCCCAGGAGTCTGCTGCTTTTCGTCCAAAAAGGACAAGCTGAAGAAACTAAAAGGGCTATTATGAGCGGCATCCTTCTTGCTGCTTGAGTTAGTAGTGGAAAAAAAGGAAGGAAGTGTGAATAGCCTTTCTGCTTGAGCTTTGGTTCTTGGTAGAGCAGCAGAGGCTCTGTTCTCAGATTTTTCAGATCCAGTCAGGAAAGAAAATATACTCTTTCTGGTTGGCAACTCTGGTTGAGATGGAGATGTTCTGGCAGTTGAAAAACTCCAGTCTTGGTCAGAAGAATGATCCTGTTCATTTGAATTTCTTCTGCTCAGAATATCAACAGACAGTTTACTACTTCCTGAAACTTCTGTCACTGTAGACACAACGTTAGTTTCTATTGAAGAATCTCTGGAAGACTCTTTGAGACAATTTCTTGAGAACGATGGATTTGGTGATTGCTGGATTAGGTGGTCTCTGGAAGATACCTCTTTTCCAGTCAAATTATTACTCTGTATATCTATAGTTGATGGTTCTTTTAGCCCACTGTCATCAATAGTAATCTGCTTGTTCAGACTCCTAACTCGAACCTTCCTTTTAGAGGCAACTGGCATAGCAGAAAAGTTCCCAACATCCTGGCTATTTAGCTGTGCAGGATTAGGACTTGATTTGACTTCATCCTTATTAACCATCGAGGAAACAGACATATTTTCAGTTGTCTGTATAGAAGATACATTGGTTTTAAATAAGTCCCCAAGGGTACCAAAAAAATTTGAAACACCAGAAGATTCATTCTTTTGCTGAGAAGGTATATTTTTATCTTCATTCTTTTCTAAATTTGGTGATCCTTCTTTATTTGCCTGGGTTTTAAAAAGGTTCAAAAATCCAGATGCCTGTTTTCCATTTGACACCACACTTACTGAAGGGTCTTCTCCCCGGCCAAAGAGTTTCAATGCACTTTTAAATAATGTTCTCTCAGACTCTTTGGAAGACTGGTCATGGAGAAGCTCACAGTTCTTGGGTTCATCCTTACTGAATTGTGATGTAAGAGGAATGGAAACAGAGTCAACTGTAATGATTTCCTCATTTTCTATATCTGCTTTAGCCTGAGGAGTTATTTGGCTTACCTGGACAACAGATTTTAACAAACTTTGTTTTTTCACATGAATACTTTTATTTAAAGGGAATTCTTGCTTCATATTTTTAAATTCTGGTTGCGGAACATTGGGTACTGTTTTTCTTTCTAAATCCTTCTTGAGAAGACCTTCTTCTTCATTTTGAGAGTTATTCTCTAATTGCTTATTCAAGATTAATGACTGAACACCACCATTTGTGAGCTCTGCTAAGTCTGACTCCTGATTCATTTTCTTTAAAACCAAAGACTCTAAGGATTCATTCTCATCAAAATTCAAAGTCCTTGTAACCAAAGCACCCAAAGCAGAAAATAATGAGGTTCCTTTTTTCAGTGATGACATCTCTCCTGTTTGCTGTAGGCTATTAGTTATATCTTCAAAATGAACCAAAGAGGTAGCTTCTTCAGAAGACTGAATCCAATGGAAACTGGAAGGGTAAATTGATGCATCCTTAGCAAGAAGCTGATACTTACTTCTCTCTATAACAGGATTTTTATTTAAGTCATGATTACCAATAGTTTGGGGCTGATTTCTGAGATCCAATATATATTCAAAGTCTTCAGAACTACACACCACTTCTTCAAAAGATCTAAAATTTCCTTTAAACTTTTGAAGATTATAGCCTGAAAAATCTAATGGTTGATCCTTTTGGCCATAACTTGACTGTTCAAGTACTTGTGAAAAGGTTCCTAAATTTAGATACACTGGTCCCTCACTTTTTGGCAAAACTACAGATAAATCAAGAGGGTCATCAATTGGTTCCTCTTCAACATACCAGGATAATTCATCTTCCTTGTCATGTACTTTAAAACTACAGGCTGATATAATGCTGTCATCCAACATAATACTTGATAGATCATTTGTTTGTAAATCACAATTCAAATATTCTTGATAAGAACAATCAGGTATAAATAAATAGGCATACTGCCCAGTAGAATCAGTGAGGAGATAATACATATACTGACCATCACGAAACATATAATATCCATAATCTCCATTCTCTGATGGCCACCACACTCCATTTTCAAGACATGACCACCATTCCTGGTAGTCATAACCGACACTTGAAAAAACAAAGTTTTCATCCGTTCTTAATGATTCTTGATCAACTACAGAATATGTAGTCTTCTCATAACCTGAAGAACAACTTAAGTCAATGGGCAATTCTTCTAGTGAATTCGTAGTCTCACTAATTGGAAGATATGAATTTCCATATAATGAGTGAGCTGCCCACATATCACTTCTTAATAAGTTATCTTCATTAAATGCTAACTGGTCCAATGATTCATATGGTAAGTCACACCAAATGACACTGTTTGGATTTGTTTTCCACTCCAAGATATTTGCAGTTTGATCCTTTTGGCAAAAATTTATTGCTGAGCTTTCTGAGTCAGGCCACAAGAAAACATCAGCTGATGGGAATGTATTTTGATTTAGCATATAATAAACTGGCTGAAGTTTTCTGGAATTTTTAGAGAAATCTTTTATATCAGAGTCCCATTCAGAACAGAAAGGATTATTCATCTCTTCAAAAGCCTGATAGTGGTTTGATTTATTAAGAATGTTAGTATTTAATGTATGTGGGTTTAACTTGTTTGAATTTTCATGTATTTTCTCCTTAAGAACATGGTGTGGTGTCAGCCTCTCAGCCAAAGATTTCTCTAAGAGGCCCTGCTGAGTGCTCGGAGCAAAGTCAAGTATCCTGTCCTCAGAAGAGGGGCAATTCTTTTCACTTAGCTGGTTTTTCCACATAGGAGAGCAATGATCATTATCAACCCAAGCATCAGATAATGGTATGTTTTCTTTAGGTAAAGATATAAAGTTTTTTATTAAGCCAGATGTTTCTTCTTTTTCAACATGGTTCCTCTGATTCTCAGAAGTCACACATGAAGTAACAGGGATCTCATCCACAGATAAATGTTTATTTCCATTCAAACTTTTTATATTGCCTAAAGACATGGACTTTGCCTCATCTGGTTTACAATCAGTCACATTGTTATTGTGTATCAAGTTAAATATTCCAGAGAGTAATCCTGGAGTATTATTATTATGATGAGAGTCACCACTTTTCAAATTTAATTCTTGTTGATTAGACAAGTTTTCAAGAGAAGAAAACCTGTTAAATAGGCCAGAAAGGAGGCCTCCTTGGATTCTTTTCTTAGAGGCTTTATCTACAAGTCTGTCTTCATTAATTTCATTAACCAAGGTGGATTTTGAAATGGTAGAAGTAAATGTTAATGAGTCTGATACTGTTAAAGATGTCACTTGTGTAAGAGTCTTACTTTCTTCTGAAGAATCTGAAGGAATATATTCTTTGGACACAACTTCAGGGATGGCTAAAGTATCTATCTGACAGTTCTCTGCTGCCGTGTGATCACTTGAATTCAATTTCTCTATATTCCCAAATTTCCCAAGATCGTTATTAATAATTGGAACAGAATTAGACTTTATTCTATTAAGTGTGGTATCTTCAGGACAATTTATTTGGTCATTTTTATTAAATGTTTCTGTATCATCAGGTTTCCCTAAATTATTATGAATATTTGGAACTGAACTAGATTTTATTAAATTAAGTTTGGCATTTTCATGGCAGTTTCTTTGGATCTCTTCATCAACAGTTACTGCTGAGTCAGGAAAACTCTGGTCATTGACAGTGGTACGATCATCAGTGAAAGGAAATTTAAAAAGAGGAAAAATGCTTCCTTTCTCTCTTAAATCTTGCTGTTTCTCAGAATGACTAAGAACTCTGAAAAATGGAATATGTAGTTTTCTATTAAAGGAAAAGGAATGTCCATTTTTCTTATGGCCCCTTTCCCATCCATCTTCCTCCAACTGGTGAATTTTCATAGATTCTGACAAAGTTTCCTTTGAACAGGTCTCAGGTGAAGTGAGCAAAAACTGGCTAAAGGATTTTCTGAGTGGCTCAAGAAAATCATCATCACCAGTAACTTTCTCCCCCTCTACTGTCTTTGAAGAAGACTCTCTATTTGCAGTTGTACTGCCAGCTATACAAGGATGTCCTACAGTGTTTTGGGCACATATTTTTGGTTGATGTGGTACCAGAGACAAATCTGTACAGGGTTTTCTTTCCAAGAGACTCTCAACATCATCTTTTTTATTTGCAGAACCACCTAAGCTTGAAGGTTCATTGGTCACTTGGGAAGACAACAAATCTTCACTTGTGGGCATTTGGGATGAGCTTGTAGTTTCTCCATCATGCCTATCTAAAGTGATGATTTTATTGTCATTGCCAAGGGTGTCTTTCCTTTGATTTGACTCTGAACCACACCCAACAAAGCTTTCCTTTCTTGTTGGCTTGTTCTGGTCATCTTTTTTGGTTTCATCCTTTTCAGAAAAGATCTTTAATGGATTTAACATGCTGAAAACAGACTTTATAACTGAACTCTGACTCTGTGGAGTGGAGTCCCTTCCAGTAGTCTCTGTTGCATCCTGAAGGCTTAAATTTCCAGTTTTACCACCTGTGTGCTCATTTTCAGAAGTTTTGTCATTTCTGCCAAAATCTTTATTATCAACTGTGTGAGAGGATAATGGAGATCGCATGGAAAGATCCTTCCCCAATACAGACTTGGCTCTGGGTTTAGATCCTGAATTAGTCGTCTCTATCTGATCAAGAGTTTCTGTTTTCTCTGGAACTAAATAAACCAGCTTTTCCACAGAGGTTGTTAGATGCTTTGTTCCCGAACCTACCTTTTCTGTAAGTGAACTGAACAAAGAACCAACAGCACATTTCACTCCATTCAGCTCAGGGAAAGAGACAGCCTTGTCCTTGTCATTCTTGACAATGGTTAAAGGTGGTATTTGATCTCCAAGCATTTTCTGTTCTGCATTATTATCAGTACTATTGTGTTTAAGTGATTTTTCAGTTCGTGAAAGGGAACCAAATCCATTAATCTCCTCTTCTTTCTCTGCTAAATATTCTGACACAGTTTCTACCAAACACTGAAGCTCATCCATTGTATCAACATAGTCCTCCTTGGGTTCCTCAAGAGAGGGAGGGGTCATCTCTTCCATGGAGCACCCAGACATATCTCCAAGTGTGTTTGCATCACAGTTCGTCTTTTGTAATGGGAATGCTGGATTTGTTACATTGTATTCTTCAGGAAAGCCTCCAATATGATGGATATTGGATGGATGACTTATTGGTGACAGTAAACCTTCTGGCTTATCAGTGAGAGGAGAGCTCAGAAGTTCCTCAGAAGTACTACTAGTAGAATCTTCAAGAATATCTAATGGAGTGAAATTAGTGACATGCTGGTTTAAGCCAGATGATTTTTCACAGTTCTTGTGACCACCAGAAAGATCGTAATCATGATTTTCCAACTTGGTGGTCCAGATGCCACTCTTGACCACAAAGCCGTTTTTATAAGCGTGCAAAATTGGGTAATTTTGTTTCTTCTTTTCAGTGTGGCAAATGTTACAATTTTCAGTGTCAGGATATGTACTTTTGAAGTCAGTCTTAGTTTCTGATCTTTCATTGTACTGTGTTCTTTGACTGTGTTCAAAATCACGGTATAAGGGTTTATTTTTTCTTCTCCTATCTACTGTATCATATTTCTGAGGATAACTGGAGAACACAGATGTTTCATACTTAAGGTCAAAATTACAGGCAGTAGAGAATTCAGTTTCTTGGCCCCGTGATGGTATCTTTTCCCAATTCTTGTGCTTCTGTTGTTCTTGACGGCTGTAAGATTTATCAGTTTTTGAAAGAGTTCTAATTTCTTTTACTTTTGCTTCCTTTATGTTACTGTTTTCTAGAAACTCCTGTGGTATTTCCCCCTCTATCTCCTCATATGTACCTTCTTGCTCTTCATAGTCAACATCAGAGAAAGCTGAAATAATCCTAATTTTGTCATTCTTAGCCTGCAAGTCTTGTCTGATATAAAGGGATAAAATTGGAGGAAGAGTAAGGCAAAGAAAAAAGACGAAACAGGGAAAAGGAAGAAACAAATCATAAAATTCAGTGCACATTCAATGAGAAAACTAAAGTAAAATAGTTTGACAAAAACCATTCAGACTAAAAACGTATGATAAAGAAATTTACATGTTCTTAAATCAGTATTAAAGCAATTTAGTCAAATAGTTTTTTCCACATCAGAAAAAGAATTGCTATAATAATAACTTTAAAATACTGTACTTCACTTGCTACCATGAGCTTTTTAGGATCCTTTTATTTTCTAAGAAAGATAGAGACAAACAAAATGAACATGTTTCCTCAATATTTAGACTGTATTTACAATGCCCAAGTTTAGAACTAAGTATTCGATGAAAATATATCAAGGGATTTCAAGAAACCTAAATTTGTTGATGAATTTGGGTCTGAAAAGATGTCAAGCTGTTAACTTACTGTAAGTTATTATTTGAGGCAGTATAGTCAAGAATATGATCAAACATATTTCTTTTAAAAAGAAAAACTATCCACATAATAAAAATAATCTCTGATTGTCAAAAGGCAAACCTTGTTACAGGACCAACAAGAGCATATTATTTAAAGCATTACAATTTATGAAATTTAAAACTATATGCATCGAGGATCACAGTGAAATGACGACCTTTCCCTATATTGATTATAACACTAGAAGCTATATTCCAACTTAAGTCAATAAATACATAAGATACTTGACCTTTCTTTCAGTTAGATTAGAAACTGCCCACTTCCTGTGTACTCAAGTGGGGGTATATACAGGACCTGCAGACTAGAAGCCTGTGAGCCCAGTATGTTCTTTTATAGACCTAACATCCAATTGTATTTATTTAGGAATCAGAAAGAAGATCATAGTGGTCTCATAGTCACTAAAAATCTTCAAGGGAGAAACTGAAGAGGTATTAATAATAAACTTCAAGAGATATTCTTTTGCTTTTGATCCCTCTGAACACTAGTGATACTTTGGCTATATATCTAACAAAGTCCAACTCTATTTTCAAATCTCAAATTATGGGCTTTTACATAATTTATGTAAGTTTCCAGTTACTCTGGATTCATTAGGTGAAAGCCCATTTGACTGGGGTACCTGGCTGGCTCAGTAGGTGGAAGGTGCAACTCTTGACCTCATTACTGTGAGTTCAAACCCCACATTGGGTATAGAGATTACTTAAAAATATTTTTCAAAAAAGCCCACTTGGTTGAGACAGGAAATCCAATCTAACATATTTTTTTTTTTTTTTACATGGAGTTTCATTATTCTCCAGTATCTGCAAAAACTCAAACTAAACTAACTCCAGCCTAGAAGGCTTTATACTTCAACTTAAATCAATAGATAGCCATTGCTATAGTGAATGAAGCTATTTATTCTTACACTTCTAATTTACTGGCAGGTACTGAGAACATTCGTTCCCTCAGGATTTTAAATGTTCTTACTAAAAAACTGTGTAACGTAAGGACTCAGACCATCTCCAAGAACTTAGTATTTACAGTAAGAGAGAAGTTTAAAAATCAATGCTGGTGATAAAATTTCTTCAAACTTTTTAAAGGATGAATCATTTCAAAAATTTAAGTTAAAAATGTCTATGATAAAAGCTTACTTAAAAATCATGTTAATTTTTCTCTGCTGGAGAGGAAAAAATATTTATTCTTTCAACTCATTTCTTATACTGATACAATAAAAACAAATTTATATGGGATTAAGTTAAAAACATTTTAGGAAAAAATTTGCAATTTAAAGTATATTACTAATACTCTTCTAAACATTATTATAGCAGTAGCCTAGGAAACAATCAGAATAATAATAGGGTAATAATTAAATAAAATGTAGTCATTTAGGTTGATGCACCATTATTATTGCTGGCCTACACATCTAAAACTTGGAAATATAGAGGGAAAGAAGGTCAAAAGTCATGGATTTTTGCTATCATTTTTTTCTTAAAGTAGGACAATATAAACAACTAAAATCAAATATATAAAATATGCAAATGTTCACTAATAAACCAGCAAGGAGTAGAGACCAACTACAGTAGAATTCCTGGCCTATTTCTTTTTAAAATCAGATTATAAAGAGTAAAAATTCTATGTGATGTTTGATAGGTGAAAAAGTTTCATTTAAAATATTCCCACAGATGATAGTAAACTGAGACAGGATGTTGTATCGCAAGTAGGCAACCATCTGAGGCTTGGGATTAATACTCACCAGTTTGGCAAGATAAGCAAAAAGAAATGATATTATGTTATGGGATGGTGAATTTTAGCAACCAAAATTATGAGCTAAACTGGAATGGTTTTTAAGATATATACAATGGAATACTACTTGGCAATGAGAAAGAATGAAATATGACCTTTTGTAGCAACGTGGATGGAACTGGAGAGTGTTATGCTAAGTGAAATAAGTCATACAGAGAAAGACAGATACCATATGTTTTCACTCTTATGTGGATGCTGAGAAACTTAACAGAAGAACATGGGGGAGTGGAAGGGGGGAAAAAAAAAAGTTAGGGAGCCAAACCATAAGAGACTCTTAAAAACTGAGAATAAACTGAGGGTTGCTGGGGAGTGGGAGGGAGGTGAGGGTGGGTGATGGGCACTGAGGAGGGCACCTGTTGGAAGGAGCACTGGGTGTTGTATGGAAACCAATTTGACAATAAATTCCGTATTAAAAAAAATAAAAAATAAAAATAAAATATTAACCTCCAACCAATAATTAATTCAGGCAAGGATCATCAATGGATACTACAATTAATGGGTAAAATGTTGTTGGGGAAACAGAATAAGGACACAATCTAGGGTATCATTCCAGATACTCTAATTACAAAGGGTAACTTTACACTGGAAAATCTGGCATACACCAGATTTCTTAACTCAGAGGTCAAACTAAACATAACCAATAAAAAGGCAAAGTAAAATCATGTGTCTGCTGAGCATCTATTGTAATGTTTTTGCCAAAAATGTTTAACCTGATTCTAAACATGAAGAAACAATCAGCCAAACCAAATTAAGAGCATATTCTCAAAACAACTGGCCTGGACTCTTCAAAAAATGTTAGATTATAATAGACTACAGAAATAGGAAATCAAATGTAATGTACCATGATCTTTGATTGGATCCTAGATCAAAAATAGAAACATGGAAAATGGAAAAAAGGAAATATACAGAAGATAATTGGTACTAGAGAAATTTCAATATGGTCCATATGTTAAATAGTATCATTGTATTATTACATTTCTTAAATGTGATCATTATATTGAGGCTATGTAAGAGAAAGTCCTTTCTCTTGGGAATTATATGCTCAAGTACTTCCTGGTAAAGTAACATGGTATCTGCAATTAATTTCAAATAGTTCAGAAAAAAAAAATGCATGCACATATGAATATACATTAGAGAGAATGAAATAAAAAGTAAATGTAGCATAATGTTAACACAATTGATGAATCTAGATAACACGAATATGGATGTTGACTGTATTTGTCCAAATGTTGTTAGCATTTTTTTTAAGTTGGGGGAAGGAGGAGGAGCATATACGTATATATTTGTTTTTATACTCAAAAATATATGACAATAGTCTATGGAAGGGTACATAAGAAACAAACAAGGGTGGTGTGAGAACTAGAAGACAGGAAGGGGATGGGGTAGAGAAGGACAGGTGCAAGTGGGAGATTCTTCATTATATGTGTTATTGTACCTTAACATTTTTTAACCATGTTTTGTGTATTTAAAATTTTTCTAAAGTTCCAGCAAAAGTACTGAATCTGCTATGAAGAGATCATCTAAAGTTCCCAGGGAAATATTTAGGTAGGAAGGATTATCCAAACATTTAACATCTGTGATTTTCTTTTTTTAATCTTGGTGAAAAGTGTATCAGAATCACTGGGCTGGGCACAGGCATGGGCTGGTTTTCAATCATCCACCCTAAGTGAGCATGCTCCCACCAGGTGAGAATCACTGATCATAAAGAGAAATATTTATAACAGAAATGTCTAAATGGGGATGTATAAAAGAGAAAAAAAAAGACTGATAATCTATACAGAACGGCTGGAGCTTGGCCTTTCAGATTGCTATATTTGCACTACCACCTCAAGTTAAAGCATCAAAATATTGTCAGTTGTATCTTGGAAACTACACATGAGGAAAAGAAAGTGCTTTGTTTCTAATACCCACCTGAGGGCCCTCCGCTCTGGATAATCAAGATCATAACTTTGCATAGAGTCATTGCAAGAATCCCGGGAACTGCCCTGAAGTAGCAGCTGCTGTGGCAATCGCACAGGCACAGGAAACTGGTGCACAGAAGCATTGGGCTGGGAAGTCGTATGGTAAGGAGGTGGGATGCTATTGCTGGTCTCACTGCGATAGTCACTATCTCGGTCATCAACGGCACTATCAGGATCTTCAAAAGCTGTGAAAGAAGCACAGTCAAAGCATTCCAGCTTTATTTAGTTCTTCAGAATTTTCTTCTGCTTCTATCCTAAGTAGCCACAAGCCTGGACCTTGAGGACAAGAACACACGAGCCAAGTGACTTCAATGCCATATGGAAAACTGTTTCAATTAATACTCACAAGTTTCTTTCCTTATGAGACAAGACACTTGTTTTCATTTTAGTGCTCATTCTCAAGAGGAGTTCCAAGTTGCATTTTCCCAGTGCAGAATTCTCTGGAATTCTGACTCTCTAGCTACCATAACTCTAGTAAAAATCTGTTTCTAAATGTCATAGATTCTAGTATTTTACTGTTATAAAAATGGGCAGAAGAGAAATTCTCATTTGAAGTTGGCTTGCTGCTTTCAGACTTTAAAAACAGATGGCTAAACCCAATAAGCAGGTCCAACTTCAGAAGCTGGTCAGGTAATGAGGAAAGTCAAAGCCAAGGTTCAGCAGTCAAACCAAAAGCTTGACTAAGAATAGCAGCAGTCGTTTTTTTTTTTAAGTACTCTGCCAACTTTTAAATTTTTTTTAAGTAAGCTCTACACCCATTGTGGGGCTTGAACTCATGACCCCACAATCAAGAGTCACATGCTTTACTGACTGAGTCAGCCAGGCACTCCAGAACAGTCTCACTGTCTTGCTGCAACAACAGGTTTTTCTAACAACTCCTATCAAGTACCTACATCCTAGGGCTCAGAATTTCCATCTGAAGCCTGGGCTAAAGAGGAAAACATAAGCACTGGCAATGGAATCTTGCTGACAATGCAGCCAAGTTTATCTAACAACAGTGTCTATAATTTCATAAAATTATTTCTGCTTTTCAGCCCAGCACCTGACAAGCTAGTTTTATTCTTGATGTTAGCTAAAATGACCGCAGTTACAAATCCTGCTCCAAGCATGATCCCATATGTCCTGTCTTGCCAATTTCCTATTTGGCACAGTGAGGAAAAGGAATTATTTATCATCCTAAAATGGAGATGGACTCCTCATATTAGTAATTAAAAAAAAAAATCTTGGTAGTTATGTGGGCAGTGAAAACCTTCTGAAGACCATAAGATTGGGCTTTCACAATCGCTCATGTAGGAGATAAAAACATGCATCCATGCAGTGGAAATGGAAAAGAGTTAAGGAACTGGAAAAAAAAAATCCAGAGTGAAGTGATAAAACCAGGGGACAAATAGAAGGTAACAGGGAAATGACACCTTGGCTTGCACACTAGGACTACATGGTAGATAGTAATTCCACTAAAAGAGACAAGAGAGCTAAAACATGTGGGTTTTACAACCAATGAAGAAAATTTGAACACTGGATTCCAGACAACATTTGTGGGTACAGCTCAGAGTAGGGATAGAAGATCTCATGAGCATTTTCCCTTTTGAATTTAAGGCAACATATGAGCATAAGAAAAGGAGAGTAATCATTACCTCAGGAGAAAAAAATCAACATGAAAAAGAGGCTAACTTCAAAAATGGCCAGGAAGGGTACTAGTCAAACCATAGGGGATACAAAGCATTCTGCTCAGAAAGCATTCTGATCACACATTAGAAAAAAGAGACTTTTAGGGGTATTGGTTTCAGATCTTGATACATTTGTTGTTCTGAACACTAGAGAGAAAGGATCAAGGGACAAAAACCAGTATGTCTTTCAGACTTCATGCTTTCTGAACCTACAGATGGATTTTTCATGCATACAGATGGGAGGACAGGGGCAAAAAAGCACTCAAAGCCAAAAAGCCTACTTAAACTCCAGCAGGAAAAGTATCAACACAGAGAACCAAAGAGGGAGCAGTGATAGACAATCTTACTGATTATGAGGCCAGAATTAGGAGCCCATGAGACAGAGTTAGAAACTACTTAGTTTTTCACTGAATCTGATCTATTACTGCTAAATAATGCTCTACTTTTTTATTTTGCTAGGCTAACAGGAAGAATACTCTAAAACTTTCCTAAAGGCTGACATTTCTATACTGAAGAAATAAAGGCAGGGCACCTGGGTGGCTCAGTTGGTTGAACATCCGCCTTTTGATTTTGGCTCAAGTCAAGATCTCAGTTTGTGAGATCAAGCCCCGAGCTGAGCTCTGCTTTGATGGTGCAGAGCCTGTTTAGGATTCTCTGCCTCTGTCTCTGCCCCTCCCCTGCTTGTGCGCTCACGCTCTGTCTCTCTCTCTCTCTCTCTCTCAAAATAAATAAACTCAAAAAAATAAAGGGCAAATATTAAGAAACAAAATGTTTCTAGAAAGAAGAGGTTAGAAGTAGAAGAGAATATGAAAAGTAGGAAGGGACAGGAGAAAGGAAATACAAAAAAGTGAGGTGAGACGACAGAGAGAAATAGAAAAAAAGGTAGATGAGAGCAAAGACCAGCTTTTCTCCCGGGACACCATCCTCAATCTCCCTAGAAAGTAAACCTCCTGGCAACACCAAGGCTGATTAGAAACTAAAAAGGGAAATTAAGGAAAAGGCTTGAATAAAAGAATTGTGCTTTCAGTGTGGCAGTGGTGATCTCTTACTGGCTCTACTCTCTCCTCCACAACACCACTGCAGCTAAAACAGAAAACTCCTGGTTTCACTGAGAAAGAGAACCTATATGCAGGTTTGGTTACTCAGCTTAAGGAGGACTTGTGAGCTCGTATGAGGGCAAAAACAGAAAAGGCTGGGAAAATTAACTCATTCAAGTATTTATTGAGTGCCTATAAGCACAATGGTAAACAACACAGAAGATTCAGAGTGTAGAGTCAGCCTAATAGGAGAGAGAAAATATTGATACAAATACAAGAAACGAACAATCTTGAAAACAGTACAAACCCAATGCTGTATCAGTTGAAGGTAAGGTCACTTCCTGTTAGTGTGAGCAGGGAAAGTTTTATGGAGGAGAGGATTGTGAAAGACTGGCAGGTTTTCAACAGGTTAAGTTTGGAGGGAAATACCTCCTAGAATCTGGATAAAAATAATGGCATGTGTAAAGGCCCAATAGTGAGAAAGCCTATATATAATTTTGAAAAACACTTGGTAGTTCATTTGGCAGTTACATAAAAGGACATGGAAGGAAATGATAGAAAATGAACCTGGGGAAAGTAATCTAAGCTGGGTCAAAAATGGGCCTCTGGTACAGAGTAGGCACTCAAACAGTACTGAATGAAATACTGAACAATGAGGCTTTCTGGTATGTGGTGTTCCTGGATTGAATCCCTGTCTTTAAACCCAGAGTACAGATAGAACTTTATCAGCTTGAGAAAAAAGGAGAGAGAAATCAAACGATTTTTTTTTTTAAGGCTTACTTTTTTCTACTTGAAAACCTTAAGTTAGCTCTCTTAGGCTACCTTTGAGCAGCATTTCTGTAATGGAAATACTCAGGATTCAAATGACAGAAAGTACATATTCATGAGAAATCCCAGGGAGAACAAAATTTGGCCCCTCTTAGCACCTGCTGGATATCTAAGCACTGGTACTCAACCAAACCCCCTGTAAGATGGATAACAGAGCCAGTAACGTTAGCCTGAGGCTGTGTATCTTTCTGGAAAGAACTGACTGCCCACTCTCAAAGCTCTAGAATGAAGCTGGCTTCCAGCCTAGCTGGGCTGCTTCAAGGAGAGTCAAACCATGTCCTCAGTCTCTTGTTCACAAAAATAAACTTCCAGAATGAACTTTCTTCTAGTCACTGCACTCCTTAGCCAAGAGACCAAAGGAGAGGGTTTCCTATACTAGGAGCTGATGGTATTACTTACTTCTGGGAAGGAAAAATCAAGAGATACTGCTAAGATTATAACTGGGACTTTGGTTTGAAATTTCTCTCTCTCCCTCCTTCCCTCCCTTCAAAAACCCCAGCCTGAAAGGATATGCCATTCCATTGCAAGTAATGGTCTCTTGAGATTTAAGTAGGAGAGAAGCGGGGGATGGAATTATATATGCTTATATGCATGAATGTCCTGCTTCATAGTTCAGAGGGAGTGTGTTAAAGGCTAAAATAAAAAAAAATTTTAAGGATAAAATCAAGAAAATTAATAAGGAATTCAATTTCTTACGTACTCTGCTGCTCTCCCCAGCCCAAATAGGTCCAGTGACCTAAGAAAACCGCAAATGGTAGCAAAAAAGAAGAGTGACAGAGACAATTTTAGGAATAATTCAAAGATCATTTCCCCAACCCACCAATCATTAGACACCTTACCTTGCTTGAGCCTGCCCTACTTGTGTTCCATTACTTTCACATAACATGTAGACAGGCTTCTGCCTTCTATCAAGCATGAGACAAATCTACAAAGTACCCTTGCTCTCTATAATTTACCATACAGAATAACAAAAAACAGCTTCTACACTCTTCGTTTAAAAAAGTTTTATTTATTTAAATAATCTCTACACCCAACATGGAGATCAAACTCATGACCCTGGGATCAAGAGTCACATGCTCCTCTGACTGAGCCAGTCAGGCACCCCTGCTTCTACACTATTTTAAACCTCCTTCTGGCCTAGGTCTCAGAACATCATCATTTAGGAGCATATATAACCTTCCTTATTCAAAATGACAAAAATTCAACCTGTCTCTAAGAAATCCTTCCTTGTCTTGATGTTTGCCAAATCTGAGACCACCACAGTATACCCCTGAGAATCTCAGACCTAACACAGTGGAAGAGAGTGATTCCCTTGTCTGGGAGCAATGATGTCTAATTTTGACGCTCTTTAAAAGGCCAAAGAATGGCATTAACCTCTAATCTTCCAAAATGTAATGAAACACTGTAGCCCTTTGGGTGCTCAGAGAGAGCCACTTTTTTTCTCAACTGCCTATAGAATTTAATAAAATCCATTAAAACACAGGAGCTTTGAATGACAAGAGAAAACTGAACATTTTCTATTCATTTTTCAGATTAAAAAAAATTCAATGTTAATTACATTTAAATCCTATTTCACACTCAAAATTGAATTTGAGGCAACTAATGTGATGCATGTGTGTGCATGAGAACACAATCACTAAAAATAGGCCTTTCTCCCAAGAAACAAGGAGTAATTTAGCTTCATAATTAAGAATATGAGTACTCAAGCCAAAACTAAGTTCTTTTAAGCTCTGCCACTACTGGCTATATGGCCTTGAAGAAGTTATTACAGACATTTCCTCCAGGTAATATGAGAATAGTATGAGTCTCGTTGGTTACTGAAAGATTATAAGAGAAAATCCACGTAAAGTACCTAGCACAGGTCCCTGGAACAGGGCAAGCAATGGGCATTTCTTGTTGTTTTGTCATGTTGCCAAGTTTTTGCTTGCCTTATAAGTTCCTAATAAATAGGTAGCAGGAGGGTCCACACACTGACAACCCTAACATCTGCTGAGGGACTGTCAACATCTGGGTTAGAAAGACCTCAGAGTTCTCAAGGTGCAGTTCCCTTGAAAATTTGCGGTTAAGACTCAAAATTCTGGAAGCACTGAATGACGTCAAAACAGGATGGTTTCATTACCTGAGCCAACTCGCAATCCTGGGCATATGGGACTACTACTAATCAGTCACAGTCTATTTAATTTAACTATACACTGAGAGTCAGTTTTCTTCCTATACTTACTTTCTTCCCTTCTTTTCACCCCTCAAAAAGGATACGTTGGTTTACTGTGACATCTTTTGTTTTAATAATTTACTTACACTCTAAACACAGGGAAAGAAGGGGTCTAAAAGAAAATTCTTCCAGGCTGTACCACTGTTGCCATAACAACTGTGAATAATTACCTTGCTTCTTTAAAAAAAAAAAAAAAAAAAAAAAAAACTGAAAAATAATCACAGAACTTTAGAACATGCCTATCACCCTAGATTGCTCCAAGCAAGTGACAATGCTATTTCTCCTGAAACTCTGGACCCAAAGAAGCCTCTCATTGAAGGACACTGCCTCATCCTTGAATGTACCACAGCACTGCATAGCAGTTTCCTGGACACAGTAGGTGCTCGATAAATGTCTATTATATGACTAAACCAAATGAATGATTTGATGCCATCTACAAGGTCCAACCCTAAGCCATGAAAATAAGTTATGCTCTCTGACCAACTAGTTCCCTATTGTCACTTGAGAGTGGTACCATTATAAGAGAAACAACATCAGTTTAAGTGGGCAAGTTTCCTTCCCCACTCCAAAAATGCACTAAAACATCTCACTAGCCAGTAGAACAATACTGAGGATTGTTAGGTTTTGCTAGGCATAAGTACCAATAAAGGGGGTAAGGGATTATTCCAGGAAATGGAAATTATACATGCAAAAGTATATTCGGTGAACCTGAAAACAGTTCTAGCATATCTGAATAGGAGGCTACAGGGTTATAAAAGAACCTAATCAAAGGAGGTCCCAGGTAATATTTAGAAATTTAATAATGTTAGGAAATTGGAATTATCTGGAGGTTAATGCAGAGCTGTCACAGCCTTTTTCTTTTTTCAATTCCAGTACAGTTAACATTCAGTGTTATATTGGTTTCAGGGGTACAATATAGTGATTCAACAATTCTATACATTACTCAGTGCTCATCATGGTAAGTATACTCTTAATCCTCTTCACCTATTTCTCCTGCCCCCTCACCCTGTTCCCCTCTGGTAATCTGTTCTCTACGGTTAACAGTCTGTTTTCCAGTTTGTCTCTTTATGTTTCCTTTGTTCATTTGCTTGTTTCTTAAATTCCACATAAGAATGAAATAATATGGTATTAAGCACGGGAGAGACAGAATCAGATTTGTCATTTTAGAAGGAGAGTGGTGGTGGTGCAGTATGGCCAAAAGTTTGTAGAGTAGGTGGACTGGAGACTGGTGTCAGGAAGGCTGGTAAGGAAGCTACTATACTGGCCTGATGATGGCTTAAACTAGGAAAGTGGCAGAGGGAGTGGAGAGAGTGGGTACATTTGTGACATAAAATATATCGGGTTTAATAAGTATTGAATGTGGGAAGTGAGGAGAGTAAAACCTAAATAATACCACCCAGTTTTTTAGCTTGAGCTACTGGGTGGGTATGGCATCATTCATTAAGAAGAGAAATACAAGAGAGGGGCAAGTTGAAGGAGATGATGAATTCAGTGTTAGATTATTGGCTTTGAGGTATTTATGTGCTATCTCAAATGAATATGTCTGGGAGACAGATGGATACATGGTTGTGGAGCTGAGGAAAGATATGTGGAGTTCTAAGTTTTCAGAATACAAACTGCCATGAAAACAGATTTTTCTGCTTTGTTCCTTGCTGTACCCTTAGTGCCTGGCACAAAATAGCAGCTCAACAAATAGGTGTAAATCATGTATAAAAATTAAAATGTCAGTATATAAGAACAATGAAGCAGAATGCAGGATAAGGGGGGGAGGCTGTACAAAGGGGTGAGGGGAACCTACAGAACAGCCACGTTTAAAAAGCAGACAAAGAAGGGAAGGGAAGAAACAAAGAACAAAACAAAGTGTTGGTGACGCTGTGAAGACACTGGCATTCTCATACATGGTTGCAAGAATGCAAAGTGGTAGGTCACTTTGGAAAATCTTGGCATTTCTTACTAAGTTATATACATACCATAAAACCCAGCAACCCTCTCATATGTATTCACCCAAGAAAAATAAAAACATGTTCACATAAAACCCTATACATGAATGTTCACAGTTGCTTAATTCATATTCACTAATAACTATAAATATCCATTTGATAAACAAATCATGGTATATCCATATAATTGACTACTATTCAGGAATAAAAAGGCATGAACAGAAACACGCAGATGAATCTCTAATGCAGTATGATAACTGAAACAAAAAAACCAAAAGACAAAAAAAGCTACATACTACATTATTCTTATATAATTTTCTGGAAAAGGCAATACAACAAGGGCAGAAAACAAATGAGGGTTTGCATGGGCCAGGAGTGGAAGTGGTTGACTACCAAAGGGGTTTAGAAAACTTTTAGGGTTGATGGAACTGCTTTATATCTTAACGATGGTTATGGTTCTAAGACTGTATGTGCTTGTGTTTTGACAAACATAGTACTGGACACTATGAGGGAGATTTTTACTCTATGTAAATTATACCTTAATAAAACTGACTTTAAAAAAACAAAAAGGAAGAGTCCATGAAGGAGGGTGTGAAGAAGCCAGAGAGGAAGAAAACCAGGGCCGTATCATCTCTGAATCAGAAAAAAAAAACCAAAAACAAAAGCAAGGTTTCAAGAAAGCAGTGATCAATAAGTGTTAAGTGCTACAGGAGAGTCAAGAAAGAAAAGAAAAGAAAAGAAAAGAAAAGAAAAGAAAAGAAAAGAAAAGAAAAGAAAAGAAAAGAAAAGAAAAGAAAAGAAAAGAAAAGAAAGAAAGAAAGAAAGAAAGAAAGAAAGAAAGAAAGAAAGAAAGAAAGAAGGAAGGAAGGAAGGAAGGAAGGAAGGAAGGAAGGAAGGAAGGAAGGAAGGAAAGAAAGAAAGAAAGAAAGAAAGAAAGAAAGAAAGAAAGAAAGAAAGAAAGAAAACTGAAAAAGGCCTACTGGATTTAGAAATAAAGAAGTTACTAAAAACTTTAATAGAAATGTTAATGAGTGAAAGCTGGAGTATAGACTGTTTAGAAGAAAATGGAAGCACATACAATAGAATAAGGAGACATCAAGAGATTCCACAATTCATACAGTTAAGCACTGAATGTGAGCATGGTGGAAGATACTGCTTATCACAGGATGCAAAAAAGGAAGCAAGCAGGGAACAGACAGTGGCCAAATGTGTTACAGAAAAAACTAAGTACACTAAGAGCCTCTTCTAAAACCAGCAACATTCTCAAATTGGGCATTCACACATAACAAATATGTGCCAAACTGACAATTTTAATGAGCATGCTAATGTTTCCCACCTCCCTATAGCCTTAAACCTCTTCAGTTCACATACTTAACACATGAATAACCAATTACCCTGCAGTTCAGTGGCTCCTGATGCTAAGAGTTAGGCAGTCTGAGCCTCTATTGGCAATGACATTGTATTTATAATGTTATGAGCTCTGTGCAGATTAGCATTACCAAGTGTACCTCAAGCCCCAAACCACTGAACTCCTGGCACTTCCAAGCCAGAAACCACAAAACCATTCCAAAAATTCCTCTCTACTTTATTTCCCGTGTCCAGCCTGTTAATAAGCTTAATAGTTAATTCCACTCTGAGGTCTCCTTCTTACTGTCCCTTCTTCATAGTTTCTCAGTCCTTATTGAGGAATCCATTACCTCATGCCTGAATTATTGCAGATTATTGCTGGACTTGTGACCTTCTGATCTGTCCCATTCAATCAACCCAGCAGATGACAACTAGACTAATTTTCCTAAATCCAGTTTCTGATCACATTTTTCCAGTTTCTGATCACCGTTTTGATAATTTGTAACTGCTCACTATCTATAAAAGAGTATATTTATCTTCACGGCTTTTAAAGCCCTCTATGATCTGATACCAAATAAATATCAAATCTCACTGTCCACCATTCCCCCAGAACAAAGTCTTTGTTAACTGGCACACAGGTATTGTCACAGTTCCTATGCCTGCCACACTTGGGAGATGAAGGAATGAGCCTGATTTCCCCTATTTGTCCCTCAACTTCTGAAGCCAGAATGTCCTTCGTTTCCACTCCTTGCTGATTTAATAGAATGGGTTTTGAGTTTTGGAACCAGATAAACCTAGGTTTAAAGCCATCACTTACTAACTGTGTGATCTTAGGCTGCTTAACTTCTCTGCCCTTCTATTCATCACCTATAAAAAATGAATAGTAATAACACCTCTCAAATTTGCATAAAAATTGAAAATCAAGTATGTAGCATTTAGCTCCATGTGCCAGACGAATGATAATTACTCAGTAAATGTTCCCTCTTCTCCCTTATTTAGTTGGTACCCATTCTTAAGTTCCACTTAAACAATTTTCCTAAAACAATGCTCAATGACTCTAATACAATGTCTCTATTATCAAAACAAAAACCATCTGCCTATTCCTGAAAAAGTTAAACACACATCTACCCATATGATCCAGCCATTCCACTTCTAGATATTTAACCAAGAAAAATTAAAACATATGATCATGAAAATGTTCATATTATTCACAATAACCAGAAACAACCCAAATGCCTAGCAATAGGTGAATCAATAACAAAATGTAGTATATCCATGATAGAATACAACTTAGTAATAAAAGGAAATCCATTACTGATACACTCAAGAAAATGGATGAATTTCAAAAATTTTTTAAATGTTTTATTTTAGAGAAAGAGAGCACGTGTGCTTGCGCACAAGTGGAGGAGGGGCACAGAGAGAGAGAGGGAGAGAGAGAATCCCAAACAGGCTCTGCACTGACAGCAGTGAGCCTGATATGGGGCTCGAACTCACGAACAGTGAGATCATGACCCAAGCCAAAGTCAGACACTCAGTCGCCTGAGTCACCCAGGTGCCCCTACAACACACAGGAAAGAAGGAAAGAAGGAAAGAAGGAAAGAAGGAAAGAAGGAAAGAAGGAAGGAAGGAAGGAAGGAAGGAAGGAAGGAAGGAAGGAAGGAAGGAAAGAAAGAAAGAAAGAAAGAAAGAAAGAAAGAAAGAAAGAAAGAAAGAAAGAAAGAAAGAAAGAAAGAAAGAAAGAAAGAAAGAAAAAAAGAAAGAAAGAAAATTGAGTCCTGTTATAAAACGCATTACCTAGATCCCACTCCCAGAAATTCTAATTCAAAATGCCGGAAGTGGCTTAGGAATCTGTACTTGTTGTTGTTTGAATCTGCCTTTTCAGTAAGAAGCTGGGGACTCTCATGCCACTGATTTTGAATTACAATTTGAAAAATAAAGCTATAGAATTTCCTATATGAAAAAGCCAGTCTCTCAGTCAAAAGCATAGTGCTCCTGCACTGATGGAAGAAGGCAGCCAGACGGACTACCCTACTGAGCTCAAAGACCAGTTCAATGTGAGCATACATGTAAATGAGAAAATTCTAGCAGGTCCAGGACCCAATTAAAAATGAATCCTCTTTCATAGAAGGTGAAGATTCTTTACTTATCCCTGTTGACTATGCAATGGCAATATACCCACAGGCTTCTTGTTCTGTTTATTTCATTTTGTTTCTAGTGGAAAACATTAGAAATCAGAAATAGTCACATTAAAAAAGTAAGGTCTATAGTTACCAAACAAAACAACCCCAGGCAACTGTTATATCACCAGTTAGTCCAGTGACGGTCAATTTTTCCATGACAATGAAATGACAGGATATTTGAGCCTCAGACTTCAAGTGAATAGTCATCTGTCTAGGCAATGACAGGACTCATCTACCAATTACTAAAATGTAGTAATTACCAGGTAACTCACAAAAGACAATAAAGTCAACCACTAGAAATTATTCCATTCTCCCTTTCAAGACAGTAGATTAGATAAGTACTATAGAACTTCCCTTTCCATTGAAAACAGTAAAAAACTGTTAATAAAGAAAAGTACTTCAAACCTAACATAAGAGAATTTAAAAAAAAGAAGCTATTGACCAAACTTCTTTGTGAACATATGTATTAAAATACAAGCAAATCTAACCTGGCATTATAGTAAAAGAATAACTGGGGCACCTGGGTGGCTCAGTCAATTAAGTGTACAACTTCAGCTCAGGTCATGATCTCACAGTTTGTGAGTTCGAGCCCCCCTCCCCCGTCAGGTTCTGTGCTGACAGCTCAGAGCCCAGAGCCTGCTTCAGATTCTGTGTCTCCCTCTCTGTCTGCCCCTCCCCTGCTCACACTCTGTCTATGTCTCTCTCTCTCTCTCAAGAATAAATAAACATTAAAAAAAAATTATAGTAAAAGAATAACTTACCATAATCAACTAGGGCATATTATAGGAAAGGAAAGATGATTTATTAATAGAAATTGTTTAATGCATTCATCACATTGAACAGCTAGGTAATTCCTAGCCATTTTGAAATGTTCAATGTCGACTCCTTATTTTTAATATAGAAGCCCTACTGAAGTATTAGATGCAGTAGGGTACACAAATCATAAGGGTACTGTTCAATGAATACTGTGAACACACTCGTGTAACCAGCATACAGATCAAGAAACAGGAATTTTTAACTTTTTGCGGAACCTCCATACTGTTCTCTAGTGGGTGCACCAGTTTGCATTCCCACCAACAGGGCAAGAGGGTTCCCCTTTCTCTGCATCCTCGCTAACACTTGTTGTTTCTTGTGTTAATTTTAACCATTCTGACAGGTGTGAGGTGGTATCTCACCATGGTTTTTATTTGTATTTTCCTGATGATGAGTGATGTTGATCATCTTTCCATGTGTCTGTTAGCCATCTGGATATCTTCTTTGGAAATGATCTAGTCATGCCTTCTGCCCATTTCCTTTATTTATTTTTTTATTTGGGGGGGGGGGTGGAGAGAGAGAGAGCATGCATCCTAAGCAGGCTCCACACTCAGCATGAAGCTAGATGCAGGGCATGATCCCACGATCCTGGGATCATGACCTGAGCCAAAATCAAGAGTTGGAGGCCTAAGTCAGTCACCAGGTGTGCCATGTTCTGCCCATTTCTTAGCTGTCTTTTGGGTGTTGAGTTTGAAAAGTTCTTTATAGATTTCAGATACTAACCCTTTATCAGATAGGTCATTTGCAAATACCTTCTCCCATTCTGTAGAACTACCCTACAATACAGTAATTGCACTACCCAGTAATTGCACTACTAGGTATTTACCCAAAGGATACAAAAATACAGATTTGAAGGAGCACATACACCTTGATATTTACAGCAACATTATCAACCATAACCAAACTATGGAGGGAGCCCAAATGTTTACTGACTGATGAATGGATAAAGAAGATATGGTATTTATATATAATAATTTATTACTTAGGCATCAAAAAGAATGAAATCTTGCCATTTGCAACAACATGGATGGAGCTAGAGTTTATTATGCTAAGCAAAATATGTTAGAGAAAGACAAATACCATATGAGTTCACTCATGTGGAATTTAAGAAACAAAATAGGTGTGGGGTGGCTAGGTGGCTCAGGGGGCTAAACGTCTGACTTTTGATTTGGCCTCAGGTCATGATTTCAAGGTTCGTGGGTTCAAGCCCGGCATCAAGCTCTGTGCTGACAGCTTAGAGCCTTGGGCCTGCTTCAGCTTCTGTCTCCCTCTCTCTCTGCCCCTTCCCTGCTCGTATTCTGTCTCTCTCTCTCAAAAATAAACATTTAAAAAAAATTAATAAATAAGTAAAAATTGGGAAATTAAAAAAATGAAGTATCTAGATCAGAGAAGTATAATATTAATATGCAGCCATCTTTATTATAAGTCATAAATACATTGGAAACCAACATGGATCTTTAATTTAAAAAATCTAGGATCTAGGGGCGGCTGGGTGGCTCAGCCAGTTAAAAGTCTGACTGGCTCAGGTCATGATCTCTCGGTTCGTGAGTTTGAGCCCTGTGCCAGGCTCTGTGCTGACAGCTCACAGCCTGCAGCCTGCTTTGGATTCTGTCTCCCTCTCTCTCTGCCCCTCCCTCACTCACACTGTTTCTTTTTCTCTCAAAAATAAATAAACATGAAAAAAAATCTAGGATAAGAAAGAAAGGGGGGGGGGAGGGAGGGAGGAAGAAAAATAGAATAGATCAACTAGCCTTTGAACCAGCTATTTCTTCTAACCATCACACTTTCACCCAGAGAGCCATACTGCTAACCACCTCCAAGTTTTACTCAAGTCATTTTCTGTGGTTTATACACTAACCACCTTATTTATAATTACAACAACTTCAATTCTAGTGTTCCCAATTACCTTGAACCATCTACTGTTTAATTTTTTTTTAACCTTTATTTTTGAGAGAGAGGGGGGTGGGAGAGAGAGAGAGAGAGGGGGGTGGGAGAGAGAGAGAGAGAGGGGGGTGGGAGAGAGAGAGAAAGCATGAGCAGGGGAGGGGCAAAGAGAGATGGAGACACAGAATTCGAAGCAGGCTCCAGGCTCTGAGCTGTCAACACAGAGCCTGACTTGGGGCTCCAACTCACAGACCAAGAGATCATGACATGAGCTGAAGTCAGATGCTTAACAAACCCAACCATCCAGGTGCCCCTGAACCATCTACTCCTTAATTGGCCCACTCTCTAAATTCCCATATAATTTCCTTATTCATTACATTTACTGTCTCCTCCCACTCAGGATCTTTTTGAGTTCTGCTTCCTGATGTATCCTAAGTACCTAGAACAGAACCAAGAATGTATCAAAAAATGTTTCTAAGGCACCTGGCTGGCTCAGTCATGAGCATGTGACTCTTAATCTTAGGGTCCTGAGTTTGAACACCACAATGGGTGTAGAAATTACTAAAAATAAACTTTAAAAATGTTTGTAGAAGGAGAGGATCAAAAGATAGAGGAGAAAAGGGGGAGGGCAAAAGGGGCATTGAGGCTGGATGTGAGAAAATGAGTATCAGCAGAAATATAAATAGGTACAATCTTTCTAGAGGTATAACTTGACAATATCTACCAAAACTTAAAATGTGTATATCCCTTAATCCAATAATTCTGCTTAATAGAAATGCACTAATTCAACTAGTATTTATTGAGCAAAGGTACTAGGAATACACAGATAAACATTTCCCTTACTCATAAAATTTATGGCCTGAAGAACAAAAATATATATCAAACAATCATACATATTAAGTAACTATGAAGGAAAGGTACTTAAAGGTACACAATATATAATAGGGAAGGGGAGATCCATTTGCATATTCACAAAAAAACACATTTGTATGAAGTTGCTCACTCTAGCACTGTTTCAATAGCAAAAATTTGGGAAAAATCCAAATATCATCCACCAATAGGAGAGGAGTTTTAAATTGTACATTTCAAATGAAATATATCAAATTTGAATTTGATCAATCTTGCAGTTCAACTATCAAGTTACCAAAAAATATAAAGGACAGAAGAGTAAACTATGCTATGGGAATATATTGAGCAAAATTCACAATATGGGAAAGTGTAAGTCAAACAAAGCCATGTAGTTAATGGCTTTGTCATTTCAATAAAAAACTGCAAGAAAAAAATTAGGAGATGGAGAAGGAACCCATAGATTAAAAAAGAACTATAAGATGTATCAAAAAAGACAACATAGGCAAAAATAAATTCTTATGTTTAGTGATGTACACTTGAGTGATAAAATATAAAGCAAGGAAGTCATTAGCATAAAGTTGGTAGAGTAGTTACTTTTAGGGAGATGGAAATTATGATTGGGAAGGGGCTTGTGGAGAGCTTTCTAGGGTGCCTGACAAAGGTCTATTTTTTGCCTATCTTATGCGAATTCATTAAACTAAATGTCTGTTTTATGAAGTTGTGTATCTGTTATATTCTACAAAAGATTTTTTAATATATCAAACAAACTGGGTATATCACTACAATCACCACCATCTGACTGTTTCATTCCCCTAAGGTCTTTAAAGGCTTCTCATTGTCTTCAAGATAAAATATAGCTTGCTACAGCTTTCAAATCCTGTAAGATATGAAGACTCTATGCCTCATCTCTGATCCTGCCCCACTCTTATCCCCTGCCCTCAAGTCATCTAGAATTTTCAACATGCTTATAAGTCATGCTTTTTTATGTTAGTGTCTTAGTACCATAAACTCTTTTCTCCTTCTTAACTGACTCCTACTCATCTTTCAAAACTTACTTTATGCCAGAGGTTTTGAAGGAAGTAAGGATCAATAGGTAGAGCACAGGGAAATTTCAGGAAAGGGAAACTATTCTGTGTCATATTATTAGGGTGAATATGTGTCGTTATACATTTGCCAAAACCCATAGAACACACAATGCAAAGAGTGAACCTACGGACTTTTGTTGACTTTTAAATTCTTTTCAATTTAGGTATCATTTCCTCTGGGAAGCCTCTCCTAACCACCCAAAAATTGGGTTAAGTTGTTTTCCTCCACTTTCACTTAATTACATGGTAGTAAATATATTTTCCTCTCTGGACTTGAGCTCACTAAGGTCAAGGACTTTCATCTCTGTATCCCCAGTGCCTAGCATGGTTCTTAGCATGAGGAAAAGGTGTCCAATACTTGTTTGTGCAATGAATAACTGTAACAATTGTTGATCTCTACAATATTTCTGTTAATCCTGTTTAGCCGATCAAATTCATTTCTTACCACTCTGAACCAATGAAATCAATAATAAAAAAAACCATAAGATGACCATGCTTTTACAGAGTAACAGACTGTTGTATATATACAACAAGTACTGTGACCAGGTTAGGCACTTAAGTACTGTAATCAAATGAAACTTTTTTTTTTTTTTAAGATTTATTTTTTAAGTAATCTCTACATCCAACATGGAGCTCAAATTCACAACCCTGAGATCAAGAGTCACATGCTCTACCACCTAAGCCAGCCAGGTGCCCCTCAAATGAAACTTTAATACATTAATCTGACATTTTTAACATACATAATTGCATGCCACAGTAATTGAACAGAAATGATAATAAGTTGATGTTAATGACTGCAATTAGCCACCACAAATTCTTTCTGGAAAAAGATAAGATAGAAATAAAGGAGTCAGAAGACTACAATTAACATTATTTTTATCAGCCAAACCATATTGTTACAATTTCTCTCTTTTCTTTGTTAGTTTGCCAACACCTATAATCATTAGTATCAACTGCTTATACAGATACCACGTGTACAGTGTAAAACTCAGCACCCACTCTTACTAGACTCACTGTCCTAGACTCACTGCACTGCCCTACTACTAAAATAAGACTCTCTGTATACTCTGTGGAGTCTACAGCCAACATATTTTCCTGACTCTGAGAGTCCTAGTCCTGGACTAAAGGTTGCAAAACTGTGAAGTGACTCATCCTTTACTCCCGCTACCCAGGGAGGATGTTCCAGCCAGTTACTGGCCAGGAATGAGGCCAGGAAGGAATCCTCCCTTCACAATTTTCTTTTATCCTACTATGAATATCTTTCTTTTCAATCAATACATTCCAATTAGATTCTTCAAAAGTCATTTCTGAACTCATCTCTTCTGAACAGCCTTCCTGAACAAACTAAACACCATTCTTAACCATTTGCTTCTTCTCAGCCACCTCAACACTTTCCTCTCTACTTCCAAGGTATTACTATTGAAAATAAACTGAAAGAAATTGTCCAAAATTAAAATATAAGCAGAAAGCCAAGTTGATAACCCAGAGAAGGAAGTGTGAACAGCACACCAAACAAAGAGGGGGGCCCACTTATTAAGAGCCAAAATAGGAAGTCAGAAATAAAAGAACCAGGATGGTAGATAGGGAAAGACAGGCTAAGCAGGAAGGAGATTCTGAGTCAATCAAGGCACAAGAACTATCACCTATGGCTGTTTTCACTGTGCTCTCTGGAATATGATTTGTAAGAGGCTGGCTATACCTAAAGGCCAAGGGAGGAAAAAGCAGTCTCATACTTTGCTAGTAGGGGTGAAAATAGCACAGCCTCTATAGAAGACAGTTTTGTAAAATATTCCAAAATGTTGTATGTATTGTTAAATGCTCGATGCTATAACTCAGTAATTCCACTACTGGCTATCATCCAATACACATACATGTATAAAATTATACATGGGGTGCCTGGGTGGCTCATTCGGTTGAGCCTTGAACTTCGGCTCTATTCATGAGTTCAAGTCCCACGTTGGGCTCTCTGCTGTCAGCCCACTGTGAATCCTCTGCCCCGCCCCCCACCGCCACTCTGTTCCTCCCCTGCTCATGCACTCTCTCTCTCAAAAATGAACATTAAAAAATTATACATGTAAAATATCAACTTTAGGACTGTAACAGCCAATATCAGAAGCAACTTAAATGTCCTTTAATAGCGATTCCAATCCTAGGTATATATTCACAACAAATATATTCAAACAAATACTTGTAACAATCATTCACAGCAGCTCTACTATTAACAGCCAAAAGCTAGAAACAACCTAATGTCCATCAACTGATGAATGAATAAACAAAATGTGGTATACACATACAATGCAGTATTATTCCACCTTAAAAAGTAAGGATATCCTAACAAAGAAAAAAAGGAGACAAACAAAACAAAAAGGACTCTTAAGAGAACTAGTGGCTACCAGAGGAGAGGTGAGGGTTGAGGAGGATGGGTGAAATAGGTGAAGGGGACTAGGAGTACACTTATTGTGATGGAAACTGAGTAATGTATAGGATTGTTGGATCACTATATTGTACACCTGAAGCTCATATAGCTAATGTTAATTACACTGGAATCAATTTTTTAAATGTTTATTTATTTATTTTAAGAGTGTGAGTGAGTTGGGGAAGGGTAAAGAGAAAATCCCAAGCAGGCTCCACACTGTCAGCACAGAGCCTGATTCAAGATTCAGTCCCACGAACTGTGAAATCAAGAGACCTGATTTCGGGACCTGAGCCGAAATCAAGAGCCGGTCGCTTAACTGACTGAACCACCCCGGCATCCCCAAATTTTAAAAATATGGAGCACTTCACAAATTTACATGTCATCCTCGTGCAGAGGTCATGATTATTGGAATCAAATTTCAAAATAAATAAAAATAAAAAACAAAAAAAGGAAGGATATCCTGATACATGCTACAACATAGATGAACTTTGAAAGTATTATGCTAACTGAAGAGGGCAGTCATAAAAGGTCACATATTGTATGATTCCATTTATATGAAATATCCAAAATAGGTAAATCCATAAAGGCAGAAAGTAGATTAGTGACTGCCAGCAACTGGGGGTTGGGGGAAGAATGGCGACTGACTGCTTAATGAATACAGTGTCTCCTTTAGGGCTGATGAAAATGTTTTGGAATTATATAGAGGTGATGATTACATAATACTGTGAATATACTAAATGTCACTGAATTATACACTAGAAAATGGTTAATTTTATAAATTAATTTCACCTTATTTTTAAAATGTCCATTAATAGGAACTGGTTCCATACATGTAGTGTATATTAAATATATGAAGTGGAAAAAAAGCAAGGTATGTTAACACTATGCAAAGCATACTACCTTTTGTGAGCGGGGCTTTAAGTATAAATATATAAACTCTTGTGAATGTACAAACTCTCTCTAGAGAAATCCACAATAAATGGCAATAGTGGCTGCCTTGAGGCAGAAACTGAATAGCTAAAGGACAGGGTTGAGGAAAAAAATTTGTTTTTCATAGCATACCCTGCATCTTTTGATACAAAAATGAAATTTATGCATGTGGTTCCTTTAAAACATGAAAGTGGAAGGAAGGGCTCCTAGGTTCAAGGTAACCAAGAATCAGCTATCTAGAGAACACCAACATGATTAGGATACTTTAATGCAAGAGCCAGAATAGGAGACTCAAATAAAAGTGGTAAATGGTGGGAGAAAGATGGCAAAGAAAGATCTCTGCCTTCTGGGATTTTAGAAATGAGAATGGGAAAATAGAGGAAATTGATGAGGTGGGAGATTCTTCAGGATAGAGGCCAGCTAGTCAAGCAATCCTATTTTCCTGAAGGGCATGTGTTCTAGATAAATGGAAGTAATTAGGGATGTAGCATTTGCTCTTCTGCTTCCATTGCTCATAGTAATAGGTCTTCAGTCATAAGCCACCAAAATTTTAAGTGGCACAAAGCTTTCAACCCTTTAACAAACTAGAAAGGAGACAACATAATAGGTGCCAAGACACACTAGGTTCCTGACGAAAGGGCTCTCAAAGAAGTGAATCTGCCAAACTAGTCCAGCTCTATGTATCTTCACTTTTTGAAGAAAACAACAGAGGGACTCATTTCCTTCTGCAGGGTAGCAAGTACAACTTTGGTATCACTCTACTCTCTCTAGACCAATATGGTCAGCATATAATTTGCCATCTTTTTAATCCTCTCCCCGTACTTTTCATTTATCCTACTATGAATAATCTTTCCTTCCAATCAACACATTTTAATTAGCCCCTTAAATATCATCTTTAAACTCATCTCTCTGGAAAGACTTCTTGAACAAACTTTATGGTATTCTTAACTATTTGCTTATTTTTCTGTCACCCGAGAACTTTCCCCTCTATTTCCAGGGTACTGTTATACACCTGAGGATCACCACAACAAGTAACATACTCAAGTCACTGCATTTGTGTATTTGTCATCTTCTGATCGGTATGTAGGTTATGAGCTAGATCTTCTGATTCCTTTTCCATCCTCCCATTAATCCTCCTGCCCTTCTTCCTTGAACCTCACAATATATTCTCTGGTCTATGTATCTACTCATTAAAAACAAGAATACTCCAAGAAAATACAGAAGCCTTTGGGGAGGAAGAAACAAAAAGATGTAATAGATAAACTTGTATGCAGAAGCTTTGAGTTTCTTTTCTGTAATGCTTGCTTGGAATTTCCAAGTTTCACAAGAAAAGTTAAGAGAGGTATTACAATTCTCATGCTGTCTGGTATCTGCTAAAAAGTCTTTATGTCTACTAAGAATAAACATGAACACTTTAATGCTTACAAATTACCTTACAATACGGTTGACAAGGGTTTAGTTATTGCCATATCAGTTACCTGATTATGAGTCTAAATCAGTCTTAATTACAGAATCATCCTAGGAAATCGACACACTCTGAAGAGAGTAAATTTTCGACCCAAAGAAAAAGAATACTCCCAACAAACACTGCAAATTACACTTTTTTTCAATAATAATCATTTTTCTTGCTTTTTCTCCAGAAAAGCCTTTCCCTAAAAATCCAGATGGGCTGAGGTCTCTCAGAGGCCAAAAACCAGGCTTCACTCTTTGGGACCTGACACATCAGACAGTGAGATATGGCTGAACAGACTAAGTCCTTACTCCTGCAATTCACCAGTCTAGTGGGGGAAAAAATCCTATCACTTAGGAAGCAAAGGTAAGTCTAAGAAAACATTTAGAGTACACTACACTAAACTCTACTAAAAGATAATGATGGGTGGTGGGCTCATGGGTATTATTTCCATTATTCCTCTCCAAAACTCAAATATGTTACAAGCATTCTTTCACATATTCGAATACTGCAAAATTAAAATTTAACTTATATTTGGGGGCTCCTGGGTGGCTCAGTGGTTAAGTGCCCCACTTCGGCTCAGGTCATGATCCCACAGTTTTAAGTTTGAGCCCCACATCGTGCTCTGTGCTGACAGCTCAGAACCTGGAGTATGCTTCAGATATTGTGTCTCCCTCTCTCTATCCCTCCCCTGCTCGCATTGTCTATCTCTCTCAAGATAAACATTTTTAAAAATTTAACTTATTTTTTAAAAAGAAAAATTAAAGGGCACGTGGTGGTTCAGTCGGTTAAGAACCAACTGTTGATTTAGGCTCAGGTTATGATCTCAGGGTTTGTGAGTTCGAGCCCTGTGTCAAGCTCTGTGCTGACAGCATAGAGCCTGCTTGGGATTCTCTCTCTTTCCTTTGCTTGTGCGCCCTCTCTCTCTCGCTCTGTCAAAATAAACAAACATATTAAAACAAAACAAAACAAAACAAAATTAAGATGTTGCAAGAGTAGGAGCGCCTGAGTGGCTGAGTCAGTTTAGCGTCTGACTCTTGATTTCGGCTCAGGTCATGATCTCATGGTTCCTGAGATCAAGCCCTGTGTCTGGCTCCCTGCTCACCTCATGGAAACTGCTTGGGATTCTGTCTCCCTTTCTTTCTGTGCCCCACAACTCACACATACTCTTTTTCAAAATAAACAAACATATAAAGAAAAGAAAAAGAAAAAAAGAAAAAGAAAAAGAAAAGAAAAAGAAAAGAAAAAGAAAAGAAAAAGAAAAGAAAAAGAAAAGAAAAAAAAAAAAGAAAAAGAAAAAGAAAAGAAGAAAAGAAAAAGAAAAGAAAAAGAAAAAGAAAAAGAGAAAAAGAAAAAGGAAAAGAAAAAGAAAAGAAAAAGAAAAGAAAAAGAAAAGAAAAAGAAAAAGAAAAAGAGAAAGAGAAAGAGAAAGAGAAAGAGAAAGAGAAAGAGAAAGAGAAAGAGAAAAGAAAAGAAAAGAAAAGAAAAGAAAAGAAAAGAAAAGAAAAGAAAAGAAAAAGAAAAAGAAGAAAAAGAAAAAGAAAAAGAGATGTTGGAAGAGTATACACCAAACTATGAAAAGTAGTTATCTTGGAGTAGACTGGAGAGGGAGTATTACAGACAACTATCACTTTCTATAGTATACGTTTCTTAATCAAAGATTTTTACAGTGAAGATGTTACATGTATGTCTAAGGTTTTGTTGTTGTTGTTGTTTTTTTAAAGTTTAAACTAAAAAGGGGACTAATTTAGTATGTTGGGGCAGGGGAATGACAATTCTTCACAACACCCTGCAAAAAAACCACAAAGTTTCCCTCACAACTTTTGAATTCTAACACATTATCTGGATATAAACTGCCAGAATTTCTTAACTCAGTAACAAATGTGTGAAATTCAATCTAGCAGGGTGAATGAGGACAGAGGAAACATTCCTAGTGTATTCAAGGCCAGAATTTCAGGGAAACAGACCTTTGCCATGGGAAGCAACTCAAGAAATAATCTATTCCCTATGGCTTCAATAAATTTTTAAAACATAGTAAGAACCCAAAAGGGACACAGATGAAGGGGTAGTCAAATCTGAACTATAATCAGCAGTGAATATTTCACTGTAATATATGGTACTCTAAGACCAATTCAAAGGATGGAAAAAATAATCAAAAGGTATCTCTGATATATATACACATATGTTTGGACAAGTGTAAAACCTCTCAAATGATTAATAAGAAACTGCTAATGATGACTGCTTCTGAGGAGAGGACCCAAGTATCTGGGTATAGAAATAGAAGAAAGACCTTCTACTGTATTCTCTTTAATATTTTAAAGTTTGTGTGCCATTATGTATGTTTTCTATTTAATAAGTGAATTAATTTAATAACACAAAAGGCAAAAGGCAAATAAGAAAAGCATATTTTTCTGAACAAATTTATGAGATTTTTGCCATCAAAGGGTGGTAGAGTAAAAAGAACATGGGCCTTAAGAGACAAACGGACCAAGGTTTTATTCCCAGTTCACCCACTCCCTAAGAAGTGACACAAAAGAAGATAAATGCTGGGAAGACCTGAACAAAAAAATACAAAAAATACAAAAATAAAAAAAACTCTGGTCTGCTTTCTTCACAATACCATGCAAAGTGGCCACCAAGATTTATAACAAGGAAAGCAATACACTGCACAACTTTTAATGAGACCAAATTTTGACATTGAGGGCATTGAACAGAACCCTCAAAATTCATGTCATGTACTTAAAGCCACATTATGACAAAAAGTGATTAGGAAAGTTAAGGAGCTAGAACATCTCTTTTATGAGGTTGCACTACAATGGATGGAGCTAAAAGCCAGCTGGTACAGGGGCTACATAGCCCACTTAACAGGACTTGAATTTAAATGACAGTGTAAGTATTATGGCTTTGAGGAGTGGACATATTTGTAATTAAATCCAAGGTGACAGTGTCCCTGAGGAACCTGGGATACAAGAGTTCAGTAATTTCTCAGGTCTCCCAGGACTATCTTGGGTACCTATTACCCAATTTCAGGGCAGGGAACTGTTTAAGAAGGCTATCAAAAGTCCTAGTAGATCATAGAATGTTTTGAAGGTGACTGCCATGCAACAGCAACATAGCACTGACTGCAAAAGGATATAGAGGACACGGTGTTTTCTGTCGCTTCAAAAGTTACAGTGAGGGATTCTAGATCTTTTCAAGACACTGTTGGAAAATGGATTCATCCAGTATATACTCCTACAAGGATGCTAGCCCTAGTTCAGACTGTGAAGCCACAAAGTTCTCTAAGAATTAGGTCTCCTGATAGGCAGGGGCTATCAGCATGGTGGCTATCCTCACCTGGAAATAGTAATACAGGAAAGAAAATTACTGGAGAATAGGCCACAGGATCTGATGCCAGCCAAGCTTCCTTTTTATCTAGAGCTGTGCAAAGTGGTTAGCTCTGATGGTCAGGAAATGCCAAGTCCTCTCAAGTTGGTGTCCTCTGGTATAAAATACTGGGGGTGATGGGGCACCTGGGTGGGTTAGTCAGTTAAGCATCTGACTCTTGTTTTCAGCTCAGGTCGTGATCTCATGGTTTGTGAGATCAAGCCCCATGTCGGGCTCTGTGCTGACAGCACAGAGCCTGCTTGGGATTCTCACTCTCCCTCTCTTTCTGCCTCTCTCTCTCTCTCTCTCTCAAAAATATAAAATAAACATTTAAAAATAAATAAATAAAATGCTGGAGTGGTAGTCTCATAGTCTATATGATCATACCTTGATGCAGTATGTACTTGCCAATTGGGTCCACTCCTTCTGGCACGGGGTGGGTCCAAAACGGAAGAAAGGGATTCTTAATCAGAAACAGATAAAATTTCCTGGCTACTAGAATCCACCATCTCCTGACTAGGAAAACAAGTCCTGGCCCCTATCAGGAGGCAACCATAATACCCCATAAACTTAAAGTTAGTCTTGTTTATGGTAGGTGGAAAAATAGGATTAAGAGCAGTATTGGCAGTATCTGCTCAGAGTTTTGTGTTTGGTTGATTTTGGTCAAGGAATTATACTATCATCTGTACAGTGCACAGGAATCTAATCTTCCAGATGGGGAATAACTGGTTACATGTATAGAATGGCCCATTTCTCTGCCTCCCTCAAAAAATAGAATATTAGAAAAAAAGCCATAGCATGGCAGTAGACAATTTTAGATGGAAACCGAGAACAATAGGGGTATATAAGAGGATTATGTGAATGTAGTACAGAGTAGATATATGCATGTCGGACATGATGGCTTAACAGTAGTGGGAAACACTGAACACCTCTAGCTTCCTGTCAAAGAATCAATAATATCAGCATGATAGATCAGCAAATATAACAAAAAGTTGAAGGGTAAGTCATTTTATACAAACATGTCTCTTTTGGATATGTTGGTAAAAAAAAAAAAAATCCTTTTGCAGTTAGTGGTAGTCAAGTAAGATGTCACCACTTGGTAGCCAACCTGCGTATTAACTGACAATACTTCTCAATGTTTGGTCACTGGTATTTATCGACGTGACTCACACCCAACTCTTCTGAACCATACTTTAAGAAAAATTTTAAACAATATGTTGAGTTATGCCCTATTTTACTAATTTAAAAGACTAATTCATTCCCAGGGAATTTTGGTTTATAATATGATATGTCACTATTTATAATAAATACTGTAACAAGACCAGTGAAACACACCCTTCACAGACAATCAGAGAAACTCTGAAACACCAATGGTGGGCTATATCTCAAAACTTCAAGCCATCTTCAAGGTCCTAGTACAAATAAAAATAATAGACCCCAAACCCTTTTTATTTCAGATATAGCAACTGATTAGGAGAGACCTTAGGGATATCACCAATAAAAGAGACATTGAAACTTTAAGAACCACTTAGCACTCTCAATCAAGAAATCACTGGTATTATTAAACTAAAATGTGTCAACCTCAACAACCAACTATTGTTCAATAGAGTCTCAAATCCAAACTGAAAAAGTAAATCTACATGACTTGCCTCCACATTGTCAGGCCTGGGACCATTTTTAATACTTATTGTTTCCGTAATTATCATACACCAAATGCATTTGGAGAAAATCCTCAAGTACAAAAAAAATAAAAACAAAAATAAAACTTTCCTATATTCCTACCACTCAGAGCCACTATCAGAGCTGTATTTCCTTGGAAGTTTTTTCCTATGTTTATGTGTAAACAATTTTTTAGATAATTGAGATATTATTTAATTACCTAAGAATCCTCCTTTTTAAAACTTATTCACATAAATGTCTGCTGTATCTTAAACTATTTAAAAGCATAGTACTCCATTACATGGAGATGCCACAATTATCCATTCTTCCAATATTTTTGCATTTTTTCTCCACTATAATTAAAATCTAAACATAAATGTTCCTTTGCATCAAGTTACTTTCCTTGAATATCTCCTAGAAGTAAAATTACTGAGTTAGAAAGGTTGTGCTAATTTAGACACCCTAGCAGAGTATGTGAGTAATCATCTCATCAAATCCTTGCCAGATACTAAATCACTTTTTGATTCACTTCTCAATTGCAGCCAGCAATACCATCATTGATAATATAGCGGGGAGGGGGGCGGGGATTGTAACAGCCAGACATGTATAAAAATTGAAAATAGCAGAAAGTTGTAGAACTTAGTAGTCCTAAAACTGTTTTGTGTGACAACATGGTGTGCTGCTTCATTCTTTGACAAGACATAGGTAGAAATATCCTTACTAAAGAATGAAGTTTGAATATCACAGAAAATTTAAACACATTTGGAGAAGGAATAAACCAGTTTCTCTCTCCACACCAACTTCCTATTATGTTTAGCCCTGTGGCTAAGGTAAATATTCACATTATACCATTTGTTGCACATGAGATTTGTATCTAATATGCAGACCAAATTGCACAGCCTCAGAATATCTCAATAAATCGAACAAAAATTACTCGAATATGAAAAAGCTGCCATGTACATAAGATCTGCAAAAGTAAGCAGGAGGTTCAAGCATGCAAAAACATGCATCTGAGGGTGTCTGCCACCAATCCTAACAACTGACTTAGTGTGAAAATAAGACACTGAAGTTAAGTAACTGCTTATGGCACAGATATGTCTTTGTATACTGGCATTCACTGAAATATCCTAGATCTTCTCTAGTTCTTGATCATTGGTACACAGAGAACACTTTTTTTTTTTAATTTTTTTAATGTTTGTTTATTTTTTGAGAGAGAAAGAGTGCAAGCAGGGGAGGTACAGAGAGAGGGAGACAAAATCTGAAGCAGGATCCAGGCTCTGAGCTGTCAGCACAGAGCCTGACTTGGGGCTCACACCCACGAGCCATGAGATCATGACCTGAGCTGAAGTCAGATGCTTAACAGACTAAGCCACCCAGGCACCCCCACAGAGAACACTTCTAAGACTTCTCTTAATCCTGCCCAAGTGGCTCCACTAGGACCAGAGTCCCACTTTGCTACTTCTAGAGAGCCTAGGATTCATTCACAGCATGTGCAACTTACTGGAACACAAAAATCTCCATGATGGCCCATCTGCCTAGACACAGCACCGAGCCATTTCCTTTTTTGTTTGTTTGTTTGTTTTGTTCATGTAAGCTCTATGCCCAACTTGGGGGCTTGAACTCATGACCCTGAGATCAAGAGTCATATGTTCCACCAACTGAGTCAGCCAAGCGCCCCAAGCCATTCCCTCTTTGGGGTCCTACTGTTAACCAGAACTCTAACCCAGAATGTAAGACGAAGTCCCAATATGCCTACTCTGGTGACTATCTTTCATTTTCCTTGCATCTCTCTCCTGTCACTCAAATCAAGGAAATCTTTCCTTAGTCAGAAATAGGCAGACTAGAGTGAAGCTCTCCTTCCTCCTATAATATTCATCTAAAACATTTTGCACATTCTCCAGAATATTCTCTTTCTAGCTTTTAGGAAACTAAAGCCAAGAAGACCATTTATTCTGCTCTTTGCCTTCCATATCTGTCCCTGAAGTAATGGGCACAAGACAGCCTAGTTGCTTGAACTGGCAATAATAGATGGGATAAAAAACATAGGTATATAATAATTACCTTCTAATATATCATATATCACAGTTACCAAAGGAGACTAAAACATCCTAAGATAAAAGTGAGAGCAGAATGTTATTACTGGATATTAAATTCACCATCAGAAAGGTTTGCCCCCAAAGAAAACACTGGGAAGTCTATAGTTTACCCCAATAGTTCTAAATAATTCTATCACTTTTAAGAGTAGATCCAAATAATTGGGACCAGAGAAACCTTCAAATCAAAGTGAAGACTAAAGGCTCCTTTAGAGGAGCAGTCATTTCTGAAAATATTCTGAAGACATCTCAAAAGTAACTGCAGATAACTGACCCTGAAAGAAAGGGTAGTGCAGGACCATCCATGTGAAGGCATCTCAGGACTAGGAAGTTATAGGGTCATATGATACAACAGCTAAAAGAAACCTAGAGACCATTTAGACCAACTCTCTCCTTCTATACATCAAGAAACTGAAGTAGACAGTAAAAAGACTTCTAAAGTCACTCAGAGAGATAGGAGCAAACCCAGATCTAGAACAATGACTCAATTATTCCATTACTCTTAATAAATCTTACCTATTAAAAGTAGTACATTGTTGGAGGCACCTGGCTAGCTCAGTCAGAGTATGTGTCTCCTGATCTCAGGGTCATGAGTTCAAACCCCACATTGGGTGCAGTGATTACTTAAAAAAAAAAAAAAAAAAAAAAATGGTAGCACATCGTTAAATATACTTAGAAAATGTAAGGTGCAAAAGGGGATTAAAAAGTCATAATCCCAGGGGTGCCTGTGTGGCTCAGTCAGTTAAGCATCCGACTTCAGCTTAGGTCATGACCTCACGGTTCACGAGTTCGAGCCCCAAGTCGGGCTCTGTGCTGACAGCTCAGAGCCTACAGCCCGCTTCAGATTCTGTGTCTCCCTCTCTCTCTGCCCCACCCTCCCTCCCTCCCTCTCTCTTTCTCAAAAATAAACATTAAAAAAATTTTTTTAAAGTCATAATCCCATAGATGAATAAAGAAGATGTGGTACACAAACATAATGGGATATTACTCAGTCATAAAAAGGAATGAAATCTTGCCATTTGCATTAACATGGATGGATCTAGAGGATATAATGCTGAGTGAAATAAGTCAGTCAGAGAAAGACAAATGCCATATGATTTTACTCATATATGGAATTTAAAAAACAAAATGAACCAAGAAAAAGAGACAAACAAAAAACAGATTCTTAAATGCAGAGGACAAACTGGTGGTTACCAGAGGGGTGGAGGTAGGGAAAGAGGTGAAACAAGTAAAGGACATTAAGAATACACTTATCATGATGAGCACTGAGTAATATAAAGGATTGCTGAATCACTATACTGTATACCTGAAACTAACATAATACTGTGTGTTAATTATACTAAATTAAAAGAAGAAGAAAAAAAATAGTACCATATAAGTGTTATAGTTAAGTTTTTGAATCCTTCAAAATAATCCTTCAAAATAATCCCTGCTAGGATTTCATTTGGAACTACACATTGATTTCTTTTACATTAAAACTAGAAGAATAAAAAAAAAAAAAAAGTCAATTCCCCATATCAGAAACAAATTTGATTAATATTCTGGTGCTTCTATTTCCAGATATTTTCACCCTAATTGTATAAATACATTTATATACATGTATTAATCTGCTTGGGCTGCCATAACAAAATGTCATAAACTAGGTGCTTAAACAGTAGAAACATTTTCTCACAGTTTCTGGAGGCTGAAAAGTCAAAGATCAAGGTTCTGGAGGGTTTGATTTCTAGTGAGACCTCTCCTACCTTGCAAATGGCCACCTTCTTTCTGTGTCCTCACATAGCAGAGAGAGCTCTGGTGTCTCTTCCTCTTTTTAAAAGGGCACCAGCCCTATTAGATTAAGGCCCCCCAATGACTTCATTTAACATCTTCTCACATGTTCTATCTCCAAATACAATCACACTGGGGGAACACAATTCAGCCCACAGCATTCCACCTCTGACACCCCCAAATTCATGTCTCTATTGCATGCAAAATACATTTTTTCCATCCCATCAGCCCCACAAGTCTTAACTCCAACTCTGAAGTCTAAAGTCCAAAGTCCAAAGTATCACGTAAATATCAACTAAGTAGATACAAATGAGACTCCAGGTATGATTCATCCTGAGGCAAAACTCCTCTCCAGCTATGAACCTGTGAAACCAAACAAGTTCTGTGTTCCCAAAATACAATGGTGGGCATGCATAAGAGAGAGATTCCCATTCTACAAGAAAGAAAAAGGAAAGATGGAAAAGGTAATGGATCCCAAGTCAGTCCAAAACCTAGCAAGGCAAATTATATTAGATCTTAAGGCTGTAGAATAATTCTCTTTGTTTTGACATCCCACTGGGGTGGCAGCACCTCCACAGCTCTAAAGGATAGCCCTGCCCCATGGCTTTCTGCATTGCTCTATCCCTCTGAAACAGAAGGAAACAGCATTAATTGCCCTTTGGGCCTGTGCTGAGAGTGGCAGCCCTGATAATCTCTGAATCAATCACCTTCCAGGTCATTCTTCCCTTTCCTCAAGAAAAAGCACATGTTCACAGCCAAACAACACCATGGTCTGATCCTGTAGAATCCAAGAAGTCTAACAGTCTTCACTGCCTCCCTCTTTCTTCGTCCCAGTTAGTTGAAACTGGCAGTGTCTCTGCTGATATCCCATTTCTACTTCTAGATTCTGCTGAGTTTGCTGGTTAATCCATAGACCAAACCCACGATCTCTTTATTGTTCTCTTCAAAACAAACTTTCTCATTTTTTACAATACAAATTGGCTAAGGAACTAAATTATGGTTCCTTTTTACTTAACAATTCCTTCTTCAATTCAACTCTCTCCTCTCTCATTTTACTATAGGCAGTAAGCAAGACCCAAGCCACATCTTCAATACTTTGCTTAGAAATCCCCTTACAAATTTTTATCTTTCACAAACACAACAATTTAGCCAAGTTTATTGCCAGTTTGTAACCAGGATTGCCTTTCTTCCAGTTTCCAATAAACTGTTCCTTACTTCCATCTGAGACTACTCCAGAATGGCCTTCGATATCCTTATTTCTGCCAACAGTCCCTTCACAGCAATCTTGCCTTTTTCTAGTAAGCGCTGGAAAATTCTTCCAGGTTTTACCATCACCCAGTTCCAAAGCCACTTCTTCATTTTTAGGTATTTGTTTACAGCAGCACCCCACCTCTAGGAACCAATATCTCTATTAACCTGCTCAGGCTGCCATAACAAAATACCATAGAATGGGTAGACTTAACAGAAATTTGTATTCCAGTTTTGGAGGTTGGGAAGTCCAAGATCAAGGTGCCAGATGATTTGATTCCTAGTGAAGGTTCTCTTCCCAGCTAGCAGATAGCCAGCTTCTTATGTCCTCACACAGAGAGCTCTGTTGCCCTTTTCTCTTATAAGGGTACAGACTCTATCAGATTAGGGCCTCATTCTTATGATCTCATTAACCTTTATCACCTCCTCAGAGGCCCAATCTCCAAAGAGAGTCATACAGGAGCTAGGGCTTCAATGTATGAATTTTGGTAATGTGCAATTCAATCCATATCAAGAAGCCTTAAATTACACATACACACAAAGTTTTATATACTTTTTTTTTTAGATTTTATTTTCAAGTCACTTCTACACCCAACATGGGGCTTGAACTCACAACTCCGAGATCAAGAGTCACATGTTGTTCTATCTGAGCCATCCAGACACCCCAATTTTATATACTTTTTAACTTAAACTTTCATTAAAATGTCCTTTTTATTATTCAAAGCATAATTTTAAATAAATGCATAATATTCAATCTTATGATCATTTACTGTTTAACTATAGTCATTTTCAAGTTTTGTTATTTAAATAATTTCATAATCAATATTTTTGTACACAAATCTTTGTCTCCTTCTCAATTACTTAGGATAAACTTTCAAAAATTCAACTGGTAAATCAAATGATTTTCTAATTGGAAAAAAAATACCAGTAATATAAACAACCAAAAAGGCAAAAAATTATTTTTTATGATTATTAATGGATATTAAAGAATCAGGACAACCAAATAAAATGTGTGATTCTTGACTGGATCATACAGTGTGTGTGGGGGGTGGGGAACAGCTATAAAAATATTTGGGGGACAACAGGGGAATTCTTAATTTGCACTATATATTAGATAATATTATTGTGTGAGTGTTAAATTTCTTGATTCTAATCATGGTATTCTGGTTATATAGACTGTCCTAGCTCTAAGAAGATACAATGCTGATGTGTCATGAAGTCTGAAGATTATATCCAAATGATTCAGAAAATGTGTGTATTTTTGGGTATGTAATTCCTAATCTGAAATGGGACAACAGTAAAAACCTATGTCTTAGGGTTATTGTGAAGATTAAATAAGTTAGTACATTTTAGCTCTTATAGCAGCATCTGGCATACTCTAAGACCTCAAAATATGTTACTTAGTATGGTTTTTCTTATTAGAAATATTACTATAACCACTGCTTTCAACCAGGAGTTGTTAAGAGTTTGGCATCTGGTTCAGAAAAAAACTACAGTAACACAAAAGAAGCACAACACACACACACACACACACACACACACACACACACACACACACACACACACACCCCAGAGGTTGAAAACTGAAAGAGAATAGACTCCAAGTCAGTCCTTTAGTGTTTCCTCAAGCTATTTTGAGAGAAACTGAAAAGGTAGCCAATGCAGGTCTCATTTCAAGAATGAATCTTTGTAGTCTGGGTAAATTAATCTCAAGAGAAATGACAAGTTCTCTCATTCAATTGTTTATCAAACTTTATTGAGGTTTACTATACTATGTATCAGGTATGGAGAAAGAGGCTAGGAATATAAAATAGAATAATGTCTATGCCTTTAAAAACCGTGTTGTCAAAAAAAAAACTGTTGTCAAAGAAATAAACATAGGGGCGCCTGGGTGGCTCAGTCGGTTAAGCGTCCGACTTCGGCTCAGGTCACGATCTCGCGATCTCACGGTCCGTGAGTTTGAGCCCCGCGTCAGGCTGTGGGCTGATGGCTCCGAGCCTGGAGCCTGCTTCCCATTCTGTGTCTCCCTCTCTCTCTGCTCCTCCCGCATTCATGCTCTGTCTCTCTGTCCCAAAAATAAATAAACGTTAAAAAAAAAAATTAAAAAAAAAAAAAGAAATAAACATAAATTACAGTATATAATGGGTTATATGATGGATGTGTGCACAGAGTACTCCGAAAGGAGAGGTGAGACACCTAAGCAAGACATGGGGGAAGGAGGAAATGGCAAGAATTCCCAGGGGTGATGACATTTAAACTGAGCTTTAAAGAACAGTAACAGATAAAGGAGACAAAATGGGAAAAATCATTCCTCCAGGGGTAAAAGCTTGCAAATGGAGATAAAAGATGAGCACCACTGCCTTGTCTATAGCCACACATAATCAAAAAGGACTCTTCCTAAAGCCAATGGTCAGATAACCATTGAAGATACAGGCCTGAATATGTGTGCTTCCAGAATATCTTCTGTTTACACACATCACTTCTCCACCCTCCCCAATTAAAAAAAAAAAAAAAAAAAAAAAAAAAAAAATCCATGTTTGGAGAACTGACAGCTGTGATTAAGGAGATTCAGAGACAAGTTTCTCACTTACAACACTGGGCGGCAGCAGTGGGTAATGGCTTCCTCTGGCTTTCTTCTTGAATATAATACTAGAAGCAGAAAGGAGAAAGAAAAAAAACAGGTAAGAGGCCCAAGTAAAGCAGGAAAAAAAATCAAAACAAACAAACAAATGAACAAAAACAATCACAGCTACATCTAAAAAAGTTTAGCATTTGACTAAAGTCAAATTTTTATTGAACAGAAACAGATCATCCTGATTTCCTCGTGTGATCCTGACATATAGGCCAGACTATGAAATATGCGACTGGTCCAATGTAACAGGCTAAAGCAGGATAGCAGAAGGCTGCTCTGACCTCGGGCACCTGGGTATGCACATGCTCTGCCAAGCAGCTGTAGAAGGCTTAGTTTAGAAGCCTTAGAGGGCTTATGGCTAATGTACAGATTTCCCCATTTGGGTGAGAGAACTGAAAACCTCTCTGAAACTGAGTTTTCTCATCTTTAAAAATGTGTTTTTTCCCTCACAAGGTCATGTGGAAAGTGGAATTACATATTTCAGCATGTAAAGCAACACCTAATACCTACTAGAGTCCCCTTCCCACTTACATTCTAGCTTCCCCAAGCCAACACCACCATCACAATCAGAAAAAACAGAGTACTGAAGTCATTAAAAAAAAAAAAAAAAAAAGGTTCTATAAAAGGGAGAACTAAATGCAAGTCTTGAGGATGGGCAGGGTTTGTAAAGGCAAAACAAGGAGAGAAAGGCATAAACAAGTTAACACAGGTATACAGTCTGAAAAACAGAATAGTTTGCTTCAGAGCCTACTGGAGGATTCGATTCAAAAGATATAATTTGGTCCAACAATTTGCAAATAGAACATCTGAAGTTCTCATCCTGACTCTGCTACTAATTACTATGCTCTGACATACTGGGCAAGACAGAGCTCTCTAATATTGCCAACATGAGTCATTCATTCAACAGGTATTTCTTGAGTAAACCTCATGTACAAAGGTCTTGGTAAAGTTTGTGTAATATGGTAAGGAGTTTGGACTTTAATGTGTTGGGAAGCCACTTATAATTTTAAACACAAGAGGGATAGGACTCGATTACACTCTAAAAATCCTTCTGGCTGCTGTGTGAGGTGAACCATAGGGAACAAGAGGCAAAGACTAATTTTGTCTGCAATAATCCAGACAAAAGTTTACAGCAACTTACATAGAAGTATTAGTGGTAAAGGGCATTTCAAGTAGTTGGATCCAAAATACAAAACACTTTTTGTACATAAATATACTATTATATGAAAGTATTTTATAAGCAATAAACTATGATACAAATATCAGAGGGAGACACTGCCATTATTGCTTCCAATAGGAATAATCAGAAGTCAAGCACAACTTAAACAATTTAATAGTAATAGTAAAATTGCCAATCATAAAAATGCTCACAAATTCTTGAAGGTTAAGCAACCCACCACTCCAAAGTAACAAGGGGACTTGCTTATAAATAAGAACCACTACAAATGATGATGATTTGGTAGGCAGTACATAGATCTAACAGTAAGAAAATTCTGTAATTTTAATTTTTCATTTTTTTTAAGAAGGCTCCATGCCCAACATGGGCCTTGAATTCACAACCCTGGGATTAAGAGTCTCATGATCTACCAACTGAATTCTAATCAAATTCTAAAGCTTTTAATATTAAACTAGAAGAACTGAGATCTAAGAGGGGAGAGTAGATATTTTCAAAAGACCTATTTCAGGAATCTCCTCCAAGCCCAAAGCAGAAAGATAAAGACCAACTAAAGCTTAATTAATTAATAATATTAAGGGGGCACCTAAATGGCTCATTTGGTTAAGCATTGGACTTTTGATTTTGGTGTAGGTCATGATCTTACAGTTTGTGAGATCAAGTCCTGCATCAGACTCTGCACTGACAGCACAGAGCCTGCCTGGGATTCTCTCTCTCCCTCTCTGCCCCTCCCCCACTCACAAGCACATTCTCTCTCAAAATAAATAAACTTTCAAATAATAATAATATGGGGTGCCTCAGTGGCTCAGTCAGTTAAGTACCCGACTTCAGCTCATGTCATGATCTCACAGTTCCTTATCTTGAGCCCCACGTTGGGCTCTGTACCAGACAGCTCAGAGCCTGGAGCCTACTTCAGATTCTGTGTCTCCCCCTGTCTCTGCCCCTTCCCTGCTCACTCTCACTCGCTCTCTCAAAAATAAACAAACATTAAAAAAAATTTTTTTTAATAATAACATTAAGAGACTGGGCCCCTGGGTAGCTCAGTCAATTGAGTGCCTGAGTTTTGGTCTTAGCTCAGGTCTTGATCTCAGAGCAGTGAGTTTAGGCCCCATGATGGGCTCTAGGCTGGGCGTGAAGTCTACTTAATAATAATATTAAGAGAACTAAGGAAAAATCTATCATACCTATGTACAAAAACAGAACAAAAACCAGAGGGGCACCTGGCTGGCTCAGTGAGTAGAGCATGCAACTCTTCATTTTGGGGGCCATGAGCTTGAGCCCCATGTTGGGGGCAGAATTAAAAAAAAAAATACAGTTCTAGAAAATTATATCCAATCTCGTTATGAATATACATGGAAAAATTCTAAAGAGATTACTAAGCCAAATCCATCACATATTATTTATCCATAATATGTAACTGTTGTAAATTTATATGTAAATATGTATGTACATATGTGCATATGCATATATGTTGGTATATAAATGGCCATACATCATGACCAGGTAGGCTTTAAATGCAAGGACGGTTCAATATCTGAAAACCTATTAATTCACTACAATAATTCACCATGATAAACAGATTAAAGAAAAATTTGTGGTCTAATGGATGCAGAAAAGACTTATATTTTCATGACAAAAATTCGCAGACAATAAAAACATAGAATTATCTCAATCTGATAAAGTACCTATCAAACTTTAGGGCAAACATCATACTTCAGGACTTAAGAAGTATTCCGCTTATGGTCAGGAAAAAGACAAGGCTCCCCACTTTCACTACAACTATTAAAAATTATACTGAGAGCACCTGGGTGGATCAATCGGTTAACCATTCAACTCCTGACTTGAGCTCAGGTCTTGATCTCACAGTTCATGAGATTGAGACCTATATTAGGTTCTACCAGGACAGCGCGGAAACTGCTTGGGATTCTCTCCCCACCCCCCGCCCCTCCCCACTTACATACGTGCTCTCTCTCAATATAAATAAACTTAAAAAAAAATACTACACTGGATGCTTTATGCAATAAACTTTTTAAAATAAGGGAGCATCAAAAACAAGCAAAGTCTGAGAAAATGACCCAGACAAGAGCAGCCTAAGGAGACATGATAATTGAATTTAACACAGTGTCCTGGATAGGCTCTTGAAACAGAAAAGGCATTGAGGTAAAAACTAAGCAAACCTGGAAAAAATGTGGCTTTTTCATGTTATTTTTAGTTAATAAATATAAATAAAACATTAACTTTTAAGTTTATAATAACATATCAGAATTGGTTCATTAATTGTAACAAATGTACCATACTAATGTATGTGTTAATAACAGGAAACTTCAGGGAGGGGGTGGAGAAGAGGTGATAAGAAAACTCCCTGTATTATATGTTCAGTATATCCATAAACCTACAACTCCTGTAAAAAATAAACTCTGTTGGGGCGCCTGGGTGGCGCAGTCGGTTAAGTGTCCGACTTCAGCCAGGTCACGATCTCGCGGTCCGTGAGTTCGAGCCCCGCATCAGGCTCTGGGCTGATGGCTCAGAGCCTGGAGCCTGTTTCCGATTCTGTGTCTCCCTCTCTCTCTGCCCCTCCCCCGTTCATGCTCTGTCTCTCTCTGTCCCAAAAATAAATAAACGTTGAAAAAAAAAAAAATAAATAAACTCTGTTAATAAAAATATGTATAAAATTTCAAATGCTTTAAAAAATAAAGAATTAGAAAGTGATTAAAAAGTATTATTATTCAAAGATGTCAAAACTGGTTACATAGAAAAATCTAAGAGAATCTCTAAACTAGTACAACTATTAACAGTTGCTGAAAAAATAAACTATTAGGACTACACCAAAATAAAAAGCTTCTGGGGCACCTGGCTGGCTCAGTTGCTACAGCATGCAACTCTTGACCCTGAGGTCATGAGTTCGAAGAGCTTATTTTAAAAAAATAATATTTTTTAAAAATAAAAATAATAGGGGCGCCTGGGTGGCGCAGTGGGTTAAGCGTCCGACTTCAGCCAGGTCACGATCTCGCGGTCCGTGAGTTCGAGCCCCGCGTCGGGCTCTGGGCTGATGGCTCAGAGCCTGGAGCCTGTTTCCGATTCTGTGTCTCCCTCTCTCTCTGCCCCTCCCCCGTTCATGCTCTGTCTCTCTCTGCCCCAAAAATAAATAAAACGTTGGGAAAAAAAAAAATAAATAAAAATAAAAATAATAAAAAGCTTCTACACAGCAAAGGAAAGAATCAACAAAATGAACCTATTGAATAAGAAAAGATATTTGCAAATGATGTATTCAGTAAGAGGTGAGTATGTAAAACATACAAAGAACTTCTACACCTCGACACCAAAAAAAAAAAAAAAAAAATCAATTAAAAACTGGGGAAAAAGTACCAACAGACATTTCTCCAAAGATGACATATAGTAGCTGAGTGGAGCCCCCAGGCCTGACTTGGACCCTCCCTGGAGAACAGACTCAGGTGGAGGAAGACAGCTTGGTGGGACTGAGGTGCATGTTTGCTAATTTGGAGAGAGAAAACCGGCAGCATAGGAACAGAGTGGGGGAACCCCTTCTGCAGAGTGACAAAAGGAAGAAAAAGAGAGGCTGTGGAACTGTAGTATTGTATTTGGACAAGAGAAAAACCACTCTGGACCACAGACTAGGGAATGAAAAATATGGAGAAAGCTAGTTTCTACTTTGCAAACAGCCTTAGGGGCTAAACATCAGAGTTTTCAGGAGTGTTCAACTTTCTTGGAACCAAAGCTTTTTAATATTGTAGTACTTACAGGTGCAGGACACACAACAAACTGTTAAAACACATAAAAGACAGAAACCTAGCCAAAATGATTAAATGGAAGAATTCTCCTCAAAAGAAATTCCAGGAAGAAATGACAGCCAGAGAATTGCTGAAAACAGATATATCTGAACAAGAATTTAGAATAATAGTCATAAGACTAATAGCTGGGCTTGAAAATAGCATAGAAGACAGAAGAGAATCTAATTGCTGCAGAGATCAAAGACCTAAGAAATAGTCATAATGATGAATTAAGAAATGTTGTAAATGAGATGCAAAATAAACTAGATGCAGTGACGTGGATGGAAGAAGCAGAGGAGAGAATAGATGAAATAGAAGATGAAATTATGGAAAATGATGAAGCTGAAAAAAAGAGGGAAAATAAATTACTAGTCCACAAGGGGAGACTTAGAGACCTAAGTGATTCAATGAAACAAAATAATATCCATATCATAGGAGTTCCAGAAAAAGAAGAGACAGAGAAAGAGGCAGAAGGTTTATTTGAACAAATTACAACTGAGAACTTCCCTAATCTGGGGAAGAAAACAGACATCCAAGTTCAGGGGGCAAAGAGAACTCCCTTCAAAATCAACAAAAACAGGTCAATACCACGACATATAATAGTGAAACTGGCAAAATGCAGAGATAAAGAGAATCCTGAAAGTAGCTAGGGACAAATGGGCCTTAACCAACAAGAGTAGATACATAAAGGTAGTAGCAGACCTGTCCACTGAAATTTGGCAGGCCAGAAGGGAGTGGCAGGAAATATTCAACGTGCTGAATAGGAAAAATATGCAGTCAAGAATCCTTTATCCAGCAAGACTGTCATTCAGAATAGAAGGAAAGATAAAGGCTTTTCCAAACAAACAAAAACTAAAGGAGGTCATGACCACTAAACCAGCCCTACAGGAGATCATAAGGGAGGCTCTGGGAGTGGAAAGCAGCAAAGACTACAAAGAACCAGAGACATCACCACAAGCAAGAATCTACCGATAACACAATGACACTAAACCCCATCTTTCAATAACCACTCTGAATGTAAATGGACTAAATGCCCCAGTCAAAAGACACAGGGTATGAAAATGGATATAAAAACAAGATCCATCTATAGGCTGCCTACAAGAGATTCATTTTAGACCTGAGGACACCTGCAGATTGAAAGTGAGGGGATGGTTGACGCATGAATGGATAAAGAAGATGTGGTGTGTGTGTGTGTGTGTGTGTGTGTGTGTGTGTATATATATATAATGGAATACTACCTGGTGATTAAAAAGAATAAAATCTTGCCATTTGCAACTACGTGGATGGAACTAGAGGGTATTACGCTAAGCGAAATTAGTCAGAGAAACACAAATATCATATGATTTCACTCATATGAGGAATTTAAGATACAAAACATGAGCATAAGGGAAGGGAAGTAAAAATAATATAAAAACAGGGAGGGAGACAAAACGTGAGACTTTTTTTTTTTTTTAACATTTATTCATTTTTGAAAAACAGAGAGAGACCGAGTGGGGGAGGGGCAGAGAGAGAGGGAGACACAAAATCCAAAGCAGGCTCCAGGCTCTGAGCTCTCAGCACAGAACCTGATGTGGGCTCAAACTCATGAACCATGAGATCATGACCTGAGCTCAAGTTGGATGCTTAACAGACTGAGCCACCCAGGTGTCCCAAGAGACTCTTAAATATAGAGAACAAACAGAAGGTTGCTGGAGAGGTTGTGGGAAGGGGGATGGGCTAAATGGGTAAGGTGCATTAAGGAATCTACTCCTGAAATCACTGTTGCACTATATGCTAACTTGGATGTAAGTTAAAAAATAAATTAATTTTTGGGGCGCCTGGGTGGCGCAGTCGGTTAAGCGTCCGACTTCAGCCAGGTCACGATCTCGCGGTCCGTGAGTTCGAGCCCCGCGTCGGGCTCTGGGCTGATGGCTCAGAGCCTGGAGCCTGTTTCTGATTCTGTGTCTCCTTCTCTCTCTGCCCCTCCCCCGTTCATGCTCTGTCTCTCTCTGTCCCAAAAATAAATAAATAAACGTTAAAAATATATATATATAAAAAAAAATTAATTAATTTTTTTAAAAAATTAAAAGTTAAAAAAAAATGAGGGGATGGAAAACCATTTATCATGCTAATGGCTGTCTAAAGAAAGCCAGAGTAGCCATACTTGTATCAGACAAACTAGATTTTAAACCAAAGACTATAATAAGAGAAGAAGAAGAAGGGCATTCTATTGTAATTAAGGGGACTATCCATCAACAAGAGCTAACAATTGTAAATGTTTATGCCCCCAACGTGGAAACACCCAAATATATAAATCAATTAATCACAAACATAAATAAATGTATGGATAATAATACCATCATTGTAGGGGACTTTAATAGTCCACTTACATCAATGGACATATCATCTAGGCAGAAGATCAATAAGGAAACAATGGTTCCAAACGACACATTGGACCAGATGGACTTAACAGATATATTCAAAACTTTTCATCCAAAAGCAGAAGATGTGGAGAAAGGGGAACCCTCTTACACTGTTGGTGGAAATGCAAACTGGTGCAGCCACTCTGGAGAACAATATGAAAGTTCCTCAAAAAATTAAAAATAGGATTACCCTATGACCCAGCAATAGCACTACTAGCAATTTACCCAAAGGAAAGAGGAGTGCTGATTCGTGGGGGCACATGTACCCCAATGTTTATAGCAGCACTATCAACAACAGCCAAATTATGGAAGAGCCCAAATGTCCATCAATTGATAAATGGATAAAGAAGACGTGGTATATATATACAATAGAATACCACTCGGCAATGAAAAAGAATGAAATCTTGCCATTTACAACAACGTGGATGGAACTGGAGGGCATTATGCTAAGTGAAATAAGTCAGTCAGAGAAAGACAAATATCATACAAATTTACTCAGATGTGGAATTTGAGAAACTTGACAGAAGACCATAGGGGAAGGGAAGGAAAAATAAGTTACAAACAGAGAGGGAGGCAAACCATAGGAGACTCTTAAATACAGAGAACTGAGAGTTGATAGGGATGGAGGGTTGGGGAAAATGGGTGATGGGCATTGAGGAGGACACTTGTTGGGATGAGCACTGGGTGCTGTAGGAAAGAGATGAATCATGGGAATCTACTCCTGAAGCCAAGACTACACTACATGTTAGCTAACTTGACAATAAATTAAAAATAAAAATAAAGTTCAAATTTCAAAACAAACAAAAAAGACAATATAAAGATGGCCAACAGACACATGAAAAAATACTCAACATCACTTGAGCATCATCAAGGAAATGCAAATCAAAACCTCAATGAGATATCACCTCACACCTGTCAGAATGGCTAAAACCAAAAAGACAAGACACAACAAGGGTTGGTGATGATGTAGAGAAAAAGAAATCCTTGTGCACTGTTGGTGAGAATGAAAACTGGTATAACCACTGTGGAATACGTATAGAGGCTCTCCAAAAAGCTAAAAACAGAACTACCATATGACCCAGTAATTTCACTACTCGGTATTTACCCAAAGAGTGCGAAAACACTAATTCAAAAGGATATATGCACTCCTACGTTTATAGCGACATTATTGACAACAGCCAAATTATGGAAGTAACCTAAGTGTCCATTATTGATGAATGGATAAAGAAGATGTGGTATATATTTACATTGCAACGTTAACTAGCCACAAAAAAGAATGAAATCTTGTCATTTGGAACAACATGGATGGAGCTACAGAGTATAATGCTAAGCGAAATAAGTCAAAGACAAATACCATATAATTTCAATCATATGTGGAATTTAAGAAACAAACAACAAGAGACCAAAACAAAAAACAACAACAACAAAAAAAACCAGACTCTTAAATATAGAAAATGGGTGGTTACCAGAGGGGGAGGTGAGGGGGGTGAACTAGGTGAAGGGGATTAAGATGTACATTTATCGTGATGAGAACGGAGTAATACACAGAATTGTTCAATCACTATATTGTACCCCTGAGGCTAACATAATGCTGTATGTTAATCACACTGGAATTAAAATAAAGTTTTAAAAGTTGCTGTATAAGATGAATACTAAAAATATGAACAAAGCACTACCTTATAACAGCAATGAACTATTAGAAAATGTAATTTTTCAATATGCCATTCACAATGATTAGAAATAGATACTAACAAAAGAAATGCAAAATCAACATGAAGAAAATAGGTTTCCTCACTACAGCACTTCTAACACTTTAATACTTACTGTATTTATTACATTTCCTGCTTATTGTCTATCTCCTCCTATTTGATCTATCAGAACAGGGATCTTTGTTCAACCTCTGGTGTTTACCAAACATCTAAAAACAGTGACTGGTATTTAGTGTTTGGTAGGTTATTTGTTGAATAAATGACTGCATGTTACCAATAAACAGACAAATGCAAATTAAAACAATAATAATCTACACTCATTAGATTAGCAAATACTTTTAATCTGGTAGTAGCAAGTATCAGTAAGTATACACAGCAGCAGGAAATGTAATATAAATTGGTACAATTATTTTGGAGAACAATTGAGCAATATCTAGTAAGGCTGAACAGAGCATATCCCACAACCAAGCAATCCTACTTCCTGGGTATATATATCCAAAGAATCCTCATTCATAAACATACAGAAATAAGGCTCAAAGATCTTCACTGCAGCATATGTTTATAATAGTGAAAACCTAATGGTCCATGAGGAGGAAAAGTAATAGTGGTACAATCCAACTCTGTCAAGTGGTAGATCCCTAAGCCAGTCTTGACTTAGTACTTCTGATCCAAGGTGTTCCAGTGGATGGGAACTGTTAAATACACACCGGAGAATTAAGAAGACTCTACACTGTGTTTTTTAAATGACATGACAAGATCTTGATAATTACTGAATCTTAGGAATATGTGTACTGGTTTCATTTTATTATTCCCTCTACTTTTAAGTCTCCTTATAATTTTTCCATGATAAAAACAGAAAAAAGTACACAGGAGCCAACATGAAGGAGATACCACTAATGAAAGATCAGATGATTTTAGTATCAAAAAGAATAATGACTGTAATGGATTGAAACAAATCAATAATATCAAAACCCATAAATTCATAATGATACACTACTAAAAAAAAGAGAACACATTCATTGCCTGGAGAAGTTTCCTATTATTTTGAAAACTGAGGGGCACCTTGGTGGCTTAGTTGAGTATCCGACCCAACTTCAGCTCGCATCACCATCTCACAGTTCATGAGTTTGAGCCCCACATCGGGCTCTATGCTGACAGCTCAGGGCCTGGAACCTGCTTTAGATTCTGTGTCTCCCTCTCTCTGCCTCTCCCACGTGCGCACGCTGTCTCTCTCCCCCTCTCTCAAAAAGTAAAAAAAAAAAAAAAAAAAAAAAAAAAAAAAAAAATTTTTTAAAAGAAAATTAACAAAAGAGAATGTTTTTCTTGTACAAATTTTATTACAAGTGAACGAAAGAGCTGTAAGAGAAAGTCCTTTTTCACAGACAAATCATAGTAAATAAAGGTTGGAGGGGTAATATAATTAGAAAATCATCATTTTACAAGCCCTAATTAAATAATAATTATCTGCTGCTAAAACCAAGTGGGAAGACTGGTGGGAAAGCTTTATTATGGATAAAACTGGCTGACACCAGTTGAACTCACTGTTGAATTTTTTTCACATGTATGATGTTTATTGTGAAAGTAACTGCAAGTAGTAAGTGCCTCTCCACTGTTGAATTTTAATATCACTAAAGTGAGATGAGACACCATCTCCCTACCGAAAAAGAACTTCAGTCTAAGTCTCAATCTAATCCTCGAACTATTAGATATAATTTTTAGTTTAAAAGAACAGAGATAGAGGAACATGGTAAATAAAACCCTGGGGATATAATCAGCCAAATCCAGAATATGCAGGATTCTATAAAACAAATGAGGGAAGGGGAAAGTTACAGAATAAAAATTATTTACTAGACATAATAACCAAATGTGAACAACTTGTTTGGATCCTGAATTGAACAAATCAACTGTGAAAATATATCTTTGAGACAATAATGGAAATCTGAACTTACTAGGTGGGACATGACATTAAGAGATTATTGTTAGGGGCGCCTGGGTGGCTCAATCGGTTAAGGGTTCGACTTCAGCTCAGGTAATGATCTCACAGTCTGTGAGTTCGAGCCCCGTGTCGGGCTCTGTGCTGACAGCTCAGAGCCTGGAGCCTACTCGGATTCTGTGTCTCCCTCTCTCTCTGCCCCTCCCCTGCTCATGCTGTCTCTCTCTGTCTCAAAAATAAATAAAAACAGGGGCGCCTGGGTGGCGCAGTCGGTTAAGCGTCCGACTTCAGCCAGGTCACGATCTTGCGGTCCGTGAGTTCGAGCCCCGCGTCAGGCTCTGGGCTGATGGCTCAGAGCCTGGAGCCTGTTTCCGATTCTGTGTCTCCCTCTCTCTCTGCCCCTCCCCTGTTCATGCTCTGTCTCTCTCTGTCTCAAAAAATAAATAAACGTTAAAAAAAAAAAAATTAAAAAAAAAAAAAATAAATAAATAAATAAAAACATTAAAAAACAAATTATTGTTAAATGTGATGAAGGGTATGTGGTTTTTTCATCTACATAAAAAAAGGCATTATCTATTAAAGATGTACAAATATTCACATATTTGTGAGTGAGACAAGATGATGTCTGAGATTGGTCTTAAAACACTACAGCAAAAAGAGAGGAATAATTCTACTTACTTTTCATGTTAGGAAATTTCAATAACAAAATTTTTAAATAAAGTAGCAATCACAATAAGATAGCACTTCACATTTACTAGGATGGCCATATTCAACAAGCGTTAGCGAGAATGTGGAGAAAACGGAACCCTTATACACTGCTGGTAGGAATGTACAATGGTACAGCCACTTTGGGAAAAAGTATGGCAATTTCTAAAACAGTTAATCGTAGTTACCATCTGATCCAGCAATTCTACTCCCAGGTGTATACCCAAGAGAAAACCTATGTCCAAACAAAAACTTGTACATCAATGTTAATAGCAGCATTATCCACAACAGTAGAAATAATCTAATTGTCTACCAACTGATAAATGGATGAAATGTAGTATAACCATACAATGCAATATTATTTGACAATGAAACAGAATGAAGTAGTGTGTACATGCCACAACATGGAAGAAATTTTGAAAATATTATGCTAAGTGAAAGAAGAAAATCATAAAGAACCACATATTGTATAATTCCATTATATGAAATGTCCACAATAAGTCAATGTATAGAGATAGAAAGTAGATATTTGCCTAGGACTAAGGAGGATGAGAGAATTGGGAGTATGATGGCTAAGGGCATAGGATTTCTTTACGGGGTAATGCAAATGTTCTAAGGATGTACAACTCTGAATATACTAAATTTTATACTTTAAATGTGTGAGCTTTATGAACTATATTTTAACAGTTATTAAAAACATTAACAACAGGTGATATAGGGAGGGATGAAAGAAGTAAACTTAGTGAACTCCAAATCCTAGAATAGAAACAAAAAGCAAAAATCTTAAAGGAAGTTGAGAACCACAGGCCAAGAACCACCATTTTTAGAACTTATAAAATTCCTCCCTATTTGCTGAAGTTACATTTGGTTTTTTATTGTTTTAACCTCTTCATCTGATTCTGCCTAGTGACACACAGCAAAGCCTATAAAATCAAAAGCACAATGTTTTGGTTTTTCCAGATTTTATTTTTAAGTAATTTCTACACCCAGTATGGAACTTGAACTCATGACCTTGAAATCAGGAGTCACATGCTCTACCAACTGAGCCAGCCAGGTGCCCAGCCATCTGTTTCTTTACTAAGTAAACAAAGAAGATAGGAGTTTGGAAAATGTATACCACTCTACACCCAGGCTATGGGAAAACAAAAAAATACAAAGGGTAAAGTGAGGAAAAGACAGAGTGGATTTGGCATGTATCAAGGAGAGAAGAAAGATTGGAACTTTTAACAGAGAAAAGTTGAGGTACTGGCTGGGGCATAAGAAGAATTATATAGTTCAAATAGTAGGCAGCCTACAGAGGATTCAGGTGAATTAAGAAAAAACCCTGACACTTGTCACAAATTCCATTTTCTCACCTGTGATTTAACTCACTGCAGGTTGAACTGTGTTCCTCAAAACAGTATGTTGAAGTCCTAATCCCCAGTACCTATGCATGTGACCTTATTTGTAAATGGGGTTCTGCAGATGTAATCAAATTAGTTCAGTGACTATTGCCCTTACAAGATAAATGTAAATTTGGACAGAGACACACAAAGAGAACATACTGTGAGGAGACACAGAGACACACAGGGAGGTAGTGGCAACAGGCAGAAATTTGAACAATGTGTCTTCAAACCAAGGAACAGCAAGAACTACTGAAAACCACCAGAAGGCAGAAGAGAGTCATGGAACAGTTCCTCAGAACGTCCAGCAGGGAACTGACCCTGCCAATAGCTTCATTTCAGAATTCTAGCCTTCAGAATTGAGAGGATAAATTTCTGTTTTTGTACGCCACCTAGTTAATAGCACTTTGCTATGGAGGCCCTAGGAAACTAATACACTCATCAAAACACTTCATTTTGGAATCCTGAACTAAGCCACAAATATTGGTCAGTAATTGCCAAATGTGACAGTTCCATTACTCATCATCTTTGTTCTCATTAACATCTGACAGTATCAAGAATTTCTGCCTTAAAACCCTTTTACCCTTTGTTCCATGAGCCTTTTTCTTTTTCTACTTGCTCTCTTCAGTTCCTTCTCCATCTCTTGTTTTTCCATATTCTATATTTGATGTTCCCCCTTGTTATTCTTCAATAATTTTTACAGAGGCACCTGGATGGCTCAGTCGGTTAAGCATCCCACTTGGGCTCAGGTCATGATCTCACGGTCTGTGCGTGGTTCAAACCCCACAATGGGCTCGGTGTCGATAGCTCAGAGCTTGGAGTCTGCTTCAGATTCTGTGTCTCCCTCTCTCTCTGCACTCCCCCCCCCCCACTCTCCCTCTCGCTCTCTCTCAAAAATAAATATTAAAATAAAAAAATTTTAAAAATACTTTTTACATACTTTACATGAGTGAGTTCTTCTATTCCTGGGACTTCAAATGCTACCTTTATGTTCATGAATCCTAACTCTATGCCAATAGCTCCTCACCCTATCTAACACCCTGAGCTTCATATTCTTTCATTCTTTCATGAAGTTGCTTACCAGACATTTCCATCGAAATATCTGTTGGCATTCCAAATTCTACCTTATAATCAGACCAATTTTGTAACAGCCCAAAATGTCCAAAAATGAAAATCTTATCTTTTTCCTCCACGAGCAATAACAAAAACATCCCCCATTCCTGATGGCCCGGACTGAGTTGTCTGTGTTTCCTTTTGTGCACCAGAGTTATCTCTGGAGATAAGACAAGGCCAAGCAATGATAGTCTAAGCATCCCTAAAAAGAACATACAAATAACAATTTACAGTTGACTTTTTAAAATTTTATTTGAGAGAAAGAGAGAGAGGGAGGGAGGGAGGGAGGGAGGGAGGGAGGGAGGGAGGGACAAAGAGAGAGAATCCCAAGCAGGCTCCTGTCAACACAGAGCCCAACACAGGGCTTGAACTCACAAACTATGAGATCACAACCTAAGCCGAAGTTGAATGCTTAACCGACTGAGCCATCAAGGCACCCTTAACAGTTGACTCTTGAACAATGGGGGATTAGGGGCATTGACCTTCCACACAGGCAAAGGTTCACATATAACTTTTGATTCCCCCCAAAACTTAACTGCTAATAGCTTACTGTTGAGCCTTACCGATAAGGAGTCAATGCATGTTTTGTATGTTATATGTATTATATACTGTATTCTTACAATAAACTAGAGAAAAAAAGATGTTAAGAAAATCATATACGTTTGCATTATTACACATTACATTTACAGTACTATATCAGAAAAAATCTGTGTATGACTAGACCTATACAGTTCAAACTCACGCTGTTCAAGAGTCAACTGTATACCAAACATCTGGAAATTAGCAAAAGAAATGCCTTCTGCTCATCTCTGTAACAAGAGAACAGTTTCCCTAGTATAAGCTCCCACCCAAAAAGTCTAGAGCCAGACTAGTGCCAACTCAGCCATTAATGGGGAACAATGAGAAAAATAGAAAAAGTAGAAGATAGATCCTTCTAAATGTGCAATGATCTTCCAGCTTCCTTGTTTCTTTAATGTAGCTTAAATTCTTTCATTCTTCAACATGCTCTTGGGTCCTCTTCCCTTGACAAACTATAAAGTGTCCTATAAAGAAATTTTTCCCAGGGTGCCTGGGTGGCTCAGTCGGTTGAGCATCCGATTCTTGATTTCACTTCAGGTCACGATCCCAGGGTTGTGGGATCAAGCCCCATGTTAGGCTCCATTCTGAGTATGGAGCCTGCTTAAGATTCTCTCTTTCTCCTTTTGTCCCTCTCCCCCAGTTACGCTCTCTAAAATTTAAAAAAAAAAATTAAAAAAAAAAAAAAAAGAAAAGAAATATTCTCCCATCTCTGTAACGTAAATAATGCAATTCCTACCTCACTGTCAGCTCCCAAGACATTGATTTGCTCCAATTTGTAAGTCCAGTATCTGGCCTCCTCCTCTGGGATATCTACCATGAAAAAGAAGAAATTACATTACGAGGTTAATAATTTGATCATGCACCAATAATCCTTTATTCCAACAAATAATCAAGGTAGAAAGTGATGGACAATTTTACTGGTGGGCTTGGTTCTTGACATGAATATGATCTTGCATCTTCACAGAAAACAAAATAATATTCTATTATTCCCACTGGATCAGAAAACTTACTGTCAAAATGTCAATACTACCCAGTGTGATCTACATATTGAATGCAATCACTATCAAAACCTCAATGATTTCTTTTGCAGAAATAGGAAACCCCATTCTAAAACTCATAAGGGAAAAAAATAAATAAAATTTATAGGGCATCCCAGTAACTCCAAATAGCCAAAAACAATCTTGAAAAGAACAAAACTGGAAGACTCACATTTCCTAATTTCAAAACTTACTATAAAACTACAGTAATCAAAACAACATGGCACAGACATATAGAACAATGGAATAGAATAGGGAGCCCAGAAATAAAATATAGTCAAATGATTTTTTGACAAGGGTACCATGAACATTCAATAACAGGAGTACCTTGCTGGCTAGGTCAGAAGAGCATGTGACTCTTGATCACAGGGTTGTGAGTTTGAGCCCCATGTTGGGTATAGAGATTAAATAAAATCTTAAAAGAAAAAAAAACACTCAATAGGGAAAAGCATGTTTCAACAAATGGTGCTGGGAAAACTAGATATCCACATGCAAAAGAACGTTGGACATTTACCTAACACCACATACAAAAAATTAACTCAAAATGAATTAAGACCTAAACTGAAGACCTAAAACTATAAAATTCTAAGAAAATATAGGGCAAAAGCTGAGTGATGTTGGATTTGGCAATGATCTCTTGGAGAGGACACCAAAGGTACAAGCCATGACAGAAAAAGCAGACAAAATGGACTTCATGAAATTAAAAAAAAAAAAAAAAAATTCTGCATCAAAAGACGCTATCAACAGAATCAAAAGGTAACCCATAGACAGAGAAAATATTTACAAAATATATCTGATAAGGAATTAACACTCAGAATAGAGAACTCAAACTCAAGAACAACAAAAACCCAATTCAAAAATCAAGAAAGGACTTGATAGACATTTCTCCAAAGATGATATACAAATAACCAATAAGCACATGAAAAGATGTTCAACATTATTGATCATTAGGAAAAATACAAATCAAGACTACAATAAGATCCCACTTCACACCCAATAGGATGGATACTATCAAAAAAAGAGAAACAGCGCCAAAGTGGCTCAGTTGGTTGAGCATCTGACTCTTGATTTTACTTAGGTCATGATCCCAGGGTCAGGGATCAAGCTCCACTTCAGGCTCTGCACTGTACATGGAGGCTGCTTCAGATTCTCTCTCTAGTGGCACCTGGGTGGCTTAGTCGGTTAGGTGGCTCAGCCAACCAACTCTTGATTTTGGCTCAGGTAATGATCTCGAAGTTGGTGGGATCAAGCTCCAAGTTGGGCTGTGTGCTAACAGCCCAGAGCATGCTTGAGATTCTCTCCTTCCCTCTCTGCCCCTCCCCCCTGCCGTGTGTGCACACAGTCTCTCAAAATAAAGTTTTTTAAAAAAGAAGAAAAAATAAGGTTATATCCTCATTTCTATATATTTAAAACTGACCAATTAACCAGTCAATTAAGACTGTGACAACTTCCAAAAAAAAACTCTTAAAAACATCAGTAAGGGGCATCTGGGTGGCTCGGTTGGTTAAGCGACCAACTTCGGCTCAGGTCATGATTTCCTGGTTCAGGAGTTCAAGCCCTGCACTGCGCTCTCTGCTGTCAGTGGGCAGTATGCTTCCAATCCTCAGTCTCCCTCTCTCTCTGCCTCTCCCCCACTTGCACACACACACTCTCTCTCTCTCTCTCTCTCTCTCTCTCTCTCTCTCGCTCTCTCAAAAAGTAAATAAACTTTAAAAAAATAAAACATTAAGTAAAAATAATAATAAAAATAAAAACATTGGGGCGCCTGGGTGGCTCAGTCGATTAAGCGTCTGGCTTCGGCTCAGGTCATGATCTCGCGGTTTGTGGGTTCGAGCCCCACATTGGGCTCTGTGCTGACAGCTCAAAGCCTGGAGCCTGCTTCGAATTCTGTGTCTCCCCGCCTCTCCCCCTCCCCTGCTCATGCTCTGTCTCTATCTCTCAAGAATAAATAAACTTAAAAACAAAAAAATAAATAAATTAAAAAAATAAAATAAAAACATCAAGGACATCTGTATATCTAACACAAAAGAGAAAACGTAGGCAATATGTGGATCAGATCAACTTTGGAGACATTTAAATAGATATATTCTTCAGTAGTCCACATGAAGAAATCAAATCCAGGTCTTTCTCCTTTGTCCCTCTGGTTCAAACGTTCACCTCCTTCCCCTGAAACAGCTCTTCAGCAACTGGTGGCAACATTTTAAAGTTTTATAATAAAACCTTCAAGTAATCTACAACCTAATTTATATAGTTCTTCCTCATCCATAAAATGGTGTACTCCACACTTGTTAAAAAGAAATGAGAGGGGAGGAAGAGCTGTTTATATGTTCTGATGTAGAATGATTCACCAAGGTACATTGTTAAGTGGATAACAGCAAGGTGTAGCAAATGTGTTAGAAAATCCTATTTTTTTAAATATTTATTTACTTTTGAGAGAGAAAGAGAGAGAGAGACAGAGTGCGAGCAGGGGAGGGGCAGAGAGAGAGGGAGACAGAATGCGAAGCAGGCTCCAGGCTTTGAGCTGTTAGCAGATAGCCTGATGCGGGGCTTGAACTCACAAACCACAAGATCATGACCTGAGCCGAAGTTGGACACTTAACCAACTGAGCCACCCAGGCGACCCCTACTATTTGTATTTTTAAAAGAGGTTGACATTTATATATATACTTATATATTCAAAGACTGGCTCTGGAAAGATACACAAGAAAGTACTAATCATGGTAGTCTGTAAGTAAAAGAACATATTTGTGACAAAGACTCAATTTTCAACAGGTAACTTTTAAACCACTGTGCACTGCCTCACCCACAAGATAGTTTTTAAAAAACATAGAGCTACAAGGATGTTTCTTGCACTACTGTTTATAACAGCACAAACTTTGAAAAATCAAAATACCCACCAAGAGGAATGGTTAAATGTATTATAGTTTAAATTAAAAGCCCAGGTTCCAAAGCCAAATCAGTGGAGTTTAAATTCTGGCTTTACTACTTACTAGCTATGTGACCTTGGGCAAAAGACTTAAATATTCTCTGCCTCAGCTTCCTTATCTCTAAAAAGGAGACAATAGTTAGGTCCACCTCGAAGGATTTAAATAATGAATATTATACGAGGAAATATGCAAAAATGCTTAGTGATATACCCACTGACACACAGTAATTAGTCAACAAATGCTACTTTTATTATCATTGTGTATTCACACAATAAAAAAATCAACCATGGAAGTTATAAAGGAATAGCATTTATTTTATATGCATTTATTTATGTAATTAGTGAAACAGGTCAGAATGTAATATACACAGTGCTATTTTATAGGAAAAACTATATTATGTGCATGAAAAAATAAAAGAAACAAAACATCTCAACACGTAAAAAAGAGATTAGAAATTTTAATGTCCCTTTTGCAAACCTGTATTTTCTGAACTTTCCACATTAGTATTTTGTGTTTATTCAGAGAGAGAGAGAGAGAAAGAGAGTACACAGGGGAGGGGTAGAGAGAGAGGGAGAGAGGGAATCCCACTCTGTCAGCACAGAGCCCAAAATGGGGCCTAAACCCGTGAACCATGAGATCATGATCTGAGCTGAAATCAACAGTCAGACATTTAACCAACTGAACCACCCAAGCGCCCCACATATTACTATTTTTAAAAGATAATAGTACATAACTGAACAGAATATTTCACAGGTTTCTGAATACCCAAAAGAAAATTCCTTTGCCACAATATGGTATTCTGTAAGCTAAAATTCTTCCTTAGAAGGACCCTTCAGGGGCGCCTGGGTGGCTCAGCTGGTTAAGCTTCAGACTCTTAGTTTCAGCTCAGGTCATGATCTCAGAGTTTTGTGAGTTTGAGCCCCACGTTGGAGTCTGCACTGACAGTGTGAAGCCTACTTCGCATTCTCTCCCTCCCCTTCTCTCTTCACTCTCTCTCTCAAAATGAATAAACATCTTTAAAAAAAAAAAAAAAAAAAAAAAAAGGACTCTTTATTAAGCTTTTAATACTGTATCCCAAATGTGGTTATTACAGAGGCACAAGCTTAGCACATTCACGTTAACTCACATCAAAGACAGACTTATCTGAGATTTTACCTTCACATTTATTCAAAAAAACATTTATCAGACACCTATCATGTGCCAAGCAAACTCTACGGTTACCAAAAAAAAGTACACAAGTGCCCCTCATGAAACTCAAAATCTAGACAGAAATGTACACCACCACCAATAACAACATACGTGATGCAGTGTTGAAAGAGAAGAAGGTCTCTTTAAAATACAATGAGTCAGGGGCGCCTGGGTGGCGCAGTCGGTTAAGCGTCCGACTTCAGCCAGGTCACGATCTCGCGGTCCGTGAGTTCGAGCCCCGCGTCAGGCTCTGGGCTGATGGCTCAGAGCCTGGAGCCTGTTTCCGATTCTGTGTCTCCCTCTCTCTCTGCCCCTCCCCCGTTCATGCTCTGTCTCTCTCTGTCCCAAAAATAAATAAACGTTGAAAAAAAAAAAATTAAAAAAAAAAAAAAAATACAATGAGTCAGGGGCACCTGGCTGGTTCAGTCTGCAGAGCATACAACCCTTGATCTCAGGGTTCTCAGTTCAAGCCCCACATTGGGCAGGGAGCCTACTTAAAATAAAAATGAATAAATTAAATAAAACGCAATGAGGGATGGACTGACAGTGTGAGGAGCCCAGAAATCCACTCCCCAGCAAAACTGTATATGTAAAAAACTTATTTTTTGCTATTAACATGTATTTTTCCTATTTTAAAAATTATTTGTATTTTTTTTAACATTTATTTTTGAGGGAGAGAGAACATGAGCAGGGGAGGGGCAGAGAGAGAGGGAGACACAGAATCTGAAGCAGGCTCGAGGCTCTGAGCTGGAAGCACAGAGCCCAACATGGGGCTCACACCCATAAAATGCAAGATCATGACCTGTGCCGAAATCAATGAGTCACCCAAGTGAGTCACCCAGGCACTCCTAAAATTTATTTTTAAATAGCTTTTCTATCAATGCTACTTCAATGTTTAAATTGATAAATCATAAGGCATATATTCACTTCAAAATAATGTATGTTAAATTGTCAAAAGAATAAGTCATTGATGTTCTCGAACAAGCAAATATTTCCTAAGTCATTAAAATGAACAGTCACAGAAAACTTAGTGCATTTACTGTGGATTCTTTAATGAGCACCATTCTAGAGTCTGCACCATTCCTAGACTAGATGTTATAGGGAATAAGGTAGAAGACAGAATGCCCTCAAAAGAGATACCAGACAAGGCAAAAAATACAGTAATGAGACAAGCAAACAATGGTTAATAATACATTAAAAAGTGTTAAATGGTTTTTAATGTCTAATCTGACAGACTCACCAAAAGGCAGCTCAAATCTTGTATCAAGCAAAATCTTATGAGGAGTTGGGTTTTTAGTTCCACATATCTCATCATCTTTCATCAGTGTCTCTGCCTCCAACGTGGACCACTCTCCAGGCCCTTCCTAGAAAACAGAGATCTGAGATTAAACTTTACTCCTTTCATGGCTCCCCTCCTCCTGGTTTAAGAGCTGGTGTTTTCTCTAAATTTCCTTGTTGGAGAGCTCCTGAGGACCACTCACATCCTGATGAGGCAAACACACCACCGTCACAACCTGCCTCTGCTGCATGTGGCTGCCATTCTCCTTCTTTGGTGGAAGGAAGCTTTCACTGTGCTCAGCTCTCTGCAAGCCCACTGCAGATAGAAGTCCAGAGTACCACACTCAAAAACCAAACATATCCATAGATCATCATTTAATCTGCACAATTTTTAATGAGTGTATCACTTAAAATGTGTTACCACTTCTAATCAGTAGAGAGCTACTCACATTGCTAGTTAAAGTAGACCTGAACTGGGGCCACAATAAAAATGAACTTCCAGTCTGCCTGGGGAAGTAGAGACTTAGCCAGAACTAAAAGAATTTAGGGAAGAGAGGCACACCTGTATTATCCCTACTCCCAGAGAAAACATTGTCAAGGTTAAAGCTAAACAGGAATACAATACATATTCTCCTAGGTTCAAAGTGAGTGTGTCTATGGAGAAATGAGGTAGAAAACTAGTCTTGGAAATAATGTATAGAGACAGTATGAATGAAAATTGCCACGCATGGTAATTCCTTAAACTCTTTTACATGTGGAAGATGGACGATTGAAACCAATTCCCTGGGAACCAGTGACTTAAAGAATTAAAGCAGAGTTCAGGACCCAGGCTCAGGAAGTTTAATGAGACTGATCCCAGGATAGTGCTCACCAATTAGAAGGGGGGGGGGGGGGGGTGGAGGACAGAGCAATCTGAGATGCATGGATACATGGATGAGTATTAGCTGAATGGAGGTAGAATAGAGATAAGCACGGGCTAGAAATGTACCTCCAAATGGGCAATGCATTGACTGACCTCATCCGACTGACGAACTGTCTTCAGTGCAATCCACACGGTCCCCACCATGGTGTCCCAGATCAGTCCTTTGTTCCATACCTCCACACTCAGACCCAGGTCCAGGCGACTAATCTCACTAAAGGAAAGAAGAAAGACCTTTAAAGAGAGCCAGATAGCGGTGCTTGGCTGGCTCAGGAAAAGCATGTGATTCCTGATATAGGGGTTGTGAGTTTGAGCCCCGTGTTAGGTGTAGAGGTTACTTAAAAAAAAAAAAAAAAAAAAAAGCCAGATTATATGAATCATATATCTACTATATTCAAGGTTTTGCTAAACCTTAAATACTTTCTCACCAGGATCCTATCATCAGGGAAAATCAAAATGTCCCAGAACACTACAACCATTCTTTAGGTTCCTAGAAAACTATGTAAGTATCCATAACAAAAAGCTTTGTCCATCTGTTCCCTCTCCTCTGGAGCTACAAACATGGTTAGATTAATGCATTTTCACACACAAAAAAATTAAGGTAAGTAAGGAGGTCATTAATGCCAGGTCTGCATGCTTACAGTCTCTACATACTAAACAGTTTTATTATGAATAGTAACACTGCCCTCAACTTACACTTACAAACTATATGCAGGAAACTTAGGAAAAATCAAAGCTTCTTAACAAAATTTACGAAAGGGATTCTAAGCAGAAGCAAAAGGGCCCCTGAGAATATCTAATTGTGATGGGTCCTTGTGGTCAGAGGCAGGTAAGGGACACTAGAGTGTGCCAGTTCACATCACTCGGCCCCTGGAGAACCCACTGGTCATTATCAGTTAAAGTAGACAATGTCACATGTAAACAAAATGTTTATCACAGGAGAGTGATTGACACAGTGATTTTCCTATAATAACTAGGAAATTTTTTTTTCGAAAAGAAATCATTACAGAAAGAACCACATAACCAGTAAGCAAAAACAGCATCATACATGGTAGATTATCAACTTATAATTGATAATTATAAGGCTAACTCAAATTATAGTCTTAAAGTGGAACAACCACTTACATTAATGCTAAAAACATTCTCCAAAAAACGCTTATTGAAATACAGGATTATTTGAAAGAAAATGTAAGAAAGATGAGAAAAGGCCAATTCTAGAAGAAAAAGCAGAAAGGTATTCTCAAGAAGACAATAGCTATTCATCACCTAAAGTTTCAAGTTCACACTTCAGAGAAAGCTTGGTTTCTGTGTTCTAAAGATACATGTTCTCAGATTCACATGTTTAGGATATGGTATTACAACCACAGAATTCTTATCAAGTGTGTTGAAAACAAGTGGAGCAAAGAAAATTTACCTTTACATAAATACAATAGAACAATGTACTAATGAGTTCATTTGTCTATTTAATTAATGCTTCCTGAGCACATATAATACATATGGTTTGGTGCTATGGGCAAGACACACAATACAGGACCCAATTCCTGTCTCTAAAACCTTCCAAGCTAACTGTAGAGCTATTCAAAGTCACAAAGTAGGTGACTAAACTCACCCACTCAGTTAAGGTGTTCACAGTGTGGCAAAACTAAGCTTTCTGTCACACAGTTTCATTCAGCCTAAATAATCGATTAGCCTTAGAAAAGAAACATGACAACCCCACATCTCTTTAATCTGGAAAAGAAAAACTGCACGGGGATACATACATAATGTTCCTAATGCAAGTCCTAAACAACATCTCAATCCAATTGATAAAAAAAATAGAGGTCTTTACAGCTTAACTTGGATAAAGAAAAAAAATCTTTTCTGCAAGGAAACCTGGGGAAGAAAACTCAAACAATGAGGATATCTTCTACAATAAGTTTCTTATCTCACCTATGTGTGTTCAGCAGACCCAACTAAAAGAAGTCTGAGAGCTCTGTTTATGCCTTGTCCCCAGAGCTCTGGGGGAGCTTCTTTTCTCTATTAATTAATCAACAGTATATGTGCATACCTGTATATAAGATTTTGGGCTAAACAAATTCTAAGTAAAGATGCCCTCCCTAATTTCCCTTTAATGAATAATCTAGTCCTGGAAATAAGATACAGAAATTTTTATTTTTATTTTATTTTTTTTTATTATATGAAATTTATTGTCAAATTGGTTTCCATACAACACCCAGTGCTCATCCCAAAAGGTGCCCTCCTCAATACCCATCACCCACCCTCTCCTCCCTCCCACCCCCCATCAACCCTCAGTTTGTTCTCAGTTTTTAACAGTCTCTTATGCTTTGGCTCTCTCCCACTCTAACCTCTTTTTTTCTTTTTTCCTCCCCCTCCCCCATGGGTTCCTGCCAAGTTTCTCAGGATCCACATAAGAGTGAAACCATATGGTATCTGTCTTTCTCTGTATGGCTTATTTCACTTAGCATCACACTCTCCAGTTCCATCCACGTTGCTACAAAAGGCCATATTTCATTTTTTCTCATTGCCACGTAGTATTCCATTGTGTATATAAACCACAATTTCTTTATCCATTCATCAGTTGATAGACATTTAGGCTCTTTCCATAATTTGGCTATTGTTGAGAGTGCTGCTATGAACATTGGAGTACAAGTGCCCCTATGCAACAGTACTCCTGAGATACAGAAATATTAAAGATAAATAATGAGAAATACAAAAATGAGTATTAGATACTGACACATAATGCATCAGGAAAAAGGAGAAAGAGAGACAAGAGACCAGCAATGGAGCCGCCAGTGACAAAAGAACAGGGTAGGATGAATAAGGAATAAGAGCAGAAAAGAGGAAAACGTAGCTAATAAAATCCATGGGTAACAGAGGAGACAGCAAACTTCACAGCATCTCCAGGTGGGAGATGAAAAAATTCACACGTATAACAGAAAGGTTGAAAGAGGAAGTGCAGGGGAAATTTGAAAATAAACACATAAGAATAAAGCTAGTTATGCTGATGAGAGGCTGCTGATGGCTAGGTTTCACATACTGTGAAGAGTTATAATAGTAAGTGATTATTACTGGCAATTGGAGATCAGAAGAAAGTAGGATTGCTAGGTTTATATGTCATAGCCACAGGAAGAGACTTGAATAAACCACTCATAGCTAACTTTGCACACATGTATAAAGAAAGGAACGCATGGTCTCATTTTCACAACAATGCAACTGAGAAAGGGAATGAATATGGTTTATAATCTTGAGAGAGAGGCAACCAGTGAGAAATGTGACATCACTTGCCCTCTTTCTTCTTGAAACCCCAGTTCTCTCTCAGCTTCCAGGACACCACTATGTCCTATTTCTCTTTCTATCTCTCTGTTCATTTCTTTTTCACTCCCTCTGTCCCACTTTAAATGTTGGTGCTCTCCAGGCTTTACCCCAGGCCCTTTCCCCAATTTACTCACTCTCTCCCTAAGCCTTCTCATCTACACCTACAGCTCCAACTGATCAAAATATTTCTCCAATCCAGACTTCTTTCCTGAGTGCCACGTTTAAGTTCCTAACCATCTTCTGTACCTCTCTTCCTACTAGTCCTGTAAGAACCCCAAATATAAGCTTGTCTACAACTGACCTTATTATGTCCGGTATCCTAGTAAATAGCATAACACCTCTCCAATCATGTAAGAAAAGTCTATCTCCTTAACATCTTCTTTCCTTCTTCTCCTAACTATCCCTTCCACTACTGTCTTAGCCCAACACCTCATAATCTTACCTTTTAACTCTTTATAAACAAGTTTCCTAAATGGTATTATAAGAAACAATTTATTAAAAGTCCAAAGGATTGAAATGTATCTACAAGAAAATAATCATCCCTTTGCACCTCTGAGATGCACTATAATACTTGTAAAGCAATTTTATTTTCAACTTCAAATCTTACAGCAATTTTAATACATTTTCTTGTTTGACACCCTCATTCCTAACTTCCCAGAAAACAAGCATAATCTTGTAAGAAAGACAGACGTGGGACCCCGAGGTAGATTAGTTGGTTGACTGACCTACTCTTGATTTTGGTTAGGTCATGATCTCACGGTCATGAGATGGAGCCCTAAACCCTGCATTGGACATGGAGCTTGCTTAAGATTCTCTCTCTCCATCTGTCTGTCTGTCTCTCTCAAAAGAGAGAGAGAGAGAGAGAGAGAGAGAGAGAGAGAGAGAGAGAGAGAAAGAAAGAAAGAAAGAAAGAAAGAAAGAAAGAAAGAAAGAAAGAGGAAAAAAAAGACCTTTAAAGAACTCAATGATTTGCCTAGTCCTTCAAAATTATATTCCAGGGCCAACTGGGTGGCTCAGTTGGTTATGCATGTGATTTGGCTCAGGTCATGATCTCATGGTTCAAGAGTTCAAGACCTGCACTGGGCTCTGCACTACCTCTCTCTCTCTGCCCATCCCCCACTCATGTTTTCTCTCTTGCTCTCTCAACATAAACAAAAAAAAAAAATGATATTCTAGGGGTGCATGGGTGGTTCAGTTGGTTGGGCATCCAACTCTTGATTTTGGCTCAAGTCATGATCTCACAGTTTGTGGGTTCAAGCCCCGTATCAGGTTGTGCACTGCTTGGGAGCCTGCTTGGGATTCTCTCTCCCCCCCCAACTCTGTCCCTCCCCCACTGATGCATGCACACATTGTCTTTCTCTCTCTCTCAAAAAAAAATGATATTCTATAAATTTCTCCCCTTTTAATTTTTTTTTTTTAACATTTATTCATTTTTGAGAGACAGGCAGAGACAGAGCCAAACAGGGGAGAGGCAGAGAGAGAAGGATACACAGAATCCAAAGCAGGCTCTAGGCTCTGAGCTGTCAGCACAGAGCCCGCAACAGGGCTCAAACCCAAGAACCATGAGATCATGACCTGAGCCAAAGTTGGCCGTGCAACCAACTGAGCCACCCAGGCACCCCTTAGTATTCTTTTTTTTCTTTTTTAAGTTCATGTGTTTATTTTGAGAGAAAGAGTGAGGGAGAGGTAGAGACAGGGGGAGAGAGAATCCGAAGCAGGCTCCATGCTGTCAGCACAGATCCCAGTGCAGGGCTCGATTCCATGAACTCTAAGATCATGACCTGAGCTGAAATCAAGAGCTGGATGCTTAACTGACTGAGCGACCCAAGTGCCAAGTTTTTTAAAGCTAGAACTTACAATCGTAATATATTAATTTTTGTGTCATATACAAGAAATTCTACTAATTGTTACTCATTTTTATTAATTAGAGGAAGGTATGACATTTCACTCCATAAAGCAAAAGGATTTTAAGCACAGAAATGCTCATCTTCTATAGCAGGCAATCCAGGTGTATACACATACACTCATTCTCTGTCCATATCTCTCTCACACACACACACACACAAGCATAACCACATACCTTCAAGGAGCCTTCTGAGAATTGAAGCAAGATTTAAATTATATCTAATATCATGTTAAGTATATTATACTATTTCATAATTCTGACCACTGGGAAAATCTGACTAGGTAGTATATTTACCGAATTAATTGGGAGTTTACTTGCATTCATAATTCATATAAGATAGAATAGATTACAAATCCAAGAGACAAATTTACTCCAGGGATACTACTGGAATGATTTTCACATTTCAAGGAGGCTAGAGATAAATCTACTTTATAATTTAAAAAGGCATGGGGGTGCCTGGCTGGCTCAGTCAGTGTTGCATGCAACTCTTGATATTGGGGTCATAAATTCAAACCTCACATTGGGTGTAGAGAGTACTTTAGAAATAAAATGGGGCAGGGAGGAGTTAAGATGACATAGTAGTAAGGGGACCTTAGGTTTGCCTCCTCCCTTGAACAGAGATGGATCAACATCAAACCATTTTGAACACCTAGGAAACCAATTTGAGGATTAACAGAACAATCTGCATCATTTGAAAGAAAGAATGTGGCAGGTACATAGTACAGAGAGGTACACTGGGGGAGAAAAGAGCTTAGGTGCTGCAGAGGTGAGGAAGCCATCTTCGTGGACAAGAGAGAGGGAAAGGGGGAGAAGCTGCTGCGCAGTGACATGATCATTTTCTGGGATAAGCCGGCCCTGGCCACAGCACAGTGAGACCCATCCCCAGATCACTGTGGATCCAAACCGCAGGGGTCTTGGAAGTGCAGGGTTTTGAAACACAGCAGCGCCTAAGATAAAGCTCTGGAAAAGCTGGTAGGTGGACAGCTGGGACACAGGGAAAATGCAGGGAGCTGATGGGAGCAGAGGACACACGGGGCACACAGGAGGGGTGACTGATCACACACCTGTGAGGGTGTGAACTTCCCACTGTGAAGACTGGGGGGAGGGGGGGGCGGGGAATGAACCATTTTCACCATTAGCCCACCAACACTGACTGACCCTAGTAAGATAAACAGCACCACCAAGTGGAGAATAAAACTGTTACACCAAGTTCCACTCCCCTGCACCCTCTAGGCACATGTCCACTAAGGCAAGTCCTCCTGAGAATCAGAGCAGCAAGCCCCTCCCTCAGAACACCAGCACAATCCCTTCCACAAGTTTAGTCTACTGACCATAGAGTGCTGCAAAGTTTCAGCTCTACAGGAAACTGGATCTAGCTTCATTTGGGTTCTTTGTACTTTTCAGTTGTTGTTTCTGTATTTGTTTTGTTGTTTTTCTCTTCTTTTACTTCTTGGATTCAAGACAAAAATTTATTTATTTATTTATTTTTTTTTTATAAACATACACATAGGTTCTAGCATTCTTTATTTCATTTTTAAAAATTTTTATCTCATTGTATTATCATTGTTTTTTTCTTCCTCCAAAATAATATGACAGAGGAATTCACCTCAAAAGAAAGAACAGGAGAAATGATGGCCAGGGATTTAATCAATGTAGATGTAAGTAAGATGTCTGAACTAGAATTTAAAACAACGATTATAAGGATATTAGTTGGGCTTGAAAAAAACATAGAAGACACCAGATAATCCCTTTCTGCAGAGATAAAAGAACTAGTATCTAGTCAGGCCAAAATTAAAAATGCTATAACCAGATGCAAACACAAATGAAGGCCATAAAAACAAGGACAGATGAGGCAGAGGAGCAAATTAGTGATATGGAAGATAAAATTATGAAAAATAATGAACCTGAAAGAAGTTAAAGAAGAAATTAAGAAGTATATGGTAAAAGCAGGGAAGGGGACAGAACAAAAGAGACTCTTAAATATGGAGAACAAACTGAGGGTTACTGGAGGGGTTATGGGAGGGGGGATGGGCTAAATGGGTAAGGGGCACTAAGGTATCTACTCCTGAAATCATTGCTGCACTATATGCTACCTAATTTCAATGTAAATTTTAAAAAATCTAAAAATAATAAATAAAAATTAAAATTAAAAAAATAAATAAATAAAATAGTAAGTATATGGAAGCCAATGAAAATGATAACACCACAATCCAAAACCTCTGGGACACAAGAAAGGCAGTCATAAGAGCAAAGTATATAGCAATACAGGCCTTCCTAAAGTAGGAAGAAAGAGCTCAGATACACAACCTAACCTTACACCTTAAAGAGCTGGAAAAAGAACAGCAAATAAAAGCCAAAACCAGAAGACAGTAAATAATATTAGAGCAGAAATTAATGCTACTGAAACCAAAAAAACACAGAACAGATCAATGAAACCAGAAGCTGGTTCTTTGAAAGAATTAACAAAACTGATAAACCACTAGCGAAGTTGCTCAAAAAGAAAAAGGAGGGGCGCCTGGGTGGCTCAGTCGGTTAAGCGGCTGACTTCGACCCAGGTCATGATCTCACGGTCCGTGAGTTCGAGCCCCGCCTCGGGCTCTGTGCTGACAGCTCAGAGCCTGGAGCCTGTTTCAGATTCTGTGTCGCCCACTCTCTGACCCTCCCCTGTTCATGCTCTGTCTCTCCCTGTCTCAAAAATAAATAAAACGATAAAAAAAATTTTTTTTAATAAAAAAAAAAAGAAAGAGAAAGGAAAGGACTCAAATAAAATCAAGAATGAAAGAGAACACAACGAACACAGCAGAAATAAAAACACTAATAAGAGAATATTATGAGCAATTATACACCAATAAAATGGGCAATCTGGAAGAAATGCAAAAATTCCTAGAAACATATACACTACCAAAACTGAAGCAGATTTGAACATACCCATAACCAGTAAAGAAATCGAGGTAGTAATCAAAAATCTCCCAAAAACCAAGAGTCCAGGGCCAGATGGCTTTCCAAGGGAATCTACCAAACATTTAAGGAAGAGTTAACACCTATTCTCATGAAGTTGTTCCACAAACAGAAATGGAAGGAAAACTTCCAAACTCATTCTATGAAGCCAGCATTACCTTGATTCCAAAACCAGACAGAGACCCCACCAAAAAGAACTATAGACCAATTTCTCTGATGAACATGGATGCAAAAATCCTCAACAAGATATTAGTCAACTGGATCCAACAATACATTAAAAATATTATTCACCACAACCAAGTGGCATTTATACCTGGGATGCAGGGCTGGTTGAATATCCGCAAAACAATTAACGTGATTCATCACATCAATAAAAGAAAGGACAAGAACCAAATGATCCTCTCAATAGATGCAGAGAAAGCATTTGACAAAATATGGCATCCTTTCTTGATAAAAACCCTCAAGAAAGTAGGATAGAAGGAGCATACCTCAAGATCATAAAAGCCATATATGAATGACCCAATGCTAATATCATCCTCAATGGGGAAAAACAGAGAGCTTCCCCCTAAGGTCAGGAACAAGACAGGGATGGCCACTCCCACCACTGTTATTCAACGTAGTATTGGAAGTCTTAGGGTCTGCAATCAGACAACACAGAGAAATAAAAGGCATCCAAATTGGCCAGGAGGAAGTCAAATGTTCACTCTTCCCAGATGACGTGATACTTTATATGGAAAACCCTAAAGATTCCACCAAAAAACTGCTAGAACTGATTCATGAATTCAGCAAAGTTGCAGGATATAAAATCAATGCACAGAAATTGGTTGCACTCCTATACACCAACAATGAAGCGACAGAAAGAGAAATCAAGGAATCGATCCCATTTACAGTTGCACCAAAACCCATAAAATACCTAGGAATAAATCTAACCAAAAAGGTGAAAAAATCTATACACTGAAAACTATAGAAAGCTTATGAAAGAAATTGAAGAAGACACAAAAAAATGGAAAAAGATTCCAAGCTCCTGGACAGGAAGAAATAATATTGTTAAAATGTTGATACTACTCAAAGCAATCTACACATTCAATGCAATCCCTATCAAAATAACACCAGCATTCCTCACAGAGCTAGAACAAATAATCCTAAAATTTATATGGAACCAGAAAAGACCCTGAATAGCCAAAGCAATCTGGGAAAAAAAAAAAAAAAACAAAGCAGGAGGCATCACAATCCCAGACTTCAAGCTGGTACAAAGTTGTAGTCATCAAGACAGTATGGTACTGGCACGAGAACACTCATATCAATGGAACAGAATAGAGAACCCAGAAATAGACCCACAAACGCATGGCCAACTAATCTTTGACAAAGCAGGAAAGAATATCCAATGGAATAAAGACAGTCTCTTCAGCAAGTGTGCTGGGAAAACTGGACAGCAACATGCAGAAGAATGAACCTGGACCACTTTCTTACACCATACACAAAAATAAACTCAAAATGGATGAAAGACCTCAACATAAGACAGGAAGTCATCAAAATCCTCGAGGAGAAAGCAGGCAAAAACCTGCTTTGACCTCAGCTGCAGCAACTTCTTACTCAACACCTCTCCAGAGGCAAAGGAAACAAAAGCAAAAATGAACTATTGGGACCTCATCAAAATAAAAAGCTTCTGCACAGCGAAGGAAACAATCAGCAAAACTAAAAGGCAACTGACAGAACGGGAAAAGATGTTTGCAAATGACATATCAGATGAAGGATTAGTATCCACAATCTATAAAGAACTTATCAAACTCAACACCCAAAAAACAAATAATCCAGTGAAGAAATGGGCAAAAGACATGAATAGACACTTCTCCAAAGAAGACATCCAGATGGCAAACCAACACATCAAAAAATGCTCAACATCAATCATCATCAGGAAAATACAATTCAAACCCACAATGAGATACCACCTCATACCTGTCAGAAGGGCTAACATTAACAATTCAGGCAACAACAGATGTTGGCGAGGATGTGGAGAAAGAAGATCTCTTTTGCATTGCTGGTGGGAATGCAAACTGGTGCAGCCACTCTGGAAAACAGTATGGAGGTTCCTCAAAAAACTAAAAATAGAACTACCCTACAACCCAGCAATTGCACTACTAGGCATTTATCCAAGGGATACAGGTGTGCTGTTTTAAAGGGACACAGGCACCCCAATGTTTATAGCAGCACTATCAACAATAACCATAGTATGGAAAGAGCCCAAATGCCCATGGATGGATGAATGGATAAAGAAGATGTGGTGTATATATATACATACACACACACACATACACACACACATACAGTGGAGTATTACTCAGCAATCAAATCAAAAAGGATGAAATCTTGCCATTTGCAACTACATGGGTGGAACTGGAGGGTATTATGCTAAGCGAAATTATTCAGAGAAAGCCAAATATCATATGTCTTCACTCATATGAGGACTTTAAGACACAGAACAGATGAACATAAGGGAAGGAAAGCAAAAATAATATAAAAACAGGGAAGGGGACAAAACATAAGAGACTCTTAAATATGGAGAACAAACAGAGGGTTACTGGAGGGGTTGTGGGAGGGCGGGATGGGCTAAATGGGTAAGAGGCACTAAGGAATTTACTCCTGAAATCATTGTTGCACTATATGCTCACTAATTTGGATATAAATTTTAAAAAATAAAATTAAAAAAAAAAGGCCATATACAAAAGCCCCATAGCTAATATCATCATTAATGGGGAAAAACTGAGAGCCTTTCCCCTATGGTGAGGAACAAGACAAGGATGCCCACTCTCACCATTACTATTTAACATAGTACTGGAAGCCTAAGCCTCAGTAATCAGACAACAAAAAGAAATAAAGAGCATCCAAATCAGCAAGGAAGAAATCAAACTTTCACTATTTGCTGACAACATGATAGTTTATGTAGAAAACTTCAAAGACACCACCAAAAAAAAAGGCTAGAATACATGAGTTCAGCAAATTGCAGGATATAAAATCAACTTGGAGAAATCTGCTGCATTTCTGTACACTAATAACAAAGCAGCAGAGAAAGAAATTAAGCAATCGATCCCATATACAAGTGCAGCAAAAACAGTAAGTTACCCAGGAATAAATTTAACTAAAGAGGTAAAAGATCTGTACTCTGAAAACTATATAAGACTTATTAAAGATATTGAAGAAGATACAAAGAAATGGAAAACATTCCATGCTCATGGATTAGAAAAACAAACATTGTTAAAATATCTATACTACCCAAAGCAATCTACATATTTAATGCAATCCTCATCAAAATACCAACAGCAGGGGCGCCTGGGTGGCTCAGTGGGTTCAGTGTCTGTCTTCAGCTCAGGTCATGATCTCACAGTTTGTGAGTTCGAGACCCACATTGGGTTCTCTGCTGTTAGCACAGAGCCAGCTTCAGATCCTATCCCCTCTCTCTCTGCCCCTCCCCCACTCACTCCCATTCTCTCTCAAATAAATAAACATTAAAAAAATACCACCATCATTCTTCACAGAGCTAGATCACACAATCCTAAAATTTGTATGGAACCACAAAAGATCCCAGATAGCCAAAGCAATCCTGAAAAAAAGAAACACAAAACTGAAGGCATAATGATTCCAGATTTCAAGCCATATTACAAAGCTGCTGTCGTCAAGACAGGATGGTACTGGCACAAAAACAGACACATCAATCAATGGAACAGAACAGAAAACCCACAAATTGGACCCAGAACTATATGGTCTACTCATCTTTGGCAAAGCAGGAAAGAATATCCAATGGAAAAAAAGACAGTCTCTACAACAAGTGGTGCGGGAAAAACTGGATGGCAACATGCAAAAATACACAAAAATAAACTCAAAATGGATGAAAGACCTAAATGTGAGACAGGAAACAATCAACATCTAGAGGAGAACACAGCAGCAACCTCTTTGACCTGGGCCAGAGCAACCTCTTATTAGACATGTCACCAGAGGTAAGGAAAACAAAAGCAAACATGAACTATTAGGGCTTCATCAAAATAAAAAGCTTCCGCACAGCAAAGGAAACAATCAACACAACTAAAAGTCAGCCTACAGAATGGGAAAAGATGTTTGCAAATGACATATTGGATAAAGGGTTAGTATCCAAAGTTTATAAAGAACTTGTCAAACTCAACACCCAGTTAAGAAATAATCCAGTGGAGAAATGGGCAGAAGATATGAATAGACATTTTTCCAAAGACGACATTCAGATGGCCAACCAACACATGAAAAGATGCTCAACATCACTTATCATCAGGGAATACAAATCAAAAACACATTGAAATACCACCTCACATCAGTCAGAGTGGTTAAAATTAACAACTCAGACAACAACAGGTGTTGGCAAGGATGTGGAGAAAGGGAAACCCTCTTGCATTGCTGGTGGGAATGCAAACTGGTGCAGTCACTCTGGAAAACAGTACAGAGGTTCCTCAAGAAACAAAAAATAGGAATACCTATGATCCAGCAACTGTACTATTAGGTATTTACCCAAAGGATATAGAAATAAAAATTTGAAGGGGTACATGCCCACCCCAATGCTTATAGCAGCATTATCAACAATAGTCAAACTGTGGAGAGAACCCCAATGTCTACTGAATGATGATGGATAAAGATGATGTAGTGTGTGTGTGTGTGTGTGTGTGTGTGCATGTGCCTGCACATGTGAATATGCACTCATGCATCACTCACTGATGATGAGTGATGTTGACCATCTTTTCATGTGTCTGTTTGCCATGTGGATGTCTTCTTTGGAAAAATGTCTATTTGTATCTTCTGCCCATTTCTTCACTGGATATATGCATGAGCACGCGTGCGTGTGCGCGCACACACACACACACACAATGGGATATTACTCAGCCATCAAAAACAATGAAGTCTTTTCATTTGCAATGATGTGGATGGAACTGGAATGTATTTTGCTAAGCAAAATAAGTCAATCAGAGAGAGACAAATACCATATGATTTCAATCATATGTGGAATTAAAAAAACAAAACAGATGAACATAGGGGAAGCAGAGGAAGAAAAAGAGAGGGAAACAAATTACAAGAGACACTTAGCAATAGAGAACAAACTAAAGGTTGATGGAGGGAGGTGGGTAGAGGCAGGCTAGATGGGTACTAAGGAGGGCACTTGTTATGGTGAGCATTGAGTACTGTATGTAAGTGATGAATTAGTGAATTCTACTCTTGAAACCACTATTGCACTGTACATTAACTAAAAAAAAAAAAAAAAAAAGACCCTCTTTGTAAAAAAATAATAGATTAAAACAAAGAAAAACACAACAAATCCAGGAGAGAACAAAACTGGAGATATACTTCACCCACCACACACCTCACTTATTCCTGTTCAACTCTGTAGTTTTTGTAAGGCATGCTGCTGCCACTCTGAAGTACTTACAACATAAAATCTTGTTCCCAAGAAGGTTGATCACCACGAACTGCTACAGTTGTGCTCTTCACATTCTGCACTTTCAGGGTCACATAGGTGTTAAATTTATCTTTAAAAAAAATGCAAAAAAAAAAAAAACCAAGATGAAGATGTAATACTTAGTGCTCAGATTTGTTACCCAGGCTCACAAACCCTTTGGAACTGAGTAATCCAAATTAAAGTATTAGAAATTGAAGCAAAAATAAAACTATATATTGTACAATACAGCATCATTCTAAGCCCACAGAACTGCAAAAAATTATAAAACATTAATTCTCTCTTCTCAAAAGTATAAACTGTAATAGTTTTTCAAATTTCAGAAATACACATTTGATCCTGTAGACACACACACATACATAATGAAAATGAAAGCTTTATACAATACAAGTTGGGATACATTAATATATCCTATTCTAATTTATTTAAACTTTTGAAACATTCATCATAACCAACAAAATTGATATTACAGCCCATCTTTAGTTTGAAAAAAAACAAATATAATCGATCTAGTAGAAAAGATATGTAAATTTAGTAAAATGAAGAAGTAAGTACCATAAAAGAAAAAGTGGTAAAGGATTGAAGAGGAAGGGTTATCTCTTGCTGTTGACAGAACAAGAATTGAGCAAAAAATCCTCCTAAAGGAAATGGATTCCCAGATTAATTTATTCAGGTTGGCCTAAACCACGACTTACACAAAAAGCAACACTACTGCAGAGTTGGGAAAAGGAGATTCTCTAACCTGAGAATATAAATTGAGTTCTAGTGCCTAAGACAGCACTAGTCCTGTACCACTCTCCCTGTACTACTTGAGCATAAACCATGATTAGAGGCACTGAATTAAGAGTTCACTTTTCTATGTAAGAAATTAATCATAACATAAAATGAAAAGACAATCATTTTTGGCTCATCAAATTGGCAAACATTGTTTAAAATGAATTAACTAATGTAAGGGGTGTGAGAAAATTGCCCTGCCATGCACTTCTAGCACAAGGTAAATCTTTCTCTTAAGCATCATTAAAAATTATGTAGTTTAAAAAAATTAAAAATAAGTAAATAAAAATAAAAATTATGTAGTTTTACAAAAAGCAGAATCAGATCTATAAATACAGAGAACTGATGGTTGCCACAGTGGTGGGCGATGGGCAAAATGGGGAGCAGGAGATAGAGGCTTCCAGTTATAGAATGCAAAAGTCACAGGAATAAAATGCACAGCATGAGGAATATAAGCAATGGTATTGTGATAGTGTTATGTAGTAACAGGTGGTAGCTACACTTGTGGTGAACACAGGTATAAACTTGTAGAATCACTATGTTGTACACATAAAACTAACCTAACTTTGTATGTTATGCTATACTTAAAATTTTTTTTAAATAATAAAAGTGAGGATACAATGTTCTAAGTTTGTTGTGATAATTAAATAAGAATAAGACGTTTATGAAAGTAGGCAATGCTCTGATATATCAAGTGCTCAATAAATCATAGCCATTTTATTTTTTAACATTTATTTATTTTTGAGACAGAGAGAGACAGAGCATGAACAGGGGAGGGGCAGAGAGAGAGGGAGACACAGAATCCGAAACAGGCTCCAGGCTCCGAGCTGTCAGCACAGAGCCCAACGCAGGGCTCGAACTCAGGGACCGCGAGATCATGACCTGAGTCGAAGTCGGCCGCTTAACCGACTGAGCCACCCAGGCGCCCCAAATCATAGCCATTTTAAATATTATGACTAGGGCACCTGGGTGGCTCAGTCGGTTGAGGGTCCAACTCTTGCTATTGGCTCAGGTCATCATCTCACAGTTCATGCAATCAAGCCCCGCATTGGGCCCTGCGCTCACAGTTCAGAATCTGCTTAGGATTCCCTCTCTTCCTCTCTCTCCTCTCTCTCTGCCCCTCCCCACTTGTGCACTCCCTCTTGCATGCCCATGCTCTCCCTCTCTCTCAAAATAAATAAACATTAATTTAAAAAATTTTATTGAAAAAAAAATTAAAAAAAAAAAAAGGGGGCGCCTGGGTGGCGCAGTCGGTTAAGCATCCGACTTCAGCCAGGTCACGATCTCGCGGTCCGTGAGTTCGAGCCCCGCGTCAGGCTCTGGGCTGATGGCTCAGAGCCTGGAGCCTGTTTCCGATTCTGTGTCTCCCTCTCTCTCTGCCCCTCCCCCATTCATGCTCTGTCTCTCTCTGTCCCAAAAATAAATAAACGTTGAAAAAAAAAAATTTTTAAAAAAAATTTTAATTATGACTATTAAATCCTTATGAAATCATTAAAAAATCATATAGTTCTATACTTAGATATGGAAAGTTTACCAGAATTATACTTTATTATGAGGATGCAAGCCCACCCACATAAGAGAATCCCACACATATCCAGTAGCAGTGTCGTAGATCACTGAGCTATGTTTTCTATCATATGATTCTGTATTCTACTCCCCACATCCAATCATAGCTGATCAGAGCAGGTTTAGATGCCACTCAAAAGCAGTCAAGCCATGAACTGGCAAAAAACTGAAAACAATCCAATTCCCTCTCAAACGATTTTAAATAGGGAAAACAAAGAAATAGTGACAACTGATGGTTGTCGGAGAGGCATATATATTCCACTGGAGCAACCATTATGGGCTGTGTGCAAACAAGGTAAGCATAGAAAGACAGGTAGAAGAGAAAGGAAAACAGAACAGATTCTCAGAAAGAAAAGAGATTTAGCTAGTGGAGACTGGAGTAGGCTCAGAGACTCTTTTAGTTCCTGTTGTACCCAAGGTTTGGCTTTTCAGATTCCCATGGGTTCCCAGTCATGAATTTTTTCCCAGTAATCCCCAGTACCTTCCCTTTTCCCCAGCAGCAACCAGCATTAAGTCCCTCTAACTTAGCATTCACAATTAAGGAAATGTATATTAAAACCTGTAAATACTATTCTCACCTTCTGATGGGCAAAGATTAAAAAGTTCCATATTACTGAATCTTTGTAAGGATTTGGATAAACGCTTATATACTTTTGGTCTGAGTATAATCTCCCCAAAACTTTCATTAAGTGAAATTTGGCAGCAGCTACCAAATTTTTAAAAAATGCATACCTCCAGCCTAGCAATTCTCTGCTTCTGGACTCTAGCATACAGATACATTTGCAAAAGCAGACACTGATATATGCACAAAAACATGTATTGCTTATAATAGCAAAAACTGGAAACAACTAAATATTCATCAATCAGGAAACTCAGGTACAAATTTACAACAAAATTCTAAACAACTTATTTTCATGATGTGTTGTTTGAATAAAAGCAGGTTGCACAAAGTTAATCTATTTATTTAAACATGCATATACACACAAAAATCTGAAAAGGTATACACAAACCTCCAAATAATTACTACTGAGAAGTAGAACTGAGTTGGCCAAGAGATATGGGGACTAAGTTTTCACTAAATAGGTATATAGACAGATCTCTTTAAAGTTTTACAACAGCACTGATTTTTGTTCCAGCTTTACTGAGGTATAATTGGCAACTTAAAATTGTATGTATTTAAGGTGTACAACTTGATGATTTGATATACATATACATTGTGAAATCATAATCAAGCAGATTAATATATTCATCACATCTCACATAATCACAATTTTCAAATGTGTATGTGTATATGATCAATAACAACTTGAGATCTATCCTCTTAGCGAATTTCAAGTATATAGCACTCGTTAATTATGAACACACTGATATTGTACATTAAATCTCCAGAAATTATTCATCTTGCATAACTGAAACTTTGTACCCCTTGACCAACATCTCTCCATATTGATTGTTAATAATTTATTTTCTTAATCTAATCAATAAATTAAATGAAATTAATGATTGTTTAAAAGATTGCTTTTAACTGAGAGAAAGTATGAAAGGAAAAGACATAATAATTAAAGGCTGGCCTTACCTGGTGAACCCTGGAATTTGGCTCTTTTAACTGCAAGAGAAAAAAAGACGACACCATGAAGACTTTCTGCAAGGTCATTTACTGAACCAATGTTTCTTGAGCACCTACTATATGCCAAAGTTAGAGTTAGAACTAGATTTGTAACTCTAAGTCTAAGAGAAAAGAAGCTGGGACTGCTGACCAAACCTTGAAGGCAGAGAGTTACAAGGACCTTTAAAAGTCATCCAATCTAGGATTGAGGGAAGATAACAGCGTAAGAGGACGCTGGGCTCACCAGGTCCTGCTGATCACTTAGATTCCACCTACACCTGCCTAAATAACCCAGAAAACCACCAGAAGACTTAGCAGAATGGATTACCTGGAGCCAAGCACAGACGAGAGGCCCACGGAAGAGGGTAGGAAGGGAGGAGAGGCGGTGCACGCTACACGGAACGGCAGAAGGGAGCGGGGGGGGGGGGGGGGGCAGCCCGCCGGCCAAGCAGAGACCCCGAGTCTGGCTTGCAAAAACGGAGGGGCCAGAAGGAGTATGTTCCAACAGCAAGCAGGACTTAACATCTGGAAGGTTATAAGTTAACAGCTCTGCTCAGAGAACTGGAGGGCTGGAGGACAACGAGAGAGAGAGTTGTTGAGCCCCGGACAACAGACCGCAGTTTGGTGGGAAACAAAGGCGCTCACCAGCGCCATCTCCTTTGCACATCCCCCAGCCAAAATCCCAAAGGGAACCAGTTCCTGCCAGGGAACTTGCTTGCTCCGCGCAAACACCCAACGCCCGTGCTTCTGCGGATCCATCCCTCTGGCGGGTCTGACTCCCTCCTGGTGCGGCAGGGCCCCTCCCAAAGTGGATCACTGAAGGAAAAGTGAGCTGAGCCTGCCCCTCCCGCCCCTGTGCACCTTGCCGATCCACCCCAGCGAATACGCCAGATCCCCAGCACCACAAGCCTGGCAGTGTGCAAGTAGCCCAGACGAGCCACGCCACCCCACCGTGAATCCCACCCCTAGGAGAGGAGAAGAGAAGGTACACACCAGTCTGACTGTGGCCCCAGCAGTGGGCTGGGGGCAGACGTCAGGTCTGACTGCGGCCCCACCCACCAATGCAAATTATTCAAGACAGCACAGGGGAAGTACCCTGCAGTTCTGCACCACTCCAGGGACTATCCAAAATGACTAAACGGAAGAATTCCCCTCAAAAAAATGTCCAGGAAATAACAACAGCTAACGAACTGATCAAGAAGGATTTAAACAATATAACAGAAAGTGAACTGAGAATAATAGTCATAAAATTAGTCACTGGGCTTGAAAACAGTATAGAGGACAGCAGAGAATCTATTGCTACAGAGATCAAGGGATTAAGGAACAGTCAGGAGGAGCTAAAAAATGCTATCAATGAACTGCAAAATAAAATGGAGACCACGGCTCGGAATGAAGAGGCAGAGGAGAGAATAGGTGAACTAGAAGATAAAATTATGGAAAAAGAGGAAGCTGAGAAAAAGATTAAAAAATCCAGGAGTATTAGGGGAAAATTAGAGAACTAAGTGATGCACTAAAGAGAAATAATCTACACATATGGGTATTCCAGAGGAGGAAGAGAGAGGGAAAGGTGCTGAAGGTGTACTTGAAGAAATAATAGCTGAGAACTTCCCTGATCTGGAGAAGGAAAAAGGCATTGAAATCCAAGAGGCACAGAGAACTCCCTTCAGACGTAACTTGAATCGATCTTCTGCACAACATATCATAGTGAAACTGGCAAAATACAAGGATAAAGAGAAAATTCTGAAAGCAGCTAGGTATAAACACACTCTAACATATAAAGGGAGACCTATAAGACTCCTGACCGATCTCTCTACTGAAATTTGGCAGGCCAGAAAGGAATGGCAAGAAATCTTCAATGTGATGAACAGAAAAAATAGGCAGTGAGAATGCTTTATCCAGCAAGTCTGTCATTTAGAATAGAAGGAGAGATAAAGGTTTTCCCAAACAAACAAAAACTGAAGGAATTCGTCACCACTAAACCAGCCCTACAAGAGATCCTAAGGGGGATCCTGTGAGACAAAGTACCAGAGACATCGCTACAAGCATGAAACCTACAAACATCACAATGACTCTAAACCCATATCTTTCTATACTAACACTGAATGTAAATGGACTAAATGCACCAACCAAAAGACATAGGGTATCAGAATGGATAAAAAAACAAGACCCATCTATTTGCTGTCTACAAGAGACTCATTTTAGACCTGAGGATACCTTCAGATTGAAAGTGAGGGGATGGAGAACTATTTATCATGCTACTGGAAGTCAAAAGAAAGCTGGAGTAGCCATACTTATATCAGACAAACTAGACTTTAAATTAAAGGATGTAACAAGAGAGGAAGAAGGGCATTATATAATAATTACAGGGTCTATCCATCAGGAAGAGCTAACAATTATAAATGTCTATGCGCCAAATACGGGAGCCCCCAAATATATAAAACAATTACTCACAAACACAAGCAACGTTATTGATAAGAATGTGGTAAATGCAGGGGACTTTAACACCCCGCTTACGGAAATGGATAGATCATCTAGACACACGGTCAATAAAGAAACAAGGGCCCTGAATGATACATTGGATCAGATGGACTTGACAGATATATTTAGAACTCTGCATCCCAAAGCAACAGAATATACTTTCTTCTCGAGTGCACATGGAACATTCTCTAAGATAGATCACATACTGGGTCACAAAACAGCCCTTCATAAGTATATAAGAATTGAGATCATACCATGCATACTTTCAGACCACAATGCTATGAAGCTTGAAATCAACCACAGGATAAAGTCTAGAAACCTCCAAAAGCATGGAGGTTAAAGAACACACTACTAAAGAATGAATGCGTCAACCAGGCAATTAGAGAAGAAACTAAACAATATATGGAAACAAACGAGAATGAAAATACAACAATCCAAACGCTTTGGGACACAGCGAAGGCAGTCCTGAGAGGAAAATACATTGCAATCCAGGCCTATCTCAAGAAACAAGAAAAAGCCCAAATATAAAATCTAACAGCACACCTAAAGGAAATAGAACAGCAAAGACACCCCAAACCCAGCAGAAGAAGAGAAATAATAAAGATCAGAGCAGAAATAAATATAGAATCTAAAAAACTGTAGAGCAGATCAATGAAGCCCAGAGTTGGTTTTTTGAAAAAATAAACAAAATTGATAAACCTCTAGCCAGGCTTCTCAAAAAGAAAAGGGAGATGACCCAAATAGATAAAATCATGAATGAAAATGGAATTATTACAACCAATCCCTCAGAGATACAAACAATTATCAAGGAATACTATGAAAAATTATATGCCAACAAACTGGACAACCTGGAAGAAATGGACAAATTCCTAAACATCCACACACTTCCAAAACTCAATCAGGAGGAAATAGAAAGCTTGAACAGACCCATAACCAGAGAAGAAATTGAATCAGTCATCAAAAATCTCCCAACAAATAAGAGTCCAGGACCAGATGGCTTCCCAGGGGAGTTCTACCAGACGTTTAAAGCAGAGATAATATCTATCCTTCTCAAGCTATTCCAAAAAATAGAAAGGGAAGGAAAACTTCCAGACTCATTTTTTGAAGCCAGTATTACTTTGATTTCTAAACCAGACAGAGACCCAGCAAAAAAAGAGAACTACAGGCCAATATCCCTGAAGAATATGGATGCAAAAATTCTCAATAAGATACTAGCAAATCGAATTCAACAGCATATAAAAAGAATTATTCACCATGATCAAGTGGGATTCATTCCTGGGATGCAGGGCTGGTTCAACATTTGCAAATCAATCAACGTGATACATCACATTAATAAAAGAAAAAATAAGAACCATATGATCCTGTCAATCGATGCAAAAAGGCATTTGACAAAATTCAGCAAACTTTTTTAATAAAAACCCTCAAGAAAGTCGGGATAGAAGGAACATACTTAAACATAATCAAAGCCATTTATGAAAAGCCCACATCTAACATCATCCTCAATGGGGAAAAACTGAGAGCTTTTTCCCTGAGATCAGGAACACGACAGGGATGTCCACTCTCACTTGTTGTTTAACATAGTGTTGGAAGTTCTAGCATCAGCAATCAGACAACAAAAGGAAATCAAAGGCATCCAAATTGGCAAAGATGAAGTCAACCTTTCACTTTTTGCAGATGACATGATATTATACATGGAAAATCCGATAGACTCCACCAAAAGCCTGCTAGAACTGATACACGAATTCAGCAAAGTCGCAGGATACAAAATCAATGTACAGAAATCAGTTGCATTCTTATACACTAATAATGAAGCAACAGAAAGACAAATAAAGAAACCGATCCCATTCACAATTGCACCAAGAAGCATAAAATACCTAGGAATAAATCTAACCAAAGATGTAAAAGATCTGTATGCTGAAAACTATAGAAAGCTTATGAAGGAAATTGAAGAAGATAGAAAGAAATGGAAAAACATTCCGTGCTCATGGATTGGAAGAATAAATATTGTCAAAATGTCAATACTACCTAAAGCTATCTACACATTCAATGCAATCCCAATCAAAATTGCACCAGCATTCTTCTCGAAGCTAGAACAAGCAATCCTAAAATTCATATGGAACCACAAAAGGCCCTGAATAGCCAAAGTAATTTTGAAGAAGAAGACCAAAGCAGGAGGCATCACAATCCCAGACTTTAGCCTCTACTACAAAGCTGTAATCATCAAGTCTGCATGGTATTGGCACAAAAACAGACACAGAGACCAATGGAATAGAATAGAAACCCCAGAACTAGACCCACAAACGTATGGCCAACTCATCTTTGACAAAGCAGGAAAGAATATCCAATGGAAAAAAGACAGCCTCTTTAACAAATGGTGCTGGGAGAACTGGACAGCAACATGCAGAAGGTTGAAACTAGACCACTTTCTCACACCATTCACAAAAATAAACTCAAAATGCATAAAGGACCTGAATGTGAGACAGGAAACCATCAAAACCTTAGAGGAGAAAGCAGGAAAAGACCTCTCTGACCTCAGCCGTAGCAATCTCTTACTTGACACATCCCCAAAGGCAAGGGAATTAAAAGCAAAAATGAACTACTGGGACCTTATGAAGATAAAAAGCTCCTGCACAGCAAAGGAAACAACCAACAAAACTAAAAGGCAACCAACGGAATGGGAAAAGATATTTGCAAATGACATATCGGACAAAGGGCTAGTATCCAAAATCTATAAAGAGCTCACCAAACTCCACACCCGAAAAACAAATAACCCAGTGAAGAAATGGGCAGAAAACATGAATAGACACTTCTCTAAAGAAGACATCCGGATGGCCAACAGGCACATGAAAAGATGCTCAACGTCGCTCCTCATCAGGGAAATACAAATGAAAACCACACTCAGATATCACCTCACGCCAGTCAGAGTGGCCAAAATGAACAAATCAGGAGACTATAGATGCTGGAGAGGATGTGGAGAAATGGGAACCCTCTTGCCCTGTTGGTGGGAATGCAAATTGGTGCAGCCACTCTGGAAAACAGTGTGGAGGTTCCTCAGAAAATTAAAAATAGACCAACCCTATGACCCAGCAATAGCACTGCTAGGAATTTACCCAAGGGATACAGGAGTACTGATGCACAGGGGCACTTGTACCCCAATGTTTATAGCAGCACTCTCAACAATAGCCAAATTATGGAAAGAGCCTAAATGTCCATCAACTGATGAATGGATAAAGAAATTGAGGTTTATATACACAATGGAGTACTACATGGCAATAAGAATGAAATATGGCCCTTTGTAGCAACGTGGATGGAACTAGAGAGTGTTATGCTAAGTGAAATAAGCCATACAGAGAAAGACAGATACCATATGTTTTCACTCTTATGTGGATCCTGAGAAACTGAACAGAAGCCCATGGGGGAGGGGAAGGAAAAAAAAGAGGTTAGAGTGGGAGAGAGCCAAAGCATGAGAGACTCTTAAAAACTGAGAACAAACTGAGGGTTGATGGGGGGTGGGAGGGAGGGGAGGGTGGGTGATGGGTATTGAGGAGGGCACCTTTTGGGATGAGCACTGGGTGTTGTATGGAAACCAATTTGACAATAAATTTCATATATTGAAAAAAAAATAAATAAACTTTCCCACCATCAAAACAAACAAACAAAATTCATCCAATCTAATTTAGGTAAACTAAATTACTCCTATGGCAGGCAACCAGTTTCATGTGACATATCTAAGGTTTAAGTTATAGAGGTTTCTTATTTAAAGCCCATCACACAAACTCCCTCTATTCCATTCATGCCTAAAGAAGAGCTCAAGAAGCTAGATTTGGACAGGAGACTTTATTTTTTTTTTTTTTAACGTTTATTTATTTTTGAGACAGAGAGAGACAAAGCATGAATGAGGGAGGGTCAGAGAGAGAGGGAGACACAGAATCCGAAGCAGGCTCCAGGCTCTGAGCTGTCAGCACAGAGCCCGACGCAGGGCTCGAACCCACAGACCGTGAGATCATGACCTGAGCTGAAGTCGGACAATTAACCGACTGAGCCACCCAGGCACCCCTGGACAAGAGACTTTAAACAAGGGTGAGAAGTAATTTCTTGCTGGGAATAAACAGTTAACAAGAGAAGCTCCCATCCAAATGATCACAAAGAGCTGTTTACAAAACATCAGTGCAGAACTGCAAAATAAAGTATCCCACATTAGGATTGCAGCATGCCAACTTCTAGGAAAGGTCAAAGACCACATACATGGAGGAAATCTGCTAAGTTCCAGTAAGCACCAACATTTTTCTATCAATGATGATTAGGACTAAGTACATAGGGATGGGAGGAGAATAAAAGGAAATCTCAAGACAGTGCCTGGTAAGGAGACTTGAGGGTACAGATCTGCCACTCTCCTTGTTCTACATTACAACTGAAAGCTTCAACCTTAGATGACATCCTAGCACTCCTTAATATTTTCCAAGACATGGGTGATCCAGTATTTCTTTACAAGACCCTCTCCATTCTCAGGCAGCACTTAATGCTAAAATCTATTTTTACTGAATCAAAGTGTCTCCCACTGGACTGCCCCTTGTAGTCTACATCAATTCCTCTTCCCAATCATTTTTTTAACAGTTTCATTTAATCTAAGACTTACTGTAAAGCTACAGTAATCAAGATAGTGTAGCACTGGCATAAAAATAGAGATCAATGAAGTAAAATGGAAATATATATGAAATATATGAATAAAACAATATATATTGCCCTTACCTCACACCACATGCAAAACTTAACTTGAAATGAATCAGGAATAGAACTAAATGGAAGAATTAAAACTATAAAACCTCTAGGAGCAAACAAAATCTTAGCAATCTTGGGATTGTCAAAAATTTCTTGAATACAAAAAGCATTAAGTTTAAAAGCATTAAAAAAAAAATGGATGGACTAGACTTAAAATTTGAAACGTATTCCTCAAAAGTCACTGTTAAAAAGGCAAGCCATAGATTAGGAGGAAATATTTGCAAAACATGTGTAAGACTAATAAATGACTAAGAAGAAATCTCAAAACACAGTATTAAGAAATCAAGAATCCACATTTAAAATTGTACATGTAGGGGCGCATCTGGGTGGCTCAGTCAGTTAAGCTTCCGCCTTTGGCTCGGGTCACTAATGGTTCGTGAGTTGGGGCCCCAAGTCAAGCTCTGTACTGACAGCTCATAGCCTGGAGCCTGCTTTGGATTCTGTGTCTCTCTCTGCCATTCCCCTGCTTGCATTCTACCTCTCTCAAAAATAAGCAAACATTTAAAAAAAAATTTTTTTTTAATAAGTAAATAAATACAATTGTACATGTAGGGGGCACCTGGGTGGCTAAATTGGTTGGGCATCTGATTCTTAGTTTTGGCTCAGGTAGTGATCTCTGGGTTCATGGGATTGTACCCCACACATCAGGCTCTGTGTTGACAGTGTGGAGCCTGCTTGGGATTCTCTCTCTCCCTCTATCTGCCCCTCCCCTACTTGAGAGCACATGCACACTCTCTCTTTCTCTCTCAAAACATATCAACACTTAAAATTGTACATGTAGTTGGCACAAAAACATATACTGAGATCAATGGAACAGAATAGAGAACCCAGAAATGGACCCACAAACGTATGGCCAACTAATCTTTGACAAAGCAGGAAAGAATATCCAATGGAATAAAGACAGTCTCTTCAGCAAGTGTGCTGGGAAAACTGGACAGCAACATGCAGAAGAATGAACCTGGACCACTTTCTTACACCATACACAAAAATAAACTCAAAATGGATGAAAGACCTCAACATAAGACAGGAAGTCATCAAAATCCTCGAGGAGAAAGCAGGCAAAAACCTCTTTGACCTCAGCTGCAGCAACTTCTTACTCAACACCTCTCCAGAGGCAAAGGAAACAAAAGCAAAAACGAACTATTGAGACCTCATCAAAATAAAAAGCTTCTGCACAGTGAAGGAAACAATCAGCAAAACTAAAAGGCAACTGACAGAATGGGAAAAGATATTTGCAAATGACATATCAGATGAAGGGTTAGTATCCAAAATCTATAAAGAACTTATCAAACTCAACACCCAAAAAACAAATATTCCAGTGAAGAATTGGGCAAAAGACATGAATAGACACTTCTCCAAAGAAGACATCCAGATGGCAAACCAACACATGAAAAAATGCTCAACACCAATCATCATCAGGAAAATACAATTCAAAACCACAATGAGATACCACCTCATACCTGTCAGAAGGGCTAACATAAACAACTCAGGCAACAACAGATGTTGGTGAGGATGTGGAGAAAGAGGATCTCTTTTGCATTGTTGGTGGGAATGCAAACTGGTGCAGCCACTCTGGAAAACAGTATGGAGGTTCCTCCATACATAAGGGAGGAAAGCAAAGGAGGTTCCTCTGTCAGTAGGAACACGTGACGCTTAATCTTGGGGTCATGAGTTTGAGCCCCGTGAGCGGTACAGAGTTTACTTAAAAAATAAAAAATAGGGGCACCTAAGTGGCTCAGTTAAGCATCTGACTTGGCTCAGGTCATGATCTTGCGGTTTGTGAGTTCGAGCCCCGTCTCAGGCTCTGATGACAGCTCAGAGCCTAAAGCCTGCTTGGGATTCTGTGTCTCCCCCTCTCTCTGCCCCTCCCATGCTAATGCTATCTCTCAATAATAAATAAATGTTAATAAATAATAAAAAATTATTTTAAATAGAAAAATATATATACATATAAAGTATTATTTGAACAACCTAAAACTGTACAAAAGGGGCTGGCTTAGTCTGTAGAGCAAGCAACTGTTGATCTTGGGGTTGTGAGTTTAAGATCCACATTGGGTGCAGAGCCTTCTTAAAAACAAATAAATTAAAACACACACACACACACACACATTTTCATTTACATTAGCACCCAAAAAAAATTAAGTACCTAGGTATAAATCTAACAAAAGAAGTATAAGATCTGTATGAGGAAAACTACCCAACTCTGATCAAAGATATTAAAGCAGAAGTAATTAGAGAAATAATCCATACTCATGGATATAAAGCCTCAATATCATCAAGATGTCAGTTCTTTCCAACTTGACCTACAGATTCAATATATTCCTAATCAAAATCCCAGCAAGTTATCTTGTAGATATGGAAAAACTGATTATGAAGTTTCTATGGAAAGCCAGAAGACCCAGAATAGCCAACTCTATATTGAAGTTCAAGACTGATACTATCCAACTTTCAATACTTAGTATAAAGCTAATAGTAATCCAGACAGTATGGTTTTAGTGAAAGAATAGACAAATAGATCAATCGAACAGGACAGACACCAGAAATAGACCCACATAAATACAGTCATCTTTTTTTTTTTTCATTTTATTTTTAAGCAACCTCTACACCCAATGTGAGGCTCAAACTTACAAGCCCAAGAATCGCATACTCCACCAACTTAGCTAGCCAGGTGCCCAAGTCAACTAATCTTTGACAGAGGAGCAAAGGCAATACAATGGAGCAACAACAGCCTTTTCAACAAATGATGCTGTAACAAATGGACATGTACATCCAAAAAAAAAAAAAAAAAAGAAAAATTCTAGGGGCGCCTGCAAGGCTCAGTTGGTTAAGCTTCCCACTTCAGCTCAGGTCATGGTCTTGCAGTTCATGAGTTCAAGCCTCATGCCGGGCTCTGAGCTGACAGCTCAGAGCCTGGAGCCTGCTTCTGATTCTGTGTCTCCCTCTCTCTCTTTGCCCCTCCCCAACTTGTGCTCTTTCTCTCTCTAAAATAAACATTAAGGGGCGCCTGGGTGGCTCAGTTGGTTGAGCGTCCGACTTCGGCCCAGGTCATGATCTCGCGGTCCGTGGGTTTGAGCCCCGCATCGGGCTCTGTGCTGACAGCTCGGAGCCCGGAGCCTATTTCAGATTCTGTGTCTCCCTCTCTCTCAGACCCTTTCCTGTTCATGCTCTGTCTCTCTCTGTCTCAAAAATAAATAAATATTAAAAAAAAATTTTTTTAAATAAACATTAAAAAAATTGTTTTTTTTTAAATCTAGAGACAGACCTTCACAAAACTTAACTCAAAATGGATCACAGATCTGTATGGAAAACTAGAAGATAACATAGGAGAAAACCCAGATGACCTTGGATATGATTATGACTTTTCAGACACAACACAAAGGCACATTTCATGAAAGAAGTAAGTGACAGGCTGGACTTCAGTAAATTAAAAACTGCTCTGTGAAAAACCATGTCAAAACAAAGAAAAGATACGCCACAGACTGGAAAAAAGTATTTGCAAAAGATATATCTCATAAAGGACTGTTATCCAAAATACACAAAGAACCACTAAAACTCAACAGTAAGAAATCACAGTACCTGATTTTAAATTGGCAAAAGACCTTGACAAATACTTCACCCAAGAAGATATACAGATAGCAAGTAACCCCATGAAAAGATGTTCAACATCATATGTCATTAGTGAATTACAAATTAAAATAATGGTATTAAGAAAGAAACTGCCTAAAACTGAATTAAATGAATGAGGTAGGAAAAAAAAAAAAAAGAATGAGGTAGCTATTTGTCTTTTGGGCTCCCTAGTATCAAAACACTCTTCCTCTTCTGAAGGAATCCTTAGAGAGATGGGAGGCAGGACCTAAGACCCACTACAGAAGCCAAAGGGAGCAGACCTAGATGCGGTAATCACACACTCCCAATTTCAATCTTGAGGGAGTAAAACAAAGATGCAGGGTTGGTTAGAGAAAGCTGCAGAGAAGTTGGTATTCCAGTAGGGCATGAATGTCTAAGACAGTAAAGTTCTAAAGGACAACAGTATTGTCCAGTAGTGTTAGAGCACTACAACGGACCATTCCTGTTTAAAGATGTTGGGGGTTTTGCCAATTTTCTTTTTTAGCTCCATTTTACAGATTAGGAAAAAGTCAAGCGCAGAGTTTCAGTGGCTGGATCAGATTAAGAATCAGTTGGCAACATAACATGCATAATAAGTAATGGAGCTTGATAAAGGATTCCTATCTTCTGACTATAACTCTAGTTCTTTCCATTTCACCAGAATGCCACAGCAGCAGCAAAAGGAAGAGAAAGGAAAACCATAGTCCATACCCTAAGGAAGGTAAAGGAAAAAAATAAATGCAAGCATATAGATAATACACTGTGAGTCTAGAAACCAAAATGCAGTGTTAGATGAAATGTGCCACAAAGGATTGATGAGTAAGGCTGGGATACTAATCAAAGACCATCAAAAGAAGTAGAAGTGAGACTAAGGAAATGGGTAAAATAATAATTTTTTAAATATTTTTGAGAGAAAGAGAGAGAGAGAGAGTGGGGGAGGGACAGAAAGGGAGACACAGAATTCAAAGCAGGCTCCAGGCTCTGAGCTGTCAGCACAGAGCTCAGTAGGGGGCTTGAACCCAGGAATGGCAAAATCATGTCCTGAGCCAAAGTCCAACGCATAACCAACTGGGCCACCCAGGCGCCTCAGAAATGGGTAAAATATAGATAAAAAAGATGGGGTGCCTGGGTGATTCAGACAGTTAAGCACCTGACTCTTGATTTCGACTCAGGTCATGATCTCATGGTTCATGAGTTTAAGCCCTGCATCAGGTTCTGTGCTGACAGTGTGGATGGAGTCTGCTTGGGATTCTCTCTTTCTCAAAATAAATAAACAAGAAAAAAAAAAAGAAGAGAGAAAAGAGGTAAAAGAAAATAAAGACAAAAAGGAAGGAAGGAAGGAAGGAAGGAAGGAAGGAAGGAAGGAAGGAAGGAAGGAAGGAAGGAAGGGAGACCTAAGAAACTACATTAGAAAGGCATGAAAAAAATCATAATCAGGGGAGCCTAGGTGGCTTAGTCGGTTGGGCATCTAACTTCGGCTCAGGTCATGATCTCACAGATCAGGAGTTCAAGCCCTGTGTCAGGCTCTGTACTGACAGCTCAGAGCCTGGAGCCTGCCTCAGAATCTTGTGTCTCCCTCTCTCTCTGCCCCTCCCCTGCTTGTGCTCTGTCTCTTAAAAATAAACATTAAAAACAAATCGTAATCAGGGAAGCATGTTTTTTACATGTTTGTCATGAAGATAACAGCACCTAAAATCTGAGTATTTCCAAATTCCAATGCAAGGCAAAGTCTGCTAGCTAAAATCTCTGAGAGTTTGGGTATAGGTACTTGAAGCTAGTTGGACACAGAACTAAAACAAAGGAATTATAGGGGCGCCTGGGTGGCTGAGTTGGTTGGGAGTCCAACTTCAGCTCAGGTCATGATCTCATGGTCCATGGGTTTGAGCCCCACGTCGGGCTCTGTGCTGACAGCTCAGAGCCTGGAGCCTGCTTCGGATTCTGGGTCTCCCTCTCTCTGCCCCTCCCCCACTCAAGCTCTGTCTCTGTCTCTCTCAAAAATAAATAAACATTAAATAATAATAAGGAATTATAGTATCTTAAATCCAGAGCTTTTCCTATTTAAGAATAAATCTAAAAAAAAAAAAGAAAAAAGGAAATCTTTCTGAATCTCCTTTGGAAAGACAACATAAGGGAAGAAAGAGGATACCAGAAAGTCCAGAAATGAAGTACATGTTGTTCACTTTTCAGTTTTTCCTAGATAGAATCCCTCTCTTCCTTTTTTATAACCACTTGTTCCTCACTAAAACTGTGCCAACATGCCTTCCCTACTGTCACTCTATTACTGTAAATACTTAACCTTTTAAAAATAAGACTCCTTTGATAATTTAACAAAAGCTACATATCTGCTCTTCAGAAAAACACACATCTATCCACAAAACAGTTTGCATATCAAGGAGAAATCCATGCAGCTTAAGATCATCTGCTAATAAAATTGCTTTTTCCTAAATTTATCAATGTTGTTGTTCTCATTAGATTTTCCTATCTACAAGTCTGCTTTTACTGATTTGTCTTGTTTATTTGCTCTATTAACATAAGCTAATTACATGGTGTTTACTCAGTGGTGTTTGCAAGTATCTCTTTGGAACTGGATGGAATCATTGCTAATTCAAGGGTCTACTCTAGCCCTAGAAATAATAAACATAGGCCCTTGAGAAAAACAATAATGGGAACACGTTTTTGTAAGTGTGTGTCCTGAAGATACAGCACCTAAAATCTGAGTTTCCCAACATTTCAGCAGTAACTCTTGAAAGATTACGTTAATCCTACAGAAGTGGAACAAAAACAGCAACTGCTAATGGCGGAAAATCAATGCAGTTATTTGGGAAAAGCACAAGGAACCAGATCTTGACTCTAGACTTGGCTCTGACAGTGTTCATCTGTGGGTCCTTAGACCAAAAAGAGTAATTATTATAGTCCTGAGAGTTTTTAAATAGAAGCTGAAAAATCATGTCTGTTCTGGAAAATGAAGATTTTTGTCTGTTGAGTTTCTGTATAAATAGGGGGAAGGGGAAATAAAAGAACTGATGTGAAAAAACACAGAAATGTAAAAAAGCATTCACTTCAGTTCCTATTTTTTTAAATAAACTTTTCATGTTTATTTATTTTGAGAGAGAGCACACGTGCACAAGTAGGAGAGGAACAGTGAAAGAGGGAGAAAAAAGAGAGAATCCTAAATAGGCCCCAAGCCAAGCGAAAAGCCCCAAGCAGGGCTCAATCCCACCACCCCAGGATCATGACCACATCTGAAATGAAGAGTCCTATGTTAACCAACTGAGCCACCCAGACGCTCCTCAGTTCCCATTTTTTAAATTAACTCCTATTTTTGTAAATTAAAATATTTTGATGACATGTATGAGATTTTAGTAAAATCACTAACAGAAATTCACAGAAAACTCAAACTGTACTGGTGTCACTTGAAAAATAAAATCCTCAGAAATCCTGATGACCTAGTTTTACTCATTTATTCTGGAATTTGGATACTTATACCTAGAGAGTAACAAAGATTGTTTCAGCTATTATTTTTTTTAATGTATGTTTATTTTTGAGAGAGAGAGAGAGACAGAGTGTGAGTGGGGGAGGAGCAGAGAGAGAGGGAGACACGGAATCCAAAGCAGGCTCCAGTCTCTGAGCTGTCAGCACAGAGCCCAACACCGGGCTCGAGATCATGACCTGAGCTGAAGTCAGACACTTAACTGACTGAGCCACCCAGGCGCCCCAGCTATTATTATTTTAAATCTTAGAATACTATATTAAATTTAACCTCCATCGTATTTTTTACTTTACTTGTCGTATATATATTTAAGTATCACATACTTCTATATACGTAGCTATAATGTTATCTTTTAAATCTTGATGCCAGGTAAGGCAAGAGACTCCTGCCTATTTCTTTACTGTTTTGCTACTCTTTTTGTGCATCTATTGACATAAGGTGTTTTCCCTTTAATTTTTTAATATCACTATTGCATAAACAGGTTTTCAGATGATAACCAATCCTTTATAAATTCTAGAAGCAAATGTCAAGTTCCTAAAATCACTGTTAAGAATAATCAGAACTACATTTAACATCTATAAATCAAATGAGAAAACTTTATACTTTAAAAATATTTAGGGTGTTGCTGGAGGGTGTCACAGAAAAAAAAATTAGGTTTCCTGTATTTGAAAACAGCATACCCTTCTCTTTAATGTCTTGGTTTTTAATTTCCTATGAAATTAATTTAATTTGGTCCCATACATCTTTTGTTAGATTTCACCATACCATCTTTTTGCTATTGCCAATGATATGTGTACTACATAGAAATGCAACTTTAAAAATTATCTTAAATGCAATAATTCTGTTACACCCTTGTTTTTATGCCTAGATTCTCTAGTTTTCTATATAGAAAATCACATGATCTGATTATTATCTGATTATAATTTTTTTTCCATTCTTTCCAAACCTAAAATCTTTTTACTCTTTTTTCATCTTATGGCATATGGTAGGACTTCCAATAAACTACTGATCAAAGTAAAAGTTAGCATCCTTGGGCACGCCTGGGTGGCTCAGTTGGTTAAGCGTCCCACTTCAGCTCAGGTCATGATCTCACGGTCCATGAGTTTGAGCCCCGCATCGGGCTCTGTGCTGACAGCTCAGAGCCTGGAGCCCATTTCAGATTCTGTGTCTCCCTCTCTCTCTGCCCCTCCCCTGTTCATGCTCTGTCCCTGTCTCAAAAATAAATAAACATTAAAAAAAAATTTTTTTTTTAAAGTTAGCATCCTTGAACTGTTTGATTTTAAAAGGGAATTTTTAAAATAGAGTAAAACCTTGGTTTGCAAGCATAATTTGTTCTGAAAATATGCTTGTAATCCAAGGTACTCATATGTTAAAGCAAATTCAAGAACCATTAGCTCAGTTGTGATCATGTAACATTCTGCATCACATACTACTCATATTACAAGACATCGCTCGTTCATCAAGTTACAGTTTCTTAGAAATGTTTACTCATCTTGTGCAACACTCACAGAACAAGTTACTTGCAATCCAAGGTTTTACTGTAGTAACTGCTTGAATTTCTTTCATTTTTTATTGAAGTATGGTTGGCACACAGTTACATTAGTTTCAGGTGTACAACAGTGATTCAACATGTCCAAATGTGGGGCACCTGGGTGGCTCAGTTGGTTATGTGTCCAACTCTTGATTTCAGCTCAGGTCATGATCTCACAGTCATGAGATCGAGCCCTTCATCGGGCTATGCACTGGCATGATGCCTGCTTAAGATTCTCTTTCCCCCTGCCCCTGCCCTGCTTGTGCACACACTCTCTCTCTCTCAAAAAAAAAAAATTTTTTTAGTGTCCATATGTTCACAAGTATAGCTACCATCTGTCACCATACAATACTATTACAATACCACTGACAATATTCCCTATGCTGTATCTTTCAATCCCCTATAACTCACCCATTCCAAAATTAGAAGCCTCTATCTTCCACCCACTCCTCTTTACCCATTTTGCCCATCTCCTCCCCTCTCCCACCTAACAATCATCAGTTTCGTCTCTGCATTTATGGGTCTGTTTCTGCTTTTTGTTTATTCATTTGTTTGATTTTTAGATCCCACTTATAAGTAAAATCATATGGCATTTCAATGTCTTTCTCTGACTTATTTCACTTAGAATACCCTTTAGAGGTCTATCCATGTTGCTGCAAATGGCAAGATCTGATCCTTTTTTTATGGCTGAGTTATGTTCCTTTGTTTTTGTATATGTGTATGTGTGTATACACATAAATGACTATTTTTAATGTTTCAGTACTGAGTACAATATTTACTATAGGGTTAATTTTTTACTTTGAAATAATTACAGATTTACAGAGAGATTCAACAGAAGGGTCCCATGTACCCTTCATCCAGTTCCCCCCATAGTTAAATCTTACATAATTTTACATAATGACACCACAATATCAAAACCAGGAAATTAACACAACGTGTTATGTGTGTTTGTTCTATGTTATTTATCACATATGTAGATACACACAACTACCACTGCAATCAAGATAAAGAAATATTCCATCACCACAACATCTCCCTCATGATTCTATATTATAGTCATGCTTACCCCCTCCTTCATAATCTGTAACCCCTGGCAACCACTTATCTGTTCCCAATCAGCACAATTTTGTCATTTCAAGAACACTGTATAAACAGATTCATACATAAAGTAGTCTTTGGAGGGGCACCTGGGTGGCTCAGTCAGTTGAGCATCTGACTTTGGCTCAGGTCATGATCTCATGGTTCATGGGATTGAGCCACGAGTTGGGCTCTGAGCTGACAACTCAGAGCCTGCTTGGGATTCTCTCCCCGCCTCTCCCGCTCCTCCCCCACACATGCATGCATGCATACTCTCTCTCTCTCAAAATAAACATTAAAATAAAATGTGCAGGGGTGCCTGGGTGGTTCAGTGGGTTAAGTAAGAGACTCTTGATTTTGGCTCAGGCCATGACTTCACGCTTTGAGTTCAAGCCCCACATCAGGCCCCATGCTGACAACATAGAACCTATTTGGGATTCTCTATCTCAAGATAAATAAATTTTTTTAAAAATTTAAAAATAAAAAAAAATGTGGAGAAGTATCTATTCAGGTCCTTTGCAGAGAAAATATACAAATTACCAATAAACACATGGAAAGATGTGCAACGTCATTCGTCATTAGGGAAATACATATCAAAGCAAAACGAAAATATAAACCAAAATTAGTATTCACAAATGAGGTACCATTTCACACCCTCTGGGATGGGTAAAATTTAAAAATAGCCAGGGGTGCCTGGGTGGCTCAGTCGGTTAAGCATCTGACTTCGGCTCCGGTCATGATCTCATGGTTTGTGAGTTTGAGCCCCATGTTGGGCTCTGTGCTGACAGCTCAGAGCCTGGAGCCTGCTTCGGATTCCGTGTCTCCCCCTCTCTCTGCCCCAGCCCTGCTTGCACTCTGTCTCTCGAAAATGAATAAGCATTAAGTAAATTTAAAAAAAATTTTTTTTCAATTAAAAAATAAAAAATAAATAAAAATAGCCTAATACCTGTTGGCTTGGATGTAGAGAAATTGGAACCCACATTCACTGCTGGTGGAAACGTACAATGAACGGTACAGACCCTTTTACAAAAAGTTCACAGGGCACATAGGTGGCTCAGTTGGTTGAGAATCCAACTTTGCCTTGGGTCACAATCTCACAGTTTATGAGTTCAAGCAAGTCCCACATCAGCTCACTGCTGTCAGCACAGAGCCCACCTACTTCAGATCCTCTGTCCCCCTCTCTCTGCCCTCCCCACCCATGCTATCAAAAATAAACATTTAAAAAATATATATCCAACCAAAATGCCCATGAACTAATAAATGGATAAATAGGATACATCCATACAGATGTAAAAAATAAAAAAGCTATAAAAGAGAATGAAATACAAATAAATGTTATAACATGGATAAAGCTTGAAAACTTATACTAAGTGAACGAAGCCAGTCACAAAGAGCTACATATTGTATGATTCCTTTTACATGATACAGTATATCCAAAATTAGAAAATCCAGAAAAACAGAAAGCAGATTAGTGGTTACCAGGAGATGGAGAGAGAGGGAGTGATTAGTTAATGATTATGGAGTTTTTCTAGGATGATGAAAAAGTTTGAAAACTAGAGGTGGTAATCACACCACATTTTAAATCTACTAAATGCCACTGAGCTATAATTTAAAATTGTTAATTTTATATGAATTTTACCTCAACTTTAAAAATATACCTAGGGGCGCCTGGGTGGCTCAGGCGATTAAGTGTCAGACTTTGGCTCAGGTCATGATCTCGTGGTTCAGGAGTTCAGGCCTCACGTCAGGCTCTGTGCTGACAGCTCAGAGCCTGGAACCTGCTTTGGACTCTGTGTCTCTCTCTCTCGCTCTCTGCCCCTCCCTCACTCTCTCAAAAATAAACATTAAAAAATAAATAAATACATAAATAAAAATATACCTATACAAAAATTGTACATGAATGTTCTTAGTAGCATTACTCATAATAATCCAAAAGTAGAAATAATCCAAACATCTATTAATAGATGGATGGGTAAATAAAAATGGTGTACCCAAACAAAAGAATCTTATCCAGCTATAAAAGGGATAAAAGTACTAACAAGAGCTAAAACTTGAGTAAACTTCAAAAGCATTATGCTAAGTGAAAGAAGCCAGCCACAAAAGTTATTGTATAATTCCATTTATATAAAATGTCTAGAAAAGTACTTCTATAAAGAAAAAGAGTAGATTAGTGGTTGCCTAAGACTGGAAAGGTTGGGAAAAAAAGGCAGAGTAACTGCTAATGGGTAAGGGGTTTCTTTTGGGATAATAATGTTGTAGAACTGAATAGAACGATGGTTGCACAACTCTGAATATACTAAAAACCACTACACTTAGGTGGGTGAATTCTATGGTATGTAAATTATATCTCAAAAAAACTGTTATTTAAAAAAGGAGGGGCACCTGGGTGGCTCAGTCGGTTAAGCATTCGACTTTGGCTCAGGTCATGATCTCATGGTTTGTGGGTTCAAGCCCCGCATCGGGCTCTGTGCTGACAGCTCAGAGCCTGGAGCCTGCTTCGGATTCTGTATCTCCCTCCCTTTCTGCCCCTCCCCCACTCACACTCTGTCTCCCTCTGTCTCAAAAATAAATAAACATTAAAAAAATTTTTTTTAAAAATAAAAAAGGAAATAAAACCCTAATAAATGTGTATATATGCTGTAAATTGAATATGAAGAAAGGTATGGAAAGATACACACCAAGTGGGCTGTTAAGTTACCTCAGGAAATGAGATGGGGACAGATGTGAAGTTATCACGTTTTTACAAGTTTTTAAATCCTTATACATCTTCATATTGTTCACTTATTAAAATAGAAATTAAGTTAGAAGTTTGAAAGGTTTAAAGTTTGAAAAACATTAAATATGTTTAAAATAAAACAGTACATGCCTCTACACTATCAACTATTTCCTCAAATTGTTAAAAAAAAAAAAAAAGGGGGGGCTTGATTGATAAACTTATCTAATTATGAAACTAATTTTTAAGTAGTATTCTCACAGACAAAACTGGGAAGGGCTCCAACCCCCTTTTATCATCTAATTCCACAGTACTATTATGTATTAAAAAAAAAAAAAAAAAAAAAACAGGAGAAAAGCAGGATGTAAAGAAATAGTCATAACTGAGTATTTAGGCTCTTTACTACTCCAACAAACATGAAAACCCTGGAAGTCAGGGCTAAAGAGAGAATGTAGCCCTAGACTCCTTATAAATAAAAAGCAGAAATAAAAGAAGATACACCGTGGGTAACTCTCAAACCCTTAGCTTGAGTTTTTCTGACCTTGCTGAAGAATCAAATCTACAACTGGCACCCTTGAGATTACAGGAAATAATCCTATTCACACTGACTCTGCATCCAGTGACCTGGTTCCTCAGAGACATAGGGAATGACTAACCTGCCTTGTTCAAATCTGTCCTACTCAAGAAACAATTTCTAAAGTTTTGCAGCACGAGATAGAGTTCCCTATTTGTGACATTCTTGCTTCAGAATCTAGCATTTTTCAAAAAGTGTGTCCACTCTAAATATAATAACCACCATCTGCTTTTTATTTAAAAGTTAACATTTTATAATAATTTTTTTTTTCAACGTTTATTTATTTTTGGGACAGAGAGAGACAGAGTATGAACGGGGGAGGGGCAGAGAGAGAGGGAGACACAGAATCGGAAACAGGCTCCAGGCTCTGAGCCATCAGCCCAGAGCCCGACGCGGGGCTCGAACTCACGGACCGCAAGATCGTGACCTGGCTGAAGTCGGACGCTTAACCGACTGCGCCACCCAGGCGCCCCTAAAAGTTAACATTTTAAAAGATAGGAATCAGGGGCACCTGGGTGGCTCAGTGGTTAAGGTTCTGACTCTTGATTTTGACTCAGGTCATGTTCTCACAGTTTGTGAGTTCGAGGACCACGTTGGGCTCTGCGCCAATGGTGCAGAACCTGCTTGGGATGCACACTCTCTCTCTCTCTCTGCCCACTCTCATTTGCTCTCTAAATAAATAAATAAATAAATAAATAAATAAATAATAAATCAATGGATGGAAAGATAGGAATCATATAATCCCACTGCTGTTTTCAATGTGCCATGGTACATATTTTATATATATATATACACATATATATGTATATATATACACACACACACATATATATACATACATATATACATACATGTATGTGTGTATAAATACATATATATACATATGTGTATATATATATGTATGTATATATATGTGTGTGTGTGTGTGTATATATACACACACACCTGCAATTATTTTGCATATTTTGCTGATTATACTTTTACATTTGTCAAATACTTGAACATAAAACTCCACTACTGTGGCATCTTCAGCCAACCAACCATAGGAGTTGACTCAGCTGCCATGACAAGATGTCCTTTTTCCTTTCCCTCCTTTATAAGTATCAAAGTTGAACACTCTAAGAAGAAAACTATACAGTGAAAAATTATTTTCCTCTCAAAATAGCAAATATTTTTCCATGTTTATTTCAGTCTTTACAACTATCATTTCTAATGGTTCCCTAAAATATCATGTTTTAAATACCATATATTAAATCATTCTCCTGTATACCACACATTTACAATTTATTATTATTTTTTTTACAAGTATGTTTTAAGCTATTCATTTTCATAAGGGAAAACAAAATTTGGTCCTTAAGTAAAAGATGACCTCCCTTTGTTAAAAAAGGAAGTTTCTTCATAGAAGATACTTTTTAGGACTTTGTGGGACCACAGACAGAGAATACAAATCTAATTCCTGCTTGGCCCTGATAAATTCTTACTGAAATAAGACACACAAAACCAGGGGAAAGCTTGCGCTGGAAATTGAAATTAGGGAAGGATACACAATGTCTAAAGCTTTTTGGAATTCCTGACAGATATCACACACATGAAACTACCAAACTAGAAGGATCTGAGAAGATCTGTGGACAGGAGCCCAAAGAGGAGTTTGGGGTTGGAGGAACATTTTTATTAAAGCAGTGGGACTCTCCTCTCATAAGATAAGGGATAGCATCTGGAGATCAACGTGGCAGAATCTGAGAATAATCGTACTGGAAAACCTGGGGCATAAAGAGTTAGTTGCACAAATGGCAAACCATTTTCCAGTGTAGCAAAGCAGATCCATTCTTCAGGAGAAAGCAAGACTACTGTAGTACAAGGCAGCAGGGCAGCCACATTAGAACTGAACCTGACGTAGCAACTTTGCCAAAAACAAATAAAATCCTACACAAAGAGAATTTTCCCCTGAAAATGTACTTGTGGCCAGGCCTCCCTCCTCATTCCCTTGAGGTTGCTGGATCACTTAACTGGCAATCAGGACCCTATGTCAAAATCTAAGAAGAAATGGAAAGCAAGGTCATCTAAGAAATGGCCACTCACCCTGTTTGGGGGTTGGGGGGAGCCACATATGAATGAGTATCTTGTCATTCATGGGGGGAAAAATATTTAAATGTTTTTTAAGAATACCCTCCCAAAAATAGACCATGAAATGATTCTAAAACAACCTAAGAACATGCATTTAAAGGTAAAGACTTTTGAAATTACGTATTGCAAAAAAAAAAAAAAAATTAGGTAGTATTTCGCAGCTTCTTTTTTTTTTTTTTTTTTTTTTTTAAATGGAGTCGCAGAGGGGCACCTGGGTGGCTCAGTCAGTTAAGCGCCTGATTCTAGATTTCAGCTCAGGTCCCCTAGAGCTCCATGGATTCAGATTCACTCTCTCCCTCTTTCTCTGCCCCTCCCCTGCTGGCGCTCTAAATAAATAAACAACCAAACTTTAAAAATATAAAATAAAATGGAGTCACAGAAGCCAAAGAGAAAAGGTAAAATAAAAGACTAAAATACTAAGAAAGATTTCTGAGAGGCAAATAAAAAGGAAGCTCAGGGAGATAAGCATATTGAGGTAAACATGGGAAAAGGATGTGTTTTTGCTTTTTGTTTTTTTACACGTAATCTCTACACCCAATGCGGGCTCAAACCTACACCGAGAGATCAAGAATCACATGCTCCAGAATCACATGCTCCACTGACAGAGCCAGCCAAGTGTCCCTAAACATGAAAAAAGTTATAAAAATTTATTAGAAGTACTGAGAGAAAAAAGTAGCAAGAGAAACTTCAACTTTGAAGAAAACTGAAATGATGATTTAAAGGAGAAACTTAAGAAACTCTCCAAAAATGAAAAAGAAAAAAATTGAAATTAATAAAATTTTTAAAGGGGAGGTAGGTGGAGAGAGAGTAGCAGAGCTCTAACACATGGATAATTAGAGTTCCTGAAGATGGTACAAGAACATAACAAAATATTCAAATATAGAAGAAAGCTTTCTTCGGATGAACAAAGACTTGAATTTGCAACCTGAAAGAGCTCAAGGGTATCAGATAAAATTAATGGAAAAAAGAGGCTCGGTACCTAAAAATATTCTAGTAAAAAGCAACATCTGCGGCTCCTGGCTAGCCGAGTCAGTAGAACATTGATAGGACTCTTAATCTCAGGGTTCTATGTTTGAGCCCCACATTGGGTGCAGAGATAACTTAAAAGTAAAATCTTTAAAAAAAAAAAAAAAAAAAGCGGAGGGGTGCGTGGGAGATGCTACTCGGGAGCTTGGCCGGGGGAGGCTGGGCGGTGACCTCCGCTGCCAGGCGTCTGGGGCCATGGCGACTCTCCAGCTGGGACTGGTGCTAAAGGCTTCCGGGAGGCAGCAGCACTCTTTACCGGCACCGTGCCTGGGTCCAAGCCCGGGAAGGCCACAGAGACTTTGAGAAGGACCACGTGGAGGTGCGCTCTCAGTCCCGTGCAGAGGGCACCAGGCAGCACAAGTCCTCCTTGCCTGGCGGGGGCCCGTTGTAACCAGTATCCCCCGCCCCTCGGGCTCAAGCCCCACACAAACTGCTGCATGAGTGGCTGCCCCCAAGTGAGTGTGGGTGGAGTATGAGGCCACACTACCGCAGCACTACCAGGATGGCGGGGAGCAGGCCCTGGTCGCCCTGGAGGAACACGAGGCTGAGGAGAACCTCAAGGCCTTCCTCAGGATGGAGATCCAGCTCCAAGAGCAAGGAGTGGAGGCTGAGCCGGCTTGCCCAACACCCACACCCAGACAGGCCCCAGCCTGGCAGCTCCTAACTCCTGGGGAAACAACCAGGGAGCTTGATTCACTGCCCTTCACAAGATTGGTGTCAGACAGGAGTAGGAAGAATTATTTATTGACTTCATCTGGGAATAATAAGTTCTCTGTGGTGCTTTAAAAAAAAAAAAAAAACAGCACTATCTATCTACATTTTTTTTTTAAGTTTATCTTAAGAGAGTGCACACAAAAGAGCATGTGTGAGCCTAACAGACAAAATCCCAGGCAGGCTTCACTCTGTCAGCACAGAGCCCGATGCAGGGCTCAAATCCACAAACCCTGAGATCATGACCTGAGCCAAGATCAAGAGTTGGATGCTTAACAACTGAGTCACCCAGGTGCCCCTATCTATATTCTTCTAATGACAAAATATTTCAATCCAGGAACTCTACATGTAGCCAGTTACCAATCACATATGAAAAAGAAATCCATTATGCTATGGATGCCTTGCTAAAATAAATACCTTATCATTGGCCCTGAACTAAGGAAAGCAAGCCCACTGCAATTCTTCACATATTTAAGTATCTGTGTCTACAACCTGACGCCATCATCCTTCCCCCTTTGATTATATTAAGGGTGATTCTCAGGCCCAAGAGGCAGTCAATCAGTAGGCTACATAGCAGCTCAACAAATGTTCTGAAGGAAAATCTCTGCCAAAAGTAAATTATTTATAGGGGCAGTGACTGACCAAATCCATCAGCAACTTACTAAGGGAAAGAAATGTAACTCCCAGAGACAAGTCTGAGAGTAAAGAGTAACGTCAAATTAGGGGGGAAAACAAATCAAGGAGAAGAACAAAACACTATGTCTCTGCTCCATAGTGACAAATTCCTGAGGCTACAGGGGTAACAAGATAGCCTGTTTATTAGAATTGCATTCATTCCTGAACAACTTTTTAGTTCCCAAACTAAAGTTCTCTCTACTCTGAGGGCCTGATTCCTGTTCTTCCTAGGAAACATAGTTGTGTGGCTTTGCTGGTTTTCATGAAGTTACGCTGCACATTTGACAGTTATCTTCATATCTTTACATGTATCCTCAAAGATGAAAGAAAAAAATAGTACATCACTAGTAGTTTTATTATAATCAGAATTTAAGGGGTGGGGGTACAGGGAGGAAATGGCAAAAGTTGAGGAAAAAGCTAGGGACAACCATGAAGGGCCTTGTAAACCAGGCTAGGAATCTGGAGATAAGGCTTTGTCCCAAGGGCTTTCAAGCAGGTAATGCTTAATCAGATTTACATTTTAGAAAATTAATTCTGGCTACAGTGTAGAGAATAAACTAGAGGAAGGCGAGCTGACCAGTAAGAAGGCTGTTGCAGCATTCCAGGTTAGAGAGGATGACAGCCTGTACCAAAGCAGTGAGAACTAGAAGAGAGATGAAGCTAAGAAGGAAAAGGTTGAATTGAACATTGAAAAAAAAAAAAAAAAAAGAAAAGCAAGTAGTAATGATCTGAAGGGGAGTGAGGCAAATAAATAGCCTCTCCCATACCTTGCTTGCAGTAGTAAACACAGTAACTTCTATGGGAAGGGGAAGGGGGAGGGGGGCGGAGGGGAGACTGATGTTTGTCCTAACAAAATTTATAATGTTTACTGATTGGCTTTTTAAACTACATGCAGATGTAACTTTTTTTTTTTTTTCAACGTTTATTTATTTTTGGGACAGAGAGAGACAGAGCATGAACGGGGGAGGGGCAGAGAGAGAGGGAGACACAGAATCGGAAACAGGCTCCAGGCTCTGAGCCATCAGCCCAGAGCCCGACGCGGGGCTCGAACTCACAGACCGCGAGATCGTGACCTGGCTGAAGTCGGACGCTTAACCGACTGCGCCACCCAGGCGCCCCAATGTAACTTTGATAAAAAGAAAAAAAAAAAGGCAATGTCTGGCAGGAAAGAAAAAGGTAGGAAAAAAAGATTATATAAAGAAAACATTTAGCTTGATAGGCCATTGTAATTGGTCCTAGAATCTGACTACAGAGGTTGGAACCCAAGCTATTTCCGTTTATAAGCTATGTAATGTTGGGCAAGTTAATTAGTTAATCTGGGCCTCAAGTCTCATTTCCTTTAAAATGAAGATAACCGGTATGTAAAGATGGAGTTAATAAATGTAAAACACTTAGAACAAATTCTGGCATAGAGCAGGCAGACAATAAATGTCAACTATTATGATTATTAGTACTATTATCAAAAACAGCCAAGTAGATTATATTTTTAAAAATACAATAAATATGACTCCTGCCCTTAATAAGGACATTCACAATAATTTCATTTCCACATGTTCAAAATATTCCTCATTTTTCAACACCAAACATGAATAATATCTCTCCTACTAAACTTTCCAATTTCTCCCCCCAAACACTGTCAGTCAGAAATATGGTCTCCCTGCTTCAAATTCCCACAGCAGTTTATATGCACCTCTTGTTTTCTATCTCTTCTGCCTATGTGTTACTTATTTCAAAATCTTAACTCCTAGGGGCGCCTGGGTGGCGCAGTCAGTTAAGCGTCCGACTTCAGCCAGGTCACGATCTCGCGGTCCGTGAGTTCGAGCCCCGCGTCGGGCTCTGGGCTGATGGCTCAGAGCCTGGAGCCTGTTTCCGATTCGATTCGGTGTCTCCCTCTCTCTCTGCCCCTCCCCCATTCATGCTCTGTCTCTCTCTGTCCCAAAAATAAATAAACGTTGAAAAAAAAAAAATTTAAAAAAAAAAAATCTTAACTCCTATAATGAGCAAAAGTTCTTTAAGGACAGGATTCTTTTTTTATTCATCATATTATTTCTCCAAAATTCCTTGAGTGTAATCCTGGTAAGGAGTTCCTGACACAATTCCTTTTTTGGAACCTAGAACACTCTTCCAAATAACATAAATAAGACTTTTTGCCTCTAAGACTTTCTTTAGTAACCCAACTAACAATGCCTTAGCACAATTAGAAATCTATGGGCCTTACATGTAAAATTAAGTGAGGCAATCTAGTTATAATGAAGCAGTTTTGAGTTTAGGTGCCAATGCTACATCTGAAATATAAACGTGTGATTGGCTTTTTTACTTGCATATTAATTTTTTTTAATGCTTATTTATTTTTGAGAGAGAGACAGAGTGCAAGCGGGGAGAGGTAGATAGAGAGGGAGACACAGAATCTGAAGTAGGCTCCAGGCTCTGAGCTGTCAGCATAGAGCTGGACGCAGGAATCGAACTCACGAGCTATTAGATCATGACCTGAGTTGAAGTCGGCTGCTTAACTCACTGAGCCACCCAGGCACCCCTTTACTTCTGTATTTTTAAAAAGGGATTATCTGTGCCCAGTCCCTGAATGCCTGGACATTAAAGAGTCAAGGTCATATCTAGTTGGCCCCATAAAACAAAAGGACCAATGGCCATTTCTCTGAGACAGCTAGAGACAACCAACTGGTGGCTGAAGGGCTCAGGTTCTTTGGGAACCCAAAGGGTGTCAGAAGAATTCTACTCATCCTTCTTTAATGTTGGTATACAGCAACAAAACAAAACAAAACCCTCAATTTTCATATTTGGCAAAGGAATTATCCTTTTCTTCTCCACAAGATTGTGGGAGGCAGTATTAAAGCTTGCTTATATTTTACCCATACTTTGTTAAGTCTGTGTACTCTGTACAAAAGTCCACTAATTTAGAGGAACTCAAACATTAGTCTTTATTCAGATTAACCCAACTATAGATTACATGTCAAGTATACTAGGCACTAGTGGAATACAAAATTTAAAATTAATCTCTTGGGGTGCCCTCGTGGCTCAGTTGGTTAAGCATCTGACTTTGGCTCAGGTCATGATCTCAAAATTGGTGAGTTCAAGCCCCACATCAGGCTCTCTACTGTCATCACAGAGCCGACTTCAGATCCTCTGTATTCCTCTTTGCTCCTCTCCCACTCTCTCTCAAAATAAAACATCAAAAAAAAAATTTTTTTTAAAGTATAAAAACTAAAGATAAAATGAGTCTCTTAAAATCTGTGAGAAAATAAATGTAAAAATAGAAAGTTACAACACAAATGCTATAAAGAAATAAATACAACACATTCCTTGGAATGAGGTAGGATTATAGTGCTAATAGTGAGAACTATAAAAACAGTAACTACCACTAACATTAAAAAAAAATTTTTTTAACGTTTATTTTTGAGACAGAGCATGAGCAGGGGAGGGGCAGAGAGACAGGGAGACACAGAATCTGAAACAGGCCCCAGGCTCTGAGCTGTCATCACAGAGCCAGAGGCGGGGCTCGAACTCACGGACCGAGAGATCATGACCGGAGCCCAAGTCGGACGCTTAACCGACTGAGCCACCCAGGCGCCCCTACCACTAACATTTTTGAAAACACACTAACCGCACCTAATCTCTTAAATGTTCTCTTAATCCCTACAGAAACTTTCAGATAAGCAGAAGTATTAGATCCGCATTACAGATAAGGAAACTGAGTCTTAGAGGGGGGGGTTTAAACAATTTGCCCAAGGTTATAGTAATAGAGCTAGGACTCAAACTCAGGTAGTCAGACTTCAAGATTTAGTTACACTTTTTTGTTGTTGTTTATTTTTGAGAGACAGAAACAATGCACGAGCATAAACAGAAGAGGAGCAGAGAGGGGGACAGAGGATCCAAAGTGGGCTCCACGGACAGCAGAGAGCCCGATGCGGGGCCCAAACTCATGGAAGTGTGAGATCATAACCTGAGCCCAAGTAGAAAGCTCAACTGACTGAGCCACCCTGGTGCCCCAAGATTTAGCTACACTCTTAAAATGGTAGACAGCCATTCTCATGGTCTGGATAGTATGGAAAAGTATCCTTGTTAGATTCCTTCATTTTGAGTGGAAGAGACAAGGAATTTAGTAATTATTTCTTCCTTCAGACCTAGAGAAAGGTTCAGTAGGTGCATGTCATGTGTTCATACACAAGAGGGCCTTCCTGAGGAAGTGGATGTGATGATTAGAGAGGTATAAGAATCTCTACATGCATGTTTTAATTGGATCTCAGTTCTTAAAACACACTTGTTCCTCTCTTTTGAAGCCTTTTTGCCTAATGTTTTTCCAGGTGTATTTTCAGGGGTGGGAGGGAGGAGATAGAGAATAGAAATATTTACAAAAGAATCCTTCAGTATTAGAATGTCAGCTCTCCTAATTCAGGAAATGGAATAGATTTTTTTTTTTTTTTAACATTTCTATTTTTGAGAGAGATAGAGAACATGAGTGGGGAGGGGCAGACAGAGGGAAACAGAGGATCAGAAGAAGGCTCAGCACTGATAGCAGCGAGGTGGATGTGGGGCTCAAACTCATGAACCATGAGATCATGACCAGAGCCAAAGTAGCATGCTCAATTGACTGAGCCACCAGGCGCCACTAGGTTTTTGGTTTTTTTTTTTAACTTACTTTAGAGAGAAAGTGTGTGTGTGTGTGCATGTGAGGGAGACTTGCAGAGGAGAAAGAGAGAGGCAGACAGACAGAGACAGAATCCTAAGCAGGCTCCACACTCAGTGCAGAGCCTGACACAGGGCTCAATCCTATTACCCTGGGATCATGACTGGAGCCAAAACCAAGAGTCGGACACTCCACCAACTGAGCCAGGCAAGCGCCCAGGAATAGATTTTAAAAGTGAGAGCTATACACATTTGGAAGCCATTGGAAGACCAGGGTAGACAAGTGACACACTCTGATTTACATTTTTAGAAGATAGCTCTGATTACTATTTGGAAAATATACCTAAGAAAAGTACAAATGTGAACACCTGGTTGGCTCAGTAGGTAGAGCATGCACCTCTTGGTCTTCAGGTTCTGAGCCCAAGTCCTGCACTGGGTATAGAAATCACTAAAAAAAATAACAAATTTTTAAAAAAAGAAAAAAGAAAAGAAAAGCACAAATGGAAGAAAAAAAAGATACGACAGAAAGCTATTTCAGTAGTCCAGACAAGAAATAATAGTGACTTGCATTGATGCAGTAGAGGTAGAGATGGTGAAAATGATCTGGGAAAATAAATTCTGTGAATGATTATGAATTTGTTTCTGGAGCCAAGGCAGAGCAGATGAACATTAATAGTCTCTCAGGGGCGCCTGGATGGCTCAGTCAGTTGAGTGTCCAACTCAATTGATTCTGGCTCAGTTCATGATCTCACAGGTTGAGGTATTGAGCCTCCAGTCAAGCTCCATGCTGACGGTGCAGAGCCTGCTTGGGATTCTCTCTCCCCAGCTCTCTCTGCCCTTCCCCTGCTCTCTTTCTCACGGGCTCACGCATTCTCCCTCAAAATAAACATTAAAAAAAAAAAAGTTAAAAAAAAAAGTTTAGGGGCACCTGGGTAGCTGAGTCAGTTAAGCCTCTGGCTCTTGGTTTCAGCTTAGGTCATGATCTCACAGTTCCTGGGTTCAAACCCCACATAGGGCTCCACATCTGCTTGGAATTTGCTCTCTCTCCCTAGCTCTCTTCCCCTCCTCTGCTTGTGTTCATGGTCTCTCTCAAAATAAACTTTAAAAAAGTTCAAATTTTTTGCTTTTCAACTATTAATTCCACTCCTACAAATGTATTGTGGTTTTTTTGTTATGAAACTGGTACACATTTATTGAAAACATCAAAAAAGAGCAGTATTTTTCCACAATTCTACCATGTTACTTAACTATTTTAACATTACTATGTATATATACTTTTAGTCTTTTTTCAATCAATATACTTTTTTTTTTTTTTTTTTTTTTGCTTTACCTAGCTAGTTTGGAACTTACCACACCCAGCTGGTTTTACAATCTGTTTTGCCCATTAAAAATGTTTTATGAAACATTTTTCCATGTTATTATTAGGTATTCATTTATAACATGATTTTTATTAGCTGCTATGGACTGAAAGTGTCCCCTCAAAATTCATATGTTAGAACACTAACCCTCAATGTGATTATATTTGGAGGTGGGGCCTTTCAGGGTAATTAGGTTTAATTGAGGTCCTGAGGGTAGGGTCCTCATAATGGGATTAGGATCCTTATAAGAGGAGAGCAAAAAGCTAGCTCTCTTTCCCTCTCCACTATGTGAGGACACAGTATGAAAGCAGCCACCTGCAAGCCAAGATGATGGCCTTCACCAAGAACCAGAAACTTGATCTTGGACTTCCCAACCTCCAGAATTGTGAAATATAAATGTCTATTGTTTAAGCCACTAAGTCTATAGTATTTTGTTGTAGCAGCCCAAGCTAAAATAGTTTATATTTATTGAATAAACAGTATTTATATTGTTCACTCCTTCAGGACTTTTACCTCGCTTTCAATTATCAAGTATTGTTATTATGGGGTGAACTGTGTTACCCTAAAACTCAAATGCTGAAGTCCTTACCTACCTCAAGTAATTCAGAACTTGACTTCTTTTTTAATTTATTTTTGAGACAGAACGTGTAAGTGGGGGAGAGGCAGAGAGAGAGGGGGACAGAGGATCCAAAGTGGATCTCTGCACTGACAGCACTGCACTGCACTGACAGCAGTGCTCTCTGCACTGACAGCAGAGAGCCCAATACAGGGCTGGAACTCACGATCTGTAAGATCATGACCTGAGCCAAAGTCAGATGCTCAAACAACTGAGTCACCTAGGCACCCCCCAGAATGTGACCTTATTTGGAAATAGGGTCATTGCAGATATAATTAAGATGAAGTCTTCGGTGTAGACTCTACTCCATTATGACTGATATCCTATAAAAAAGGGGAAATTTGGACACAGAGACATGTACACAAGGACACCATCATGTAAGATGCTTCTACAAGCCAAGGAATGCCATTGATTGCCAGTAAGCCAGCAGAAGCTAAGGGAGAGGCATGAAACAGATTCTATCACAACCCTCAGAAGTACCCTACAGACAGACACTCTGATCTTGGACTTTGAGCCTCCAGAAGTGTAAGACAAATGTCTGTTGCTTAAGCCACCCTGTCTGTGACACTTTGTTACGGTGGCCCTAGCAAATAAATACAATTATAAATAACTTTGAATGACTGTTCTCACAGATAATCAGGGATACAAAAATTTTTACTTTCTTAGGATGAAGTCCTAGAAGTAAACTTGCATTCAAATAAGAAGTGTGGTTTAGTGGCTTTTAAGACATAATATCCCATATGACTTGTCTTTTCTCAACAGGCTCTCCTTTAACTTTTCCCTAGGATCCCCAGAGGTACTTAGGGCAGGAATTATTAGTCCCCTTTAACACAGGTTCAGGAAACTCATTAGTAATCAAACCTAGCATTTTTTTTAAGATTTTATTTTTTAAGTAATCTCTACACCCAACATTGAGGCTCAAATTTACAACCCTGAGATTTAAGAGTTTCATGATTCAATGACTAAGCCAGCAAGGTGCCCCAAACCTAGCATTCTTTTTAACAGACTAGAGCTGAACTGTCTAACATGGTAGCCAGCAACCCCAAGTGGTTATTTAAATTTAACCAAAATTAAATAAAATTAAAGATGCAGTCTCTAGGTCATATTAGGCATATTTCAAAAGCTGGATAATTTCCTATGACTAGCAGCCACCATACTGAAGAGCACCGACATAGAACATTTTCATCACTGCAGGAAATTCTATCCAACAGCACTGGACTAGAACATACTGAGAATCTAGAATGCAGCTTTACTATAATGCTTGGTATAACAGATCTTTGAGTAAGTACTACAACTAGTTAACCAGGATAGTCAAGAAATTGCTTATGATAATTCAGCCAAGGATATATGTAACATAGTAAGGGCAGGAGCCAGGCTAAGACCTACTGAAGCCTAACTATAACAAAAGTCTATCTGAAATACCAGAGGGGCCTCTCAAGGGTAATCACAAATGCTGTGACTCATGCTTGAAGAGCAACAGGCAAATAATATACATAGTAAGGAGGTAAATTTACAAAGAAACACATCTAGGTTGAAGCTCTGGTTCCTTATCATGGAAACACACCCAATAATTCTACTTGATGTATTTTAACCTATGTCTACACTGAACTGAATTTTCATCTTACTGGAAAGCCTAAAAGATCACCTAACTAGGTTAAGCCCTTGTTCTTAGAAAATTCATTGCTCTCTAGACCACAAAACAATGTGCTATTCTTAATAGATACCATTAACTGTTTTATCAGTGCCATGAACTAGGCACTAAACTTTTTAAAGAAATGTATATTTCAAAGTTTAAACACACAGGGGAAAAAAAAAAGATTATGACCACCCAGGTACCTAACAGCCAGACTGACCAGAGCATTATTTTGCCATATATGCTTCACATCATTTTTCTCCCCAAGATTTATTAGTTACAACTAAAATCCCTACTTAGTCCCATTCCTTTCTTCCCTTTAAGTATCCATTATCTGACATGAATATGAATTATCCCAGTCCAAATTTTTATTTTTATATTTATATCCATAAACAATGCATGATTTTAAGTGTTAACTATATGGTATCATACTGTCTGCAACTTACTTTTCTACCCATTTTGATTGGAGACTGATTACAATAAAGCTTATCCATTTAACTTAGTTTAGCATTTCATTTGATTAACATACCACATTTATCCAAACTTCTACCATGGGACTTTTAGGTTGTTTCCAAGTTCCTGTCATTACAAATAATGCAGTAATGAACATTCTCCTGATGTCTCATTTGACACAACCACAAGAATCAATATCACTAGGCTGTAGAGTACACCTATTTTCAACTTCACTACTAGGTATTGCAAATTGCCCTATAAATGGTTATATAAACTTAAACTCCCACCTACCATATATAAGTTCCGAAAGCAATACTTTCCCAAAATGTTTCTGTGTCAAATAATTTTCTGAATGTGTTATATTCAAAATAATTTAAAGTAACAAACCAGCTTCTAGTTTATAGTTCTTGGAACAAAGACCACATCTGTATAAACACAACAAAATACAACAAAGCCAAAATATCCAATAAGACTTTCCAAAGCCATCTTTCGTTCAGTGCCCATCTATGCTAGGCATTTAATCCTAATGACTTTATAGAAATGTATTTTAAAAAAAAATTTTAACCCTAAGGTAAGACATATACCTTACAATGCAACAAAGTTCCCATCTGCTTAAACATATATGTATTATGTATTTATATTATAAAACAAAAGTCTTACAAAACAATACTTTTCCTTATTAATTACAACTCTATTTTTTTTTCTAAATCTTTCTCCTCTTTCACCTGCTAAAGTGATTTCAGGACTAATGAATCAGGCCTGTAGGTTGAAAAAAACACTGCTTTGGGTGTACAATTTCCACGTTGCAGATTAAGTGAAACATAGAGATGTTAAGTAACTTTTCCAAGGTCTCGGACTTAAAACAGTGATATCTGAAATTCAAATCTGGATTCAAAAGCCTATACTTCTTGCAGTCCACAGCTTTCTCCCTGCAGTATTAATGCCAAAACCATAGCAAAAGAAACCACTAATGCTTCAATTTATGCCCACATAAACCAAGGCAAAGAAAAATAAATAAATTCTATAAAACTATGGTGGTATTGAATAATCAAAAAATCAAAGCTGCAAACAAGTAATATACCTATGATTTCTTTCATATACATTTATGTAAAAGTCTGAAATATCACTGCTTAGCCTCTACTTTACTTCATAGCTGTCTACCATAACAAACAGAATACTGATGAAGAATACATAAATATCCTACCTGGTCCTTGAAAAAAATTTCTGCAAGAATCAACAAAATTTACTATCTCTAAGTGTCCTTTTTTTTTTAATGTTTTCATTTACACATTTACTTATTTATTTTGAGAGACGGGGGGAGAGAGAGAGAGAGAGAGAGAGAGAGAGAGAGAGAGAAACCCAAACAGGATCTGCACTGTCAGCACAGAGCCCAAGGTGGGGCTCAAACTCATGTACCGTGAGATCATGACCTGAACCAAAATTAAGAGTTGGACACTTAACCAACTGAGCTACCCAGGCACCCCCATAAGCGTCTTTTTATTTTTTTTTTTTTTTTCAACGTTTATTTATTTTTGGGACAGAGAGAGACAGAGCACGAACGGGGGAGGGGCAGAGAGAGAGGGAGACACAGAATCGGAAACAGGCTCCAGGCTCTGAGCCATCAGCCCAGAGCCCGACGCGGGGCTCGAACTCACGGACCGCGAGATCGTGACCTGGCTGAAGTCGGACGCTTAACCGACTGCGCCACCCAGGCACCCCATAAGCGTCTTTTTAAACCAAAAGACAAACAAGTATGTACGTCAAACTTCAACTAACAAAGCCAATGACTAATTCTAAAGTAAACACAGTCCAAGTTACAACTGAGCACATACAGGTACTCAAATATACCTCTTTACATGTTTTCTAAATAAACAAACCTCGGACAGAACAGAGTTTACATTAATACACAATCAGATTTCTATGGTTACTATTTATCAGAAATAATTCAAGCTTAGTTATACAATGAACAGCACTAGGTCAGTGTAGCCATTTATCCACCTAATTCCTTCATTAGGCAATTAACTCTCTCACAGGCTATAGTGGAGTATAAAGAAAAAACAGGACATTAGTTAATTCACTCAGCTTAACATAACTTCAATACCTGAAACCATTATAGTAATATACCTTATCTTGCAACTAACTCACTATTTCTATTTCTTGAAATCCATTAACTACCCTACAGAGAAGCCCACAGGGAATTGCTGATACATACACACATTAAATCAGATGCTTATTTTTCTGTGTGTGTGTGTGTGTGTGTGTGTGTGTGTGTGTGTGTCCCTGCCCCCTAAATCAGATGTTTATTGAACGTTACTTATTCTGTGAAAGATTCTGTGGTCCTGTTTAAGATACCTCAAACTAGCTACAAGCTAGAACTCAAGTCATCAAAGTGTGTGTGTGTGCACACAGGGTGAGGAAGAACATATGTGTCTGTGTGTGTGTCTGTTTGTGGTTTTTTGTTTTTAATATTTAGGTTGGGGTAATATCTTGAAATGTTGATGCTGTAAATAAATAATGTTCAAAGTCAAACTACAAAATAGAAGTGTTATTTGCAAGTACTCTGTACAATCATTAGCATACTGATTAATCATTAGCATAATAATCAAAATATCAGTTAATGATAAGAGCTCTTACAAATCAATACAAAGCACTAATATAAAAAAATAGGCGGGGCACCTGGGTGGCTCAGTCGGTTAAAGCGTCCTCAGCTCAGGTCAAGATCTCGCAGTCAGTGAGTTCGGGTCCCACATCGGGCTCTGTGCTGTCAGCACAGGGCCTGGAGCCTGTTTCAGATTCTGTGTCTCCCTCTCTCTCTGCCCCTCCCCAACTCATGCTCTCTCTCTCTCTCTCTCTCTCTCTCCCTCTCTCTCTCTCTCTCTCTCTCGGTCTCTCAAAGATGAATAAATGTTAAGAAAATATATATTTTTAAAAATAGGCAAAGGGCACCAATATGTGATTCACAATGAGGATAAATGAATTTCCACTTTAACATGAAAATTTAACTTCATACATGTACAAAGTACATTTAGAAAATTCATGAAATTTACAAGAAAATGAAAATAAAATATCAATAATAGAGACAGAAAAATGGATGCTGGTGAGGGTTTGGTGAGATGAGCACTCTTATACACAACTCATGAAAATATAAATTGATAGGAAGAGGTACATAAAACAAACTCCTTTTCTTTCTGCAAATTTCACAAATTATATAAAGAGACTTAAAAAATAGTCATTTGCTGAGGTCTAAAAATTCCAACTTCTGGGACTTGGTCCTTGAGATATAATTAGAAATGGAACCAGAAATTTATTGACAAGTTGTTTTGTTTTAGTGATTTTTTTTTTAATAGCTTACCTCCCTTCTCTAGTGGCAACAAAGCATATACAGATCTAGATCTCAAGAAAGACAGCAAGTTTTCTAGACATTATAAAATAGCATTCACAGATCATAGCAAGAAACATCTGTTACTGCCCTAAAAGACTAGAGGTTGAAAGTGACTCTAGATTGCAATTCTGCTAGAAATGGCTGGATCATTCTAACCAAAGCAACAGATACAGACAATATAAAGACTAGTTTGCCACAATCCTCAAATATCAAATATTGGTGCCTTATTTCATTTCAGTGATTTATTGTGGTTTATTTCATTACAATGATCTCTTAACAGTGAGCAAATTAGAATTATTGATATAGCAATTAATACATGATCTGGTCTATTTTGTTTATTTTTCATATACAATCTCAAATAGCTCATAAATTGCTATCATAATTTCAATAAACCATTACCTTGGTACATTGTAACTTAATAGAATTTTAACATACTAGGTTTCCAAAAATCCTTTTCAGTTTCCCAAAAGTAAAGGTATAAACCCACAGAAGACTTATCAAATTCTAATCTCTATGATAATATTCCACTAGGAAAAAGAAATCAGGATAAATTGCACATAAAGTATGATACAAGTTTATGTAAAAAGAAAAAAGTTTATATATACGAGTATATATACATATATAGGTATATAATGTCCCAATATAATGATTACCTTTCTCATTTTACATAAAAAGTGTCTGTATTTCAGTGGAAGCCCAACCAATTAATTCCCAAGTATGTTTTATATCTTAGGTCAGGCTTATGAATAGTTTCCAGCTACTAAACTTTTCAGAACAATTATACCTACCACTCTGCACCAAGTCTTTTTTAAAACTGCATAGTAAATTTTATCTGTCAACTTGACCCTCACTCCAATCCAGTAAGACTGATACAGGTATTATCTTTCCCATTTGGACAGAAGATGATTCTGAATGAAGTTAAAAGACTTAGAGATAAAATTTTAATTACTACCTAGGTGAAACTCAAAACAGTTTTCCTGAATCCAAAATCTTAGATTTTCTATTATACCACATGTCCTCCCAAGCAAACAGAAACCACAGCTATAGTGACACTCTGATTCATAGCCATCAGTGCACCAAGTTATCTTTTCCTAAACATTACTTATAAAGATTTTTCACTTTCTAAAGCATTATCCTATATTATTAATTTTTTTTTTTAATTTTTTTTTCAACGTTTATTTATTTTTGGGACAGAGAGAGACAGAGCATGAACGGGGGAGGGGCAGAGAGAGAGGGAGACACAGAATCGGAAACAGGCTCCAGGCTCCGAGCCATCAGCCCAGAGCCTGATGCGGGGCTCGAACTCACGGACCGCGAGATCGTGACCTGGCTGAAGTCGGACGCTTAACTGACTGCGCCACCCAGGCGCCCCCTATATTATTAATTTTTATAGTAAGTCTGAAAAATCTGAATTCAGCTTTACAGGATGTTAAAGGAATAACTTCTGTGAGTCCAGTGCCCTCATCTGTAAAATGAGAATAAAAGATAAACTAACAAGGTTATTAGAATTAAATTATTAATGTTTACCTGCTTATTGGCAGACAGACTGGCAAAGAAGAAAGGCTCATTAGATGTTAGCTTCAGTATTTCATTGATTCTAAGATGGTAGGACATTTTCTCATTTAACAACTGAAATCAAAATGTGTCTTAAAATCAATTATGTGATTTTTTCCCCAAAGACGACACACAGGTGACCAACAAACACATGAAAAGATGTTCAAGTTATCATAATAGAACTGCAAATCAAAAACAGTGAAATATCACCTCAAACCAGTCGGAAAGGCTACTATGAAGAAGACAAGAAATAAGTGTTGGAGAGAATGTGGAGAAGAAGGAACCCTCATGCACCACTGGTGGGAAAGTAAATTGGTACAACCACTGTGGAGAACAATATGAAGGTTCCACAAAAAGAAATTAAAAATAGCAATGCCACACGACCCAGTAATTCCACTACTGGGTACTTACCCAAGAAAACAAAAACAAACATTTAAAAAGATATATGCATCCCTAGGTTTATTGCAGCATTATTTACAATAGCCAAGATAGGAAAGCAACACAAGTGTCCACAAATAGATCATGAAGAAAATGTGGATATATACAAAATGGAGTATTATTGAGCCATTAAAAAAAAGACGTATCTTGCTATTTGTGACAGTATGTATGGACCTAGACGGTATTCTGCTAAGTGAAATAAGTCAGAGAAAGATAAAAACTGTATGATTTCATTTATATGTAGAATCTTAAAAAAAAAAAAAATTTACAGGTGCATCTGGGTGGCTCAGTTGGTTGACTGTTGGACTCCTGATTTTGGCTCAGGTCATGATGCCAGGGTTATGAGATCAAGCCCTGTGTCAGGCTCCGCACTGAGTGTGGAGCCTGCTTAAACTTCTCTCTTTCCCTCCTTCTCATCCTTCTTCACCCCCTCCCCTCTATCTCTCCCTCTGCCCCTCCTCTGCTCATCGTCATGCACATGTTCTCTCAAAAAAAAAAAAAAAAATTACAAACAACAACAAAAATAGAAACAGACTCAAGTAGAAAACAAACTAGTAGGGAGGGAAGGAGGCAAGATGGGCAAAATAGGTAAAGATGATGAAGGACAGTGGGAGATACAGGCTTTCAGTTATGGAATGAGTAAGTCACAAGGATCAAAGACACAGTATAGGGAACATAGTAAATGGTAATGTAATAACACTATATGGTGACAGATGGTAACTACACTTGTGATAAACGTAGAGTTGTCAAATCATTAGGTTATAATTAATATATATCATTCTGTGTCAACTACACTTCAACTTCAAAAAAAATTGAAAGCAAGAAGTCAAATATGGGTTGTAATTCAATGAATATTATTTTTTTCTTAATGGTACATAAAATAATGACATTCCTTACAACCTCTGGCTTCCTGCAGTTGACAAAATGGGGTATATTATGATGAGTAAATGTTTACCCTGCCACCATTCTTCCACCCAAAGATCTACAAAGAGTAGATCAAATCTAGACCTCTAACCATGATCTCCCAAGTCATGTTTCCAATTGTAAAACATGGACAGACTGCAAGCACCTCAAATTTAACATGTCCAAAACAAAAATCCTCATCTCCCCTGAAGCTCTTATTCTATTTCATATCCCAATTAATGACACCACAATGAAAAACCTGACTCTACTTTTACCTCCTTCTTCCTCTTCCTCTCCCAGCTGAGGCCTTTTCTGTCTCTCAGTTGAAAGCAAACACTCCGTTTCTACACCTCATTTTGTTCTGCACCTCTATTTTAGAAATTATCCAACTGTATCTTGCAACATATTTAGTTGTACACATGGCTATCTCCCCATCTTGGCTATTTCTTACTCTTATATACTCAGGGTGACTAGTTCAATGCCTCACCCATACTTAAGTGTTCAATAAATGTTTATGGAATTGATCACATCCTCTTTGTAAGTTTCAGAATACTTAAGCCTCTAAGGAGAAAAAAAGTACTATCCAAGAGTAAAAGTTACTACAATTTAAAAGGGAATTTCACACATAGGATCTCATTTAGAGTTTACTTCTCAACTCTAAGAGATACATTGAACAGAGAGCAACACTTTGTTTTTAAATTATAACTTAATAGGGGCGCCTGGGTGGCTCAGTCAGTTAAACATATGGCTTCAGCTCAGGTCATGATCTCACAGCTCGTGAGTTCGAGCCCTGCGTCAGGCTCTGTACTGACAGCTCAGAGCCTAGAGCCTGCTTCAGATTCTGTGTCCCCCTCTCTCTCTCCGTCCCACCCCTGCTTGTGCTCTGTCTCTCTCTTTCAAAAATGAATAATCATAAAAAAAATTTTAATTATAACTTAATAGTCAAAAGGCTTGCTGAAAGTTTTCAGTGACAGAAAAAATTCAAACTCAAATCTAATTACAAATCTTGTGCTTTCAGTTTACAAAGTTCTTCTGCCCCTGCCTCAGTCTCATTCCCACTCGATTTCCACCCTAATATACAAGGGCCCCATAGTTGGGCTATACCTATCTCTCTAGCCTCATTTTAACCCATGTTTTCTCTTTCTTTGTGTACACCAGCAATATTTGCCTTCTTTCAGCTCCTCATCCTCAACACAAGGCCTTTATACATACTATTTCCTCTGCCTAGAATATGCTTTTCCTTCCTTCGCCAGGTTAAGGTCTCCTTTTCCTCCAGATCTCAGTTCAATCTTCATTAGGTGAGGCTTCTCTGAACTGGACAGGTAACTTTCCCCATAACATGTTGTCTTAACTCACCTTTGTAGCACAGATCATGGTTCTATTTTTTTCTACTTGTAATTTTAATTGGTATGACTCTTCTTTGCTTAATGTCTAACTCTCACTAATTTGTGTAACTTTCAAGAAGGCAGGGTTGTCCGTTTTTTAATCACAATCCTGCCCCCTAGTACCTACAATAGCTGCTTGAAAGAATGAACAAATGAAACCTTTAGCACCCTTCTCAAACTTGCTAAATCATCCCCACCATCTCATTTTCAGCTGCTAATCTTTCATCCTAGTTTATAGGGAAATCAGTCATCATCTCTCCTTTACCCACATCTCATCTTTAAGTTTTATTTAAGCAATCTCTACACCCAATGTGAGGCTTGAACTCATGACCCAGAGATCAAGAATTCCATGCTCTACTGACTGAGCCAAGCAGGCACTCCTACCCCATCTCATCTTGACTTTCCCCTTCAAGCTCCAAAACATCCAAATTTCATCTCTCTTGAGACCACATTCAACCCTTCTCTTTACTGCAATTCTTCTGAATGAGTAGCATACACTAATTCCATTTTGCTTCCCAAATACTCCTCAACCACTGTAATATGATGCCTACTCTCCCTCTACTGTAATGAAACTGCTCTAGTCTTCAAGTCCAGTGAACTAGGTTGGTTGGTTTTACCTTCAACCAGTATCACACATCTCTAGCGTCCAATCATTCCTTCTTGAAATTCTCTCTACTCCAGGCTTTAGGCAGTGACAGCATTCTCTATCTTCCTGCAGTTCTTACCAGACCTATCAACACTTGTTCTGCCCATTAGCTCATTTTTCTCCTTTTTTATCCTCCAGACAAGCAAAGTTATTCAAGCTAGTGGCTTTACTTCCAAATACCTACAACTTTCAAATATTTACCTCTAATGTACACTTCTCTATTAACTATAGATCTACATTTTCTTCAGGTACTATTTAAGGGTCATCTGCAAGAAGACTGATACTTTCAACTCAACATATATTATAGGTAACTTACCATATCCATAAACTCAATTGAACCTAACAAATTTCCTTCCTCTCTGTTTTTGGTTCCTTAACTGAGAAATCTAGGATGACTTCCAGCTTCCTGACTTAGATGAATGAGGTCACAGAGCTGGATGAGAACCAATACCATTTTTATAGTAAAAAAAAAAAAAAAAAAAAAAAAAAAAGTGCTCTTTCTAGCCCGGGGATAGTGCCAATCATTTTCAAGACAATTATCTGAGCAACACTCTGCGATAGGTATTTTCATCATCTCTAGTACTAGCTCCTTAGTCCAAGGCACTATCCATCTCTCACCTCCACACTCCAAGTAGGCCCCTTCTTCCAGTGTTGCTACCCATGGCTTCCCACACCAGTTCATTCACCACAAAGTTGCCATTTGTAAAAACATAAGTCAAAGCACTGCTCTTGCTTTGCTCTTGCTTAGAGCTGTTCAGTTAAGTGCAATGCTGTTTAGAATAATCAAACTCTTTGGTATGACCTAGTATGATCATTAGTCTCTGCCTACCTCTCTATATACCATACTTCCTTCCAATAATCCCTTTTCTCCTTCCCCTTAAAATATTTGCTTCCAATCCACTCTGCCTAAAAAAGTTACCTCAGATCTCTGACTGATGAGTCCTTCTCATCATTCTGGTCTCAGCTAAAATGCCACCTCAGTGAGGCCTTCCTGGACAATCCTATTTCCTCCCATTCAGATCACTCTCAGTCCCTTACCTTACTTTCTTCACTGTACTTATTTTCTGAGGTTTATTATTCATTTATTTTATTTTGGTATCTTCTTTTAATAGAATGAAATTCCATTAAGAATAGGAACTCAAGGGGGCACCTGACTGCCTCAGTCCAAAAAGCACACAACTCTTGATCTTGGAGTTGTTCAAGCCCCACATTAGATGTAGAGATTATAAAAGAATAAACTTTAAAAAATAAAAATAAAAAAATAATGACAAACTTAAAAATAAATGGGAACTTAAGGAGCAGCTGGCTATCTCAGTCGGTAGAGCATACAACTCTTGATCTCAGGCTCATGAGTGAGGTGACTCACATTGGTCCAAAGGTAACCTGAATAAATAAAACTTCAAAAAACAAAGAATAGGAACTTAATACTTTTGATGTGGAAATTAAGCTTCAATGAGATTAAGTAACATATGTAAGGGGGACATAACTCCTAGGTGGTAGTGATGTGTATTTACCAACTCCAGTCTAAAACCAAAGCTTTTTAACATCCACCCTGTATTACAGTAGCAAAAACATAGTTGAGACTAAACAGCTAGAAAGATAAACTGGAGAGTATGATCAGACAGGTGACAAAGTTAAAGCTTCCAAAAGCAGAGCATGAACGGGGGTGGGGGGCACCTAGGTGGCCAAGCAGTGGTTAAGCAGTTAAGCAACTGACTCTTGATTTCAGCTCAAGTCATCTCAAGGTTAGGGAGTTCCAGCCCCACATTGGGTTCTGCGCTATGACAATGCACAGCCTGCTTGGGATATTTTCTCTTTCTCTCCCTCTCTTCTCCCCTCCTTCCCTCCCTCTCTCCCTCTCTCCCTCCCCCTCTCTCTCCCTCCCTCCCTGTCTCCCTCCCTCTCTCTCTCTCCCTCCCTCTCTCTCTTCCTCTCCCTCTCTCTCTTCCTCTCCCTCTCTCTCTTCCTCTCCCTCTCTCTCTTCCTCTCCCTCTCTCTTCCTCTCCCTCTCTCTTCCTCTCCCTCTCTCTCTTCCTCTCCCTCTCTCTCTTCCTCTCCCTCTCTCTCTCCCTCTTCCTCTCCCCCTCTGCCCCTCCCATGAGCTTGATCTCAAAATAAACAAACTTAAAAAAAAAAAAAAAAGAAAAGAAAAAGAAAGGCAGAGCCCCAATCCAAGGAGTGACATGTTTTACAATGTGATCATGGGTGTGGATGGCTGAAATGAGGTGGAGATAGATGTACCATTTACCCCTTTTTCCTCAGCAAACATTTTATCCTTTTAGACATGAAGGTCCTATAAATCTGAGTCACAACTAGTAGATTGAAATCATGTTAAGTGAGCTAGCCATTTGATTAAATCATTTTTAGCCCCCTTTAATCACATATAAAAGCAATTATCTTCCCATTGCCCAACTGCCAGTCTTTCTTTAGCTTCTAGGCGAATCTTCCTCATGCACTGTCCTCTAGCCTCTTAACATCACATACAACACTATAAAAATTAATAAAGCAAACAGTTCCAAGAGAAAATTAACAGCCCAACACAATCCATAGTCCTATCTGTTCTCCATTTCCAAGTAAGTACTTACTGCAGAAGCAGCAATAGAAAACAAAACAGATTTTTCTTGGAAATCTTTATTTCTTAATGGCTTAGAACTGCTTTTCCGTATTTATAAGATTCTTTAGAAGATAGTTGGTATACAAACACCCTAACACAAACTTGTTCCTGTCATATTGACATTTTTTTTTAACCACTGTGGAGGTCACTAACATAAAAAGAAGCCCTCATAACTGTTTTCCTTTGATGCCATGGGTCTCTCTCACACATTCAGTGGATAGATGCTTTTGGAGCTAGCACTTGAGAATGAACATTTCATTTTTATTGAAGAAAATAAATAGAAAAATGAAATAGTTTCCTTGGTATGTTGAACTAAAAATTCTACCAAATGTCTACATTTTTATTCCATTTCTCCGTAATCACAGAAAGAATCTTGACAAAGCAGGAAATGCAAAGCTGGTTACCTAACTCTCCTCATCCAGAGCAGTTACACCTAAGTATTCTACACAGAAGGAAATAGGGCTTATTTTTAAAAGACTAGGAAAATGGATTTCACTGCTTTTCTGCAATAGTTCAAATCTCATCAAGAAATTTTAATCTACATTCAATCTAAATTACTCCTGTTTTAAGTGTCTTTAATTTCTCCCTCTCTCCCCCACTTAATCTACACACTGTCACCAGATTAATAAATACACTAAAACAGTGCTTTCATCATGTCAGACAGAATCAAATTTAACAAACCCATAGCATGATACTATCTCAGCCACTGGGAAAAACATTCTATTTAGTCCTTACAACACTCCTATTATGCAGAGTATCTGAATGGTTTTTAAATATCTCCCACAAGGTGCTTATTAGTCACAGGGGGCAGAGAGGAAGTGGGGGGGAGGGAGGAGTCAAACAATATTTGACCAGGTAATCAAAATTTGTATCACCAACAAATGACAATGTGTACATTCTGATGTCGATACCCGGAGAAGGACACAACATGAACTATGTAGTTCTCCAGTTCAGGATGCTTAATATCAGACAAACCAAAAAACTGACATTCTACTACAAAAGGACAGGGGCTTGTATTCTTTAAAAAACAAAAAACAAAAACAAAAAAGCCAACGTTCAAAAAAAAAAAAAAACTTTCTAAGACTGTGGAAATGTTCCGTATTGAAAGAGGCTAAAGACACATAACCACTAAATGTAAATGCCAACTCAAACTGGATTCTATAACTGGAAAAGAAAAATGTTATAATGGACGTTTGACAATTGGGACAACTTGTTCACCTCTACATTCTCAGTGTGTCCAATGGTGCCTGACATATACAAAGCTGATAAATACTTCGGAATGAATAACTTCTCTCTTTAGAAAAATGGTATTCTTTTTTAAAAGTATGTAATGCCGTTAAGTTCAGGGACCAAGCTATTATCTTTGATCAACATCAAAAACACTAACTCAGTATTTCTTTCAATAAAATCATGGCCACAAATTTTAGTCTTAAATGTGAGAAAGCATCTCAACATAATGGATTTCTTCACATCATTAAAAAAAATTATCAAGCCTGTAGGATTAACATGTAAAAGTTATGTATTAAGGCCTGTGAAATGGTTTGATAACCTGGCCAAATGCTGAGAACTAAGGGCCATTCAATTCTCTTTTTTTTTTTTAATATCAGAAAAAATTACTAGGAAAGTAAATTGGTAGATTTTGGAAAACTGTTTCATATTATCATACACATAACCATGACCCAGAAATTTTAATCCCAGATATATATACACCCCTCTGAAATACACACAAGGTAGGACCAAAAGATATAAATGTAAGATGAGAGGCACCTGGGTAGCTCAGTTGGTTAAGTGTCCGATTTCAGCTCAGGTCATGATCTCACAGTTCATGAGCTCAAGCCCCACATCTGTCTCCCTGTTGTCAGTACAGAGCCCACTTCAGATCCTGTTTCCTGCTCTCTCTGCCTTTCCTCCACTCATGTTCTCTCTCTCTTGCTCTAAAATAAACATTTAAAAAATAAATAAATGGTTAGATGAGGAAAAAATGTCCAAAGACAAATAAATTGTGGTATATTCATACAATGAGATACTACACAGCAATTAAAATTGAACTATAGGGGCTCCTGGGTGGCTCAGTCGATTAAGTGTCCGACTTCAGCTCAGGTCACAATCTCGCGGTCCGTGAGTTCGAGCCCCGCGTCAGGCTCTGGGCTGATGGCTCAGAGCCTGGAGCCTGTTTCTGATTCTGTGTCTCCCTCTCTCTCTGCCCCTCCCCCGTTCATGCTCTGTCTCTCTCTGTCCCAAAAATTAATAAACGTTAAAAAAAAAAATTTTTTTTTTAAATTGAACTATCGCTATATGCATCAAGTAGAAACATCTGACAAGCATGTTAAGCCAACAAAACCAGTCCAAAAGAAATACTATATAATTCCATTTATGAAAAGTTCAATGTCAATTACATCTTGGTTTTTTAAAAAGTTCAAAAACATGGGTACCTGGGTGGCTCAGTTGGTTAAGCGTCAGACTTCAGCTCAGGTCATGTTCTTGCGGTTTGTGAGTTCAAGCTCCAAATCAGGCACTGGGGCCCACGTTGGATCTTAAGTCTCCACCTCTCTCTCTGCCCCTCCCTGCTTGCAGGCACACGTGCACACTCTCTCCCTCTCTCTCTCAAAAATAAACATTTTTTTTTTAAAGTTCAAAAACAAGCAAAATTCTATGCTCAATTTTCCAGTGAATCTAAACGTGCTCTAAGAAAATGAAGTTTACTAAAACAACAACAACAACAACAAAAATAAAAAAAAAAGAAAAGAAAATGAAGTTTACTGGGGCACCTGGCTGGCTCAGTGAGTAGACCACACAACTCTTAATCTTGGAGTTGGGAGTTCATGCCCCACGTGGGGTGTAGAGATTAAAAATAAAATCTTTAAAAAATAATAAAATATGGGGCACCTGGGTGGCTCAGTTGGTTGGGCATCTAACTTCGACTCAAGTTATCATCTCATGGTTCAGGAGTTCAAGCCCCACATCAGGCTCTGTGCTGACAGCTCAGAGCAATGGAGCCTGCTTCAGACTCTTTGTCTCCCTCTCTCTCTGCCCCTCCCTTCCTCATGCTGTCCCTCTCTCTCTTTCTCTCTCAAAAATAAATTTAAAAAATTAAATGAAAATAGGGGTGCCTGGAGTGATTCGGTCAGTTGAGTGTCCTACTCTTGATTTCAGCTCAGGTCATGATGCCAAGGTTGTAGAATAGAGCCCTAAGTTAGGCTCTGCACTACGCATGGAGCCTGCCTAAGATTCTCTCTCTCTCCCTCTGCCCCTCTCCTCAGTTCATGCTCTCTCAAAAATAAATTAAATATTTTTAAAAATGAAGTTTAGGGTGCCCTGGGTAGCTCAGTCAGTTAAGCATCTGACTTTGGCTCAGGGCATGAGCTCACTGTTGGTGAGCTCGTGCCCTGCTTTCTCTCTCTTTGCTCCTCATGGGATTCTCTCTCTGCCCCTCCCTCACCTGTGCCCTCTTTCTCTCAAACAAAATAAATTAAATGAAGTTTATTAAAAAATATATATATACCGCCACGCCTAGGTGGCTCAGTCTGTTAAGCATCCAACTTTGGCTCAGGTCAATCTCATGGTTCCTAAGTTCACGCCCAGCATCAGGCTGTCTGCTGTCAGCACAGACCCCACTTCAGATCCTCTACGCACCCCCGCCCCCCCACCATCTCTGCCCCTCTCTCTCAAAAATAAAATAAACATTTTTAAAAATAATAAAAATAGGAGCCCCTAGGTGGCTCAGTCGGTTGGGCATCCTACTTCAGCCCACAGCTCAGGTCATGATATCACAACTCGGGAGTTCAAGCTCCTAGTTGGGCTCTGCGCTGACAGGTCAGAGCCTGAAGCCTACTTCTGTCTCTCTCTCTCTCTCTCTCTGCCCCTCCCCCACTCACGCGCACAAGCACACATTCTCATATAAATAAACATTAAAAAAAGTGTTTTAAATAAAAATTAAAAATACCAAGCTAAACTACTCTGCTGTTGCAGTCAGATAATGTTAGCTTTGGGAAGGTGAGAGGAAGTAATGATTGACAGGAACACTAAGAAGGGCATCTGAGGTATTAGTGTTCTCTCTCTTGACCACAGTAATGGTCATGTGTATGTGTTCACTTTGTGATAATTCAGTGAGCCACACACCTAAGATTTTTGTACTTTTCTGTACATATGCTACAAATCAAAAAAGTTTTAATATATAAAGAGCAAATCTTCCCTGACCTTTAATAATGACAGTCAACAGGACTATATAAAACATTCCCCAAACTTAAAGAATCTTACTTTAAAAGTTAGAAAAACTAGAGGCGCCTGGGTGACTCAGTCAGTTGAGCGTCCGACTTCGGCACAGGTCAAGATCTCACAGTTTGTGGGTTCGAGCCCTGCATCAGGCTCTGTGCTGACCACTTGCTCAAAGCCTGGAGCCTGCTTCAGATTCCGTGTCTCCTTCTCTCTCTGCCCCTCCCCAGTTCACACTTTGTCTCACTCTGTTTCTCAGAAATAAATCAATGTAAAAAAAAAAAAAGTTAGAAAAACTAGTGCAGTATCTCCCCACTCCAGTAAGAACTTATTCTGCTTATCCTAAATCAGACCTAATAGTCCTAATAAATTCTGGGTTTACCTAAGAAAGGAGATCTTGGGTTTGGGGTTGTGTGTGTGTGTGTGTGTGTGTGTGTGTGTGTGTGTGTTTGTTTGTTTTTAACTTTTATTTGCATTTATTTTATGCTGATTTACTACCACCCTAAGTTTTTGTTTCTTCAGGGATAGCTTTTTCTTCTGCACAATCTCCTCTTCCGCTTTAGGAACAATCTACTCTTCTTAAGGATCATCTCAATGTGGCAGGGAGAGCTCATGTATGAGTTTAATCCAACCATGATCTCTACAAATTCTGCATCTCTTGAGGCTTTGTTCACTGGATGTGCTCAATGATCAGAGAATCTACACCTAATCCTTAAGTTCAGCATTACTCTCTGCATGTTTAAGCATGTGCAATAAAAATTCAGTACTTTTTTTGGGCCACCAACGCTGTGTCCAGCCCCACTGTTTGGCCTGGGCACACCTACCAATTCCACCATTGTAGCCATGGACCAGCACACGTTGCTTCAGTAAAGTTCTATCTTTCAGGTACTTGGTGGCTTTTCTGATATGCATACCCTTGATGGCCTGGGCAGTTTCATTTGCGTTCTTAAAGTGAACATGAAGATTTGAACCTCCTGATTTGCATGATTTTGTAGGGTTTTCTGGGTCAAGGGAACAGCGAACCATTTTCAGAGATCACCTCAGGCAGCTTACAGGAAGAGAGAAGAAAGGAGAGATTTTAAAACCTATCTAGATTCTGGGGCTCCTGGGTGGCTCAGTCGGTTAAGCGTCCAACTTTGGCTCAGAGCATGATCTCGAGATTTGTTAAGTTTGAGCGCCACATCAGGCTCTGCACTGTCAGTGCTTAAGATTCTCTCCCTCTCTGCCCCTTGTCCCACTCACACTCTCTCAATAACTTAAAAAACAAAAACAAAACAAAAAACCTATTTAGATTCCTAGGACTCTTATCTACTATATAGATATGCATCATAAACAGGCAGAGAGAAGGTAGTCAACAAATATTTACTAATGACAGATAGCCCAAACTTTAAACAAATTCACATGGCAAAGTCTAAAATACATAGCACAGGCAAAATCCAATTCACTGGCCCAAAGTACAACTTCCAGAAACCCCACTTTTAGAAACTAAGAAATTACAGAACATACTGCTTTTAAGGACAAGAACAATTTATGACAACAGCTATCCGTGGCAGAGGACATTGGTCCTTCGCCCTTTTACTGCTGCCTGGCTCAGACAAGACACTATTAATTTCCTGATGCCATAGCTAAATGAAAGGAACCCAGCAGCAATTCTGCTTTTAAGGGCAGAGACTACTCAAACCATGGTGTGATGGAAACCCGGCAGCAAGGAGTTAGCTGAGGGAGATGACAATGTTAGGGGAAAAAATAAGGTGTAAAGAAAATACTTGACCAATCTGCTCTTATACCTAAAAATTCTAAAATCATTACTATTTCTACTTTCCACAGTTGCAGTAAACCAAAATATATCTAAGGTCCCCCACAGCCTAAAATTGACCTACAATCAATATTGTCCTGAATGTCCATCAGAATTCACTAAGAGTTTCCCAGTATTATTCTTTCAGTCAACTAGGTAATCAGTGATGATAAATAAGTTTTTTTTTTAATTTTTAAGGTTTATTCATTTTTTCAGAGACAGAGCGTGAGTTGGGGAGGGGAAGAGAGAGAGGGAGACACAGAATCTGAAACAGGCTCCAGGTTCTGAGCTGTCAGCACAGAGCCAGATGCGGGGCCTGAACTCACAGACAGCAAGATCCTGAACTGAGCTGAAGTCGGACGCTTAACCAACTGAGCCACCCAGGTGCCCTTAAATATAAGCTTTTCTAAGGGTGAGCCAATGTAACAGACTTGGTATACTTCTCATCACTAGTGGTATTATTTTGTTCTGACTGATTTTATTATTTGAGAGAGAGCATGTGCAAGCAGGGGAGAGGGACATAGGGAGAGAGAGAAACTTAAGCAGGCTCCAAGCTCAACACAGAGCCTGACGCAGGGCTCGATCCCACAACCCTGGGATCATGCATGACCTGAGCCGAAATCAAGAGTAGGATGCTAAACAAACTGAGCCACCCAGGCTCCCCCTGTTCTGTTTTTAAAACACAAGTAATTCATGTTTAATATGCAAAACAAAATGTTTTTGCAAAAATACTTCTGGAAGTGTATTTTTTTTTATTTAAATTCTAGTTCATTTACAGTGTAATATTAGTTTCAGGTATACAATATAGTGATTCAACACTTCCATACATCACCCGGTACTCATCACAACAAGTGTATCCTAAATCCCCACCACCTATTTAACCCATCCCTCAACCCAATTCTCTGGTAACCATTAGTTTGTTCTCTATAGTTAACAGTCTGTTTCTTGGGGAGCCTGGGTGGCTCAGTCGGTTGAGCGTCACACTTCGGCTCAGGTCATGACCTCGCAGTTTGTGAGTTCGAGCCCCGAGTCAGGCTCTGTGCTGACAGCTCGGAGCCTGGAGCCTGCTTCAGATTCTGTGTCTCCCACTCTCTCTGACCCTCACCCATTCATGCTCTGTCTCTCACATAAATAAACATTAAAAAAAAATTATTTTTAAAGAGTCTATTTCTTGGTTTGCCTCTCTTTTCCCCCCCTTCGCTCATTTGTTTCTTAAATTCCATGAGTGAAATCATATGGTATTGGTCTTTCTAGGATTTTGCTTACTTTAATGCTCTCTAGCTCCATTCACATCATTTCAAATGGCAAGATTTCGTTCTTTTTTTGTGGCCAATATTCCATATTATATATCTCCACATCTCTTTATCCATTCATTGATCAATGGACACTTGGGCTGTTTCCATAGTTTGGCTATTACAGATAGCACTGATATAAACATTGGGTGCATGTATCAATATGGAAGATAATTTTAAAATAGTACAAAGAAGGTCACCTGGGTGGCTCAGTCATTAAGCATCTGACTTTGGCTCAGATCATGATCTCATGGTTGACAAGCAAGAGAGCCCCGCCTTGGGTAAAACACGGGAGGGATATTTTCATATTTTCTTTCCTTCCTTTCTTTCCTTTCCTTCCTTTCTTCCCTTTTCCTTCCTTCCTTTCTCTCTCTCCTTTCTCCCTCCCCCCGCTCCCCCCCTTGGATTCTCTCTCCCACTGCTCCTCACTCGTGCCTCTCTCAAAAAATAAATGGTACAAAAAAGATTAAAAAAAAAAAAAAAAGACAAGTACATGAAATCACAGGTCAAACTTAAAAGCTGAGGTCTTTGGTCTTACTGGTAGGCATAAAATATTACCTATTGGTAAAGACCTGCCTCTCATAGAAGATGCTGATCTGAGATGATGAGGCATATGATTTGCTAATGGGTCCAGCTGAGTGTCATTATACCAAGAAAACAGCAGTGAGCAAATCACACACAAAGTCCAGGAGGAAAGCTGATAGGAGATCTCCAAATATAACAAAACCACATACAAGGATGTTCCTGGTAGCACTGTTATAGTAGCAAAATGAAAAAAAAAAATTACATCCATCAATATGAAATTGGTTGAATTATATATGCTTATAAAATGGAATACTCAGGGTGCCTGGGTGACTCATTCAGTTAAGCGTCCAACTCTTGATTTTGGCTCAGGTCATGAGCACCCCTGCCATGTGCTCACTCTCTTCTAAAATAAAATAAACTTTAAAAAAATGGAATACTCTGTAGCTATTAAAAAGAATGATTTAGGGGCACCTGGGTGGCTCAGTTGGTTAAGCATCTGACAGGTCATGATCTCACGCCTTGTGGGTTTGAGCCCCATGTCAGGCTCTGTGCTGACAGCTCAGAGCCTGGAGGATGCTTCGGATTCTGTCTCCTCTCTCTGCCCCTCCCCTGCTCATGCTCTGTCTCTCTCAAAAAGAAATAAACATTAAAAAAATTTTTTAAAAAAGAATGATTTAGATTCATAGAAGGTGATAGGAAAATTAAGTTTTTTAAAGAGGGGAGTATTGTATAATTCAGTTGTAGATTGTATATAGTCATATGTAATGAAAATTTCTAGGATATTCAAGAAACAGTAAAGAGTAGTTACCTATAAGAGAACAAGGACTAGCAAAGTGGAGAACTTTTTACTTTCATTTCACATCCTAAACTGTTTCAATTTATCATGCATATATACCACCATTACAATAAAAAAAAAAACGAAAGCAATGAAAAAAAAGTTAATGGAATAATGGTAGTGGTAGGAATATGATGATTTTTGTTTTCCTTTTTATACTTTCTTGCATTTTCCCAATTTTCTTTTTTTTAACGTTTTATTGGGTTTTCTTTTAATGTTTATTTTTGAGAGAGAGCACAAGCAGGGAAGGTGGAGGGAGAGAGGGAGAGAGAGAGAGAGAGAGAGAGAGAGAGAGAGAGAGAGAGAGAATCTGAAGTAGCCTCCACACTGTCATGGCAAAGGTCAACACAGGGTTTGAACCCAGGAACTGTGAGATCTTGACCTGAACCAAACTTACTCAACTGACTGAGCCACCCACTCGACTTTCCCAATTTTCTATAATTAACAATGTATTGGGGCACCTGGCTGATTCTGTCAGAAGAGCATATGATTCCTGATCTCAGGGTACTGAGTTCAAGCCCCACACTGGGCATATAGATTACTTAAAAATAATTAAAAAAAAAAAAAAAAAAAAAAAAAGCATTAGCACATATTGCTTTTTATATCCCCAAAACTATTTTTTTGTTTTTGATTTAACAAGTGTAACTTCTGGCTCAAATGAGGGAGGAGGATTCATAGCTCAATTATAAATATTGTGGCAATTACAAAGAAATATGGAAAGACTTCATTCTTAAAATGAATATCATTTGTTTGGAAAACCTATCATGAACACCTAGATGCCAAAAGTTAAAGAAAATCCTTGATTTAGCTTACTGGAGTTGCTCATGTGGTACTAACCCCTAAGGAAGCAAAGAGATGGCAGTATTATGAGGAAGTTGTGCCAAATTTTTAAGGAAGAACTAAGTGAACTCTATGAAAGGATGTTTTCTTAAAATTTATCAAGTCCTGGGGCGCCTGGGTGGCTCAGTTCGTTAAGCATCCGACTTCAGCTCAGGTCACGATCTCACAGTCTGTGAGTTCGAGCCCCGCGTCGGGCTCTGTGCTGACAGCTCAGAGCCTCGAGCCTGCTTCAGATTCTGTGTCTCCCTCTCTCTCTGCCCCTTCCCCACTCATGCTCTGTCTCTCTCTGTCTCAAAAATAAGTAAAAATATTAAAAAAATTAAAAAAAAAATTTATCAAGTTTAACCACCCACCCAATGTCGACATCTCTTTTAGAACACCCTTACCACTCAATTTCTACTTAAATTATCCTAAGTCAAAAAAAAAAAAAAAAAATCCTAAGTAGTCCATTGCCTTCAAGAACAACTCTAATTGTTGGGGCACCTGGGTGGCTCAGTCGGTTGAGTGTTCAACTTCAGCAAGGTCATGATCTCGCAGTCTGTGAGTTTGAGCCCCACGTCGGGCTCTGTGCTGACAGCTCAGAGCCTGGAGCCTGCTTCAGATTCTGTGTCTCCCTCTCTCCTTGCCCCTCCCCTGCTCATGCTCTGTCTCTCTCTGTCTCAAAAATAAATGAAAACATCAAAAAAAAAAAAAAAAAAAAGAACAACTCTAATTGTTAACGTTCTTCCTTACATTACACTAAAATCTAGCTTCTTATAATTTTCAATCACTGGCCCAGCTGTCCCAGTTCTGTCCTCTGGAATTAAGTTTTTTAAACAATTTTTATTATCTTCATCTCCCTCTTTAATCGTCTCAAAACTAAATCTCTCAATTCCTCAAATTGTTTCTATACCCTTCATCATTCTAATCACTTTCCTATAAAGAAATTCTAGTTTCTCAATGTGCCTCTTAGAATCAAATACTCCAAATGAACACAAAATTCCAGATCTGATCTGACCACTCTCATTACCTTCTTTGTCTGGGTCACCATAAACAGTATAAGACTAGTTGCCAGGCAGTATACAATTCATTGTCAAATTAGTGGTACTGTTCATACCACAAATGATTTATGTTTAAAGGAGTTCAGAGGTTAAAGAGTGTAAAGGAGAAAAAGACCACGGTGGACAGGAACTTAGGAAGTTTTCAACAACAACAAAAAGGTAGACTCTAAGTCGAGAAAGGAATAATACATTTTTGATAAGCAGAAAATTCAAAAAGAATATTTTTGGGGGTACAAATGCAGAACAGGAATGAGCAAAGTTAGTGCTAGAGCTAAGTATCTGCATAAGGATAAGCAAGAATATAGGGCCAAAAAGGAGAGCCCTTAACCTGTAGGCAATAAGGAATGATTAATGAGTTAGATCAAGAAACTGACTTCTTTAGATGTCTGGGGATAATTAAATACCAGTTTGCCAATTTCTACATCAGTTTTTACAACTGTTTGAACTTTGACTACAGGGAAAAAATCTCTAATTCAATTCTACTCCAAGATGAACTGAAATTGAGTTATACAATATCATTACACAGGCTTATCTCATAATATGAACAACATTCCTATCTGCCAAAATATAACACAAGGAATATCATTTTAGAAAGATTTATTTTGATCCATTTCTGTAAGTTTCCCCAGAACGAATACTTTACCATTTAATATGAATACTTCTCTACAAAGTAGCTACTTGTTTCAGTAATTAATAATCTTCAAGATCTTCATTCAAAAAACAATGACCTGCTGGCCTCCAATCCCTCAGGTTCAAAAGAAGAGAGATTCCACTAATATAACATGAAAAAAAAGAGGTTAGCTAAATAGCAGAATTTCTAGACAATGAAAGTTGACCCATATTAGAACAAATGAAAATAGCAGCAGCTCCTTCTCTGAAGTTATTTAAATTCAATTAAATAGGAATTTCTGGTTTAATAGTGTTCATGCCTAAAGTATCTTTCATAAAGACTAGCATTGTAATAAGGTATGGCAGTAGGGATTTTAACTGTCCAAGGGACATTGCAAAACCCAACCTCTCCCAAATCCTGCTACTCAACAGCAGGGATCTAAAGGAATAAATAGATTCCCAGCTGCTGAGAGAAAACGTCTTACTAAAAGCAAAGCAAAATTCTCATTAATGAAAAATCAACCATGAAGAAAAAAAATTGTCTCGTAATCCCTGGAAATAGCCAAATCCGTTTTGGGTTAATGCAGATTTAACAAAAACAGAGGAAGAGAACAGAGCAAAACAGTTCCCTTTGCCAGTAGCTGAGGGAAACACCTATCAGGGAAATCACAAATAACAATGCTTCTAATCCACTGAGCCAAAAGAAATATGAACTCTATCTAGTGAACAGTACCAGGAAAATGCCCTTGTAGATAAATTCTCCCTCTCACCATCAAGCCACCTTATCCTATCTTGTTCAACACCATTATGATAGGCCATAACTTGAATTTTCCAAGATCAAATTCAATGGGTAATCCAAACCCTGTTTTTTCTGATGAGATAATCTCTAAAATCACAGTCCTCACATGCATGTATTTATTCAAAGCCAGCGTTAAGCTTCTGTATCAGGCACCAGGAATACAAAAACCAGTAACAAACAGTCTCTACCCTCACGGAGCTTAATCCATGCACCTTGCCTCATCTTAAACCCCAAAGCTCTTGCCTTAAAATACCTTCTTAGAGGGGCCAACTGTTCTCAGTGAAAAAGCAATAAAGGCCCTTTAGTTACTGTAATAAAAGCTAATGAATATACACATAAATCATACGTCTTATGTTCGCTCCAAAAAGGAGAGAAGACAACACAACTTTCCAAGTCGAATATGAGAATAAACTTAGCCTAGACTACAAAGAAGCCGGGAACGAGACAAGCAACAGAGGGGTGTAAGCGAAGAAATACACTAGAAGAAGGGATGTGACCGCTGTACCACATTGCGTTCAAACAACCATAAAAAGAACCTGCTACTAAGCCGCCTTTAGTTTCACGGTGCAGGGAAAAGGAAAAAAAGAATGGGAGACTGCCTACTCTTGAACCAACTATTCGCGGTCACCTAGCTAGTCCACTCTCACTAGACAAGAGCGCCAGTCACTGTTTAATAGGATCTGGGCCTGCCAGCCAACAACTCTGTCACATGGCCACTGGAATGGAGAGGTTAACAGTCCCTCACGTGAGAATGAGGAAAAATAAGAAAGAGTGGAAAGAACTCTTTAAATGTTTATAAATGAGTTAACATAATCTACCCCCGCGGCACGGACGAGAAGTGAAGTTTGGAAAAGGTGGTACAGCAATGCCCACTGGAAGCTTGCGGGGACCCTTCGGCGGCCCGCGTCTTCCTCCCACCCTGCCACAGTCCACACACTCACCGCGCACACAGAGCAGCGACATGGCCGAGGCGCTGGCAAGTCGCCGCCGCACCCGGCAGCTCCCTCTTTCCTCTCAGCAGGTGCCGCGGCTGTTCCCGTAATCGGCCCCACAGGTCTGACCTCTCCACATGGTCCCCGTGGCAGGCAGCGTCCCGCCGCTCCCTTGAACCCGCTTCAATTCTCAACGTCTGACCGCACTCCCGATAGCTGTGAGTACGGGCAAGCAGGCAGGAGACTGGGCGCGGCACCACGGCGCCATCGCTAGGAGGCAGGAGCTACCGGGACTCTCTCCCACCCCGCCTTCGCCCCACCGGGATTCCGGAGAGCTCCTAGAAGGAGCCAACCCGTGGCGCTCCGCCTCTCAGCCAATCAACTCACGCCTAGTCCGCCGACCCCTCCTCCCATAAGCCCATAAGAGGTGGGGTTTCCTTCCTCTTTCCCTACGTGCAAGAAGACAGCGCCTCCCTCTAATAAGGCTTGGAACTGAGAGGGCGGGGCTTCCCCACACCTGTGTCAGGAGGTAACTGAAGCCCTCTGCTCCTCCCACGTGGACAGAGCTCCCACCCAAGATTCTTTTGATTGAAGAATTTTCATCGGACTTCTTTAAAGAGTCTATCCATTGGAGCGCACCCAGCACCTACTTATGGTAATTTAACAAGATCGTACAACGGGCAAGTTTTACTTACCAACTACAGAAAAAAAAAAAAGGAAAATAACTGAGCATAAAGTAAAATGTTTGGAGACTTCAGTTCTGTTTGTTTTATTTATTTTTGAGGGGGGGGGGGGTGGGCAGAGGAGCCAAAGCGGGCTCTGCACTGACAGCAGCAAGCCAGATTTGGGGCTCCAACCCACCAACCATGAGATCATGACCTGAGCCAAAACCAAGAATGGGAAGCTTAACCAAGCCACCCAGGCACCCCTTGGAGACGTCAGTTCTTATCTAGATCTTGTTTCCTTTTAAGTTTATTTTGAGAGAGAATGCACAAGCAGGGCAGGGGCAGAGAGAGGAGAGAGAGAGAATCCCAAGCAGGCTCCTCACCATCAGCACAGAGCCCCACAAGGGGCTGGAACTCACGAACTGTGAGATCATAGCCTGAGCCGAAATCAAGAATTAGACGTTTAGGGGCGCCTGGGTGGCACAGTCGGTTAAGCGTCCGACTTCAGCCAGGTCACGATCTCGCGGTCCGGGAGTTCGAGCCCCGCGTCAGGCTCTGGGCTGATGGCTCAGAGCCTGGAGCCTGTTTCCGATTCTGTGTCTCCCTCTCTCTCTGCCCCTCCCCCGTTCATGCTCTGTCTCTCTCTGTCCCAAAAATAAATAAACGTTGAAAAAAAAAATTAAAAAAAAAAAAATTAGACGTTTAACCACCTGAGGCACCCAGGCTCCCCCCTAGACCTTTTTTCCTGCATGCTATTGTATCTCCAATGTCTATAATAGTACTTGGGACATAGAAATCAGTCCGTAATATTTACTGAATGAAGGATAGAGGGAAGATAGGCATTTTAAGCTACGACTTCTAGTAAGATGACATATGCACATATGAGTAAGTGAAAAAGACCAGAGCAGAAAACATGAAGACCCGTAGTATAATGTACAGATCCAACACCCCCTCCATGCCACAGTTCTGATTCAATTGGTTTGGGCTAAGTCTCAAACTATTTTTAAAAGCTCCCCAGGTGATTCTAATGTGATGCCAGGGCTGAGCACCATTAGAGGACATGCTTTCTAAGGTTTCAATAGCCCAGCTTGGGTGTCAGCATTTGCAAGCTCTTGGTCCCATAGGATTCTGCCTGCTAGACCCAGGGAGTGTCCGTCAATCTAACATGGTCTTTGCCCTCCAAAAACAAACCTATCAGATGATTTTTCGCACTGGAAAAGTTGCTATGAGAAAGTGACCCTCCAAATGCTATAGCAAGAGCCTAAAGAAGACGACTTGATCTTCCCAGTGCTCATCCAAATTTGGAATAATAATCCTGAGGAAGATTTTGACCAGGGCACTCAGCCAGCCCACTCAACACAGATGCTGACCATAAAAATAATGGGCATTCTCGGGGCTGCTGCTGGAGGTTAAACTACCTAGCTATTTAGCCCAGCTGTCCTTTATAAAATTGTGAAGCGCATGAACTTTGAAGCCAGTCAGATCCACCTGGTGTATTATCTATTGTCATGTAATAAACTACTCCAAAATGTAATGGCTTAAACATTTATTATCTTATAGTTTCTGGGTCAAGAATCTGAGTAGGGCTAGATTGGATCCTCTGGTTCAGGGTTTTTTACAGACTGCTAGCAAAGCGCCAGCTTGATTGCAACAGGATCCACTATCAAGCTCATTCATGTGACTGTTAGCAGGACTCAATTTCTCTTCAGCTATTGAACTGAAAGCCTCAGTTCCTTATTGGCTATTGGCTTGTCTCAGTTCCTTGTCTGAGACAAGATGGATGCTTGCTTCATCGAAGCATTCAAACTGAGAAAGCAATAGAGTCTGCTAGCAAGATGGAAGTTACAGTCTTTTTAACATAATCACAGAAGTGACTTCCCCTAGTTTTTGCTGTATTCTATTCATCAGAAGCAAGTCACATTTTAGGGAAGAAGATTACACAAGGAAATGAACATCACCAGGAGCTGCCTCATTGGGGCAGCCATCTTTGAGGAACCATCTCAGAAATCTGCATACCATACCTAGATTTGAGTCCTAGTTCTGATACTTGTGACCTTGGGCAAGCTACATGGCCTCAATTTCCCAAAGAATCATGGTAGTAACTACTTTATAAGATAGTTTCCAAGCTTAAATGAGGAACTGCATTTAAATTACCTGATGCATGTCCAATACATGTTTGTTATTACTTAGGCTGTGGATACAAAGGGAGGAATGTGGCTGGGAGGTAAAGAGAAGGTAAGCAGAGCAAGGGTCACTGTCTAAAGGTTGTGATGAAAGCTCTGAGGCATCGCAGTTTCCCAGTTTAAAGTTCAGAGGAAAAAGGCAATGAGGTCTTCTTGCCCTCTAGACACTTGACCAGGACCATTTATACTCATCAGCAAGGTAAGTGTATCTTCAGAAGCAACTCAAACAGGGATAGAAAGCCAGTCCTCCATGCCTCAGTCTTCATTAGTGTTTCCAAGTACAGTACTTGAAAGTTCTCCAGTATTTGGAGTTTACACTTGTGTTTAGCTGGCAGGTAGCTGAGAGCTAAGACTCTAAAATCCAGTAAATGAGAGGGAAGGTGAGAGGAATCAAGGAAAGTAGGTAGTGAAGAGAACCTAAGAATCTCAAGAGGGTAAGACCAAAACACCCAGGTTTGGCATTGTTGCTGCCTCTTTGGGAGGCCTCAGGCAGGAGAGAAAAGGGGACTGGTTAAGAACCCTGATGCAGGGGTTCCCTCTACCAACTTTATGACTATCTTTAAGCTATTCAACAAGGTCATTAAAAGTTTACTCTTTCTGCAAGTTCCTTATCCCTTGGGAAATGTCTCCCAATGCCTCCATAGAGAAATTTAATATAAATAACTAAATTAACAAATATTTATTAAGTGTTTCTTAGCTCAGTCTTAATGAAAGGAAAAAGTAAACAAAGCACTATCCTTTGTTTACTATTCCTAACAAAGTTACTATCCTTAAATAGTTTATAAGGTGATAGGAAAGGTCTGTGAAAGAATAAGGAACTAAACTAGGGCAGTAAATATGGAACTGAGGGGGAAGAAAAGGGACAATCCCTTTAACACTTCTCAGTGTTAAGGAACTAATGTGATAGAATTTGGCACACAATGACTATGAATACAGTAAAGAATATCCTTTCTTTAGTAGCAAACCATTGGATGAGAAGGCAGGGGGAGAAAGGGAGAGAGTTTTAAAGTCAGGTTGACTGGAAGGATGGTGCTACAGTTTTTACTGATAGATAGGAAATCAAGGATGCATAGGTTCTGGGGACAGATGTTTCCTTTTGAACACGTACATTAAGTTTGAGATTGTGTGGTATATTCTTGCAAATAAATGCATTAGATGATGTGGAACTGAACCCTAAGCAATCAGTCCAAGCTAGAGACAGAGATTTCAATCAATAAAAATGTAACTACTTTAATCTCCATTTTTTATAAAGAAAATGAAGCAAAACTGGAATGCAGCCCAGCTGCATCTTTCACCAGAACTGAAGCTGTTAGCCATAATGCTATATTGCCCCTCAAATAGTAGAGGAATTCAGCAGAAGCTGTGGAAGGAATCAAGATAAGCTTCACAAGAGAAGTAGCATGTGGAGGAGATGGATCTCAAAGCATGGATAAACCTGAACATGCAAATGTGGAAGAAAGGGTATTTCATATACAGAGAGTAAGTTGCATGAACAAATCAGGAAATGGACACATTGAATCTGTACTGGCATTTAGGAATAAGCTGCAAAGAATCTGAGAGTTGGAACCCTATGGTTGTCAGGAGACTATACAGAATGAGAAAGGAACAAAGGTCATTTATAGAGAACACCTACTTTTAAGGAGTAGGAAAAAGAGACAGAAAAGGACTGGTCAGGGAGGGAAAACAGGAAAATAAACAAATCACCTGTATAGTGTTCCAGTATAGATCTTATCTCATTGAAGAGTAATTGCATACCTATCCTTTCTTTAGACACAGAGCTTCTCAACAGCAAAGGATGTATTTTCTGTGTCTTTATCCCTAACACATAACACATAGCACACCTGGTAAAGGTGTCCAAAAAAGATTTCTTGACTAATCAAATACATAAATGAATCCATGAATGAGAATGTTTTAAGGTTTGGTTGTTGTCAAAGATGAAAAAAAAAAACCTGGACACTAGTCAAGTGATTAGGACAGATTCAATCAGTAATATACTATTGCAATAGGGAAAATAGTCTAACACAAACTGAACTCATCTTCAATTTGTATAGAGGTAACTGGACGTTTTAAAGGGAGAATGGAAAAATAAAATAAAATAAAGGCAGAATGGAGGGACGCCTGGGTAGCTCAGTGGGTTGAGCATCCGACTTTGGCTCAGGTCATGATTTCACAGTTCATGACTTTGAGCACCACATCAGGCTTGCTGCTGTCAGCATGGAGCCTGCTTTGGATCCTCTGTCCCCTTCTCTCTCTGCTCCTCCCTTGCTTGTGTTCTCTCTCCCAAAAATAAATAAAATATTTTAAAAAATAAATAAAGGGAACATGAAAGAATAAGGTGAAAGTTCATGAGCGGGAGCTCAGAAGAGTCAGAGAAGTTATAAATTCCAAAGCAGCAAACCTAGAGTAGAAATGTTATTCCCATGCTTAAAATTCATGACTTGGCCTGGCATATTTGGGGGTGGGGTTGTTTTTTTAAAGATTTTATTTTTAAGTAATCTCTACACCCAACGTGGGGCTCAAACTCACAATACTGAGATCAAGAGTCACATGCTCTTCTGACTGAGTCAGCCAGGCGCCCCTAGCCTGGCATATTCATACTGTCAAATGAATAAAATTCCACTGTGGGAATATATTCCATGAAAATAATTCAAATGAATGGGAGATAATGTGTGCAAGGATTTGTACAGGATTATCTAAGTAGTGAAATCTGAAAATCAGAATGCCAAACAATTCAATGAACTCTAATAAACCAGTTTATTCATCACTATCAAGTAATTACTTAATATTTATGAATAACACTGTAATCTTATACAAATGGATAAACATCAGGAGAGAAGGCCATACCAGAGATATAGGTGTTAATGCATTCAAGAAAAATTTATTGAGCATCCACCAAGTACTACACATAGTGCTACAGGTACAAAGAGGAACAAGACATTCCTTCAAAGAATGCAGTCTGGGGATAAACAGACTGTGAATAGTACTATGATCATAGTTAAGAGGAAGAAGTGGGTTGTTTGCACATGTAACCTGGAGGTTTCAGAATTGTTTAAATGCTTAATAAGTTGGGGTGTGAGGAACTTAGCAAACATATAACCTTCATGAGGGAAAGGATGCGTGTTTCTCTCTATTGGAAAAAATTATCCAAGACTTGCAAACAAGGAAAAGAAATTACTGGGTGTACAGTTTTAGTACTTGCAATTTTAGTACTGGGCACTATCTAGAGCAGAGACCAGCAAACTTCATCTATAAAGGACCGTACAGTAAATATTTAGAGTTCAGGCCAAAAAAAAAAACAACAAAAAAACAAAAAAAAAACAGCAAAATTGAAGCTATTGTATAGGTACTTGTATAAGGAGAGAAAATAAATTTCTACAAGTTTTTAATTGGTAACATTCAAAATAAACCAACAATAATTGAATACAAGTTTTTGGTACTATAGGTCTACCAATGAGAATGATAAAATTATTTGGGGGAGTATATATTTTGTTTACTTGGGGTTCAAAGTATCAGAATCAATTGCAAATGTTCAACTATTAATGGTGATCTGTAATGAGATTTTATGTATCTCGTCTGTTTTTTCACACAGATAACTACTGTCAAATACTGATATCAGTCAACGAGCATGTGATTCAATTGAGCATATTCAGTGCCTGGAAAGCATTTTTAAATTCTATTAGATTCTCTTCTTGATAGTTGCTCAATTTTTTAATGAAATTTTTTAAAACTTTTTTAAGTTTATTTATTTTGAGAGACAGAGAGATAGAGAGCGCAAGGCAGAGAGGAGAGACAGAATCCCAAGCAGGCTCCGTGCCATCAGTGCAGAGCCGATGTGGGGCTCAAAATCACGAACTGTGAGATCATGACCTGAGCAAGATCAAGAGTCAGACACTTAACCGACTGTGCAACCCAGACACCCCAATGAAGGTGTTTTGTTTGTTTGTTTGTTTGTTTGTTTGTTTGTTTGTTTTTAAGTAATCTCTATGCCCAGCTCAAACTCACAATCCCGAGATCAAGAGTCACATGTTCTACTGACTGAGCCAGCCCGGGAACCCCTGTTCCATTTTTGCCCAGAAAATCATAACAAAACTGCACCAATGCTAAGCCATCAAATACCTGTGTAGTGGGACAAATCAAGATATTCAGCTTCTATTTCTGACAAAACAAAAAAACAAAAAACCCTACAGAAATGATATGATTAATTTTATGAGAGTGAATGAAGTCAACTGTTAAACTACTAGTTTTATAACACATGATAAATTTACATATTTCCCACAAAGTACTTTCTGCAATGAATAACCATATACTTTAAACACATTACATTTTCACAAACCTTGTAAATTTGTTGAACTAAGCCTTTTTTCTGCTCCACATATATTTTTGCCACTATCAGTCATAACACAGTTTAGCAGATTCCCTTTCAGGTTGTGCTAAATTAGTGTTTTCTCAACTTCTTTGAAAACATTTTTACCTGTAATTGTTTCATGCAGACTATTCATAGAGGCTAATTCTTCAGTCACTTCAAATTCAGCATTGACTTGTCAAATAAACAACAACTGAATGGTATTGGTAACTGTGGACGCATCAAGAGCTAAGGAAAACTACTCGAAATCATTTGCTTTGGTTTTTTGTTTTGTTTTTTATTTTGTAAGTAATCTCTACACCCGAGGTGGAGCTGGAACCACAACTCCAAGACCAAGGGTCACCTACTGCACCAACTGAGCCAGCCAGGCACCCCTCATTTGCTTTGTTTTTAAATCGGCTATTGTGTTGTTCTTGTTGGGGGAAATAAAACAAACCTGCTAGCAAAAAGCCCCCTCCTTGCCAATATAGAGGAGTAAAAGAACATACTTGATTACTGAATAAGAACTAACAGATTACATATATATAATGTAGCCTGAAAATAATTTCAAAGTTAGGACAAAATCTTACATAATGTATACAGCAAAACACTAGAAAGAACAAAGCACGAGAAAGCCCTAATGAGACAAAGGGCTGCACCTCTTAATAGTCTTCTGTACCTCTCCAAAGAAATCCTTGTTTGCAGAGGTCATTTGGTCCACAACCTTGGAGATAGCTCTACATCGTAAAAACTGGTGACTAGGCTTAATCCCTATAGAGATTTATCTTTATACTAAAGTTGAGAATAATGATTCAGATTTACCACATCTCTAAGAAAACACTCCAACGGGAGAGAATAAATGATCTCTTTGCCCTTTATAAATAAAGAAAATCATTTTAATTTACCCTTAAACTTCCAGTGTCTTCAATTCAGGCAAGTGTTCTCACCAAAAGGCAAACAGTCCTATGCACATTTTTAAAATATTTATTAATTTATTATTTTTAAAAAAAAGTTTTAATGTTTATTTTTGAGAGAAAGAGACAGAATGTGAGCGGGAGAGAGGCAGAGAGAGAGGGAGACACAGAATTGGAAGCAGGCTCCAGGCTCTGAGCTGTCAGCACAGAGCCCAATATGGGGCTTGAACTCACCATCAGTGAGGTCGTGACCTGAGCCTAAGTCAAAGCCTAACTGACTGAGCCACCCAGGCTCCCCTATTATTATTATTTTTAAAAAGACAGGACGCAAGTGGGGGAAAGGGCAGGAGGGAGAGAAAGAGAGAGATTGAGAGAGAGAATCTTAAGCAAGCTCCAACTCAGAGCTCCATTCCATGACCCTGGGGTTATGACCTGAGCTGAAATCAAGAGTCAGGAGCTCAAATGACTGAGCCACCCAAGTGTCCCAAATTTATTTTCTTTGGACATATTTCTTCAGCTGTTACAAACATTTCTTTGCAGCTGGGAGTCCCAGGGAACACTAAGGGCGTTCTTTAACTGCCTGATCCGTTCAGAGTCCTAAATTGGTGTTGCCTGTGGTTTGGAGGCAAAAGACCTCTAAAACAGTATGCTTGTAGCCTGGTTCTGCAGGCTCTAATTCCAAATCAGGGAAGAGGATAGCAAGGCAAATGTCAGGTATTCTCATGCCTCTTATAATCTCTCCTGAGGCAAAATTGAGGTCTCTTTAATGACGTACACTTATAATTCTCCCACTTCATTTGAGACACTATTATTTAACTGAAAGATACGAAGCAAGTCAGCATTATCTCAAAACGCAGGGCTTTTAACAATTAATTTGTAAATATTAAATGTTCTTTTCCATTATTGCAATATGCAACCTATCTTCTGGGAAATGAGGCATGCATATCTTAAAGTAACTTGTTTTGTTTTATTTTATTTTTTAAAAAATGGTTATTTATTTTTGAGAAAGAGAGACAGAGACAGAGATAGAGCATGAGTGGGTGAGGGGCAGAGAGAGAGGCAGACACAGAATCAAAAGCAGGCTCCAGGCTCTGAGCTGTCAGCACAGCGTCCAACGCGGGCTCGAACTCATGAACCATGAGATCCTGACCTGAGCTGAAGTCAGATGCTCAAACCACTGAGCCAGCCAGGCTTAGATGTAAAAGATCTATATGCTGAAAACTATGTGTGTATATATATATATATATATATATATATATATATAGAGAGAGAGAGAGAGAGAGAGAGAGAGAGAGAGAGAGACTATATAGAGGGAGAAACTATACAAACTATAGAAAACTTATGAAAGAAATTGAAGAAGACACAAAGAAATGGAAAAACATTCCATGCTCATGGATTGGAAGAATAAATATTGTTAAAATGTCAATACTACCCAAAGCAATCTACATATGCAATGCAATCCCAATCAAAATTGACAGGCATTCTTCTCAAAGCTAGAACAAACAATCCTGAAATTTGTATGGAACCACAAAAGACCCCGAATAGCCAAAGTAGTATTGAAGAAGAAAACCAAAGCGGGAGGCATCACAATCCCAGACTTTAGCCTCTACTACAAAGCTGTAATCATCAAGACAGTATGGTATTGGCACAAAAACAGACACATAGACCAATGCAATAAAATAGAGAACCCAGAATTGGACCCACAAATGTATGGCCACCTAATCTTTGACAAAGCAGGAAAGAGTATCCAATGGAAAAAAGTCTCTTTAGCAAATGGTGCTGGGAGAACTGGACAGCAATATGCAGAAGAATGAACCTGGACCACTTTCTTACACCATACACAAAAATAAACTCAAAATGGATGAAAGACCTAAATGTGAGACAGGAAACCATCAAAATTCTAGAGGAGAAACCAGGCAACAACCTCTTTGACCTCAGCCGCAGCAATTTCTTGCTCGACACATCTCCAAAGGCAAGGGAATTAAAAGCAAAAATGAACTATTGGGACCTCATGAAGATAAAAAGCTTCTGCACTGCAAAGGAAACAATCAACAAAAGTAAAAGGCAACCGATGGAATGGGAAAAGATATTCGCAAATGACATATCAGATAAAGGGTTGGCATCCAAAATCTATAAAAAACTTATCAAACTCAACACCTGAAAAACAATCCAGTGAAGAAATGGGCAGAAGACATGAATAGACACTTTTCCAAAGGAACATCCAGATGGCCAACAGACACATGAAAACATTATTCATCACCAGGGAAATACAAATCAAAACCACACTGAGATACTACCTCACACTGGTCAGAGTGGCTAAAATTAACAACTCAAGAAACAACAGATGCTGGTGAGGATGTGGGGAAATGGGAACCCTCTTGCACTGTTGGTGGGAATGCAAACTGGTATAGCCACTCTGGAAAACAGTGTGGAGGTTCCTCAAAAAATTAAAAATAGAACTACCCTACAACCCAGCAATAGCACTACTGGGAATATATCCAAAGGATATAGGGGTGGTGATTCATAGGGGCACATGTACCCCACTGTTTATAGCAGCGCTTTCAACAATAGCCAAATTATGTAAGGGGTCTAAATTTCCATCAACTGATGAATGGATAAAGAAGACGTGGTTTACATATACAATGGAATACTACTTGGCAATGAGAAAGAATGAAATCATGCCATTTGCAGCAACATGGATGGAACTGGAAGGTATTATGCTAAGTGACATAAGTCAGTCAAAGAAAGACAGATGTCGTATGTTTTCACTCATATGTGGAACTTGAGAAATTTAACAGAAGACCATGGGGGAAGAGGACGGGAAAAAAATAGTTACAGAGAGGGAGGGAGGCAAACCATAAGAGACTCTTAAATACAGAAAACAAACTGGGGGTGGAAATGGGTGATAGGCATTGAGGAGGGCGAGGAGGGCACTTGTTGGGATGAGCACTGGGTGTTGTATGTAAGCAATGAATCATGGGAATCTACCCTCAAAACCAAGAGCACACTGTACACATTGTATGTTAACCAATTTGACAATAAATTATATTAAAAAAAATAAATGAACACGCACTAGTAAAAAAAATAAAATAAAATAATTGAATGGAAAGTCTAAAAAAATGTTTATGTATTTTTGAGAGAGAGAGACAGAGCATGAGTGGGGAAGGGGTATAGAGAGAGGGAGACACAGACCCAAAGCAGGCTCCAGGCTCTGAGCTGTCAGCACAGAGCCCGACGCAGGACTTGAACTCGTGAAGCACAAGATCATAACCTGAGCTGAAGTCAGACGCTCAACTCACTGAGCCACCCAGGAACCCCTAAAGTAATTTGTTTTGGAGCAAATAATGCTCCAAAGACCTGTCAATATATTGTCCTTACAAAAAAGGGTACTCCCTTTTAGTTAAAGGTGGCTGCTGTATGCTTGGCTAAAGCTTCAATTTTCAATTTTACATTAACAGAGGCAGCTCTGAACTTCACTTCTAAGCATCACAAACTTTTAGAATACAAAAAGTCCAAAGATGGATATTATAAGAAATGCACAAAAGAAATTTCCTTTAAAAATAACAAAAACGGGGTGCCTGAGTGGCTTAGTAGGTTGGACATCCGACTTCGCTCAAGTCATGATCTCGCAGTTTGTGAGTTTGAGCCCCACATCTGGCTCTGTGCTGACAGTGCAGAGCCTGGAGCCTGCTTCAGATTCTGTGTCTCCTCCTCTCTCTGCCCCTCCCATGCTCATGCTCTGTCTCTCTCTGTCTCTCGATAATAAATAAACGTTAAAAAACATTTTTTTAAATAACAAAAATTTTTAAATTTATTTTTCCCCAAATGTCCAAATAATTATGGTCTAGGTAACCATAAGAGTAAAAGCTTTATATGCTCCTTCCTTTGATAAGAATAAGTTCATATAGAACTGTATATCCAAGTGTATGTGCAAGAGACACTCACATGCATCACACACACACCAAGCACATACACCCACAGGGACAGACACACCACTGAGTTTTTATTTTTCTAGGCACTTCATATCCACATGACGTCTGTCACCTTCCCATCACATTTAATGAATTCCTTCTTTGGAGGCAGGAAGCCTAGTTGAAGACATTCCCTGCCAGGAAGTATCAGGCCACCAGGAAGGAAGACCCACCACTTGCAGGTGGCTTCCCCACTCCCATCTTCTTTGTATTCTTCCATACCATGGCTATGAAGGGTCTAGTCCTGGAGGTGAAGTCAGGCTGCTGAAAGTTGTAGTTCTTGATTTCACTGTACCATCTATCAGCCATCTCTTTTCCTGTCTGATCACAGGAGGCATATACCTCTGAACTGGCCACAATGGGACTCTGAGCTGCACTTGAGCATCCTTGGGCTGACCAGGGCCTCTGAATAATGCTGAGCCTCCCAATCAAGCTTCTTGCAGAGCTTCAGTTGAGGGGGACACCATGCTGCTTCTGGTACTTGTTGTGGGCCTTTAGGACCTCATTATTAAACAGCTTGGAAGCTGACTTGCCCATGGCCCACTGCTGCTATACTGAGCTCTCTCACCTGGCCCTGGGTCGCTGGAGATCAATTCCTGTCTTTATGAATCTGAACAGATGGGCAAATCCAGGCACCTAGAGGGAGTCAGCCCTACTGACAAAAAGAGAACAGTTCTGATTCTAAGAGCCAAAACACACAAAGGTCTAGGAAAAGGAGTAGAAGTTTGGGAGGTGATGGGTTAGTGAGGGATGTGGTACAGAGAAGGAACTCAAAACTAACAGAAACCAGGGGCACCTGGGTGGCTCAGTTGTTAAGCATCCAACTCTTGATTTCAGCTTAGGTCATGATCTCACGGTTTGTGGGTTTGAGCCCCACATCAGGCTTTGCGCTGACAGAGTGGTGCCTGCTTGGGATTCTCTCTCTCCCTCTGTTTGCCTCTCCCCCACTCTCATGCACTTTCTCTCTCTCTCTTTCAAAATAAGCAGACTTAAAAAAAAAGAAAAGAAAAGAACAAACATAACCCTGTCCAGGGGTCAAGACACCATGAAAAGCTCTATGGCACAGAGCAAGGCCTGCCCCCACCCGCAACACATACACACACATGATTTAGGGCCCCCTTCCTCCTTAATCTACTGTTGGTTAGGCTCATTTTCCTCCTCATACTAGTTCATATAGATATGAAATAAAGCCCTAAGTCTCTGCGTACAGCCCTTTTTTCCTTCACAAACTCTAACCTTGCCCACAGATACTTGCTATCTATGTATGTCAACAGATTCCAAAGCTGTATCTTTAGTTCAGATTGTTGTCATCAACTTCAGACCCATATGTTCAATAATTTGCTAGATTTCTCTACCTGAGTATTACACTGGTACCTCAAATTCAGCACGTAAAAAGTTAAAACTATTGAGATGCCTTAAAATATATATTCTAATTGTGGACCCAGAAATTTCTCTGGGCAAAGTAAAATCTTCCTCAATGTTTTGTTTTAAAAGATCATTGTGCTTAGAGTCACCAAATTGTTATTTTTCCTTTGGGTCTAAAGTGAAAAAATTCCCATAAAGTCCCACAACCTCTTTATTAAATAAAGGAATGTTAACATTAATCAGTAACAGCAAAAAACTAGAAGCAACCTAAATGTTTTATCTCTAGCTTTAACACAATCCTAAAGAAAATCCTAGAAGGTAGGTTTGTGTGTGAGAGAGAGTGTATAAAAATTGATAAACTGATCTTAAAATGTATACAGAGGGGGGTCTGGCTGGCTCCGTCAGTAGAACATATGACTCTTGATCTCAGGGTCATGAGTTTGACCCCACATTTTTTACTTAAAAAAATGTTCAGGGTCGACTGGGTGGCTCAGTCAGTTAAGCATCCAACTTTTGGTTTTGGCTCAGGTTATGATCTCACAGTTCATGAGATTGTGCCCCATATCCAGCTCAGCACTGACAGCACAGAACCTACTTGGGATTCTCTCTTCCTCTGCCCCTCCCTCATTCATGCTTGCACATGGTCTCTCTCTTTCAAAAAAATTTTTTAATCATTAAAAAATAAAATTTTAGGGGCGCCTGGGTGGCGCAGTCGGTTAAGCGTCCGACTTCAGCCAGGTCACGATCTCGCGGTCCGGGAGTTGGAGCCCCGCGTCAGGCTCTGGGCTGATGGCTCAGAGCCTGGAGCCTGTTTCCGGTTCTGTGTCTCCCTCTCTCTCTGCCCCTCCCCCGTTCGTGCTCTGTCTCTCTCTGTCCCAAAAATAAATAAACGTTGAAAAAATAAATAAATAAATAAATAAATAAATAAATAAATAAAATTTTATATGGAAATGTAATGGCCAAAAATAGTTAATATAATCTTATAATCTTAAAGTTGGAAGACATGGACTACCAGATATCAAAACTTATTACAAAATTATAGCAATGAGGAACACTTGTGATGAACATTTATCTTATAAAAAAGGAGACACTGCAGAGCAGCAGAGAAGTAAGATAAAGGATTGTTTTGTTAACAATTTCCATAACTTGGAAATGCTGCAAAGAAAAGGCGGCAAGGCTAGCCAAAGATGAACTATCAAGGCAATATACTTGTGCTTAACTCATTATCTATTATTGATTAAAGGATAAAATTCTGTGAAGTCACATGTTAACTTATAGATTTTGGTCTGGTAATGATGCAAAGGATTTAGTAGAAAAGGTTATGAGGGCGCCTGGCTGGTTCAGTTGGAAGAGCATGTGACTCTTGATCTCAGGGTCATGAGTTCAAGCCCCATGTTAAATGTAGAGATGACTAAAATAAATAAATAAATAAACTTAGAAAAAAAAGAAAAGGTTATGGTGTTATTATCCTGTAGACACAATCAACTTAACAATGTTATTCTTTCTTACTTTTTTTTTAAGTAGGCTCTGTATCCAGTGTGGGGCTTGAACTCACCATCCTAAGATCAAGAGTCACATGCTCCACCAACTGAGCCAGACAGGCACCCCATTTAACAATGTCACTATAACATTCTCTTCCTAATGTGGGTGGACCTCATCCAATCAGCTGAAGGCCTGAATAGAACAATAGGACTGAATAAGAGAAAATTTCTCGGGATACCTGGCTGGCTCAGTCCATACAGCATGAGACTTTCTTTTTTTGGTGGGGAGGGGAACAAATGCCCTTTATTGCTCTAACCAGCATAACTTGGCAGTAGGCTTGAGCAGAGCTCTCCTATCTGTCCTGGCTCCTATTTTCTCTCTCCTGGGAGTTTGTGATTCACCCCCAGGGTAGAAGAGTGTCCTGGGCAGGGGTCTCAGGCACAACTAGGATAAAAAATACAGAGTTGGGATCTGAAAGGGGACCAGGGTGAAGCAGAAAACATTGTGTTACCAGATCATCCAAATAAAAAGTCCATCAGGGCAGAAGTGAGGATGTTTCCCCACATGGGTCCCTCTGCCCTTGCCAGAAAAGGGAGGGGGAAGGAGGCTTCTGCTAGAGGCTTCCTGCTGTCCCCTTCATGCCATCAGCATCTTCCAGATGTTGTCCTCAGCTTCTTTCACACTCCACTCCACGTAGGATTTTTTCTGTTTCAATTCTTTAATTTGTTTCTTCTGCTATTCTCTGTTTCTTTAACAGTTGATTGTTAATTACCCCCTTGGAATGAAGAATAAACATTCTTCCTACACTTTCAAACATGTTAGTCTCATCTACCAAAGTCATAATCTCTGCACCTGTAAGATGTCAGCATGCAACTCTTGATCTCAGGGTTGTGAGTTTGAGCCCTGTAGCAGTTGTAGAGATTACTTAAAAATAAAAGCTTCAAAAAAGTGAGAGAAAATTTCTCCCTGATCAGTTCTTTGAACTGTGACATTGGTCCTTTTTCCTGATTTTAGACTCAAACTGAAACAATAGCTCTTCCTGGGTGTTGAGCCTGCTGGCTTTCAGACTGGAATTTCATTGTCAGCTTTTTGGTTCTCACGCCTTTGAACTGGGACTGGAACTACACCATCATCTCTTCTGGGTCTCCAGTTTGCTGGCTAAAGATCTTGGGACTTATTAGCCTCCATAATCCTGTGAGCCAGTTCCTTATAGTAAAATCTCTCTATCTCTATCCCTGTGTGTGTGTGTGTGTGTGTGTGTGTGTGTGTATCTCACCCCTCACCAGAGCTCTAATATAATACCTAATTTCCTTAAATGCTCATTAAACATGCTTTACCATACTGCTTATTCCGTCACTAATGAGTTAAATAAATCTTTGGCATGTTTTTCATTCTATATTCTTATAAGAATCTTGCTTTTAACTTTTTGGAATTTGTACTCTGACAATATTTTCAACAAAAAGTGCTGAATAACCATATAGGAAAAAAATGAATATTGACTCTTACCTCACACCATACACAAAATCTATTGCAGATGACTTATAAAAAATAAAATAATAGAGTTTCTAGACAATGACATAAGAGAATATATTCATTACCTTGGGATAGGCAAATACTTCTTAAACAGGCATAAAACACATTATACACAAACAGTAAAATAAATTGGACTATACTAAAGTGAAGAACTTTAGTTCATTGAAAAACACCACTAAGAAAACAAAAAAGTAAGCTACAGATAATTCTTTCTAACAAAAGAATCCTATCCAAAATATATAAAGAGCTCATACAAATAGAAAAAATACAGAGAACCATATAAAAAAACAGGCCAAGGACCTGACCAGGCAAGTCAGAAAAGATAACCAATAGACATATGAAAAGGTGTCCTACTTTGCCGGATATCAGGGAAATGCTAACTATGGCCACAGTGAGATACCACTACATATATACTAGAATAACTGAAACTAGAAAGACTGACAATGTCAAGAGTTGTCAAGGAAATGAAGAAACTAGACTTCTCATATATTGTTGGAGGAATGTGAACTGTTATAATCTCTTTAGGAAAAATATTGGCAATATCTACTGAAGCTAAACACATACCTACCCTATTACTCAGCAGTTATACTCCTAGGTATATATCCAATAGAAATACATGTATATTAGTCAATAAATTTATTTTTTTAATGAAGAGGAAAAATTAATACCAATTTGGAATAGTGGCAAACTCTGAGGAGAGAAGATGAAGAGCAAGGGGGAGAATGGAATGAGATTAGGAAGGAGTATATAAAAGCCCAACCTATCTGAAATATTAATTTCCTTAAGAGAATTTGAAGCAAATGTGGTGGAATATTGGAATTTGATAGAGCTGTGTGAGAAGAATGTGGATGTTTGACATAGTATTCTTTATAACCTTCTGTATGCCTAAACTATTTCATAAAGACAGTTTTATTTTTTATTTCTTTTCTTTGATTTTAGTTTTTTAAAGTTTATTTATTTAGCTTGAGAGAAAGAGAAAGTGTGAGTGGGGGAGGGGTCGAGGGAAGAAAGGGACAGAGAAAATCCCAAGCAGGGCTCAATCCCATGAACCCTGAGATCATGACCTGAGCTGAAGTCAGAAGCTTAACCAACTGCCCCTTAATTTTTTTTTTTTTTTTTAAATGTAAGCTCTATAGCCAACATGGGACTCCAACTCATAACCCTGAGATCAAGAGTCACATGCTCTGCCAACTGAGCCAGGCAGGCACTCCTCATAAAGAAATTTTTTTTAATCTTATAGAATTCTCCCAGAATGTTTAGGAGTCATTGATTTAAAATAAAAACTTGTGGGGCACCTGGGTGGCTCAGTGGGTTGAGCCTCTGACTTCAGCTCAAGTCATGATCTCCCAGTTTGACTTTGAGCCCCACACCAGCCAGGCTGATTACTGTCAGCACAGAGCCTGCTTCGGATCTTCTGTCCCCCCTCCCTGCCCCTCCCCCATTTGCCCTCTCCCAAAAAGTAAATAAAATATATATTTTTTAAATAAAATAAAATAGGGGCTCCTGGGTGTTAAGTGTCTGACTTTGGTTCAGGTCATGATCTCGCAGTTCAGGAGTTTGAGCCCCATGTCGGGCTCTGTGCTGACAGATCAGAGCCTGGAGCCTGCTTCAGATTGTGTGTGTCTCTCTCTCTGCCCCTCCCTTACTCGCACTCTATCTTTCTCTCAAAATAAAAATATCTCTCTCTCAAAATAAATACATAAACATTAAAAAATAATAAAAAATAAAATAAAATAATGAAATAAAATAAAAACTTGTAATATGAATATACAGTATAATGCCAATATTGTGTATGTAAACATACCACATACACACGCATAGATTGATATGATGTAATGAAACTATCTCAGGAGTCTTCCTCCCGAAAACCTAGAATCATAAAAACATCAGACAAATCCCAACTGAAAGACATTCTATAAAATATCTGAGGGTAAAACTATCAAGGTCATCAAAAACAAGGAAGTCTGAGAAAATGTCACAACCAAGAGAAGCTTGAGGAGACAAGAGAACTAATGCAATGTGCCATGCTGGATGAGATCCTAAAACAGAAAAAAAGCATAAGGTAAAAACTAAGGAAATCTGAATAAGGTATGGACTTTAGTTAATGATAATGTATCAATATCAGTTATTAATTGTAACAGAGGAACCATGCTAATTTAAATGTTAATAAATTTAACATTTATTATACGGAAACTGTATATGGAGTGGGGTATATGGAAATTGTATTATCTTCATAAGTTTTCTGTAAACCTAAAATTGCTCTAAAATAAAATTTATTTTTTTAAGTCAAGTAATTTAGCCAAATTCATACACCTAGTAAATACCCAATACCCAAAATTCAGAGGCCAACACAAATGACTACAAACCCTATGCTTTTTCCACCACCCAAATCCACTTCCAACTTACTACTAACTTCCACTACCCAAACCCTTCCAACTTACTCTTTCTAGGTATTTGTATAACGACCTTAACAAGTTCCCTGACAATAGAGAAAAAAGCTTTTTTTTTTTTTCTTCTTCTTTGCGTACCACTGGTGTTCAGTAAGTCAGCTTAAATTCACTACTCACGGAAAAAAAGTCACAAAAACCTAAAGACTCTGTGATTTTCAGAGAATCTTATCAGGTTCAACCCACAATCTATACAGCCACCTCCTCAGAGAGGCCGGATAGGCCCTGGGCGGAGGGCCCTTCAGTTCTGCAAGGGTCCTGTGCTGCCACCTACAGGTAGCTGGAAAGAGTTGACACACACCCTCTCCCCTCCCCCCCAACCCCCGCCCCACTGCTGTATCTCAGCAATTAGTAAATCAGAGAGAAGTCTCAAGCGCTAATTAAATTACAGAACATATTTAACTATCAGATAGTTCACTTGACACTTGTATAAAGTAGAGACCCTACTTCTCTCCGGCGACTGAAGGTTCTTCTAACTCCGTATTAACATTTAGTCTCCTAAAATTCACAGAATTCCTTGCTGACCCACCTCCACAGATACAGATCTGGCTGGCTATTTCTGCACACCTCCTAGAACTCAGATTCTCTCGCACAGCGTAAGCTGCAGACACTTGCTCAATCCCACAGACTTGAGATCCCACCAACCAGATTCTCTCATCTTCACCGACCCCTGGGACTCCTTGCACTATCTTGCAAACCTCCAGACCTCCCCCATTAGGGCAAATGTGCGCGCAAACCCAGACGTCACCACAAAAAGGCTCAAGTTCCGCGGGCAGCTCACACCAGCGCGAAAGCTTGGGGAGAGCCCCAGTCTCGGGCTCAGTGCCCTCAGGCTAGCGCTTTGATGCCAGCTCCGACTCCCCAACCCCCCCCCCCCCCCCGCCCGATCCGGTCAGTCTAGGCCGGCACCCAGGCCAAGGCCCCGCCCCTCTAGACCTGTCATCACAGAAGCCGCACGTGGCCGGGGTGGGACCTCAGGCGACCTGCAGCCATCACTTTGTCTCCTCCGCCATCCATTGGGGCCGTCGCCGCCAATCAGAGCCAGCGGATCCGGCAGGAGCGCCGGCGCCCGGGTGAGGCGAGAGGGAGAAGGGGCGGGGGTAGGAGAGTCCCTGACACCGACTGGGACTCGCGGTGGAAAAGGGCCTGGCCTGGGTTCTGCCAGGCTGGAATCCGAGAGAGGGCGGATCCTAGCGAAAGGCGGAGAGACCACAAGGGGGTGGGGACCAAGGAATGGGCTAGGGACAGGCCGATGTTCTGGGAAGACGCAGAAAAGGCTAGAAGGGGCGGAGCTAGAGAGGGGCGGGGCATGTGTTACAGGGGAGGAGCCAGAGGAATTAAAGAAACTAGGAAAGGGGCTGGGCCCCGAGAAGGTGGGAGGTGGGACAAGGGAGGGGGTGGGCCTGGGCGTTGCGGGGGCGGGGCTCGGGCAGAAGGGGTGAGGTTTGTAGGCCGAGGCTGCAGCTAGGGCCTCTCTCTAACTGCCTCAACCCCACTACCTCCTCAGGTGCAACGGGACTCACGGAACTACAGGTGTGGGGTGGGGTGCGCGTGGAAGAAGGGACAAGAATGGGGGTGCGCTTGGGCAAACATGAGGAGGTGGGGGCCACGTTAAGGAAGGAGAGAATATGAGGACTGCTGCGGGGGAAGAAGACAGTCGGGGGAGGACTTGGGGGCTCACCGTGTGGGTAAGCAGGTGCATTCTCCAGGGTCCCTTGTAAGGGAGTGCTTTGTGGAGGTTGGAGGTACAGTGTGAGAGGGCAAGTCTGTCTGATGTGGAGGGTTGGAGCCTGGCTATGCTTGAGGGGGAGGGGATGTGAAGTGCTTTGGGGAAAGCAGGTGCTGTATGATGAAGAGCTGGTGGTCCAGAGTGTGGGAGAGACAGAGGGACTGTGCAGAGAATGGGCACTGGGCACTATGTGAGGGAAAGAGGCTGTAGGCCCCAAATGAGGGGGGAAGAACCCCTAGTGCTTTGAGAAAGTCTCCTGGCTTTGTAGAGACTCCAGGAAGAGGTTTGTGTACCGTGTTCTAGGAATGGCATGATGGGATTAGTGGGATGAAGAAACCAGTCCATAGTGCTCCTGGCTCCTTGGCTCCTAATTACACCTTCAGGCCTGAGCACTCTTAGGGAGGATCCAGGCCCCACTTGCTGCTACGTCTTCTGTGACTGTCTCCTCAGTCTGCTTTGGATCTGGCTGGCTGAGACTGGAGTTTCTTCCCCTAGCTGGTGTTCCTGTTAACCCCCACTCTAGTTCCTGTTCCTCCCAGAAGGCTGCCTTCGTCCCTGTCTTCCCCCTCCCCCACTTTGCCCTGCCCTCTGCTCTGGGTGTGCTCATTTCCCACTTCCTTCCTCGCCCTGGGGCTTGGCCTGGGACTTGCCCGTCTAGGAGCTTTGTGCTCAATGGCCACAGGACCTAGTAACCAGCTGCAAGGCCCAGACCTCATCCCACTACTGCCAAGATCTCTCCCAACAGCCCCCACAAGTGACTGGCAGCTACATTTTTACCACTGGCCACAAAGTTATTTTCCCCACCCTTTTCCTTCTGCTGGGTGGGGAACCCTAGAACCCTCAAAAATCGGCTTCTGTGGGAAAGGTGGAAATTATTGAGTGTTTGATGTTTGTTTTGAGAGGTGAATTACTATTGCAGGCTGAACTCCAGAAGGGATATGAGGTTCCAGCCTCAGCTGGAAGAGGAAGAGAGGATAGCTCCCCACACTCCGGGCTGGGAGGCTGATGGTCAGAACTGATACTAGGGCCTAATCCTCTTGGGAGTTCCTCAGGTTCCCTGAGGGGACTTGATATAGTGCCAAGGTTCTATTTGTCCCTGGGCTAGTTGAGAGACTGAAAAAAGGCCTGCCTTCCACACGGTGGCTGGATGAGTATGACAGTGTTACTGAAAGGGGCCCCAAGCCAACCCTCCTCCTAGCTGAGAGACTGGCTGGGGAGGGAGGGGGTGCTGAGGCCAGACAAAGCCGTAGGGTAGGGTGGGGTAAGGGAGGGCAGGCTGAAGCCTTTTGAGGAGGAGCTGATTGCTATGGCAACACAGCTTCCCAGACTGTCTCTCTGAGAGGCGGGCCTAGGGCAAACACTCCAGCTTCCTAAGGACTGAGGCATTTGTATGAGTGGGTGGGGCGTAAAGAGAAAGGGCATCAGTTTGCTGTGCTGAGGCTGGAGTATATAGCTTCTCTGCTTCAATACAAGCAGGAGAGCATTCAGAAACTTGTGTCCATCCTCTGAAAATGGATTTGAGTGAACAATAGCCATTAGAATCATAGCAGTATAAGGCCAGAGTTGCAGAAGCCCTCAACTATAGTTTATACAAACCTCTAATCTTACAGGGTTGAAAATTTACAGCCAAAGACACTGTGACTTTCTCTGGTCTCACAGTGAAAGAGCAGGTATTAGGACCTATGTCTTCTGTTTGCTGTTCCCTCAGCCCAGGGCTCATCATTCCTTTCAGCCAGCATTTATTGAGCAGCTATTATGTGCCAGGCACTGAGGTTGATTCTAGGAATACCAGCATGAACAAAACAACATTGCTGCTCTCCTATAGCTTCCATTCTAACGAGGAGAAAGAAATGCATGTGTGTGTGTGGGGGGGGGGGGGGGCACCTGGTGATAACTGCTATGAAAAAAATAAAGGACAGCAGCTAGATAAGGCCTCTTGATTGTACCATGCTGCTTTCCTAGGGCACACGGAGGCCTAGAACATCTTTGATCCTTCCCACTGAGCTACTTCCCCCCTGCCCTTTGCAGGTAACTGAGGCCTGGGTCTATGTTAGTGGCAGTAAGACAGAACTTACTGCCTGTTCTCTGGGGTCATCAAGGGACTATCACTTTCCTGTAGTGTTCTGTGTCTATTTGTCTTCCTGGTAAGTTTTTACTAAACTTAGTAAGTTATTGCTTTTTGCAATTTTGTTCAGAATTTTGAAAATTTCCTGAATCCTATTCCTTAGCATTAGGGAACCAACAAATAAATCAGTCCACGGCAAATGGAAATGGATTCTTTTTCAGGGTTTTTCTCCCTGGTCTGAGGTGAGAAGAAGGGAGCCTAGAGGAGGGGTTACTTACTTGTCCTTCCTTTTTTTTTTTTTTTTTTTTTTAATTTTTCTTTATGTTTATTTATTTTTGAGAGAGAGAGCATGAATGGCAGAAGGGCAGAGAAAGAGGGAGACACAGAATCCAAAGCAGGTTCCAGGCTCTGAGCTGTTAGCACAGAGCCCACTCAACAGATTGAGCCACCCAAGCGCCCCTCTTACTTGTCCTTCCTGAATCTAGTGCACAAGAAGGAAGTAGGGAAAGGGGAGCCTTTTTTTTTTTTTTTTTTTTTTTTACTATCCAGTGACAACCTCAGGGCCCTTGGGGCCTACAGCACAGGCAAGGTAGAAACAAGGACCTTGGGCCTTCTGTAGCCTCTGAACTATGGAAGAATGGACTCCCCTTCTAGAGGCATAATTGGCAACCTGCCCTGGCCTACGCCAATTCTCCAGGCTTTGGTTTGAGTCTTCCCTCTTTTGACTCTGGTATTTCCTTGCTTCTGTGGAAGACTGACAGAAAAAGCTTCCTAAGTTTGGAAACTAACTTGTCAACAAGTTCAGAGGAAAAGGTACCTATTTTCTTAGCTTACCCCTAAAGCAGCCCCTGCAAAGAGCATTTTTAATGCTTACTCCTTATAGAGGTTTCCATCCTGGTCATTTAAAGAATAGGTCATTTAAAGAATTAGGAATGCTGGTTCTGCTGCCACTTAGTTTGGCTGTTTCTGGGCCCAGCCTAGAGCCTAGTGACTCAGGGGGAGGGTGGGGAGTTTCGAGGGAGCTGTGAGTCATGGGAGGGAGCTCCATCACAAGAGTTGGGCACATCCCCCCACTCATGGCAGAAGCCTTTCTATCCCACTTCCCCTGGGTGCTCCGTCTCCTATGAATAGAAAGAATACTGTAGAAGGAATGAAGCAGCCTGATCTCAGAATGGTAGTTCAGAGACACAAAAAAGGATGTTTAGGTCCCTGAATTAACATGTATCCCTATCGGGGCGCCTGGGTGGCTCAGTCGGTTAAGCGTCCGACTTCAGCTCAGGTCACGATCTCACGGTCCGTGAGTTCGAGCCCCGCGTCGGGCTCTCGGCTGATGGCCCAGAGCCTGGAGCCTGCTTCCGATTCTGTGTCTCCCTCTCTCTCTGCTCCTCCCCCGTTCATGCTCTGTCTCTCTCTGTCTCAAAAATAAATAAACTTTAAAAAAAAAAATTAAAAAAAAATAATAAAATGTATCCCTATCTCAGGAATTCTTGAGGCCCCTCTAACGAAGGCAAAAGAAAATTAATAAAAAGTAAGAGAAGGAAGAATACCATTTCTCAATGGAAGGAGATAAGATCCCACTTCAGAACTTTTTCATCTGCTCTGGCATAAAGGAAGCTTTCTAGACTTCAGCAGTACTCTGGTGTTTGAAGCTCAGGTTTGCAAGAAAGGGAGAGATGAATGAGAGTGGGGATATTTGGGGTCTGGTGAGGGAAGAGCAGGCTGATTTTGGAGATTGTGGAACTTTGTCTTTGAAAGCCCTAGAGCGTCCTATTAAACACCTTCGGAAGAGGAAGGGCGGAGGTGAGCAGTGGGAGGCCTACACCTTTGAAAGGGTTAAATTGGCAGGGCAGGGAGATCCTTTGGATTCCTGCAATTGAGGGGTTAAAGAGATGGGCGGGGCGACACGGGTAGGCCTGCCCCCTTGTGGACCAATGGGCGTGTGTCTCTTGGAGGGGGCGTGCCTCACACTTGAGGTCGTGGAGAGGCTGGACTCCTATGGGCCAATGAATATGGTCGCTGCTCGCGGAGGGCGTGGTCTTAGGGGGGCGTGGCGGCCACGGCCGCCGCGGCGGGGGTGTTGGGGCGCTGGGCGGGGCGGGCGGCCCCATCAGCTGGTAGGAAATGGCCTGTGAGTCAGAGGGGCAGCGGAGTCGACAGCACTGAGCCGGGGCGGCCACGGGGAGGGACAGTCGCGGGGAGGGGTGCCGCAGCGGCTGGGGGGCTGCGGGCGCCAGGTCCCGCTAGTATTGCACACGAAGCTGAACAGAGAACAGCCTAGCAAAGCAGGGCTCTGCGTGAGCCACCCTTTGTCTGGGTTGGGGGCCCGTGGCGGGGAGGACCCGGGATTCGAGGGGAGGGACCGGGACGGGACGGAAGGGCCCGGAGCAGCGGCCGCCGCGGCGGAGCCAATTTAAGAGCGGGGTGAGTGTGTGCTAGGGGGAAAGAGCAAATCTCCGAAGCTCCAGTATGGAATGGGGCCTGTCCCAGGCTCTGGGGAGGAGAGGGGTGAGAATGGACCTGGGAGACTAAGTAGGGGTTGGGGGCATCATCCAGAACAAGGAGTCCAGCGGAAGGGGTGAGTCTGCTGGACTCAGTTTGGAGGAGGTGCTGACATCTGGTCTCTCCATTAAGGGTAGAGGGCTTTAGGTCAGCAGTCAAGGGGTGGGTTAGAGACCAGAGGTTGACCTTCCTACCCATAGTGGTGGTCCATGGGAGTAGCTCCGCTAGTTTGTGTGGACATGTATAGGAACAAAATGTGGAGTAGCTGGCAGTTCTCTGAACAGGATGAGGGTAGAAAGCACATGGAGAGGAATTCTCCTTCCTGCCACCCTCCTAGATCAGTGTAGAAATAGATACCTTTAATACTGAAGGAAAGGGGAGAGTGAGTCTGGGAGTTGTATCTGTACCAATACCCACCTACCCCACCTCCCAGGCCTAGCAGGTGTCTGAGGTACAGAACCCATGGTATTCTGGGATTTGGTGTTTTTGCTGGCCTTGCTCCTTGGGAATGTTGGGAACTGTAGTCCTTGCCAGCCAAAGCCTGGCACAGCTGTTTGATGCCAGCTGCTGCCCACCCCCTGCACAGAGAGTGAGGTTTGGCCTACCCTGCCCCCCTTTTCCACAGTCCTGCCCCATGAGTCAGCTCGAAGCCATGGTCTAGAGCCAGACAGGCTGGGTGGCAGGGAAGTGCGTCTTAGAGCTTCTCATTGACAAGTCAGGAACTTAGAGGGCTCTGGGGTAATGAGCAGATGCCAGGCATGCTGGGGTCAAGTAGGGCATCATGTCATCACCTGCCTTCCCCAGGGCAATGGCTCCAGAGGCCAACTTGGATGACCAGGGGTGGGGTGCTAAGGAAAAGGACCTTCCTCAACCTGTATGGCTTGAGTAGAGGAAAGGAAGGTAGAGATGAATACAAGTTGTACCTACCCTCTGACAGTGCTGTCATTGGAGTTCTGCCCTTTCCAGACACCCCACCCACCACAGGGAACCAGAATTTTCTAGGGATCCCATTTCTCATGAGAACTTGGTGAAATAAGGTAATGTGGGGTGCAATGATAAGAACTTGGTGTAGGAGAGCTTTCCAGTCCCCAGTGTGTAAATCTCTCCCTTTCTCCCTGTCCCCCATTTCCACCTCTGTTATTGCTGATTCCCCCTATACAAGTAATCTCTCTACTTCTCTAATTCTGGGAGTTTTTCTCTTCACTGCTAGGACTGATGCCAAGGTCTCTGGGGCTTGCATTCTACTTTTTTGAGTCCTGCCATGTGCTTACTCCCTGTACTTAGAGTTTGGCAGAGGAGCGAACAGAACTATCCTTAAGAACCCCCTGGTCTGTCTAGGAGATTTCTTACCTATAAGAACAAGCAAAATTGTCACTGGGTTGTAGTAGATAGTGACACTGCCTTAGATGAAGTCTCAGGAGAGAGATGTGGTCTAGGGTGGACAGAGTAGGCTTTCTGGAGGGAATGGCATTTGGCCTAGCCAAGGAGGAAGGATAGGGCTTAGGTAGGTATACAGGGGACATTCTTTGAAGGGGAAAACATACTGTGGATGGCAGGCAGCATAGGCTACTGCCCAAAGGAGAAGCTTGATCCTGGGACAGTATTTCCTCCCATAAAGGAAAATGGCATTCAATTTGACATTCCTCTCACCCAGTATGGGCTCCTGAGGGTGGACTAGTCCATAAAGAAAGTCTTTAGTCCTGGCAGAAAAACAGTGGTTTGGGTTTTTGGGTGCTGAACATGTGGCTAAGTGGAGAGGTAGTCCTACTTGCTTCCAGCTATCTGACTGCCACTGCCTTATCTCTAGCTTGCAGGGCCTAGGGGGAGGGGAGGTCCTGGAAAGTGCTTTCTCCACTCCCCCTCCACTTGATTAGATTTGTTGCCTCCTGTTAAAGGGACAGACTGCTGGGGGTAATGTGTTTAAGGCCAAAGGGCTGCCTTTGAGCTGACCTGAGGTTTGTATCTGTGAGGAGTGCTCCTGGGGTAGGACTTTCTGCAAGACCTCTCCCCTTAGGGCTCCGGAGTAGCATTTGTCCTTTGGAGAGAGACTTTAAGGAAGGAGTTATACAACCTTGACTAGGAGGGCTGAATTCTTACTCTGACCATCTCTCAGTTGGCACTGGAGTTCTCTTGAATCTTGGGGTATTGCATTCCCCCTCACACTCAGGGCAGAAGCCCCTCAGCTGGTGGCCCTGATAAATGGTGATCCTGCCACAACTTCTCACCTCCTATTACGCTGAACCTAGATCTGCCTCTCTCTGACTCCGTAGGTAACCTAGCTCTGCCCTCTGGGCTCTGGATCCCAAGACTACACCTTCTGTTTCTGAAGAGCTTTTCATATGGGAGAAGGATATCCTGGAGGGTACTCTGATAGCCCACAACTGGACAGGAGTCTTGCCACTGGCACCAGAGATCCTGGCTTAATGTCTGTTCTCCTTTCCTTAGGGTCCAGCTGAGCCCAAGAGCTGCACGGAATGGTGGCAGTCACCTTGCCAGTGCAGCGGGAATGGACCAGACTGCAAGCTAGGAGAGCAAGGCATCAGTCAGGAAGAGGGAACACACGGCTAGGCTTAAGGCCTCTTCATCGGGGTGAGTGCTGGGGAAAGGGAGGGGAAGCAGGTCCAGTGAGAACCCTGAGCTAAACATGCCATCCTCTCAGAAGTTCTGGGATTGTCCTCTATACTCCATTAATCCATCTGGGGATTTGGACACCTTCACCCCAAGGAAACCCACAAGGTCACCTCTTCAGGCCAGAGGAGGATCTGCAACTCAGGTGGAAGGGAGAAGACCCAATGATTCTTCTGATCACCTTTTCTTCTCTTCTCTTGTACAGATGTCCCCAGGCCCCCCAGCCCAGGCCCAGCATAAAGGCTGTGTGGGGGGGCCCCCCTGACCCAAGGGGGGGCTTCATGCGCCACGTGCAGGCGGAGCCGTCTTCATCCTCAGAACCAGAGGCTGGCCCTTCGCAGCCTGCAGTCAGGCAGGGGGCCCTCCAGGGTGGCCTGCTCATGGGCTACAGCCCAGCAGGGGGGGCAACATCCCCCGGGGTCTACCAGGTATCCATCTTTTCCCCTCCAGCTGGTGCCTCTGAGCCTCACAGGGCCCTGAAACGGCCGGCCCCACCCACTGAGGTTACCAGGGAGCTGAAGAGAGGCCCTGGGCTGGGGGCCAGAGAGGGACTACCCCCTGAAGAACCATCTACTGTGGGGCTACTAGGCCCAGAGGGACTGGGGCTGGGACTGGGTCTGGCCAGCCAGCATTTCTGTCACCATGGCCTCTGTGTTGTGGAACAGGGAGGTAGCTCCACCTCACCTTGGACTTCAGGGGCCCAGAGTCCCCCTTGTCCCCCATCAAATGCTTCCTGCAATAGTTTGCACACCAGAGACTGGGCTTCCCCAGATCCAGGGGCACAGGGGTCCCTGGGGGAGTCCCCAGGGCCAGCCCCTCTGGGCCAGCTGCACACATTTGACACTGATTTGCACAGTCTTGCACAAATAGGGGGTAAGAGCCCAGTGGCTGGGGTGGGCAACGGGGGTAGCCCTTGGCCTAGGGAGTCCCCTAGCACTGCCAATGGGCACAGTCCCGAGCACACACCCCCTGGCCCTGGACCTCCAGGCCCCTGCCCCACCAAGCGAAGGTTGCTTCCTGCTGGAGAAGCCCTGGATGTCAGCTCTGAGGATGAGGGGCCAGCCCCTCGGAGGCGCCGGGGAACCCTGGGCCACCCTCCTGCTGCCAACAGTTCTGATGCCAAAGCCACACCCTTCTGGAGCCATCTGCTGCCTGGGCCCAAGGAGCCTGTGCTGGTAATCCAGGAGAAGGGGATGGTCTATTCTTAAGTAGATACGTGTGTGGGAAAAGGTGAAGGCCTGAGGAGTGGGGGGGAAGGGGGTCCAGATGTTCCTTTGAGAGCTTGTAATGAGGTCCTGCTTCCAAACATGCCTGACCTCCACCCAATCTTTTTCTGTAATCTTTCCTTTCCATAGGACCCAACAGACTGCAGTCCCATGGGGCGGAGGCTGAAAGGTGCCCGTCGCCTGAAGCTGTAAGTGATCAGCTTCTTCTTCTGCTCTATCCCTGCAAGTGGGGCAAAAGTCTATAATCCTTTTTCTGACTGCGGGGTAGGGGAACCTAGGGCAGGAGCCCTTGATGGTGGCAAAGGGTGAGCCCAAGGACATGAGTAAGCATAGAATACTTCAAGCCAATGTACTCTGTGTCCCTCCCCTACCAGGACCTCCCTTCGAAGCCTCCGGAAGGGGCCAGGCCTGCTGAGCCCCCCCAGTGCCTCCCCTGTTCCTACCCCTGCTGTCAGCCGTACCCTGCTTGGCAACTTTGAGGTAGTTCCCCTTGGATTCTGTGATTGGGGGCCTTGGGGAAAGTGAGATGGTAGAGTATGGCCTGGATGGGTAAGGAAAATAGCTGGCATCTGTCTCATAATATGCTTTCCCCATCTCAACCCCAGGAATCATTGCTGCGAGGACGCTTTGCACCATCTGGCCACATTGAGGGCTTCACGGCAGAGATTGGAGCTAGTGGATCCTACTGCCCCCAGCATGTCACCCTGCCTGTCACTGTCACCTTCTTTGATGTTTCTGAGCAAAATGCCCCGGCTCCCTTCCTGGTATGACCTGACCTCAACCCAAAGTTAGCTTGTGAGGAGGGTGAGGGATGGATAGCAGGAAGGATTCTTTAGGTGTTCTCACCTAGGAGAGAGTTCAGAGCCTGGTGGGGAGAACTCTAGTGTGGGGCAAGGGCTAGGCCCAGAGTGAGAGATTATGGAGATGGATGAGTATTCAAAGCTCTCCTAGACCCCATCTTAGCTGATGGCTCCATGACCTTCCTAGGGTGTCGTGGACCTGAATCCCCTGGGGAGGAAGGGTTACAGCGTGCCCAAGATGGGCACCATCCAAGTGGTAAGTTTTCCCTGAGGGACAGTGGGAGTGGGGAGAGGAAAACAGCCCCTAGGCCCTACCAACTTTGCCTGTCCTGCCCCCAGACCTTATTTAACCCCAACCAGACTGTGGTGAAGATGTTCCTTGTGACCTTTGACTTCTCGGACATGCCTGCTGCCCACATGACCTTCCTGCGCCATCGCCTCTTTTTGGTGCCTGTGGGTGAGGAGGGAAATGCTAGCCCCACCTGCCGCCTCCTCTGCTACTTGCTGCACCTCAGGTGAGGACAGGGCCCTGGGGCAGCTGGGGAGGCCCAGGGAAAGGATTTTCCCCACCCCAGGTTATCTGGCTTATCTACTATCTGGATTCTTTCTTTGATCACCCTGTTGTCCCCCAGGTTCCGGAGCTCCCGCTCAGGCCGCTTAAGCCTGCATGGAGACATCCGCCTGCTTTTTTCCCGCCGGAGCCTGGAACTGGACACAGGGCTCCCCTACGAACTGCAGGCAGTGACTGAGTCCCCTCACAATCCACGTTATTCACCTTTGCCCTGATTGCCAGTGCCCTGAACCCATGTGGGCCAAGTACCTATCCATCCTGCTCCATCCTGGACAGAGCAAATACGTGGAAAGGTGGCAAAAGACCCTTTAGGCTTGAATTAAAGCCCTCACCATGCTCATGCCCAAATTGATTATTTGGGTGTTTAAAGCCTCTGATCCTTACCACACTCTGCTCTACTCTGGGTACTCCATGTGCCTCCCACTCCCTTGGATTTCCCAGGCCAACTTAGGTAGTGGGGAGACAAGGAGCTACCCTGAGGTTGTCTAAAGTTCCCAGGCAAGTCATGCCAGCGTTGCCTCCCTGTCCTGGGCAGGGCCACTTATTATTTTATTTATTTTTAATTTATAATTTATTCAAATTGGATTGCCTTGGTAACCTCCCAAACCAGATAATTGGCATTGCCCCTCATCCTTTCCCACTCTCAGATATTGCTCCAAGCTCAGGAGTTGAAGAAGCTGATGTGGGGGTTGGGGGAGAACTGTTCTTTCTCAGCTGAGGGCAGAGAGGTTATCCCAGAAGGACTGAGTCCCTAGCCAAAGACTCAGCTTCCCCTGTCCTTCCCTATACCTTCCCTATACCTTTCACTTCCCCTACCCTCTGACCCCTCTCTGAAAGCCAACTTGTGTGTGTGTGTGTGTGTGTGTGTGTGTGTGTCCACATGTCTGCGCACACATGCACACACATACAAGCTTTTATTTATGTGGTGTGTGTGAGAAAGAGAGCTTGCATGCATGCACACACACAGAGGTTAACCATGCCTGATCTAAGACTCCAGACTCCAGTTGACCCTCTCCTCCTGCCTGTGTCTCCTTGCTTTGGGGTCCTGACTGAGGAAGGTGTTCTGGGGGCAGAGTCAGGGCCAAGGACTGGGGTGCCTCCTCTCACCTGGCCAGACTCTGACCCACCTACCTCAGCTGGGATGAGGGGCACACCTCAAACTCAGTCATGTGATTTCCCAACTACCCCATTCCCCACACCAGACTCTGACCCAGCCTTAGTCCTGACTCCTGGGGCTGGCTGAGGGGAACAAGCAATTGCTTGAAACTTGAACAAAACAAAAACAAAGAAAAAAAAAAAGAAAGAAAAGAAAAAGAAAAAGAAAGAAGAAAGAAAAAGAAATGAAAAAATTGTACCTGGTACTTTTTTTCAGGAAACAACAACAATAAAGAAAGAATAAATTCTTGTTTGGAAACTTGAGCTAAACCCTACTTTTTCTGTTGGGGAGAATATGGGAATGGGGATGGAGGGTCTAACTGGAGCTCAGACTCTGCCTTTTCTCCCAGAGGGGCCTGAGGTCTGAGGCCATGAGGTCTTAGGCAAGGCCCTAATGATTCTTAGGATCTGGTCTTGCTCTTTTCAGATAATGGGGTGGGGTGGGGTGGTGAGAAAGGTTCAGCCATAAAAGCTGAGCTCTCTGAATGTGGATCTACATTCCCAAACTAGTTCTATTGTTACCGATTTTAGCACCTCTGAACTTAAGTGCCTTGAAATGTAAAATGGGGGTGATTCTGCAAGTCTCTTAAAAGATGTGCCAGACATCAGGGATGTGTGCAGAGTGACATGATCCAGAGAAGCCTGAATGTAGGGGCTATGTGCTGGACTCTGTAAGGGGATCAGTCCTGATAGACTGACTAGGAAGAGGTAGAAAAAGCTACGGTGCCTGGGGAGAAGAGGGGAGGGGGAAATCTCAGTCCAATCACCAGGCAATGTTAGGCCCAATCACTATGGCAACGGGAATGGGGTCAGTCCCCAGTGGGAGGGCTGGGTACAACACAGCAGGACTACCTGACAATGTCACTATGGCAACCATGGCAAAGAGCGCCAATCCCTTGGTCGCTATGGTGACGAAGCCGTTTATACGCTCAGAAGGGTAAACTGAGTCTCGGGTGGAGGTAAAGAACTCGGTGGGAGGTGTTTCTGGGACACTTGCACGCGGAAAATAGACTCCATGGTCACCATGTCCGGGATCTTGAGCTTGATCAAAGAGAACCAGAACAAGTTTCAGCCTTGTGCCTTCTCTAGCTGGTCTACAAATCCCAGGGAACAACTTGATACACGCTTCTGTTTAAGTAAAGCTGATTGGCTGAAGTTGGGGTGGGGGGGCGGGAGAACGGAGACGGCCGGAAGTACGTCTGGGGGAGTGGAAATACGGGAGGAAAGGCTCAGGTCCGGTTTTCTAGAGTGACCTCTCTGCTCACCGTCTCGTTGGTTCCGGAGGTCCTGTGATCGTGGGAAATGCTGGCGCGCGCTGCGCGGGGCACTGGGGCCCTTTTGCTGAGGGTGAGTGCGAGGGAACCTTCTCCAAGGGTCCTGCCAGAGATCACCTGGATCTTTACCTGGGAAGGAGCAGGATTCTAAGTTTGGGGAGAGAACTAGGGTCAGAGGTCACAGTACCCACGTGAGTTCCTCTCCGAGGACCCTTTAGGGTCGCGGTTTAAGGAGATGCTCTCTGGACAGGCGCCGAGAAGGGCGATGTGGCCCGCCGGCTGGGGTCTCTGCTAATCCTCGTCTTCTCGATAGGGCTCCGTGCAGGCTTCTGGCCGTGCTCCGCGTCGCGCCTCCTCTGGATTGCCCCGAAACACCGTGGTACTGTTTGTGCCGCAGCAAGAGGCCTGGGTGGTAGAGAGAATGGGCCGATTCCACCGGATCCTGGAGCCTGTGAGAACCTCTTCTGCCCACTCAGGGCCACCTTGATGCCGAATTCCCTCACGATATGGGCGGATGGGGTGGGATCTCATTGGAGCCTGCGCCCACTTTTGGCTTTTAGCTCCCCTGGCCAGACCTGGCAGGGCCCAGGCTGCTGACCCATGTTACCACCTTTGGGTGTTGCTCTAGCATTACACAAGCCCCATTCTTGGGTATCTCCCCTGTCTACCCCCTCAGCTCCTGTTGTCTGCTACTCTGCTGGCTCCCATTCTCTTGACTGTCCCCTTTGTTCAGATGTCCCGTCTTGTGTTCCCATATTTTTGGACTTCCCTACCATTGACATGCCCAGCTTTCTGCTTTACTTGGAATGTTCCATATGTTCATTCCATACCCACTCCAGGCCTAGCTTGGATCTCAACCCTACAACCCCCATCCTTCTGAGGACCCATGACTCCTCTTCTCAGGGCTTGAACATCCTCATCCCTGTGTTAGACCGGATCCGATACGTGCAGAGTCTCAAGGAAATTGTCATCAACGTGCCTGAGCAGTCGGCTGTGACTCTCGGTGAGGGGTGCAGGGTGACACGGGTGCCCTGAGACCATTAGGATGTAGTTGCAGGAGATGCAGAGCTCATGAGAAAGAGCTGATCGGAAATTGGAGGCCTGATTTTCCTCCTTTTCTCTCCTGCTCCTGTACCTATAGACAATGTAACTCTGCAAATCGATGGAGTCCTTTATCTACGTATCATGGACCCATACAAGGTATCTTCTCCTTGGTTTATTCAGCTCCTAAGTTGCTTTTCCCGCTAAAATCCTGCATTCGAGCTTCATACACTTTCCATGCCCTTTTCAGGCAAGCTATGGTGTGGAGGACCCTGAGTATGCTGTCACACAGCTAGCTCAGACAACCATGAGATCAGAGCTTGGCAAACTCTCTCTGGACAAAGTCTTCCGGGTAAGGGGTCTGAGCCAGAGTTACTGTTTGAAGATGCTTCCCTCACACTCTCAGTCCTTTGTGGGAGTCAAGATCAGTCAGTGGCACTTCTCAGCTTAGATCCCTGATGAGTGTCTTGAAGCCATGGAATTTATACCTCTCTTTCTCCAGGAGCGGGAGTCCCTGAATGCTAGCATTGTGGATGCCATCAATCAGGCTGCTGATTGCTGGGGCATTCGCTGCCTCCGTTATGAGATCAAGGATATCCACGTGCCACCCCGGGTGAAAGAGTCCATGCAGATGCAGGTGGGGGCCAGGGAGGGGCGGGGAAGAGGACTTCAGGATGCTCCAGTCTCATGGGGACTTGGACTCCCTTCCCTGTCATGATGGGTACAATTGCAGGTCTGTGTAAGAATTTACTCTGGGTTTTTGTTGATGGGGGTCATTGGGGGTTTCTAGGTGGAGGCAGAGAGGCGGAAACGGGCCACAGTTCTAGAGTCTGAGGGGACCCGAGAGTCAGCCATCAACGTGGCAGAGGGGAAGAAGCAGGCACAGATCCTGGCCTCCGAGGCAGAAAAGGCTGAACAAATAAATCAGGCAGCAGGTCTGCAGAGGGTAGAGGCTGAGGGAGGAGAGGGCTTGGGTTTTTGAGGGTTGGTACTGGGACAGGAGCTTTGAGGTACCCTGACTTCATGAGTAAAGCTCCATCTCTTTTCTTCCAGGAGAGGCCAGTGCAGTTCTGGCCAAGGCCAAGGCTAAGGCTGAAGCTATTCGGATCCTGGCTGCGGCTCTGACACAACATGTGAGAGGCCCCTGGGTGGGGTGGGAGACAAGAATTGACACTGGAAGAGGTTTTCCCATCTACTCTTGGGAGAAGTTCCTGCCTTTGTGGGTTCCGCTGAGCCAGATTACATGATCTCTTGTATTGTGATCTGTATTGTGATCTGATTCTCTTTCCAGGAACCTGACTACTCTTTATTCCCCTCCCCTCCACCTACCCACCCATCTCCTTCTCCAAGACTGTGATCTTTGATTTTTTCTGTGGCCACAGAATGGAGATGCAGCAGCCTCGCTGACTGTGGCTGAGCAGTATGTCAGTGCGTTCTCCAAACTGGCCAAGGACTCCAACACTATCCTGCTGCCGTCCAACCCTGGCGATGTCACCAGTATGGTGGCTCAGGTTAGAGTACCCTGAGGACCTAGCACAGGACACCAATGCCAGAAACTGAGACCCCTGTCACCACCGTCACAACTTAGACACCATAGAGGCCTTCAGAGTAGCCTGAGCCCCAGACCTTCTGTTAGTCTCTGTAGAGAATAAGTTTCTAAAAATGAGACACCTCCCTCACCCCTGGAGATAGGGGAGCTCTTGAGACATCTTTTTTTGGGGGCAGATATATCTGTACCAATATTCTGAGGGTAACCCTGCTCTGATAGTTTTTACGATTCCTAGAATCGACTCTACAGCTTGAGTCTTGCAAGAGAGATAGAAAGGAAAAATAAGTTTATTGGCCCCAGCCTCACTTTCTTTTTAGCTATTGGTGGGTTGGGCTATGCCTTCTGCCATGTGTCCTCATGGCTCTCTCTGTCCCTTTTTTTAGGCCATGGGTGTGTATGGGGCCCTCACCAAAGCCCCAGTGCCCGGGGCCCAGGATTCAATCTCCAGTGGGAGCAGCAGAGATCTCCAGGGCACAAATGCAAGTCTTGATGAGGAATTTGATCGAGTCAAGCTGAGTTAATGGAGCTGGGCTTGGCCAGGGAGGCTGGGGACAGGGAAACAGCATTCCCATACTCTGGCTCTAGCTTCCCTGCCAAGATTTTGTTATTATTTTTTTATTTGAACTTTAATCATGTAATAAACTTGCCACTGGCAAACCAGAAACTGTCCTCTTTGATTGGGGAATGAAGTTGGGAAAGTCACCAGTGTTTTCCTTGGATGTCCACTTCCATCCTCCAGTTCTCTCAGGTCTGGGGAGCTGATTCCTCCATGAGTAAGAGTAAACTTTATGTAAGTCATCCTTTCTGTCTTCAGGAGAAGCTTTGGGATAGGGTGGAGGATTAAGCCATGTGTCTATTGAACTATCAGGGAGTGTAGTCCCCCTTCTTGCTAACTATGGGGATATAAATTTGAGCGGGTATTTGTGGGGATTATTTATTTATTTATTTAAATTTATTATTATTATTATTTAATGTTTTATTTATTTTTGAGAGAAATACACACCAAGTGTGAGCGGAGGAGAGGCAGAGAGAGACGGAGACACAGAATCCAAAGCAGGTTCCAGGCTCTTAGCTGTCAGCATAGAGCCTGACATGGGGCTCGAACTCATGAACCATGAGATTATGACCTGAGCTGAAGTCGGACTCTTAACCGACTGAGCCACCTGGGTGCCCCTGTGGGGATTCTTTTTTTTTTTTAAAGTAAGCTCTACACCTAATGTGGGACTTGAACTCAGAACCGCAAGATCAAAAGTAGCCTGCTTTACCGACTGACCCAGTCGGGCACCCCTGGGGGGATTTTTTATGGGAAAGAAAGCTATTCTGGCAGATAGTACTGCTCGGTGTTTAAAGGTTTCTCAGGGACTGTGAACACTCATTCATTCAAAAACATAATGTCTACCATGTGTCAAGCTCAGTGCTAGACAAGCAATTTAGACCTAGTGGTTCCTGCTTTCACAGAATATCAGGTTGGCAGGGAAGACACAGATACAAAGTGCTGAGTGCTAAGATGGAAGAAAATTCTGGTTGAGGGATCCTGCAAGGAGGAGCATGCCAGCTTGTGGGCAGCAAGGTTGCCAACCCTGCCACTGAGCTCAGGCTAGAAAAATTAACACATTCACCAGGCTAGGGTTTGGTACTAGAATCTGCAAAGGCCCATGGTTCCAGAGAAGTTGGAACATTCAGAGATGTTTGCTGAGACTGAAGGGTGGGTGGGATGTTAGGGGTGTGACTATGGCAAGAGCCAGTCATAGGGAGATAGAGTACTGAAGAGTTTGGACTTTAGCTTTAGGATAGGGAGGGGTCCATGAAGGGTTTTTTCTGCCCTCCCATGAAGACTTAGGAAGATTTAGGTAGTCATATTAGTGTTTTAGATACAGCTGTCCTGTTGCAATGTGGACAGGGTATTTGAAGGAGAGGTGAGAGGCTGAAGGACAGTAAGAAGGCAGCCTCAATCCTGGAGGGTGATGAGGCCTGAACTGAAGTAAGGAGCCATTGGGATGGAGGTGGAGTGATGACATTTTTCAACGTATGTCTGAATTAGAATTTGTGTATCATTTGATACATGCCAGGCACTAAGGATATAGTAATGAATTTGTGTATCATTTGATGACTGTTGAACCTCAAATACATGCCAGACACTAAGGATATAGTAATGAGAAACAATTCCCTGTTCTCAATGAGCTTAAATTTTTTCCTTTAAGATTTTAAAATTCATTTTTAAAGATTTTATTTTTAAGTAATTTCTACACCTAACATGGGGCTTGAACTTGCAATTGTGAGATCAAGAATCACATGCTGTACCAACTGAGCCAGCCAGGTGCCCCTCAATGAGTTTAAGTCCTATTTAGAAGAGACAAACCATTAATAAGATGTTTAGTATTTCACATGCTGGTGAGTTGTGCTATGAAAGAAATTAAAGAAAGGAAGGAATGTGAGGAATTTGGTGAAGTGGCTGTAATCTGTAACATTAGAGGGTTCCAGGAAGCCTCTGGATGTTATATTTGAGCTTAGATATGGAGAGGAGGGGAAGGCCCGTTTGGCCACCTGGGAATAGAGCTGACTGGAGATCCTAAATGTAGTGGCTTTGAGGCAGAGCTTGCCTGCCTTATAACTGGAAGAGCAAAGGAGGTACAATGGATGGAGCAGAGTTAAGGAAGCAAAGAGGTGGCAGCGAGATGCATCAGAGAGGGAGCTGGTGTATAGACTCCTACTGCCGCTATGTAGGACTACTACAAGAACTTGGGCTTTACTATGAAATGTGAAACCAGTGCAGAGGGTTTTTGTTTTGTTTACAGTAGTACATCTACTGAGATGTAATTCACATACACTACAATTAACCCATTTAAAGTGTAAATTCAATCATTTGTAGTATATTTAGAGTGGTGCAACCATCACAATTTTAGAACATTTTCATCATCTCTCCTCCATTTCTTTCCGACCACCAAAACCCATACCCATTAGCAGTCATTCCTCTCTCCTCCCTAGCCCTAGGAACCCACTAACTTCCTGTCCCTTTAGCTTTACATATTCATGTAAATGGAGTAATATAAAATGCTATTTTGTGATTGTCTTCTTTCACTCAACATAATATTTTTAAGGTTCATCCATGTAATAGCATGTAGCAGTACTTCATTCCTTTTTATGGCTGAACAATATTCAATTGTGCACATATACCATATTTTGTTTATCTTTTCATCAGTGAAGGCCATTTGGGTTGTTTTGTTGCTATGAGCTGTCATGTGCAAGTTTTTGTGTGAACATATGCGTTTCATTTCTCTTTGGTATACATCTATGAGTGGAATTGCTGGGGCATATGGTAACTCTATGTTTAACCTTTTGAAGAATTGCCAGACTGTTTTCCAAAGCACCATTTTACAATCCCAAGGGCAGTGTTCAAATTTCTCCACACCCAATTCTTGTTATTTGTCTTTTCTATTATAGCTATCCTAGTGGGGTTTGAAGTGGTATCTCTAGTATTTTCCTGATGGCTAGTGATGTTGGGCATCTTTTTCTGTGCTAATTGGTCATTGTGTATTTTCTTTGGAGAAATGTCTATTCAGATCCTTTGCCCATTTTTTTTTCTTTAAGTAGGATACATGTGGAGCCCAACACAGAGTTTGAACTCAGAACCCGAGATCGAGAACTAAGCTGAGATCTAGAGTTAGACACTTGGGGCGCCTGGGTGGCTCAGTCGGTTGAGCGTCCGACTTCAGCTCAGGTCACGATCTCGCCGTAGTGAGTTCGAGCCCCGCGTCGGGCTCTGGGCTGATGACTCGGAGCCTGCAGCCTGCTTCTGATTCTGTGTCTCCCTCTCTCTCTGCCCCTCCCCCGTTCATGCTCTGTCTCTCTCTGTCTCAAAAATAAATAAATGTAAAAAAAAAAAAAAAAGAGTTGGACACTGAGCCACCCAGGCACCCCTATCCTTTTCCCATTTAAACATTTTATTTTTATTTACTTATTTACTTTACTTTTTAAAATGTTTATTCATTTATTTGGGGCGGGGGGGGGGGGGGAGAGAATAGGGGAGGGGCAGAGAGAGAATCCCAAGCAGGCTCTGCGCTGCCAGCACAGAGCCCAATGCAGGACTAGGTCCCATGAACCAGTAGACCAGGACCCCAGCCAAAACCAAGAGTCAGATGCTCAACTGACTGAGCCACCCAGGCACCCCTTATTTTTATTTTTTTAAAGTAGGCTCTATGCCCAACGTGGGGCTTGAACTCATGACCCCAAGATGAAGAGTTGCATGCTCTGCCAACTGAACCAGCCAGATGCCCCTACCTTTGCTCATTTTTAAATTGGATTATCTTTTGAATTATTGAGTTGGAAGATCCAGTGAAAGACATGAAGAGGAGGAATAATAAAACCTATCAGTTGGTGTCAGCTAAGCAAGTAGAAAATAAATATTATTTATCCCTATTTTACAGATGAGGTGATGCCCAATAATGCCAGTGAGTGGCAGAGCTAGGATTCAAGCTAAGTTTGATTCCAAAAGGCCAGCTCTTAACCTTAACCAGTGGTTCACTGAGTTGTAGCTTTGTTCCTTGCCCCTAATTCCCCTAAACTACAGACCTGCGCTCCTTGAGGAACCTCCTCGGAGGCGCCAGCAGATGGCGATGGGGCCCCTGTGGGCCACTCTGTCGGCCCGCGTCTGTCTATGGTACCACCAGTGCGCAGGCGTTGCCTCTGCGCTTCCGGGCGCCTTTCAAGGTGAGCCAGGGTCTCCGAGAACCTACTCCCTACTCCTCAATCCCTTTTCCCGAATCAAACCATCCCCCGCAGCTCGCAGCCGGCTAAGTACCGGAGCCAGGGTGCCCAGGAGATGGCCAGGTAGCCACCAGAGGAGGCAGAGCTGTCCGGACGTGTGGGTCCCGGCGAGGCCCACCGGACGTAGACCCCGCGACCCTGCTTTGCTGCGCGGGGTAGGTCGTGACTCTGGTTGGTCTCCTGGCGATCCTGGCCTTCCAGAAGCGGAGCGTGACTCCTCCCCTTGGTCCTCTTGGTCTCCACCAGGCGGCGCCGTCATTCCGGCCCAGGTTCCCTTGCGCTGCGAGCCCTGGGCACCCCAGGGGTGTTGAGATTGGCAAGGAGCGAGGCGGAGAAATGAGCTGTCAGAGAGCAGTGTACCACTTGAAATAAGTTTCCCTCGTGGACTGTGCTTTTCATCATTAGAATCTCCTGGAGTACATGTGCAAATCCCTATGCTCCACCCCGAAAGATCCCGATTCAGTAGATCTGGGGCGGGGCCTGGAAATCAGCATTTTAAACGGCTGCTCCGGGTTGATGCCCATAATCTGCGGACCTCACCTTCAGAAACACCGGTGTAACTGGTGGAGAGGAACATTGCATTGGGTTGGCTATGGGGCTGTTTATCTTATGGAAGGCTTCCAAGAGGAAGTGATTCTAGCTTGGCTTTGTATTGAGGGACCAGAAAATCCATTGGTTCTTTACCCCACAGTGATGAACTCCCTGCCCGCTACCAGCAGGATGCAGAAGATCTCAGTACTGCTCTTCCTGGCCTGGGTCGGCTTCCTCTTCTACGCTGGCATTGCCCTCTTCACCAGTGGTTTCCTGCTCACCCGTTTGGAGCTCACCAACCGTAGCAGCTGCCAAGAGCCCCCAGGCCCTGGGTCCCTGCCATGGGGAAGCCAAGGGAAACCCGGGGCCTGCTGGATGGCTTCTCGATTCTCTCGGGTTGTGTTGGTGCTAATAGATGCTCTGCGATTTGACTTTGCCCAGCCCCAGCGCTCACATGGGCCTGGGGAACCTCCTGTCTCTCTGCCCTTCCTGGGTAAACTGGACTATTTGCAGAGGATCCTGGAGATTCAGCCCCACCATGCCAGGCTCTACCAGTCTAAGGCTGATCCCCCCACCACCACCATGCAGCGCCTCAAGGCCCTCACCACTGGCTCACTGCCTACCTTTATTGATGCTGGCAGTAACTTTGCCAGCTATGCCATAGTGGAAGACAATCTCATTAAGCAGCTTGCCAGTGCAGGTTAGTTTGGGCCTCTTTGGAGTCCAAGAGTACCTTAGCAGATTTTGTCTTTAGAAGTCAGAGAGCCAGAACTTTGGGTGTCCAACTGCTTGCTAGACTATGCTGTGGGAGGACAAGGGAAGAGAAAGAGACCAGAGCCCTGCATGCAGCAAGTAGGGGTCTGGGCTTTGTCCTTCTGGAGTTTCTAGTCTGCATGGAATGTTGCTTTTATTTAGGGGGAGCTCTCAGTAAGGGGCAGTGGAGAGATGAGGAGAAGATGTGAATCTGGTTATTCTCACAAGTGAGAAAGCAGAGAGTCAGTCCATGCCCTGTCCACTCACTGACTTGGAAAATGTAACATATACCCAGGAAAGACAGATCAGCAAAGATAGCCAAGAATTGGGAATTAGCAGAGCCTTTTGTAGAAACAAGAAGTGAAAAGTCTTGTTATTGGGGAAAGTATGGTTAACAGGGAAAGCTTCTTGGCAGAAAATCTTAGGCCTTGAAAGATAAAGAGTTGTTGGATGAAATTGCTGTCCCTTCGAGTGCATGGTTGAGATTTCTGACGAGTCTTTAAAGGTCCCCCTCTTCTTTTTACCCCTGCCTTGACTCCTGCTCAGGCTGTGACCCACTCTCATGTCCCTGCAGGAAGGCGTGTGGTCTTCATGGGAGATGATACCTGGAAAGATCTTTTTCCTGGAGTTTTCTCTCAAGCTTTCTTCTTCCCATCTTTCAATGTGAGAGACCTGCACACAGTGGACAATGGCATCCTGGAACACCTCTACCCAACCAGTGAGCATTGGGCCAGAGGCAGGTCTGACTAAGATTAGGAGCTGGGGAGGGTTGCTTCAGGTCATAAATTCTGACCCTCCCATGGGTGCAGTGGCCTGGGCTTATGTCCCTTGATAGATTGTCAAAAGCTGGCTGGGATTGAGGAGTGGCCTTAGTCCCCTGTGCTCAGTGTTCTTCCTTTCACAGTGGACAGTAGTGAATGGGATATGCTGATTGCTCACTTCCTGGGTGTGGATCACTGTGGCCACAAGCATGGCCCTCACCACCCTGAAATGGCCAAGAAACTTAGCCAAATGGACCAGGTGATCCAGTGAGTGTGGGTTATTGGCTGGGGGAGTGGGTTTGTATCTGAGAATCTCAGGATATATTGGCCCAAGAGAAAAAGTCTTTATCTTGGAGCCTCTTTCCTTGCTGAATTCTGTCTTTTCTAGGCCTTTCTTTTGAAGCTAGGAGCCTCATTCATCTTGAGTGACTCAGCATGTGGCTTTGGGCAGTAGGGTTGTGAATGAAGAGGTATCTCTTTGCCAAATGTCTAAGCCCTCCTGTTGGAAGTTATGGCTGGGGGTAAATGGGTCTCCAAGGAAAATCTTCATCCATTCCTACCCCCTGACATATTTCTTGGCCTTCAGGGGACTTGTGGAGCGTCTGGAGAATGACACACTGCTGGTGGTGATTGGGGACCATGGAATGACCATGACTGGGGACCACGGAGGGGATAGTGAGCTGGAGATCTCAGCTGCACTTTTTCTGTACAGTCCCACAGCCCTCTTTCCCAGTGCCCTACCACAGGTGAGGTCTGGGGTGTGCTTTGTCGGGTCTCCTGGTATACAACCTCATCAAGATCACAGCATTCTTGTGGATCCCTCCACTTTAGATCCCCAAATTCTTTACCCTGGGCATTCCCCGTTCATTTCCTACCTAGGTCCCTGTCTTCCATTCCAAATCCCGATCTCAGCTTTGTGGTGAACCCATTGGCCCCTCTCCTTTTCCTTTAGGAGCCGGAGATAGTTCCTCAAATCAACCTTGTACCTACGCTGGCCCTGCTGCTGGGCCTGCCCATTCCATTTGGGAACATCGGGGAGGTAATGGTTGAGCTGTTCTCAGTGGTTGAAGACCCCCAGCCTCACTCCTCTGCTCTGGCCCAAGCCTCAGCTCTTCATCTCAATGCCCAGCAGGTAGGTGATGGGTTGGGTTTCCAGGTGATAGAGCTAGGGTGGGCATGGGAGAAGCATAATGATCACTTCATTGTCCTTTGTTCATTTTTAATCCCACTGTCCATAGCCATGTCCTCCTTCCATTATCCCTCACTTCCCCCCTGTCTTGGACAGAGTTTGGGTCCCTGTTTTCCATATACCTGCTTTGGTAACACTAACCCTTGCCTCTGTCTCGGTTTATGTCTTTGATGTGTTCCCTTAGCCTCTGACCATTTTTGCCAGGTATCCCGATTTCTTCACACCTACTCAGCTGCTGCTCAGGACCTTCAAATTAAGGAGCTTCATCGACTGCAGAACCTCTTCTCCAAGGCCTCTGCTGACTACCAGCGGCTTCTGCAAAGCCCCCAGGGGGCTGAGGCAGCACTACAGACTGTGATTACTGAGCTGCAGCAGTTCCTGCGGGGAGTTCGGGCCATGTGCATTGAGTCTTGGGCTCGTTTCTCTTTGGTTCGCATGACAGGGGGTGCTGCTCTCATGGCTGCTGCCTGTTTTCTTTGCTTGCTGGTATCCCAGTGGGTAACATCCCCAGGCTTCTACTTCTGCCCCCTCCTCCTAACACCCATGGCCTATGGTCTGGCTGGTGCCATAGTGTGTGCTGGACTCCTGACAGCTACCGGACTGAAGCCGGATCCAGTGGTCCTAGGGGCCATGGCTGCAGTGGGCTCACTCCTGCCTTTTTTGTGGAAAGCGTGGGCTGGCTGGGGGTCCAAGAGGCCCCCAGCAGTCCTACTGCCCATCCCTGGGCCTGTTCTGTTATTCCTGCTCATTCGTTTTGCTGCTTTCTTCTCTGACAGTTTTGTTGTAGCTGAGGCCAGGGCCACCCCCTTCCTTTTGGGCTCATTCATCTTGCTCCTGGTTGCCCAACTTCACTGGGAGGGCAAGCTGCTGCCACCTAAGCTTCTCACAATACCCCGCTTTTACCTTTCGGCCTCAACAGGCCCGCCACGGCACAATGGTACACATGCCCTGGGACTTGGAGTTGGGTTGCTTTTATGTATAAGGCTAGCTGGACTTTTTCATCGGTGCCCTGAAGAGACACCTGCTTGCCATTCCTCTCCCTGGCTGAGTCCCTTGGCATCCATGGTGGGTGGTCGAGCCAAGAATTTGTGGTATGGAGCTTGTGTGGGGGCTTTGGTAGCCCTGTTAGTTGCTGTGCGCCTGTGGCTTCGCCGCTATAGTAACCTCAAGAGCCCCGAGCCCTCTGTGCTCTTTGTGCGCTGGGGGCTGCCCTTAATGGTACTAGGCACTGCCGCTTACTGGGCATTGGCATCAGGAGCAGATGAAGCACCCCCACGTCTCCGGGCCCTGGTTGCTGGAGCATCAGTTGTGCTGCCCAGGGCTGTGGCAGGATTGGCCGCTTCAGGGCTCGTGCTGCTGCTCTGGAGGCCTGTGACAGTGCTAGTGAAGGCTACAACAGGTGCTCCAAGGACCAGGACTGTCCTCACTCCCTTCTCAGGCCCCCCAACTTCTCGCGCTGACCTGGATTATGTGGTTCCTCAAATCTACCGACATATGCAGGAGGAGTTCCGGGGCCGTCTAGAGAGGACCAAATCCCAGGGCCCCTTGACTGTGGCAGCTTATCAGTTGGGGAGTGTCTACTCAGCTGCTATGGTCACAGCTCTCACCCTTTTGGCCTTCCCACTTCTGCTTTTGCATGCAGAACGCATTAGCCTTGTGTTCCTGCTTCTGTTTCTGCAGAGCTTCCTTCTCCTGCATCTGCTTGCTGCTGGGATATCCATCACCACCCCTGGTAAATACATTTCTCAGCCCTGGTTCATCCAAGGACAGTAGTGATGTGACTTCGGCCCCTCTTGTTTTCAGGGAGGTGTTGCTCCTCGGATTCTTCACACGGTTGGGAGGGTTCTCCAGATGTCCTCTTATCTGCTGTAGCCAAGCTAATTGATCCCTCCCACTGGCTCTCAGGGCCAGCAAGGTTCATGGAGGAGAGAGACAGGAGTACTCCAAGACTCATTTTTTTTTTTTTTTTCCAAGACTCATTTCTTATGGAAATGCTGCATCTTCATGAGTGCATTTCCTGATTTCCCAGTGATGGGAGTGGTGAATTATGAGTATGTGATGTCAACAGTGAGCTGTGCATATATGAGAGAGAGAAAGAGATAGATCATAGTTGAGATGTTCAGATTTAGAGTAACGGGGACTTAGTGCCACAGAGGGAATTAGAATAACAGAGTGTTGAATGTAAAGAGGTTGGGTGATTGGCATGTGCAAGTGTGTGTGTGTGTGTGTGTGTGTGTGTGTGTGTGTGTGTGTGTGTATAGCACTGAAGTAGTAGGAGTATATGATCATGAGGCAGTAGGCTATGGATTAGAGAATGGGATGTGACTGTGAAAAGGTATATCTCTTCCCCCAGGTCCTTTTACTGTGCCATGGCAGGCAGTTTCTGCCTGGGCCCTCATGGCCACACAGACGTTCTACTCCACGGGCCACCAGCCTGTCTTTCCAGCCATTCATTGGCACGCAGCCTTCGTGGGATTCCCAGAGGGTCATGGTTCCTCCACCTGGCTGCCTGCTCTGCTGGTGGGAGCCAACACCTTTGCCTCCCATCTCCTCTTTGCAGGTAACTCCTCATTCCTCTCTTGCTTCCCTTGTTTACTCTGAATTTGTGGAAAGAAAAGAAAGTCCTGGATTTGAGTGGGGAGATGTGATTTTGTTGGATCTTTGGCACCCCTTGGCCAATGGTAATTGGAGCCTCAGTCAACTAGGGTGGTTGGGGGCCAGGGTGGCCTGGTCCCTGGGTCCTCCATTGATTCTAGTCCTGCCTTCCTCTGAGGCAGTAGGTTGCCCATTGCTTCTGCTCTGGCCCTTCCTATGTGAGAGTCAAGGACCTCGGAAGAGGTGGCAGCCCCTAGGGAGTGAAGCTGAATCCAGAGTCAGGCCTGAGGAGGAGGAGGAGCCACTGATGGAGATGCGGCTCCGGGATGCGCCTCATCACTTCAATGCAGCACTGCTGCAGCTGGGCCTCAAGTACCTCTTTGTCCTTGGTATTCAGGTAGGTACAGGGAGAGATCACAGGGTTAGTGACCTTTTCTCATGTGTGTACATCACATTCTTTTTTTCATACTTTACCAAAACCCTAGGAGACAGCCTTGACTGAAGTACAGTTAAGAAAAATGGTTGCCCAAGGCCAGTGGCCTCAAGTGGTTATATTGAGACTTAGACCTGAGTCTCCTTAATCCTAGTCATGGATTGTTTCCTCTCTACAAGCTAGATCTGGACCCTGCTGGTTGCATTTGGGGATTCCTCCATTAGTGGACAGACTGGAAAAACTGAGGTGATGGCCAGGATTCTTTCCCAGGCTATGGTCATGGATCTTCTTTCCCTTTAGAAGCAGAAGGTGTGACTCTGATATTTTCCTCCACCCTGGAAGGCAGAGCCTGAGTATAAGCACAGATGGATAGTGCTTGCTCAAGGTCACACAGTGAGTCATGGTGAGGCCAGGAAAAGAATTAGGTCTCCCAACTCCTCATCTAGGGTTTTTTTTTTCACTGACATGCACTAGTTTCCTACTCCTCCCATTCTTCACAGGGGCCTATAGCACTTCTCCCTTTGGCCTACTTCTTCTCCCCTTCCCAAATAACTTGACCTTTCGTATCCTTTCTTAGATTCTGGCCTGTGCCTTGGCAGCCTCCATCCTCCGCAGGCATCTCATGGTCTGGAAGGTGTTTGCTCCCAAGTGAGTGGATTTGCTTGAGAAGTATTGGCATTGGGGTGGGTAAGCTTGGATGAAAGAATGAACATCAGGGCAGCAGGTTTTGTCTCATCAGGGAAAAGGCCTCCAGATCTACTTTCAGTGTCCCCTGAGAATTCTCCACATTTCTTTGCAGGTTCATTTTTGAGGCTGTGGGCTTCATTGTGAGCAGCGTGGGACTTTTCCTGGGCATAGCTTTGGTGATGCGAGTGGATGGTGCTGTGAGCTCCTGGTTCAGGCAGCTAGTTCTGGCCCAACAGAGGTAGCCTAGGCTGCAAGTGCTGGCTTTGTGGCCACAGGGAGAGCTGAAGAACAATCTCGCCTGGCCTATACAGGTGCTGGATCATCTGCAAGAGAGGCTTAGCCACACTTCTTACCACCATGCAGCCAGGAGCTACTGACATCTGGGACTTCGTTATTTTATAATTCAAAATCATAGTGGGGCATGGTCCCTAACTCCTGCTTTGAATGCATCTAAGGGACTGGAGGGTGGTCTCCAAAGTAGAATAAAATAATAATGTAAATATGTGTGTCTGAGAGGTAGGGGAGTCCCCACTGTCCTACAGGGACTAGGAAGAGGGTCACTCTCCCCTCCTATGAGGCACAGATGGCATCAGCCATCTTGTGCAGACCTGGCTACACCTGAAAACTTTTGGGAAGTGGTTGGAGTTGTCTGAATTCACTTCTATTTCTTCCCAAATCACTCCTGTTATCCCACCGGCCTTTTTTTTTTTTTTTCCATGTAACATGTTTTATTAAATTCTTCTGCTAATAGCAGAGATGGCTGAAAAGACAAGCACAGGCAGCATGGAGTACACAAACCCACTGTCTAAAGCCCCAAACAGTGTTGCATTCCCTCCTCTGTTGTGTTCTTTTGCGCTAGAACACCCTTTGCCCTTTGCTTCTGTGGAGGCCAGGAGGCCACCCTAGTTTTCCAACCTTTGCTGCCATTTATCAGACCTAATTGCCCATCTTACATAGCATTCCATCTTGTCCCATTGATTATTCCTGACTTGGAGCCAAAACTATATAAATTTAATGCATGTCTCTTATGTTCTTCATCCACCTCACTACTATGTAAGATTGAAGTACTGGTGGCAAATTCTCATGGAAATGTCCATCAAAGGAGGGGGAGGGGAAGACCCTGAGGAGAAGGGTCAGGACTGGGATTTGATGTTTGATAATGCCCAGGACAAGTGATGGTGAAGTAAAGGCATTCACCACTGTGGCAGCTAAAGGAAGAGTTGGAGTTATTGTGGCTAATAGTCTCTAATGCTACAGAGATCAAACAAAGATAAGTTCATACTGTTTCAGGCAGTTAGAGGATAGGACATTGGTAACCCTGGCAGGAATAGATTTAATAATGTAAGAGAAGTTAGGCCCCAGCTAAAACTGTAAGATGAATTAGAAAAAGATCCCTTCCCTTTCCTTAATCTGGGAGACACTATTCCCAAGCATCATTTAATAAGCAGACAATGCCTCTGTGAGAAGAAAAGACCCTTTCCCATCCCTAGCACCCATGGGAAGGATTTCAGAGCCTAGTCCCTCATCTTGTCTTAGTCAGGTTCCCCCCAATCCCGTTCCTTTTTTGCAGAGAGCCTCCTTCCCTGGAGCCTAAGGAAAATCTGTTCTTAGTACCATTGGCTATTTCCTCTTCTGATCTAACTACAAGATCCTTTTAGAGAAAGATCTGTTAAAAATTCTTGGGGCACCTGAGTGGCTTAGTTGAGCATCTGACTCCTGATTTCTGCTCAGGTCATGATCCCAGGGTTGTGGTATTGAGCCCCATGAGCACCCCTGCTTAACATTCTCTTCCCCCTCTGCCTTTCTCCCCTGCTTGTGCTCTCTCTCTCTCTCTCTCTCAAAAAAAAAAAAAATCTCATTTCTGCTTCTTACTTGACATCAAAGACCCCATTACACACTAACTTATTGTTTGTTGTGTTGTGTTGTTTTGTTTTGTTCTGAGAGAGAGTGTGTGTGAACTGGGGAGGGGCAGAGGGAGAGGGAGAAAGAATATTAAGCAGGATCCATGTTCAGCTCTGAGCTCTTTGCAGGGCTCTATCCCATCACCCTGGGATCATGACCTGAGCCAAAATTGAGAGTTGGATGCTCAACTAACTGAACCACCCAGGTGCCCAACTGTTTTGTTTTGTTTTGTTTTGTTTTGTTTTGTTTTGTTTTGTTTTGTTTTAGAGAGCTTTATTGAGGTACAATTTACCATAAAATCCAGCCATTTAAAGTGCACAATTTTGGGTGCCTGGATGGCTCGGTCAGTTAAGCATCTGACTCAATTTTGGCTCAGGTCATGATCTCACAGTTGTGAGATCGAGCCCAGTGTTGGGCTCAGCGCCGGGCATGGAGTTTGCCTAAGATTCATTTTCTCCCTCTCCCTCTGCCTTTCCACCACGCACCCTCTCTCTCTCAAAAAAAAAAAAAAAAAAAAAAAAAAATAGTGCACAATTCAATAATTATATATTCACAGAATTGTGCAACCATCATCACAGTTAATTTTAGAATGTTTTCATCACCCCAAAAAGAAACTCCATACTCTTTCCTATTACCCTCCAAACCTCCCTACATCCATCCCTAACCTGAGGGAACCACTAATCTGCCTTCTGACTATATTCGCCTATTTTGGACATTTCATATAAATGGAATGTTAGGGGCGCCTGGGTGGCGCAGTCGGTTAAGCGTCCGACTTCAGCCAGGTCACGATCTCGCGGTCCGTGAGTTCGAGCCCCGTGTCGGGCTCTGGACTGATGGCTCAGAGCCTGGAGCCTGTTTCCGATTCTGTGTCTCCCTCTCTCTCTGCCCCTCCCCCGTTCATGCTCTGTCTCTCTCTGTCCCAAAAATAAATAAACGTTGAAAAAAAAAAAAAAAATAAATGGAATGTTATAATATGTGGCCTTTTCTGGCTTTTACTCAGCCTAATGTTTTCAAGGTTCATCCACGTTGCAGTACATATGAGTATTTCATTTCTTTCTTACGGCCAAATAATGTTCCATTGTATGGATATATCAATTTTGTTTATTCATTCATCCATTGATGGACATTTGGGTTCTTTGCACCTTTTGGTTATTATGAATAATGCTGCTATGACCATCCATATACAAGTTTTGTTTGGACATATGTTTTCATTTCTTTTTCACTTATACCTAGTGGTATATTGTGGAATTGCTAGGTCCTATTGTAAATCCGTGTTTAACGTTTTGAAGAACTGCCAGTTTGTTTTCCAAGGCCACTGCACCATTTAATATTCCCATTACTAGTGTGTATGAGGGTACCAATTTCTTCACATTCATGCCTTTACTTACTATTAACTATTTTTTATTTAACCATCCTATCAGGTGTGAAACGGAAAAATTGTGTTTTTGGTTTGCATGTCCTTGATGACTAGTGATATTGAGCAGTTTTCTTATGCTTATTGGAGAACTGTCCATTCAGGACCTTTCTCTGTTTATTAATTGGGTCTTATTCTTACTTTTTTTTTTTTTTTTTTAATTTTTTTTTAACGTTTATTTATTTTTGAGACAGAGAGAGACAGAGCACGAACGGGGAAGGGGCAGAGAGAGAGGGAGACACAGAATCGGAAGCAGGCTCCAGGCTCTGAGCCATCAGCCCAGAGCCCGACGCGGGGCTCGAACTCACGGACCGTGACATCATGACCTGAGCCGAAGTCGGACGCTTAACTGACTGAGCCACCCAGGCGCCCCTTTATTCTTACTTTTGAGTTATAACGTTGTTTATATATTCTAGATAGAAATCCCTTGTCAGATATATGATCTGCAAATATTTATCCTTCTGTGGATTGTCTTTTTTTTTTTTTTAAAGCAGGCACCACACCCAAGGTGGAGCTTGAACTCATGACCCTGAGATCAAGAGTTATATGCTCTACCAAGTGAGGCAGCCACCCCAGGCATTTAATTTTCTTGACAGTGTTCTTTGAGGCACAAACTTTTTAAATTTCGATGAAGTCCAATTCATCCTATTTTTCTTTTGTTGCTTGTGCTTTTTGGCTTCAAATGTAAAAAATCTTATCTAGTGCCACGATTCAGTTATAGAAATTTTTATCACTCTCACAAAGTCCCTATACTTTGTTTACAATGAATTCCCAAATTCACCCTAGGCCACTGATATGTTTTAGTTTTTCTAAATTTGCCTTTTATGGACATTTCATACAAATGGAATCATCAAATATGTGGTCTTTTGGTCTGGTTTCTTTGACTTAGAATATTTTTGAGGTTCATCCATGTTGATGCATGTATCAGTTTTTGCCCCTTTTTATTGCTGAGTCATATTCCATTGTATGGCTATGATCAGCCAATGGACATTTGGATTGTTTTTAGTTTTATTTAGCTATTATGAATATTTTTGTAGCTGCTTTGAGTATTTGCATACCAGTCTTGGTGTAGACATAAGTTGTTGGGGTTTTTTTTTTTTTGAGAGATAGAGGGCGCAAGTGAGCAAGGGGCAGAGAGAGAGAGAGAGACAGAGACAGAGAGAGAGAGGAAGGCAGGGAGGGAGGGAGGGAGAGAGAGAGAGAGAGAGAGAAATTGAGCTAACCCGAAGTGGGGCTCAAGCTTACCAGATGCAGGACTCAAACTCACAAAGTGAGATCATGACCTGAGCCAAAGTCAGATGCTTAACTGACTGAGCCACCCAGGAGCCCTTGTTTTTCTTTCTTGAGAGGATTCCTTGGAGTGGAATTGCTATATGATTTACTTTTTTAGAAATTGCCAAACTGTTTTCTAAGGTATCTATAATGTTTTATATTCCCACTAAGTATGAAGGTTTTAGTTTCTCCACATCCTCACCAACATTTGGTATTATCTGTTTTGTTTTGTTTTGCTGGTGGTGTTTTGTTTTGTTTTGTTTTGTTTTTTAAGTAGGTTCCACACCCAATGTGGGGCTGGAACTAAGAACTTGAGATCAAGAGTTGCATGCTGTACTGACTCTGCCAGCCAGGCACTTTTGGTATTCTCTGTTTTTGTTTTTTTGTTTTGTTTTATTTATTTATTTATTTTTTTTGGTAACAGTTTATTTTATTTTTGAGAGAGATAGAGTGTGAGCGAGAGAAGGGCAGAGAGAGACACAGAGAATCTGAAGCCAGCTCCAGGCTCTGAGCTGTCAGCACAGAGCCAGATGCAGGACTCGAACCCACGAACCGCGAGATCATGACCTGAGTGCCCCTGTGTTTTATTATTGTAACTATGAGTGTGTGTGTATAATGGTGTCTCAGGATTTTAATTTGCATTTCCTTGATAGCTAATGATGTTGGTCATCTTTTTACGTGCTGCTTAGCCATTCATGGTTTTGTTTTTTTTTTTTTTTTTTTTTTTTTTTGGTAAAATGTCTATTCATATTTTTCTGTCTTAAAATGGTTTAAATTATTTTTATTTTTGAGCTTTGAGAGTTATGTATTGTGGATAGAGATCTGTTATGTGTATGCTCTGCAAATTTCTCCACTTTATGATTTTTCTTTGAATTTTCTCGATGGTGCCTTTTTGTAGCACAAGTTTTGTTTTTGTTTTTAAGTTTATTTCTTTTGAGAAAGAGGTGCGTGGGCTGGGAGGGGCAGAGAGAGAGAGAATCCAAAGCAGGCTCTGCACCAGTAGCCCAGAGCCCTACCCAGGGCTCCACTTCACCAACCTGAGATCATGACCTGAGCTGAAACTGAGTCTGATGTTTAACCACTGAGACACCCAGGCGCCCCAGAGGTGTTTGTTTTTGTTTTGCCCTCAGAGTTTTTAATGTTAATAAAGTTCAACTTATCCATATTGAGTTGATTTTATCTCTGGTAAGGGTCACAGTTTTGTTTTTATATATGGATATCCAAGTTTCCTGGGTCCATTTGTTGAAAGATTCAGAGGTACCTTTGAGCAGTGTGTCCTGCTCAAGCCTAGGGCTTCCGTGGCCAGCAGTCAGACTGCACGAGGTTGAGCAGAATGTGGTAGCGTGTTAGTGCTCTGTGGTGAGCAAAGAAAGGAAGGGTTGTTGACCAAAAGCCTTGGTCTCCTTTCAGTTGCTTTTGGAAATAACTTTGCGCCATGGCTGGGATTTTTGTGGCTACTTTCGGCCGTACTACGCTTCCCAGCATGCACTGCTTGGGCCTCCCTTGTGCGGGGCGGCGCCAAGCCAGACCGACCTAGGAGTTTGGCTGCGAGGGAAGGGCTGAGCCACGGGTTTTGGTACCGAGATCGATTTCTCAGGGTTTTGGCCTTCCTGAGAGACTAGCAAGCTGAACCTTAAGAAGTACTACCTCTCCACTCAGACACACTCCCATCCTCTGACCCGCCTTAGCCTCCCTCTTGGTTTGGGCCCTGACTCGTTTCTTCTTCGAGTTTCCCGCGGGGACTAACCCTTGAAGACGACCAACCGCAGCCGAGATTTTGACGGCCTGGCCAACCAGAGACAAGGTGGAAGAGGCGGGGGTGGGAGCTGGCACAGCGTCCGGGAGAGAGTTTTTCCGTTTCCATTTTTCGTGTAGGGGGTGAGCCGCCCCTCCTGGGGCCCTAAGGGGAGCAAGGGAGTCACGGGGGGATGCAGAAGCGCACGGACCCTTCCCCGCTCGGGTGGGGGCCTCGGCGAGGCCGGGCTTACCTTCCAGCAGCACCCTCCAGGGGTCTGGGCCCAGCCTCTGCAACCTTGTCGCACCAGACCCCTCTGGGCTCCTCAGGACTACACGCCAGCTGCCTAGACCTGTGGAGGGAAAAGAATGACCAGCTAGTTCGACAGGCCAAGGTAACGTGGTTGCTGGGACCCTTGCTTTGCAGCCTCAAAATATCAGAAGGAGGGTTTCCCGTGGATTTACCCCAGCTGACGGGAGGTATTGAGTTTGACCTTCCCCCAGGAGCCAGAAATGACTGGAGAAAGACATCCTTTGCCATTGTTGCAACGGGAGAAATAAGGATTGATCCTCAGTGATACCCCATTCCACATTTCGTAGGTGGCTCAGGACTCGCGTCAGTTTCTGAGAGGACAGCAGCTGGCCCAAGATGTGCTGGAAGGATTCAGGGGACTCCTGCATAGCCTGCAGGGTAAGCAGGATCCTCCTCAGGACGGTCAGTTATCCTTCTCCACAGCCAGAGACCAGTTCTGCATTTCTGGGATTGAGAAAATTACTCAGGGGGCAGGGAATCCTGTTTAAGGCACAGACAAGACTGAAATGGAATTCTCTTTGGTACAGGTGAATCTCTGAGCCCTGCCATGCCCCCTCCCTCACTTCCCCTCACTCCCCAGCATTTGAAGAAATGGTCTCCAGGATGGTCCAATCTGAAGAACTTTCTGCCCTTTCCAAACTCTGTACAAAGGGTGATTCTTTATTGAGGCCATTTTGGTTGGGGTGATGTGATCTTTGGGTTTGGATCTTATCTGGGAAATCTCTCCTGGGAAAGTAGTCAGTGAGATCAGCATGTGTTTGCTTCAGGTCTCCCTGCAGCTGTTCCTGTTCTCCCCTTGGAATTGACTGTTACCTGCAATTTCATTACCATGAAGGCAAGCCTGGCCCAGGGTTTCACTGAAGACCAAGCACAGGATATCCAACAGAGCCTGGAGAGAGGTGAGGGCTAGAGATTGCTTTCCATATCCCTGCCAGCCTGTTTAGGTTTAAGTCCTTGCAAAGGGGATGAGAGGAGCAATAAAATCTGTTACCCCCAGGGAGAGAGATGCCCTTTTCTTATCCACCACGTGCTCCTTAGCCCAGGAGCACCTTTGTGACCTTTGGGCTCCTGCAGAAAAAGGAAACCAGAGATGAAGTCCCAACCTCAGCTGTATGTGTGTATCTTCTACAGTGCTGGAGACCCAGGAGCAGCTTGGGCCCAGACTGGAATGTGGGCTCAGGGGGCTGTGGGACTCTGTTCTCCATTATTCCTCTGTTCTGCTGGAGCTACTCCCTGCCCTTCACCACCTGGCTGGCCTGCAGGCTGCCCTGTGGCTAAGTACTGACTGTCTTGGGGACCTGACCTTGCTGCTGCAGACCTTGAATGGTAACCAGGTAATGTGGGAAGTAACCTGTATCTAAGGGCCTCTTCCCTTCTTTCACCCCTCTCAGCTGCAGTAGCATCATTTTGTGCTGGGAAGTTCTGCTGGGTTGGTGGTCAGAAGACCTGGGTTCTCTCCAGGACTCTTGGTGACCTTGTTTTGCTTGGTCTCTCATTGGGGGGATTCTCTTGAGTGGTTTTTAAAATAGCTTAATGATCTTGGATAGCGTTAGGGCTTTTATGATCTTGCTGAAGTGTCCTCATGGGCTTATACTGAATGAGAAGGTGCACTAGACCAGATCATCTGTGCCCCAAGTTTTTCTTCCTCCCTTTATCCTTGCTGTCTCTCTCTTAGAGTTGAGGGAATAGGAATCAGGAGGACCCTTGATTTCAAGGTCCAGCCAGGATAGACTGAGATAGGAGAAGAGGTGGTTATAGGCTTGGAGATTCTGATTATCCTTCTTTCCTCAGAGTGAGGCCTCTGAGGATCTGCTGCACCTTCTGAAAACTTGGAGCCCCCCAGCTGAGGAGTCAGATGCTCCATTGACCTTGCAGGATGCCCGGGGCTTAAGGGATGTCCTTCTTACAGCTTCTGCCTATCGCCAAGGTCAGCTAGCAATCTGACTCATCCCTTCCTCCCCACTCCCTGTCTTGAGGAGTCCTTTGGCTCATACCTTCCTTGTCATGTCCCATTTAGCTCTGTGCTCTTGTTCCCTGTCATGCCCCTTGCCCTGTAGGCTTCTTTAAGTTTACACCCTGATTGCCCTCAGGCCTCCAGGAGTTGATCACAGGAAGCCTGCCCAAGGCATTGAGCAGCCTGCAAGAAGCAGCCTCAGGTCTGTGTCCACGGCCTGTGTTGGTCCAGGTGTACACAGTCTTGGGGACCTGTCTTCGTAAAATGGTACAGACAGTCTTAGTTGGGAAACCATGGGTATTATGAATAGCTTTCTGCTTTGTGAGGTAGCTAAGACTTGTGTTCTCTCACCCCTCTAGGGCAATCCACAAAGAGCTCTGCTGTACTTGGTTGCGGCCCTGAAAGGGGGATCACCCTGGGGTCCTCCGCTTCTGGAGGCTTCCAGGCTATATCAGCAACTGGGGAACACAGCAGCAGAGCTGGAGAGTCTGGAGCTGTTGGTTGACGTAAGGAACTGAAGATATGGGGATGGCTGAGGTGCTTGTATTAGGGAGAATAATCAAGTTGTAAATAGAAGGAAATATGGCTCCCAAAGATTATAGATATACTTTTTCTTTGTGTTCCTTTTAGGCCTTGAGTGTCACTCACAGTCCTGAAGCCCCCCAGCTTCTTATTGAAGTAGAGTTACTACTTCCCCAACCTAACCCAGCCTCACCCCTTCACTGTGGCACACAGAGCCAGGCCAAGTACCTGCTAGCAAGCCGATGCCTACAGATAGGAAGGTGAGGTTCCACTGCCTTGATCATCTGAGTTCTTCCCATTTCTGATACCTTCCCTGGGATGTGACTCTGCTTCTGTTCTTTTGTATGGACAGTATGGACAAGTCAGTGGTAGGACATAGGTTCCCACTCTTCAGTCTCCTGCCTTGCTGATGGACCTGAACTTAGGACTCTTCACCCAGACACTAACTCCTATATCTTGAAAACTCTGAAATCTCCTCCCAGATCCATTCTGTAAGGAGGGTAGATCCATAGTGAGCTAGGATTGGAGTTCCAAGACCCCACTTTTCCTACTCCCCAGGGCCCTTGAGCATCCCTTTGTTAGCTATGAGCCTTTGGAGGGCCCTGCTAATGGCCTAATATGAAGTTCATGGGCTATGACTTCTTAGGGCAGAGGACGCTGCAGAGCATTACTTGGACCTGCTGGCTCTGTTGCTGGATGACTCTGAGCCAAAGGTGGGTATGTCTTCAAGGTTCTCTACGATAGGGTGGGAGGGTTGGAGTCTAACTTTGGAGTAGAGCAGGACTACTGTTTTCTCTTTTTTCTTCTGCTATTCTGTCTGTCCAAGCTGCAAGGCCAAACTAGGAAGGTTCTCAGAATAAGTGGTCCAGGGTAGCAAGCAATGGGTGGTCTCCATGTGGTACCAGAGCCTGGTGAAGAGGTTGGGGATGGTGGCCAATGTCTCTTCAAGACACTGCATCCTCCTTCCACCCCAGTTCTCCCCACCCCCATCCCGTCCAGGGCCCTGCATGCCTGAGGTGTTCTTGGAGGCAGCAGCAGCACTGATCCAGGCAGGCCGAGCACAGGATGCCTTGACCGTATGTGAGGAGCTGCTCAGCCGCATGTCATCTCTGCTTCCCAAGATGCCCCAGCTGTGGGAAGATGCCAGAAAAGGAACCAAGGAGTCACCACACTGTCTATCCTGGGTCTCTGCCACCTACCTGCTTCAGGGTCGAGCCTGGGTGCAGCTGGGGGCCCAAAAAGAAGCAATTAGTGAATTTAGCCGGTGAGCCCAGGAAGCCAACCAGGATCCTAGGGGAAGTGTGGAGGGATAATTTGCTGATTGGGACCTGAGTTGGTAAGCTCCATACTTACCTACTCATCCCAGAGTTATTGAGGTCGACTCCTCTTCATCCCTGTTTTTTGTCCCACTTCAGGTGCCTTGAGCTGCTCTTCCAAGCCACACCTAAGGACAAAGAACAAGGTGATCTAGACTCTCTGTTTTCCTCTTCCCTCTTGGAAGTGGGGGTGGTGAATGTGTTGCCTCTCCATGCATCCTAGCCTACTATGAGGCTTAAAAGAAAGGAACTGCAGATACAAGAAGAGAAGGAGTACTTGGGGTTTTGGTGACTGTGTAGCAGGGACACTCTTTTGACTTTGGGGATGGTCCCCAGGTCCTGCTTCCAGCTGTGAGCAGGGGTGTATGTCAGATGTGGCACTGCAACAGCTTCGGGTAGCCGCCCTGATTAGTCGTGGACTGCAATGGGTGGCCAGTGACCAAGATACTAAAGCCCTACAGGACTTCCTCCTCAGTGTGCAGATGTGCCCAGGTATGTATATTTGCATGACATCAGTTATGCCCAGATGCACAAGGACAGAGAGGCCCATGGGGGAGGTACTTGGGGATTAGTGGAAGAGTGATGTTCCCAGATAGAAGGGGATGAATGAGGTTGTACTGTATATACCTAGGGATATACCAGGTTTGAGAACACATGCAAGTGTATATGGAGGCCTCTCAGGAGTTTCTCAGTCTTCCCAGTGTCCTCAGACACAAAGACCAGAACCGTGCTGGGCGTATGTTAGGGGGAAGCAGGGTCAGCTGAGCCCTTTGTCCTGGGCAGCTGTACCCAGGGATAGGAATGGTTGGGAATGAACTACTCTTGGTTCCATGTGTGAATGTAGACAAGATACTTTCTTGTTCTAGACTTCAGTTTCTTCTTTTATAAAATGATGCTTAAGGCTGTGTCAAATTCTAAGACTCCCTACTCTGGGGTGGGGCTATAGGTAATCGAGATGCTTCCTTTCACCTGCTTCAGACTCTGAGGAGGATGGATCGGAGGGATGAGGCCATTGCTCTCTGGTGGAGCCTGGAGGCCCAAGCTAAGTTGCCACAGGAGAATGCTGCATGGTGAGGCTGAGGCCTGTGGACTTGGGGCCAAGGGCATTTGGCATTCTGGAGTACTTGAGTCTATGGAGGGTGGTGGTGAATGAAAGGGAGGGAATGGCTGTCCAATTTTCTGCCTATCCTTTACCCTTAGACATCACTCTTTTTGCTCTCCAGGTCTCTCCCCCTGTACCTAGAAACCTATTTGAGTTGGATTCGTTCCCCTGACCGTGAAACCCTTCTTGAGGAGTTTCAGACATCTCTGCTGGAACCTTGTGACCTGTAGCTGCCATGTTTTTAAAAGCCTGAACTGCGGCCCATTTCTCCATGGGGAGGGCTTTCTGCTTTACCAGTTTTGGGGAATATGGGTGAAACTAATCATTCCTATATAAATCTGGCACTGAAGAGGTTGGTAGTAGTCTCGCTAAATTTGGCCTAGTTACTGCCATTCTGGTTCCAGAAGAAACCCTCCTTGCCACCAAAAAGGCAATGACTTTGCTTATGATGCCTTTTTTCCTGTTTCTCCTTTTCTTGTGTTGAGTAAAATCTCATATTTATCTCTTGTTTGCCTGCTACATCTACTTGAGTGGGAAGGCTCAGAGCTATCTGATTCAGTTGAGTGCTGGTTGTCTAAGATACCCCCTCCCAACATCGTCTACCTTATGAGGTTGAGTTCTTGGTGGAAGAAAGGGCTACAGGAATCCTTGCAGTGGCTTTGGTTCTTTCTGTTGCCTAAAAGCCACAGAGTCCCAAAGCCCAGGATCTGTGCAAGGTGACAGAATGAGTGGAGCTGGGTCTGGAAGGTGGTCTGGGTAGGCCTCTCGGGACAAGGGCAGGTATTTGAGTCTTAGAGGGGAGGGACAAGCATACCTCTTGAGTCTGAGTGACTCCTCACTCCAATCCCAAATTCTAGAAATTTGGGATTTGACTAAGTCAACCATGTCTGTGTGGCTATGGGGTGGAGGATTAATTAAATCAGCATTCTACCAAAGCTGATTATTTTATTATTTTTTTAAAGTAGGCTCCACACCCAAAGTGGGGCTCAAACTCACCACTTGGAGATCAAGAGTCCCGTGTTCTACCAATTGATCCAGCCAGGTGCACACACCCCTCCTTTTTTCCCCAAAGCTGCTTATCGAATTTAGTCAGGTCTAGCCTGCATTTGGAACCCAAGAACTTCAAGTCTCATAATGCAATTTTCTTGCTGCTTTGGGTTCTATTGAATCTACTGTGTGTTCTGCGGTTGAGGAACTGTAAAGCCTATAGGACTAGGGTTACCAGAGGGTGCCAAGACAATACAGTGGAGTGGATTAAGAGCTGAGGTGCTATTCAGACGGTTCAGAGTAGGGGTGGCTGGAACCAGCATTTTGAAGGAGTAAGGCGGGGGGTTAGGGTGGATCCTTAGATTTAGGAAGAAGATGGGATTCTTCTTCCTGTGTAGATTATCACTGCAACAGGACTAGACTAATGCAAGGGTTCAATCCATTGTGCCAGGTTCTTCAGCAGGATAAAATCAGGAGCCAATGAACTGGAGCCAAGTAGGAGAGTCCGCCTCCCAGGGATTAAAGGCTCTTCTTTCTCCAGTCGATCTGGCTCCGTCCTTTTCGTTGATTGGTCGCGAGTTCCAATCCGTCGAGGAAGCGTACCGCAGCGGCCAATTGACGTGGCGTTACTAGGCGTGTTGCATCCCTGAGGCGGGAGCCAGGCCGCAGGCAAATTTCCTGATTGGCTCTGGTCCGCGGGTTGCTGGGGAGAGGCGCGTAGGGGCGGGCGGGAGTCCCCAGGGCAGGCGCTGATTGGCTGAGGTGAGAGCACCTCTCCTTCCGATGATTCGGCTCTTCTCGGCTCAGTCTCAGCGCAGCGTCTGCAGCCGTCGTTTGAGTCGTCGCTACCGCTGCCCCCTCGCGGAATCAGAGCCAGTGTATACCGTCCGCCCACCGCCCCGGTGCCACTAGGAGGAAGCGAAAAGGAGGCCGCCTGCGGGTTTGTCGCCGCTGCTCGATCCCCGCCCGGGAGAGCCGAGCCCCGGCCCAGTCGGTCGCCTGCCACCCTTCGTAGCCGTTACCCTCGGGCCGCCACAGCCGCCGACCGGGAGAGGCGCGCGCCATGGCCTCTGGAGCTGAGTGAGTGTGTGCGCGCGCCCGCCCGCCCGCTGCGGGTGCGCGCACCTGGGGACTCGCCGCGCTGGGTAGGCCCAGCCAGGCCTGGCTGTGGGCGCGTCTAAGAGGTGGAGACTGGGAAGGAAGGAGAGAGGGAAGGAGAGGAAGGAGGCGAATGAGGGGCAGCGGTCCGGGCTGGGCCTGGCAGCGCAGCCGCGCGCCCCCTAGGCCGGGCTTGTGTTGGGCCTGGGTCGGGGCCTGGGCCAGATCGTGCTGTGTCATGCAGGCCCGGCCGGCCTGATTGGCTCCCTGGGAACCGCTGTCCGGTTCTTGTGAGGTCTGCGGACCCCCATTGCCGGCGCGGAGCCCCGGGGCCTTGGGGAGCCCACCTGCGATCAGGTCTACCGTATGCTGAAGGCCTTTGGTCCCCGGAGAGACCAGGCAGGCCCCATGGGCCTAACGCCCTAACTGGGCCCGGTGGGCGTGGACTTTGGGCCACGTGAAGGCCTTAGAAGGCTGGAGACCGAGGCGGAGGCCGGAGCTGGGAAGGCTTGGAGAGCTCAGGGAAGCTCACCGCCGTCCTTTTGGAGCAGGGTCGGCCTGGCCCTTGGTTTCACATCCTCTCGACCTGAGTAGTGAAGGGATGTTCGGGAGAGGGCAGGCCCTGCGTTTTTTTTTTTCTGGCGTTCATACTTTAGGCTTGTTACTATTCACATGAGAAAGCTTTAGTCAGTTTTTCTTGATGTTATGAAACGGGTGCCGGGGAAAGAACTTTTCTTTTCTCTACTGTTTTGGGCTTTTGCAAAAGTTAGAATCTCAGTTGGTAATTTGTGGGCCTTCCTCGATTTCAGCCTTTGTGGTGTGAAGGCTAGAGTTAAACTAGCTCTTTGAACACACACGGCTCCTTTACCGAACGGCTGTGTTTAGAAACCTTGGGCTCTCCACCCCTCAGGAAAGAAAGCATCAGATAAAACCCGACCATCTCTGCCCGTTAAATTTAGAATCAAGAGCTTTAGATACTGAAGAAAAAAAAGAGCCATCCTGTGGAAACTCTTCTATGCAAATCACTTTCCTGACTTGAAGAAAATTTAGTTTTTTGAGGTGTGCTCCTTTTTCCCCCAAGTTTCTAAATGGAGATGAAGTATTATTTTTTAAAAGGACTGCTACTTATTAGTACTGATTTTCTTAGGTTATTCAGTCATTTGTTTTCAAGACTAAAAATAAAAATTCAAAATTCGTGGAACCTGGCATCATAGATGGTTTCTAATCTCTAGGTCATCTTAATGACTCTTACCTGAACTCCCTCCAAGTCCTCTGTGGCCCACTGGAGTTCTGGAAAGGGCCTGACTCATGCAGGAGACAATGGGGGATGTCCTCAAAGAACCTCCAGGACTGCTGTTGGCTCAAGATCAGGCTGAAGATCTCTTTTAAAAGTTACATCCTTTGATCTCAGTAGATAGATGTGGAAGTAAATTTACCTTAAAGGAAGAGCATACTACCCATCTCCATCGCTAGAGTTAGAAATGGTAGGCAGATAGGCAGTTTTCCTAGAATGCAGCTTTGGGGTAACTGCTGATTAGAGGCATTTGGCCCTTTATTTTTCTCTAGCCCCAGTCCTATAGATCAAACAGGAGGGTGGCCAGTCCTTGGAAGACACTTTGGTGGGTAGGAGAGAGGGGAAATTGATGGGTTTAAATTGCCTTCAGCTGCCACATTGATCATGCTTGTTCTCTAGGGTGTTGATAAGCACTGGAAGAGTCTGCAGCATTATGCCCAGAGTGCTACACTTTTATGTTGGGGAGGCAAGTTTAAGCTGAGGAAACTCCACTCTTGGGAACTAGTTTTGTTTTTAACGTTTATTTTTGAGACAGAGAGATACAGAATGTGAGCGGGGAAGGGGCAGAGAGAGAAGGAGACACAGAATCTGAAGCAGGCTCCAAGCTGTCAGCACAGAGCCCGACGCGGGGCTGGAATTCACGAACAGTGAGATCATGACTTGGGCCAAAGTCTGCCGCTTAATCAACTGAGCCACCCAGGCTCCCCTCTTGGAAACTAGTTTTAAGGCAATGATTAAATATGCAGCCTATGTGAGAGGATCAGCAGAAAGCCTACAGCTTTGTTTCATGAATGGGATTTGTATTTCTTTTGGGTGTGTCAGGACCCAAAGATGTAAAAGCCCCATAAGCCCTTAGCTGTTATTCTGGAGCATAGGCATCTTTTTTTTTTTTTTTTTTTCTTGCATCGTGAATGTATATCCAACAGGAATACTGTTTTGTTGATTGATATATGTTTAGATCATAGGATTGTGCCGGGCCTCAAATGTATACTTGCTAATTTGTTGAGTGAAGGAATGATTCATGGAAGAGATTCCATTTTATTTCTTCACTTTCTCCATTGTCTGGCCTCCCTATATTGGTTAATGTTCAGATTTTCCTGAGCCTCAGTAAGAGGAGGTAGCTCTTCAAATGGAGAGCCCACTGAGTCTAGTTAGTGATGGCTGGAGGTGAGCTAGGTAAGAAGTTGGTGTCAGATGAATGATCTTCAAGGAAATGATAGAAACTATTTAGACGGTTTAAACTGAGTTTAGACTTGGGCAACCTTAGTTTGGGTGAGGGATTTGGATTTGCTCCTTGTCTCGGCATTTCTTGGTTTTGATTTTTTGAACCAACATTGTGGAATTGTGTGTCTTTGAAGAGCTTTGTAAAGCTCCTTTTGAGCTTGAGGCTCTTTTTGAAGGTTCCAGATCCATTAGTTTAGTTTCGTTTTGTTTTTCCCAAATATCATGGTCTTTATGCTTGACATTTCTGTGGTATACAGAACGCACTAGTGTTCAGCAGGTTTGGCCAGTAAAGATGGTAGTGCTAATGATTGTGCTTCATTGTCCCCAGGCTTGCTTGGTGGGACTTGGGGCCTTCCTGAGCCCTACAGGAAGTTGTCTTGCTCACTTCATTCTCCAAGAAGGTTAGCAAAGAAAGAGCTTATGCTTTGTTCTGCAGCGCTAATCATTGTGACCATTAAAACCATGTACCAGGCATTGTATTGAACATTTTGCATTCAGTACCAGGCATTGTATTGAACATTTTGCATTCATTATCTCACTTAAGACAGTAATTCTCTAAGATAGGTACTACAGTATTTGCTCTTTACATGTGAGGACATCAACATCCAGAGAGGTTGAGTAACTTGCCCAAATTCACAATTAAGCAGTGGCAGGGTTGGGATTCAGACCCATTGGGTCTGATAATAGAGCCCCTTTTCTTAATTGCTATTCCATATTAAGATTATTGTCATTTCTCTAATTGTTATTCAACCTCTACTTCTGTTTAGTCTTCTCAAGCCATAGTTTCCTGAGTCTGAGGGAAGATCACTTGGGGCCTTGACATCTAGGATACCAGTGCTCAGAATACCAGGAGCTGCTGGAATGGGAATTGTATGTGCTAAATGTTATTCTTCATGACCTTGGCTCAGTATCCTTTATCTGACCTCTCTGGTGTAGGGACAGCTTCATTTATCCACTATTTCTTTCCTAAATGTGAGTTTGAGAGACTGGTGCGGCCCTTGGGGCTGTTATTATGTATTGGGACTAACTTCATTTTCCCTTTCTAGTTCAAAAGGTGATGACTTATCAACAGCCATTCTTAAACAGAAGAACCGTCCCAATCGGTTAATTGTCGATGAAGCCATCAATGAGGACAACAGTGTGGTGTCCTTGTCCCAGGTAAGTTGGGTCCAAGGTCCAGTCTTTCTTTAATGCACTTCACTGGAGGGCTTTTCCCAGGTTTCTTTCCTCATTTTTTTTTTTGCAGTGACCACAGATAGAATGGGGCTTACTGGGAATTCCAGCCTCCAGGGCTGCTGCTTACCCCGTGGCCCAGTGACCCAAAGGCCTTAACCTTCTTTCCTCAGCCCAAGATGGATGAGCTGCAGTTGTTCCGAGGTGACACAGTGTTGCTGAAAGGAAAGAAGAGGCGGGAAGCTGTGTGCATTGTGCTTTCTGATGACACATGTTCCGATGAGAAGATTCGAATGAATAGAGTTGTTCGGAATAACCTTCGTGTACATCTAGGGGATGTCATCAGGTGTGTGTGGGGTTCTTAGCCCCTCAGGGATGGGAGGCCAGAGACAGCCTGAATTATAGGCAGGACCCTAACAAAGGCCTTGGGAGCTGCCATTAGCAGAAGCCTCCTAGCCACGGGAAGACAACATAATAGGGTTGTGTTTCGGTTTTGATTATGCTTCCTTGGGACTTCAGAATTTACCTTTGCATTACCTTGGCATTTCTATGACTTTCATGATGCCTTTATTTATTTATTTATTTATTTATTTATTTATTTATTTTGCCAGAGGTATAATTTATCACATGTTGGATCTTGGTTTAGGATGCCATTTGAGGGTGTTTGTCTACCAAATGATCTCACTGTTGTGTTGGAATAATGGCTTGTGTTGGGGCTGGAGTGAGGTGGGAGTGTGGGCACAGAAGGTGGACTCCAAGTAGGTTTTTTGTTTTGTTTTGTTTTTAATGTTTATTTTTAGAGAGAGGATGAGAGAGCGCACGCACGTGGACACACAAGCAAGGGCATGTGTTTACACAACTAGGGGAGGGGCAAAAAGAGAGGGAGAGAGAATCCCAAGCAGGCAGTACAGAGCCCAACATGGGGCTTGATGTCACTAAGCATGAGATCATGGCCTAAGCCGAAATCAAGAGTTGGACCCTTAACTGACTTAGCACCCAGGCACCCCTCCAAGTAGGTTTTTTTTTTTTATTTTTTTTAAAGGATCCAAGTTAATCTAGGAGAGAGGCATAGTTTGAGCCAGATCCTGAATAACTTCAATCTGAGTGATTCTGGACTTAACTTTAGGCAAGAGAATTCCCTATCTTGGAGTCATTACTGGCCACTGCTATCCAACCACCTGTCGCCTGGCCAGGAGCATCTCAGATTTCCATTTTTCATGGATTCTAGGTTTCATGTAGCCTTCTTCATGGAGGTGCTTAGTCACTTTCTCAAGATGCTCTGACCACCTGGTTGAGAAGATTGTTTTCAATTCTGTTTCTCTGATGCTGACACTTGTCTGACTGAGGCCTCCCTTTATAATATTGGGTTACTGATATTAGCCAGAATGGGTCATCTTTGGATATCTTTCTGAAGATATTTCACTGATATCTCCTTACTGCTTCCTCATTTTGGGAGCTTTAGATGTATGGATCTTTCTTTTGGCTCACTGATTGGGAGTGAGCAACCCCAGTAGTTTTTTTGTTTGTTTGTTTTTTGTTTTTATTTGAGTAATCTCTATACCCATCATAGGGCTCAAACTCATGACCCCACGATGAAGAGTCACATGCTCTACTGACTGAGCCAGCCAGGCACCCCTCCCAGTAGCTTCTAATGGCTATAGCTGCTACTCCACCTGAATATGATTTGTCTTAGTTCTGCTTGGCTGCTCCTTTGTCCTCACTCCCACTCTATGTTCCTGCCTCTCTTCAGCTAAAGCCATCCCTGCCTTTTCTCTTTCGCTCGCCATCAGCTCTCTGTGCCAGGCCCTTTCAGATGCCCAGTGCTTGGGGCTGCAGTGTGGTTGGTAACATGGAGTCTGCTTGTCATCCTCAGCATCCAGCCGTGCCCTGATGTGAAGTACGGCAAACGTATCCATGTGCTACCCATTGATGACACAGTGGAAGGCATCACTGGCAATCTCTTCGAGGTCTACCTTAAGCCATACTTCCTGGAAGCTTATCGACCCATCCGGAAAGGTGAGAGAGAATTCTAGGGACTGAGCTTAAGCATGGTTATTTGTAGGGATATCTGGGAGTAAACCTTGGAATGTCTTTATCTCATTCTCATATATGTGCTGACACACACATTCTGCATACATGTTCATGTGTACTCTCTCCTTCCCTCTTCCTCCCTCCCATTTTCCTGTTTCCCTACTCCCAGTTCCTGCTTCAGTAGAGTACGCTATCTTTTTTTTTTTTTTAATGTTTGTTTATTTTTGAGAGAGAGAGATAGTGTGAGTGGGGGAGGTGCAGAGAGAGAGGGAGACACAGAATCTGAAGCAGGCTGCAGGTTCTGAGCTGTCAGCACAGAGCCCGATATGGGGCTTGAACCCATGAACCACAGGATCATGACCTGAGCTGAAGTTGATGCTTAACTGACTGAGCCACCCAGGTGTCCCTTTTCTCTTTTGTCTCTAAAGGAGAGCTTGGATCCTTTTGACTGTGTCAAGTCCAAAGTGTATTTTAATATTTAGCACAGACTGACCATTGGTGGTTGTTGAGAAAGCTTGGGTTATATATAGCCCAGAAGTCAAAATCTTTATTGGCTTCTGGACAAAGGCCAAAACATGATGTGCCAAAATCCCATAAGGTTTTGTTCGGTGCCCTCTTTTTTTTTTTATTTATTTATTTATTTTTTTTTTTTCAACGTTTATTTATTTTTGGGACAGAGAGAGACAGAGCATGAACGGGGGAGGGGCAGAGAGAGAGGGAGACACAGAATCGGAAACAGGCTCCGGGCTCTGAGCCATCAGCCCAGAGCCTGATGCGGGGCTCGAACTCCCGGACCGCGAGATCGTGACCTGGCTGAAGTCGGACGCTTAACCGACTGCGCCACCCAGGAGCCCCATGTTCAGTGCCCTCTTGAATGACAGAGGGACTCTTCACAGTTTAGTTTTCTCTTCTTACCTGATGCTTAATAAGATGGAGGTGGGAAGGGAAAAATGGCAATGTCTAGTGAACGTGGCATTTTAGACCCCAGGTTCTGATGAGGAATTCTCACTTGGTTTGGTATTTGACATCTCTGACTGCACTTGTGTTAATTGCTCACAGGAGATATTTTCCTTGTCCGGGGTGGAATGCGTGCTGTAGAGTTCAAAGTAGTGGAGACAGATCCCAGCCCTTACTGCATTGTTGCTCCAGACACAGTGATCCACTGTGAAGGGGAGCCTATCAAACGAGAGGTGAGTTCTCTCTTTCATCCCAGTACCCAGTTTCATGATTATGAAGTGGGGCAGTCATGTGGTGACTACCAAAACTGTACTGTTTGGGACCAAGCTTCTTTCCAGAGGTGGGAAATCTCCCAACTATTCATTTCCGGACCTACATGTTACTTAGAAATAAGTGATAACCAGTGGTTTTTAATATCTAGATTGAACCTAGAGGATCTAAGTCGTAATAATTTTTGTAGAAGTGACAATTGATGATGGCATCTAGACTTTCACCTGTTTCCCAGAGTTTCCAGCTTTAGGTCTTAGGGCAGTCCTTCCTAGTAATACTAAGGGCAGTCTGAAAGGGTAAAGCTTTCAGAAATCTTTGCTTTGGGGTTTTTAGAGTGATTCTTTGGGGCAGCATCCCCTCAGAGGGGAATCTTCTCATATAACAGATTTCTCTACAGCAGATTATAGAAGGATTTGGAGAAACTCAACTTTGCTGATATTTAATATTGCTGCCTTCTTTTTTCCTTTGTCTCCTCAACATTCAGGATGAGGAAGAGTCCTTGAATGAAGTAGGCTATGATGACATTGGTGGCTGCAGGAAACAGCTAGCTCAGATAAAGGAGATGGTGGAACTACCCCTGAGACATCCTGCCCTTTTTAAGGCAATTGGTGTTAAGGTGAGCATCCTGGGCCCAGTGGGACATAATCTAGGCTGTGATCAATGAAGGCTCGGTGTCTAATCACAGAACCTTTTTTCACACGTATTTTTCACTATTCCCTTGGATTAGAGGGGGAGTAATATATTCTTTGTGTGAAGAGAACTGTAAATTTATTAAGCTACTAATGGTCTAGAACAGACCAGGTCAGTTGAGTTTTTCGTTGGACATCTTTTTTTTCTTTGTCCTCACAGCCCTTTAAAGATGTAAAAACCATTTTTATGTCATGGACCCTATAAAAACAAATCTTCATAGTTTGCCAACTAACATAGTTTGCCACTGTCTATAACAGTGCTATCCAATAGAAGTAGAAATTTAAGGAAATTTGCATTGTGAAGGGTACTGAGTCCAAAACATTTGAGAACTGCAGATCTCAATGTAACTTCCTAACCATTTCCATATCCTGGAGCACACTGAAGATGGAATTATCCCTTTCTCTATTATGTACCATGCCAATAATTTTATCTTCTGTGTGGGCATTTCCCATGTGCAGCCTGTGGATGAGGCCACAGAAAAGACAGCTTCAAAGAGGAAAACTTGTGGTTGGTGGTAAGGAAAAGCATTCCAATATGATAATAAATCCTGGAGGGTTGTGATTACTAGAGTGAGTGAGCCTCTGGTAATAACTCTTTCTTAGATGGCTAAGCTAGTCCTGGCCCTTGCCTGTCCAAAGTCAAGCCCTTTTGGCTTAAAGACCTCTTACTGTTTCCTAGTCCCAGGATCTTCAGACTTAGCCACACTAATTTCTTAGGAAGGTTTCTCTGCTCCTGCTCTTAGTCTCTTATGTAACTTGGAATCATAAGTGTCAGCTTTCTAAGCATATTTTCTCTGCTAATAAGAGGAGGGAGTATGATCTGAAGTAAACTGTCTTTCAAGCAGCTAATGCTGAGGGCTCCTTACTGATATTGGGGTTGAGCTCTGATTCTCACTGTCTCTAGATAGAGCCATAGTCAAACCATTTTAGAGTGGTTGGGGTTGGGAGAAGGTGGGAGTCTGAACCTAACCATACTCTCTGTACTGGTCCCCAGCCTCCTCGGGGAATCCTGCTCTATGGACCTCCTGGGACTGGGAAGACCCTAATTGCCAGAGCTGTGGCAAATGAGACTGGAGCCTTCTTCTTCTTGATCAATGGTAGGAGACTTGGTTCACCTTGTGTTTGGCTGGACCTTATTCTGAGCTGAGCATGATCAGTCTTATGAGCTGGAGAACTCATGGACACGTTTATTTATACATGTGCACTCGTGTATATTTCATCATCTTTCTTCTGCTGGGGTACATTACAGATAAAGAAGCAATAGGGGAAGGTATTGCACTCTGGTGCCCCCTGCTCTATCCTTCCCCCACCCTTGAGAAAGATTGTGGAAAGGCTGAAAATATTTAGGGGGAGCAAGTTAAAATTTTTGTCTGCTAATTTATTTGAAAAGGTTTAGGGGAATATTGGCTGAGATCAACTGGCTCTTTGAGAATGATAGAGATCCAATTGGTGTGCTGCTTCTCCTGCTCTGGCCAGAGGTCCCAGAACATGTGCTGTCACCTTGACACTTAGAGCTTGAATGTGAGATAGTCCTGAGCTTGGCTGATTCCTTGCTGAGCTGAGTCCTTGGCTTCTCTCTAGCCTAATCTGCTGGCTATCTTGGGGTAGGGTCTGGTAGAGTCTATGAGAAAGTAGGCAGAGGTTACCACATTTTTGTACAGCATTTGTTTCTGGGCTGGGCAGATAAGAGATCTGATTTCTTTTGGGATTGAGGAAGGCTGTAGATTTGTCATTGGTTCTATTCCATATCCTTTCAGGTCCCGAGATCATGAGCAAGTTGGCTGGTGAGTCTGAGAGCAACCTTCGTAAAGCCTTTGAGGAGGCTGAGAAGAATGCTCCCGCCATCATCTTCATTGATGAGCTAGATGCCATTGCTCCCAAAAGAGAGAAAGTAGGAACCTACCCAAGGGGATAAGTCCAAGGGGGTTGAAAGGTCCTCGCTTCACTTCTGACCAGACATCCTGTCCTGACAGACCCATGGGGAGGTGGAGCGGCGTATTGTATCACAGTTGTTGACTCTCATGGATGGCCTAAAGCAGAGAGCACATGTGATCGTCATGGCAGCAACCAACAGACCCAATAGCATTGACCCAGCCCTTCGACGATTTGGTAAGGACCCCAAATTTTTTTTCAGCCCTGTTCTTCCTCATAGATTATAGCTCTGCTGAACTTAATCTTTTTGATTCCATGTCTGTCCTTCATCTTAAGCCACCTAATCCAGAGGATTCCTTTTTTTTTTTTTTTCTGATAGAATGTGAGTGGGGGAGGGGCAGGAAGAGGGGGACAGAGGATCCAAAGTGGGCTCTGCATTGACAGCAGCAAGCCCGATGTGGGGTCAAACTCACGAACGGTGAGATCATGACCTGAGCCAAAGTTGGATGCTGAACTGAGCCACACAGGTGCCCCAAATGCTGAGGATTTCTTGAAGCTCCTTGCAAGTGATAGGTCGCAGGGTCCTTTCCCTTATCCCATGTCCTGTCTAGGGTGACCAACCATCCTGGTTTGCCTGAGACTGAGGGGTTTCCCAGGACATGTAACTTTCAGTGCTAACACCAGGACAGTCCTGGGCAAACAGGGATGGTGGTCACCTTAGACCTGTTCCTTTCTCTCTCTGGAACAGAAATGAGCCCTGTCTGTGTTCATACACTGTCCTGCAGGTCGCTTTGACAGGGAGGTAGATATTGGAATCCCTGATGCTACAGGACGCTTGGAAATTCTTCAGATCCATACCAAGAACATGAAATTGGCAGATGATGTGGACCTGGAACAGGTGGAGTGATAATGAGGGGTGGCCCAGAGTTAGGATGTCTGTTTCTAGACAGTTGAAGGGAACTGGGTAAGGACACAAGCTCAAGATGTAAAGAGACTAATTTTGATTCCTGGGTGGGGGAAAGGAAGTGATTTGAGCTTGAATTCAGGAAACTGGAGTTGGTGTGTTCTCGGTTGACACCACATTAGAGTAAACTGGAACTTTGGGGTCGGCTTTATTTCTAGGCCCCACGTCCAGGCTTGACTACTTAAAACCCAGCCAGTGAAAGAACTGCTGGTATGTGTTCAGGGAAATGGGAAGACCCACAGATAGGAGTCAGGGTAAGGGGCCAAGATTTTGTTGTCTCTGAGCTTCCTAAGGCATCTAGGTCTTAGACACAGAGTAGTAAGTAGCTCTTCTTTCTGTAGGTAGCCAATGAGACCCACGGGCATGTGGGCGCTGACTTAGCAGCCTTGTGCTCTGAGGCTGCTCTTCAGGCTATCCGCAAGAAAATGGACCTCATTGACCTAGAGGATGAGACCATTGATGCTGAAGTCATGAACTCTCTGGCAGTTACTATGGATGACTTCCGGGTAAGGATTGCACCCCCATCTCAGGCACACACACATGCACATTTTGACCTCACCTAGCAAGTCTCATCCCCAGCTGTTTTTTTTTTTTTTTTTTTCTTTTTTTTTTTTTCCTTTTTCTTCTTAGTGGGCCCTGAGCCAGAGCAACCCATCAGCACTGCGGGAAACTGTGGTGGAGGTACCACAGGTAACCTGGGAGGATATTGGGGGCCTGGAGGATGTCAAACGTGAACTTCAGGAGCTGGTCCAGGTAGGGTAACTTGGTCCAGGGTAAGTTACTGCCTCAGAACAACGTAATTGAGCTTAGATGGTCTTGGGGTGTTGGTGGTTATTACAGGAATTGTGAGAGGATAATTCATGAATCTGTTATTCTCAGTTTGGAGACACTAAGGAGCCTGCTCCTAGAGAATCTGATCTTATACCATGTTGTGGTTGGGAGGGATGCTACTGTTCATTAAGTTTGTTTTAAACTGGGTGGGTATCCTGAACCCTCTTTCCTTTTCTTCCTAGTATCCTGTGGAGCACCCAGACAAATTCCTCAAATTTGGCATGACACCCTCCAAGGGAGTACTCTTCTATGGACCTCCTGGCTGTGGGAAAACCTTGCTGGCCAAAGCCATTGCTAATGAGTGCCAGGCCAACTTTATCTCCATCAAGGGTCCTGAGCTGCTTACCATGTGGTTTGGGGAGTCTGAAGCCAATGTCAGGGAAATCTTTGACAAGGTGAGTTACAAGCAGCTGATTTTTCTGTTCACTTGCTTGGCAGTAAGGAAGCTGTTTCTTTGGGCAGTTCAGCTGGGGCAGTAAAGGTCACTTTAATTTCCTTTCCTTCTTAGGTCTGAGAGACCCAGTTGTGCTAATGCTTGAGTTCATCTGTCTCTCCCATAGGCCCGCCAAGCTGCCCCCTGCGTACTATTCTTTGATGAGCTGGATTCAATTGCCAAGGCCCGTGGTGGTAACATTGGAGATGGTGGTGGAGCTGCAGACCGAGTCATCAACCAGATCCTGACAGAAATGGATGGCATGTCTACAAAAAAGAATGTGTTTATTATTGGGGCTACCAATAGGCCTGACATCATTGATCCTGCTATTCTGCGACCTGGCCGTCTTGATCAGCTCATCTATATTCCACTTCCTGATGAGAAGTCCCGTGTTGCCATCCTCAAGGCCAACCTGCGCAAGTCCCCAGTTGCCAAGGCAGGTGTAGCGCTATTGGTGATGTGCACTTTTATGAGTGCTCAGTCTAGTATGGACTTTGGTTCCTGCAAAAGATTCCATTGGGGATTTCTAGGGTTAGCATTATAAAGGGAGAATGGAAGATTTGACAAAAGATGGGACAAACTAAAATTAGGAGTGCTTGGAGTATATTACAGGGGAGGAGAGGCTAAATGCTAAGGTAGTTCTATTGCTTCTTTTAGGATGTAGATTTGGAGTTTCTGGCTAAGATGACTAATGGCTTCTCTGGAGCTGACCTGACAGAGATTTGCCAACGTGCTTGCAAGCTGGCCATCCGTGAATCCATCGAGAGTGAGATTAGGCGAGAACGAGAGAGGCAGACCAACCCATCTGCCATGGTGAGTCTGCAACTTTTCCCCATATGTGCCTGTTGTGGGGACCCAGGGACAATCTTTACCATGCTCTATAGAGTTAAGAGTGTAAGGTTTTGGAAAGATAATCTGACAGATGCCCTGTTAGCAGGGCATCAAAAAGAATGAATACTGAGGGTTAATCTCTTCAGTCTGGAATTATAAAGGCAGAAAAGATATAGGTAGTCTATATATACTCTGTTTGAGGTAAGCTCTATGAAGGAAATCAAAATATGATTGTGCAGATAAACAAATAGAGCAGGATTTAGAACCTGGGATCCATAGACCTGTCCTTCGTTGGTGGTCCATGGATCTCCTGAAATTAAATGCAGAATTTGGTGTGTGTCTCTGTGTGTGTAAGCTTCGTAAAGATAAGGAATCTATATTATCTTGCATATTTCCCACTCTGTCTTGGCACCATGATAGAGAATTAATGAATAAATACATGAATGAAAGGCTTCTTTACCTTTTGTAGGGGTTCTGAGACATCCCTTTTTCTTCCCATAAAAGCTTAGAATGTATTGATATGGTTAATGCTATGGAACACTCTCATAAATCACAGCAATTGGTGTGGCTTCTCAGTGGAAGAGGTAGGGTTTGAGCCAGCTTATGAAGGGAGAGTGTAAAGGCTAAGGAAATAAGTATCCCAAATAACTGGCTCAAGAAATAGGATTGCAGGAATTGGGGAAAACTGGGGTAGATTTAAGAGGGCATATGTTACTGGAAGTAAGGCCACTAGGTAAAGCATAATGTGGATGTGGTAAGCACTTTTTTACCTTCTTAAAATTTAGGGGTTTTGTTGTTGTTGTTAGAAATTGCTTATTTATTTTTAAAAGTTTATTTATTTTGAGAGAGAAAGAGAGAGAGAGTGTCTGAATACGCAAGTGGGGGAGGGGCAGAGAGAGGGAGAGAGAGAATCCCAAGCAGGCTCCGTGCTGTCAGTGCAGAGCCCAGCATGGGGCTCAAACTCGTGAACTGTGAGATCATGACCTGAGCCAAAATCAAGAGTTGGATGCTTAACCAACTGAGCCACCCAGGGACCCCTGTTAATTTTTAAAATTTTAAGTTTATTGAGGTACAATTCACACATAGTAAAATTCACCCTTTTAATGTATAGTGTATCTGTGTATCTTGACAAATATATTTTTAAGTTCTATAACTACTACCACTGTTCGGATAAATTTCTGTCATCCCAGAAATTTCCTCCTGTCACGTTTTAGTCACTTTTTTCCACCCTAAGCCCCTGGCAACCACTCAGATGATTTTGTTCATATAATTTTACCTTTTCCAGAATGCACTGACAGGTTTTTAAACAGGGCACTGATGCAGTTTTAGGAAGATTGGCCTTGCAACTTATTCAGGGTGGATTAGAGAGACAGGGAGACCAAAAAACTGCTACAGTAATGGGGGTCAGGATGGTCAGGGAAGGAATCCAGGCTGGACTTGAGCTCTGGTGGTCTGTGTTTACCAACCCTGCAGGAGGTAGAAGAAGATGATCCAGTGCCTGAGATTCGCCGAGATCACTTTGAGGAAGCCATGCGCTTTGCTCGCCGTTCTGTTAGTGACAATGACATCCGGAAGTATGAGATGTTTGCTCAGACCCTTCAGCAGAGTCGGGGCTTTGGCAGCTTCAGGTAATTATGTTGCAGCGGGCAGTACTTAAGTTGTCTTAGGAAACTGTACAACCAAGGTTGTGGGAGTCCTAAGGAGGCTGGAGGGTTAATTGTGAAAATCCCACACAGGCCCCGTCCTAACCCTCTTTTTTGGATCTGCTCTTGTGCATACAGATTCCCTTCAGGAAACCAGGGTGGAGCTGGCCCCAGTCAGGGCAGTGGAGGCGGCACAGGTGGCAGCGTGTACACAGAAGACAATGATGATGACCTGTATGGCTAAGTGGTGGTGGCCAGCATGCAGCGAGCTGGCCTGGCTGGACCTTGTTCCCTGAGGGTGGGGGCGCTCGCCCAGGAGGGACCAGGGGTGTGCCCATGGCCTGCTCCATTCCTCAGTCTGAACAGTTCAGCTACAGTCAGACTCTGGACAGGGGGTTTCTGTTGCAAAAAAATACAAAACAAAAGCGATAAAATAAAAGCGATTTTCATTTGGGAGGCGGAGAGTGAATTACCAACAGGGAATTGGGCCTTGGGCCTACGCCATTTCTGTTGTAGTTTGGGGCAGTGCAGGAGACCTGTGTGGGTGTGAACCAAGGCACCACCGCCACTCCCCACAGTAAAGCATCTGCACTTCACTCAGTGCTACTCAAGCCCTCCCTTCTTCCCTCTGCCCAACCTGGGCAGGAGGATGAAGGGCCACAGTTGCTGGGTGTTTATATAGAGTAGGTTGATTTTATTTTACATGCTTTTGAGTTAATGTTGGAAAACTAATCACAAGCAGTTTCTAAACCAAAAATGACATGTTGTAAAAGGACAATAAACGTTGGGTCAAAATGGAGCCTGAGTCCTGGCCCCTGTGCCTGCTTCTTTTCCTGGGAAGGGCCTTGGGCTACCCCTTACTGTCAAGGCACTCTTCAAATGTGAAATCCTGAAAGTAAGATTGCACCCTCTTCCCCTCCTGATTAACAGTGGTATGAACTGCTGCCTTGCCCCATGCCTGCATTATCAGTGGATAGGATAGCAGTGGAGGGGTGTGCAGCCTGAAGAAGCTCTAGTTGTGGAGAGTATGGCATTCTCCACCTGTGTTTGATGTGGATGGTAAGGCTAGGCCTGCAGAGCTCTCTCCCTTTTCCTGACCAAGGACTGAATTGGGATGCCCTCCCAAAATCTTAAGGGTTGTAGAAAGAATTTCTGTCTGCAGTGGATGTTCTTTTGAACATCTAAAAATCCTAAACATTCATGCTGTGGTTGAGGGTCACGTACAATTATGTCCACTTTATGTAATTTGTATTATAAAAAAATAGTTTTTTTCTAATATAAAATTCTAGTATTGGATGTGTTTTTTTTTCTAAACTTAACATCCTCCCCTGCTCACAGTTTTTCAGATGATTGCTTGCATAGTTTTGTCCACCTCCCAGTATAGAATATCCTTTTTGTTCAACAGGTACCAACACAATCACTTAGTGCTTTTGGGATCAGTACTGTGATACTGTGATGCCTTACCCAGAGAGGAGTATGGTGCAGAGAAGATAATCCCGAGTCAAAATTTTATTGGTCATCCTAGTACTTATACCAGTCTCAGGTATGGGTTATAAAGATAGATAATCTACAAGGACATGAGATCATTATATTGGCTGATGAAACTGGACCATTTGAATTCATGTGCTGTGAAATAGATTTTTGTATGTTGGAGATTTGGGTTGACTTTCCCTTATTTTCCATGACACTTTCTCTACCACATTCTGTCTTTGGTCCTCTTCTGGTTTTCCCACCATTTAGGTGTCCTGATGGCTAGCCTTCAGTCCTGTTTCCACTTTGAACATTGTCATTCTGTCTCATCCATGTGGCTCATCCCTGTGGGTTGGCAGCCTAACCTCATTGTGGGTCAAAGATAAGATCTTTTGGGAGAGAGACATTTTGTTGGTACCTCTGCATCCAGCTATAGGAACAGAATAGAAGGCAAGTACTATTACCCTACGAAATATGTAGAGATACTGGCTGATATGTGAGAAATTTGTATTGGAATGATTGGTTGGTTTTTACATGTCACACAAAGCGTGTCTATAGAAGACAGCGCTATAGACTCTTCAGGAAAAGCAAGACCAGACTTGCAGTGAGAGGCCTAGTTCTAGTTCTGGCACTTGTGTTTATAGCCGTGTAGCTTTTTTTTTTTTTTTTTTTTTTTTTTTTTTTTTTTTCAACGTTTATTTATTTTTGGGACAGAGAGAAACAGAGCATGAACGGGGGAGGGGCAGAGAGAGAGGGAGACACAGAATCGGAAACAGGCTCCAGGCTCTGAGCCATCAGCCCAGAGCCCGACGTGGGGCTCGAACTCACGGACCGCGAGATCGTGACCTGGCTGAAGTCGGACGCTTAACCAACTGCGCCACCCAGGCGCCCCTATAGCCATGTAGCTTTGAACAGGGCACTTAGTTCTTTTGGAGCCTCTGATAAAGTGATGAACAGTGCTTTGTAAACTGTAGAAAGCAGGGTGGGGGACTGTCAGCTTACACACCTGCAGATGCCTGCATGCTTAAACCAAGAGGCAGGTCATACAGCCAGTCCATCTTTTCCCTTGTGGTGTTCCTAGAAACAAATTGGATTTTGTAACTTTACTGTAGCTAATCATTTCTTCCATAGGGCAAATGCTACAATTTGAAGATGGGTTTTTTTAAATGTTTATTTATTTTGAGAGAGAAAGTGTGAGTTGGGGTTGGGGGGAGAGAAAGAGAATCCCAAGCAGGCTCCACGCTGTCAGCGCAGACCCTGTAATGGGGCTCGATCCCAAGAACCATGAGATCGTGACCTGAGCTGAAATCAAGAGTTGGACACTTAACTGACTGAGCCAGCCAGGTGCCCCTTGAAGGTGGATTTCTAACTAAAAATATGGCATGAAACATTACAGAGTATCAACAGTATATCACAGGGGCAAAAGCAAAGATGGAATTATAAACCTGACATCTTAAGATATATTTGGATCCATACTGATCTACAAGTTGCTGTGAGAGGCTCTAGTCATGCAATAATGCCCATGAGGAACACAGGCCTGCCAGTCATTAATTAGACTGAACTGAGGCGCATGGTAAGTGGTTTGTTACTCTTGTCCAGCCATATAACCTACTGAAGACTTAATTAAAAAAGACTTAAATAGCACTTTGATTTTTCATAAAACTACCCAGATGTGCGTAGACTCATGAAATGTCCCTGTGTCAAGTAGAAATTTAGAATTGCATGGTCTTTGGGGTACTGGCTGGCTCAGTTGGTGGAGCATGCAACTCTTGGTCTCAGGGTTGTGACTTTCAGTCCCACGTTGGATGTGGAGCCTATTTAAAATGAAATTTTTTAAAAAATTGCATTGTTTTTGAGACTATTTTGGGAGAATAGTGAGATAGAAAATACTTTCATTTCCACTCCTGGCCAGCAGGTGGTGAGTTTTGGACTTGGACCCTGTAGACAGGTTTGGGCTAAATCTTTGGAACAAAAGAGTGACAGGAGGCAGAGGGACAGCATGTGCCTTCTGTTTTTCTCAACTAAATATATGGAGTAGAGGGAATATTGTAGAATGGAAAGAGCACTAGATTGGGAATGTGGATTTGACCTCACTGAACCATAACTTTTTTTTTGAGGGGCTGGATTATCATACTATCAGGGAATTGGTGTGGTGAAAAAGGTACAAATTATAGGGCTGCAAGGAACGGGAAACCATACCAAGACAGGAGAATCAGAAGGCTCTGGAGGTGTTAGGGGGAAAAAAGCCTCTGGAAGCAGTCTGAGCTGGGCGTTAAAGGAATGTGTGAGACTTGACATGGAGAAGTAGGGGAGAGCAGTCTGAGCAAAAAGCACAGAAGTTAGAAAGTACAGAGCATGCTTAAGAAGCATCAGTTGACTAGCAGGGGAGTGTATTTGGAGAGGTCAGCCACCTCATAAAGAATCTTAAATTCCAGGAATGAAGTTTATTTTTTTGAAGATTTTAATTTTGAGACACCTTGGTTTCTCAGTCTGTTGAGCGTCCGACTCTTGGTTTCAGCATAGGTCATGATCTTGCGCTTTGCAAGATTGAGCCCCGTGTGGGATTCTTGAGCTGACAAGCACAGAGCCTGCTTGCGATTCTCTCTCTTCCTCTCTCTGCACCTCCCTGCTCGTGCACATGTTTTCTCAAAATAAATAAACTAAAAAAAATTTTTAAGTAATTTCTACACTGAACGTGGGCTTGAAGTTACAAACCCAAGATCAAGAGTTGCATGCTCCACTGACTGAGCTAGTCAGGTGCCTTAAGTTTATTTTAAAGATGTGGGCTTTCTGTGCAGTTTAGGCAGGGAAGTGACAGATTTCAGTGCTAGATAGTTCACTTCTTTTTATTTTTTTAATTGTGGCAAAAAAAAAAAAAGCACACCTATCCAACAATTTCCAAGTGTACATAGTATTGTCATCCATATGCACATTATGCATGGACAAAAAAATTTTTAAAGTAATCTCCAGCCCAACATGGGGCTCCAACTTACCACCCAGAGATCAAGAGTTGCACCACCCTACTGACTGAGCCAACCAGACACCCTGACAATTCACTTTTTAAAAAACCTTTTTTTATAGAAGCAGTAATGTGCATTGTAGAAATTTAGAAATATATAAGCAAATTATTAAAATTAATATTCCCAGAGATCATCTTAATGACTTTAGTTTATATCTTTTGGTGCATGTAAATACATGGTACTGGTTTTTTTTGTTTGTTTGTTTTTGTATGAGAATGTTGGATGAGATGAGGTCTTTTTTTTTTTTTTTAATGGATTCTTTACTTTCTTTAAAATGTCCATAAAATCACATGCTTCCATGTCATGGAATCACTGAATCATATTTCAAGAAAGGGTTTGGTAATTATACCATGACAAAACAAATTTATGTAAAAATTGAATCTCAGATACTATATTCTAAAACAAATATACTTCATTTGTTTCTTTAATACCTAGTCTTCACTGTTAACAGTCTCAACTGTTAACTAGAACAATCACTGTAACAAAAAATTTTGAAATTAGGGATGACATAGGAGATTCATGGCTGTCCTTAGCGTATATGTAACCAGAACTGTATTTACGTTTACAATAGATGGGGCATGCGTACTCTTCTGCTTATAGGAACTTGGCCCCACTTGACTGGCCTTTATTCGTTGTACCCTTATGGTCTACATGTGGTATTTTTAAATCAAAATGAGATTATACTGCTTTATATCTTTTTTAAGTCAATCTCTACCATTTCCTTATTTCCTTTTAGTAAATTTTCATTTAATCTGATACTCATACCATATTCAGTTTCCCAAGTGATCCAAATATGTCATATATATATAATATACACAAATATATATATATTTGTGTGTGTGTGTGTGTGCGCGCGTGCACACGCACGCACAAAAGGAATTTAATCTCCCTTATAAGCACCTTTATTACTGGGTTTTGTCATTCCCACTTCTTGGCCAAACCAGTATCCATTCTAGGATCACAGGTTGCATCTGTTATGTTCCTTTATTCAAATGTGTATGACACTTGTTGAAGAGATGGGGTTAGTTGACCTCCAGAGAATTGTAACCATGTGGAGGATGGATTAGAAAGAATAGGGCAACCAATCTGGTGAGAAATGACTGAACTAAGACAGTGATGGTGGAAATGGAGAAGTGGAAGTGGATTTGAAGTGCATTTCATAGGTGTAATTGACAGGGTTAAAATTGACTAGGACGTGAGGGGAAGGGAGGAGTCAGGGATGACAGGCTTCTGACTTGAGTATTGAGATGGATGTGATACCCTTCAATAGGAATGGGCATACTGGAGGAAAAGGTTAAAAGGGAAAATGAATTTTGGACAAGCTAAATAGGAGATGATATCTAGTAGGCTATTGGATATGTGGATCTGAAGCTTAGATAGAGATGCTTTAAAAATGAGCCATATTTTGTCAATGAGAAAGAATGAAATCTGGCCATTTGTAGCAAAGTGAAGGGAACTGGAGAGTGTTATGCTAAGTGAAATAAGTCAGGCAGAGAAAGACAGATACCATATATTTTCACTCATATGTGGATCCTGAGAAACTCAACAGAAGAACGGGGGAGGAGAAGGGGGGGGGAAAGTTACAAAGAGGGAAGGAGACAAACCATGGGAGACACTTAAATACTGAGAATAAACTGAGGGTTGATGGAAGTGGGGGGGGAGGGGAAAGTGGGTGATGGGGATTGAGGAGGGCACCTGTTGGGATGAGCACTGGGTGTTGTATGGAAACCAATTTGACAATAAATTTCATTTAAAAAAATTAAAAAATTTTAAAAATGAGCTGTATTTTGAAATATGGCACTTGTATGAGATGAGTTCAGGACATTTTTTTAAATGGTATTGGTAAAAATGGACCTGTATTTTGGCGTGGGGGTAGTTAGATTCTTACATCATACTCAAAAAGTAACAATCTAAACATTAAAACTGTAAAAGCACCAGAAGAAAGTATTTTGGAAGTCATAAGGAAAATGTTGGTTGATTTAATTACTTAAAAAAATGTTAAATTTTGGTACAGTAAAAGTCACCTTAAAATTTGAAAATAAGCCACAGATTGGGGAAAATATTTGCAGTATGCATAATAGGTTGATATCTCTGGTAAGCAGGATAATATTCCTTCCAAGATGTTCACATCCTAATCCCTGTAACCTGTGAATATATTATTTTACATGGTAAAGGAATTAAAAGTTGCAGATAGAATTAAGATTGCTAACCTTAAAACAGGAGGACTTTAAGATAGGAAGAGTTAGGGGCGCCTGGGTGGCGCAGTCGGTTAAGCGTCCGACTTCAGCCAGGTCACGATCTCGCAGTCCATGAGTTCGAGCCCCGCGTTGGGCTCTGGGCTGATGGCTCAGAGCCTGGAGCCTGTTTCCGATTCTGTGTCTCCCTCTCTCTCTGCCCCTCCCCCGTTCACGCTCCGTCTCTCTCTGTCCCCAAAATAAATAAACGTTGAAAAAAAAAGATAGGAAGAGTTATCTTGGATTATTCAGATGGACCAAATGTAATTACTAGCATCCTTAAAATTGGAAGAGGGAGGCAGAAGAGTGATGTGATAAGAACTTGACTTGCCTTTGCTGGCTTTGAAGATGAAGAGGGCCAGTAGCCAGTGAATGTGGGCAGCCTCTAGAAAGTGGAAGAAGACAAGGAATGGATCTCAGTGCCTACAGAAAGGATTGCAGCCCTGCCAACCTTGATTTCAGCTCAGTGGGACATGTCAGACTTCTGACAATTTGTTGTTTTGTGGTAATTTGTTATGGCAGCAGTAGAAAAATGGATAAATATAAACAGGCAATTATAGAAGAAATCCAGATGGCTACTAAACATGTGAAAAAGCATTTGTTTTTGTGGTCCTGGGAATGGATGAACTCACCTAGGGAGAGAAAGAGCAGAGGGCTGAGAAGAAATGGTTCAACGTGTAGAGAACTTAGGGATCAAATGGGTGAAGAAGGGGACTTATACCCAGGACCAAGAACAGCTGCCTGGACTCAGACTAATTGTGTCCATGTGAATAGATGTATTTTTTTCTGTTCATTCGATGTGAAGTTTTTCTCAAGAGCAACATTGGACTGTGTTCCCCTGGTCTCCTTACAGGCTTACCCTGTAGAACAGGGATGTGTGGATTCCAGGATGATCGTCTGTGAAGGGCTTGAGAAGTTAAGCCTACAAAATCCTGATGGAATATAGCTATAGTAGAAGTTAATAGGGAACTGACATTCCCAGTCTGCCAGACTCCAAAGACGACATGAGTGGAATTTATCTAGTTCACCTAGTTTATTAGGATTTCCTCTGTCTCCCTACCCCACAACTGGTTTGGCTTTAGGTCTTGTGGTATTGGGTGCCAGTGCTACCAGCCTTTCCTTTGCTTATTGGATTTGGTGGGCAGGGGCCATGGGTACCTAGAAACTTGGCTAACATTCTTGGGAGACCCCTCGTAAGGGGAACCTGAGGTGTGGGGGAGGAGAGATGCTTTTCCATATGGGCCCAGGGGCAGTGGTTAGAGTGTTGAGGGGTCAAGATGTCACCAGCTCCCAGCCCTGCCCCTTGATGAATTTGGGGACCTGCTGCCTTAGAGTGAAGCTGCTGAGGGAGAGCAGCAGTGTGTTGAGAGCTCTGGTCCTTGTGCTGAGATCTTTGGGAAAGTCTGCTTAAAGAGGCTTCCTTTACTCTTCCAACCTGGGCTGGGTGGCTCTTCCCCATAACTGTGGATGACTCCAGTCTTACATCCCCTCCTCTGTGGTCTCCTGCTTTGGGTTTCCTGGGGCTCTCTCTCTTCTTGGCTGAAGATAGGGCTGAAGCCTTGTTTCTTTTGCCTGAGGCTGGGACCTTAGGGTTTGAGGGCTCGCCCAGGCCTGGGCAGTTCTCACCAGCCTCCATGAGAATACGTGGCTCTTGGGATGAGATCTGGGCCACCATCTTCACTTTCATTCTTTCTTCTCTCTGAGACCCTTGTTCTGCCCTGCTAGACTCTTGTGGCTGAGGCTGGGAAGAAGAGTGGGAGTGGTAACAATGGGAGACCTGAATAGGTTGAGTTACTGTGCTCTGAACTTTTGGGGGATGACAGCTTGAAGAGTGGGGGCACAAATTAGAGGGATGAATCTGCTGTGGGGGACAGGAAGAGAGTCTCCAGGTGCCTAGGGTTGTGGAGCTTAGGGCAGTGGAGCTGCCAGATGAATGACTTGGGTCAGGGGATCTGAAAGCAGGGCTTTGCTGTAGTTTTTTCAGCCTGAGTTCCAACTCTCTACTCCAGTGCCAGGCCTGGATCCCAGAGTGGGTGGGCACCTCTGGGACAGCCCCTCCCTGGAAGGATGGAGTTTCTACTTTAGCCCCTGGGAAGAGCTCTTTCTTAGGTAGATCAAGCTGGTTGGGCTCAGTTTTCAGAGTTTTACCTAAGGTGGAAGGCCAGGGTATTGGCTCTAGGGGATCCACTGCTGGAGGGTTGGACCCCTGGGGGATACCTCTTGGTTGCACATTCTTCCACACAAACTCAAGGTCAGTATGTAGATCTGGTAGAGGAGCAGAGACTGAGTTGGTGGTTGGGGCTGGGAGCTCAGTGGCCCAGCAGTTGTCTCTCTGCTCCACAGCTTCCCCTTTAGGCTTACAGGTACATTGGTCTCCAGTAGGCTCACTTATGGGAGACTTTGACATAGAGTTTGGAGGTTGGCTGGGAATCCACAGTGGGGATACAGGAATACAACAGATCTTTTTCTGCTCCTTATCCTCCACAATAGGCTCAGAGTCAGACAGGGCTCCCAAGGATCTGACTCCATGTGGGTCTTGAGGTAAGCTGTGAGCCGGGATCTCAGAGGTCCAGGAGTTCTTTCTCCTTTTTATGTCCCCACATGTAGCCTCAGAATCAAACAGGACCCCCATGGGGCTACCTCTGAGGGGCTCCATTGTAAGAGCTGGAGGTGAGCTGAGGGCCAGAGATGGGGGCTCAGGAGCCCAGGAATTCCTAGAATACTCAATGTCTTTCCATGCAGTTTCTGATCTAGTGAGGCCTCCCCTAGGATTGATTCTGTGGAGTTCTAGAATGGGAGCTAGAGATGGGCTATGGGCAAGGTCTGGGGACTCAGAGGTCCAGAGGTTCTTTCTTTGTCCCTTGGTCTCCCACATGGCTTTGTACTCAGACAAGACTCCTTGGGGACTCAGAGAGGATGAGGGAAGACTGGGAGAAGAAACTGGGTCTGCAGAGATCCAAAGATGTTCTCTACTCTGCCTGTCCTTCCATGGAGTGTGAGATCTTGGTGGGACACATGCAGGACTAGTTGCATAGAGCTCTGGGTTGAGGTCCAAGGCTGGAGATTTAAAGGCCCAAACGTTTCCTGAATCTTGTCTGTGTCCTCCCTGGAGCTTATATCCAGATGGATCACCCAGAGAACTGTCTCCCTGGAGTTCTAGCAGAGGATCTAGGGGATGGCAGGGGCATGGCATTGGAGACCTAGAGGTCTGAGAACTCTCTCTCTGACTTATGGTTCCCCAGAAGTCCTTAGGTGCAGAAAGTCCTTCAGGGATGACTTTCTGGAATTCTGACAGAGAATCTGGGGGTTGGCAGGGAGCTGGCATTGGAGGCTCAAAGGCTTGAGGACTCTCTCTATGTCCTATGGTTCTCCACTGAGTCTTAGATCCAGGTGGAACTCCCAGGGGGCTTGTTCCTTGAGGCTCTGTCATGGGGTCTACAGATTGGCAAGGGACCAGGATTGAAGGCTCAGAGATCTGAGGATACTGTCTTTGCCTTGTAGTTTCCCAGAGAGCCTTAGATCCAGGCAGCTCTTCTGTAGGGCCGACTTCTTGAAGTTCTGGCAGGGAGGCTGGAGTTGGGCTGGGAGCTGGCATTGCTGGCACAGAGGCTTTGGGAGCCTCATTTTGCCCCATAGTCCTCCATGGGGCCTCAAACCTTGTCAGGACTGCCAGAAGGCTAGAAGGATATAGCAGAGAGGCAGAGAGTGAATCTAGAATGTGTTGTTGGAGGCTGGGATCCCGTGGCATACTCCACCAGACCTCAGATGGTGGGGAAAGCTTGGAGGGTCTGGTTCTTTGGAGTTTAGGCTGTAGGTGCAGGGCTTGATCCTCAGAGACCCAAGGGACCTCACTATGCTGCATAAGCCACTGTGGATATGCCTTAGCACCAGATAGGACTCCCTTGTGGTCCATGGGAAAGGACTTAAGATGGAGTGGTGATGATGGGACAGAAGGGGATGATAGAGGAGGAAGTTGCTGAGGATCGAGGGCCATCCCTTCCACATCTTCTCTAGTATGGATTTCATGAGTAGGTGGCTGAGTTGGGGAGCAGTACTGGGGAAGCAGCAGGTTGGACCTAGTCAGGAAGGCAAGCTGGTTGAAGAAAACAGAAGGGCCAATAGACAGCTTTAGGGGAGAGGGGGCACCTGAGCTCAGGAATATGGCCTCCACCGACTCACTGTGCAGAGAGGGGAGACCCCAGAAGAGCTGGCTTTTTCTCTGATGTAGATAACTTCCTGTTGCTGTTTTGTGCCTCACAGGCAAGTTGGTCAGGATCTGAAATGTGGGGAAGGATCTGGAAGGGCTTGGGGTCTGTGTATGTACTTGCTTTGGTGCCTCTGAGGCTTTGTGGAGGCCCTGAGAACTGCGGGATTGTTGACATGGGACTGTGGTGGCTTGTCCTCCAATGGGAGCTTCTTTGGGAAAAGAACATGGCTTTAGTGGATCCAGAGATGCCTCCTCTTCTTCCTCCTCTGACTTCTGCTTCCACAGGTGATCAAGCAGAAGTGGTAGGCTCTGAGGAATGGAGAAAGATACTTCAGGCATGAAGCCTTTTCAGAGACGCAAGGCTCTGGCTTCAGGCATGAAGCCCTCAATCTCTGTTCCACATCCAGAGGGAAGTTACTTACTTGGCCCCACATCTGTGGTCAATAGTCACTTACCTATCTGGTGTTAATGGCCATTACCTAGCCCATATTTGGAGATCAGCATTCCCTTACATAACTGTACATCTAGGGTCAGTAATCACCCACCTGGCTTCAAATCTGGTGTTAATAATGGTCATTCATCCAGCCTCACATTTAAGGCTTATAGTCAGTCAGTCATTCACTTGTGCTTACATCCATGTCAATGATTTTTCACCTGAACTCACATGTGGTGTCAAGAGTCATTCACCCAGCTGCACATCCATGTCACCCACCTTGCCTTGCATCATGTCTCCAGAGTACCACAGTTGAAACTGTCGCCACCTCCCAAGCTGCCACCATCTCTGGATCTGCCAAATCATGAATAAGAATAGTGTCACCAGATTCCCTGGGCTCTGGAGGCAGTTGCTGCCACAGTGTCTACAGGCCAGGGCATGGGTCAACTGGCCCCAGAGAAGCTCCATGTCCCCTTCAGCCCCAAGGAGGCCTTCTATCCACCATTCCATTTTCCTCCACCTAGTGGCAGTTTACCCTGAGGTCATCACTGCATCACAGAACAAAGAACTCCCATCCCCCCATGCCTAACAGCATTTTCCCTGAATTTAGAGCCAAAAAATTGCCTCTACCAGGCAACTAGTACTTTGTGACAGTGAAACCTGAGTGATTCCTTTTTGTCTTGATTTCCAGTGCCAGAATTATGCTTTAGGCCTTGTCATTAGGACATGGATTCTAACATCAAACTGCCTTATTAAAATCCTGGTTCTGCCACTTCCTGTTTGTGAAATCTCAAACTATTTAATCTTCTAGTGCCTCAGTTTCCTCACCTGTAAAATGGGGATGATATTATTCCTTATCACAAGGTTGTTTTGAAGGTTAAATGAATAAATTCATATGATTAGGATAGTACATAGTATATGTTATATTAAAATTTATTTCTTTTAAGGTTTCTGATTACAAGCCATGTTCTATCTTTAATATATCAAGTCTGTCCTCCCTGCCCCCCCTCCACTCTTACTCTCATGTCAGCTATGAACTGTCTTATTTGACTTTAGGTTGTTTGAGATCTTTTTGGCAAGCATTTATGTTAAGGATGCCAGATCAAATGCTCTTGACCATTTTTCTTCATTTGCCCCTCTTTCTCTTAAAGCCAGTACTGTGTTCCACGTCAGCTCTTTCTTTTATTTTTTTATTTTTATTTAAAAAATTAAGTTTATTTATTTTGAAGGAGAAAGGAAGCAGAGGAAGGGCAGAGAGAGAGAGGGAGAGAGAATCCCAAGCAAATTACACACTGTCAGCACAGAGCCCAATGGCAGAGCTTGATTTCATGAACTGTGAGATCATGACCTGAGCTGAAATCAAGAGTCGGATGTTTAACTGACTGTGCTACCAGGTACCCCACACATCATTTCTTTCTTTTAAGGCCAAACTTTAATCTCTGCCATCTCAGTACAATTTAATGCCTCTCTTCTCATCCCACCCCCATCAAAGGTCAGCTTAGTCTGGAAGAAAGAGTATGGAGCTGAAATTAAAGAGATGGGTTCTCTAAAATAATGTCACTGATAGGCTATGTGATTTTGGGCAAGAAAGATTTCTCCCATAGGTATCATGAGTTGGATTAGATTCATTCATTCATTCTAATGAGTGCTTACTATAGATCAGGTATTGTGCTCAGTTTTGAGGAGATAGAAATAGGACAGAGTCTGCACTAAAGTAGGTCCCATTTCAGTGTGTGCATGTGTGTGTATGGCAAACAGTCAACTAATAGACAATTAAAATAGAAATATGCACAGAGTACTATGGGGGCAGAGGAGGATATCTAATCAGCCTGGAGAAGGAGGTTGCTTGTCAGATGCTGCTTCCCGGAAGAGGTGATTAATAACTTGGTTTGAGGAACCAAGAAAATGAAAGTATATGGAACAAGAGGAGGACAATTCAAGCAGGAGGAACAGCTTGTGTAAAGGTGCTAGGTCAGGTAAAGCATGTATCATTAGGGAAATTGAAGGTATTCCAATGTGTGGAGGTTGGGGAAGCAGTAAGAGATGGACCTGGAAAGGTAAATAAGATCATAAAGGGGCCTCAATATCAGTCTGAAAAACAAATTTATCCTGAAGATGATGGGAAATCATTGAAAAGATTTGAGCAGGAAAGTGACAAGATCAAGTGTGTGTCTTGGAAAGAATACTGACTCTAGTGAGGGCAAAGAGATTAAGGCAAGAAATTAGTTAGGGAACTTATGCTTTAGTATAGGCAAAACATATGATGAGGTCTAAATCAAGGCAGTGAAGGTAAGAATGGAGTATAATGAATTCAAGTAGGATTCCAAAGATATAATTGATTAGACGTCATTACCAATGGGATGGGGTGGAGGAGAGTGGGAGTTGAGAATGACTCTAGGTTTCTAACTTGGAAAACTGAATGTGTATGTTAGTGCCATTTTACTGTGGTAGAGAACACAGACCTTGGAACCAGTTTAGGGCTGGGTGGGGAGAGGGTGATAGACTCCATTTAGATATTTGACTGTGGCAAGAAAAAAACTAGGCAGGAGGCAACTAGATACATAGATCTGAAGTTTGGAAAAGCAGTCCATGGTGAAGATGTAAAATTTGATAGCAGCATATATGTAACAGCCGAAACAATTAAAGGGCTTAAAAATGACCTACTGATATGTAACATTTGGCTCACTGTGGCCAGCATTAAAAACTGGAGTAGTCAAAGCTGTAAAACAAGTAGATTGTACATAATAATCAATATTTCAAGTTTAAAATATGATAGCACTAGACTCTCATTTCCACAAAGTAAAGGCCATTTAGAGGTAAGTAACAGTGGCTTCCCTTGGAATGTATGTCTGCTTTTCAATGCACCATGGTTCTTACCATGTTCTTATTGTTAATGCCAGGACTAAGGGCTAGTTGCTGTTTTTTCATTGTGCCTATGATTTTGTTTTCTTACATTTGTCCATTTTTACTCATTTGTATTACCTGCCTGGTATTTGAGTTTGCTACCTCTGGATGAAGAAGGTAAGTTGAGTCCTAATGGGAAACAGAGAAAGCAATATTAAATACTTATTCTGTGTTAGCTAATGTACATATATGGCAGGATAGTTTACCAAGTTATTAATTGTTGTCTCCTTGCTCCTTTGCCAAAGGAGACATCCTGTAGTATAAAAAGGTAACTTTGCTCACCTGTCTTGCAAGAATTCTAGGATGTCTTTCCCATGGAATTGGTAATATGTTTTCTAGACCCAAACCAAAGTTTCAAGACACCTAGTCTACAACCTTATCCAAGCTCTTGTGTGGGAAGGGAATTTAATTTAGCTGAGTGTTCTTGAGAAGAAGATGGAGGATGATTGAAAGGAGGAATTGCCCAAGGATAGAAGTGTATTCAGGAATTGAGAAAAGAGATGTAGTGATGGGTTCCATGAGTGACAGGATCTATATAGAAGTCCACTAGGAGGCAGCAGGACTTCTGATGGGGAAACTTGATTTAATGGTTAGGGCACTAAACATCTAGCATATGGTCTTGGGAACTGCAGCAAAAGATGCTAGTTTGCATACCTGGCAGAGACGCTGTGGAGCCACCCTGCCTCTGAATCGTCATATGGGTTTATACAATGCACATCCACGTGGCAACCAGGACAGAATCAAGACCCAAGTTTCTTTTCTAAGTGGGTTTTTGGTGTTTTTTTTTGAGGGGGATTATTTTCTTAGTCACTGTATACCATGCTAAAGAGGAAAAAAGCCCCCCCATCATGATTTAATATTGGATGTCTTCCGACTCCAGTAAATGAGATTTTTTAACCAGATTTAACTTTGAAAAATTAAGTAATGTGATGTTTCCTGCTCTTCAATGTTGTGGAACTAATTTATACTCTGACATTTACTACTCCATTTAATCTTTACAACTCTTTGAAGTAGGTATTGTTATCTTTTTTCACATAAACAAACTGAGGCACAGAGAGGTTAATATATATTAACTATATAATATACATAGATAAGTTAACTAATAAATATACATAGAGCCCAAGTTTGAGAACTCTGGGGAATCATGTGGATATTAGTGACAGAAAATAAAATGCAATGGGAAATATATTGGCTCATAACTGAACCATCCAGGATTAGAGCTGGCCAGCTTTAGGTAGTAGGGTTGATGCAGGGACTCAATGCAATGCTATCAGCATTCAGTTTCTACTTCTTGGCTCTCTGTCTTCTGTGCTGACTTTATTCTTCAGTTTTGTGTCATAGCAGGTTCAAGTGAAGCTGACAATGTGTGGTGTTGTTCTGACAACATTGTGCCTGTGGGTTCCAGTTGGTCATGTATCCATCCCCAAACTACTCACTGAACTGCTCACGGGAACAGAATGCTTCTTCTGACAGGTTGGAGTCATACTCTACCTGCACATGGACTGAGACTGAAGAAGCAGGGATGTGGTAGTTCCTACAAAGGAAACAAACATACTGTTTTCAGAAAAGTGTGTGCATGCTGGTATCATAACAAAATAAAACAGATGTCCACCAGAGCCCTCTCTAACTTTCCCATACTGTTTTCTGGCTCAGCCATGCCATTACCACTTTAGGATCTAAGGCTTGAATTGAAGTGTGAATGCAGATCCTTTGAAGATTGGGGAAGGGGCGGGATGGAGCCCAGGGTAAGATCTTGAGGAGGAGGAATCTACGGGAGACCCAAACATCTGTGTTGATAGATCATTTAATGACTCTCAATTCCTAGCCCTTTTCACCTTAGAGTTACTTACCTCTGCTCTAATCCACCTCTGACCATATCTGAATCCTCATCGTTAGGAACTGTTCTGCCTTCTGAAATAGTTTGCCATCCCTCTGACTTCAAACTCTAGATTTGTCCTAAAGCTGCCAATTCTGCAACCTTGTCAGGACATCCATTCATCTTTCTCCTAGTCCATCAACAACCTCTTGCCTTCATTTCCTCCCTCTCTGTGATAGACTTCATGGTCCATCACTTAATCATATCCTAAATGCTTCTCAGTTCTTCCTTTCATTGTTTTTACTCGTCAAAATCCCAATTCTGCCTCTGCCAGACCTGCCCCTTAGGAAGCAGTTTAGCCCTATTAGATAAAATCATACATGTGAGTAAGTTGGTGTCACTGTAAATTCATGGTCTACAACTAATAGTCAGCTCCACTATCACTTGAAAAGCATTTATTTATTTATGCCTTCCATTTATTAAGTGCCTAATGTGCACTAGGTATTTTTCTAAGTACTTGAGATACATCAGTAATCAAAACAGGCAAAACTCCCTGCTCATGGATCTTACTTCATTCATTCCTTAAAAACTCTCCCGTCCTACTCAAAATCAATTCAAACTATCTTCACTTTCTTCATCTGCTCTTGTCCAGGCTCCTAGCACATGTGCCAGACCTCCACTTTTCAAAGAAACCAGAGGCCATCTATATGGGAACTTTCATCATTAAAAACTGTTGGATTTGATCTCCTTCCTTCCTGCTACAGTGAAAGGTGTCCCTCTGGGGACATTCTCTGAAGCTAGGATGGGTGTCCTTATCCTCCCCTTTCCCACTACCACTTTCCACACTAGATTGTAACTTGTGTTTTAATTATCTGAGGGCAGAGACCTTGTCTATCCAGCCCACTGCTTTAACCCCAGCATCTGCATTTGGTTAGATTTCAGTACTTAGAATGAGCAATGGGTGGGATTTCTTGGAGAGCCCTCCCCCCCCCCCCCCCCCATGACTTCCTCCAGAGCTTCAGAATTCTTTTCTTAGGCTTCCTAGTGGGCACCGCTTGAGGCATCACTTCTGGGCACTGAAGTCAACTTCCCTGGCTTCCTTGACATGTGGGCTGGGCAGTTAAGCTCACAGCTCAGATTGGGGGAGGGGGGGCTTTTCCAAACACCTAGGGTGAGGCCTCTGGGTGGGGAGGTTGCGCCAGGGACCCCCACCCACTCTCTCCCTCCACCACGGAGACTGAGGAGACTGAGCATGGATTTCTCCTTTACTGCCTTAACTCACCAGTTGTTCTCTTCCTTTCCCTCTGCCTCCCTCTCTCTTCCCCTCCCCTTCTCCCCTCCTCCTCCACATGGATGTCTCTCATTAAGGGCCCTGCCAGCAGCCCAGCCCTACTTGCTGCATGGACACAGTTTTGTCCAGTGTCCCTGATAGGCCCGGTGTCCTGAAAATGTCTGGATTGGTCAGAAGACAGTGGGACCTCGTGGAGCCACTCCTTCAGGAGGGGTCAGTTTCTCAGACTCTCCTTCCTTCAAACTCATCTATAGGAGGAATGATGTCCATGGTCCCTGCCACCAGGAAGTTGTTTCTGAGGAGATGAAAGGAACTGTGAGGCTGAGGGGCGCCAGTGGGAATGGTGGGAGGAAGCTCAGCACAGGCCCATTACAGCAGTGTCTGTGGGCTGAGGTGGGGCTGACTCCCGAGGGGCAGAGGCCCACCCTGCTGAGGCCTCTAGTAGATAGGCCAGACCCAAGGGTTTTATTTTTTAATTTTTAATTTATTTTTCAAATTTTTATTTAAATTCTAGTTAGTTAATGTACAATGCAATATTGGTTTCAGGAGTAGAATTCAGTGATTCATCACTTACGTACAACACTCTGTTCATCATAACAAGTACCCTCCTCAATACCTATCAACCGTCTAGCCAATCTCTCACCAACTTACCTCCATCAACCCTTAGGTCTCTATTGTTAAGGGTCTCTTGGGGTCCGGGGTGGCTCAGGACAGGAAAGGACTCTTGATTTCAGCTCAGGTCATAATCTCACAGTGGTGGGGGAGCCTGCGTGGGGCTCCACAACGAGCACGGAGACTGCTTCGGATTCTCTCTCTCCCCTCTCTGCCTCTCCCCTGCTTGTGCTCTCTCTTTCTCACAAAACAAATATTTAAAAAAAAGTCTCTTGCTGTTTGTTTCCCTCCTCTTTATTTCCCCTCCCATACGTTCATCTATTTTGTTTCTTACATTCCACATATGAGTGAAATCATAAGGTATTTGTCTCTGACTTATTTTGCTTAGCATAATACACTCTAACTCCATCCACATTCTTGCAAATGGCAAGGCGTTTCCATTATTTTGATGGTTAAATAATATTTCACTGTATAATATATACCACATCTTCTTTATCCATTCATCATTTGGTGGACATTTGGGCTGTCTCCAAAGTTTGACTATTACTGATAATGCTGCTATAAACATTGGGTGCATGTGCCCCTTCTAATCTGTACTTTTGTATCCTTTGGTTAGTAAATACTTAGTAGTGCAATTGCTGGATCATAGGGTAGTTCTATTTGTAACTTCTTGAGGAATCTCCATACTGTTTTCCAGAGTGGCTGCACCAGTTTGTATTCCCACCAACAGTGCAGGAGGGTTCCCCTTTCTCCACATCTGCAGCAACACCTGTTGTTTCTTGTATTGTTAATTTCAGCTATTCTGACAGGTGTGAGGTGGTATCTCACGGTTTTGATTTGTAGATCCCTGATGATGAGTGATGAGCATCTTTTCATGTGTCTGGTAGCCATCTGGATATCTTCTTTGGAAAAGTATCTATTCATGTCTTCTGCCCATTTCTTCACTGGATTATTTGTGTTTTGGGTGTTGAGTTTGGGAAGTTCTTTATAGGTTTTGGACACTAACCCTTTATCCAACATGTCATTTGCAAATGTCTTCTCCCATTCCATAGGCTGCCTTTTAGTTTTGTTGATTGTTTCTTTTGCTGTAGAGAAGCTTTTTATTAATGAGGTCCCAGTAGTTCATTTTTGCTTTTTTTCCCATGCCTTTAGTGATGTGAATAGTAAGAACTTGCTCTGGCCCAGGTCAAAGAGGTTGATGCCTGTGTTCTCCTCTAGGATGTTGATAGTTTCCTGTCTCACATTTAGGTCTTTCATCCATTTTGAATTTATTTTTGTGTATGGTGTAAGAATGTGATCCAGTTTCATACTTCTGCATGTTGCCATTCAGTTTTCCCAAAACCATTTCTTTCAACGTTTATTTATTTTTGGGACAGAAAGAGACAGAGCATGAACGGGGGAGGGGCAGAGAGAGAGGGAGACACAGAATCGGAAACAGGCTCCAGGCTCTGAGCCATCAGCCCAGAGCCCGACGCGGGGCTCGAACTCACGGACCGCGAGATCGTGACCTGGCTGAAGTCGGACGCTTAACCGACTGCGCCACCCAGGCGCCCCACCCAAAACCATTTCTTGAAGAGGCTATCTTTTTTCCATTGGATATTCTTTCTTGCTTTGTCGAAGATGAGTTGACCATATAGTTGTGGGTCCATCACTGGGTTTTCCATTCTGTTCCATTGATCGATGTATCTGTTTTTGGGCCAGTACCACACTGTCTTGAAGACTACAGCTTTATAATATAGTTTGAAATCCAGAATCTTGATGCCTCCAGTTTTGTGTTTCTTTTTCAGGATTGCTTAGGCTATGTGGGGTCTTTTGTGGTTCCATACAAATTTTAGGATTGTTTGTTCTAGCTCTGTGAAAAATGCTGGTGTTATTTTGATGGGAGTTGAATTAAATGTATAGATTGCTTTGGGTAGTATATACATTTTAGCAATCTTTTCTTCCAATCCATGAGCATGGAATGCTTTTCCATTTCTTTGTGTCCTCTTCAATCTTTCATAAGTGTTCCATAGTTTTCACAGTCCAGATCTTTTACCTCTTTAGTTAGGTTTATTCCTACATATCTTTTTTTTTTTTTTTTTTTTTTGAGAGAGAGAGAGAGAAAGCGGAGGGAGAGGAGAAGGAGGAGAGAAAGAGATTCCCAAGCAGGCTCCATGAATCCCAACAGGGGGCTCAATCCCAGGATCCTAGGATCCTGACCTGAGCAGAAATGAGGAGTTGGACACTCAACACACTAAACTACCCAGGCACCCTGGTATCTAATTGTTTTTGGTGCAATTGCAAATGGGATTCCTTGATCTCTGTTTCTGTTGCTTTGTGTATAGAAATGCAATGGATTTCTGTATGTTAATTTAATAGCCTGTGACTGCTGAATTCATGTATTAGTTCTAGCAGGGTTTTTTTTTGTTTTTTTGTTTTTTTGGGTTTTTTTGGTTTTTGGTGGAGTCTTTTCAGGTTTTCTATATAGAGTATCATGTCGTCTTCAAACAGTGAAAGTTTGGTTTCTTCCTTGCTGATTTGGATTCCCTTTATTTCTTTTTGTTGTCTGATTACCGAGGCTAAGACTTCCAGTACCATGTTAAATAGTGATGGTGAGAGTAGGCATCCTTGTCTTGTTCCTGACCGCAGGGGAAAGGCTCTCGGTTTTTTCCCATTTGAATGATAGCTGTGGGGCTTTTGTATATAGCTTTTATGATGTTGAGGTATGTTCCATCAATCCCTACTTTGTTGAGGGTTTTTATCGAGAAAGGATGCTGTATTTTGTCAAATGCTTTTTCTGCATCTATTGACAGGATCATATGGTTCTTATCTTTTTTTAATGTGTATCATGTTGATTGATTTGCAAATACTGAACCAGCCCTGCAGCCCAGGAATAAATCCCACTGGATCGTGGTGAATAATTCTTTTAATGTACTATTGGATTCGGTTTGCTAGTATCTTGTTAAGAATTTTTGCATCCATGTTCATCAGGGTTATTGGCCTGTAATTGTCCTTTTTAGTGAGGTCTTTGGTTTTGGAATCAAGGTAATACTGGCCTCATAGAATGAATTTGGAAGTTTTCCTTCCATTTCTAAATTTTGTAACAATTTGAGAAGAATAGGTGTTAACTCTTCTTTAAATGTCTGATAGAATTCCCCTGGGAAGCCATCTGGACCTGGGCTTTTGTTTGTTGGGAGATTTTTGATTACTGTTTCAATGTCTTTGCTGGTTATTAGTCTGTTAATATTTTCTATTTCCCCCTGTTTCAGTTTTGGTAGTTGGCATGCTTCTAGGAATTTATCCATTTCTTCCAGATTGCCCAGTTTTGTTGGTGTATAATTTTTCATAATATTCTCTTATAATTGTATTTCTGTGGTGTTGGTTGTGAACTCTTCTCTTTCATTTGTGATTTTACTTATTTGGGTCCCTTCTCTTTTCTTTTTGATAAGGCTGGCTGGGGTTGATCAATTTTGTTAATTCTTTCAAAGAACCAGGTCTTAGTTTCATTGATCTGCTCTTTTTTTTATTTTTATGTTTGTTTGTTTCTATATCGTTTATTTCTGCTCTAGTCTATATTATTTGCTTTCTTCTGCTGGCTTTAGGTTTTATTTGCTGTTTCTTTTCTAAATCTTCCTTATCTGTAATTATGTTGTATTTGAGAACTTCCTTCTTCATGTAGGCCTGTATTGCAATATACCTCCCTCTTAGGACTGCCTTTGCTACATCCCAAAGGTTTTGGACTGTCGTATTTTCATTTTCATTTGCTTCCATGTCCTTTTTTATTTCTTTTTAAATTTCCTGGTTAACCCATTTCTTCTTCTTTTTTTAATGTTTATTTATTTTGGAGAGAGAGGGAAAGCACAAACTGTGGAGGGGCAGAGAGAGAGGGATACAGAGGATCCAAAGCAGACTCTGCACTGACAGCAGAGAGTCCAATGTATGCTCAAACTCAAAAACTATGAGATCATGACCTGAGCCGAAGTCAGATGCTTAACTGACTGAGCGATCCAGGCACCCCAAACCATTCATTCTTTAGTAGGATATCCTTTAACCTCCATGTATTTGTGGTCTTTCCAAATTTTTTCTTATGGTTGACTTCAAGTTTCATAGCGTTGTGGTCTGAAAATATGCATGGTATGATCTCGGTCTTTTCGTCTTTGTTTGTCTGGGAAACTGTCTCTTCATCTATTCTGAATAATAGCCTTGCTGGATGAAGAATTCTTGGCTGCATATTTTTCCCATTTAGCACATTGAATATATCCTGCCACTCCTTTCTGGCCTGCAAAGTTTCTGTGGATAGGTCTGCTGCAAACCTGATCTGTCTTCCCTTGTAGGTTAGGGACTTTTTTCCCTAGCTGCTTTCATGATTCTCTCCTTGCCTGAGTATTTTGTGAATTTGACTATGATATGCCTTGTTGATGGTCGGTTTTTGTTGAATCTAATGGGGGTCCTCTGTGCTTTCTGGATTTTGATGTCTGTGTCTTCCCCAGGTTAAAGAAGTTTTCCACTATGATATGCTCACATACCCTTCTACCCCTTTTCTCTCTGATCATCTTCTAGGACCCATATGATTCTGATGTTGTTCCTCTTTAATGAGTCATTGATTTCTCTAATTCTTGAATCGTGCTGTTTTGCCTTAGTCTCCCTCTTTTTTCTGTTTCATTGTTCTCCATAAGTTTGTCCTCCATGTTGCTGATTCACTGCTCTGCCTCATCCATCCTTGCCACTTGTGGCATCCATTCGAGATTTTAGCTCAGTTACATTTTTTATTTCATCCTGACTAGCTTTTATCTCCACAGAAAGGTTTTCTAATCTATTTCAACTCCTGCTAGTATTCTTATTATCATGATTCTAAATTCCGGTTCAGACATCTTGCTTGTATCTGTGTTGATTAAGTCCCTGGTTCTCATTTATTCCTGTTCTTCCTTTTGGGGTGAATTCCTTCATTTCATAATTTTGAAGGAAGAAAAGGAATTAATAAGGTAAAATTAAAGTTGAAAAATTAAAAACAACACCAAAAAATCAAATAACGGATGCTATATCCTAAGTGTGTTCTGGTCTGGTTGTTGAGAGGAGCTTGATTAGAGAAAAAAGGGAAAGATAAGAAAAGAAAAAACAAACAAACAACCAGAAAATGTTTGAAAATTTGAAAAAATGAATACAGTGAAATAGAATAAAATGAAATGATACAAATAAAAAACAGAGGGGCGCCTGGGTGGCGCAGTCGGTTAAGCGTCCGACTTCAGCCAGGTCACGATCTCGAGGTCCGTGAGTTCGAGCCCCGCGTCAGGCTCTGGGCTGATGGCTCATGATGGCTCAGAGCCTGGAGCTTGTTTCCGATTCTGTGTCTCCCTCTCTCTCTGCCCCTCCCCCGTTCATGCTCTGTCTCTCTCTGTCCCAAAAATAAATAAAAAACGTTGAAAAAAAAATTAAAAAAAAAAAAAACAGGTTTTGAAAAATTTACCAAAATGTAAAAAATATAGTAGAAAAAATTTAAAGTATTTTTTAAAAAATTTTTAACATTTATTTTTTGAGAGACAGAGAAAGACAGAGCATGAGCAGAGGAAGGGCAGAGAGAGAGAGAGGGAGTCACAAAATCCGAAGCAGGCTCCAGGCTCTGAGCTGTCAGCACAGAGCCTGATGTGGGCTCAAACTCACAAGCTGTGAGATAATGACCTGAGCTGAAGTTGGACGCTAAACTGACTCAGCCACCCAGGTGCCCCAAAATTTAAAGTATTTTTAATAGAAATGGAGGATAAAAATAAATTTTTTCTCGCTGTATTTAAGAATAAGAACAGAAAAGAAAAAAAGAATTGAATAGATGGACCAGCAAACAGACTGAAGTATGATTGAAATTACATCGGTTTTCCCTAGAGGTTGAACTATGAAGCACTCTATAGTCCGTAAACTAAGCAGGCAGAGAGACTTGTGTTGCTCCTGCAGAGCAAGGTTGGCCCAGTAGGGTAGGTGTAACAGTAGGCTAACCCAGTAGGCTTAGTGTAACAGCTCAATTATCTGCTAGATGGCGCTGCTTACCTTACTGGGGTGGATTGTTGTGGTGCCTGTAGGTGTGTGTGTGCATGTGCGGGAGGGGTGAAAATGGCATCACCCAGCTACCCAGTCTCTAGTATCAGAACTCTGTGCTCTCCCTGAGCAGCATTTGCACACCCCTCCTTTATCTCTGGCTTCCATCTACTCCCCGCTTTTACACTGTCCGTAACCAAGCCATCAGGTTACCAGGAGGTACCTCCCTCCTGAGTTCTACCTCAGGTGTGGCTGTGTTACCCAATCCCTCACTTCTGAGGGACTGCAGCTTTGACCTGTTCAGACTCTGGGGGAGGGAGCACTGAGCAATGCTCACTGAGCAATCGCCCGCTGGTGGCCTGCCCCCAGGAACGTTTGGGAGACTGTTCTGCCAATGCCCAGAGACTGCGGCTGGGTGCCAACCCACCCCAGAAAAAGTTCACATGATCATTTAGTAGCAGCGTTTTGGGGATTATGGAATCACAACACATCTGGCTCCAGGCCTCCCCCTTAACGTCCTTGTTCCAGCACCCAGCAAATGTGGTTGTTTTCCGGAGTTCACTGGGACCTTTGCCTGTGGGGAAGCCACACAGCATCTACCAAATGTCCTCCCAGCAGAGGAACCGCCTCTCCGCATGTGGCCCGAGGACCCCAAGGACCTTGCTCTCTGCTCCTGGGGATTCGCCCTTCTCATCAGAGCACTGCCAGGTATTCAGTTGTGGGGTTTCAGACTCTGCACTCCCCATTTATAGAATCTTAATGGAATTTAAACCCTCTTCTTTCTCCTTTCTCCCTTTTGTGTTCAGTCACTTGTGTACTCTTTCTTTTCCCTCCAGCTGATTTTGGGCAGGGGGGATGCTTTCCCATACTCTCCCTCTGTCTGTGTCCTCTCTCTGCAAGCAAAAACAGCTCCCTGCCCTGCGGGTTTCTCCCCCAGTTCACCTCTCCGTGCTGCATACCTACTGAGTTCTCTGGTTCAGGTTGTGCAGATTGTTTTGTTAATCTTCAAATCAGTTTTCATATGTGCAGGATGGTTTCGTGTTGATCTGGCTGTATTTCAGGGATGAGAGGGGCAAAAAAACTTCCCTGCTGTTCTGCCATCTTGGTGCCTCCCCCTATACTGATTTCTAACTATGGAAGGTGAAGATTAAGCTTTCACAACCATCCCCATTTTCCTTCTTCCAAACTCTTGCAATATAATTTTTGGTTCGGGACACCTGGGTGGCTCAGTTGGTTAAGTGCCTGACTCTTGATTTCAGCTCAGGTCATGATCTCACAGTTGGTGAGTTCAAGCCCAAGTGACAGCACAGAGCCTACTTGGGATTCTCTCCCTCCCTCTCTGCCCCTCCCCCGCTTAAGTGCACACACTTATCTCTCTCTCAAAAATAAATAAAAATATAAACTAAAAAAAAAAAGAAAGTAGGAACAATTCTTTTAAAAATAATTTTTTGGGCTGCCTGTGTGGCTCAGTTGGTTAAGCATCTGACTTTGGCTCAGGTCATGATCTCACTGTTCATGAGTTTGAGCCCTGCCTTGGGCTCTGTGCTGACAGCTCAGAGCCTGTAGCCTGCTTCAGGTTCTGTGTCTCCCTCTCTCTCTGCCTGCCCCCGCTCACACTCTGTCTCTCAAAAATAAATAAACATTAAAAATTTTTTTTAAATACTTTTTGGTTAAATGTATTTATATTGTATAAATGTGTCAGTATTTATATTAAATAGACTATATAAATATTGCTTACCATTTTGTCAAATAGTATATTCTAATTATGTTTCCTTCTTTGTACATTTTTTTGTTTTCCTAGTACTCAATTTTCTCATTATCTGGTTTTATATATACCCATAGTCTCTCAAGCCTACTTACCACATGGTCAAAAATCATCAATCATTTGCAATTTCTTGCCCCATGCCTCCTCCTCCCCCACTTTCTGGGTCTATTAAAGTTGGTGGGATGAATTGGCTTCCTTCCCCTGTCTTCTTCTCTAAGTGCTTAAATTCGTTGTTACTTCTGCTCTGCTAAGTCAGCTACCAGTCCTCCATTTCATTTCTGTCTGCCAGAAGCTTGTTGGTACCTTGTATGCATTACCTCTCATTCTTGTCATCATCAATAGTTTATTTTCTTTTTCTTTTAGCAGAATTTTAGGTTAAAGAGAAGATAAACAAAGATTTTGATCGACCACGTTTAACTGGAAACCCAATAACTTAATTTTAAACGTATGATAGGACATGCTCCATTTTCTTATTACTATTTACAGGTATTTATATGGAGATTTCAAGTTTTTAACAGCATATATAGTTGTTTTTTTGATATATTTTTGGCATATAGCTATTGTGCCATTGTTCTGAACATAATTGTGTGTATCACTGTGCACTGAAATTGCCTTTGTCAGAGGATTTCCTTTATTTTGTGAAGAGGAAATTCACTAGTATGAGTCCTCAAAGTTGACTGCAGAATGAGGCAGAACTGGTGCCCAAAGTTCAATGAAGGTTATCACCAATGCTACATAAATCTGTTGTGAAAAAGTGTGTTTCTTGGGGTGATAAACACCAAAAGAATGCTCCACAGCAGAGAAGAATGAAGAAGCTATTTGTTGTATAAAAAAAAAAAAAAAAATTCAGTTAGTAAAACGGATAATATCAAGAGAGATTTTTAACAAATATATAGCAAATTTGATGTTTCCTTTCAACAGTCATTTCAACATATAAACAGTATGAACAAATTATTGAGACATCTTTCACCCTTTTTTGGTACTGTCTTCAAAATCCACTGCATATTTTACATTTACAGCACATCTCAATTCAGACTAGCAACATTCCAGAGTCCTCAATAGCCACATATGGCTAGTGACTACCATATGGGGCAACACAGGACTAAATTATGAAGATGGTTCAGGATACTTGTAGAAGAACAAAGTTCCTCAACGTACATTCATCAGTCACATTACCTTCTCAGATGGCTCTGGATCAAGCATTTCCTTTGTGATTGAGGTGATCTGGAGAACAGCTTGAGATGATAGAATCTAAACTCTACCCCGGGTCAAAATCCATACATGCACCTGTTGGTCTGAGATTATTCCCTTTTCAGTAAGGACCACTGACTAAAAATCAACTGAGGACCACATTTGTGTGACATTTTCAAAGAAGGAAATAGAGAAAATAATTTAATTTCTGGGTACACAAATTCATTAACTTAATGTGGAAAATCATATTATCCATATATAATTTCTGCAACTTGCCTAAAGAGGGGAGAATAACAATTGAGTCCAGGCCCCTTATTCATTTCTTGTTTTTCAGCATCACTGCAGAAGGAAGAAAGAGGAGCAGAGAGCATTTGCAGAAAATAGGAAGCATTTACCTGTTCAGTCCAGAGCTCTCAAGAGTTAAAACTAGTCTCTACTTTCCATGAGACTCACTCAGGTCTACAATCACTGAGGATGTCAGCTGTTACAGCCCATCCCTCTCTGAAAACAAAACTTTCAGCAGGGAAACTCATAGGAAGGAATCAGAACCTAGATTGTTTTGGGGTTCTCTGTAGGCCCACCCAAGGGAATGAAAGAATGAGAGACCTGGCCAGTGGGTCTTGCCCACTAGATGGCGGTGTGAGGTGCAGTCTAGAGGCCGGCCTTTTAGCTCCTCATTTGGGACAAATTATTTAACTTTCCTAAGGCTCATATTCCGTGTAGAGCTACACTTGGCCTGCATCCTTCACAGCATGGTTATAAGGATCTTATGGGATAAAGTATAGAGCACTATTCCATACTTGAGTCTGTCCGTTTTCACTGACTGGTCTTGTATACTAATGCTTGGGGCTCCTTCAAAGGACCATTTCAAAGAGCCTCCTTCAAAGGACCATTTTACTCAGCCTCCTAGAAGGTCCGTTTGCTCCTTGTGACCGAGTCTCCTAGTGTCCCAGTTTGGAAAGCTTGATAGAAAGGAGCTCATATGACATGGTAGCTGCTTGCTCGTTGGAAAAGCAGGTACTGATGAATCTCTTCTTTTTTCCTGCACCTCTGTTCCTAGCATGGTCTATGTGATTCCAGGGCTCCAGTGCAGCCGAACTTGCATGGGAGAGTAAACCTATAGGGAATAGAATACGAAAGAAAGCCACTGGTTGAGAAATGAAAGAAGTGTAAAGTCAGTGATGTAGGGGAATGTGATTCCTGCCAGGCCTGCTGGGTCCCCCATTCCCATTCTGCTCTCAGCTGCAGCTTGTACTTCTTGTCTTGTGTGGCCATCTGGACTAACTTTTTTTTTTTTTTTAATTTTTAATTGTTAATTATTTGTTTTCATTTATTATTATTATATTATATTTTAGTTTAGTTTAGTTTAGTTTAGTTTGGTTTTAGAGGGAGAGAGAGAGTGCACGCCTGAGAGCACAAATGGTGGAGGGGCAGAAGGAGAAGAAGAAAGAATTTTAGGCAGGCTTCATGCCTGACCCAGGGTCTGATCTCACAACAGTGAAATCATGACCTGACCTGAAATCAAGAGTTGGACCCTTAGCTGACTAAGCCATCCAGGTGCCCCCACTCCCAAACAGGCTAATTTCTTAATGAGGGCAGCAAGATCCCTGCTTGGAGGGTCATGGTAGAGTGACTGTAAAAGCTGATCTGATGTTTGGGGACATTGGGGAGGAGGCTGCTCCTTCTGTGTGGCTTTGGCTTACACAAGTCCTCTGCCTGAACCCCATCTCTCTCTTTGGCCCTTACTCCCTCAATAGACCCTCTAGAAAAACCAATTAAGAGTCCCTTTGTGTTAGCCCCTCACACTGTCTTATTTATCATCCTTTCAGCCTGAGCATTCTACAGAGGCTCATCTTCCCATACTATACATCATTTTAGCCTTCTTGTCTCCCTTCCTTTAATCATACCCCAACTTCCCAGTGGGCCCTGGGCCTACGTCACTCTTTTCATTCCCATCACTGGTCTTTATGTCATTAGAGAACACTCTGCCATTTGCCCCCATATTTTCACTGACCTATTTTACTCATGCACTGATAGCTCTATCTGCTCCATCTTTGGAGCTCTCCTTTCGTTTTTATTCATTGTATGTTTTTGACTCCACCTGACTTTCATAGTTGCTCCTGGATCTCTGATACCAGATCCTACCTCTCCCCACCAAAGTTTTTCCTTTTCACCCTCAAGATTGGATTTCTCTTTGTAACCAGTCTTTTTATTATTCTCACCACAAGGTGCCTTTAGCCACCAGCCCTTTTTTTCACTGAATCCCACTTTCTTATTGGACTGTCTTTTACCACAAACACTTGCCTCTTCTCCTCTTCCTTCAGAGCATCCTCAGATCTTGTTCTCCAGCTAGACTTTGTGTCTGGAGCATATTACCTCACCTGACTTCACCTTTTCTCAGGATACTAACCTCTTACTCGTGGCTCCTTCTTACTCATTAAAAAAAATATTACTTTAAAAATATTCCCATACCATAGAATTCATCCCTTTAAATTGTACAATTCCATAGTTTTCAGGTTGTGTAATCATTACCACTGTCTAATTCCAAAACATTTTCATCATCTCAATAAGAAGTGTACCCATTAACACACTCTTTATTCCTCAACATATAGCATAAGATTTTGAAGTTTCATCCATGTTTTAGTATGTATCAGTACTTCAGTCTTTTTTTATGGCTGAATAATATTCCATTGTATGAATATACCACATTTTGTTTCCATTCATCTGTTGGTGGGCATTTGAATTATTTCCATCTTTCAGTTATGATGAATAATGCTGTTCTAGAAATTCATGTATAAATTTTTGTGGGAATGTATGCTTTCATTTCTCTTGAGTGTGTACTTTGGAGTGAGATCGTAGGTCATATGATAATTCTATGTTTAAAATTTTTTTCTTTTTTTTGAAGTTTATTTATTTTGAGAGAGAGTACAAGTGGGGGAGGAGCAGAGAGTGAAGGGGAGAGAGAGAGAGAGAGAGAATCCCAAACAGGGATCCCCCCACCACCGATGTGGGGCTCAAACTCACAAACTATGAGATCATGACCTGAGCCAAAGTCAGATGCTTAACAAACTGAGCCACCCAGGTGCCCCTCTATGTTTAAATTTTTGAGGAACCGCAAAACTGTTTTCCAAGCTGGCTGCACCATTTTATATTTCCCAGCAATGTACAGGGGTTCCCTAATGACCAATAACATTGAGATCTTCTCATATGTTTACTGGCCATTCATATATCTTACACTTGGCACCATTTCTATTCAAGCCCTTTGCCTATTTTAAAATTGGGTAGATAGTCTGTTTGTTGTTTAGTTATAAAAGTTTTTAAATTGTATTCTGGATACTAAACCTTTATAAATATATGATTTACAAATATTTCCTTCAATTCTATGAGTTATCTTTTTACTCTCTTAATAGTGTCCTTTGAAGCACAAAGTTTTTATATTAAAAAAATGTTTAAGATGCACAAAGGTTTTTAATTTTATGAAGTTTATCTATTTTTTCCTTGGTTGCTCACACATTTGGTGTCATATCTAAAAACTCCACTGCCAAATCCAAGATCATGAAGATTTACCCTCTGTTTCCATTTAAAAGTTTTGATTTTAACTTATATAGGTCTTTGATTCATTTTGATGTTATTTTTAAAAAATCAATGAATTTTTATGGAGATATAATTGAGATTTAACATTGTATTAGTCTTAGGTGTAGAATTCATTGTTCTTATTGTGATAAAATGCACATAATATAATATTTATAATTTTAATTGTTTGTAAGTATACAAATAAGTTTCAAACTTTAGACACAGTCACAATGTTGTGTAATAATCACCACTACACCTAAGACTTTCCCATCATCTCCAACATAAACTCTGTACCAATTAAATACTAATTTTCTCTTCCTGCCCCACCAACCCCAGCACCTGGTAACCTCTCTTCTATGTTTTGTCCCCAGGTACATCATATTGGTGGATTCATACAATATTTGTCCTTCTGTGTCTAATTTCACTCAGCTTAATGTTTTTAAGTTTCATCTGTATTATATGTTAAAACATCTCATTCCTTTTTTTTTTAAGGTCCTCTAGGTTTAGTCTTTTGCTACAAATGGAGGACTTGCTTTTTTTTTTTTTTAAGTTTATTTATTTATTTTGAGAAAGAGCATGAGTAGGGGAAGGGCAGAGACAGGGAGACAGAGAATCCCAAGCAGGCTCTGCATTGTCAACTTGGAGTCCAATGTGGGGCTTGAACTCACGAAACCGTGAGATCGTGACCTGAGCTGAAACCAAGACTCATACACTTAATTGACTGAGCCACCCAGGCGCCCCAAAACATTTCATTCCTTTTGATGGTTGACTTACATTCCTATTGTATGTATATATTACATTTTGTTTATCCATTCATCTGCTGATGGACACTTAGGTTGTTTATACCTTTTGGCTCCGTGAATAACGCTGCTGTCAACATTGGTATACAAATATAAGTTCAAGTCCCTGTTTTCAATTCTTTTGGATATACCTATGAGTGGAATTGCTGGGTCATATGGTAGTTCTGTATTTAACTTTTTAAGGAATCACCAAACTGTTTTCCAGAGCAGCTACACTATCTTACATTCCCACCAGCAATGCATGAAGGTTACAGTTTCTTCACATCCTGCAAACACTTCTTATTTTCTGGTGTGTGTGTGTGTGTGTGTGTGTGTGTGTGTTTTAATCATACTAGGTTGAAGTGGTACCACATTGTGGTTTTGGCTTGCAGTTCCCATTTCCTTCATGACTAATGAAGTTAACCTTCTTTTCATGTGCTTGTTGGCTATTTGTATACTTCTTTGAAGAAATGTCTATTCAAGACCCTTTTTATTTTTTTAAAATTTAGGTCTATTGTTGTTATTGAGTTGTTTATATATTCTTGATATTAATCTCTTATCAGATACATAATTTGCAAATATTTTTTCCCACTTTATGGGTCACCTTTTTATTTTTCTTGATAATGTCTTTTGATAGTGCATAGAAGTTCTTAATTTTTCTGAAGTCCAATGTATACACACATATATATACATATATATATGTGTGTATACATATATGTATACATATATATATATGTGTGTGTGTGTGTATATTTGTGTTTGTTTTGTTTTGTTTCCTGTGCTTTTGGCGTCATATCTGTGAAGTTGTTCCCAAATCCAATGTCATGAAATTTTTCCCCACTGTTTTCTCCCCAGAGCTTTATAGTTTTAACTCTTAAATTTAGGTCTTTGATCCATTTTGAGTTAATTTTTGTATATGGTATGATATAAAGGTCCATTTCTCAGTACCATTTGTTGAAAAGATTGCCTCCACTGAATGGTTTGGAACCCTTTTCTTTTTTATTATTTTTATTTTACACAGTTTATTTCGTTTTACGCTTTTCAAGTTCACTTTGGACCCAGCACATCTTGGGGTTTTATACACCAAACAAAATGCTCTGCTAGAGACAGTCAAGTTCAGGAACAGTTTCCTTTCACATTCAGAAATATGGAAGCTTCACAAACTTGCATGTCATCCTTGCTCAGGAGCCATGCTAGTCTTCTCTGTATTGTTCCAGTTTTAGTATATGTGCTGCCAAAGTGAGCATGGAACCCTTTTCAAAAATCAGTTAACCATTGCAACAACATGAATGGATCTAGAGGGTATAATCCTAGGTGAAAAAAGCCAGAGAAAGACAAATACCATATGATTTCATTCATATGTGGAATTTCAGAAACAAAACAAATAAACAAAGAAAAAAAGAGACAAAAAATCAGACTCTCAAATATAGAGAACAAGCTAGTGGTTGCCAGAAGGGAGATGGGTGGGAAGATGGGTGAAATAGGTGAAAAGGATTAAGAGTACACTTAATCTTGATGAAGACCGAGCAATGTATAGAATTGTTGAATCATATTCTACAATTGTTGAATCAATTGTTGAATCATATCATACATTCACCTGAAACTAATGTAACACTGTGTGTTAATTATATTTGAATAAAAAGATCAATTTACCATATGTGAAGGTTTATTTCTAGGCTCTTTGTTTTATTCCATTGCTCTATGTGTCTGTTCTTATGCTAGTACCATACTGTTTTAATTGTTGCAGTTTTGTGGTAAGTTTTGAAGCCAAGGAAGTGTGAGTCCTCCAACTTTATTCTTCTTTTACAAGATTGTTTGGCTATTCAGGGTTCCTTGAAATTCCATATGATTTTGAGGATGGCTTTTACATTTCTGCAAAAAAGGCTGTTGGACTTTTGATAGGGATTTGTTGAATATAGATCACTTTGGGTAATGTTGACTTCTTGACAATGTTAGGTCTTCCTGTCCATGAACATGCAGTGTCTTTCCATTTATTTAGCTCTTCTTTAATTTCTTACAGCAATGTTCTGTAGTTTTCAGCCTACAAGTTCTTCAGCTCCTTGGTTAGATATATTCTTATGTATTGGTATTTATATGCTATTGTAAATGGAAGTTCTTTCTTAATTTCCTTTTTGGGTTATTTGCTTGTGGTGCATAGAGAAACACAAATGATTTAGTGTGTTGATCTTGTACCTTGTAACTTTGTTGAATTCATTTATTAGCTCTACTAGCTCTCTTGTCAATTCTTTGGGATTTTCTATATATATAGGATTGTGTGCATGTCACCTGTGAATAGAGATAATTTCACCTTTTTTCTCTCCAGTTTGGATGCTTTCTGCTTCTTTTTATTATCTAATAACTCTGGCTAGAACTTCCAGTACAATGTTGAAGAGCAGTGGTTAAAGCGGGCACCCTTGTCTTGTTCCCTATCTTAGGGGAATATTTTCAGTCTTTTGCTGTAGAGTATGACACTAGCTGTAGGTTTTTCATAAGTACCCATTATCATGTTGAGGAAACTTCCCTCTATTCCTTGTTTTCTGGGTTTTTATCATGAAAAGGTTGGATTTTGTTAGTTTTTTCTGTATCAATTGAGATTATCATGTGTTTTTCCTTTTTATTCTACTAATATGAAGTATTACATTGATTGTTTTTCTTATGTTGAACTACGCTTACATTCCTGGAACAAATCCCACTTAGTTTTGAGGAATAATAACGCTTTTAATGTGCAGTTGATTCAATTTGCTACTGTTCTCTTGAGGATTTTTGCATCTATATTCATAAAGGATGTTGGCCTATAATTTTCTTTTCTAATCTAATTTTATTATTTTTTTATTTTTTAAAGTTTATTTATTAATTTTGAGAGAGAGGGAGAGAGAGGGGGAGAGAGAGAGAGTGCACACAAACAGAGGAGGGGCAGAGAGAGAGAGAGAATCTCAAGCAGGCTCCATGCTGTCGGCCCAGAGCCTGATTTGGGGCTTGAACTCATGAATCATGAGATCATGACCTGAGCCAAAATCGAGTCAGACATTTAACCAACTGAGCCACCCAGGCGGCCCTAATTTTATTATTTAAATTTATTTAGAATAAATATACTTAGAATCTCTAATTTTGTTATTTCTTATCTAATTTTTCTTTATCTGGCTTTAGTATCAGGGTAATTTTGACTTCATAGAATGAGTTAGAAAGTATTCCTTTTCAGTTTTGAGGAAGAGTTTGAGAAGGGTTGGTATTACTATTTCTTTAAATGTTTGGTAGAAAAAAAATGGTTAGTAGAATTTACTGGTGAAGCCATCAAGTCCAGGACTTTTCTTTGTTGGAAGGTTTTTGTTTGTTTGTTGATTTTATTTATTTATTTATTGAAGTATAATTAACATACGGTGTTATATTAGTTTCAGGTGTACAATATAATGATTCAACAATTCTATATATTTCTCAGTGCTCATCAAGTAAGTGTATTCTTAATCTCCATCACCTATTTCACCCCCCCACCTCCCCACTGGCAACCACCAGTTTGTTGTCTATATTTAAGAGCCTGTTTTTTTGTTTATCTCCCTTTTTTCTTTGTTTCTTCATTTGTTTTGTTTTTTAAATTTCACATATAAGTGAAATCATATGGCATTTGTCTTTCTCTGACTGATTTATTTCACTTAGAATTATACCTTTTAGGTCCATCCAGGTTGTTGCATATGTTCTTTGGCTGAGTAATATTCCATTTTATTTATATATATATATATATATATATATATATATATATATATATATATATATACACACACACACACATATACATTATATATATACACGCATCTATATTTATACATACATACATACATACATACATACATACATACATACATACATACTGGGTGACTCAGTTGGTTAAGCGTCTGACTTAGGCTCAGGTCACAATCTCACAGTTCATGAGTTTGAGCCCTGCAAGGAGCTCTCTTCTGTCAGCCCAGAGCCCTCTTTGGACCCTCTGTCCCCCTGTCCCTCTGCCGCTCCCCTGCTCACACTTTTACTGTCTAAAAGATAAACGTTTAAAAAAATACCCAGTAGTGGAATTATTGGGTCATATGGTATTTCTGGTTTTAGTTTTTTGAGGAACATCCGTATTGTTTTCTGCCGTGGCTGCACCAGGGTTTCTTTTTCTCCACATCTTTACCAACACTTGTTTTTTCTTGTGTTTTTAATTTCAGCCATTCTGACAGGTGTTAAGTAATAATCCATTGTGGTTTTATTTGCAGTTCTCTCATGATTTAGTGATGTTGAGCATCTTTTAATGTGTCTGTTGACCATCTCTATGTCTTCTTTTTTGGAAGTTTTTGATTACTGATTCAATTTCTTGTTATATGTTTGTTGAGATTTCTGGTTTTTGTTTGTTTGTTTTTTAGACAGTTTAGGTAACGTCTGTGTATTAGGGTTCTCCAGAAAAAACAACCAATAGGATAAATATACATATAAAACAAAACAAAAAATATATGTATATATACATACACACATAAATACACACACACACACACACACACATATATACACACACACACACACACAGTATACACACACATACATATATATGATTTATTATAAGAAATTGGCTCACACAATTATGGAGGTTGGCAAATGCCAAGATGTACAGAGTGAGTTGGCAAGCTAGAGACCCAGGAGACCTGATTTTTTTTTAGTTCCAATTTAAGTCCAAAGAACCAGGAATGCCGATGATGTAGTTTCAGTCCCAAGGCTGGCAGATTTGAGACCTAGGAATAGCTGATGTTTCACTTCAAGTCTGAAGGCTGGGAAAAAAGCCAGTTCAAAGGCTGTTAGGCAGAAAGCTCTCTCTCACTCTGGGCAAGGTCAGCCTTATAATTCTATTCAGGCCTTCAACTGATTGGATGAGGCTCACCCACATTAGGGAGGGAAATCTATTTTACTTAGTCTACTGATAAAATGTTAATCTCATCCCAAAAAAATCCTCAAAAAAACCACAAAACACCTCCCAGAATAATGTTTGACCAAATATCTGGGCACCCGTGGCTTAGTAACACTGGCACATGAAATTAATGATCGTAATGTTTCAAGGAATTTGTCCCTTTCTTCTGGGTTATCTAATTGGTTGGTATACAGTTGTTCATCGTATTCTGTTATAATACTTTTTATTGCTGTAAGGTTGATACTACTGTCCCCACATTCACTTCTGACTTTAGTAATTTGAGTCTTCTCTGTTTTTTTCTTAGTCAATCTTACTAAAGATTTGGGTTTTTTTTTTTTTCATCTTTTCAAACAACCAACTTTTGATTTCATTGGTTTTTTTTTACTCTATTTTATTTATTTGTGATCTATTCTTTATTATTTTCTTCCTTCTGCTTGCTTGGGGTTTCTTTCTCTTCTTTTTTTTTAACTTTATTTATTTACTTATTTTGAGAGAGAGAGAGAGAGAGCACATATGTGAGCTGGGGAGGGGCTGAGAGAGAGGGAGAGAGAGAACCCCAAGCAGACCCTGTGTTAATAATGCAGATCAACTTGGGGCTCTATCCCATGAGCCGTGAGATCATGACCTGAATGGAAATCAAGAGTCAGATGGTCAACTTACTGAGCCACCCAGGTGGCCCTCCACTTCTTTTTTTTTTTTTTAAGTTTATTTATTTATTTTGAGAGGCAGAGAGAGAGGGAGAGAGAGAGAGAGAATCCCAAGCAAGCTCTGCTTTGTCAGTGCAGAGCCTAATGTGGGGCTTGAACTCATGAACTGTGAGATCATGACCTGAGCTCAAATCAAGAGTCAGACACTTCACTGACTGAGCCACCCAGGTGCCCTCCTCCTCTTCTTTATCTAGCTTAGTTCTAAGATATAAAGTTAGGTTGTTGATTTGAAAATTTTTAAAAATGTATTTACAGATATAAATTTCCCTCTGAGCACTGCTTTCATTCCATCCCATAAGTTTTGATATTTTTTTATTTGCCTCTAAGTATTTTCTAATTTACCTTGTGATTTTTTCTTCAATACATTGGTTTTTTCAATGGGTGTTGTTTAATTTCTATCTATTTATAATTTTCCCAGATTCCCTTCTCATAGTGATTTCTTTCATTCTATTGTGATCACAGAAAATACTTGGTATGATTTCATTCCTTTTAAGCTTATCAATTCTTGTTTTAAGGCTTAGCCTATGGTCTAACTTGGAGAATGTTTCATGCATACTTGAAAAGAATGTGTATTTTGCTATCATTGGATAGAATGCTCTATAGATGTCTCTTAGGTCTAGGTGATTTATACTATTTTTTAAGTCTTCTATTTCCTTGTTAATCTTTGGCATGGTTGTTTTTACACATTGTTGAAAGTGGAGTATTGAAAAAAAGTGGAGTATTGAAATTTCCAATTATTTTTTTATGAATTGTCTATTTCTCTCTTCAGTTATGTCATTTTTTGCTTTATGTTTTGGAAGTTCTTTGTTAGACGCATATATATTTATAATTGTTTTATCTTCAGGGTGGCTGGGTGACTCAGTTGGTTAAGCGTCCACCTTCTGCTCAGGTCATGATCTCCCAATTTGTGGGTTGGAGCCCTGGAGCGTGGAGCCTGCTTCAGATTCCTTGTCTCCTCCTCTCTGCCCCTCCCACGCTCATGCTCTGTCTCTCTCTGTGTCTCAATAATAAATAAACATTAAAAAATTTATAATTGTTTTATCTTCTTAATGGATTAATTTTTTATCATTATAAAATACCCCTTTTTTGTCTCTCGTAAAAATTTTTCTTTCAAAGTCTATTTTTTCTGATATTAATATTGCCTCATTATAGCTTTCTCTTGGTTATGGTCTGCACAATATATCTTTTTCAATATGTTTACTTTTTTTTTTTTTTTTTTTTTTTTTTTTTTTTTTTAGTGAGAGAGAGGGAGAGAGAGAGGGCATGAGCAGGGGGAGAAGGGCATAAGGAGAGAGGGAGAATCCCAAGCAAGCTCCACACTCAGTGCAGAGTCTGATTTGGGGCTTAATCCCACTACCCTGAGATCATGACCTCAGCCAAAATCAGGAGTTGGATGCTAAACTGAGTGAGTCCTCCAGGCATCCCTTAGCTTGTGTTTTTAAATGCAAAACTTTGCCTCTTGTAGATAGCATGTACAGTTGGGTCATGTATTTTTAATCTATGTTTCCAGTGTTTGTCTTTTAATTGTAGAGTTTAATACACTCATACTTAATATAATTAGTGGTACTAGGATTTATGTCTACAATTTTGCTGTTAGCATTTCATATTTCTTATGGTTTTTTGTTTCTCAGTTACTCCATTACTGCTTCCTTTTTTTGTTAAATTGATACTTCTGGTATGCCATTTTAATGACCTTGTTGTTTCTTTTACTATATTTTTGAATTATTTTCTTAGTGGTTGCCCTGGGTGTAAAAATTATCATAATTTATATTTATTAATTTATCCTAATAAATCTTATCTTTCATCTTATTTTCTTATCTTTATCTTAATAAATCTTAATTTATGACAATCTAGTTTGCTCCTACATAGTTTGCTTCTATAAGCTTTGCTCCTAGTTTCATTTTCTTTTCCCTCCTTTGTGCTCTCATTCATCAACACAGATTTATTATTATTGCTTTATGCAGGCATCTTTTAAATCCAAAGAAGAAAAGAGTTATAAATATGCATTTATAGTATCTTTCATATTTTCCTTTGTTGTTACTTTTACCAGTGCTTTTTATTTCTTTATGTGGATTTGAGTTACTGTCTAGTTTCCTTTATTTTAGCCTGACAGACTCCCATTACTATTTTTTGTAGGTAAGATTTTCTAGCAATGGATTCTCAGTTTTTGTTTATCTGGTCTTGATTTCTCCTTCGTTTTTGTTGGATAGTTTAGGTGAGTATGGAATTTTTCTTCCAGAACTTGAGTATGTCAACCAATTCCTTCTGGCCGTCATGGCTTTTGATGAGAAATCAGCTGTTAAACCTTATTGAGGATTCCTTGTGCATGATGAGTCACTTTTCTCTTGCCTCTTTCAAGATTCTCTTTTTGTTTTGTCTTTTGACAGTTTGATTATGATGTGTGTAAGTGTGGATCTCTTTGTGTTCATCCTGTTTGGAATTTGTTGAGCTTCTTGGATATGTAGACTAGTCTTTCAGTCAAAGTGGGTGATTTCAGGCCATTGTTTCTCCAGATATTATTTCTGCCTCCGCCCATGCCCCACCTCTTTTTGTGATTCCTATTATTTGTATATTGTTATTCTTGATGGTGTCCCACAGGTCTCCTAGGCTCTTTTCATTTTTATTCTTTTTTTTTCCTGCTCCTCACATTGCATAATCCCAATCAATTTATCTTTAAATTCATTAGTTTTTCTTCCACCTTCTCAGATCTGCTCTTGAACTTTTATTGAAATTTTCATTTCAGTTATTGTACTTTTCAACTCCAGAATTTCTATTTGGTTATATTTTTAAAAGTAATTTCTGTCTCTTTCTTGACAATATCTATTTGGTGAGGCATTGTTTTCATACTTTCCATTCATTTTTTTAAGACATAGTTTTCTTTGAACTTATTTTAAACAGCTGATTTTGTGTTTGTCTAGTAAGTTTGATGTCTGGGCTTCCTCAGGGTTCCTTTTTTTTTTTCCTTAGAGAGAGAGAGAGACAAGCATGTGCACATGCAATGGAGGTGGGGCAGAGAAAGAATCCGAAGCAGGTTCCAGGTTCTGAGCTGTCAGCACAAAGCCCGACACATGGCTTGAACTCATGAGCTGTGAGATCATGACCTGATCTGAAGTCAGATGCTCAACCGACTGAGTGCCCCTTTTTGTTTTATGTGTGATCACTCAAGTCTCTGCTTGGTTAACTTAGTGGTCAGTCAATGATTGGACAGGGGTTTCATTAAATCACTGGAACCAATGAGTCTCCTAGTTTTTGCTAAGGGGATATATGTTTATATTCTTCTTAGATTATTTTTGAGTCACTTGCTGACATGCAGGACACCGTAGGCTACCAACTATTGTGGATCACTGAAGATAAACAAGAGCAACTGCACAGTCTTCAGCAGCTCCCACATTCTCAAATCTGGTGGGGAATCATTGTAGCATAAATGGAGGCAGCTATCTTAGGCTTTCTCCTCTCTGCACAGTTAGTCCCTTGTGGCTACTGTCCTGGTCTCTGGTGTTTGTTCCCCACTGGAGTCTCCCTTTGTTTTATGCAGTATAGTTTCTAATGCCCATTCCTCTGCCCCTCAGTTCAAATTCAGGCAAAAGATTCCCTACTGCTTCCCAGTCCTGAATCCTGCTTCATTACCAGCCCTACCTCAGGCCAAACTTTAATCCTTATTCCCACTCTTACTACCTTCTTCTCCACCCCAGATTAGGGTATCTGGAGTATCCTTTCCTAGGACCCAGTATGAGGGACAATATCTCACCCCAACTGAAATAGAATACCTGTTACAGAAGTAGTTTGAAAATGTGTGAGTTTTAACCTTCTTCAATACAGTCTGGCCTCCCAGTCCTATGTGCCAGTTTCCATTCTTCCTAGAGAATGTCCTGTAAGTAATAATACTTGGAACCAGCTAAAGCACCACCTTTGAAAGAGTCCCATGGGTGTACTGGTGGGTCTTGGCTTGCAAGATCCAAGAGTCTCTGGTATTGATGCAGTCTTGTGGCAACCAATGGACAAATCTCAGCTAAGGAACAATATAAGGCTTTCACAGCCCTCTGTGTTTATGAGCCAAAGCAGCAAGGATCTAAGAAAGATTGGATTGTGACACCCAGGAAGTTTTTATGGGAGGGGCCCAGTAAAGTTCCAGTTATGGAATGACCAAGGGAAGAGTCTGAGGCATAGTTTGAAGAAAGGCCCCAATTGTTACCTATCAAGGAATTCAGAAAGCTACCCCATGAAGGCTTTGGGAGCTGATTCTGCAGAGGAGATAAAGAGTGACTTGATGAGTCATTCAGAGAAATGGTCAGAAAATGACTTATCAATGTGTTCAAAAGAGAACCTAGATTGGAAACAACTGGAAAATGCCTTAGTTTACTTGGACAGAAAGCTGGGGCAGGTCTATCACAGTGGTTTCATTGTGTGTCTAGGTATGTATTGCTCATGGCTTGCTGCCAATTATACATTGTCGCCTCCTGGGAAGTCTTTATAGTCACTTGGTAACTGGAAATTTAGTACCCTCAATGAATCAGGAACACTGCCTGAATACCTCTCGGAAGCTTCCCTTCCTTGATCTAGGCATTAGATAAGCACTAGGGAGCCCAGGTTTTATAGTTTTGGGTGTGCTTACTGCACCAGGTCCTTGAATCCATATAACTGTTAAGTTAATAAAGACCCAATTATGGTTTCTTCTCTGATCCACTTTTCTCTCTCAGCCACCCGTGTTTTGGGGATAGCTAAGTCAAGGTTGCATAGCAATTTGAAAGAAGCCATTGTGCAGGTCAGAGGACAGGCTGATCACAAAAAATTCAGTTTCTACCTTGGATTGTCCTTTTCCTGCCCCCTCAGCTGAGAGCAAGGAAACCAGAGGGCCCTGAGATGTTGGTCATGGTTCACACAGGACCCCAGTCCAAGAAGAAGAGCAGACAAACTTTTGCTCATCATCATGGACAAATCGTGGCACAATGTAACTGTATGGGGAACAAGAGAGGCAGTCCTGAGTCACTTCCAAATGATGGCAGGACATGACCCAAGGGATCCAAGCGGAGTTGTACACCAACAGACTCCAGCCATGGAGGGGCAGTGCCCCAGAGGTAGAGAACAGAGAGAAGAGTGTCTGGAAGGGATCATCGCTAAAGAGAGCATCTTGTTGGAGTTTCTACTTTAGGGAAAGGATATTGGATACTAATTTAGGGATTCCTTCAAGGGCCAGATAGTCCAGGAAGATAGTGAAGTCCAATAAGATGCCAGCTGCTAAGTCACAATCTGAAGATGTTCTGAGAGTCAATGAGCTGGGAGATGCCCAGAAGCTAAATGTCTGAGTGGTCAAAGAGCTCCAGTGACCAAGGAATGGCCCCTACCACTAACAGTACTGGTTGCTCAAAATTCAGGAGAGCCAAACCTTAAAGAATATATTGTTGTCATACAAATGAGCAAAGTAAGGTCACAGTACTGTCATTACAAAATTACACACACACACACACACACACCACACTACTTTAAAAGGATTCAGAAGCTTCTCAAAGTGAGAAGACCCAGTAAAGACCCACCTCCCCAGGACCTGGCTGACTAATTTTTCCCCTACTTTCTTTACTACCTTGACTTTTATATAGGTGTCTGTGTCTGTGTGTGTGTGTGTGTGTGTGTGTGAGTAGAGGATTATACAGGCATTAAAGTACCACAAATACCTCATGCAGCCTCCAAGAAGGGAAAGGTGCAACTGCAAGTAGAGTTGCAGAGCCAGCTTCAGGGATTTCTCATTGAAATGACCCTGGCCTCACATAGCCTGGCTTCTAAGGACTCATAGGCCCATCCCAGAGAGGGCTCAGTGGAGATATGACAGCTTCCCAGGTCTTCTATGAACACACTGAGGCCAGAGGAAGGATGCAGTCTGGCTGAGAACACCTGGATCCCAAAACTTGAGGCCTGAGGAAAGGGCCAGGATAATAATTTAGCCCCGAGTGAAGAGAAAGACAACCTATGGGACCCAAAACAAGAAAGCAAGGAATAGCAGATGCAGGATTGGGGATCTCCCACCCGGGGCCAGGAAATTAGCACTCTTGTGAGCAAGAACCCTTGATTTCTTCACTGGAAGGAATAGACTCCTCACCAAAGTACTTTAGGTAAAATGATGAGGAGCTTTTTTCCCTCACTGGCATTGTCCCAGGAGAAAATCAAGGGCAGAAGTTCCCTCTTAAAGCGTAGTTGGTGTTAGCCTCTGTATGGAGCCCAGGACCAGGTGAAGGCAGAGATACCTTCATGGCACTGAGGACACTGAAGCTCAGGAGGGCATGGTTCTTGTGGGCCTGATCTTGGAGAAGGATCTGGGGCTCAGGCATGGAGGAAAGTCAGCACCAGTAGAAAGTCTAGGCCCAGGCATAGCCTACAGATGGGCATTTCTGTGATTATAGGGCTCCTCCTTACCCAGTCCAAGGAAAGTAACAAATGCATCATGCAGGCCCTGAGTATCAGAGTTGTCTCAGCAGGGATAGATATTTCAGAGACGAGGACAGATATCCCCAGAAAGTTGTAAGATTTAAGGATCAGCAACAGTGCTCCTGCCTTTCAGGAAGCCTGCATCCCCAGCCAGGCCCTGTCAGCGTGGGCCAAAGATGCCAAGTACCTCAAGCCACTCTTTCCACTGCCCCAGGCTCTGTCTTTGGGGATGTATCTCTTATAGTTAGCCAGAAAGTCTTCCCTCCATTGCCTCCCAGGAGGACAATTTTTCTCAAAAGAAAATTCCAGTCTATGTAGAGAAAATTATTAGTTCTCATGCTAGCATATCCTTCAAATATCCAACAAAGGATATTTATTCATTCTAAATAGATTTGTTTCTGCTAATAGCTGAGTGGTATCTTCTGTCTCTGTTGTGTTTGGGGTATATGTTTTAGAAATCTCATGAGCCTTGGGGAGCCTGGGTAGCTCAGTTGGTTAGGTGTCCAACTCCAGCTCAGGTCATGATCTTACCATTCATGAGTTCAAGCCCCACATCAGGCTCTGAGCCTGGACTCTGCTTCAGATTCTGTGTCTCCCTCTCTCTCCTCCCCCCCCCCCCTTCTCACATTCTCTCTCTCAAAAATAAATAAACATTAAAAAAAAATTAGAAATCCCATGAGCCTAGGCTTAGAGGAAGGAGTCAGCTCCACCTTATATTGAAGAACCACCTGGAGTTCTCAGAGGTGACCAGGGCCCTGGAGGGAAGTTGAGTGGCACTTCACACCTGCCCCCATCCCAGGTTCATTGCTCCTGCTCAGATGCCTTATTTTTAAAATACTTTATTTTTTTTTCCATAATACTGTCATTACAAAAAAATACAAAAAAACTACTATAAAAACATTCAGGGGCTTGTCAAAGTGAGAAAACCTAAAGACCCCACCCCAGGACCTGGCTGAAGCAGTCTTCCCCTAGCTCCTTCACTACTTGACCTTTATACAATTGTGGGAGTGGGGTGGGGTCACACAGGCATTAAAGGGCTAGAAATTCCCCACACAGCCTCCATGAAGGGTAAGAAATAAGTAGCTTCACGTATCACAAAAATGGGATTTGGAAGTTTGAGGGTGGCTAGGCCCTGAGTTCAGAGGTGTGGGGAGAAACCTGTGACCCTGAATCTCTTGGTGGGGAATAGCTGTCATCTGACCCCAAAGCCCTTTCCCTTCCTGATGAAGGCTGGGGGATGGACCCTGCCCCCTACCTCTTAGCCTTAATACAGCAAGCCTTCTTCCCCTCCCTCCACCCCTGCACACTCCTGAGAGCAGCAGGGAGATCTGGGTAGTGTGGGGGGCTCTCAGGGAGGCTGCCAAGCCCCCATTCACCTTCCTGGCCCTAATGAAAAGTGTCTCGTGCTCAGTGGCCCGGTTCATGGGTTACGGACCTTCCCTTCTTAACTCTGGAGAGGCACAGATAGCTCTAGGTGAGTGCTTCATGTGTGTGAATATGTGTGCATTAACCTTAGACACTGTGGACCTAGGGGTGGGGCTGGGGTGGGAAAGCAGTGTCCTTTCTATCTTCTTCCTCTGCCACTGGGAGGAAGCTGGAGAGAAGGGAGAGGAGAGGTATTAGCAAAGCTGAGAGGGGTAAGAGGACATGCTATTTACAGGCATGGACAAGGAATCTCTGTATCTTCAAGTAGCACTCAGGTCACTCTCCAGCCACTGGAGTGGGAACTGGATTTGAAACTAGTGACATGAAAATTGACCCCTGGCCTGGGCTAGCTCTCCCCACCTCCCACCCACTTCCCCAAGGCAGCCCAGCTCTGAAAGGGGTCAGGGACAGGAACATTTTCCTGAAATCCAGTGGCTTTTTTTTTTTTTTTTTTTTTTTTTTTTGCATTTTAGAAAAAGTTGCCAGTGTCCAGTGGACATCAAGCTGGGTGCACATTGGGTGGGTGAGTGTAGGGGGTATTGCTGTGGTAGACTCTGGGCTGGCTGGGGCAGAGCCTAGGAACAGGGTAGGTGCTGCTTAAGGATCTGTCGTGTCTGTGGTGTTAATCTGTCTGGGAAGCGAACTTTGAACTCGACAATGAGGTCTCCTCGCTGGGTGGGCACCTTGGGGAAAGGAAGGCCCTCCCCACGGAGTCTCTTCACGGTGCCTGGCTTGATGACGTCATTGCAGGGTAATGGGATCACCCGGCCATCAATAGTGGGAATGTTCACAGTGCAGCCACACAGCGCCTGGGGAAAACGAGGTAGAGAGTGAGGAAAATGGGGGGTTGAATGGGAAGGGAGGAAAAGATGGAAGTGAGGAAAGAATGTCCCCATTATTCTCCCCTGCCCCCAACACATACACAACCTGACCCAGGCCCTACCTCCTTGAGGCTGATCAGGGCACTGTAGAGCACATTGGTGCCATCTCGACGGAAGTGTGCGTGGGGCTTGTCTTTGAGCACAAAGACGATGTCAGCAGGGATGTTGTCAGGTGTGGCATCACCTTCTTTGGGGAAGGTGATCTTGGTGCCTTCCTTCCAGCCACGCTTGATGACAATGTGCAGGATCTTGTCCTCGGTACGCACAGTTCGCCCATCAGGGTTGAGGCGCCGCCTTGTGATCTTCATGCGCTTGGTGGAGCCGTGGTAGATCTCCTCCAGGGACACCCGCAGCTCATGTACCACAGGTGGGTCCTGCACCTTGCGCCGAGGGTATAGTGGTTCGGGGGCCCGCCTTGGGCCCCTACTCAGCCCATTGAAGCCAAAGCGGCCAAAGGCGCCAAATGGATCCTCATCTTCATCCACATCCATGTCATCTGGGTCAAAGCCACTGAAGGGTCTAGTGGAACGGCTGCTGGCAAAGAAGATATCGAAGGGGTTGGAGCCACCAAAGAAGGAGGCAAAGGTGGCATGGGGGTCCCCGTGAAAGGTGTAGTGAAAGGAGCCACTGGAGCCACCTGATGAACCACCGCCGGTCTTCAGGCCTGGAGGGAGGAGAAGTTAGGGATAGTGTGGCTGGTCCTGGCCCCACTCCAATTTCCACCCCCTGCCCTCTAGCCCCCAGTTCATGGGCCTAGAGAAAGAAGCCACCTCTCTTCCATAGAGAGGGCTAGCCTAATAGAGTAAGAAAACCTCTGACAAGATTAATTTTTATTCTTAATTATATGTTTATAATAAAGCACATCGTGAGGTTCAAGAGGCTGAGTTACAATAGATAGAAAAGCTAAGTAGAAGACTTGGAGAACAGGACTTGTAGTCCTGTAGTCTCTTCCATGTACCCATGACCCAAAGATGTCTCACAAAGCCTCGAGTGGCCGGCTTGGGATCACACTACAGTCATACTTGACTCCCAAATCTTTGTTTATCTCTAAAGACACACAGAGCAAGGGAAAATCAGATAGGATTTGACTACACAGGAAGCCAGTAAGTGACCTGTCCCAAATAAGGTGGGGATACAGTCCAGGAGAAAGCCTGCTTTCATTCTGCTTGTACCCATAGTTCCCTTTTTTTTTTCTGACTCCTATCCAAATGGGAAATCAAGAGGGACCCAAAAAGCAGGAAAGCTCATTAGCTTGGAGATGAGGAGCTATTTCATTAAAGTTTTTAAGAGCTTTGTTTCCACACTCAGAGCTCACACTATTGTACAACTCCAGGGGTGCCATTCACACACCGGACAGACATAGAACACAATGGGAACAGAGCATCTTGGACTTAACACCAAGTCCTATACCCCATACCTAATGTCAAAGCAACCAAAATGCATGAACGAGCAGGCTCACTGCAGGTAATGGCCGTAGCTGCTCTCTCTGGAGCCAGGTCCTGTCTAAGGAGCTCAGATTGTGGGAGGTAACCTTCATGGGGAGATGGTAGTGGTGGTGTTAGGGGGTGTGGGGAGGAGTTAGGGAAGTGGTTAACACTGAGAAATTCTCTAGAATATATAGACTCTGGGGTGGGGCCCAGGCTAGGGGAAAGGGCCCTTTTCTTTGAGGCTTTTTATCTAGAATTTCAATTGGTTGTGGAAGTCTAAGCCTAAATTAAATTAGCTTCCTATTTCCTGGGACTGCAAGAACAGATTTGGGTTTCATTAGAAAGGCCAAGTGGCAGGCAGTTCAGAGACTTGTGGCAGCTGCCTCTTCATCCCTCCCCTAAGACTCAGGGTCTGTTCTTTTCTTTTCTTGAGGGTCTGATTACCAGGTGAGTTCAAGAAGCCTGGCAGAGCTCAGTGAGAGAGGGATATTGGACTAACAACAGGAGGGGGTAATTTCTCTGTAGGGACTCCTGTTGTGTCACCACCACCCCCTTTTTCATGCTGGGAGCAACTTGTCCCTAGCCAGGGTTGTGCACAAAGTCTGTGTGCACAAGTCTTCTGGCTGGCTGTTGGGGAAGGGGCAGGGCAGACAGAAATATAACCCACATTTTCAAGGCCGCTTGTCCTTCCCCAGGCCCTGGGTTTCTCCTTAAGGTTGTGCTGTATTCTTAGGAGACCTCCTGGGATGTAGATTGACATTAGGACCCAGTGTCTGGGTTTAGAGGCTGAACTTTGCCCTTCACTTGGGCTTGGTCATGCAGGAGGGATGAAGTTTCTGGGTAGCTCTCCAGCTAACAAAGGTGAGGCCAAGTGGAGAAAAGAGTGCAATTCCTAGACAGGTCACATGGGGGCATGGTATCTGCACTGCTTTCCTCTTCCCAGCCCTACTGTTCCCACCCCTCCATCCCAGAGAGACAAATTTCTTAGCTGAGAGAATACCAAAGATTCTAGCAGATGCCTGTGAATCTGGGAGTTGGCAAGTCTAGTAGGTGAGCAGGGAAGACCTGAAGGAATTAGTGCATGGAGAATAAGAAGAGGGGTTTGGGAGGACTGGGGTGTGCAGAGGATAGGGGCATGGGATACATAGCAAGGAGGAGAGGAAAAGAACATTCTTTTGAGCACCTATCTACTCTGTAGCAGGTACGCACATATCATCAGACTATCTAATTTTGTGGCTAGAGTGGGGAGAGGGAGGAGGAGAATGTGGAAGAAAGGTAGATGCTGTTGGGCAGGAAGGGCAGTTCCTCTTAGGAAGGAGAGTCCTCAGCTGTGACAATGTCTCTTAATATAGCCTGACAGGTGCCTGTGGCTGGCGGGTGGCAGGCGGCCCTGAGGGGCAGGCCCAGAATTAGCAGCTACATCATGCCTGTGGGATGTACTGGGAGGGGCCACCCTCTCAGAGGCTTTATTTGGGCCTTTCCTGCCACCCTGTGCCTGGCCACCAGCTACGTCAGGGAGGGGGCAAGATGCCAGCAGCAGTTCCCCTTCCATCCTTGGATCCCTGCCACTTCCTCAGGGAGGCAAAGCTCCCTCTCTGTCCTGCTGGCCTGAAGTGGCAGGGAAGGAAAGAATCATCTCTCTATATCAGAGCTCCAGTGGTTAATTCCCGGGCTGCTTAAGGGCCAAACTTTTATGCTGATGAATGTAAATGCTCTCTCCTCAGAGAGCCAAGGCACACACGCCTTTTCCCTAACCTTCCCTAGCAGCCAATGAAGCAGCAGGGACTTCAGGCAGGACTAATAAGGCTGGGAGGGAAAAAAGGGAGGGGGAAAGCCTCTGGTTCGGACTTCAGACATCCCTAGGGCCTGAATTTGAGGAGGGAGAGGGGCAGAGAGAGGCAGGGAGAACTATGTAAGCCAAGGCTGGGGAGTGGTGGTCTCTACTCTCTTCTGGGTGTCAGTGCGGAGAGCACTTGCCTCCATCACCCCTCCTCAGCCTCCAGTTCCGTGCTACAAGAACTGGGTCACCCAGCACCCCACACAAGGACAGGGGGCCAGTGTCAGCCTGGAGCACTGCTCTCTTACCTTCCTCCCCATACTGGTCATACAGGCCTCGTTTCTTAGGGTCACTCAGCACGTCGTAGGCCTCTGCAATCTCCTTAAACTTCTCCTCAGCATTGGGTTCTTTGTTCTTGTCTGGGTGGTACTTCAAGGCCATCTTCCGGTAGGCTTTCTTGATCTCATCCTCGTTGGCTCCCGATGGGATCCCAAGAATCTTGTAATAATCCTTTCCCATCACAGCCACTGGACCGGCACTTGTCTCCTTGTTTCTGAAAGAAACCCAGGGCCAGTCCTTGAAGCTCCTATTCCCTTTTGACCCAGCCCTGCTCCTGACGATCCTGCAATCCCTAAGTGACTCACTGTGTGACTTTCAGCAGGTCATGCCTGTTCTGTAGGCCCCTGTCTCCCCATCAGTAACATGAAAGGTTTGGACTAGATGGTCTCTTTCGGCTCTGACATTCTAGGATTCTGTGATTCTTTCCTCAGCTCCTAGATTTTCCCAGCAGGAAGCTGGGGGCTGTGGCCTATTAGGGGCTCAGCTAAAGCCCAGGTCCTTGGGCTAGACTGAGGACCCCTGAGAGGCCTTGCCGTGTGAGGTGGCACCATGGACTGACAGGCCCACACACAGAAGCTGGCGAAGATCAGTGTACTGGGTGAGGTCACCAGAGCATCGTGGTCTTTTACGCCATGTCTCAGGCATGGTGCCCAGGCTAAGGGCAGCTGGGGCAGTGGCCCAGGACTAGGGACAGTCCTAGGTCTTTAGCCAGTTGTCCTGGCCAGCTAGGCTGAGTCAGGGTGTAGGTGCCTGGAGTCCTCTCTGCTATTGAAGACCCCAGGCCTCCCTGTCCCTGCTTTCCAGACTATGCTAAGCCTCACGTGTGACAGATGAGAGAATGACTCACAGCCTTTGGAAACTGCCGTTTCTAGCTCTCTTATTAGCGGGGGGGATGACACTGTCCTTCCTCCAACAAGGGCAACAGTTCCCTTTACTCATTTCCCAGTGTCTGCACACAAAATGTGTATGAAGACATGTCTGTGCCACCTAAGCACTAGTGTTAGTGAACAAAACCATCCTGGGGGTAGGGCCTTTTTAAACCTTAGTTGTTAGAACACTTAGGCACTAATCACCATTTCGTTAATACCTTCCCTACCAGTCCCTCCTCACCTGCCCTGTGGTTCAGGATCTGACCCAGGGCCAGGTCCACACTCCTCTGATAGTCCCTTCTAAGCCAGACACCAGGGCTTTTTTTTTTTTTTTTTAGGGAGAAACACAGGGCTCTAATTCTTTCACTCTAATCTCCCTTCACCACTGTCTCTGTGGTGGATATGAAGGGAAGGGGACTTTCCTGTAGTTGGGCTATTTGGGGAGATGGCCAGAAGCCATTCTCTAGCCCTTCAGAGGCTTGGCCAACCCCTACCAAGCCCAGAAAACCAGAGTCTTTCTAGCAATGTCCTGGGCTGGCAACCACAGCTGAAGTCTGCTTTTCTGCCTCTCACAGCTTCAGTGAGGTATACAGGCCTTCCTGGCAGGAGTGAGGGCTGTACTTAAGGCCCCAGGAAGGCAGGGACAATGGCCCTATCTCCTGCCCCCACAGGGCCTGTTGCAGGTGGCTGAGTTGACTCATGGCTCTGGGAGTCACCTCACTGTGACGAAGAGAAGGCTCCATAAAGGCGGGTACTCCCCCTTCTCCCCCTACCAGCATGTCACGCCTGGTGGGGGAAGCTGGGGTTGGAAGAGTGAGAGAAGAGCATCTGGGGGTGGGCAGCCATTTTCGGAAGCAACGGTAAAAGCCGTCTGAGAGGGAACTGGGGGTGGTCTGCCATCTCTGCCTCAGCCCACGCCTTCTCTGTCCACCCTAGGACTGGGAAGGAACCCTAGTACACCAAGAGGATGCCCCCAGAAAACCATAGCAGCTTCTAGGCAGAGGGCAAGTGGAGCGGCTTGCCAATGCTCTCACCCTCCTCTTGCTGTCCCTGTATTACCTCTTCATGAGGCCAACTTCCTTCCTGGCACTCACCTGATAACCGTTCTGGACCTATAATTCTCTTGCCTCCACAGACACAGGGCAAGCTCTTTTGGGGACTGCCTTTTTCCTTCTCCTTTCCTCCCTCTTTCCCTCCCTCCCCGTACCCACAAGCCACGTGTTGGAATGACAAAGGAGCCCCATGGCATGGCACTGCCTTTGATGGAGAAGAATGAAGAGGATGTTAATGTTGAGGCAGGAATGAAAAATGAGAAATAGCAAGAAGGAGTGTATAGGGAGGGGAGATGGTTGATACAGAAAATGAAGTATTGGTGGAAGGGGACAAGGGATGACAAATAGAAATGGCTGAGGTGGAAAATGGGTTACCAATGGGTTGAAAGAGAGAGATGAAGAGAGTTGAAATATTGGAAGAGGTATTTGTGGAAAATGGATGGATGCCTGAAGGGTTTGGTATAGGAGATGAATGATAAGGGGTACCATTCATTCAAATGTAAGGGTGAGGTAGGAGGGTCTTACATGTAATGCAGATGGGGTGAGGATGATGGTGGGCAATGAAGGGGGATGAGATGTGGAGAATTTGATGTGGTAGGGATATGAGTGCCCTTCTCCAGAGGGACTTACCGGAACTTTACAAACCCATTCAGCGTCCACGCTCGAAGTTTTAAGGGCTCCAGCTGAATTTTAAACATCAAGCTGGCTAAGAAGTCTTCTCCCCAGAAGTGTGGGAAGCTCCGGAAAGCTCCTCGGGCCTGTAGTGGGGGTGCTGCTGGGGATGGGCAGGAGAGCACTGTGCGCTTAAACATGCCCAGCCCAGCCCCTCACCTCTGATCGCTCCACCGGAGCCTGCTTGGAAAGCTGCAGCTCTGGAAGCCACCTCCTCGGGTTCTCAGAGGCGCTAGCCCAGCAAGGCCTGTCCCGTGCAGCAGGAGCTAGACCTGATCCCCAGGTGTGGAGAATGAAGGAATAGGGTCCGGCGGCCACCTGCTCTCAGGTGCAGCAATGTCTGAATGGCTGTACGGCAGTGTGACGGTAAGGCTGGCAGTGGAAGCGTGCTCTTGTGAGTGGCAGCGTGTGTACCTGTGCCAGGTGTGGTTGTGAGGGGCTGAGAGGCAGTGAGTTCCTCTCGCCTCTCTCTCCGGGGAGGATCCGACCCCAATCCCCAAGAACCTACTCAATGAAGTCACTGACCCGGAGTCTCCTCCCTCGCAGATAGGCGGGGAGGGGCGGGGCAGAGAAGAGCTCGGCCGGGACAAAAGGCGCGGCGAGGAACCGAGAGGAGCGGAGAGGAAGGGAGGGGAGGGGGCTCGGGCGGGGGAGGGTGGTCGGTGATGTCACCGGCGCTGACAGGCTGGGCTGGCCCAGAAACGCCTCCGCCCACGGAACCCTATCCGACCCGGCCCGACCCTCCCCCCAGCTCAGGCTCTGGCTGCCCGCTGTTAGAGGGTCGCAGACATCGAGCACTTTGCAGACCCCAGTCCCCGCACCACCACGGCAGAAGAAACGATGGGCCTTCAGTGTCCCAGCTCTCCCCAATCTCTCTCACCGCCCCCCCCCCCCGACACCAGGACCACTGGCTTCGCGACGCCCCCGCTCCCGGGACCCCTGAGTCCTGGCTCGGTGCCCTCACCAGTGAGGAGCTGCGGGCGCCACCGCGGTCCGTCAGACAGCCGCTGCCCCCTCCCCTGGCTCCGGCTCCGCCGCCTCCACTCTGGACAGGAGTCGCCTGCCCGCCGGCCGCAGACAGCGGGCCGGGGAACCCGCCCCCACGGCTCCGCCTCCGCGCCTCCCATTGCGCGGTCTGCCCATCACTCAACTCAGCTTCCCTTGTAATTGGACAGCCTTCAGCGAGTGCCTTGGAGATAGCCGCCCATTCTCCGCCCCTGTCACCCGGCCACACGCGCACACATTCCAGGCAGTGATTGGTGTCGGTCTGATTGGTGCGCTCTGGGATCAGTCAACCACACCTCTTCGCTAGCTCGTCGTGTCATTGGTGAAAGGGACAGAGGGCGGCAACTCCACGCGCCCTTTGATTTTATTGGTTGGTCTGTGGGGCTCAGACCCGAGACTGGGGGCAACTATATTAGTCCAATCTCGGGTTTGAGAAGGTGGGACGTACTGGCCACCGCTCAAATCCCGGGAGAACCTTCTGGAACCTGTGTAATGTCAAAGGCAGCCTTAAAGGAAAACTGCTTACCAGTTGGCGGTGACTCTCGGCATTCTTTCCTTTCTTCATTTAGGAGGGTCGGGGAGCGAATAGTGCACTTTGGAAGGTGTAGTCCCTCCACCAGGGTCAAAAGGTCACCCCTTCTTACCTGTCTTCCATCAGAACTGTAAACTGACCTCGACCAGACCTGATTTAGCTTTACCTTACCTTGACCCGGCACTGACCTGAGGTGACCTAACAAAACAGACCCCAGTAGGCATGCAGAATTTAAGCATGCTTCCCCTCTCTCCTTGGTAACCTGGTAGTTCTTCCCAATTTTAGCGCCTCCACGATTCCCGTTGTAAGTCCCCTTTTCATCCTCTGTATAATCCCCTAATACCACCTCCCTTATGAGCAGCCCCTCCCCAGCAACTCCCACAATCCTCAGTAACATTCTCTCTATAATCTTTCATCTCACTTCCCTCTTGAGTTCCCAAATTGTAGCCCACCCTTTCTTTCCCCTCTTCTTGGCTGGGTATATCTCCTGTTTCCCCCCATGATCTTCTGTTTTATCGTAGCCTTAATCTGTTATGACTCCCATGATCTCCCCAATCCTGGCTCCCCCCTTAACCCTTCATCTCAGCTCCACATGATTTCCTTAACACACTCAGAATCTCCCACCTGAATACCAACCCCCTCCTTCCCCCCATTAAATCTCAGCCCTAGTGTCCCCGCTGTTCAGAGCAGGCAGGGCTGCGGAGGCGGTAGCCAGCGGAAGCCGACGCTTGAGCAGACACGGTGCCTAGCGCCCACGTCACTGTCTCCCAGGCCCATCTGTGCTACAGGGAGCGGGGGTGGGGAGGGGGTAATCCGGGGGTGAAGAGGGGAAAGGAGTTCTTGGGGGGTTTGAGGACAAAAGAAGGGCCAGGGCAGAAGCTCTCACCTCTCTTTCTTTGCCATTTCCCAGAAACAGTTCGGATACCCATGAGTTCACACAATCTGGATGGAGCTGGAAACTGAGGCTTGGAGAACACCAGTACCAGAGCAGAGCAGGAGAGAGATCTAAGGGGTCCTGAGGTCAGGTCTGCATAGTCTCCATTATCTGCCTTCCTTCTAGTACTCACCATGGCGGTCCCAGGTGTAAAGGGGTGTGAGCTGTGAAGTAAAGAAAGGAAGTGGGGTAAGAGGAGGATGGAGAAGAGGTGACATGAGGCGAATGAGAGAAGGGAGGGAAGATGGGGTGAGGGGGATGGGAAGAGGAGGGGAAGAGAGGGTGGGAGGTAAGGAAGGGGGATGAGAAGGGAAGGAGTAGTGGGGAACAAAGACTAGAAGGGAGGGGAGATGGGATGATGAGGGAATGGAACAGTGTGACAAGGAGGTGGGCATGGTACGGTGAGGGGGCCCAGGTCTGGTGCTGGCTCCTTAGATCCGGGGGCTCTCACTCCCCCACCTCCAGACTCATGGGGGCCTGGGCTGTGGGTGGCTCTACTTCTTATTCCAGTTCTATTTTGCCTCCTCCAGCCTTGCCTGTGCCAACACGGAGGCAGAGTTTAGTCACTGGGCCTTACCTGGTCCCTGCTGACGCTATGTTGTGGGCTTAGACCTTGGGGCGGGGGGGGGGGGGTGTTGTAGCACCTATGCCTTCAGGTGCTGATGACATGGACCCCATTGTTTGCTGGGTTCTCTATGGTCACCCTGTGTCCTGTTGCCCTAAGTATCAGGTGTGTGTTAGGAAGCAGGGTGTACAGTGTGCCATAGGTGTAAGAATGTAGGCTATGTTGACCTTGTGAGTTGACTTGCCACATCTGTGCCTCATTTCCTTCTTTGTATAATGGATGTAGAAAATGGGTATAGTACCTCACTGAGTTGTTGTGAAGGTTAATTAAGGTAACATATGCATCTAGTTCTGCGCTTGGTATGTAGTTAATGCTCAGCAAAGTTAACTGTTACTCTCTGTATTCACAGATGTCTGGATGTGTGAGTGCATCTGTTTGATGTTTGAGTCTGATTGGGAGTTATTGTTGTATCTGTAATGTGATTTGTAAGTGAGAATATATCTGTGCAATATTTTTGTGTGGTAGTGTGCCTGATTCTGTATTATTTGCTGTGTATGTGATTTTGTGTTAGTATACATGTGTGACTAAATGTGTAGGTCTGTGTCGACATGACAAACAGCTTTGTGGATGTTGACATGTTGACATCATGTCTGCCCAGTGTATGCATGAATCTGTGATCGTGTCAGTTCTGAACACTTGCATTCACCCTCCCTCCTTATGGAGACGTCATAACCCTAGGTGTCCCTCATTTTCTCACCCTGAGGGAACCGGAACCCCGGGGGCTGGGGTGGAGGTGGGTGCCACTAAGGAGGTGTTTAGACAGGAGCACATGTTCCCTCCCAGACTGTGTATGGGAGGGGAGCCTCCTATCTTGCACATATCCTGAAGACTTCAGAGGAAGTGCTCCCCCACCTAGCCCATTCTTAGTTCCCTGTCTTGTTGCCATGGCAGCCGTTGCCAGGGGCTCCCACGGTTGCTAAGATCTGGGTGTGGGAGGCTGCCAGGCCCTGTTGCCAGTAGAAACAGAGAATCCGGGGGAAAGCAAGACTACCCCCACAGCTGCCAGCTCTCTGCAGTGACAGGACTGGTCCTTGGACCTCTCCTGTCCCCAGATTGTACCTATGATTTGTATGTGGTAATTCTATTGTTAGTGAGGAGGCTTTCACAGGAAGTTGGAACTGGAATACTGGGATCCACTTTCTGAAGAGACCGTGACTCTAGCATGCCCATTACCATCTTTAAGGTTGAGAGGTCCTTAGAAATTAGTGACTCCTTCATTCTGTCCCCCAACCCTTATATGTTTCCCCTGGCAATATTTTTTGTTTGAGTTCTCCTGTGCTTATTACCTGATGCTTCCATCTTGTATATGAATGCTACATTGACCCCTTGATGCCAACTGACTCCTACCTGAGGTCAGACTCTTAGCATCTCACCTGAATACATACTGCATGCTGACACTTGGACCCAGACTTCTGTTCCACACTGAGTGTCAACTTTGACTTCAGCCTGAGACACTGACCTTGGTCTTAGTCCTGGACCAGACATTTCCTCAAACTCAGCCTTAGCTTAAGCCCTTCTAGACATGGATGAGCCCTTATTTTGATACAGGTACTAGAACTCAGCTGCAGATTCTGTTCTGATCCTGTATGCTGATTGAACACTGACCAGTGATCTACTCACTGGTACTCACCTGGTTTTTCTTTTTTATGTTTAGAGGGAGAGCGTGCAAGTGGGGGAGAGGGGCAGAAGGAAGGGGGGAGGAGAGAGAGAGAGAGAGAGAGAGAGAGAGAGAGAGAGAGAGAGAGAATCTTAAGTAGGTTCCATGCTCAGAGCAAAGCCCGATGCAGGGCTTGATTTCACGACCCTAGGATCATGACCTGAGATGAAATCAACCATTGGATGCTCAACTGACTGAGCCACCCAGTTGCCCCTCACCTGGTTGTTCTAAACCTACACTGACCAGTACCCTAACTATTCAGAGAGGTTATTTCTTGCCTTGGGAGTGAGAGGATAGTGTTAGAAATGACCAGCAGAGGGCATGCAACATCAGGTTCTAGAGGCAAGCTTTCCAGAGCTCATCCTGGAAAGGGACAGCAAGTGTATTGAGACCTTGACTCTTTTCTCTCAGGTCACGACCGAGAGTTGTAGGTACAACAGTTGGTCTATGAGGTTAACTAAAGAAATTAAGTTTCCCGACCCAGTTATTCTAATGTTCTATGGTCATATGGGTCTCTACAATCTTGAATATGCCTCCAGCTCAGCTGGACTTAGGGCTGGGCATTCACCAGAAGGTGCTTAACCATTTGTAGACATCACAAGTCTCAAGAGGACGGGATGCCTGGTAAGTATCCCACCCCCAACTCAACAGTTTTGTCATATGCTTATACAGCTTCACTACCTTCCCTGGTATCTAGTTACCTTTTGGTGCTATTGAGGAGAAGTCTGCCTCTCCTCCACCTTTGGTCTTAGCTTTGTCCTTGAGGTCACATTGACCTCATCAGTCCCACCTGCCAGACATCAGCCATCTAAATTACCTCAACCCTGTTTCTCTCCAGGGTGAGACACCTCTCAGGCCTTCATGGTTTCCTCTTCTGTCTTGCTTCATTCCAGCTCCCAAAACTATGCTCCCCTGGCTGGGTTTCAGTTCATAGTGCCTGGCTCTGATTAGCTTTTCCCAGGAGTGCTGGTACAGTGTACAAATGAACCAGCCTGCCTTCCACTTCTGACTCTGAACTTCTTTCTACATAGCCTCATGTTACATCAGTTTTTTTTTTTTCCTGTAGCTACCTCATACTGTTCACCCATATCAAGTGAAGACTACAACCTCCTCTTCCTGAGCTGCTGGATCACACCTTGCCCATTTGTACGATTGCCCAAATGTTACAATTTTGAAAGGAGTGTTATATTTATTTAAAAAAAACAAAGATACTTGAAATAAATGAAACAAACATTTTTTCAGTACCTTCTGCATTTTAGGACAATCCTCAGGCTTGGAAATCTCTGCATTTATGTTTACTTAAAGATGGTACAGGAGGGGCTGAAGTGCTTGCTGCATGAAGCAGCACATGTGCTAAAATTGGAACCATACAGAGAAGATGAGTATGGCCCCTGCACAAAGATGACATGCAAATTCATGAAGCTTCCATATTTTTGGTTTTGATGAATGTTGAAATGTAATAATGTAAAGTGAATGTATATATGAATAAATTAGTATATTACCAAAAAAGAAACAACAACAACAACAAAAAAGAGGGACTGAAGATCCCCAGCTGGCTCGACTATGACTTCAGCACTGTGGACAGAGGCCATTAGCGGTACCCCTGGCTATGCCTGTGATTGTGGGTGGGTGGAAGATGATACACACACAGATTTTAGATGGGGCCAGAAATCCTTGCTGCTCACTTAGTGCCTTATAGTGTATAAAGCTCTTTCCTCTCACCAAATTCATTCTTGTCTTCACTCAACTATCAGCCCAGGAGACAGGACAGGAATTGTTTCCCAGACTTTTGCAGATAAGGAAACTGAAGTTCAGCAAGGTCAAACCCCAAGCAACACTTTAGGTGGGGTGGGAAAGAGAACACTATTCCATGCTTAGCAAATTTGGCAGCTACTGTTTCCCCTTTGAAGAATGACTTTCTTAGAGATAAGAGGAGTGCACTTGAGCCAAAGCAGGGCAGTGTGAGTGGAAGTTTGTGTGGAGCCAAGGGTCCAGCAAGCCATGAGAACAAGTGGCAGTTGGGTGGGGGAATAGTCCTTAGAGGGCCTAAAGTTCATCAGGATTGTTGTACTGAGGGTGGGGAAACCTTGCTTTTCATTAGGGTCCACAGAGGCCCTGCTTTTGTTTCTCTTTTTCTGTCCTAATGCTTGCCTTCACTGAACTTGAGACAGAAGAAGGGACCCTTAAGATCTCAAGCTGTCTCTGAGCCTGATAGACCTCCATTTGAAAACTCCAGGGAGGAGAGGTATGGGAGAAATGTGAGGGAATGGGGTTAGTTGTGCAGGTTGTAAGAAATCCTGTGACATGGCTACAGGACCGGCTGCTTATGTGTCTGTTTCTAGGGTGGAAAGGGGATAAGCTAGACCACACAGCAGCTGTTTCCTTGAGGTGTACTCTGACAGGCAGCACAATGAAGTGGTTAAGAACATGGGCACTGAAGCCAGACAACCTGGTTCCCCTGTTTCCTAACTGTGTGACTGTGTAACCTTGAGAAACTCTCAGCCTCTATTCCTCACTTTTCTCATCTGTAATACAAACCTGAGGGTTGTTTTGAAGATGGTTTTATGTAAAGCATTTAGAACTTCCCAGTGCAGGGGCACCTGGGTGGCTCAATCGGTTAACTGTCCAACTCTTGGTTCCAGCTCAGACCATGATCTCATGGTTTGTGAGTTCGAGCCCCATGGCAGGGCTTCTTTTGGGATTTTCTCTCTCCCTCTCTCTCTGACCCCTCACTCTCTCTTTCAAAATAAATAAGTAAAAACTTAAAAAAAAAAAGAACTGACCAGTGCATAAAAGTATTTGAAAATATTAGTAATTATTTGTATTTGGGACCCCTGTGATTAAAAGGTAGAGTATCTGCCTCTAATCCACAATCAAGAGATGCATTCCTGCCTATACATACTGGTTCTGTTCTTATCAGGTAAAGGAGACAAAAGGGGATTTCAGTCCTCTGAAAGCTTCTCCAGACCTTAGTTTACCCAACTCTGTCATAACACATTGAAACACTGTGGGGCTCCTGGATGGCTCAGTCAGTTAAGTAGCTGACTTTGGTTCAGGTCATGATCTCATGGCCCTCTGTGCTGACAGCTCAGAGCCTGGATCCTGCTTCAGATTCTGTGTCTCCCTCCCTCTCTGTCCCTCCCCCACTCACTCTCTCTCTCTCTCTCTCACACACACACACACACACACTCAAAATAATAAACATTTTAAAAAATTTACACACTGCAAAAATGGGGAAGAAACTCTCTACAAAGAAGGACTAAGACTAGGAGAAAATATAGCCAACTAGCTTTCCTACTTTGTAGCCCAGCAGGAATTGGGAAGAGAAATGTGTCTAAAACTGGCCCTTGGTGGTGGTGGTGGTGATAGGATACATAGCATACAGGCTTGGAGGCCTTACCTCTTCCTCAGTTTCTTAGAAAGTTCTGGCTTCTCTTTTCAGTGCTTTTATTTGCCCTCTGTGTCCATGGTGGAGCCCATGGTGAATCAAGTGGAATCACTTGATTCTTGGGAAGGTCATCACCAGGAAATCCCTAGAAAGAGAGCCACAGTGTATTGCATTCTTCCTGGAGGCCATGGTTGTTCCCATCTTAAGATTCAAGAATTGGCCAATGATAGGAAACCACATAGAAACTCAGCAGGTGCCCCAAATAACAGGAAACAGGAAGCCAAAATAGCATCACAATCTCTTTATTATGATTTTCACTGTGCCCAGCCTCTGGGAGCATCAGCTCCTTCAGGAGTGAAGGCTGAGCCATAGGGAGGAGCATGCAGCTGTAGTGATGGGAAAGACAGGGCTTGGGGATGTTCCCCTCAGCTTACTGTCAAGTTACCTTCCTCAGAAAAGAACATAGGAAGGGAACAAGGGGCTAGAGGGCATTGGACCCCACAGTTGCTTGACTGTTCTGAGCCCCCCCTCACAATCCTGTGTTTGGCCGGCAGATAGAGCATAGGCCATCTCTTAAAGAAGGCTAAGCTTGAAGGCCTTTGTTTCACATGGATATGGGAAGGCCTTGCTGCTTATACCTTGATGTTCTCATCTATGGTCATGCCAACACATGCTATCCAAACTAGAATGTGATTGGGCTTCTTAGTCACTGGCCCAGACAGATGTGACACCCTGTCCACAATCTTGGTCATCAGGACATGCGGCTCAGAGGGAAGGTTTTCCTTAGTGTTAGTTGGGTCTAGTGGAATTCTGTCACCTGTTTATTTTCTTTCCTTTCAAGGTTGCCAAAAGCAGTGCCAGCAGGAAAGCAACAGCAGGGGAAATGCCCAGTCCTTCCCCATTCCAGGACTGAGCTATAGGGAACAGGCATGATACATTAATATTTTCCATTATCCAGCCAGGATATCTCTATTCTCTGAGCTGTAGCCAGGAGCCCAGAGAGAGATCCTGGGCATATTCAAACTAAGTGGCATGGAGAAAGTAGCAATTTTATTCTACTGTAAATTGAGGAGTAAAACGGGTTATGGTTACAGGTGCTACAGGATGTTGTCCTGACATCCAGTTGGTCTGCCTTTTAGTGCCAAGTATATTCCTGCCTTTACTCTGCTAGTTTGAAGGGGTCATGCTTGTAGGATCACTAGAGTCTGCTACCAGTCCCGCCTGGAGGTTATTCTTGGCTCTGCGGTGGTCATGGCTAGCCTGGGCCCCTGCCAGACAGCTTATGCCTCTTGGCGTTAGGGCTTCCTTGCACCACTCTTATTGAAGCCATGAAACCTGCAATGATTGAGGTTGTGCTTCAGACTAAGAGGCCTAGGCACAATTCTGGACTCACTCCCCAGTGAGGTGCCCTCTTCCCAGGGAGTTTGATCCTGTGCCTCCCATGTTAGTAATAGGAATGCTGAAACTCCCAGATCTGGCCACTCAAACAAGGCCAGGGTGACATCCCATAGGGAGCACCAGGGCCAAAAAGGCCAGTGTCTGCGCTATAGGCCCAGTCACTTGGACTGAAGGTGGGAGGAGGCAATGTGCTCGTGGCTCTGGCTGTTCTCAAAGGAAGAAAAGCACTTGGGAGTGGGCCAGTACCTGGGAGCAAAGGAACTGCTCCATCTCTGGGATCCAAAGGGGCCTTTACTCAAAGCACAGAGCCTACCATTGTTGCAGAAGGCTTGTCTCAGGAGAGGAAGCCACAGAGCAGACCTGGAGAGATTATGTGGCCATAGCTACTGCCTCAGCTTACCCTCTGTCCCTGCAGCTCCACTGTGTCATTCATATGCCCCTTTCTTTAAATCTGAGCATAAGGAAAATGAGTGTTTGGTGAAAAATAGGCCTAGGGCAAGTAGTCTTCAGAGGAGCATAAACATAATCTTAACCTCCATTGGTAGTGGGTGGAGCAGGTGGTGCTTGTAAAAAGCACTGAGCTCAATTTGGGGTAGCCAGGAAGAAATGACTGGAAGGAACATTTTCTCAAACCCTTAGAGTCAGACACTAATTTTTGTACTTGGCAGAATTTCAGATAGTCACAGTGATGGAAAGGCTTGAGGAAAAGGAAAGGGAATCGGTTTCACTAGGTTTATGAAAGTTTGAACACCTTCATATATATTGCATAGGAGCTCCATGGATTGGGACACTGGAAAGGGTCATCCCAGACAGGGGGGTTGGGATGGGCCTTCTGCAACTCTGGTCTGGGGGAACAAAGGAACCTCTTCATTAGTAAAAAGCCACATGCCTAATGGAGAGGAGGCTAGTTATTCCTCCATGTTTTGCTTCTTAGGACTCTTGTGGACTGGGAACTCTATGCTGGGGTCCTCTGGGCCCTCTATAGCATGCACCTACCAAGAAAACTTGCTGTCTTGGAACAGGGAGAGAGATAGTCCCAAATGGGCCTGATCCTACTGTGGAAGAAATTTAGGGCCTGCTTTGCTAGGCCCTGGGATGTACCTGGCCTGATCTGACCATGGTCTTTCACCACTCACCCACAGAAAGCTAGAAGCTTCAGTTCCACAGAGGTAGGCATCACCTTGTCTGTGAAGGATCAGGGAACAAGAAGATATATTTACAGTCTCTATGACTGATGCTGAGGCAGGAGAAAAAAGCAGTTCAACTCTCAAAGCCCAGAGCTTGTCTCTACTCAAAATTCCCTGTCTGTAATCCAGCAGCCCAAGGCCATTGGCATACAAGGTGATTTACCAGGAGAATAAGCAAGAGTCCCTGTGCTGAATGTGTTTTAATCTTCTCAGTGTAAAACCCCAGGTCTGGCTGCTTCAGAGGCAGTCCTTGGACCCAAGAGTCCTGTGCTTTTGCTTTTTATTTTTTCTGGCTAAACTAAATAATGGCCCTCCTAACTGATCAATCTTGGGAGTATGCCTAAGAAGTATTTACAAAAAGTTGTGGGTTTTAAAATGTTCAGAGCCATACACATGAATCCAAATTGATCTTCTGTCTCCTTCATTTCAGTACTGAATAATCCAACCCTTGAAGTTTCTCACCCTGATTCTGGGTCAGGCAGTTTCTACAGAAGGAGAGCATATAGTACTCTTACCATGACCCTGGTTGCAGCTCCCCACTTTCCTCTGAGCATCTCCACACTGAGCTGTATGCTACTTCTTCTGTAAGCACCCAATTTAGTACAAGTGCCTTGAGCAATGGAGATACGTTAGCTTCTACATGATCAAGCCAACCCCCTCTCTAGTATTCAAATTTGGCTAAACCTAAGTTGTCAGGCTGGAAACAGAACCTGGACTCCGGGGCCAGGGCTGACCCACAACATGCAGTGACTTGAGAACTTAATGAGAACTTAGTAAGGACAGCTGGGGCTCAGACATGTAGGGAGAAGCAGCAACTCAGGCCTTATCTCAGTGATGGGGAGAAGAATGAATCTTCTTCTGTGAGGCCTTGCTTAGACTTTCTCTGATCAAGAGCTGAGATGCAAATCTTCTTCTTAGCTCCAGCTTCTTACCCTCATTGTCAGGGTGGTTGAAAGGAGTCCTCACTGAGGGCTTCTGTGGAACTGTTCTTTCTTGGGCTGTGGGAGAGGCTGGCTCTTGTTCTTTATGCAATGGCACACTTTTTTTTTCCAGGTCTACAGGTGAGTTGAGGTGGAAAGATGGAAAAGCACAAGGCTTCTCTTTTCTTTTTCCATCCAGACCTTGTCCTCACTGGAGATCAAGCTTCGGGTCTCTGTGGTAGCCAACTTGGATGAGGCATCTAATACAGAGGCCTGTGGTTCTTGCCATCATACTTGTTCTATTCAGGGCCCCTGGGCTCTAGGCCATGTGTTCCCATCTGCAAAGCAGGGGCAAGGGTGGCTCATCTTGGTTTTTAACTGTTCTAAAGACTTTTGGACTTGAAAGATGTGGTGAGAGGTTCCTAGAATTCTGGGTTCCTGGGAAGGGCTGCCTTTCCCTCTTCTAATTAGGACTCCATAGACTAGTTACCTTCTCTGTCTCTAGAAATTAGAATTTAAATAAATAATGGGCTGAAGTGCCAGTGGTGGTTTTCAATAATTTTGTCACCCCAACATACCTGAGGGACATAGCACACACCTACCAGAACAGTGGCTCACCACAGAAGGGATTTTCATTTGGGGAAGAGGGAACCTGTCAGCATCTCTAGGATAACATGTGAGTCTGATGTGCCCTATTATCAAGAATCACTTGGCCAGAGACTTGTCTATAGGAAATCAGAACCGGCCAATAGAAGGAGTAAACAGAGACCCCCCGCCCCCCAATCTATAACCAGGAGCTTCACAAAGGAATTTTGATCCTTTTTCAATGAAGAAGAACCAGGTCTCTGAAGGCATGGACAGCTAGGCATGGGTATATGTGTGTGTATGCACATATGTGTGCAGTGGCAGGTCCAGTCTGTGATGTGAGGGTAGGGGGGTAGGTCCAGGAGCGGATATTGCCACAGCTCCCAGGGCTTTTCCTGGTGGCAATGCATTTACTGCCTCTGTTGTGAGGGGAAGAGTGATTTCAGTTCCATAAAGCTTAGTGGCAAATTGAGATGCTGGCAGTGCTCCATCCCCGTAAGTCTCAGGCAGAGGATGGTGGGGGGAAGGGGGAAAGGGCAAAAGGAAAGGAGGGAGAGAACATCACTGTCCCCCAGCTTCTCTGCTCCATGCTATCCTGGGGGTTTCAGATGAATTGCTGCACTGTTGGGGCGAGCGGCCAAGATGTAGACAACATTTTCCTGCAGGAAGGTAGGCCAATCCACAAATCTGGAGTGGGAGCAAAGAACAGGTTTGTGAGATTGGCTGTAGAGCCTGAAGGCTCGTGAGACCTGGTCCCAGTGGCAGTACAGCTTGAGCTGAGCAAAACTCAGAGAAGCCCTGGCTTTTGGCTGACATAGGTATGACTGGCTGTGCTTCCAAGTTGACAGACCAGCCAACTGATCCTATATATCTGTGGTCAAATGTATATTCTTGGAGCCTGGTTTCTGGGATAGGCACTTGCTGTTTTGGGGTGGCAGTTATTAATGCCCACTTATGTTTGTTAAAGGGTAGGGGTGCAGACAGCCCCTTAAGGAGGTTCTACTCACCTGGACTCCTGTTCTGTTGGCAGCAGAGCCTTGTCCTGACTCTTGCTGCTGCTGCTGGCTGGGCTACTATCTGCTATGGGACCCACATGGCTGATACTGTTGGACACAATGATATGTGGTTAGCAGTGGGAAAGTGAAAGGTCTGGCTCCTCCCAAACTCTGATGAACCCATCCATGGCTTTGGACATGCATGTCCAGGCTTTTCTAATGTTTATTTAGTTTTGAAGGAGAGAGAGACAGAGAGAGACAGATAGCATGAATGGGGGAGGGGCAGAGAGAGGGAGACTACAGAATCTGAAGCAGGCTCCAGGCTCTGAGCTGTCAGCACAGAGTCGGACGTGGGGCTTGAACTCACAAACAGTGAGATCATGACCTAAGCCCAAGTCGGATGCTTGAGCCCCCAGGCTTTTCTGATATGGGGCCACAGTTTGGAGGAGGGGATGCCCTATGCCTTGGCCCAACAGGAGTCACTGTCTAATGCACAGGAGGATCCTCTCCTATCCGTTGACAGAAGAAACAGAGAGGTACCTTTTATGCCAAGGGCCATTTGGCATGGAAAAAGGATGAGGGCATGTGAGTGGGGGCAGGGATTGGCAGGGAGCAAACCTGACACTGCAGGATGGAGCCTCTGCAAGGCGTTTGCAGAACCAAGAATGCTGGGCTCCGCGGCATTCTGCCTCACTGATAGTGTTCCCACTGCCCCGTGCCAGGAAGATGGCCCGGGCTCGCTCCCGCTCCTTGACTGTCAGAAGCCTTAACAGAGAGTTCTGGGGAAGAAGAGACAAGTTAAGATCTTGGAGCTGAAATATTTTGTAAAATGTCAAGCCATAGAGAATCCTACCTCCATTACCACCTTGGCAGCCTCCCTTTGAAGCTGCCCAGAGGCTTTCTGGTAGCATTAACATTTGCAGTTGGGTTCAATGCAAATCAATCTTCCTTGGGCAGTTTCCCCAGCTTAGGCACTGGACCACCTGTTACTGGGTAGAAGGTGAGCCCTTTCCTGGTACTGGTCCCTGCTAAGACAGTACCTAGTGCTCCCCCAACCTACCTGGCATGCTTCCCAGGTCTCTGTCACCCAGTATCCCATCGACATTCACCCCAGCTGGCCCTCACCTGGGGACGCAATTGCTGCAGAAGCAGGAGGGACTCATGGGACAAGAAGTCAGGCCACTCTATGTGTCCTCGATGTTCAGGGTCCAGGGCTGCAAACTGGCGGGCTGCCTGCTCCTCTTGCTCCTCGCTTAGAGCCCTGTCACTGTCCCCCCGCTTTGCTGCTTGGTGGCGGTAGCGCAGGAAGTCCTCCAGTGTCAGGGAGCAATCTGTGGGAGGCACCCCATGCTAGCCATGCCCACCCTTTCCTCAGCCTCTGGGGCATCTCCATTCACCCCTAGGCTACCCTCCAGAGCCCCTACATCCATAGCTTTTGTGGAGTCTTTTTCTCCCATAGCCAGGATAACTGAGGCTGTGGTGGGTGGGGGGAATGGGTAGGTGTGTGGGTGCCCCTGCTGGCCAACAGGGACCTATTTACCCCTACCCTCCAAATTCCAGAATACTCCTTTTATGGTTCATCCTAGAAAGTATGGAGGAAAAATGTGCCAGCCCCTCTGCATCTGACAGCCCTGTGCAGCCTTACCAGGGATGACTTTACACTGCTGAAAGGTCTCTGTGAGGCTGTACATTTCCTCCTCAGTTAGCAGCAAGTTGAGGTTGTCCTGAAAAAAGAGAAGAGCTGAGTCAGTGGCCATATAGACCAGCAAGAAAGAAAAGCCAAGGATCAAGAAGGATGGAAATAGTATTTCAATTTGAAGGCAATTCTGGGATCATCTAATCCCAGCCTCTAATCAGAATCAAGGAGACTGAGTTTCTAGAAAGGGGAAAGGACTTGCTCAGAGTTGACCAACTCTGTGGCAGAATCTTCCCCAGAAGCCTGGTATCCTGATTCTAGACCTGAGTCCCTTTTATGAAGACAGGAGTTTAAAAATTATTCTGAGATACCCTAGGGATTCCTTGGAAGTGCCTTAGGAAGCTGCTTCAAGGGAAAAGGGGACTAGTAAGTGGGCAAGGTTGTGAATCCCCAACTCCATCAATCGCAGCAGCTCCATCTTTATTCATTTTATGTACCTGGCTTCTGTGTTAGACTGTGCTCAAAGAGGATTTCAGTTAAAAAAGAAGTTTAATTCTAACTGATCCTAGTAGGCTGTATTACTTTAAATAATCCATAACGGTTTTAAAAGAGATGACATAATGACAAAGTCCCTAAAACCAAATGAGTTTTTTTTTGTGGTGCCATAGAAGCTTTAATTCTAAAACAGCACTGATATGTTATTTTGTTAACAGTTATATACAGTTTTATAGTCTTTAAATTATCAAAGATTCTCTCTAGTAGGTTATTTCTCTTCTAAAATACCAGCAAAGAACAGGAACAGACATATCATGAGTATTCATTTGCGGATTTCATAAAGAACTCAAACAATTCTTTCAATAAATGTGGTGTAACACTGTGAGATGTTCAGTGGGGCAGGAGTGTAGGGTGTGTGTGTGTGTGTGTGTGTGTGTGTGTGTAAGGAAAATAAAGAGGAACGATAAAAGATAAGGGACAGGTAGGCCAAAGCCTGACTGTGAAGTGCCTCAAATGCCCTTTATTTAAGGGCCTCAAATTCCCTTTATTTCTGAGCCTTTATTCAAATGAGCCTTTATTTTGGGGCAAAGAGGAGTCACCAAATGTTTTTTTTTTTAATGTTCATTTACTTTTTAGAGAGAAAGAGAGAGAGAATAAGCAGGGAAGGGGCAGAGATAGGGGGACAGAGGATCCAAAGTAGGCTCTGCACTGATAGCCGAGAGCCTGATGCAGGGCTTGAACTCACAAACCATGAGATAATGACTGATCTGAAGTCAGACACCTAACCGACTGAGCCACCCAGGGGCCCCACCAAATGGTTTTTAAGGGCAGAGTGCCATGGTCAACTCTTTGCTGTATGGAGAATGAATTAGAGGGGCAAAGTCTAGATGCATGGAGAAGTTAGTTGGCTGTCAATATAGTGCAGGTAAAAAAAGATGAGTGGCTAAACTAAGACTTGAGCATGGAGAAGAGAGGAGAGATTGGAGGTATTAGGAGACAGAATCACTTACTGGGTGTGAAGGATGAAAGAGAGAAATGAGTTGGTGTTGGTACCTGGGGAGTGGTGGTGGTGGTATTACTACTGACAGAGGCAATAAATGGATGGAGAACAGGTTTTGGGGAAAAGGGGAGTTTGTTTTGGGGCATGCTGAATGTGAAGTACCTGTGAGGCAACAAGATGGATGTAAATCCAAGAGATAAGAAATTCAGGTCTGGACACACAGGTTTGGGAATCATTAGTGTTTAGACAGTAGCTGTAGCCACTGAAGTGGATGAAGTAACCCAGGCAGAGAGTGTGTACAATGAGAAAAGATAAATGTAACAACAGAGCCCCAAGAAAGCATTTAGGACTACAGCAAGAAATTAACTAAAGTCATTCAGAATGGTCAGAGAAGATAGGAAGAGTATCAGTAGAGGATACTAGAAGCCAAGAAAAGAGAGTTGCACAATGTAGAAGGTTATATTAACAATGGTTATACAAATATGATAGGACTTTACTGATTTTCTATTTTCTCTAGTTTCCATATTTTACATAATAACTCTCATAAATACTCAAATCCCTCCAAAAGAGAAGAGGCAATAAGGAAGTGCTAAATACCCCAGAGAGGTCAAGTAAGAAGATACCTGAGAAAAAGTCACTAGGCTTGACAATTAGGTCACTGGTGACTTAAGAAAGAAACAATTCAGCAGAATGATGGATGCAGAAGCTGAATTATAGGTGGGTGAGTAGCCACAAGGAGCTAATGGAGTCTTTTCAAGAAGCCTGGCTATGAAGGGAAGGAAATAAAGGGGAAGAGCTTGGAAGAAGCCTTTGTAAAAAGTCTGGAAAGTGTTAGTAATGATGGTAGGACCATGACAGAAAGCCAAGAAGGGGGCCATATATTCTGGGGTGGGGGTGGGGGTTAGGACAGAGACACCTTCAACCTGGTCCCACATCAGAATACTGCAGAGGAGAGTTGCTGGGAGTGAAAAGGCTGGTGTTTGGAGGGGTGGTGACTAGAGAAGATGGTGTGTAGAGCAGGGTCTACCATGACATACTTCAGCTGGGGAAAAGATGTGTAAGTGGCTGGAAATAACTGTCCTATACTTCAATTTTGCTTTCTTCTAGGCAGTAGGAAGAAGAGGGGGGATCTGCTGAGATGCTGCTTATTCTGAAATCCGTGAATAATGAAGACACCTGCAGGATAACAGATCAATAAAGCAAGAGTTAAACTCTATTCAGATGTTCTGAGAAATGGATATCAATCTGGCTTTTGTCTTTTTAAAAGTTATAAGGCATTTATATAGAATTTGCAAAGTTCTGGGGCGCCTGGGTGGCGCAGTAGGTTAAGCGTCCGACTTCAGCCAGGTCACGATCTCGCGGTCCGTGAGTTCGAGCCCCGCGTCGGGCTCTGGGCTGATGGCTCAGAGCCTGGAGCCTGTTTCCGATTCTGTGTCTCCCTCTCTCTCTGCCCCTCCCCCGTTCATGCTCTGTCTCTCTCTGTCCCAAAAATAAATAAACGTTGAAAAAAAAATTAAAAAAAAAAATAAAAATAAAAAAAAGAATTTGCAAAGTTCTTTTTTTTTTTTTTTTAAATTAACGTTTATTTATTTTTGAGACAGAGACAGAGCATGAACGGGGGAGGGGCAGAGAGAGAGGGAGTCACAGAATCGGAAGCAGGCTCTAGGCTCTGAGCCATCAGCCCAGAGCCCGACGCGGGGCTCGAACTCACGGACCGCGAGATCGTGACCTGAGCTGAATTCGGACGCTTAACCGACTTAGCCACCCAGGCGCCCCAAGAATTTGCAAAGTTCTGAATCAATAGACCGTTGTTATTTAATTTACATAATGATCATATTAGAGATAAAGAACAAATGCTCCTAAGAATTAGGTGGTAGACCAAATGACAATCTTAGGACTAAGAAGTAAGTGTTCCTATGTTAGAGCCTACACCTATTGGAGGCAAGCTGGTTAGGATTTCAGGTTGGTTTTTCAGATGAGTACAATGAATGACAACCACAGACTTAGAGAGTACTGTTCCAAACAAAAGACTTTTTAGTAATTAGGCCTCATCCTACCCATTGATTCTTCTAGCTCAGTGGTTCTCAACTGGGGATAAGTTTTCTCCCCTAGGACACATTTGGGAGTATCTGGAAACATTTTTGGTTGTTACAACTGGGGTTGGGTGCCACTGACATCTAATGGGGGTAGAGGCCAGGGATGCTGCTAAATATCCTACAATGTATACACTCCCCACAACAAAAAATTATGTCCAAAAAGGTCATAATGCTGAGGTAGAGAAAGCCTGTCCTCAAGAGAAAGCTTGAGGATCCATGTGTCTACTATTGGAAACCTCTTTAGGTCACTGCCTAGAAACCAGTGTTCCAAGACTGGGTCTCTAGTAAAAGTGCCAAGTTCCCTGCAGTGAGGCAGCCTACTGTCCCTGTAGTCCAGGCTCACACAGTAGTGGCAGCTCCAGCCGGTTTCTGTGTGGGCTGTCTCGGTCACCTCCGCTGCACTATCTCCTTGGATGTAGCCCATGCGGCGCAGGCAGCCATCATGGAAAACCCTGGTGCAGATCCTGCATGGGAAGAGGCTCTCAGCTGTCCAGACCTCACAGACATCACACATCTCATCATTGACAACCTGAGGAAAGGAATAAATAGGGAGTGTATTCATTCCAGTGTAGGCAGCAAGATCCTATGACCACCAAACACAGAGCTACCTACACGGGGCTGAGTGTCCCTGGAGAAGCCCAGAGAAACAGCTCCAACTGAAGGCAGTGTTGAGGTGATGGAGCTTTCTCTTGGAGAGACAAGAATCAGTAAGCTTTTCCATATGCTCAGGCTTCTGTGATCATGTTTCTGAAGAGGGATGCTACTAGGATTTTTTGGGAAAAAAATCTGTTCTGAAAGCCTGTCCCAAGCATTGCAGGACACTTAGCATCCCTGGTTTTCTTGGCATCAAAAACCAGTAGCAATTCCCACTCACTGTGACCTTCTTGAATGCCCACAAATTTCTAAATGCCTCCTACAGGGAATACTACTATCCCTGCTATCGTGTCATTCCTTATCACCACTGCCTCATGTCTCTCACAAAACCAATCCAGGATGTAACATTTTTATTCTTGTAGAAGAAATTCTTTAAGATTGTTCTGGACTCAACTGCACCTTTCTGGAGTTCTTTTGTTTTTGAGTCTCATTTTAACTACACTCAGGCCGTCCTATCCTGCTCTCTGATCCTCAGAAAGTCTAAGACTTGAGAATTGTGCCTTAACTGGATACTCACATGTTCTCTGGGCTCCAAGCAGATATCAGGAGGCTTGTCATCATCCAGCTTCCGGGTAGGGCGGATGAACGCAGGGGGCGTGAAACGATTAGTCCTGTCAAACTCCTCAGGCTCCACTCCACGCCCATCTCGGAGCCTCTCCCAGGCTGCACGGTTGACACTGCTCTCTTCTTGGAGCACTGGAGTGCTTGCCTCTGCTTCTTTCTCCTCCTGTACCTCCTGGACAGAGCCCTCTACGGTGCCACGGCGGGACCCTGGAAGCTCACCGGTGCGTCGGATGGAAGGCCTGTCCCGTAGCCCATCCTTGAAGGCAGACACAGCCAAGCTCACCTTCTGCACCTGCTCCACTGTCTGCCGCTTGGACATCAACACCCCCATGGCTCTGTGGACCAAAAGCAGAGGGGCCCAGACTCAACCAATGGCCATGTTGGGCCAATCAGTTTCAACCATTCACCTAAATGGCAAGATTTTCTGGAGCTTAGTGGCATGGTGAGGTGGAGAGAACACTTGTTAAGGAGTCAAAAGACTCTGCTATTTTTAACTAGCTCTGTGAGTTTGTTTTTCTCATTTATAAAAATGGAAGCTATCTGCCCAGTGCACTTCACAGGGCTGTCATGAGGATAACATTAAAAAATGAGCTTAAAAAGTGTTTAGTAGACTGGGAAGTATTCTACAAATGTGAAATTGTACCTCTGTCTTTCTTGGTGTCCCAAAGCCAATTAGGTCTAGGGGTCCCACGCCTTTGTTGAGAAAGTTAGAAACTTCAGAGCCCAAGTCTTTCCTCTGCCCCATGAGACGACCCAAGGCTTAAAGCAAGACTGCAGCAATACATTTCAGACTTCTGACAAGAAACACTCCTCCAATAAGTGCTGTGCACAGTGCATCCAGGGATAATCCACATAAAATGCTCATTTTTTCAGTCACAGTGAATGATCTCCTATTTTTAGGGGACTCCTAATTAGATAGGAAACTCTACCACCCAATCCGTATGGTTAAGGTCACAAACAATCCTTTGCCCCCTCTAATTGGTAGCTATGCTTCTTTGTGGGTGTGTTTCTCTTTCATAGACAACCTGACCATTACAAGTGCTAAGGTGCTGCTCACATTTTTAAAACTTCACTAATGTTTTTTTTAATTTAATGTTTATTTATTTTTGAAAGAGAGACAGAGCATGAGTGGGGGAGGGGCAGAAAGAAAAGGAGACACAGAATCTGAAGCAGGGTCCAGGCTCCAAGCTGTTAGGACAGAGCCCAATGCGGGGCTCGAACCCACAGACCACGAGATCTAAGCCCATCAGACACTTAGAACCTATTTGAACCGATCGGTTTGAACTGATTGAGCCACCCAGGCACCCCACTAGTGTTATTTTTTTTTATTGAACTGTTCAATAAAACCTTTACAGATTAAGAAGTAACATTATCCCTGCTCTTCCTTTGCAGTACCAGGGTACAGCACTGTTAAGTGAGGGCATGACATGGCACATTGCAAAGCTGGTTTGCTATTTCCTAGCCTGAAAGGTCTTAGTGGAATTCAGCTGGGGAATGCTTCTTCTAAGTAAAGTGAAAAAGAGAGTCCATTTTAGCCTTTTTCTCAATCCATTATAATCAAGGCTTATTGAACAGCACAATGTGCAAAGCACTTACTAAGACATAGAAGACATAGAAGACATAGAAGACAGGAGAACAGTCTCACCACTAAAGCTACTTAATATCAGAACTCAAAGAAGAGTGAGACAAAGTACTGGAAATGCCTAAAGGGAGGTTAAGACTACACTACTGGGAGTCAAAGTGGACCCTGAAGAACGGGTAGGAAGCTATTTTCAGTTTGTGTGGGTGAAGAGGTGGCAAAGGGTAGGAGGAAAGGTTAGGGCCAATTAGAAGGCTACTATAATAGTCCAGGCAAGATGTAGAGGATTTAAACTGAAATGATGACAGCAAGAATAATGCTGACGGAGTCTATTTGATACCCTGGAAACAAAATTAGAGAAATTGGTAACTGACTAGATAAAGGGTAAAGGGAGAGAGGGCAGTTTTACATTCATTTATTTCCCAGCTTTATTGAGATATCATTGACATACAACACGATATAAATTTAAAGTGTACAACGTGATGATTTGATACTTATATATCGCAAAAATGTTTACAATAAGGCTAGTTAACACATCCTTTACCTCACATAATTACCATTTTGTCATTCTTATATTAAGAACATTATAGCTCTACTCTTGTAACATCTTTCAAATATACAAAATAGTATTAACTATGGTCACCTTGCTGTACCTGAGATCCCCAGAACTTACTTATTTTATAACTGAACGTTTGTACCCTTTGACCAGTGTTTCCCCATTTCCCCCTATCCTCAGCCTTTGGCAATCATAATTGTACTCTGTTTCTATGAGTTCAATATTTTTAAAGTTTTATTTATTTATTTTGGGGGGGGCAGAGAAGGAAGGAGAGGGGCAGAGAGAGAGAGAGAGAGAGAGGGAGAGAGAGAGAGAATCTCAAGCAGGCTCTGTACTGTTAGCATGGAGCCTGATGTGGGGTTTGAACTCATGAACCTCAATATCATGACCTAAGCTGAAATCAAGAGTCGGATGCTTAGATGGCAAACAGACACACGAAAAGATGCTCAACATTGCTCATCATCAGGGAAATGCAAATCAAAACCACATTGGGATACCACCTCACACTGGTCAGAGTGGCTAAAATTAACAACTCGGGAAACAACAGATGTTGGCGAGGATGTAGAGAAAGGGGAACCCTCTTGACTGCTGGTGGGAATGCAAACTGGTGCAGCCACTCTGGAAAACAGTATAGAGGTTCCTCAAAAATTAAAAATAGAATTACCCTAAGATCCAGCAATTGCACTACTAGGAATTTATCCAAAGGATATAGGAATGCTGATTCAAAGGGACACATGCACCTGAATGTTTATAGAGGCACTATCAACAATAGCCAAATTATGGAAAGAGCTCAAATATCCATCAACTGAATGGATAAAGAAGATGTGGTATATATATACAATGGAATACTACTTGGTGATGAAAAAGAATGAAATCTTTGCAACAACATGGATGGAACTAGAGGGTATTATGCTAAAGGAAATAAGTCTGTCAGAGAAAGACAGATATCATATGATTTCACTCATATGTGAAATTTGAGAAACACAATAGATGAACATAGGGGAATGGAAGGAAAAATAAGATACAAACAGAGAGGGAGGCAAAACATAAGAGATTCTTAAATATAGAGAACTAAGGGTTGATGGGGGTAGGCGGTTGGGGGGACAGGGAAAATGGGTGATGGGCTTGAGGAGGGCACTTGTTGGGATGAGCACTGGGTGTTGTATGTAAGTGATTAGTCATGGAAAACTACTGAAGTAGACCATACTGTATGTTAGCTAAGTTGGCAAAAAAAAAAAAAAAAAAAAAAAAAAAAAAAAAAAGAGTTGGATGCTTAACCAACTGTATTCAGGTGCCCTGAGTTCAAGGAATTTAGTGTTTTTAGATTCCCTGTATGTGAAATCATACAGTATTTTATTCAGCTTTTCTCTGACTGATTTACTGAGAGGGCAGGAGGGTTTGTTTGTTTTTCTGTTTTTGTTTTTTACTGACAGGGCAGTTTGAAATCAACTAACTAGTGGAATTTAAGAAACAAAATAACTTGTTCTAGTTCTGGATCTGCTGTGATCCAGGACACCTTCCTTTACTGCCTTGGGCTTTAGCTCTCTGTTAATGATCATGTTTGGATTATGTAGTCTTAAACATTTATAATGTTCATGTTCTTTTATCATATTCTTTTACAAGTAACCCAAACAGGTATCTAGTCTGGGTGGGCCTAGGAGTAGAGAGGAGAATGTGTGTATGTTAGTGCTTTTGCTGAGGCTATGGATCCAGAGTATTCTTGAAGAGGCTGGGTCTATAATCTCCAGACACTGCTCACATGCCTCAAGAGCACCAGCTGTGCTATGGATAGGTAGGAAGCAAGTCTCCCACTTAGAGCAAGAGGTACAGACACACCACACCAAGAGGGAGAATGTAAAACTGACACACAACCCTTTACTGCAGACCTTCTTCACGATCAATTATTTCCAAGGCTACAGGGTTTTCCTCAGAAAACTTTCATGGTATGTTTTTCAAAAGTTTTGACTGTGACCCATAGTAAGAAATATAGTTTATGATGTGACTCTGTAGACATATGGTTATAAACATGTATTCATAAATCTAGAACTGAACCTGTAGTTTTGTGAAACAATCCTACTAATACTACATGTGATGCCCCCCCTGATATTTTCTATCCTTTCTATCCTATTTCATTAAAACAATCCTGATAGTGACTCTCCCAAATGATTTCATGACTTCGCAATGAGTCTGGACCTGCGATTTGAAAAATACAGCCTTGAATAATTTTACATTTTTGATTAGAGAACCACATTTTTGTCTTTTGATTTAAAGATGGTTACTTCTAAAAGACAAGGACAACATTGTGGAGTAGTAAGCTTTCCCCGTGACTGCTGTGGTACAAGAACAGAATTCTCAAGCTTGTTATAAGAGTCTGTGGTTCTAGGGGGTGCCTGGCTGGCTCAGTTGGTGGAGCATGCAACTCTTGATCTCGGGGTTGTTTGAGCCCCACATTGGGTGTGGAGCCTATTTAAAAAAAAGTCTGTGGTTCTAAAACTGATGGTTGCCAGAGGGAAGGTGGATGAGGAAATGGGCAAAATAGGTGATGGGGATTAAAGAGTGCACATGTCATGATGGGCACTGGGTGATGCATGGAATTGTTAAATCACTATATTGTTCACCTGAAACTAATATAATACTATGTTAAGTATACTAGAATTAAAATAAAATGATATAAAAGAGTCTGTGGTTCTAACAGAGATGGACAGCTACTAACATATCTTTGACTGAAGAAGACCCTACTGAGAGGCTGATCCTCTTTGACTTGTGCATAAAGGTAAAAGAATATTTACTGGCTAATTTTTTACAATTATAAAAAGGTGGAAATAATGTCAATAGGAGGATTATTAAAAAAACCTGTGATATATTCATGCCATAAATAAAGAGAAAAAACTGATTTAATCCAATAGGAACACAAAGATCAGAGCAATGATTCTCACTGGCTGGATCCTGGGGGCAGGTAGGGGATATATATTTGAGCTCCAGGAGGAGAGAAGATAGAAGAAGTGAATAAATTATAATACATATTTATATCTGTAAAGCAAATATTAAAGTCATCACTTTTTTTTTTGTAAAATAGACTACAAAACAGCAGAGCTTGACAGTGTCCTCTTGGTTCTTCGGGAGATAAAAAAGTACTATTGGGGGCAGCCTCCTTCCAGAAGTTGTATTATAAATTTTAGGGATTAGTTATAAGACATTTAAGTTTCTTAGCAAGAAAGTATAGGTTGAAACAAAGTTGAGAAATGCTTATTTGGAGACCTAAAATAACTATACGAAAGTCATTTTTTTAAGAATGATTCATTGGAGGAAAATCAATGGTATGTATTTGGTTCCCACTGGCTTTTTCAGATAATGCAGTAAGAGTTCTCAACAAAGGCCAGCCAATGAAGAGGGTTGCTCTATAAGTGAACTGACTCATTAATAGTGTATCAGCAAATTAACCACAGGCATCTCCCAACACATTGTAGTCCTGCTACAACCCATTATTCTCTGTAAGGATAACAAGAATCACTATTAAGCTATCTCAACTGTTAATGATGTCACTGCAGTGGTTTGGGGAGTTTATCTTTAAAGGAACTTCAATGAAGACTGAAGATGACATCCACCAGCAAAACAAACATAAAAACAAATTAAAAACCACTTTCCATCCCTGACCACAGGATCCTGGAGTACTTCTATTGCTTTTACCTGAGATGGTTCAGTTTTCTAGGCCACTTTATGTCCATAAGGGCGGAAAATGTAGAGCAGAACCATTAAAAAGAAACCGCCAAAATCCAAACAAGGCCCAAAGTCATTTTGAATAAACATGACTTTGATTTTAAGGGTAAACTGTGAGGACACAATAGAAGTAGGCTTCAAAGAGTGAGGTTTAAACCCTTAATGCTTAACAGAGAGGACCAAATCTGTATACAAAAGACACCTTGATTAAAAGCAAGTGTGTTGAAATATCCATGATGTGCACCTGGGTGTTTGAGAAATTAACAAAATCAGCTCTAATATCTAGAGAAACAAGTGGTAGTGATTAGTGATGGGTAAAAACAAATGCCTGCTGAGAAAAACCTGGCCCTTCCTGTGCTGGAAGAAGTCCTAGGAAGAAGAGTGAGTTAAAAGGAAATCAAGTTGTAAAGATTCCGCAAATGGTAACTAATGATTACTTCTTTGGCTGATGGGTGGAATTGGGTTTTCCACCTCCCTAACAAAGATGAAAGAAGGATAAAAAGACATTGTCTCAAGAATGATGTTACTGCCAGAGAATTTGTGGTATCTAAGGAAGGCTTGGAAAATAACCTCAGAGGGCAGGAGCAGGGGGGTGGTGAATAACAGGGACAAGAAGGTAGAATAGAGCTGTTTGGCTATATGATCTGGAGGAAATGAAAACAGATGACAAAACCAAAATCCTTCTTTCGGTAAGAGAAGTTGGTCTAGATGTATTTGTCAGGTAGTAAGACATGTGGGCAGCTTGGTGTGTGTACAAGACACACCCATTCTCTGCAGAGCACATGCTTAGAACACAGTGATAATATTTATAAGGGCAAAGTAGTGGGAGTAAGAGGAGGAAGGGTTGCTTCATAGAAGGAGCTGGTGGAGAAGTAAGGAAGGGGAAGGCAGCTAGGGAACCTTTTCCCAAGCTCTCTATAAAGATTTGTACCTATGAGAAGACTGGGAAATAGCCCTCCTAATAGGCAGGAGTCTCCTCGTTTGGCATGCTAAATGTAAGGTACATTTACTGTACTTGCTTTCATCGGATTCTTTTTTTATTTTTATGAAAAAATTTTTAATGTTTATTATTTTTGAGAGAGGGAAAGAGAGAGAGCACGCACGCAGGGGAGGGGCAGAGAGAGAGAGGGAGACACAGAATTGGAAGCAGGCTCCAGGATCTGAGCTGTCAGCACAAAGCCCCGATGCAGGGCTCGAACTCACAGACCACGAGATCATGACCTGAGCTGAAGTCGGCCGCTTAACACACTGAGCCACCCAGGGGCCCCTGATTCTTTTTTTAAAATTAATTTTGTATCCTGTGACTTTACTGAATTCATTTATCAGTTATAGTAGTTTTTTGGTGGAATCTTCAGGGTTTTCTATATATAATATCATGTCATGTGCAAACAGTGAAAGTTTTACTTCTTTACCAATCTGGATGCTTTTTATTTCTTTCATCTGATTCTTGATATAGGGCTGGCAACTGTTTGAAAAAGGCTCAAAAGCATCTAAAAGTGATTGCTTAGAGGTTAAGAGGGCTTTCCTAGGTTGCAACAAGGCAAAGAAAACCTCTGAGTGGAGGGACAAAGGAAAATAACCAGAAAGTGGGTTGAACAGGTGGAAAAAGGAATTTCAGGTTTCCAGTGACATCAAAAGAGAAAAAAATTTATATGGTTCCCATGGTCTTCCACAGAGCATGGGTTCTACAGATCTTTGTTAAATAAATGTTGCAGAGATGACTGAACAACATAAGAAGTTTATTTGAGATCATGGTGTCAGTACCCTTTCTCTTCCTCAACATTGTCCAGAGAGACAACTAAATCTTCAGAACTCAGTTCTAAAAACCACAGAGTCATCCGCTCATCTCATCATATCTACTCTGCTTCTCCAGAGGTGGACCCTGAATGGTGGTGGTTCAGGGCTAGCAGGGATGAGAACAAGTAACCATATAGTAGTTATGGGTAATTTCTCTGACCACAGGGGAGAGCTACAGAATTTTGGAATTTAGCCAGTTCGTATAACCACAGTAAGAAAAGAGAGAATATTATCAAGATCAATGGTCTCCTGCATTTATGGTGTGTCCTGTGGCACTGTGGCCTGGCCCACAGGGCTGTTGCCCTAAGGGCACAAGTAGGAAGCTTGAAAATCTATATCTTCCCCACTGGGTTTGGGCTGGAGAAATTTAGCATGTGCAGCATCTGCACATGAGAGTGAAAAATTTCAAGGTGGCTGACAGTTGGTTCCAGGAAGCATGTGCCTAAAAGATTGAGAGCCTCAGGGTAAGTCACATACTTAACATAGAAGGTAATTAGCCACAAGGGTATGGAAAATCAGCAGAACCAGGGTCTAAAAAATGCAAAATGCATAGCACAGACTCTAAGCTCACTGCGGACATCAACATCAATCTCAAGACTTTAAACAAAAGCCATCAAAGAGTTTTGCTTTAGGAATGCAGTGTCTCATGACAGTGCTCTGGGAGCCTGTTCATAATCAACCATTCCTGTTGACTAGCGGTAATTTACAGATTACTTTTAGTTTTCATATCTGCAGACTCTGAAAGGGTCTACCTGGTACCTCCCTCTCTTCTTTCATTCTATTTATCCAGCACAGCAGCACTGGCCTCAGTCAGTCCAGAGAGACATAGTCAGCCTCAACTGCACAGGGCTCCTTTGGGGTTTCCTTTGGGGTTTCCGAGCAGCAGAAGGGCTAAAGAGTGAATAAAAACTGTCTTCCTGAACTCTGCTCAAGAGAGTGATACATGAAGGAGGTCCTATTTTTAATATTTACTAAAAGCCATCAAAGCACTAATATACATGAGAACACAATTATGGCATGATCCTTAGCCTCTGGGGGCTTGGGATGAGTCTTCATGAAAAGCTACAGTGCTGGCTTCCCACAGAAGCAGAGCAACAGTTAAGAAATAGCACATCATTAGTGACTGGCTGGTGTGACTGCACTTAGCAAGCAGAGCTTTTCAGCAAGATGGAGAGGCACTCCTGTTCTCTGCTGTAGGCCCCTGAAGCACAGATTCAACCCCATTTAATAAACTTATTACACCTTAATTATATTTACTTGTTTATCGATTCTACAAATATTTGCTGAGTGCAGCCTAGTATGTGTCAGGCACAAATCAGGCACTTAATAACCGTTGGTAGAATGAACAAACGGAATCTCACTCAGCCTGTGAGAATGCAGTGTATATGTGTGTGTAGGGGGCATGAGTGTAGGATTTAAAAAAAAGGTGTTGCTTGAGCTAAATTTTGAAATATGAGTGGGAGTTACCCGAGTGGCTAAGGAAAAAAAAAAAAAAAAGAATTCCAGGAAGAGGTAAAAGCACATGCCAAGGCATGGATTGCTATATGGGGACTCCATCATAGCTCAGGAGGTATGAAGCCAGCTGGTTGCTGGATAGAAATAGGCAAGCAAAACTGCCTTCACATATGAATCAGCCCCACAAAACTTGTTTGAGACAGTATGCTTAAAATATTTGTTTAGAAGGGAATATGTATTTGGATTTCAGGAGGCAAAAAACCCAGATAATTTAATTTTCTGAGGTCAGGTGGTAGGATAGCCCTGATAAGTTACAGAACTGACCAGTGAGCATGTTGCTTGGCTTTTGGACCCATCAGGAAACTCTTCTCCATAGCCTAAGAGCTGGTAGGTGGTGACTGTAGTGAATCATTGGCGCTTTCCCTCTGGGAGACCCATAAATTTGATTAGGAGACTCCAAAAAGGAAAAAAAAAAAAAAAAAAAGAACAGGAAAAAGAGAAAGTGAGCCAGGCACCCCACACACTGTTGCTTTAGTAAGAAGACCCCAGGAAGGTGAAACATTCCTCAAAAACAAATAGAAACATGTATGTAAAAGGGCTCTAACTATAACAAGTTATCCAAATATAAGGTATTGTCATTATTATAAGAAGCTAAGAGTGTGGGCAGTTCACTCAAAGCGTATGGGCAAAAGCAATTTGGGGAGGGTAATGTCAGGGGGGTTAACAGTATAGCTGCCAGAGGAGGCACATAACCTATAGGTACTCTGTAAAGCTATAATTTCCCCTTACTTTTCTTACTCTATAGTAAATGATTAGAGACATGCAGACTGATTCTATGTAACTCCTCAAGGGCAAGCAACTGTCATACATATCTAGCATAGTGCCTGGCAAGTAGGTTGCACTTAGTAAATATATATGAATCTCTGAGGGAATTGGAGAGGGATGTTATAATGGAAAAAGTAATCATGTCTCCATCTATAAACTGACGGTCTTGGTTTCTTGGTCCAAAGCTGGTAAGCAATTCCTGTCAGAACTTGGTCATTAAGACTCAGGGTGGAATGGATAATGATATTCCCATCAGGAATGAATAAATCAATCTGGGAAATGAAGACAGCAGAAACCAAGAGCATTGTTGGAGAAAAGCAGGTGGGACTAGAAGATAAAGATTCTGTAACTAAAGACAAATGAAATTATTTGCATAAATATGATCCACTTAGGAACAGGTGTGCTGGAAAAAATAGAGGGAGTATGGGAAATGGGCTGAGGAAAGTCCTATTCATGTTTGAGGAAAAGGAAGCACTGTCAAAAATATGGCAAATGTAGGAAGAAGAAATCTAAGAACATGATCAGAGAAGATGTGGAAGATTAAAGGCTAAGAATATGATCAGAGAAGATGTGGAAGATTAAAGTCCATAAGTAAAACCCAGGTATATCAGTACATGCACGTGAAGTTCTCTCCCATTTTATTTCCCTTTGGAGAGAGCTTTTTTTTTTTTTTTTTTTAATGAGTAGATTAAGGCCACCAGGTGACATCCTTCACATCCATTCTGGATTGATTTTACTCATGTTGTGTTTAGCGGAGAGTTAGTACTCTTAGGATTTTTGTAATCTTTATGTTTACCCAATGCTGGACATCAGGGAGATGATATTCAAAGTGCAATATTTGGGGAGCACCTGAAGCCACCTAGCAATTTTTCCAGGGACATGAGAGGGTGTGATACCAAGAAGAATGTAAGGAAAAAAACCCAATGACATATTCTGAATTGGAGCAAAGGTCATATTTCCAGATTTGCAGACTTGCTCCTTCCTCTTCTTCTTTTTTTTTTTTTTTTTTTAAGTTTATTTATTTTGAAAGAGAATGTGGGGAGGGCAGAGAGAGGAAAGAGAATCCCAAGCACCATCAGTGCAGAGCCCAATGAGGGCCTTGAACTCACGAACAATGAGATCATGACCTGGCCGAAATCAAGAGTCAGATGCTTAACTGAATGAGCCACCCAGGCGCCCCTCCTTCTGATTTTCTTTAAAAAAAAAAAAAAAAATGGGGCATCTGGGTGGGTCAGTCAGTTGAGTGTCTGACTTCACCTCAGGTCCTCATCTCACAGTTTATGAGTTCAAGCCCCACATCGGGCTCACTGCTGTCAGCTCTGAGCTGGCTTTGGATCCTCTGTCCCCCTCTCTCTGCCCCTCCCCAGCTTGCACTCTCCCCAAAATAAATAAATATTAAAAAAATACACACACACACACACATAACCCTATTTATTTTGGTGTGTTAAGCTGATGAGAGGGGTGTAAACTGAAAGGGGGATTTTAAACACTTTGTAATGGAGAAGTGATGAACCAATGTAAACCTTTGTCAGAATTTACTCCATTGAGGGAGCTGTGCCTGAGGTGCCACACCCATGCATCAGGCAACCACTGAGTTTAAAAAGAAAAGCTAACAATTGGCAAATCAGCTTGTTTTGTTTTCTCACAAGCCTGATCTTTCCTAAGTAACCCCAGGAGCCGAAGACAGCCAATTCTATTAAGGGAGGATGTCACTAGGTTTGGCTATGTGGAAGAAGGATAATAGGGGAACAGGAAAACTCTTTCAGAATGGTTCTCTGATGAATACATTGCTTACTTCCCTCACTACCCCATTTTTGGACAAGAAACCAGACTCTATCCTTGGTTCCAAATTTGCACCCTTAGGATTCAGGTGGAAATGAAAGCACTAACACAGCCAAAGGGGTGAGTTGAGGGTGCATCACTGTGTTAGGTGCAGACCCTTTGTCCTCCCAGAAAATGGACTCCCAATAAACCTTCCTTGGCTCTGCACCTTTTCTGCCCTCCTCATCATCATGCAGAAGCACTTTGGGGAAAAAAGTGTCCTGCATGTTATCTGTGGACCAAAGTCTGTTGGTGCATGTAGTCAGAGGGCCACAAAGCCACTATGAATCATGTTTCCTAAAAGTGACACTGTCTCTCCCACCTCTCCCCCAAGGATTCTGCAAGCTGGGAGGGTAGTCTTAGAACACCATGCTCTGAAGCATTCCTCTTGTTCCCCAGCCAAATCCTATCAAAGACCACACCCAGAGGCTTCTTCCCAGCCTCAATTAAGTCCGGAGACAACCAGAGGCCTCCTTACAGTGGGGTTGCCAGTGAAGGAAGCCACACCCTGAAATCTGGGGAAATCAGTTCCTGCAGCAGTCTCATCCCCAATTAAACACTCCTCATTCACTTATTTAGGCATCACATTTACTGACCATGTACTATTGCATATATATTGCATATACTATTGCATATATATATTTTTTTACTATTGCATATACCATATACTATGCCTGGTATCTTAATGCAACTTAACAAATATACGTTCTTGCTTCTGCCTCTCCTTGACACTTTCTCCCAAGTAAATTTCGAAAACCGATCTCAGGATTCCAAGCTTTGTGACCTTGGGCAAATTGCTAAACCTCTCTGAGTCTAAAGTGCCTCACGTTGAAAAGGGGATAATTGCATAATGCTGTTGTAAGGATTCTATGAGATGTTAAACACCTCTGGCATTGTACTTGGTATATGGGTGCTCAATAATCCTACATATCTTTTCTTCTTCCTTCAAAGGACTTTCTCTTCCAGGACCTGCCAGCATCAATTATTCCACCTGTCTTACTGCTTGCTTATGGATAGTCAAGCCCAGGGCCCCGAGTCTCCTATCTTAGCTTCAGAGGGCTCACTTGTCCTCCCTTCCCTTATGTCCTTTGCTCTAATAGAAGTTCCTGCCTCCACAAATATCCAGCTTCGAGACAACCTGGGCTACCACGGAAAATACATTTTCTAATGGGGTCGGGGAAGGAATGGACAAAGGCAGCAGCCCCACAGGGCCCCAGCCTCTCGATCACCTTGGAGGGGCACAATTTAGGGCACACTGAGCCCTAAAAAGGTCAAGGCTAAAGTCCTTTGGGCATATGGGAAGTTATTCCTGGCCTAGATCCCGCAGCAGGGTCCTCTCCTTCCAGTCAGAGGTTCATTCCAGGCAGTTCCAGGGCACAGTCTAAGGTATTCCTTTACACAGCAGTCCTCTGTGGGGTCCATCCCCACCGCGCAGGCTCCTGAGGCTCCCCTGTGTTCTCAAACGGTCTTCCACTGAGACACCACCGGAGACCACCCTTGCCCTCCGGTAGTCATACAGAAGGTCTCTGTGGGTAGACAGTGCCTCCACGCTGTGCCTCCCCATGGCAGCAAATGCAGAGACAGCCCTGGGAGTCTCCGTTCACACAGGGGTCCTCCATGGGGGCGGCTCCCTGCACGCCTCCGGAACTTTCCCAAGGGGCAGAGGCAGGGACACTCGGGGGGTTATCTACTTACACAGGGACTCCCTTAGGGGCGGCTCCCACACAACACCTCAGAGTCCCCGGAGGGTTGTCCGCGGCCCGCAGACCCGTCCCGTAGGGCGCCTGCCGTGTCCCCGCCGCCCCCGCCCCCGCTTACCGGGACCGTCAGGGTGCGGGACGCGGGTCCGGGGCCGGCGGACTCTACACCGCGGACCCCGCGCCGCCCATGGCCACTCGGGAGCCGGCGTGCTGGGGCCGAGCGCCGGGAGCAGGCGGCGCAGGCGGAGCAGCAGGCTGAGGCGGCGGCGGCGGCGGCGGCGCGCGCTCTCCAAGCACACCCACCCTCCCTGTCTCCCGCCCCGTGCGGCTGCGGCGCGTGCGCCCGCGCCAGAAGACCTCCGCGGGCCGGTGGGCGCGCGTCGCGCTCCGCCCTCCCGCGCCTCGGGGCACGGCCCTCGCAGCTTAGCTTGGCGACCTCGCGCAGGAATGAGGCGCTGAGGGACCGCAGGAAGGCGGCGCCCGGCTCCGACGACCTGTGGGTCCGGGTGCCAGTGGGCGCCCCCGACCAGCTCCCCGCTCTGCGGCGCCGGGTCTTCGGCAGCCGGGCAGCCGACGGCAAGGTCAGTGCCGGCCCGAGGAGGCGTCTCGGAAGGGGGCTCCGCGGCGGCTCGTGGCTCCTGCCCGCCCGCCGAGGCGAAGCGTCCTGCAGCCCGCACCTGCTGGGGAGGTGAGAATGACTCATCCAAGCGGCCTCGGCCGGGGGCCCTCTCCTCTCTCGCCAAGCCCAGCTGCCCAGTCAGGCCTCCGGGGGGACGACCCGCGCGTTAGGGCACTCACCTTCGCAGTACCCCACTGCAGAGTGTCTAAATGAGCCTTCACAAAGCGCCCTGCTGCCCCCACTCTTCCTGCGTTCTGCTTTCAGAGGTTATTGGTCTTCCATCTCCAGCAGCAGGCAGTACTGTAATGTAACCCACTTTTTGCTGCAGAAGCCTCATCCCTCAGACTATCAGAATAGCCAGCTTGTCAGGAGGCCAGAAGTCCTGAGAGCTATAACACGCATTACACCAAACAAACTGTATACTCTGAAGAGGGCAAGAAAAAGATCAAGTCATAAAGCACTTAGCAACAAATTATAAAGAAATAATTGAAGTTATGCAAATGATATGCCAAAAACCCTCTGTAATTTCATTTACATTTTTAAAAATATACTTTATTGTCAAATTGGCTTCCATACAACACCCAGTGCTCATCCCAACATCATTTACATTTTTAACATACCTTCATTTTCTTGTGCATTCAAATACTATCTCAAATACAATTCGCATTTTCTGAGCATCTAGTATTTGTCCTACACTGTACTAGGTGCTATAGGAGATTTAAAAAAAAAGGGGGGGGGAACTCGTTTTGTCCTTAAGATCATGGCACTTACCAAAAGGGAATATAAGGTCGATATAGTACAATATATTGCTGTCACTTTTAAACAAAGTGCCAGATGCTATTCTAAAAACTTCATATTAAGTCATTAATTTTTATTCCATTCCTTTGAGGGACTGTACGTTGTTTCTGCATTTTGCTGGTGATGAGAATAAGGCACAGAGAAATTAAACAATTTGCCTAAGGTCACATAGCTAATATATAGTGGAGATGAAACTGAAGTCTCTAAATTCTGACTTCAGACCCCAAGTTTCTAACTATTTTACTGTACTGCCAATGAGAAGGGAAAGGATACTAATCATTAATATATGGAATTCTAAAATTAGTACTTATTTCTGGGGAACCAGTATTCTTTTTTGCTTGTGAAAGTAACACAAAAGAACAAACAGCTTTCCATATAGTCTGGAAGCCCCAAACCTTCTTTAGAATTACATCATACTAACAGTTTCACATATATGGTTGTCTGAACTGTTTTCAGTAACTTTTATTTCCAGGCTGTTCGACAGGCTTATATGGAAGAAGAGGCTGTAATAATATCACCATAGAAATGTCTGGTGGTTAATTCCTTCATTCAAAAAAATGTATTTTGTGCTCCTACAGTATGTTGGGCATTGAGCTGAGAACCGGAAGGGGTGCAAATAAGATTAAGACACAGTACGTTCCTTCAAGAAGTTGTAATCTCACAGAGGAAGCAAGCATTGACAGGGAACCATAATATAAAACAGAATGAGTTGTGCTCAGTAGAGGAATGAAATGCAATGGGAGTTCCAAGGAAGAGGGAGACCGATTACTTCATGAAGGGAGGAGCTTGGGTTAGGGAAAACATATGATTGTCATTTTTTTTTTAAAGTTTTTATCTATTTTGAAAGAGAGAAAGAGCATGCGAGTGGGGGAGGGGCAGAGAGCGAGGGAGAGAGAGAATCCTAAGCAGGCTCCATGTTGTTAGTGCAGAGCCCAACGCGGGACTCAGTCTCACAAACTGAGATCATGACCTGAGCCGGTATCAAGAGTCGGTCACTTAACCACCCAACTGAGCCACCCAGGTACCCCACACGATTGTCATTTAATTTATTGTTGATATTTAAGTATTACAAACAGGATAAAAATTTATCAAATTCCTTTATTCTTTTAAATGTTTATTTATGTTTGAGAGAGCACAAGCTGGGGAGGGGCTAACCATGAGATCATGATCTGAACCGAAACCAAGAGTCCACCACTTAACCTACTGAGCCACCCAGGCACCCCCAGTCAGTGCAAACTTTTTGAAGATGGTTTGCCTTATCTCCTCTAGTGAGGGGGACAGAATAGAATTATGATGCACAAGATAAATTTCAAGGTCAATGGAAGCAGCAAGTGGTTTGCATTTCCCTGACAATTAGTGATTTTAAAACATCTTTTCATGTGAATACTTCATATGTCAGCCATCTGTATGTCTTCCTTGGAAAAATGTCCGTTCAGGTCCTCTGCCCATTTTTAAGTGGGCTCCACACCCAACATAGGGCTTGAACTCACGACCTGAGATCAAGAGTTGCATGCTCTACTGACTGAGCCAGCCAGGCACAGCACTCTAGCCATTTTTAGTTGGATTACTTGTTTGTTTGTCTTTGGTGTTGATTGTATAAGTTCTTTATGTATTTTGGATATTAACCCCTTTAGATATATCATTTGCAAATATCTTCTCCTATTCAGTAGGTTGTCTTTTTATTTTGTTGATGGATCCCTTTCTGTGAAGAAACTTTTATTTTGGTATAGTCCCAATAGTTTATTTTTGCCTTTGTTTCCCTTGCCTGAGAAGACTTATCCATAAGTATGTTGCTAAGACCGATGTCCCGGAGATTACTCCCTATGTTTTATTTTAGGACTTTTATGGTTTCAGGTCTTACATTTTCTTTAGTACATTTTGCATTTGGTTTTGTGTATGGTGCAAGAAAGTGGTCCAGTTTCATTCTTTGAAATAGCACCTCAGACTGGTTAAAATGACTAGTATTCATTTAAAAAAATTTTTTTAATATGAAATTTATTGTCAAATTGGTTTAAAATGACTAGTATTCAAAAGACAAGAAACAACAAGTGTTGGCAAGGATGTAGAGAAAAGGGAACCCTGAATAAATTGTTAGTGGGAATGTGTGTTGGTGTAACCACTGTGGAAAACAGCATGGAGCCTCCTCAAAAAATTAAAAATAGAAATACCACATGATTCAGTAATTCCACTACTAGGTATTTACCCAAAGAAAGCAAAAACATTAATTTGAAAAGATATATGCACATCTATGTTTATTGCAGCATTATTTATAATAGCCAAGATATGAAAGCAATCCAAGTGCCCATTGGTAGATGAATGGATAAAGAAGATGTAGTGTGTGCATACACGCACACATATATGCACACACTACAGTATTACTCAGCCATAGAAAAGAATGTAATCTTGTCATTTGTGACAGACAGCATGGATATACCTAGAGGGTATTATGCTAAGTGAAATAAGTCAGAGAAAGACAAATACCATATGATTTCACTTATATGTGGAATCTAAAAAACAAAATAAGTGAATAAACAACAAACAAACAAATAACAGACTTGTAAATGAAGCGAACAAACTGGTGGTTACCAGAGGGGTAGGTGGGTGGGCAGATGGTAAAATAGGTGAAGAGGATTAAGAGGTACACACTTCCAGTAATAAAATAAATCATGGAGATTAAAATAATAGCATGGGGAATATAGTCAGTAATATTGTGATAACATTATATGGTGACAGATGGTGACTACACTTACTGTGGTGAGCATTGAATAATGTATACAATTGTCAAATCACTATATTGTACACCTGAAGGTAATACAGCATTGTATGTCAACAGTACTTCAGTAATAAGTATATATTTTTAAAAAAGAAAAAGCAGGGTGGAAGTGAACAGTGTAAGTCTGGGGGCAGCCAGGACTCTGACTAGACAGAGTCAAAGTTTGCTGGAGAGTGGCCTGTAACACAGAACTGCTCTTGGAAGATAGAGATTGTGTTTTCAGCTGTTTTTTACTTCATCTTTTAATTATGACGAACATATGCCACAAATATTCTGGGATGGTCTGTGTTTAGAAATTAGATGCCTTTGGGGTGCCTGGGTGGCTCAGTCGGTTAAGTTTCCGACTTCAGCTCAGGTCACGATCTCACGGTCCGCGAGTTCGGTCCCCGCGTTGGGCTCTGGGCTGATGGCTCGGAGCCTGGAGCCTGCTTCCGATTCTGTGCCTCCCTCTCTCTCTGCCCCTCCCCCGTTCGTGCTCTGTTTCTCTCTGTCTCAAAAATAAATAAACGTTAAAAAAAAAAAAAAAGAAAAAGAAATTAGATGCCATTATGCCCATAAGTTCCTGTCAGTAAGATTGACAAATAATGGTCAGCATATCCATGTTAGTGTCTGGAGAGTAGAAAGCATTGTCTATTCAACAAATGTTTAATAAGGAGTTTGGAAAGGCAGAGAAAGGCTATTTGATAAAGAACTCTAAATACTTAGATGTTTTAATAGGGTAGGTGATAGGGAGCCCATTCAAGTTTTTGAGCAGGTAGGTAGTTGTATGTTGAAGTCTACCGTAAACACTTAGAAGTGTTATCTTTTAGATAAAGGACTGAATGAAAGTGCATATGATTTTCTGTCTGTTCAAACAAAATTTTAAAATATAAATATGAGAATGAGTGTATTTTCTCTTAGGCCTTAGACAACTCCCTGTTGGGATATTGAGGAGACTATGGGGGGTGGGAAGTAATCAGAATGCCACTGAATCCTATTTTGTCCTTTTCATATTCTGGTGGGTGACCTCCAGTGGAAGATAATCAGTGCACCCTTTTTGCTTACAAAAAGGTAACTGTTGGGGGCAACTACCTAGCACACAGTTCCCCTTTGCTGTGAGTGCCTGTAGTACACAAAGATAAGATCCCAGTCACCTTTTCAGACTTAGGCACCTTGCTAAGGTGCCATCACCTTGCTGCTGCCAATTGATCCAGAAGTAGACACCCAACTTAAATTTGGTGCTGTTATAGTCTATCCTAGGAATTTGAAACTCAGAACCAAGCAACACATGGTAATTCTATGTTTAACTTTTTGAGGAACTGTCAAACTGTTTTCCACAATGGCTGAACCATTTTACATTCCCACTGGAATTGTATGAGAATTCCCTTTTTTTCTATACCCTTAACAACACCTATTATTTTTCTATCTTTTTTTCTTGTTATAGACATTGTAGTGGATATAAGTGGTGCCTCATGGTGGTTTTGATCTCCCTCATGACAAGTAGTGCTGAGCATCTTTTCATGTGCTTGTTGGCTATTCTTATGTTGTCTTTAGAGAAATGCCTGTTTAAGTCATTTGCCCAGTTTTTGTTTGCTTTTTGTTGTTGATGAGTTCTAAGAACTCTTTATGTATTCTGGATACTAGATTGTTATCATACATTTGATTTGTAAATATTTCTCTCAATCTGTAGATTGTTTTTTTAAAAAATTTTTAATGTTTATTTTTGAGAGAGAGAGAGAGCAGGGGAGGGGCAGAGAGAGAGGGAGATGCAGAATCCAAAGCAGGTTCCAGGCTCTGAGCTGTCAGCACAGAACCCTACATGGGGCCCCAACTCACGAACTGTGAGATCATGCCCTGAGCTGAAGTTGGTCACTTAACTGACTGAGCCACCCAGGCGTGCCTCATTCTGTAGATTGTGAATATACTGTAAATCACTGAATTGTTCTCTTAAAATGTTTAAATTTGTGTTACGTGAATTTCCTCTCAATTAAACAAAACAAAAACAAAAAACAAAGCAAAAGAACCATGCAGCACAGAGCTTGGGAATTGCTAGAGTTAGTGGGCATCCTGAAGAGAAGACTCACCCACTGTTGCTGCTGGGGCCCCAGGGCTATGTTGGTCAGTCCCTGCTCTTCCTGCATGTTGGTTCTTCTCTTTCCATTTCTTTTCCTCATACTTTCAGTCAGTTGAGGGACAGTTTGGCTATTTCCAGTTTTTGGTGACTACGAATAAAGTCACTATAAACATTTACATACAGGTTTTTCTGTAGTGAGTTTTCATTTCACCTGGGTAAATACCTAGGTGTATGATTGCTGGGTGTTATGGTAAGTGTATGTTTGACTTGATAAGGAACTTACAAAGTGTTTTCCAAAACGGATGTATCTTTTTGCATTCCCATCAGCAATGTATGAGTGTTACAGTTGTTCTACATCCTCTCCAGTACTTGGTATTGTCAGTTTTTTGTTTTGTTTTTGGCCATTATAATAAGTTTGTATCTGTATCTCATTGACTAGTGATGCTGAGTTTTTTTTCCTATGCTTATTTGCCATCCATTTAACATTTTTGATGAGGTGTCTGCTTAAGTCTTTTGCCTGTTTTAAAAATTGGGTTGTCTTCTTATGTTTGAGTTTCAAGAGTTCTTTATATATTTTGGATACAAGTTCTTTTTTAGTTAATGATTTACAAAAATTTTCTCCCAATTGATAGCTTATCCTTTCATTATCTCAACAGTGTCTTTTGCAGAGCAGAATTTTTAATTTGATAAAATCCAATTTATCAATTTTATCTTTTATAGGTATACTCTTGGTGCCATATGTCAGAACTTTTTGCCTAACCCAAGATCACAAAAGAGTTTGTCCTGTGTTTTACAGGAAAGAAAGAAAAGAAGTTTATAGTTTTATGATTACATTTAGGTCTGTCATCCATTTTGAATTAATTTTTGTATAACGTATGTGGAATGGTTTGACATTCATTCATTCATATATGGATGTCTAACTGTTCTGGCACCCTGTATAGAAAAGGCTTTCTTCTTTGAATTACCTTTTCACTTTGTCAGAACTCAGTTGGCCATTTTTTATGTGGGTCAATTTCTGGACTCTCTATTCTGCTTTATTTTTTATTTAAAAAATTTTTTTAGGGGTGCCTGAGTGGCTCAGTCAGTTAAGCGTCCAACTTCAGCTCAGGTCATGATCTCGCGGTCTGTGAATTCAAGCCCTGCATCAGGATCTGTGCTGACAGCTCAGAGCCTGGAGCCTGCTTCAGATTCTGTGTCTCCCTCTCTCTCTTCTCCTCCCCTGCTCATGCTCTGTATCTCTCTCAAAAATAAATAAACATTAAAAAAATTTATTAAAAAAGTTAAAAAAGGGGGCGCCTGGGTGGCGCAGTCGGTTAAGCGTCCGACTTCAGCCAGGTCGCGATCTCGCGGTCCGTGAGTTCGAGCCCCGCGTCGGGCTCTGGGCTGATGGCTCAGAGCCTGGAGCCTGTTTCTGATTCTGTGTCTCCCTCTCTCTCTGCCCCTCCCCCGTTCATGCTCTGTCTCTCTCTGTCCCAAAAATAAATAAACGTTGAAAAAAAAAATTAAAAAAAAAAAGTTAAAAAATTTTTTAAAGTGTTTATTTATTTTTGAGAGAGATACAGGAGAGAGATACAGAGCATGAATAGGGGAGAGGCAGAGACAGAGAGGGAGACACAGAATCTGAAATAGGCTCCAGGCTCTGAGCTGCCAGCACAGAGCCCAACATGGGGCTTGAACTTGGGAATCGGGAACAGTGAGATCATGACCTGAGCTGAAGTCAGATGCTTAACTGACTGAGCCACCCAGGTGCCCCTCTCTTCTCCTTTATCGATCTATGTCTTCATCCTTTTGTCTTTAGCATGTTGTCATCTTTATTAGTATAACTTTATAGTAAGTCTTAAAAGTCAGGTAGTGTGAGTCCCCAACTTTATTCTTTTTCAAAATGGGTTTGGATATTCTAGTTCCTTTGCCTTTCTGTATACATTTTAGAGTCAGCTTATTGATTTGTACAAAAAAAATACTGTTGGAATTTTATTTTATTTATTTATTTTTTTAAAAATTTTTTTTTCAACGTTTATTTTATTTTTGGGACAGAGAGAGACAGAGCATGAACGGGGGAGGGGCAGCGAGAGAGGGAGACACAGAATCGGAAACAGGCTCCAGGCTCTGAGCCATCAGCCCAGAGCCCGACGCGGGGCTCGAACTCCCGGACCGCGAGATCGTGACCTGGCTGAAGTCGGACGCTTAACCGACTGCGCCACCCAGGCGCCCCTGGAATTTTAAATGTAATTGTGTTAAATCTTTAGCTCAGTTTGGGGAAAATTGTGAACATTAACTCTTACAAACCTATTAACATGGTATATCTCTTAATTTATTTAGGTTTCCTCTGATTTCTTTTATTGGTGTTTTGTGTTTTCAATATATAGATCCTGCACATATTTGTTATACTTACATATTTCATATTTCTTGTGCAGTTTTCAGAATTTTAATTTTTGATTACTCATTGCTAGCATAGGGACATACAATTGGTTTTTATTGTTTCTGTATCCTCTGACCTTGATAAACTCATATGTTCTAGGGACTTTTTTTAATGTTTTTATTTATTTTTGAGAGAGAGACAGGGTACCAGAAGGGGAATGGCAGAGAGAGAGACACACACACAGAATCTATAGCAGGCTCCAGGCTCGAGCTGTCAGCACAGAACCCGATGTGGGGCTCAAAGCCATGAACTGTGAGTTCATGACCTGAGCCGAAGTCAGATGCTTAACTGACTGAGCCACCCAGGCGCCCTTCTAGGAATTTTTTTGTAGATTCCTTGAGGTTTTTCATGTAGACAATCTTATTGTCTGTGAACAGAAACAGTTTTATTTATTACTTTTCAATCTGTATGCTTTTAATTTTTTTTCTTTTATTATTGTACTGGCTAGGATTTCAGGATGATGTTGAATAAGGGTGGTAAGCTCAGACATCCAATCTTACAGGAAAAGCATTCATGTTTTCAACATTAAGTTATGTTAGCTGTAGGTTTTTTTAAATAAAAGTTCTCTCTCAGTTTCAGGGAGGCCACAGTGGCTGAGGATGGCCTCCAACAATAGCCAGCAAGAATCTAGGGCCTTCAATTTTCTAGCCACAGGAAATAATTCTGCCAACCATCTGAGTGAGTTTGGAAGCTTATTCTTTCTTAATGATATTAATTTCCTATTGCTGCTGTAACAAATTCCCACAAACTTAGTGGCTTAAAACAACACAAATTTATTATTTCATAATTTTGAGGATCAGAAGCCCTAAATAAATCTTAGGGAACTAAACATCAAGGTGGCAGCAAGGCTATATTCCTTCTGGAGGTTCTGGGGAAGAGTCCATTCGTTGCTTTTTCCAGATTCTATAGGCCATTGTATTCTCTGGTTTGTGGCCCCTTCCTCTGTCTTCCAAGCCAGAAATGGCTGGTCATATCTTTCTCACATCATATCACCTTGACTTCTTCCATTGTCACATTTCTTTCTCTAACTTGCCTGCCTGCCTGTTTATCTTATAAGGATCCTTGTAGTTACATTGGGCTCGCATAGATAATCCAGACTAATCTCCCATTTTAAGAATCTTAATTTTTAAGAATCTTAATCTAAGGGGCACCTGGATGGCTCAATCAGTTAAGCCTCTGACTTCAGCTCAGGTCATGATCTCACAGTTCTTGGGTTTGAGCCCCGTGTCAGGCTCTGTGCTGATAGCTCAGAGCCTGGAGCCTGCTTCCAATTCTGTGTCTCCCTCTCTGCCCCTCCCCCGCTCATGCTGTGTTTCTCTCTGTCTCTCAAAAATAAATAAACGTTAAAAAAATTAAAAAAAAAAAAGAATCTTAATCTAAGCCTCTATGGCTCAGTCAGTTGGGCGTCTGACTCTTGATTTTGGCCTTGGTTGTGATCCCAGGGTCATGGGATCAATCCCTGCATTGGGTTCTGTGCTGGATGTGGAGCTTGCTTCGGATTCTTTCTCCCTCTGCCCCTCTGGCCTACTCCTGCTATCTCTGTCACTCTAAAAAAAAATAATAATAACTTTAGTCATGTCTATAAAGCCCATTTGCTATATAAGGTAGCATATTCAGAGTTTCTGGGGACTAGGGTGTTGGCATCTTTGGAGAACCATTATTCTGCCTACCACACCAGTCAAACCCTCATGAGAACACAGCCCAGCCAATACCTTGATTGCAACTTTTTGAGACTCTGAACGGCATCCAGCTAAACCAAGCATGAATTCTTCACCCACAGAAAGTGTGAGGTAATAGATGTGTAATGAATGTGTTGTTTTAAGCCACTATGGTTGCGGTAGTTTGTTAAGCAGCAGTAGAAAACTAATACAATGGGCATGTACTTGTTAATAATTTTTCTTCATTATCCTTTTAACATCTGTAGGATCTGTAATGGTGTCCCTTATTTTATTTCAGATATTATTAATTTGTATCTTTTCCCCCCACCCTTGGTCAGTCTGGTTAGAGGTTTGTCAATTTTATTGATCATTTCAAAGATCAGCTTTTGTTTTCATTGGTTTTTCTCTATTTTTCTATTTGTAATTTTATTATAAAATTGCTCTTTATTATTTTCTTTTGCTTTCTTTGGGTTCAATTTGCTCTTCTGTTTTTTTAGTTTAAGGTGGAAGCTTAGATTTTTGTTCTGAGACATTTCTTCCTTCTTTTATGATTTTAAATTGAGATATAATCTGTATACCGTAAAACCCACCTGTAAAAAATGCAGTTCAATAGTTTTAGTATATTCACAGTGTTGTGCATTGGTGACCAGTATTTAATTTCAGAACATTCTTCCTTATTAATATAAATATATACAAATTTTAATATGTTGTATTTTCATTTTCTTCAATTAAAAAATATTTTCTTGTTTCCCTTGAGATTTATGCTCTGTGCATTGGTTACTTGTAGTGTCTTGTTTAATGTACAATTTTAGGATTTTCCCAGATGCTTTTCTGTCATTGATTTCCATTTATTTCATTATGGTCCAAGAACAGACTCTGTATGATTTCAGTTCTTTTAAGTTCATTATGGTTTATTTTGTGGCCTAGAAATATGAAATATGTCTATCTTGGTGAGTCTTTCAAGTGCTATTTATTTATTTTTAAAAACTTTAAATGTTTTAATTTATTTTTGAAAGAGAGAGAGAGAGTGAGTGCAAGGGAAGGGAAGAGAAAAGAGGGAGACACAGAATCCAAAGCAGGCTCCAGGCTTTGAGCTGTTAGCACAGAGTCTGATGTGGGGCTTGAACTTGTGAACCATGAAATCATGACCTGAGCTGAAGTCAGAGGCTTAACTGACTGAGCCATCCAGGAGCCCCAACAAGTGCTCTTTAAAATAATTTTGTTAGGGGGGCTCCTGGGTGGCGCAGTCGGTTAAGCGTCCGACTTCAGCCAGGTCACGATCTCGCGGTCCGTGAGTTCGAGCCAGAGCCTGGAGCCTGTTTCCGATTCTGTGTCTCCCTCTCTCTCTGCCCCTCCCCCGTTCATGCTCTGTCTCTCTCTGTCCCAAAAATAAATAAACGTTGAAAAAAAAATTTAAAAAAAAAAAAATAATTTTGTTAGGAGGGCATCTGGGTGGCTCAGTCACTTAAGCCTTTGACTCTTGATTTTTGGCCCAGGTCATTATTTCATGGTTGTGAGATTGAGTCCCAAGTCAGGCTCTGCTCTGAGCATGGAGCCTGCTTGGGATTTTCTCTCTCCCTCTCTCTCTCTCCTTCTCTCTCTGCCCCTCCCATTCCCCTGTGTGCGCGCGCGCGCGCACACACACACACACACTCTCTCTCTCTCTCTCTCTCTATCAAAATAAATAAATAAACATTTTTTAAAAACCCACTATTTTAAAAGAATTTTGTTAGCTAGAGTACTCCCTAAATGTCAATTGGGTCAAGTTGGTTGATAGTGCTCTTCAGGTCTTCTATATCCTTACTGAGTTTCTATTTACTTGTTCTGTTGATTACTGAGAGAGTGGTGTTTAAGCCTTCAAGTATACTTATGAATTTGACTTGTAGTAATACTAGTTCTTGCTCTGTGTATTTTGAGCATCTGTTATTAGGTACATACACCTTTAAGATTGTGATGCTATCTTTGTGAATTAACCCTTTTATCATTACATAATGTGGCTCTTTTTCCCGGTAATGGTCCTTGTTCTAAAGTCTACTTCGTTTTTTGCTGTTTTTTTACTTTTGTTGTTGGGTTTTTTTTATTTTAGAGAGAGAGAGAGAGAGAGAGCAGAGAAGAGGGGCAGAGGGAGAGAGAGAGAGAGAGAGAATCCCAAGTAGGCTCAACCCCTAGCACAGAGCCCAATGTGGGGCTTGATCCTGGGATCATACCCTGAGTCACAATCAAGAGTTGAACAGTCAACCAACTGAGCCACCCAGGTGGCCCTCTGAAGTCTACTTTGATTTTAATATAGGCACTCCAGATTTATTTTGATTAGTTTCCACTGGTACTTATTTTTTCCATCTTTTAACTCTTTATGTATGTTTTGTTATTTAAAGTGGACTTCCTGTAGATAGTATACAGTTGGTTATTATTATTTTTATTCAGTCTGACAATGTCTATTACTCTTTAAATGTTTTATTATTTATTTTTGAGAGAGAGAGAGAGAGAGGCAGAGTGCGAGTGGGGGAGGGGCAGAGAGAGACAGAGACTTAGAATCCAAAGCAGGCTCCAGGTTCCAAGTTGTCAGCAAAGAGCCTGATGCGGGGCTCAGACTCACAAGCTGTGAGATCATGACCTGAGCCGAAGTCAGACACTTAACTGACTGAGCATCCAGGTGCCCCAACAATGTCTATTGTTTAATTCGTGTGTTTATGCTATTTATATTTAGCATAGTTATTGATTCATGGATTTAGGTCTCTTCCTCTTCATGTTGCTTATTCATTGATTCAGCAATTATTTTTAACATCTTTATTGATAATTTACATACCATAGAATCCACTCAAGTGTACAATTTAATGATTTTTTTAATATGAAATTTATTGTCAAATTGGTTTCCATATAACATCCAGTGCTCATCCCAACAGGTGCCCTCCTCAATGCCCATCACCCACTTCCCCCCCCCCAACCCCCCATCAACCCTCAGTTTATTCTCAGTATTTAAGAGTCTCTTATGGTTTGCCTCCTTCCCTCTCTGTAACTTTTTTTTTACCCCTTCTCCTCCCTCATGGTCTTCTGTTGAGTTTCATAGATCTCACTATATATGGGCGAAAACAAATGATACCTGTCTTTCTCTGCCTGACTTAACAATTCAGTGATTTTGAGTACATTTCTAGAGTTGTGTGACCATCACCACAATTCTTCAGTTTTAGAATAGTTTTACCATCACTAAAAGATCCTTCTTGCTATATACAGTTACTCCTTGTTCCTAACCCCAGTCAACCATAAATCTACTTTCTGTCTGTGTAGATTTGCTTTTTCTGGACATTTGATATAAATAGAGTTGTATAATATATGGCCTTTTGCATCTGGATTTTTATTTTTTAATTTAATTTTTGTTTTTTATTTTAGAGAGAGAAAGAGCGTGAATGGGGGAGAAAGGGAGAGGGGAGGAGAAGGGAGAGAGAGATAGAAAGAGAGAGAGAGAGAGAGAGAGAATGGATCTCAAGCAGGCTCAATGCTCAGTGAGGAGCATGTCACAGGGCTTGATCCCATGATGCTGGGATCATGACCTGAGCCAAAATCAAGAGATCACAGCCAACTGACTGAGCCACCCAGGCATCCCTGCATTTGGAATTTTAACTTTAACATGTTTCTGAGTTCCATCTGTGTTGTAGCATGTATCACTTCTTTCCTTTTTATTGCCTCCTAGTAGTCCATTGTATGGATGTCATGTTTTTTGTTTATCCATTCACCAGTGGATAGAAATTTGGATTAATTCATGAAGTTTTTGGCTATTTGGCCATTTATTTCTGGAGTCTCAGTTCTGCTTATTGATCTATATGGCTGTCCTTCTACTAGTATTATGCTATCTTGATTACTGTAGCTTCAAAATAGTTTTGAAATCAGAAAATACAAGTTTGTTCTTCAAAATAATTTTTTTCTATTTTTGGTTCTTTGAATTTTCACATGAAGTTTAGTAGTCAGCTTGTCAGTTTCTGCAACAATGACAGCTTTTATTTTAATAGGGATTGCACTGGATCTATAGATAGATTTGGAGAGAATTGCTATTTAATAATATTTTCTAATCTATGAAAATGAAATCTCTCTCAATCTATTTAGCACTTTCTCTTAGCAATGGTTCAGAGTTTCCTGTATATAGTTTTTATTTATTTTTTTGTTAATTCCTAAGAGTTGTTTTCTTAATTTGATTTTTGGTCACTCATTGGTGGTATTTAGAAATGTAGTTTTGCATTGATCTTCAATCTCATGACCTTACTGAATTCATTCATTAGTTTTACTAGTTTCTTGTTTGTTTGTTTTTTATTCCTTAGTTGTTGTTGTTTTACACACAGGATTGTATTATCTATGAATAAAGATAGTTTTACTTCTTCCCTTCCAATATGGATGTCCTTTTATTTCCTTTTCTTGCCTAGTTCTACTGACTAGAATCTTCAGTACAAGTTACATATCAGTGGTGGGAGCAGACATCATTGCCTTGCTCTTAATTTTGGGGGGAAATCACCCCATATTTCACAATCTCCATAAGCATGATGTTAACTATGGATTTTTCATAAATGTCATTTATCAGGTTGAGAAAATTCTCTTGTCTTCCTAGTTTGTTGAAATTTTTTTTCACAACAGCAGGGCTCTTATCAGGTTCTATTTTTGTCACACAGCAGTTAAATTACAGGTTATTGAACCTTGGGTCATGTCTGTCAATTAAAGACAATCCCCCTGGCCCTCAACTCTTGTACTTGTCAACCTACGACTAAGTTAAAATTGAGGATTTCCAGGAAAGGAAAAAACAAACAAACAAACAAACAAAAAAACAACAACAACACTCCCTTGAAGCAGACAACAAGGCAAAGTAGATAGCTTCCACCTAAGACCACAGAACAAAATTCTGCTAGATCCCCTGTCTTTTACTAGAACTGATTTTTATAACAATTTTTATATTACTGCTTTACAAACTAGCACAAAACATTCATACTCATGTTCCTTTTTCTGTTAGAGATTTTATCTACTCACTAAGACCTATTCAATTCATACCCTCCTTTACTAATCAAAATGATTATTGGTTATGTAGCCACTTAAATGCTCAGGAAGACTCTCAGTTAATATTAGAACCAGCTTGAGGGTGCCTGGCTCAGTTGGCTAAGGGTAAGACTTTGGCTCAGGTCATGGTCTCATAGTTCATGAGCTTGAGCCCTGAATGGAGCTCTGTGTTGACAGCTCAGAGCCTGGAGCTTGCTTTGGATTCTGTGTCTCCCTCTCCGTCTGCCCGTCCCTCACTCACACTCTGTCTCTCAAAAATAAATAAACATTAATTTTTTAAATTAGAAAATATTAGAACCAGCTCCTATATGTGCTTGGATGATAGGAAAATGGCTTTACAAAAAGATTTGATGTCCATCCCTTGGCCATTCAGCTAATACTTATGGCCAGTTAATCTGGTACTGGGCGAAGTTTGGAAGTCAAAGGATGGCCCATAACCCCTGCAAACTTCATTGTTGGCAATTTGTCCCAATGCATAGAAAGCCTAATGGTGCTGGACCTAATATAGGGCATGTTATAAACTCACTCTGTAATCATACACTTTGGTTTGACTCCTATGATGAAGATTGGACTTCTACATATAACACAGATTTTGAAATAGATTATGACAGTGATACTTTTGATTATGCTATTAGGAAAATTACTGAATCCAAACTTAGCTTATTCTGCAAAACAGGTGACAATTTTCACTTGGACCACTTCTTGGATATGCCTTTGAAAGTCCTAGATGAGGGGCACCTGAGTGGCTCATTTGGTTAAGTGTCTGACTTGATTTTAGCCCGGGTCATCATCCTATGGTCATGAGATCGAGCCCCATGTTGGGCTGTGTGTTGAGATTAGAGCCTGCTTGGGATTCTCTCTCCTTTGTTCTCTCGCTGCCCTTCCCCCATGCTTGCATACATGTTATCTCTCTCTCTCTCTCAAAAAATAAAAACATTTAAAAAATTCATAGATGCAATTCAAGCCGTTTGCCCAAATTGGCATGAGGTGCTCACTTAAAAAATTAAAAAAAAAAAAAAAAAAAAAAAAGGCTTCATGCCCAGTACAGAACCCTGATCTCAAGACCTGAGCTGAGATTGTCAGATGCTTAACCAGCTGAGCCACCTAGGCATCCTGAGATGGTCACTTTTAACCAATCTTAAATAAAGAGGAAAACTCTAATGATATAACCAGTCATTAAAAACAATAAACAACCTCTGCATTCTCACTATATAAGCTGTCTTATAACAATATACCTTTGACCCTCACTCCACTGTTAGTTTGAGAGCTCCCAGTTGCAAACTATTTTTATGTGCTTAGTAAACTCTAAAAAAAAAAAAGGATTTTTTCCCCACAAATTGCTGTTGGAGCCTGTTGAATGTTTTTTCTGCATCTATTAAGGTGACCATGTAGTTTCTGTCCTTTTTTCTATTACCATAGTGTATTATATTAATTGATTTTTATATGTTAAATCAGACATATTCCTGGGATAAATTCCACTTGATCATATTGATTAATCCATTTTATATTTTGCTAGGTTCAGCTTTCTATTATTTTTCTGAGCACTTTTGTGTGTCTATATTCATGAAGGAAATTGTTTATATTCTTTTCTTTTGATGTCTTTGTCCAGTATTTATGTCATGGTAATATTTACCTTAAAGAATAAGTTGGGAAGTGATCCTTCCTCTACTGTTTTCAGAAAGGTTTGTGAAAGATTGTTATTACATATTCTTTTTTTTCCAATTATGAAATTTATTGTCAAATTTGTTTCCATACAACACCCAGTGCTCATCCCAAAAGGTGCCCTCCTCAATACCCATCAACCATCCCCCATCAACCCTCATCAACCCTCAGTTTGTTCTCGGTTTTTAAGAGTCTCTTATGCTTTGGCTCTCTCCCACTCTAACCTCTTTTTTTTTTTTTTCCTTCCCCTCCCCCCTGGGTTTCTGTTAAGTTCCTCAGGATCCACATAAGAGTGAAACCATATGGTATCTGTCTGTCTCTGTATGGCTTATTTCACTTAGCATCACACTCTCCAGTTCCATCCACGTTGCTACAAAGGGCCATATTTTGTTCTTTCTCATTGCCACGTAGTACTCCATTGTGTATATAAACCACAATTTCTTTATCCATTCATCAGTTGATGGACATTTAGGCTCTTTCCACAATTTGGCTATTGTTGAGAGTGCTGCTATGAACATTGGGGTACAAGTGCCCCTATGCATCAGTACTCCTGTATCCCTTGGGTAAATTCCTAGCAGTGCTATTGCTGGGTCATAGGGTAGGTCTATTTTTAATTTTCTGAGGAACGTCCACACTGTTTTCCAGAGTGGCTGCACCAATTTGCATTCCCACCAACAGTGCAAGAGGGTTCCCGTTTCTCCACATCCTCTCCAGCATCTATAGTCTCCTGATTTGTTCATTTTGGCCACTGTGACTGGCGTGAGGTGATATCTGAATGTGGTTTTGATTTGTATTTCCCTGATGAGGAGCGACGTTGAGCATCTTTTCATGTGCCTGTTGGCCATCCGGATGTCTTCTTGAGAGAAGTGTCTATTCATGTTTTCTGCCCATTTCTTCACTGGATTATTTGTTTTTCGGGTGTGGAGTTTGGTGAGCTCTTTATAGATTTTGGATACTAGCCCTTTGTCCGATATGTCATTTGCAAATATCTTTTCCCATTCTGTTGGTTGCCTTTTAGTTTTGTTGGTTGTTTCCTTTGCTGTGCAGAAGCTTTTTATCTTCATAAAGTCCCAGTAGTTCATTTTTGCTTTTAATTCCCTTGCCTTTGGGGATGTGTCGAGTAAGAGATTGCTACGGCTGAGGTCAGAGAGGTCTTTTCCTGCTTTCTCCTTTAGGGTTTTGATGGTTTCCTGTCTCACATTCAGGTCCTTTATCCATTTTGAGTTTATTTTTGTGAATGGTGTCAGAAAGTGGTCTAGTTTCAACCTTCTGCATGTTGCTGTCCAGTTCTCCCAGCACCATTTGTTAAAGAGACTGTCTTTTTTCCATTGGATATTCTTTCCTGCTTTGTCAAAGATGAGTTGGCCATACGTTTGTGGGTCTAGTTCTGGGGTTTCTATTCTATTCCATTGGTCTATGTGTCTGTTTTTGTGCCAATACCATGCTGTCTTGATGATGACAGTTTTGTAGTAGAGGCTAAAGTCTGGGATTGTGATGCCTCCTGCTTTGGTCTTCTTCAAAATTCCTTTGGCTATTCGGGGCCTTTTGTGGTTCCATATGAATTTTAGAATTGCTTGTTCTAGTTTCGAGAAGAATGCTGGTGCAATTTTGATTGGGATTGCATTGAATGTGTAGATAGCTTTGGGTAGTATTGACATTTTGGCAATATTTTTTCTTCCAATCCATGAGCAGGGAATGTCTTTCCATTTCTTTATATCTTCTTCAATCATCTTCATAAGCTTTCTATAGTTTTCAGCATACAGATCTTTTACATCTTTGGTTAGATTTATCCCTAGGTATTTTATGCTTCTTGGTGCAGTTGTGAATGGGATCAGTTTCTTTATTTGTCTTTCTGTTGCTTCATTGTTAGTGTATAAGAATGCAACTGATTTCTGTACATTGATTTTGTATCCTGTGACTTTGCTGAATTCATGTATCAGTTCTAGCAGACTTTTGGTGGAGTCTATCGGATTTTCCATGTATAATATCATGTCATCTGCAAAAAGCGAAAGCTTGATTTCATCTTTGCCAATTTTGATGCCTTTGATTTCCTTTTGTTGTCTGATTGCAGATGCTAGAACTTCCAACACTATGGTAAACAACAGCGTGAGAGTGGGCATCCCTGTCGTGTTCCTGATCTCAGGGAAAAAGCTCTCAGTTTTTCCCCGTTGAGGATGATGTTAGCTGTGGGCTTTTCATAAATGGCTTTTATGATCTTTAAGTATGTTCCTTCTATCCCGACTTTCTCAAGGGTTTTTATTAAGAAAGGGTGCTGGATTTTGTCAAAGGCCTTTTCTGCCTCAATTGACAGGATCATATGGTTCTTATCTTTTCTTTTATGAATGTGATGTATCACGTTGATTGATTTGCGAATGTTGAACCAGCCCAGCATCCCAGGAATGAATCCCACTTGATCATGGTGAATAATTCTTTTTATATGCCATTGAATTCGATTTGCTAGTATCTTATTGAGAATTTTTGCATCCATATTCATCAGGGATATTGGCCTGTAGTTCTCTTTTTTGCTGAGTCTCTGTCTGGTTTAGGAATCAAAGTAATACTGGCTTCATAGAATGAGTCTGGAAGTTTTCCTTCCCTTTCTATTTCTTGGAACAGCTTGAGAAGGATAGGTATTATTTCTGCTTTAAACGTCTGGTAGAACTCCCCTGGGAAGCCATTTGGTCCTGGACTCTTATTTGTTGGTAGATTTTTGATAACTGATTCAATTTCTTCGCTGGTTATGGGTCTGTTCAAGCTTTCTATTTCCTCCTGATTGAGTTTTGGAAGAGTGTGGGTGTTTAGGAATTTGTCCATTTCTTCCAGGTTGTCCAATTTGTTGGCATATAATTTTTCATAGTATTCCTTGATAATGGTTTGTATCTCCGAGGGATTGGTTGTAATAATTCCATTTTCATTCATGATTTTATCTATTTGGGTCATGTCCCTTTTCTTTTTGAGAAGCCTGGCTAGAGGTTTGTCAATTTTGTTTATTTTTTCAAAAAACCAACTCTTGATTCGTTGATCTGCTCTACAGTTTTTTTAGATTCTATATTGTTTATTTCTGCTCTGATCTTTATTATTTCTCTTCTTCTGCTGGGTTTAGGCTGCCTTTGCTGTTCTGCTTCTATTTCCTTTAGGTGTCCTGTCAGATTTTGTATTTGGGATTTTTCTTGTTTCTTGAGATAGGCCTGGATTGCAATGTATTTTCCTCTCAGGACTGCCTTCGCTGCATCCCAAAGCGTTTGGATTGTTGTATTTTCATATTTGTTTTTTTCCATATATTTTGTAATTTCTTCTCTAATTGCGTGGTTGACCCACTCATTCTTTAGTAGGGTGTTCTTTAACCTCCATGCTTTTGGAGGTTTTCCAGACTTTTTCCTGTGGTTGATTTCAAGCTTCATGGCATTGTGGTCTGAAAGTATGCATGGTATAATTTCAATTCATGTATACTTATGAAGGGCTGTTTTGTGACCCAGTATGTGATCTATCTTGGAGAATGTTCCATGTGCACTCGAGAAGAAAGTATATTCTGTTGCTTTGGGATGCAGAGTTCTAAATATATCTGTCAAGTCCATCTGATCCAATGTCTCATTCAGGGCCCTTGTTTCTTTATTGACCGTGTGTCTAGATGATCTATCCATGTCTGTAAGTGGAGTGTTAAAGTCCCCTGCAATTACCACATTCTTATCAATAAGATTGCTTATGTTTGTGAGTAATTGTTTTATATATTTGGGGGCTCCCGTATTCGGCGCATAGACATTTATAATTGTTACCTCTTCCTGATGGATAGACCCTGTAATTATTATATAATGCCCTTCTTCATCTCTTGTTACAGCCTTTAATTTAAAGTCTAGTTTGTCTGATATAAGTATGGCTACTCCAGCTTTCTTTTGGCTTCCAGTAGCATGATAAATAGTTCTCCATCCCCTCACTCTCAATCTAAAGGTGTCCTCAGATCTCAAATGAGTCTCTTGTAAACAGCTAATAGATGGGTCTTGTTTTTTTATCCATTCCGATACCCTATGTCTTTTGGTTGGTGCATTTAATCCATTTACATTCAGTGTTATTATAGAAAGATACTGGTTTAGAGTCATTGTGATATCTGTATGATTTATACTTGTAGTGATGTCTCTGGGACTTTGTCTCACAGGATCCCCGTTAGGATCTCTTGTAGGGCTGGTTTAGTGGTGACAAATTCCTTCAGTTTTTGTTTGTTTGGGAAGACTTTTATCTCTCCTTCTATTCTAAATGACAGACTTGCTGGATAAAGGAGTCTCGGCTGCATATTTTTTCTGTTCAGCACATTGTAGATCTCGTGCCAATTTTTTCTGGCCTGCCAAGTTTCAAAAGAGAAATCAGTCACGAGTCTTATAGATCTCCCTTTATATGTTAGGGCACGTTTATCCCTTGCTGCTTTCAGAATTTTCTCTTTATCCTTGTATTTTGCCAGTTTCACTATGATATGTCGTGCAGAAGATCGATTCAAGTTACGTCTGAAGGGAGTTTTCTGTGCCTCTTGGATTTCAATGCCTTTTTCCTTCCCCAGTTCAGGGAAGTTCTCAGCTATTATTTCTTCAACTACACCTTCAGCACCTTTTCCTCTCTCTTCCTCCTCTGGGATACCAATTATGCGTATATTATTTCTTTTTAGTGTATCACTTAGTTCTCTAATTTTCCCCTCATACTCCTGGATTTTTTTTTATCTTTTTCTCAGCTTCCTCTTTTTCCATAACTTTATCTTCTAGTTCACCTATTCTCTCCTCTGCCTCTTCAATCCGAGCCGTCGTCGTTTCCATTTTGTTTTGCATTTCGTTTAAAGCATTTTTCAGCTCCTCCTGACTGTTCCTTAGTCCCTTGATCTCTGTAGCAACAGATTCTCTGCTGTCCTCTATACTGTTTTCAAGCCCAGCGATTAATTTTATGACTATTATTCTAAATTCACTTTCTGTTATATTATTTAAATCCTTTTTGATCAGCTCATTAGCTGTTGTTATTTCCTGGAGATTCTTCTGAGGGGAATTCTTCCGTTGGTCATTTTCGATAGTCCCTGGAGTGGTGTGGACCTGCAGGGCACTTCCCCTGTGCTGTGGTGTATAACTGGAGCTGGTGGGTGAAGTCACAGTCAGACCTGACGTCTGCCCCCGGCCCACTGCTGGGGCCACAGTCAGACTGGTGTGTGCCTTCTCTTCCCCTCTCCTAGGGGCGGGATTCACTGTGGGGTGGCGTGGCCTGTCTGGGCTACTTGCACACTGCCAGGCTTGTGGTGCTGGGGATCTGGCGTATTAGCTGGGGTGGGTAGGCAAGGTGCACGGGGGCAGGAGGGGCAGGCTTAGCTCGCTTCTCCTTAGGTGATCCACTTCAGGAGGGGCCCTGTGGCAGCGGGAGGGAGTCAGACCAGCTGCCGGAGGGGTGGCTCCACAGAAGCACAGCGTTCGGTGTTTGCGCAGAGCAAGCAATTTCCCTGGGAGGAACTGGTTCCCTTTGGGATTTTGGCTGGGGGATGGGCGAGGGAGATGGCGCTGGCGAGCACCTTTGTTCCCCGCCAAACTGAGCTCTGTCGTCCCGGGGCTCAGCAACTCTCCCTCCCTTTGTCCTCCAGCCTTTCCGCTTTCGGAGCAGAGCTGTTCACTTATGACTTCCCAGATGCTAAGTCGCGCTTGCTGTCAGAACACACTCCGTCCGGCCCGTCCACTTTTGCAAGCCAGACTTGGGGGCTCTGCTTGGCCAGCAGGCTGCCCCTCCGCCCCGGCTCCCTCCCACCAGTCCGTGCAGCGCACACCGCCTCTCCGCCCTTCCTACCCTCTTCCGTGGGCCTCTCGTCTGTGCTTGGCTCCGGAGACTCCGTTCTGCTAGTTTCTGGTGGTTTTCTGGGTTAGTTAGGCAGGTGTAGGTGGAATGTAAGTAATCAGCGTCAGGACGCACGGTGAGCCCAGCGTCCTCCTACGCCGCCATCTTCCTATCCCAGAATATTTAAATTATCAGTCAAGGTAGGTTTTTTCTTTAAAAAATTTTTTTAAATAAATTTTTAAAATTTACATCCAAGTTAGGTAGCCTATAGTGCAACCATGATTTCAGGAGTAGATTCCTTAATGCCTCTTACCCATTTAGCCCATCTCCCACCCACAACCCCTCCAGTAACCCTCTGTTTATTCCCCATATTTAAGAATCTATTATATTTTTGTCCTCCTCCCTATTTTCATGTTGTTTTTGCTTCTCTTCCCTTATGTTCATCTGTTTTGTATCTTAAAGCGCTCATATGAGTGAAGTCATTATGATATTTGTCTTTCTCTGACTAATTACACTTAGTATAATACCCTCTAGTTCCATCCACGTAGTTGCAAATGGCAATGTTTCATTCTTTTCGATTGCCAAGTAATACTCCATCGTATATATATATATATATATCACATCTTCTTTATCCATTCATCTATTGATGGACATTTGGGCTCTTTCCATACTTTGGCTATTGTTGATAGTGCTGCTATAAACATGGTGGTGCATGTGCCTCTTCTAAACAGCATACCTGTATCCCTTGGATAAATACCTAGTAGTGCAATTGATGGGTTGTAGGGTAGTTCTTTTTTTAATTTTTTGAGGAACCTTCATACTGTTTTCCAGAGTGGCTGCACCAGTTTGCATTCCCACCAGCAGTGCAAAAGAGATCCTCTTTCTCCACATACTCGCCACCATCTATTGTTGCCTGAGTTGTTAATGTTGGCCATTCTGACAGGTGTGAGGTGGTATCTCATTGTGGTTTTGATTTGTATTTCCCTGATGATGAATAATGTTGAGCATTTTTTCATGTGTCATTTGGCCATCTGGTTGTCTTCTTTGGAAAAGTGTCTACTCATGTCTTTTGCCCATTTCTTCACCGGGGTTGTTTTTGGGGTGTTGAATTTGATAAGTTCTTTATAGATTTTGGATACTGACCCTTTATCTGATATGTTGTTTGCAAATATCTTCTCCTGTTCCGTCAGTTGTCTTTTAGTTTTGCTGATTGTTTCCTTCACTGTGCAGAAGCTTTTTATTTATTTTTATTTTATTATTTTTTTTAAATTTTATTTTTTATTTTTTAAAATTACATCCAAGTTAGTTAGCATATAGTGCAATAATGATTTCAGGAGTAGATTCCTTAGTGCCCTAAACCCACTCAGCCCATCCCCCCCTCCTAGAACCCCTCCCATAACCCTCAGTTTGTTCTCCATATTTATGAGTCTCTACTTTTTGTCCCCCTCCCTGTTTTTATATTATCTTTGTTTCCCTTCCCTTATGTTCATCTGTTTTGTCTCTTAAAGTCCTCATATGAGTGAAGTCATATGATCTTTGTCTTTCTCTGACTAATTTCACTTAGCATAATACCCTCCAGTTCCATCCACCTAGTTGCAAATGGCAGGATTTCATTCTTTTTGATTGCTGAGTAATACTCCATTGTGTATATATATATATATATATATATATATATATATATATATATATACCACATCTTCTTTATCCATTCATCCATCGATGGACATTTGGGCTCTTTCCATACTTTGGCGATTGTTGATAGTGCTGCTATAAGCATGGGGGTACCTGTATCCCTTCGAAACAGCACATGTATATCCCGTGGATAAATGCCTAGTAGTGCAATTGCTGGGTCGTAGGGTAGTTCTACTTTTATTTTTTTGAGGAACCTCCATACTGTTTTCCAGAGTGGCTGCACCAGCTTGCATTCTCAAGAAGCTTTTTATTTTGATGAGGTCCCAGTAGTTCATTTTTGCTTTTGTTTCCCTTGCCTCGAGAGATGTGTTGAGTAAGAAATTGCTACAGCCAAGGTCAAAGAGGTTTTTGCCTGCTTTCTCCTTGAGGATTTTGATGGCTTCCCATCTTACATTTAAGTCTTTCATCCATTTTGAGTTTATTTTTGTGTATGGTATAAGAAAGTGGTCCAGATTCATTTTTCTGCATGTCACTGTCTAGTTTTCCCAGCACCACTTGCTGAAGAGACTGTCTTTGTTGCATTGGATATTTTTTCATGCTTTGTCAAAGATTAGTTGGCCATACGTTTGAAGGTTCATTTCTGGGTTTTCTATTCTGTTCCATTGATCTGAGTGGCTGTTCTTGTGTCAGTACCATACTGCCTTGATGATTATAGTTTGGTAATACAGCTTGAAGTCTGGATTGTGATACCTCTTGATTTGGTTTTCCTTTTCAAGATTGCGTTGGCTATTTGGGGTATTTTTTGGTTCCAAACAAATTTAGGATTGTTTGTTCTAGCTTTGTGAAGAATGCTGGTGTCATTTTGATAGGGATTTCATTGAATATGTAGATTGCTTTGGGTAGTATCGACATTTTAACAATATTTGTTCTTTCTATCCAGGAGCATGGATTATTTTTCCACTTTTTGGTGTCTTCTTCAATGTCTTTCATAAGCTTTCTGTAGTTTTCAGTGTATAGATTTTTCACCTCTTTGGTTAGATTTATTCCCAGGTATTTTATGGTTTTTGATGCAATTGTAAATGGGATCAATTCCTTGATTTCTCTTTCTCTTGCTTCATTGTTGGTGTATAGGAATGCAACCAATTTCTGTGCATTGATTTTATATCCTGCCACTTTGCTGAATTTAAGGATCAGTTCTAGCAGTTTTTTGGTGGAATCTTTTTGGTTTTCCATATAGTATATCATGTCATCAGGGAAGAGTGAAAGTTTGACCTCCTCCCGGCCTATTTGGATGCCTTTTATTTCTTTGTGTGGTCTGATTGCTGAGGCTAAGACTTCCAATACTATGTTGAATAACAGTGGTGAGAGTGGACATCACTGTCTTGTTCTTGACCTTAGGGGGAGAGCTCTCATTTTTCCCCATTGAGGATGAAATTAGCAGTGGGTCATTCGTATATGGCTTTTATGATTTTGAGGTATGATCCTTCCATCCCTAATTTCCTGAGGGTTGTTATCAAGAAAGGATGATGTATTTTGTCAAATGCTTTCTTTGCATATATTGAGAGGATCATGTGGTTCCTGTCTTTTATTTTATTGATGTGATGAATCACATTGATTGTTTTGTGGATATTGAACTAGCCCTGCATCCCAGGTATAAATCCCCCTTGGTCGTGGTGAATAATTTTTTAATGTATCATTGGATCCGGTTGGCTAATGTCTTGTTGAGGATTTTTGCATCCATGTTCATCAGGGAAATTGGTCTATAGTTCTCCCTTTTTTGGGGTGTTTGTCTGGCTTTGGAATCAAGGTAATGCTGGCTTTATAGAAAGAGCTTGGAAGTTTTCCTTCAATTTCTATTTTTTCGAGCAGCTTCAAGAGAATAGGTGTTAACTCTTCCTTAAATGTCTGGTACAATTCCCCTGGAAAGTGATCTGGCCCCGGACTCTTGTTTTTTGAGAGATTTTTGATTACTAATTCGATTTCTTTACTGGTTATGGGTCTGTTAAAATTTTCTATTTCTTCCTGTTTCAGTTTTGGTAGTGTATATGTTTCTAGGAATTTGTCCATTTCTTCCAGATTGCCCATTTTATTGGCATATAATTGCTCATAATATTCTCTTCTTATTGTTTTTATTTCTGCTGTTGGTTGTGATCTCTCCTCTTTCATTCGTGATTTTATTTATTTGGGTCCTTGCCTTTGTCTTTTTGATCAAACTGGCTAGTGGTTTATCAATTTTGTTAACTCTTTCAAAGAACCAGCTTCTGGTTTCATTAATCTGTTCTGGTTTTTTTTTGGTTTCTATAGCATTGATATCTGCTCTAATCTTTATTATTTCCTGTCTTCTGCTGGTTTTGGGTTTTATTTGCTGTTATTTTTCCAGCTCTTTAAAGTGTAAGGTTAGGTTGTGTATCTGAGACCTTTCTTCCTTCTTTAGAAAGGCCTGGATTGCTATATACTTTCCTCTTATGACTGCCTTTTCTGCGTCCCAGAGGCTAGGGCTGTGGTATCATTTTCATTGGCTTCTATGTACTCTTCAATTTCCTCTTTAACTTCTTGGTTAGCCCATTCATTTTTTAGTAGGATGTTCTTCAGTCTCCAAGTATTTGTTACCTTTCCAAATTTTTTCTTGTGGTTGATTTCGAGTTTCACAGTGTTGTGGTCTGAAAATATGCATAGTATGATCTCGATCTTTTTGTACTTGTTGAGGACTGATTTGTGTCCCAGTATGTCATCTATTCTGGAGAACATTCCATGTGCATTGGAGAAGAATGTGTATACTGCTGCTTTAGGATGAAATGTTCTGAATATATCTGTTAAGTCCATCTGGCCCAGTGTGTTATTCAAAGCCATTGTTTCCTTGTTGATATTGTGTTTATATGGTCTGTCCATTATTGTAAGTGGGGTGTTGAAGTCCCCTACTATTATGGTATTAGTATCAATGAGTTTCTTTATGTTTGTGATTAATTGATTTATACGTTTGGGTACTTCCGCATTTGGAGCCTAAATGTTTACAATTGTTAGGTCTTCTTGGGGGATAGAACCCTTAATTATGATATAATGCCCTTCTTCATCTCTTGTTACAGTCTCTATTTTAAAGTCTAGATTTTCTGATATAAGTATGGCTACTCTGGCTTTCGTTTGTTGACCATTAGCATGATAGATGGTTCTCCATCCCCTTATTTTCAATCTGAAGGTGTCTTTAGGTCTAAAGTGGGTCTCTTGTAAATAGCATATAGATGGATCTTGTTTTCTTATCCATTCTCTTACCCTGTGTCTTTTGATTGGAGCATTGAATCCATTGTCATTTAGAGTGATATTGAAAGATATGAATTTATTGCTATTGTGTTTCTTGTAGAGTTGGAGTTTCTGGTGGTGTCTTCTGGTCCTTTCTAGTCTTTCTTGCTTTTGATCTTTTTTTTCTGTTTTTTTCTCTCCTCAGAGAGTCCCCCTTAAAATTTCTTGCAGGGCTGGTTTAGTGGTCAAAAATTCCTTTATTTTTGTTTGGGAAACTTTTAATCTCTCCTTCTATTTTGAATGACAGCCTTGCTGGATAAAGAATTCTTGGCTGCATATTTTTCCTATTCAGCACATTGAATATATCCTGCCACTCCTGTCTGGCCTGCCAAGTTTCTGTGGATAGGTCTGCTGCAAACCAGATCTGTCTTCCCTTGTAGGTTAAGAACTTTTTTTCCCTTGCTGCTTTCATGATTCTTTCCTTGCCTGAGTATTTTGTGAATTTGACTATGATATGCCTTGTTGATGGTTGGTTTTTGTTGAATCTAATGGGAGTCCTCTGTGCTTCCTGGGTTTTGATGTCTGTGTTCTCCCCAGATTAGGAATGTTTTCTGCTATGATATGCTCACATAACCCTTCTACCCCTTTCTCTCCCTCATCATCTTCTGGGACCCCTATGATTCTGATGTTGTTCCTTTAATGAGTCACTGATTTTTCTCATTCTTAAATAGTTCTCTTTATGCCTTCATCTCCCTTTTTTTTTCTGCTTCATTATTCTCTCTAAGTTTGTCCTCTGTATCGCTGATTTGCTGCTCTGCCTTATCCATCCTTGCCACTGTGGCATCCATTTGAGATTTTAGCTCAGTTATAGCATTTTTTATTTCATCATGACTAACTTTTACTTCTTTTATCGCCATAGAGAAGGATTCTAATCTATTTTCGACCCCAGCTAGTATTCTTATTATTATGATTCTAAATTCTGTTTCACACATATTGCTTGTATATGTGTTGGTTAAGTCCCTGGCTGTCGTTTCTTCCTGTTCTTTCTTTTGGGGTGAATTCCTTCATTTCATCATTTTGAAGGAAGAAAAGGAATTAATAAGGTAAAAAAATTAAAATTAAAAAATTAAAAACAACACACACACACACACACACAAATCAAATAAATGATGCTAGATCCTAGGTGTTTTGGTCCAGTTATTGATAGGAGCTTGTTAGATTAGAGAAAAAAGGCGGGGGGGGGGGAGGGGGAGAGGGAAAAAAAAGGAAAACGTCTGAAAATTTGAGAAAATGAATACAATGAAATAGAGTAAAATGAAATCGAAGTAAAATAGAATTTGAGAAATTTACAAAAAAGTAAAAATATAGTAGCAAAATATTAAATAAAAATATTTTTAATAAAAATTGAAAAAATAAATAATTTCTCTTTCTTTATTCAAGAAAAAAGAAAATTGAAAAAAAAAAAAAAGAAAATTGAATAGATGGACCAGTGAACAGACTGAAATATGATTAAAATGACATAGTTTTCCCCTAGAAGTCAAACTATGAAGTACTTGGTGTCCATAAACTAAGCAGGCAGAGAGATTTGTGGTGTTCCTGAAGAGTAGGTTTAGCCCAATTGGGCAGGGCTTAGTGAAATGGCTCTGTTCTCCACTAGATGGCACAGCTTAGCTTACTGGGATGGTTGTTGTGGCGCTTGAGGTGTGTATGCGCATGCGCGGGAGGGGTGAAAATGGGGTCACCCAGCTACCCAGCCTCTAGTATCAGAACTCTGTGTTCTCCCCAACCAACAATCATGTACCTGTCCTTTGTCTCCGGCTTCTGTCCACTCTCCGCTTTTACATTGTCCATGACCAAGCCGTCAGGTAGCCAGACGGCACCTCCCTCCTGAGTTTTATGTCAAATGCGGCTGTTTGCCGACTCCTCGCTTCGGAGGGACTGCAGCTTTGACCCACTTAGATCCTCTGGGGAAGGTCTCACTGAGCAATGGCTGGGTGCTGGCTGCACCCAGGAATGTTCATGGGACTGTGCTGCTGCTGATGCCCAGAGACTGCAGCTCGGTGCCAGTCCACCCCAGAAAAAGTTCTCACGATTGTGTAGCAACATCATTTCAGGGATTATGGGAAACCACAACACACACCTGGCACCAGCCTTCACCCTTAGCGACCTTGTTCCAGCACCAGTGAATGTGGTTGTTCTCTGGTGTCTGCTGGGACCAGCTGCACATAGCCTCTACTAAATGTCCTTCCAGCAGTGGAACCTCTTTTCCCTGTCTGTCCTGAGGACCTCCTGAACCCCACTCTGCTCCTGGGGATTCGCCCTTCCTACCAGAGCACCGCCAGGTATTGAGCTGTGGAGTTTCAGACTCTGCACTCCCCCTGTTTATAGAGTCTTAGTGGAATTTAAACCCTTTTCTTTCTCCTTTCTTCTTTTTCCTTTTTTAGTTCAGTCTCTGCGGCTGTTTCCACTTTTCCACTTTCTCTCCAGGTGCTTTTGGGGGGGGTTCTTTTCCCACACTCTTCCCCCCGTCTCTGTTGTCTCTCTGCAAGCAAAAACAGCTTTCTGCCTTCCACAGCTTCTCTCTCCCCAAGTTGACCACTCTGTGCCATCTACCTGCTGAGTTCTGTGATTCAGGTTGTGCAGATTGTTTTGTTAATCCTCAAATCAGTTTTCTAGGTGTGCAGGATGGTTTAGTGTTGATCTGACTGTATTTCATGGATGCGAGATGCAAAAAAACTTCCATGCTTTTCCACCATCTTGACTCCTCCAGTCAAGGCAGGTCTTTTATGCTAAGGTAAGGGTCCTAACCAGGAAAACCTGGGACCCTGATGTATAAGATAGGGACATCTGGATGGATGCTTCTAAGGATTTTCGCTCTAAAGACTCCCCTAAGAATTTGCACAGTTGGCCTACTATTCTATAATAAGATTGATAGACATTGTATTGTATTATAAATTGTATAATCCCTTCTCCCATAAGGCAGCAGGTCCCCACTTCAGGAGCCCTACCCCCTCTCCTGAGTGGTAGGCCAATAACTTGGGGTTCAATACTGGCACAACCTGGCCAGGGAAATGCTGGAACTGGTAAGGGAGGAAAAATGTTATACACTGAAGGATCTGCAAGAATTAGCTAGCAGAAGCAAGGTGGTATACTTGGGGTTGTATTTTGAGGGTGATTTATCAGGGGTTGGAATATAAGACTGGATAATCAAGAATCCAAAGACTTAGGGACACTCTTGGGGGGTTGCAGAATTTAGCACACTGGCAAGAACCCCAGGGGATGAGGTGGTTCTTAGAGTCTTTAAGAAAGGAATAGCCAGTGTTGAATGAAATAGAAATGTTTGAGCTATCCTGGCAGATAGTAGAAGGAAGCAGCTAAGGAAAGTGGGCAAGCAGGAATAGCTATGTTATATGACACCACCAAACATACCAATTGATTTTGTTCTATGGGAGAGCTTAGAAGACACACCATTCATGAGGCCATCAGGAAAACACTGGTGAGAATACCATCAGCATCATAGTGGCAGCTCTTCTCTGCAGGTCAGGGATGATTGTAGGAGAGGTGGTTACAGAGTGGGGCTCATTAATATCCATGAGGATGATGAACTTCAATGTAATAGAGGCCACAATAATTATAATGACCTTTGAGGCCCGAGGGTACAGCTAAGGGACTAGAGCTGCACAGAATTGTAGAGATGGTAATAGAGAATGATGTCTCTAGCAGAAAAAGAGGTAACAATACCATGGCAAGTACATACTATGATGATTCTCGTAGTTCTTTTCTGAAAGGGACCTCTGGTAGTTTACTCGGGTGGTTGTATACTGGGGAAGGGAAAATGCTCAGACATTTTGAGGACTATTAGACACACAGTTTGAGTTGACATTGATACCTGGAGACCCAGAGCATCATCATAGTTCTAATAGAGTGGGGGCCTATAGGGACCAGGTAATAAATTAAATCCTTGCTAAAGTCTGGCTCAGAGTGGCCTGCTAGGTTTGTGGACACACCCAGTGGTTATTTCATCTGTTTCTGATTGCATTGATATACTTAGATGTTAGAATAACCCTCATACTGGGTTCTTAGTCTGTAGAATAGAAGATAGAGTGAGGTATGCCAAGTAGAAACCTCCAAAATTGTTCCTTCACCTTACTTCTTTTCCCAGCCAAGATAGTAAATGGGAAATAATATCACATCCCTGAGAATGACTGAAGACTATTGCTGGTTTAAACAAGCAGTAGCTTTCGTCACAGCTACTGTGCCAGGTATAGTCTAATTGCTAGGGCAGATGGATAAGTCTTCAGATATATGATATATGGCCATTATCTGACAAAAGCAATTCTTTTTTTCCAAATCCAGTCAGGAAAGAGGATCAGAAACAGTTTGTATTAATGTGGATGGCCAACAGTATTTATTCATTTACACTTTGGCTTTAGGGCTATGTCAGCTTCCCTACCCACTGCCACAATATAGTTTGATGAGATCTGGGCTGTCTGGGTGTCCCACAGAACCATCACACTGATCCATTTCATTGATGGCACGCTGATGTGCTCCAGGTAATGTGGTAGGAGATAAACCCTACCAAGATTAAGGAACCTGCCATTTCAGTGAAGGTTTAAGGAATCTAATGGTCTGGAGTATGTTGGGATAGCTCTCCAGAGTAAAAAAATGCTGCATCTTTTATCCTCTACCACGAAGATGGAAGCACAGTGCCAGAAGTCCTCTTTGGGTTCTGGAAGCAATATATTCTACAACTAAGATCATTGCTTTGGTTCATATACCAGGTAACATGGAAGGCTGCCAGCTCTGAGTGAAACCTGGAGAAAAAAAGAGCTCTGCCGATAGGATCTGGAGAACCCAATGATGTTGGAAGTGTCAGTGATGGGAAAGATGCAACGTGGAGCTTTTGTTAAGCTCCAGTAGGAGAATCATAATGCAGGCCCTTAGAATTCTGACTATTGCTGCCTCTGAATGTTCAACTTGTCAATAGTAGAGATCTATGCTGAGCTCTCGATAGAGTACTATTTGAGGAAACCAACCAGTTACTTGGTGGCAAGTCAACTACAGTGGGCCTTGGGCAGTGGTTCATCCTCCAGAGATAGGTGACTTATTTAGGGTATGAGTTTGCCTTTTCTGCCTATAGTTCCTTTGCCACCATCACTATTTAGGGGCTTATGGAATGCCTATTCTGTAAGCAGAGATTCTCACACAGCTTAGCATCCACACATGGAACCTACTTCACAGTAGAGGATGTGTGAAGTGGATCCATGGTCATGAGTCCACTGGTCATATAATGCACCATCCAGGGGCAGCTGGCCTTAGAAATGTTGGAACAATTTTTGTTTATTTTTTATTTTTAAAAATTTTTCAATATATGAAATTTATTGTCAAATTGGTTTTCATACAATACCCAGTGCTCATCCCAAAAGGTGCCCTCCTCAATATCCATCACCCACCCTCCCCTCCCTCCCACCCCCCATCAACACTCAGTTTGTTCTCAGTTTTTAAGAGTCTCTTATGCTTTGGCTCTCTCCCACTCTAACCTCTTTTTTTTTTTCCTTCCCTCCCCCATGGATTTCTGTTAAGTTTCTCAGGATCCACATAAGAGTGAAAACATATGGTATCTGTCTTTCTCTGTATGGCTTATTTCACTTAGCATCACACTCTCCAGTTCCATCCACGTTGCTACAAAAGGCCATATTTCATTTTTTCTCATTGCCACGTAGTATTCCATTGTGTATATAAACCACAATTTCTTTATCCATTCATCATTTGATGACATTTAGGCTCTTTCCATAATTTGGCTATTGTTGAGAGTGCTGCTATGAACATTGGGGTACAAGTGCCCCTATGCATCAGTACTCCTGTATCCCTTGGATAAATTCCTAGCAGAGCTATTGCTGGGTCATAGGGTAGGTCTATTTTTAATTTTCCGAGGAACCTCCACACTGTTTTCCAGAGTGGCTGCACCAATTTGCATTCCCACCAACAGTGCAAGAGGGTTCCCGTTTCTCCACATCCTCTCCAGCATCTATAGTCTCCTGATTTGTTCATTTTGGCCACTGTGACTGGCGTGAGGTGATATCTGAATGTGGTTTTGGTTTGTATTTCCCTGATGAGGAGCGACGTTGAGCATCTTTTCACGTGCCTGTTGGCCATCCAGATGTCTTCTTGATAGAAGTGTCTATTCATGTTTTCTGCCCATTTCTTCACTGGGTTTTTTGTTTTTTGGGTGTGGAGTTTGGTGAGTTCTTTATAGATTTTGGATACTAGCCCTTTGTCCGATATGTCATTTGCAAATATTTTTTCCCATTCTGTTGGTTGCCTTTTAGTTTTGTTGGTTGTTTCCTTTGCTGTGCAGAAGCTTTTTATCTTCATAAGGTCCCAGTAGTTCATTTTTGCTTTTAATTCCCTTGCCTTTGGGGATGTGTCAAGTAAGAGATTGCTACGGCTGAGGTCAGAGAGGTCTTTTCCTGCTTTCTCCTTTAGGGTTTTGATGGTTTCCTGTCTCACATTCAGGTCCTTTATCCATTTTGAGTTTATTTTTGTGAATGGTGTGAGAAAGTGGTCTAGTTTCATCCTCCTGCATGTTGCTGTCCAGTTCTCCCAGCACCATTTGTTAAAGAGACTGTCTTTTTTCCATTGGATATTCTTTCCTGCTTTGTCAAAAATTAGTTGGCCATATGTTTGTGGGTCTAGTTCTGAGGTTTCTATTCTATTCCATTGGTCTATGTGTCTGTTTTTGTGCCAATACCATGCTGTCTTGATGATTACAGCTTTGTAGTAGAGGCTAAAGTCTGGGATTGTGATGCCTCCTGCTTTGGTCTTCTTCTTCAAAATTACTTTGGATATTCGGGGGCTTTTGTGGTGGCACAATTTTTTAAAGGTACAACTGAAGTGCCAGATTTGTGATAACACTCTAAAGCAATGGGAAATATATATTAGGAAAACTTCTGGTGCTACATCCCCAATGAGAAGGATACATGGGTCTGGGAACCAAGAGATGCAAGCTTATCAATTACTCACAGTGACCCCATGGAGGATTTTGTACTCTGTATACCTGCAGCTCTCAGCTTTGCAGAGCTGGAGGCCCTGATTCCCAAAGAAGGTGTACTCTTGCCAGGGGACACAGCAAGGATCCCACTGAACTATAATCTATGGCTGCCATGAGGACAACTTCAGATTCTTTGTGTCCAGGGACTAGACTGGATTGGCATAGGTAGTTGACCCTGATCATCAGGAAAAGGTAAGTCTGCTTTTATACAGTAGGGACAGGGAGGGAATATGTGTGGAATCTATGTGATGCATTTGGGCATCTCCTGGTATTCCCTTGACCCTTGAATGGACACATGCAGCAACTCCAGCCTAAGAAGGGTGTGATTACCAGACCCTTCAGAAATGAAGGCTTAGGTCACACTACCAGTAAACCATCAAGACCAGGCAGGGTGACAGATGACAGTGAGGAGAATTTAGAATGGAAAATCCAGAGTATGGGTATCAGTTGTGGGCCTGAGATCAACAGCAGTGATCAGGGCTGTAGTTCATCCCATTAACCTGGCCCTTCTTCACAAAAAAAGGCCCCTGGGAATGAAGGAAGAACTGCTCCACAATCGCTTGTAGAGAGGGAGATGTGTGCAACCATGAGAATGTGCCTTTCTTGTCTCTGACTGTGGGGAGCATAACTGATTGATGCCCCCAGCTGCTATATTGTAAGTACACTACCGCATTGGCTCTGAGGCTATGTTTCCTGTGGTCTGTTTCTAGCCAGTGAGGTGCACAGCAGGGATATTGCACCAGGCCCTTTCTTGTGAGGCAGAGGATGCCTCTGACTGATGACTTTGGCCTGAGGATTCTATGTTAGCTTTGCAGAGACTTTCTGAAAGCTTCATGGCAGTCTAAAGCTCTTCCTATCCTACTTTACTTCTTTCCCTTTCTCCTTCCTATCGTTCAGACGTGTGTCATTGTCTGACAGATCTCATCCTTCTCTAGCTCCCTCCCCATTTTCTTTCAGAGGCACTCTCAACCAATTTCTTGCAAGTCTAATCTGATCTTGATGCTTACTTCCTGGAGGACCTGAATGAACACAGGTAGCTATAAATTTACCCATTGTATAGATGAAGAAACTATACTTCAGAGGGATTAAGTAACCTGCACAAGGTTAAACAGCCACTTAGTGGCAGAGCAATGATATAAATCCAGGATTATCTGGCTTCAAAGCCTGAGTACCTAGATGTCATATTCTTGTTTTTCTGCCTCTGCCCTTTCTGTTTGATTCATTCTCCCTTAGTCTCCTGGAAGGGCTTTTGAATATTCTAGTCTGTCTCTACCTTGCAAAGGCAGGAGGAGTTTTTGACTGCACTTGTACCAGAATGTGAAAGGAATAACAGTTGTACTCCTGGGGTTGGTAGTTCTTGAGGTTAAAGAGTCGCCCTGGGGAAGGAGAAACTCAGAGGATATGGTTGGGGCAGTTTTGTTGAGCTTTCCCTCCGCTGCCTGGAAAGTCTCCTTAGAGAGTTAAATTGTGAAAGTTTAGTTTTATAAGAGAAACCATATGCCTTTATACTCATTATCTTATTAGAACATGTCCCTCCCTCACACAAAATCTTCTAGGATTTAGTAAGGTTTCTTTTTTTATTAAATAAAACACAAAATTTTTAGGGTGAACACTGAAATGAAAACCAAGGGCTGTCTGGACTTTGTGGCTCAGGTACTATGTCCATGGAATTCATTCACTTTTTCCTGATGAGTTTATTTGTTCTCCTTTCACTGTTTCTCTTCCCAGTTTTTCTTCAACTCACCACATCAATTCCCACCATTCCACTGAGAATGTTCTTGGGAAGGTCCCCAGTGGCCTTCAGGTTATGAAATCCAATATTCCCTTTCTCAGTTCCCATATTGCTGGTCTCTAGGCAATGTTAACATAGTTGATCACTCCCTAATCTTACCTTAAAAATGATCTTCATAGTCACCTATCTTTGGAGACACCACCTTTCACTGTTTTTCTGCCTATATCATGAACTGCTCCTTGTCATATTTCTTATTATATTAGAGTGCCCTAGGACTCAGGCCTCAGCAAACTACTTCTATATCGGGCCAGATACTAAATATTTTTTTGTTTGGGGGCCATATGGTCTCTAATACAACTACTCAAGAAGCCATAGACAGTATAGTAGTTCCCCATTATCTGTGGTTTCAGTTACTCACGGTGTGGTAGCAGATGTTCCTCCTGTTATAACGTCAGAAGGTCAGTAGTAGCTTAACAGTACTTCACAATGCCTATATCATTTACCTCATTTTGTCTTATCATGTAGGTATTTTATCATCTTACATTATCACAAGAAGGATGAATACATATAGTAAGATATTTTGAGAGAGACCACATTCATATAACTTTTATTACAGTATATTGTTAAAATTATTCTTTTTTATTATTATTTTTGTTGATCTCAGTGTGCCTGATTTTTAGTTTTTTTAATGTTTATTTATTTTTGAGAGAGACAGAGCAGGAGCAGGGGAGGGTCAGAGAGAGAAGGAGACACAGAATCTGAAGCAGGGTTCAGGCTCTGAGCTGTCAGCACAGAGTCTGATGTGGGACTTGAACTCACAAACTGTGGGATCATAACCTGAGCCAAAGTCAGACACTTAACTGACTGAGCCACCCAGGCACCCCTAGTCCTAGTGTGCCTGATTCTTAAATTAAACTTTATCATAGGTATGTATGTATAGGGAAGTGTGTGTGTGTGTGTGTGTGTGTGTGTGTGTGTGTGTATACACAGTTCAGTACTGTCCACAGTTTCAGGCATCAGCTGAGGGTCTTGGAACATATCCCTTGAGGATAAGGTAGTGGGGGACGACTCTACATAAGTGAATGTTGAATTGATCATTGTCAAGATTGCTATATTTATTCAGTGCTTATGATGAGCCTTGCATTACTAAGTAAACAATAATTTGTCAACCTGGTATTTCAGCATAGTTATCTGAACATGACTGGAGCTCAGAGGGAGGAAAAGTTCCCTTCCTGTGTACATAAGGGCAAAGAATTCTGTTTTGAAATGTCTATTTCTCTAGGCCCTGTGCCAAATTTTATTTGAAATTCAGGGATTTTGAAAGGCTCAAGTCTCCATCTGAACTCTTTTTTCTTGTTAATGTCAGTATTCAGCCTTTGCTAATGACCTGAGAGTAGGAAGTATGTAGGGGTAAGGAGGAGAAGAGCTTCAGCTGCTGGGGAAAATGTGGGGCAGCTTCTTAGTAGGGTCTAAGAAAGAAAGAGGTTACTTTATTTGTTGAGATGTAGTGATTAAACTCCCAAAGTGCATTTTGAGAGACAGTTGCACACAAGAATAAAGATGACAATTAAAATTAATTACTGTTGTTGTAGATGTTTGCATTTCTATAGCAGTTTGTATTTACTAAGAATTTTGTAATCAGTTATTAACTCTCCCTTACCAGAGCCTTGTGACATGGGCAACATTACTACAGATGTTTGTTTCGTCTTCTGGGAAGAAATATGAGCTTCTTTAGCAAAATACTAGGATTAAGGAATCAAAATCCTTACTGCTGCTCTTTCACTGACTGTGTGATTTTGAGAATCCAAATAATGAGAACTTGAACATTGTCTTACTCTGTAATTTTATTATGAAGAATAACTCATGAAGATGGTTCTGGGGTTTGGTAAATTAAAAAAGGTATGTAATAATATATACCTCTCAAATTCATTTTCCTCTAGGTTTTATTTTTTTAATTTTTAATTTTTTTAAGTTTATTTATTTATTTTGAGAGAGAGACAGAGAGCACGAGCAGGGGGAGGGGCAAGAGAGAAGGGATCCCAAGAAGGCTCTACACTCAGCGTGGAGCCTGACATGGGGCTTGAACTCATGAAATGTGATATCATGAGTTCTCATGATCATGAAATCAAGAGTCGGATGCTTAACCAACTGAGCCACCCAGGTGCCCCATTTTCCTCCAGGTTTAAAAACAATAAAATTAATAATAGCATTTATGGAGTATTTTTACATATCAAGTACTTAGCCTAGTACCTAGCATATTAATAAACCTTTAATAAAAATTGATAATAAAAATTATCAATACTGTAATAAAACTTATGTAATATATGCATTATTTTTGCTTCCATTCGATTGCAGTCATATTACTGTCTTTGGATGAAGATGCATACAGATGTACACTCACTTATTCAGCAATATTTGTTGAGTGACTACCATTTATCACGCAGTGTTCCTGGAGCTAGGGATATAGCAGTAAACAAAAAGGAGTTCCTACTCTGATGAAGTTTATATTTTGGCAGGAGGGGGAGGACTCACATTATCGTGGTGGAGAGGCTTACATTCCAGTGGGAGTTAGGCCAAGATAGAGAGGTTAGAAGCATGATTAGGATATGTTTAGAAAATATGTGAAGAACTTTTTTCTGATTTTTATATAAAATAGTATTTTATTATAGCAGTAGGTTAAGAACAAGCTATTAGTTTTTATAAAAATATTTAAATGCATACTTGTATATTTTATTTTAAAAACAAATATACTGGGGCACTTGGGTGGCTCTGTCACTTAAGGGCCTGACTCTTGATTTTGGCTCACATCATGATCTCATGGTTGGTGACATCAAGCCCTGCATGGGTCTCTGCACTGCTGATAGCATGGAGCCTGCTTGGGATTTTCTCTCTCTGCCCCTTTTGTATTCTTTGGGTAAATACCCAATAATAGAATTATTGAATCATATGGTAATTCTATTCTTAATTTTTTGAGGAACATCTGTATTGTTTTCTACAGTTTTCTAGCAGTTTGCATCTCCACCAACAGCACACAGGGTTCTTTTTCTCCACATCCTCACCAAACTTATTTATTATGTTTTTTATTTTAGCTATTCTGACAGGTGTGAACTGATATCTCATTGATATGAGATGGTTTTGATTTGCATTTCCTTAATGATGAGTGATATTGAATTTTTTCATGTGTCTGTTGGCCATCTGTATGTCTTTTTTGGAGAAATGTCTACTCATGTCTTCTGCCCGTTATTTAATTGGGTTATTTGGTTTTTGGGTGTAGAATTGTATGAGTTATCTATGTATTTTGGATACTAACCCCTTATCTTATTCAGTAGGTTATCTTTTTGTTTTGTTGATTGTTTCCTTTGCTGTGCAGAAGCTTTATATTTTGATGTAGTCCCAATAGTTTATTTTTGCTTTTATTTCCCTTGCTATAGGAGACATATCTAGAAAAAATCTTCAAGCTTTTTTATTACATGAAGCCCACAGGATTCCTGGTTCTTCTTTTAATGGTGAGGCCTCCATGCTCTGCCTTTCTGTTGGAAAACCCTGTAAGGGTAAGAAACAAGAGAACATTACAGGGGAATACTCCCAGAAGATGTCTCTGATCTTGGATTCCTTCTGTTTTACCAAAGGAAAATTCAAACAGGTTAGCCTCTGACATGAAGAGACCCAGGCATAAGTCCACAGCAGCATGTAAGTACACTGAGAAAACTGCATAAAAATAGACCATCTCAGGCACTCAGAACTTAAACTTCAGGTTTGGATTAAGCTCCTAGACACATTAGGAAGACAACCAACAATTATTCTATTTTACATGGAAATGCTAATTTCACTTGCAAAAGAGAAGTACTAAAATAGTATTATGATTATAATAGTAGAAACGTAGGAGTATGAAATTTGTAATGTTATAGACAAATTAAGCATGAAATGCAAATACCACAGTAGAGTGGGCTGGGTATCCAGATTTCAGCTGAAATTCTCTGAAAGGGTTACAATGGCTAGCTAGTGCCACTGATTAAAGGGCCCTAGAGTAGAGTGTTAGGAGAAGGAACAAGTATAAAGAGAGGATATAGACAAAAGGTAAAGTGGCCTTAATGTTTTTGACCTCTTCTTAGCTCTTCTCAGGAGGCTGTGCATAGATTTGAATATTTATAGTTGTGTATTCTCTTACTGGAGTATGGGTACATGAGAGCTAATTTAATAACTATTACTTTTAAGACTGCCACTTACGATGACTGTGAGTGGTAGCTTGAAGACTGTCATAGCGTTCTTGGGCTTATATACCAAAACACAATAGACTGGCTGGCTTATAAACAACAGAAATTTATTTCTCACAGTTCTGGAGGTTGGAAAGTCCAGGACTGAAGTGCCTGTAGATTCATTGTCTTGTGGGTAAGGGGCATTAAGGAATCTACTACTGAAATCATTGCTTTACTGTATGCTAACTAATTTGGATATAAATTTAAAAAAATAAAAAATAAAGTTAAAGAAAAAAAGATTTAAAAACCAAAAAAAAAAAAAAAAAAAAAGAATTCTTGGCTGCATATTTTTCTGATTCAGCACAGTGAATATATCCTGCCACTCCTGTCTGGCCTGCCAAGTTTCTGTGGATAGGTCTGCTGCAAGCCTGATCTGTCTTCCCTTGTAGGTTAGGCGCTTTTTTCCCTTGCTGCTTTCATGATTCTCTCCTGAGTATTTTGTGAATTTGACTATGATATGTCTTGTTGATGGTCAGTTTTTGTTGAATCTAATGGGGTCCTCTGTGCTTCCTGGGTTTTGATGTCTGTGTCTTTCCCCAGATTAGGAAAGTTTTCTGCTATGATTTGCTCACATAACCCTTCTACCCCTTTTTCTCTTCCTCTTCTGGGACCCCTGTGATTGTGATGGTGTTCCTTTTTAATGAGTCACTGATTTCTCTGGTTCTTTTTTTTTTTAATTTTTTTTTCAACGTTTATTTATTTTTGGGACAGAGATAGACAGAGCATGAACGGGGGAGGGGCAGAGAGAGAGGGAGACACAGAATCAGAAACAGGCTTCAGGCTCTGAGCCATCAGCCCAGAGCCCGACGCGGGGCTCGAACTCACGGACCGCGAGATCGTGACCTGGCTGAAGTCAGACGCTTAACCGACTGTGCCACCCAGGCGCCCCTGATTTCTCTGATTCTTAAATTGTGCTCTTTTGCCTTAATCTCCCTCTTTTTTTCTGCTTCATTTTTCTCTATAGATTTGTCCTGTATATAGCTGATTCTCTGTTCTGCCTCATCCATCCTTGCTGCCGTGGCATCCATCCATAATTGCAGCTTAGTTATAGCATTTTTAATTTCATTCTATTTTTTTACTTTTTTTTTTATCTCTGCAGGAAGGGATTCTAATCTATTTTCGACTCCAACTAGTATTCTTATTATTGTGATTCTAAATTCTGGTTCAGACATCTTGCTAGTATCTGTGTTGGTTAAACCCCTGGCTGTCGTTTCTTTGTGCTCTTTCTTTTGGGGTGAATTCCTTTGTTTTGTCATTTTGAAGGGAGAAAAGGAATTAATGAGATAGAAAAATTAAAATAAAAAACACTTAAAAATTTAAAATATTAAAATTAAAAAATTAAACACACAAAAAAAATCAGATAAATGATGCTAGATCCTAGGTGTGTTTTGGTCTGGGTGTTGAAAGTGGTGTGGCAGAAGAGAAAAAAAGGGAAAAAAGGAAATCTTTTGGGAATTTGAAAAAAATGAATACACTGAAGGAGACTAAAATGAGATGATGGGAGTAAAATGGAATTTGAAAAATATTACACAAAAATAAAGAATATAGTAGAAAAAAGTAAGGAAAAATATTTTAATATAAGATAATAAAAATGATTTTTTTCTCTTTCTGTATTCAAGAAAAAGAAAAGAAATGAAAAAGAAAAAAATCATTTGAAAATTTGAAAAAGTGAATACACTGTAGTAGACTAAAACAAAATGATGGAAGTAAAATAGAATCCGAAAAAATTTACATAAAAGGAAAAAATATAGTAAGAAAGTAAAGAAAAATATTTTTAATAGAAATTGAAAGTAAAAATGAAGTCTGCATTCAAGAAAAAGAAAAACGAAAAAAAAAAAAAAAGGAAATCGTTTGAAAAGGTGAATACACTGAAGTAGACTAAAATAAAGTGATGGAAGTAATAATTAGAAAAAATTTACACAAAAGCAAAAAATATAGTAAAAAATTAAAGAAAAATATTTTTAATAAAAATTGAAAATAAAAATGAATTTTTTCTCTCTGTATTCAAGAAAAGTGTAAAAGAGAAAAAAAAGAAAGAATATTGAATAGATGGACCTGCTAACAGACTGAAATAGGACTGAAATTACTTTGTTTCCCCTAGAAGTCAGACTATGTAGCGCTTTGTAGTCCATAAACTAAGTAGGTGGTGAGACTTGTGTTCCTCAAGAGCGAGGTTGGCCCAGTTGGGCAGGGCTCAGTGTAATGACTCCGTTCTCCACTAGATGGCGCTGCTAGCCTACTAGGGTGGATTGTTACAGGGCTCCTAGTTGTGTATACGCATGCGCAGGAGTGGTGAAAATGGCATCACCCAGCTACCCTGGCGCTAGTATCAGAATTCTGTTCTCCCAGATCAGCAGTCGAGCACCGTCCTCTGTCTTCAGGTCTCGTCTGCTCCCTGCTTGTTCACTGTCCGTGACCAGGCCCTAGGCAGTACCTCTCTCCCAAGTTTTGTTTCAGATGCGGCTGTTTTCCCTGGCCCCTTACTTCTGAAGGACTGTGGCTTTGATCCATTCCGCCCCTCTGTGGGAGAGTCTCACTGAGCAATGGCGGAATGAGCAATGGCCAAATGTCAGCTGCATCCAGGAACGCTTGCTGAACCCTGCTGCTGCCGGTGCCCCAAGATTGCGGCCAGGTGCCAGCCGGCCCCAGAAAAAGTTCACGAGATAGTGTAGCAGCAGCTTTTCAGAGATTATGGAAAATCACAACACACATCTGGCACCAGGCTTCACCCTTAATGACCTTGTTCCAGCACCACCAAATGTGGCCGTTTTCTGGGGTCTGCTGGTACCAGGTGGCTTCAACCGTCTCTACCAAATGTCCTTCCAGCAGTGGAACCGCTTTTCCCCGTGTGGCCCAAGAACTTCCCAGGCCCCACTCTCTATTCCTGGGGATTCACCCTTCCCACGAGAGCACCTCCAGGTATGGAGCTGCGGAGTTGTAGACTTGGCACTCCCCTTGTTTACAGTCTTAATGGAATTTAAACCCTCTCCTTTCTCCCTCTTTAGTTTAGTCCCTGTGGCTGTTTTCAATTTTCCACTTTCTCTCCAGCTGCTTTTGGGAAGGGGTGCTTTTCCCATATTCTCCCCACCCTCGCCCCTCCCAGTCTCCGTCCTCTCTCCGCCTGCAAAAGCGGCTCCCTGCCCGCCCCTGGCTTCTTGCTCCCCAAGTTCAGCTCTCCCGCCGCATATCTGCTGAATTCTGTGGTTCAGGTAGTGCAGATTGTTGTATTAATCCTCCAATCAGTTTTCTAGGTGTGTAGGATGGTTTAGTGTTGGTCTGGCTGTATTTCATGGAAGTGAGCCACACAAAAAGCTTCCATGCCTTTCCCCCATCTTGGCTCCTCATACTCTATTGGAAATATTTTGATTATTGATTCAGTCTCCTTGCTGATAATTGCTTTGTTGAAATTTTCTATTTCTTTCTGCTTCACTTTTGATAGGTTATGTTTCTAGGAATTTATCCATTTCTTCTAGATTGTCTAATTTGCTGAAATATATAGTTTTTCATAAAATTCTCTTACAATTGTTTGTATTTCTGTGGTGTTGTTATTTCTCTTTCATTTATGACTTTGTTTACTCGAGTCCTCTCTCTCTCTTTCTCCCTCCCTCCTTCTTTTTATGAGTCTGGCTAGAGGTTTATCAGCTCTGCTGATCTTTTCAAAGAATTAGCTCCTGGTTTCATTGATCTCTTCTATTGTTTTTTGTTTGTTTGCTTCCATATCATTTATTTATGCTCCACTCTTTATTATTTCCTTCTTTCTGCTGTTTTTGGGATTTGTATATTTTTTTATTTTATTTTTTAAATGTTTATTCATATTTGAGAGACAGAGAGACAGAGTATTAGCAGGAGAGGGGCAGAGAGAGAGGGAGACACAGAATCTGAAGCAGGCTCCAGGCTCTGACCTTTCAGCACAGAGTCCAACATGGGGCTTGAACTTACAAACCTTGAGATCATGATCTGAGCCATAGTTGGACACCCCACCGACTGAGCCACCCAGGCACCCCTGGGATTTGTTTGTTGTTCTTTCTAGCTTCTTTAGGTGGAAGGTTAGGTTGTTTATTTGAGATTTTTCTTGCTTGAAGTAGGCCTGGATTGCTATAAACTTCCCTCCTAGAACTATTTTTGTTGCATCCCAAAGGTTTTGGACCGTTGTGTTTTCCTTTTCATTTCTTCCATGTAATTTTTCATTTCTTCTTTGATTTCTTGGTTAACCCATTCATTGTTTAGTAGCATGTTATTTAATCTCCATCTATTTGTGCTCTTTTCATACTTTTTCTTGTTGACTTCTAGTTTCATAGCATTGTAGTCAGAAAAGATGCATGGTATGACTTCAATCTTTTTTTGAATTTGTTGAGACTTGTTTTGTGGCCTAACGTGATCTATTCTGGCAAACGTTCAGTGTGCACTTGAAAAGAATGTGTATTCTGCTGCTTTAGGGTGGAATATTCCAAATATATGTGTTAAATACATCTGATCCAGTGTGCCATTAAAAGCCACTGTTTCCTTGTTGATTTTGTTTAAATGATCTGTCCATTGATGTAAGTGGGGTGTTAAAGTCCCCTACTATTACTGTATTGCAGGCAATTAGTTCCTTTATGTTTATTATTAACTGTTTTGTGTATTTGGGTATCCCCATATTGGGTTCATAAATATTTACAATTGTTATATCTTCTTGTTGGATTGTCCCCTTTATTATTATACAGTGTCCTCCTTTGTCTTTTTTTTTTTTACAGACTTTGTTTTAAAGTCTATTTTGTCTGATATAATTACTGCTGTTTTAGCTTTTTTGACATCAGTTTGTATGATGGATGTTTCTCTCTCTTCTCACTTTCAATCTGCAGGTGTCTTTAAGTCTAAATGAGTCTCTTGTAAGCATCATATAGATGGGTCTTGTGTTTTCATCCACTCTGTCACCCTATGTTTTTTAACTGGAGCATTTATTCCACTTACATTCAGAGTTATTATTGATTGAAATGTATTTCTTGCCATTTTGTTACCTGTTTGGTGGTGGTTTTTGTAATTTTTTTCAGATCCTTTGTTCTCCTTCTGTCTTTCATGGTCTGCTGGTTTTCCTTAGTGATATATTTGGATTCCTTACTCTTTATTTTTTGCATGTCTATTACTGTTTTTTGATTTGTGGTTACCATTCAGTTTATATATAACAAATTCTGCATATAGGTGTCTTTTCTAAGTTGATGCTCACTTAATTTAGAACTTATTCTTTACTTCTCTCCGCTCCATGTTTCAGATTATTTGGTCTATTTTATATCCTCTTATTTTGTGCTTCTCTTGATTAATTTTTTACAAATATACTTATTTTTTTTTTGCTTTTGTGTCTCCTATTTTTATTACTCTTACTTATGGTTTTTGTTTTCCACTCACAGAGTCCTTTTTTTAATTTTAAAGATGCATTTTATATATTTTTCCAAATTTTTATTTAAATTCTAGTTAGTTAAAAAAAAAGGTTAGATTGGGAGAGGGCCAAAGCATAAGAACTCTTAAAAACAGAACAAACTGAGGGCTGATGGGGGATGGGAGGGAGGGGACGATGGGTGATGGGCACTGAGGAGGGCACCTGTTGGGATGAGCACTGGGTGTTGTATGGAAACCAATTTGACAATAAATTTCATATATTTAAAAATAAAATAAAATAAATGAAAAAAATAAATTCTAGTTAGTTAAATACAGTGAAATACTGGTTTCAGGAGTAGAATTCAGTGATTCATCAATTACATACAACACCCCGTGCTCATTATAACAAGTGCCTTCCTTGATATCCATCACCCATTAGCCCATCCCCCACCCACCTCCCTCCATCAACCCTCAGTTTGTTTCCTATTTTAAAGGTCTCTCTCCTTTCACTCTCAAAGAGTTCCTTTTATTTATTTATTTATTTATTTATTTATTTATTTTTAAATATGAATTTATTGTCAAATTGGTTTCCATACAACACCCAGTGCTCATCCCAAAAGGTGCCCTCCTCAGTGCCCATTACCCATCCTACCCTCCCTCCCAACCCCCATCAACCCTCAGTTCTTAGTTTTTAAGAGTCTCTTATGGTTTGGCTCCCTCCATCTCCAACTTTTTTTTCCTTCCCCCTCCCGCATGGGTTTCTGTTAAGTTTCTCAGGATCCACATAAGAGTGAAAACATATGGTATCTGTCCTTCTCCATTTCCACCCACATTGCTACAAAAAGCCATATTTCATTCTTTCTCGTTGCCAAGTAGTATTCCATTGTGTATATAAACCACAATTTCTTTATCCATTCATCAGTTGATGGACATTTAGGCTCTTTCCATAATTTGGCTATTGTTGAAAGTGCTGCTATAAACATTGGCGTACAAGTGCCCCTATGCATCAGCACTCCTGTATCCCTTGGGTAAATTCCTAGCAGTGCTATTGCTGGGTCATAGGGTAGGTCTATTTTTAATTTTCTGAGGAACCTCCACACTGTTTTCCAGAGTGGCTGCACCAATTTGCATTCCCACCAACAGTGCAAGAGGGTTCCCGTTTCTCCACATCCTCTCCAGCATCTATAGTCTCCTGATTTGTTCATTTTGGCCACTGTGACTGGTGTGAGGTGATATCTGAGTGTGCTTTTGGTTTGTGTTTCCCTGATGAGGAGCAACGTTGAGCATCTTTTCATGTGCCTGTTGGCCATCTGGATGTCTTGAGAGAAGTGTCTATTCATGTTTTCTGCTCATTTCTTCACTGGACTATCGTTTTTTGGGTGTGGAATTTGGTGAGCTCTTTATAGATTCTGGATACTAGCCCTTTGTCCAATATGTCATTTGCAAATATCTTTTCCCATTCTGTTGGTTGCCTTTTAGTTTTGTTGGTTGTTTCCTTTGCAGGGGAGAAGGTTTTACCTTCATGAGGTCCCAATAGTTCATTTTTGCTTTTAATTCTCTTGACTTTGGGGATGTGTCAAGTAAGAAATTGCTGCGGCTGAGGTCAGAGAGGTCTTTTCCTGCTTTCTTCTCTAGGGTTTTGATGGTTTCCTGTCTCACATTCAGGTCCTTTATCCATTTTGAGTTTATTTTTGTGAATGGTGTGAGAAAGTGGTCTGGTTTCATCTTCCTGCATGTTGCTGTCCAGTTCTCCCAGCACCATTTGTTAAAGAGACTGTCTTTTTTCCATTGGATGTTCTTTCCTGCTTTGTCAAAGATGAGTTGGCCATACGTTTGTGGATCTAGTTCTGGGGCTTCTATTCTATTCCATTGGTCTGTGTGTCTGTTTTTGTGCCAATACCATGCTGTCTTGATGATTACAGCTTTGTAGTAGAGGCTAAAGTCCGGGATTGTGATGCCTCCTGCTTTGGTCTAATACTTCAAAATTACTTTGGCTATTCGGGGCCTTTTGTGGTTCCATACAAATTTTAGGATTGCTTGTTCTAGTTTCGAGAAGAATGCCAGTGCAATTTGATTGGGATTGCGTTGAATGTGTAGATAGCTTTGGGTAGTATTTTAACAATACTATTGTTTGGGTAGTATTTTAAAATACAAACATTTTAGAGATGGTGGCGTAGGAGGATGCTGGGCTCACCGCGTCCTGCTGATCACTTAGATTCCACCTATACCTGCCTAAATAACCCAGAAAACCGCCAGAAGACTAGCAGAATGGAGTCTCCGGAGACAAGCGCAGACAAGAGGCCCACGGAAGAGGGTAGGAAGGGTGGCAAGGCGGTGCGCACCAGGCAGACTTGTGGGAGGGAGCCGGGGCGGAGGGCCGGTCCGCCGGCCAAGCAGAGACCCTGAGTCTGGCTTGCAAAAGCAGAGGGGCTAGACGGAGTGTGTTCTGGCAGCAAGCGGGACTTAACATCTGGAAGGTTATAAGTTAACAGTTCTGCTCGGATAGTGGAAAGGCTGGAAGACAACGGGAGGGAGAGTTGCTGAGCCCCAGGACAACAGAGCTCAGTTTGGCGGGGAATAAAGGCGCTCACCAGCGCCATCTGCCTTGCCTATTCCCCAGCCAAAATCCCAAAGGGAACCAGTCCCTGCAAGGGAACTTGCTGGCACCGCACAAACACCCAACACTGTGCTTCTGCGGACCCACACCTCCTGCGGGCCTGACTCCCTCCCGCTGCCACACGACCCCTCCCAAAGCAGATCACCGACGGAGAAGCGAGCTGAGCCTACCTCTCCCGCCCCCGTGCACCTTGCCTATCTATCCCAGCTAATACCCCAGATCCCCAGCACCACAAGCCTGGCAGTGTGCAAGTAGCCCAGATGGGCCACACCACCCCACAGTGAATGCCGCTCCTAGAAGAGGGAAAAAGAAGGCACACACCAATCTGTGGCCCCAGCGGTGGGGTGGGGGCAGACACCAGGTCTGACGGCGGCCCCACCCACCAATGCGAGTTATTCAAGACAGCACAGGGGAAGTGCCCTGCAGTTCTGCACCACTACAGGAACTATCCAAAATGACTAAACGGAAGAATTCCCCTCAAAAGAATCTCCAGGATAACAACAGCTAACAAACTTATCAAAAAGGATTTAAACAATATAACAGAAAGTGAATTTAGAATAATAGTCATAAAATTAATCGCTGGGCTTGAAAACAGTATAGAGGACAGCAGAGAATCTATTGCTACAGAGATCAAGGGACTAAGGAATAGTTAGGAGGAGCTAAAAAATGCGATAAACGAGCTGCAAAAAAAATGGAAATGACCACGCCTCAGACTGAAGAGGAAGAGGAGAGAATAGGTGACCTAGAAGATAAAATTATGGAAAAAGAAGGAGCTCAGAAAAAGAGAGATAAAAAAATCCAGGGGTATGAGGGGAAAATTAGAGAACTTAGTGATGCATTAAAGAGAAATAATATACACATAATTGGTATCCCAGAGGAGGAAGAGAGAGGGAAAGGTGCTGAAGGTGTACTTGAAGAAATAATAGCTGAGAACTTCCCTGATCTGGGGAAGGAAAAAGGCATTGAAATCCAAGAGGCACAGAGAACTCCCTTCAGATGTAACTTGAATCGATCTTCTGCACAACATATCATAGTGAAACTGACAAAATACAAGGATAAAGAGAAAATTCTGAAAGCAGCGAGGGATAAACGTGCTCTAACATATAAAGGGAGACCTAGAAGACTCGTGACCGATCTCTCTTCTGAAACTTGGCAGGCCAGAAAGGAATGGCAGGAAATCTTCAATGTGAGGAACAGAAAAAATATGCAGCTGAGAATCTTTTATCCAGCATGTCTGTCATTAAGAATACAAGGAGAGATAAATGTCTTCCCAAACAAACAAAAACTGAAGGAATTCGTCACCACTAAACCAGCCCTACAAGAGATCCTAAGGGGGATCCTGTGAGACAAAGTACCAGAGACATCACTACAAGTATAAAACATACAGGCATCACAATGACTCTAAGCCCATATCTTTCAGTAGTAACACTGAATGTAAATGGACTAAATGTGCCAACCAAAAGACATAGGGTATCAGAATGGATAAAAAAAAACAAGACCCATCTATTTGCTGTCTACAAGAGACTCATTTTAGACCTGAGGACACCTTCAGATTGAGAGTGAGGGGATGGAGAACTATTTATCATGCTACTGGAAGCCAAAAGAAAGCTGGAGTAGCCATACTTATATCAGACAAACTAGACTTTAAATTAAAGGCTGTAACAAGAGATGAAGAAGGGCATTATATAATAATTACAGGGTCTATCCATCAGGAAGAGGTAACAATTATAAATGTCTATGCGCCGAATACGGGAGCCCCCAAATATATAAAACAATTACTCACAAACATAAGCAATCTTATTGATAAGAATGTGGTAATTGCAGGGGACTTTAACACTCCACTTACAGACATGGATAGATCATCTAGACACACGGTCAATAAAGAAACAAGGGCCCTGAATGAGACATTGGATCAGATGGACTTGACAGATATATTTAGAACTCTGCATCCCAAAGCAACAGAATATACTTTCTTCTCGAGTGCACATGGAACATTCTCCAAGATAGATCATATACTGGGTCACAAAACAGCCCTTCATGAGTATACAAGAATTGAAATTATACCATGCATACTTTCAGACCACAATGCCATGAAGCTTGAAATCAACCACAGGAAAAAGTCTGGAAAACCTCCAAAAGCATGGACGTTAAAGAACACCCTACTAAAGAAGGAGTGGGTCAACCACGCAACTAGAGAAGAAACTAAACAATATATGGAAACAAACGAAAATGAAAATACAACAATCCAAACGCTTTGGGACACAGCGAAGGCAGTCCTGAGAGGAAAATACATTGCAATCCAGGCCTATCTCAAGAAACAAGAAAAATCCCAAATACAAAATCTGACAGCACACCTAAAGGAAATAGAAGCAGAACAGCAAAGACACCCCAAAACCAGCAGAAGAAGAGAAATAATAAAGATCAGAGCAGAAATAAGCAATGTAGAATCTAAAAAAAACTGTAGAGCAGATCAACGAAACCAAGAGTTGGTTTTTTGAAAAAATAAACAAAATTGACAAACCTCTAGCCAGGCTTCTCAAAAAGAAAAGGGAGATGACCCAAGCAGATAAAATCGTGAATGAAAATGGAATTATTACAACCAATCCCTCAGAGATACAAGCAATTATCATTGAATACTTTGAAAAATTATATGCCAACAAACTGGACAACCTGGAAGAAATGGACAAATTCCTAAAAACCCACACACTTCCAAAACTCAATCAGGAGGAAATAGAAAGCTTGAACAGACCCATAGCCAGCGAAGAAATTGAATCCGTTATCAAAAATCTCCCAACAAATAAGAGTCCAGGACCAGATGGCTTCCCAGGGGAGTTCTACCAGACGTTTAAAGCAGAGAAAATACCTATCCTTCTCAAGCTGTTCCAAGAAATAGAAAGGGAAGGAAAACTTCCAGACTCATTCTATGAAGCCAGCATTACTTTGATTCCCAAACCAGACAGACCCAGCAAAAAAAGAGAACTACAGGCCAATATCCCTGATGAATATGGATGCAAAAATTCTCAATAAGATACTAGCAAATCGAATTCAACAGCATATAAAAAGAGTTATACACCATGATCAAGTGGGATTCATTCCTGGGCTGCAGGGTTGGTTCAACATTCGCAAATCAATCAATGTGATACATCACATTCATAAAAGAAAAGAAAAGAACCATATGATCCTGTCAACTGATGCAGAAAAAGCATTTGACAAGATTCAGCACCCTTTCTTAATAAAAACCTCAAGAAAGTTGGGATGGAGAGAACATACTTAAACATCATAAAAGCCATTTATGAAAAGTCAACAGCTAATATCATCTTCAGTGGGGAAAAACAGAGCTTTCCCCCTAAGATCAGGAACACGATAAGGATGTCCACTCTCACTGCTGTTGTTTAACATAGTTTTGGAAGTTCTAGCATCAGCAATCAGACAACAAAAGGAAATCAAAGGCATCCAAATTGGCAAAGATGATGTTAAGCTTTCACTTTTTGCAGATGACATGATATTATACATGGAAAGCCCAACAGACTCTACCAAAAGTCTGCTAGAACTGATACATGAATTCAGCAAAGTCACAGGATACAAAATCAATGTACAGAAATCAGTTGCATTCTTATACACTAATAATGAAGCAACAGAAAGACAAATAAAGAAACTGATCCCATTCACAACTGCACCAAGAATCATAAAATACCTAGGAGTAAACCTAACCAAATATATAAAAGATCTGTATGCTGAAAACTATAGAAAGCTTATGAAGGAAATTGAAGAAGATATAAAGAAATGGAAAAACATTCCGTGCTCATGGATTGGAAGAATAAATATTGTTAAAATTTTTGTATTTTAAAATACTACCCAATCAATACTATTGTTAAAATACTACCCAAAGCTATCTACACATTCAATGCAATCCCAATCAAAACTGCACCAGCATTCTTCTCGAAGCTAGAACAAGCAATCCTAAAATTTGCATGGAACCACAAAAGGCCCTGAATAGCCAAAGTAATTTTGAAGAATTAGACCAAAGCAGGAGACATCACAATCCTGGACTTTAGCCTCTACTGCAAAGCTGTAATCATCAAGACAGCATGGTATTGGCACAAAAACAGACACATAGACCAATGGAATAGAATAGATACCCCAGAACTAGATCCACAAAAGTATGGCCAACTAATCTTTGACAAAGCAGGAAAGAACATCCAATGGAAAAAAGACAGTCTCTTTAACAAATGGTGCTGGGAGAACTGGACAGAAACATGAAGGAGGATGAAACTAGACCACTTTCTTACACCATTGACAAAAATAAACTCAAAATGGGTAAAGGACCTGAATGTGAGACAGGAAACCATCAAAACCCTAGAGGAGAAAGCAGGAAAAGACCTCTCTGACCTCAGCCGCAGCAATTTCTTACTTTACACATCCCCAAAGTCAAGAGAATTAAAAGCAAAAATGAACTATTGGGACCTCATGAAGATAAAAATCTTCTGCTCTACAAAGGAAACAATCAACAAAACTAAAAGGCAACCGACGGAATGGGAAAAGATATTTGCAAATGACATATCAGACAAAGGGCTAATATCCAAAATCTATAAAGAACTCACCAAACTCTACACCCAAAAAACGAATAGTCCAGTGAAAAAATGGGCAGAAAACATGATTAGACACTTCTCTAAAGAAGACATCCAGATGGCCAACAGGCACATGAAAAGATGCTCAACATCACTCCTCGTTAGGGAAATACAAATCAAAACCACACTCAGATATCACCTCACGCCAGTCAGAGTGGCCAAAATGAACAATTCAGGAGTCTATAGATGCTGGAGAGGATGTGAAGAAATGGGAACCCTCTTGCACTGTTGGTGGGAATGCAAACTGGTGCAGCCGCTCTGGAAAACAGTGTGGAGATTCCTCAAAAAATTAAAAATAGATCTACCCCATTACCCGGCAATAGCACTGCTAGGAATTTACCCAAGGGATACAGGAGTACTGATGCATAGGGGCACTTGTACGCCAATGTTTATAGCAGCACTTTCAACAATAGCCAAATTGTGGAAAGAGCCTAAATGTCCATCAATTGATGAATGGATAAAGAAATTGTGGTTTATATACATAATGGAATACTACTTGGCAATGAGAAAGAATGAAATATGGCCTTTTTTAGCAATGTGGGTGGAAATGGAGAAAGACAGATACCATATGTTTTCACTCTTATGTGGATCCTGATAAACTTAACAGAAGACCATGGTTGAGGGGAAGGAAAAAAAAGTTGGAGAGGGAGGGAGCCAAACCATAAGAGACTCTTAAAAACTGAGAACAAACTGAGGGTTGATGGGGGGTGGGAGGGAGGGTAGGTTGGGTGATGGGTATTGAGGAGGGCACCTGTTGGGATGAGCACTGGGTGTTGTATGGAAATCAATTTGACAATAAATTTCATATTAAAAAAATATTCACAATCAAGTGGGTTTATTTCTGGGCTGCAAGTCATGGTTCATATTCACAAAGCAATAAATGTGGTATACCACATTAATAAAAGAAAGGATAAGAACCATATGGTCCTCTCAATAGATACAAAACATTTGAAAAAATACAACATCCACTCTTGATAAAAACCCTCAACAAAGTAGGGATAAATGCAACATAACATCTTAAAGGCCATAGAGAAAAGACTCATAGCTAGTATCGTCCTCAATGGGGAAAAACTGAAAGATTTTCCTTTATGGTCAGGAACAAGACAGGGATGGACAGTCTCACTATTGTTATTTAACATAGTACTGGAAGTTCATCTTTATTTTAAAGGACATTTTAGCCAGATACAACATTGTGGGTTGATAGTGGATTCTTTTTAACACTTTAAAGATGTTGTTACACTGTCTGCTGGCCTATATGGTTTTTTATAAGAAATCCAGTCATTTGAACAGTAACATATTGTTTTCAAGAGTTCTTTGGTTTTAAGAAGCTTGATTATGGTGGGTCTAGGCATGGATTTCTTTCATTGTATCCTGTTTGGGCTTCACTGAGCTTTTTGAATGTGTAAATGTATAACTTTCATTAAATTTGGGCAATTTTCACCCACTTTTTTTTGAAAAAGAGAGGGGGGCACAAGTGAACGAGGGAGAGAGAGAGAGAGAGACAAGTGGGGCTCACCCATATTGGGGCTTGTGTTCACCCAAAGCAAGGCTTGAGCTCACCTGAAGCAGGGGTTGAGCTCTCCCAATCTGGGACTTGAACTCACAAACTGTGAGATCATGACCTGAGCTGAAGTCAGATGCTCAACGACTGAGCCACCCAGGTGCCCAGCCATTACTTTTTCAAATATATTTTCTATGCCAATGATACATATATTATGTATATATATACAGTAAAACCTTGGTTTGTAAGCATAGTTCATTCCAGAAATATGCTTGTAATCCAAAGCACTTGTATATCAAAGCAAATTTTCCCATAAGAAATAATAGAAACTCAGATGATTCGTTCCACAACTAAAAAATATTCATATAAAAGTGATTACAATACTATAATATAATACAAAGTAATAAAGAAAAATATATAAAGTAAAATAAACCAATTAACCTGCACTTAACCTTTGAAAACCTTCATGGCTGGTGTGAGGGAGACAAGGGAAAGGAGGGTTACTGTGTAGGATGACTTTCACTATCGCTAACAGAATCACTGCTGTCTCTTGGTTCAATGGAATCTTTTTCTTTTTGTGCAACTTTAACAAGGAATTTATCCAATGACACTTGCTTTTGCCTCTTTTTGAGGATTTTGCAGAAATGTGACATTGTGTTGTCCTTAAACAGATTCATTGCTCACATTGCTACAGCCTTATTAGGGTGGTGCTTTTCTACAGAATTTTGCGCTGTTTCCCATATCTTACACATCTCCCTAATCTCATTTGAAGTGAGGGATTCCTATGCCTTTTTTTCTTCCTCCTCTGCAGATGAGATGCAGACGTGGACTTCTTATAAAATCTTGCAATTCTGGCCACTCACATACTTCATTCATACTTTTCAATGATTTCCTTCTTAACTTCAACCACAATCATTTCCTTCTTACCACCTTTCTTTTCAACCTTTTTTCTGCAGGGGGGGCATTATATTTACTTGCATGGATGTTGACTACAGCACAATATTAGTAAACTCTTGTCATATACTGTATTTAATATAACTGGCAATAAGGCAGCAAAGGAAAGGGTCTATAACTGCAAGCAGCCTGACCTAGAATAAAGCAAAGCATTCCTAAGCTTACTCTTGTATGGAAAAGCAAAGGGCTGTCTGTAGGTACTTTGAAGTGACAAAAAAATACACTAGTGCCAGTTGTGGGCACCTTCCAACATTCTGAAAAATCACTGATTTCTGCCAAATACTGTGCCCTGAGACTGAATATCCAAGCATGGGAGCCGATCACCCAAAATCCTGCAGCAAGAGAGGGAGAGAACCATTGGCTCAGTTGTGATCATATGACATTAAGCATCACATACTACTCGTATTGCAAGACAATGCTCATTGAATAAGTTAAGATTTATTAGAAATGTTTGCCCATAGAACACTCACAGAACAAGTTACTTGCAATCCAAGGTTTTACCTTATTAGTTTAAATAAAATGGTAATATCTTTTCAAAGGAGTTTAAGAAATTCTTACAATTCTAGAACTCATAAGGATATAACATATTAGCCAAAATTGTATTTCCAGGTTCTTTTTTAAATATTTATTTATTTAAAAAAAATGTTTTTAACGTTTATTTATTTTTGAGACAGAGAGCGACAGAGCATGAATGGGGGAGGGTCAGAGAGAGGGAGACACAGAATCCAAAACAGGCTCCAGGCTCTGAGCTGTCAGCACAGAGCCCGACGTGGGGCTCGAACTCACAGACTGCGAGATCATGACCTGAGCCGAAGTCGGCCCCTTAACGGACTGAGCCACCCAGGCGCCCCTAAATGTTTATTTATTTAGAGAGAGTGCGCACAAGAGTGGAGGGAGCTGCAGAGAGAGGAGAGAATCCCAAGCAGTGTTTGCACTATCAGCAGAAACCTGATGTGGGGCTCAATCTCACGAACCATGAGATCATGACCTGAGCCGAATATAGAGTCAGACACAACTGACTGAGACACCCGGGTGCCCCATATTTCCAGATTCTTAACTAACTTTAAAACTTTAATATAGGGGCGCCTGGGTGGCGCAGTCGGTTAAGCGTCCGACTTCAGCCAGGTCACGATCTCGCGGTCCGGGAGTTCGAGCCCCGCGTCGGGCTCTGGGCGGATGGCTCAGAGCCTGGAGCCTGTTTCTGATTCTGTGTCTCCCTCTCTCTCTGCCCCTCCCCCGTTCATGCTCTGTCTCTCTCTGTCCCAAAAATAAATAAACGTTGAAAAAAAAAAAAACTTTAATATAAAATTAAACAGATGATCAGGTTAATTAATAAACAATCTCTGGATACCTGGATTATTTCTAAGAAACAGATGTGGAGGGGCACCTGGGTGGCTCAGTCAGTTAAGTGTCTGGCTCTTGATTTTGGCTCAGGTCATCATCTTAGTTTGTGAGATCAAGCCCCGCCTTGGGTTCCATGCTGGCAGCTCCGACCTTGCTTGGGATTCCCTCCCCTATCTCCGCCCCTCCCCTGCTCACGTGCGAGTGTGTGCTTTCTCTCTTTCAAAATAAATAAACTTTTTAAAAAATTAAAAAAAAAGAAACATGTAGAAATACTGCTCACTAAGCATAATTTTGATTTGTTCTCATTTCTTAGAATGGCAATATATTAACAAATATGAAAAAATATGCAAGTGCACTGGATGATTGTTTACTACCTCAGTTTTCTTAAGAGGATATATAGTAAATGCCTATGGAAAAAAACTAGCTAAATCATTTTGCATTTCTTTTAGTTTTCTCCTATGTCTGGAGAAAATTTGGTTACTTTCATTAAAGATGATAATTTATATACTTTGTTGATTATGCCAGGCATTTTTTCTGTTTCGCCAGTAATTAGAACAATGCTTTTAACCTACACAAAAGCACCCAATTAAATTTTGATGAATCAGTTAATGAATTTACTATGGCAGTGACAGTAAAGACAAAAGTCCAAGACTTACCCTAAAATATCTTTACAACAAGAGGTACTCCCTTTCCCAATTTAGAAACATTTGATTTTGGGGTGTGGGTGGGTTATGGTATTAGCTCCATACATTAGAAGAGAAAGGAAAACTTACAGAGAGAGAAAACTTCAATGAAGAAAGGAATAGAACTGGGATGATAAGGGGGGCACCTGGGTGGCGCAGTCGGTTAAGCGTCCGACTTCAGCCAGGTCACGATCTCGCGGTCCGGGAGTTCGAGCCCCGCATCAGGCTCTGGGCTGATGGCTCAGAGCCTGGAGCCTGTTTCCGATTCTGTGTCTCCCTCTCTCTCTGCCCCTCCCCCGTTCATGCTCTGTCTCTCTCTGTCCCAAAAATAAATAAACGTTGAAAAAAAAATTAAAAAAAAAAAAAAAAGAACTGGGATGATAAGGAATGAAAGGAAGAAATAAAATTTGATTTTTGACAATGAAAAAGAAAAAGAAAAAACTGAAAGAAAATAAAGGGAGGACAAATGAAAAGAGATAGAAAGTGATGGATAAAAGATGGCATTTTGAAACATTAGCCTTTTACTAATAAATGTATTCTTAGAAAAAGAACTTCTAGGTCCATGGGACAATGAATTATCAACTATTTAAAATACTAATAATGTGTAATAGTTTCATATTTGGGTTTCAGACAGGTTCCCCTCAACATCTTACTTTCTCCCTCCCCCAGCCCCCCGCCTTTGCCACCCTTCTAATCCTTGCTCTGTCATTCCTTCCTGTCCTCTCAGGACTGCATGTGCACACACCTAAAGAGATCAAAATATCTATAGAGAAATGCACCCACACAGACGTTTATACCTAGAAACACATATGGTCAGATTCAGGAGACCCACCTTCATAATTTATGTCCACATGATACAGAAAAATACACCCACAAGGAGATATCCACAACCTCAGTTTCCACATGAAGACAAAATGAAGTCTAAACCTCACCACATTGAGATCAAATATATATAAAATAAAATGTACCCAGAATGAAATAAATATTTCAAGAATCCTTCTGTTATCCCCACATATCATTACACAGAAACACCAGCAAACTCTGTGTGCATACCGACTCCTGGCATTTAAATCACTTTCTCTTCTGATCCCACACATTATAATTTTCTCTCTGTTTCAAGCACCAGCTTAAATGCCATTTGCTGCATGAAGGTTTCTCAGATCACTTCAGCCAAAAATAATCTCTCTCCTCTTTATAGGAGACTTATATAGCCATTTGTCTATGCCAGGCACACTCTGAGATAATTTGAGTGTTTTTGTATAACTGTCTATTATTTCCTATCAAGCTGAAAACATACAACTTTTAAGTGTTCAGGATAACATTACCCCCCCCCCACGTGTTATTCATTAAATAGCCTTTAATAGATACTACTTTATACTAATGGAAGAAAACTAAGGCACACATGAGGAAGGGAGCTTAGACTGAGAAACAGTGGCACTCACTTTCCTCTGTGATGAAGCTGGGGACTGTGGTCATTGCAGAAGCCTGATGTTTAGGATTGTTCTCCCTGCCTCTGCAGCTGGTTAGGAGGATGGAGACGACTGACTAAGAGGATCAGAAAAGGGAGGAGTAAAAGTCAGCGTTCCTCAGCTTTACAATTTAAAAACCTCCCATCTTGTCAAACTCTGTGAGACAATTGGTTTCTTCAGGATGGACAGACGGTAATCAAACTGAAAAGAATGTGGGGCATGGGGCTGGGTCAGTCAGTGGAGCGTGTAACTCTAGATCTCAGGTTTGTGAGTTTGAGCCCCATGTTGGGTGTAGAGATTACTTAAAAATTGAATCTCTTTAAAAAGAATGGAGGGAGATGGGTGGGAGATGGGCTAGATGGGTGATGGGTATTAAGGAGGGCGCTTGTTGTGATGAGCACTGGGTGTTGTATGTAAGTGACGAATCACTGAATTCTACTCTTGAAATCAATATTCCACTGTATGTTAACTAAAATTTAAATTAAAAAAAAGGAGGCATAAATTGTAATACTAATATACTGATTTACACTGGGAAATATAATCCCATGAGGCCTCTCATACTCCCACTTGCTGGCCAGGGCATTCTCTTCTTATAGGTTTATTTACATTGAAAGGTACATCCTGCTCAGAGTGAGAAGCCTGTAATCAAGCCAGGAGTGTGAATGGGACAATCTTAGAAAGGGTCCCCTTTCTTCCTTGTGTTCCTATGTAGGAGATTAATGTTAAACTTATTGTGGTAATAGTTTCTCAATATATACATAAATTACTATGACGTACACCTTAAACTAATACAATGTTATATGTTAATTATATCTCAGGATAACTGGGTGGCCGGTGCTGTTGCTAGTATCTCCCAAATATACATCCAGACCTTAGTGTTTTATTGCTTGAGGATTATTTTTGATATTAATATGTAGATTGCTGGGCCCTGCCTCTAAATATTCTGATTCATTAAGTCTGGGATGAGGCCAGGAAATCTATATATTTTACAGGCTTCCCAGTAATTCTGATGTAAGGCCAGGATTGAGAGCCATTGGAACAGATGACGTTTTAAAGTTTCTGTCAGTGAGAGTTCCCTGGACTAGGAGAATTGAGTGTGCAGGTGCTGCCCTCTAGTGTCTCTGGCTGCTTGCTACACTCACTGTATACTGTAATCTGCTGCATGACCACTGGTGGTCTTGCTGCCTGACACTTCTCTAGGGCTTCCTGTCGAGCGCCCTGCAAATCTTAACTCTTGGGCATTAATAAAAACGCTCATATATAAAAATGTTGCTGCTGAATATCACAACTGTGATTCTCTGTTCCCGGTACCTTGGCACATCTAAGATGTTCAACAATACTTCCTGATGAGACACAGCAAAACTCCTTTGTAAGGTTTGTGTGGAGGGACAAACTCACATCAGTGGCATGTCTCTCAGGATTTTTCTGTATGGAGTTGTGATATGACCCATGGTACATTTGAGTCAATAAATTAACAGTTTCCTGAAGAAATTCTATTACAATAATTGTACCAATGTAGCACAATCATGGAAGCAGAGTCTGGCTTTAGCAAGTTTTCTAGAAACAAATGAATATGAATCTATAGTTGTGTAGCCCTCCAGAGTCCATAGAGTATTTTCAGGTACCTCCCCTCCCTTGTTTGCTGTTCACTCTAAACATAAAGCAGAAAGAGCAAATGTGAAGATCCATGCCCACATCATTGATGTGGTCATTACATGAATGCGCCTTTGTTTGGGAAAACACTGGTCCCACTGTCCTAACCACTCAAGAACCCTTCATCACTGAGTATCAAATCAGTAAATAAACCTGTACTAAAGGCCTACCCTGAAAAAACACATAAGATTGTCTTTGGCTCTAACTCCTGAGCTCTGAGACAGAGGAGCAGGGTGGGTGAGTTGCCGCAGAGGAGTTTGCAGCAGATGGTTTTAATGGCTTAGTGGGATGGCAGTGGCTGTGGGCTATCTGTAGGGTGAATAGTGCACTGGTTGGAGCAGGTGCAAAGTCTGCAGAATTTGATGGTTTTGCCTTGAGTGAGAGGTTAGGCTAATGGGAGACTGAGAACTGTTCCAGCAGTAAAAAGGCTGCAGCAGCTGTAGAAAGCAGGGGCTGGTTTGATAGGAGATACAATATTTGTTCACCTCCTTTTCATCCCATTGGTGAGGGTGAGTGTCCTGGAGGTCTGAGGATGGCTGAACTCACAGCACTTGACACTGAACCTATGAGACTGACAGCAGTTTATTAATCACATATAATCACAGCCCAGGAGAAGAGGACACCAAACACCATACAGGGCCACGTTAAGTCAGGTTAATGGAGGACAGAACTTTTGCAGTAGCATAGAGGGCAGCCACAGCTGCAGGGAGCAGGAGCAGGTTGGGTAAAAATAATAAAAATAAAAGATTCAAGCTACATTGTAGGTATATCAACCTGCTACTAAAAAGCTTATGCAGGGGCACCTGGGTGGCTCAGTCGGTTAAGCGTCTGACTTCAGCTCGGGTCATGATCTTACAGTCTGTGAGTTTGAGCCCCATATCAGGCTCTGTGCTGATAGCTCAGAGCCTGGAGCCTGCTTTAGATCCTGTGTCTGTCTCTCTCCCTGCCCCTTCCCTGCTCGTTCTCTCTCTCTCTCAAAAATAAACATTAAAAAAATGTTAAGCTTATGTAAGCTACTTTTTAACTGATTTTTGTTCACTTGTCATTCAGTGCTCTGTGGTTGAAAAAGTCTTCTCATTTTTGTGTTATGGAATTTGCAAGTTCAGGAGAGATGTTAAAATGACTCAAATTTATCCCATCATCAGGGTGAGACTATTCTTAAATTATCTTAAATGTAAGGATGTATTTGTTTTAATTCTGTTCTATTAAAAGGACACTTAAGAAAAACAATCACTATTCTATATTTCTTTCAAATCATTTTTGGAGTATTTTTCCCTTGCAGCTAATAAAAATCCCTCATACTAATGATTGGTACAGGGTTTTTTTTTTTGTTTTTTTTTTTTTTTGCCTTTTGTATCTTAAACTGTGGTGTATATACTTAACATACAATTTATTTTTTTAACTATTTTTAAGTGTATAGTTCAGTGTCACTGAGTACATTTATAATGTGTGCTGTCATCATCACTATCCTTTTTCAGAACTTTTTCATCATCCTAAAGAAAAACTCTGTACACACTGAATAATAACTCCTTAATCTCCACTTCCCCAACTCTTAGTAAGATTGATTTTTTATTCATGTGAAGTAGTCTTATCTTTGTAACTCAGTTTTTAAGTGTCTTGAGAGCAGGCAGATAACACAACTCAAATGTCTTTGTGCCTTTGACACTTGCCCAGCTTAGGGATGAACACAGATTGAATGCTCATTACATCTGTTTAGTGGTGGACTGGGTGCTGGAGGAAGGACCGAATAGCACTTTCAGAGATTTTGAGCCCAACAATTTTGTGGGTGTGGGACCATTCTCATCAGGGCAAGAACTTAAGGAAATTCAGAAGTCCTAGAATGTTGGAGGCATTTCACATTGTTGACAGGGGCCATAAAGTTAACATTCGACCAAAGAAACTACAAGTTTGTAGCCTTTAATCAAAAATTTTACCAATGATCCATCTCCATGAATAGGCAGGATGCTATAAGATCTGTAGAGGCTATTCTAGAAAATCAAGCTCCAGAAGTGAGCCTCAATTATGTGCCTCCTGGAAGGCAGTATTTACAGTCTTTTCCCACCCATCCCAAGCTTGACCACAGACTGGGAGGAATCCTCCTTTAACTCTCAGAAAGTTATTTTAAAAGATATTATCTAGGGGCACCTGGGTGGTTCAATTGGTTGAGTATTGGAATCTTGATTTTGGCTTGGGTCATATTCCCAGAGTTGTGGGATTGAGCCCTACATGGGGCTCTGTGCTGAGCATGGAGCCTGCTTAAGATTTTCTCTCTCTTTCTCTCTCTCTCTCCTTCTCTCTCTCTACTTCTCTCTGTCTCTCTCTCTCCCTCCCTCCACCCCTCTGCCCCTTCCCCCTCTTGTGCACTCTCTCTGTAAAATAAGTTAAAAAAAAAAAAAAGACAACAGCTATATCCTTTCCTTGACACATCAAACATGATCCTCTTCTTGAACCTCTTAATACTGACCATCAATTGCCTGTAACATCAAAATCCTCACTTTCTAACACTTAACAAGATAATGGATGTCCTATCCTCTTGTGTGTTTTTTAGTTATCCTCCCAGTACAGGTGATGTAGTTTATGGAGTTATTCTGACCTAATCACTCTCTTATAGTGCATGCAGTATACATAAAGATTCATTTACTTAAGGATAGATGCCAGATTTTTGTCTTTTTTTAAGTTTATTTATTTATTTATTTTGAGAGAGAGAGAGCATACACATACGTGCACTCAAGCGGGAGAGAGGCAGAGGGGAGAGAATCCTAAGCAGGCTCTGTGCTGACAGCACAGAGTCTGACATGGGGCTTGAACTCACAAACCATAAGATCATGACCTGAGCCAAAATCAAGAGTCAGATGCTTAGCTGACTGAGCCACCCAGGCACCACACCAGATTGTTGTCTTACGGAGAGAACTGAGCCATCAGGTTATAGGGAATAGAGCATGAAAGTCTATACTGCCCATGACGTTGGCACCTCTAAGCCCAGATTCTGCAGGTCATACAGAGACAACCAGAGACCTTCATCTGAAACACCGAATCACATGAGCTTCTCCTAGACAAATAAAGGCCTGTGATGCTCTGCATGCCTTTTGAAATAGGAGAGCTTTGTGATGTAGTCTGGTGATCTGGTTCCATCTTCTGTGAGGCAGAGATGACAAGGTCTAGAATTTGGGGGCATTAGGTGCCAAGTTCTTGAAAGTCTAGGAAGAGAGATGGCTCGTCAGGTTTAGATTATGTTGAGCCCTACCTTTATTCTGTGGGATGTTGGATATCCCTTATATGCTTATGGCTCCATTATTATTATTGCATTAATTATTTGGCAAGTGAAAAAGAGCCACCAAGAATTTAGGTTGGGACCTAACAGGAGCTGTTGCCGGGTAGGGAAACACAATGACCATGACTGAACCAATTAAGCCGCAAACAAGAAGATTTTATCTCCTTACTTTTTCCTGTGACACTTACCCCTACTTTTTTATGGGGTTTTCTCAGTGAATCCAAGAACAGCTCAAAATTTGGGTGATTCTTCTGGTTGGGAGACACTGAGGGCCTGGATAGCTAAAGTCCTTTGGCTACTGGACTTCTTATCCTTTAATCTGTTCCTCTTTTCTCCTGTGTCATTACGACCTCCCCCACAGGACTTGTTCAGAGAATGGGGTGGAGGTTATGGAGTATGGAAGAGCCTCAAAATAAATTAGAAATAAGAGACGGGAAATGATGGAGTGAAAAAGATAGAGTAGGGAAAAGAATGGTAGGAGGATGTATAAAATTGGAATACAAAAAACATTTGGGAAATATTTACAGGTTTTGTTTGTTTCATTTTAGACACAAAGAGTAAAGGTGCCCAGCTTAATACTCTAACTTTTTTGTTTTCAAGCGTCACCGGAGAGTCAAACAAAGAGCTAAAGATAGAACATCAAGAGGTAAAGTTCTAGTTTTCCCTCTGACTCCCTTCACTATAGGCAAGATTCCCCTGATTCATGTCCCCTGGTGCCAGGAACCAGGTGCTCTAACCACTGAAGGGTCTAATTGCCTCAGCTGACAAATTCTTCCAGATTTTCTTGGGTGTAAGATTCTCCATCTTACCCCATCTGCTGGTAATGAAGAATGAGGAAGTAGGACAGAAGCCCTTACTAATTTTTTGATCCTGTGGAAATCACTTCATCTCTCAGTCTGTGATTCATGAAATGGGTCCTGCCTCACTCACAGTGTGGTTTTGATAATCAAATGAGATTAGGTCCAGGACAGCATGATACAACTGGTTAAGTTGTACACAGACATGCCTGAGAGCATTTACTGTTGGGGTTTTGAATCTCCTCTTACTCAAAGGCCTTCAGCTTCCTATAGGACATCCCTTCAACTTCCCATAGGACGTCCCTGTATCCTCTCATTCCTTGTAACACTCTCTCCTGGTTTCTCAGCTAGGAGACTTTCCCGGGAAGAAGCTGAGAAGCCATGGGAGCTGCTCTCTGTCATGAAAAGGTGACCACTTGCTCTTTGCAGTCTCCAAACTCCAGCCTGGCCCATCATCATTTCTGTGCTTGGCCTGGGGAAGGGATGAGGAGAGGGATAATGGCTGGGTGGGAGTAAGACCCAAGTGGACACTGAGCACAGTTGAGAGGGTTGCCAGGGCAGAGGGGGACCAGGTGTCTCAGGAGAGAGGAGTCTCCCAGTTCTGCTATGGGCTCAGTTCACAGTGGTCCTGGAGCTCAGGATTTCACTAGTATGTAATTCATTAAAGACTCTACATGAGTTTACACTCAGCCACAAGACAAGGTATCCAGTCAAGAGAATAGACAAATGTGCGCATAACTAAATGTCCTTTGTCATATTCCCTTTACAGTTACAATCATTCAAGGGCAGACCTGTGGAACCTGTTGACATTACCTCCATGGTTTTGTCTTGGGGGAGGCCAGTTCCTGGGACAGCCCTCAGGAAAGAGCCTGTCATCTATCCTCTTCTTAAAGTCCCTAGAGAATGGGACTGGCTCTGAAGGGATGCTACGAACAGGAGCTGGGACACCCCATAGTCCCCAGAATGTAGAGTTCCCACAAAGACCTCATTTCCCACAGTTTAGAAATACCGAATACAGGCTGTGGCCTTCTTAACCCCAAAGGAGACTGACTCCAGAATCTACCTGGTCGTGTTCCCAGTGATGCCCCATCAGCTAACCATTGGCTTCCCCTCCACCCCCACCTGGTTCCCTTCTCCTAGTTCAGCTTCTCAACACAGGTCAACAGAGAACTCACCTCACCTCCCAGTCTGTCATGGCCCTGTGCTCCCATGAGCTGTCTGAGACCTTGCCCAACAAGGTCCAGACCCTCAGTCCAGCCCAATATAACTTACCAGTGGCATTTTCCTTGGAGAAAAAGGAGATGGGTAAACACCCTGGGGGTACAAGCCCCCAGGGTTTCCAGGACTAGGGGAAAGCAGGCCCAATCTCCAGGCCATATGCATTCAAAGAGGCAGGTGTCACTCCATCAGTAATGGTTGCCATCTTCCCTTCCCAGCCAGGGCTGGCTTCCTAAGGAGGGAAGTGTTCGGCGGCTCCTGTGTGCAGATCCTTCCTGCCCCATTTGCAATGCTGTGGCTCTGGAGATTCAGCAGTTGCTGGCGGGTGAGAACAGCCTGATCTCTCCCCCTTCATCAGGGCCATCACAAGGCTCCTCTTGCCTAGAGATTTTGTCCATGTCTAGTCTCTCTTTGGAGCAGAGTCAGGGTTCCCTGCACTCCAAAGATCTTCCACTTCCATCTGTAACCTCCACAATGTCACAATTAATGGATCAGAAATGCTTAAAACACTCAGCTGCTCAGAGAGCCAGTGTCAGCATCCCAGACCACCAGGCTGAATGCCTCCGGCAAAAAAAGGGATTTCAAGTGCCAGATGTTCCCTGGGATGCAGGAGCTCTGTCTTCTTCAAGCCTTGAGGAGCCTAGGACTCCTGTGATTCAGCAGGACAAGAGGAAGAGCCACTCCGAAGGTGTACTAAAAAAACAAGGTCAGCTGCCCTTGAATATCTGATTCTCTCTTTTCCTAAATCCAGAGCTCATGAGCCTAAAACTACCCCCATTGCCTTACATTTTCCCATTTCCCAAAATCCCTGAGACATGTTTATAAATGCATGCAAGATCTTTAGAAGAATTCCTGTGGCAGCTTATAACACAGCCCCAAATATTTTCCAAGCCTGGGGTGGGGGTGGGGAACCATTTATTTCATCATAAATGCTACCTCTAAGGCCTCTATTGAAAATATGGGCTATTTCTTGAGCTGGTTTCATGAAAGTTGAGCCAGTCCACCCAAACTTTCTGGGTTATTGAAGGATCCACTGTGAATCAAGAGCAAATATTGCTGCAAGCAAATCCCAAACTCCATTGCTCTGGCTCTACCCTCTACCACATTTCAGTTTCTAAGTGGTCTCTGTCCATTGCCTTGGGGACCTGCTGAGGCCTCAGTGTGCTATCTGCAGCAGAAACATAGCTACCTTGCTATGGTTCCTCTTTTCTGCACAATGAGTCCCTGGTCTGCCCATAAAGATTTCTTCACAAAAGGGGGGCCCCAGTCCCTTTTTCCTCAATAATTTCTTTTTAATCTCTGTACTGATGAAAATTTCTTCCATATAAGTTAGCCCCACCTTCTTCCCACATTCCCCAATTTGGGCCTCTCCATCTGACTATCAACAAACTGCTATCAATCTCCCATTTCCTCTTCTGGCCAAGTGTGAAGCCTTAGAGTGGCACCAGCTGCAAAGGCAGCCCCAGCTGCCGTGGAGGTTGCCAGCTGTTGCCCAGAAATATCTGCAGATGCAAAAAGCCATACAACATAAGCCCTGAGACATGTTTCTGCCTGTCTCTATGGATCTACCGGTTAGGAGAACCCATCTCAGTCCTTAAGAGAGAGGTGGTGTTTCCCTAGAACATGCTCAGAGCTGCTAGAGTTCTCCCTTCAGAAGTGGTTGATTTAGCAGGTTGATTCACTATTGCTGGGGCCTGCCCCAGATATCCAGAAGTCCATCCAGTTGCTCCTGTCCCCTGCTGACCAGCAGCCCCTGCCCCAGAGCAGCACACTGACCAGCATAAGTGTCCTGTAGCTTTAAGACCTAGAGGCCAGTGGGGACAATGACCTGTTCTGATCCATTGTGGCAGCAGGGACAGTTCACAGTTGCTTGCCCAGGCTAAGGCAATGTTGCAGAGCTACATTTACTATAAGTGTAGGAAGATCTGCTAGGGCATTGTTCCTGCCCATATTTGCAGCTGTGGGACTGCAAATCATTGGGTCTGCCACATTCCAAGGGTCCTGGCAGCAGCTAGGTTCCCTTGTGCCCCAGAAAGTAAGTTCCTAGACATGGAGCAATCAGCCTCTACATGGATCAGGGATTGATGTAGTTAATTCTGATAGGCCTTGATCAGTAGCAACAAGCCTCACCTGATGCTGTCACTGATCATCCTGATCAGCACCTGCCTGGGTATCTTCCCAAGAAGCCACTGAGAAACTGGAGACAATTTTTGGCCTCCCTGTCAGGGCTTTCAGCTCCTTATTATGCGGCTTTCTTCAAGGCCATAGCCCTGGAATTCACTAGCCAATTTGCAATCATAGAGATATGCCTGGGGCTGTTGAGGGCCCAGTAGAACCTATGGCTCACTAGCACCTAAAAAGCAATGTATAAGTCCTGGGTCAGGCTTTCCAGATGCCAATGAGACTTGTGCAGACAGTGTGCAGCGACTTAAATATAGTTGAATGGAGATGGTGCCTTTAGAGAGCCAGATATCCTGCTGGCCCTGCTCATTCAAAATACCCATCTTGGTGAAACTAAATTTTTATCTGAAAAAGAAATTCCTGGAGATATATTTGGGAAGTCCTACAAAGACAAGGGAGTCCAAGGAACAACTTGTGGCTGTCCCAAGGAATATCTGTGGCTACAAGTCCTTTAGGAGTCTAAACAACCAAAGAGGGGCGCCTGGGTAGCTCAGTCAGTTAAGTGTCCAATTTGGCTCAGGTCATGATCTCACAGTTCATGAGTTTGAGCCCCGTGTTGGGCTTTGTGCTGACAGCTCAGAGCCTGGAGCCTGCTTTGGGTTCTATGTCTCCCTCTCTCTCTGCCCCTCCCTGCTTGTTCTCTCTCTCTCTCTCTCTCTCTCTCTCTCTCTCTCTCTCTCTCTCTCTTTGTCTCTCTCAAAAATAAATAAAACATTAAAGAAAATTTAAGCAGTGAAGGAAAAACATTGCTTCAGGATCTTCCCATCCCACCAGGTGTTCCATGTGCTCCAGAATGGTCCACCTTAAAGAAGAGCTTGCAGTTAACTAAGGCAGTGTCAGGGAACCAAAAGCATGCTAGTCCTTATGGTCCTGCCCACTGGGCCTCCAAGATCTTACAACCCAGTGGGGACATGAAAGGGGCCCAGGTGCTTTGTGTGCAGCTGGAGGTCAGTGTGAACAACCTTGACCTGGAGGAACCCTGGAACCCTTAGCCCCTGCAAGGGTGAGGACAACTCCCTGCCCAGCAGAGAAAACAGAGGACCCAGGAAAAGTGAAGCAGAAGAGAGTCACAAACAAGGGAGTCCAGCAGTGAGGCTGTCCCCAGCTGGATAAAACATTTACTCTGCTGAGGTTCAGGGGCTAGGAGGGACTCTTATAAATAGAACCCTCAAAGCCCCTGACTTCCCAAATGTATCTCCAGGATCTTTCTTTTTTATTTATTTATTTATTTATTTATTTTTTAAACATTTATTCACTTTTGAGACAGAGCGCAAGCAGGGGAGGGGCAGAGAGAGAGGGAGATACAGAATTCCAAGCAGGTTCCAGGCTCTGAGCTGTCAGCACAGAGCCCCTCAGAACCCAGTGCAGGGCCTGAGCCCACGAACTGTGAGATCATGACCTGAGCTTAAGTTGGATGCTCAACTGACTAAGCCATCCAGGTGCCCCTCTCAGGATCTTTCGTAAGTAAAATTTCAGTTAGGTCAGGACGGTTGCCTTGAGTGAGTTGGAACTAGCAAGAATCTGTCTGGGTCTGCAGAGCCACCATTTCCATACTCTCAGCTGATTGATTCCTTTCAGCACCTTCACCAGTTTCTTCCTCACTGTTAGTTCCTAGAGCATCCCCTAGGATACCTTGGGTCAAAAGGCCAGATGAGAATGGTCTGTAAAGCTGTTAAAGCAAGCTGAATGACCTCACCCAAACAAGGATTCTTCAGAATGCCAAAACTGGAGTGACCAGAGCTTAATGGGTCAGACCTTACATTATCAACTTACTGGGCAATTATTTGCTGGGCCAAATTTTACAAGCTCAGCATTTAAAGGGACTACATTTTTGAGATCCAAACTTTGAAGGGCCAAAATTTATAGGGCTACACTTTCTGTGGTCAAGAGCTGTAGGATCTGATAAAAGCAGCCCATATTCACAAGATCCCATTCTTCTAGAAGCTGCAGAAACTTGCTTGGGAAATAAGATGAAGCTCTTTCCACACTGGATTAACCCCGAGGTGAAAGGTCAAGGGCATAAGGAATCCATTCTCTCTAAGGATGAGACAGTGGCTAACACCATGACAAAAAAGGTTGAGAAGAGTCCACCCTCCACCAAACACCCTGTGAGAGGAGCCAAGTGGGAGAAAAAAACAGAAGAGGAGGGCATAACCTTCTTTGATGTCCCCCAATTTCAGGACAATGAACTCAAGCAACAACCCCTTCAGTCCAGATGCTCTTGGCTCCTGGGCCTTCCCCACAACAACTCCAAGCACTGTTCTCAGCTGACTGGTGACACTCAACCAGAACATCCACCCCAGATCTCAGCTCTTACCTTGGCAGAAGGTACTGGTCTATACAAGAGAATACCCAATCCAGGAAAAAGGAGTTCATAGGTTCCCAATCCTCTGCATTCCCATGAAAAAAGGTTGTCATCATCATTTCTGTTAATGTGCAGGTGAAGCAGGACCCTCTCCAAATATACTCTATACCTCTAAGCAAAGAACCACCTGTTTGTCCTCCTTATTTTCAAGGCTGTATGTGATGGAGAAAGTAGAGAGGGTAGATAGTAATTCCTATATGGCATAGGAGCTTAGACTCATATTTCAGATAGGTCAGCATTTCACACCACTCTTTCAGTCCCACCTTGGACTGTAGATAGAGGGACTTGAGCAGAGAAGGAAGACCCTTGTCTAAGGTGCATCGAAGGTGCATCAGGCTTGAATTCTATCATGTCTTGCCATGCCATCTATGGGTCCCAGAGAAACAATGTGGGCATGATGACAGTATAAGAAGTAGTGGCCAGGAACGTAGTACATTTTTGGCCTATAGGCATAATTCACCAATAACTTCTATATATGCCCACAATCTGAAGGGAAGGTTTTTAGGAAGTATCATAGTGCTCCATCCTTGATAAACACAAAAGCACATATATAATATGACATGTGCCAGGAGCAAATGATGGGATCTCTCCTCTTTGTGCCCTGTTGTTATTCATTAAATATTTAAGGGCTAACCCATCTGGGAGTCTGCTGTAGCCTGTTGCCAATTTGATCCCCATTGCCTTTCAGTTGGATGGGATAAATGCCTGCTAGAATGAAGATCAGTTGATGAGAAGGTTCCCAAAAGGGTTACAATAAAAATGACTTTGACCTGAGTCTTTCAATCAACAGTTCAAATATTCACCTCCTTACTATGTGCCAGGTAATATGCCAGATACAAGGAACACAATAGTGAATACTACACAGGACTTCCTCCATTGAGTTCATGGAATCACGGAGTATATAGTCAAATAAAAATTAACTAAAAGCAGTGTGATAAGAACTGGTAGAGGAAGTAGGTGAAAATACCCAGGAGGGAACTTAACCTAATTTGGCAGGAGGAGGGGGTTTATGGAAATTTTCCTAGAAGAGGTGATATGTAGATTGAGCTTCAAAGGGTAAGAGGAAGTTAGCCAGGAAGCACATGGGGGGTCTCTGGGTTTCCCCATGCTGAGAGTACAAAATGAGCAAATGTATGGTGTCAAGCAAATAGGCATGCTATGTAAGAGAACAGTGACTTGCTAGAGAAGTGCTTATAATCAATCAAAGGCATATTAAAATGTTTGAGGGATCAAAATGAAGTTGCCAAGATGGAGAATGGGTGGCATTCACTCATGCAGTTTTTCATTCCTTCAACTAATATTGAGCACCTACTATATGCCACATACTTGTATAGGCACTGAGTATACAGCAATGAACACAAGAGGAAAAAACAAATTCTTTAATGAGCTTATATTGATGATACACTAGGAAAGAAGATAAAAGAAGCATGATTTAGGGGCGCCTGGGTGGCGCAGTCGGTTAAGCGTCCAACTTCAGCCAGGTCACGATCTCGCTGTCCGTGAGTTCGAGCCCCGCGTCAGGCTCTGGGCTGATGGCTCAGAGCCTGGAGCCTGTTTCCGATTCTGTGTCTCCCTCTCTCTCTGCCCCTCCCCCATTCATGCTCTGTCTCTCTCTGCCCCTCCCCCATTCATGCTCTGTCTCTCTCTGTCCCAAAAATAAATAAACGTTGAAAAAAAAAATAAAATAAAAAGAAAAAGAAGCATGATTTAAAAATATAATATGTAGAAGATGACCAAATGTATGCAAAAAATCAGGATAAGAGGTTTGGGGAAGACTTAGGTGGGGTGCAGTTTTAAATAGGGGGTTCAAGCCAGGTCTCATTAAAAAATTAGCGTGGGCATGGACTAGAGAGAGATGAGAAAATAAATCACTTGAATGACTGAGGAAATTTCAAGTCAGAAACATGAATTGTCTGGAGGCTGGAGCATGCCTGAGGTATTCCAAGGAAGGACAGTGAGCCTGAAGCAGAGTAATCTAGGGGGAAAGTAATAGAGGACAAGGTCAGAGCAGTAAAGGGGCCAAATGGGGAAAGGCCTAGAAGATCAATGCAAAGACACTGATTTTTTCAGTAAATGGAAGTTGCTGTTAGAAGATCTCCTTAGATCTAACTAATGTTTTACTTTATTTTATTTTTCAATATAAAAATGATTTTATTTCTATTATACACAATGAAATAGAGGTTAAAATTTCAAAAAATACCATTTTCAATAACATCAATGTATGGAAATACTTAAGAATAAATCTGACAGGGAAGAGCCAAGATGGCAGAACAGCATGGAAGTTTTCTGTGTGTCTCACGTCCATGAAACACAGCCAGACCAACACTAAACCATCTTGCACACCTAGAAAACTGATCTGAGGATTAACAACAAACTGCACAACCTGAACCACAGAATTCAGCAGGTACACGATGTGGAGAGGTGAACTTGGGGAGCGAGAAGCCGCGGGAAGGAAGGTGCTTTTGCAGGTGGAGAGAACACGGAGAAGGGGGGTGGAGAATATGGGAAAAGCATCCCTCCCCAAAAGCAGCTGGAGAAAAAGTGGAAAATTGGAAACAGCCACAGGGACTAAACTAAAAAGGGAGAAAGGAGAAAGGAGAGGGTTTAAATTCCATTAAGATGTAAACATGGGGAGCTCAGAGAGTCTGCAACTCCGCAGCTTGATACCTGGTGGTGCTCTGGTGGGAAGGGCAAATCCCCAGGAGCAGAGTGGGGTCAGGGAGGTCCTTTGGCCTCACGGGGAGAAGCCATTCCACTGCTGGAAGGACATTTGGTAGAGGTTGTGAGGCAACCTGAGCCCACCATACACCAGAGAATGGCTGCATTCACTGGTGCTGGAACAAGGTCATAAGGGGGGTAAGACTGGTGCCAGATGTGTGTTGTGATTTTCCATAATCCCTGAAAAGCTGCTGCTACACTATCTCATGAACTTTTTCTGGGGCAGGCTGGCACCTGGCTGCAGTCTCGGGGCACCGGCAACAACAGGGTCCAGTGGGTGTTCCTGGGTGCAGTCGACATTCAGTCATTGCTCGGTGAGACCCTCCCACAGAGGGGCAGAACGGGTCAAAGCCACAGTCCTTCAGAAGTAAGGGACCAGGGAAAACAGCCACATCTGAGACAAAACTTGGGAGAGAGTTACTGCCTGGGGACTGGCCATGGGCAGTGAAAAAGCAGGGAGTGGACGAAAGCTGAAGACAGAGGATGGGTGCGCGATTGCTGATCAGGGAGAACAAAGTTCTGATACTAGAGACTGGGTAGCTGCCATTTTCACCGCTCCTGCGCATGTACATACGCACCTAGTAGCACCACAACACTCCACCCAGTAGGCGAGTAGCGCCATCTAATGGAGAACGAAGCCGTTACACTGAGCCCTGCCCAACTGGGCAAACCTCGCTATTCAAGAACACAAGTCTCCCTGCCTACTTAGTTTATGGACTATAAAGTACATAGGGGAAAACAAAGTAATTTCAGTCCTGTTTCAATCTGTTAGGTCCATCTATCCAATTTTCTTTCTTTCTTTTTTTTTGTTCTCTTTTTCACTTCTTTTTCTTCAATACAGAAAGAAAAAATTCATTTTTATTTTCAATTTTTATTAAAAATATTTTCCTTTAATTTTTTTACTATATTTTTTCCTTTTATGTAAAAATTTCAAATTCTATTGTACTTCCATCATCTTATTTTAGTCTACTACAGTGTAGACTAAACTTTTTAAAACTTTCAAACAATTTCTTTTTTTCTCTTTTTTCTCTTTTTAATTTCTTTTCTTGAATACAGAAAGAGAAAAAAACATTTTTATTTTTAACATTTATTAAAAATATTTTTCTTTAATTTTTTTCTACTATATTCTTTACTTTGTGTAAATTTTTTCAAATTCTAGTTTACTCCCATCATCTCATTTTAGTCTACTTCAGTGTATTAATTTTTTCAAATTCTCAAATGATTTATTCCCCCCCACCCCTTTTTATCTTTAATCTCTCAAACCATTTTCAACACCCAGACCAAAACACACCTCGGATCTAGAATCATTTAAAGGATTTGTGTGTGTGTGTGTGTGTGTGTGTGTGTGTGTGTATTTAATTTTAATATTTTTATAATTTTAATTTTTTAATTAAAAATTTTCTACCTCATTAATTCCTTTTCTCCCTTCGAAATGACAAAATGAAGGAATTTGCCCCAAAAGAAAGAACATGAAGAAATGACAGCCAGGGATTTAACCAACACAGATACAAGCAAGATGTCTGAACCAGAATTTAGAATCACGATAAAAAGAATACTAGCTGGAACAGAAAATCGATTAGAATCCCTTTCTGCAGAGATAAAAGAGTTAAAAAATAGAATGAAATTAAAAGTGCTATAACTGAGGCGCAATCACAGATGGATGCAGTGGTGGCAAGGATGGATGAGGCAGAACAGAGAATCAGCTATACAGAGGACAAACTTAGAATAATGAAGCAGAAAAAATAGAGGGAGATTAAGGCAAAAGAGCATGATTTAAGAATCAGAGAAATCAGTGACTCATTAAAAAGGAACACCATCAGAATCAGAGGGATCCCAGAAGAGGAAGAGAGAGAAAAAGGGGTAGAAGCGTTATGTGAGCAAGTCATAGCAGAAAACTTTCCTAACCTGGGGAAAGATACAGACATCAAATTCCAGGAAGCACAGAGGACCCCCATTAGATTCAACAAAAACTAACCATCAACAAGGCATATCATAGTCAAATTCACAAAATACTCAGGAAAGGAGAAAATCATGAAAACAGCAAGGGAAAAAAAGTCCCTAACCTACAAGGGAAGACAGATCAGGTTTGCAGCAGACCTATCCACAGAAACTTGGCAGGCCAGAAAGGAGTGGCAGGATATAATAAATGTGCTGAAACAGGAAAATATACAGCCAAGAATTCTTTATCCAGCAAGGCTGTCATTCAAAATAGAAGGAGAGATAAAAAGTTTCCCAGACAAACAAAAATTAAAGGAGTTTGTGACCACTAAACCAGCCCTTCAGGAAATTTTAAGGGGGACTCTCTGAGGGGAGAAAAGATGAAAATATATATATATATATATATATATATATATATATATTATACATATATACACATATACGTGTATACACATATATATGTATACATACGCATACACATATACGTACATATAAATATATATACATATATTGTATATATACATGTATATATAATATACATATGTGTGTATATACGTGTGTGTGTATACACACATATACATATATATAAAAATAAGTAAATACCAAAAGCAACAAAGATTACAAAGGACCAGAGAACACCACCAGAAACTCCAACTCTACAAGAAACATACTGGCAATAAATTCATATCTTTCAGTACTCACTCTAAATGTCAATGGACTCAATAATGCAATCAAAAGACATAGGGTAACAAAATGGATAAGAAAATAAGATCCATCTATATGCTGTTTACAAGAGTCTCACTTTAGACCTAAAGATACCTTCAGATTGAGAGTAGGAGATGAAGAGAAGTAAGGGGATGGAGAACTATCATGCTAATGGTGAACAAAAGAAAGCCGGAGTAGCCATACTTATATCATACAATCTAGACTTTAAAATAAAGACTGTGACAAGAGATGCAGAAGGGCATTATATCATAATTAAAGTGTCTATCCACCAAGAAGACCTAACAATTGTAACATTTAGGCGCCAAATGTGGAAGTTCCCAGATATATAGATCAATTAATCACAAACATAAAGAAACTCATCAATAGTAATACCATAATAGTAGGAGATTCAACACCCCACTCACGGCAATGGACAGATCATCTAATCAAAAAATCAACAAGGAAACAATGGCTTTGAATGACACACTGGACCAGATGGACTTAACAGATATATTCAGAACATTTCATCCTAAAACAGCAGAATATACATTCTTCTCCAGTGCACATGGAACATTCTCCAGAATAGACCATATACTGGGACACAAATCAGCCCTAAGTAAGTAGAAAAAGATAGAAATCATACCGTGCATATTTTCAGACCACAACGCTATGAAACTTGTAATCAACCACAAGAAAAAATTTGGAAAGGTAACAAATACTTGGAGACTGAAGAACATTCTACTAAAGAATGAATGGGGAACCAAGAAGTTAGGGACGAAATTAAAAAGTATATGGAAGTCAGGGGCGCCTGGGTGGTTCAGTCACTTGAGCATCCAACCGGTTGACATCACAATCTCATAGCTCATGGGTTCGAGCCCCACATCAGGCTTTGCACTGGCAGCACAGAGCCTGCTCTGGATATTCTGTCTCCCACTCTCTCTGCCCCGCCCCCACTCACATGCTCGCACACATGCGGGCATGCGCTCTCTCTCTCTCAAAAATAAAAAAAAACATTAAAAAAATTAAAAAAAATAAAAAATAAAAAAAGTATAAGTAACTCAATGAAAATGATGGCACCACGACCCAAAACCTATGGGACGCAACAAAGGCAGTCATAAAAGAAAGTATATAACAACCCAGGCCTTCCTAAAGAAGGAAGAAAGGTCTCAGATACACAACCTAACCTTATGCCTTAAGGAGCTGGAAAAAGAACAGCAAATAAAACCCAAAACCAGCAGAAGACAGGAAATAATAAAGATTAGAGTAGAAATTAATGCTATACAAACCAAAAAAAAGAACAGATCAATGAAACCAGAAGCTGGTTCTTTGAAAGAATTAACAAAATTGATAAACCATTTGATCAAAAAGAAAAAGGAAAGGACCCAAATAAATAAAATCACGAATGAAAGAGGAGAGATCACAACCAACAGCAGAAATAAAAACAATAAGAAGAGAATATTATGAGCAATTATATGCCAATAAAATGAGCAACCTGGAAGAAATGGACAAATTCCTAGAAACATACACTACCAAAACTGAAACAGGAAGAAATAGAAAATTTGAAAAGACCCATAACCAGTAAGGAAATCGAATTAGTAATCAAAAATCCTCCAAAAAACAAAGAGTCCAGGGCCAGATGGCTTTCCAGGGGAATTCTACCAAACATTTAAGGAAGGGTTAACACCTATTCTCTTGAAGCTGTTTCAAAAAATAGAAATGGAAGGAAAACTTCCAAACTCTTTCTATGAAGCCAGCATTACCTTGATTCCAAAACCAGACAAAGACCCCACTAAAAAGGAGAACTATAGACCAATTTCCCTGATGAACATGGATGCAAAAATCTTCAACAAGATATTAACCAACCGGATCCAACAATACATTAAAAAAATTATTCACCACGACCAAGGGGGATTTATACCTGGGATGCATGGTTGGTTCAATATCCACAAAACAATTAACATGATTCATCACATCAATAAAAGAAATGACAAGAACCAAATGATCCTCTCAATAGATGCAGAGAAAGAATTTGACAAAATATAGCATCCTTTATTGATAAAAACCCTCAAGTAGGGATAGAAGGAGCATACTTCAAGATCATAAAAGCCATATATGAACGACCCAATGCTAATATCATCCTCAATGGGGAAAAACTGAGAGCTCTCCCCCTAAGGTCAGGAACAAGACTGGGATGTCCACTCTCACCACTGTTATTCAACATAGTATTGGAAGTCTTAGCCTCAGCAATCAGACAACACAAAGAAAGAAAAGGCATCCAAGTCGGCCAGGAGGAGGTCAAACTTACACTCTTTGCGGATGACATGATACTCTATATGGAAAACCGAAAAGATTCCACCAAAAAACTGCTAGAATTGATCATGAATTCAGCAAAGTTGCAGGATATAAAATCAGCGCACAGAAATTGGTTGCATTCCTATACACCAACAATGAAGCGACAGAAAGAGAAATCAAAGAATCGATCCCATTTACAGTTGCACAAAAAAAAAAACCATAAAATACCTAGGAATAAATCTAACCAAAGAGGTGAAAAATTTATATGCTCAAAACTATAGAAAGCTTATGAAAGAAATCGAAGAAGACACAAAAAAATGGAAAAAGACTCCATGCTCCTGTATAGGAAGAACAAATTTACAAAGATATAAAAGATCTGTATGCTGAAAACTATAGAAAGCTTATGAAGGAAATTGAAGAAGATATAAAGAAATGGAAAAACATTCCATGCTCATGGATTGGAAGAATAAATATTGTTAAAATGTCAATACTACCCAAAGCTATCTACACATTCAATGCAATCCCCATCAAAATTGCACCAGCATTTTTCTCAAAGCTAGAACAAGCAATCCTAAAATTTGTATGGAACCACAAAAGGCCTCGAATAGCCAAAGTAATTTTGAAGAAGAAGACCAAAGCAGGAAGCATCACAATCCCAGACATTAGCCTCCACTACAAAGCTGTAATCATCAAGACAGCATGGTATTGGCACAAAAACAGACACAGAGACCAATGGAATAGAATAGAGACTCTAGAATTGGACCCACAAAAGTATGGCCAACTAATCTTTGACAAAGCAGGAAAGAATATTCAATGGGCAAAAGACAGTCTCTTTAACAAATCATGCTGGGAGAACTGGACAGCAACATGCAGAAGGATGAAGCTAGACCACTTTCTTACACCATTCACAAAAATAAACTCAAAATGGATAAAGGACCTGAATGTGAGACAGGAAACCATCAAAACCCTAGAGGAAAAAGCAGGAAAAAAAACCTCTCTGACCTCAGCTGCAGCAATGTCTTATTCGACACATCTCCAAAGGCAAGGGAATTAAATGCAAAAATGAAATATTGGGACCTCATGAAGATAAAAAGCTTCTGCCCTGCAAAGGAAACAATCGACAAAACTAAAAGGCAACCGACGGAATGGGAAAAGATATTTGCAAATGACATATCGGACAAAGGGCTAGTATCCAAAATCTATAAAGAACTCACCAAACTCCACACCCAAAAAACAAATAATCCAGTGAAGAAATGGGCAGAAGACACGAATAGACACGTCTCTAAAGAAGACATCCAGATGGCCAACAGGCACATGAAAAGATGCTCAACGTCACTCATCAGGGAAATACAAATCAAAAACACACTACGATATTACCTCACACCAGAGTGGCTAAAATGAACAAATCAGGAGAGTAGATGCTGGAGAGGATGTGGAGAAACGGGAACCCTCTTGCACTGTTGGTGGGAATGCAAACTGGTGCAGCCACTCTGGAAAACAGTGTGGAGGTTCCACAAAAAATTAAAAATAGACCTACCCTATGAACCCAGCAATAGCACTGCTAGGAATTTACCCAAGGGATATAGGGGTGCTGATGCATAGGGGCACTTGTACGCCAATGTTTACAGCAGCACTTTCAACAATAGCCAAATTATGGAAAAAGCCTAAATGTCCATCAACTGATTAATGTATAAAGAAATTGTGGTTTATATACACAATGGAATACTACTTGGCAGTGAGAAAGAATGAAATCTGGCCTTTTGTAGCAATGTGGATGGAACTGGAGAGTGTTATGCTAAGTGAAATAAGTCATACAGAGTAAGACAGATACCATATGTTTTCGCTCTTATGGGGATCCTGAGAAACTTAACAGAAGACAATGAGGGAGAGGTAGGGGAAAAAAAAAGTTGGAGTGGGAGGGAGCCAGACCATAAGAGACTCTTAAAAACTGAGAACTTAGGGTTGATGGGGGGTGGGAGGAAGGGGAAAGTGATGGGCATTGAGGAGGGCACTTGTTGGGATGAGCACTGGGTGTTGTATGGAAACCAATTTGACAATAAATTTCATATTAAAAAATAAATTAATTAAAAATAAATAAATAAATCACTATACTCTAAATAAATAAATAAATCTGACATATGATGTGCAAGAACATCGAAAACCAGAAAACATAGCTGAAAGAAATTAAAGAACTAAATAGATGGAGAGATATACCTTGTTCCTAGACTGAAAGACTCAATGATGTTAAGACTGTAACGTTAAGATGCTGTAATTCTCCCCAAGTTGATCTATAGATTTAATGCAATATCAGGTATAATACCAGTAGGCTTTCCCTCTCCCCCATATATACACATGATTTTATTAAGTTTGTCATAGTTGAATTTTCCTACAATGCTAAAGTAATTAAAAATGTTAAGAATATTTAAAATACGTGTACAAAAATTCATAACATTGTGTAAGTTAAATATGTTATTTACATCAGCACCAGAAATTACTATACTTTTAATAATCTAGGTTTAATTGAAGCAGAATAATAAAAAACATTTTTAAAAAGTAGAATTCTTAAGTAATGTTTTAAAGGGATCACTTAGTCTGTGTTGTTAACAACAGTGTTGGGGGTAAAGACTTGGGTAGAAGCAGGGAGATTAGTTATGAAATTATTCCAGTAATGATAGTAGCAGAGGAGACTAAAGTGTTTTTTTAATGTTTATTTCTTTTGAGAGAGAGAGAGAGAGAGAGAGAGAGAGAGAAAGAGAGTGAGCAGGGAATGGGCAGAGAGAAAGGGAGACACAGAATCTGAAGCAGGCTCCAGGCTCTGAGCTGTCTGCATAGAGCCCGACGCGGGGCTCGAACTCATGAACTGCAAAGTCATGTCCTGAGCTAAAGTCGGATGCTTAACCAATTGAACCACCCAGGCTCCCTGAGACTAGAAGTGTTTAGATGCTGGATTCATTTTGAAGTAGAGACAATAGGATACTGATATCCATTTACTGATAGATTGGATGTGGACAGTTAGAAGAAATAAAACATCAAGAATAACACCAATGTTTTGGCCTAAACATCTGGCAACATGGAGTTGTCATTAACTGATGTGAGAAATGCTAGGACAGGAGTAGGGTGGTGTGTGTGATTAGTGGTGTTGGTGGTAGTGGGGTAATCAGGAGTTCACTTTTACAGAGATAGATCTTGGACTTTCAAGTGTATCTGTTGATTAGATGATTTGGGCATAGGACCTTGTAGTTCAGAGAAGAGATCTGGCACACAGACAGACAACTAGATAAATAGATATACACTGATAATGATTGATTGATACATGATAGATAGATAGATAGATAGATAGATAGATAGATGAAGATGCATTTAAAATCATGAACCATGAGAGTGGGCTGGGGAGACACATAAACTATTACATTAGTGTGATGAGTGCTATCATGTGTGGAGTCCTGTCCCAGGAGGAGGTACTCAGCTGACGAGGATGGGGTCACATAAAGGTTTCACAATAAAAATGACCTTGAAAGGCATCTTACATTCAACAGTTAAAATATTTGAGTACTTACTATCTTTCAGGAACTATGACAGTCACCAAGACATAGGCCTTGCCTCCATGTAGATCATGATCTCATAGGGTAGACGGTCTCACATGCCCAAATTGTCTAATCAAAATAAACACATGGATGTCCAATATTAATCTCAAAAGTGAACTCCTGGTTTCCTATTCCCACTGAATCACACATACCAGACCTGACAGAAAGACAGAGACTGCTGTGAGTGAATGGGATGAATCTCTCTTTTGGACACCTCGTATTTCTCAGGAGGTGGCACCACTGTTTTCTCCCCCTTCTGACCTACCACACAGGAGCCAAAAGCTAGAGGAAGTGCAGGAAGTGCTGTAGTCTCCCGATGATGTGGTATGGGGGACTGTGGGACACTCTTGCCTCACCGATTCCTAAGGAAATCCAGGATGACTCAACATCTCATCAAATCAAGAGACGGTGGCAAGACTTCTCTTCCATTGATAGAACCCCAGCACTCGGCACAATGTGTCCGCTGCTAGCTAGAAAATACAGGATGGGAAGAGGCATGAATGTGCCCCTCCCCTAAATGGTGTGTGCCTAAGGGATGGGGGCCCAGATACTGTTGTGGCCCTCAGGTGAGGAGGCACAAGGCCCAATCCTGCTGAGGCAACACCCTCCAAGTGTTTTTGTAAAGCATCCAAGAGATCATAGGAGGTCTTATGACAGGCACATCCTCCTGCCTGGGGGAAATTGGGCAGAGAGCCACGTAGGAGGATGTCCAGGACTCAGAAGGGTCACAGCAGCATCAAGTGAAAAGCCAAGGTTAATGTGCACACATCCTGGCTTAGGTGGAGCAGGTCCTTTCCATGGTCCCCCACAGGCTCCTACCTGCCCCCAGCAGATGTCTGTCATGGAAAAATGGAAGTTTCAAACAACTGACCACAACTACTTGACTTTAATTCCTGCTCACCCTGGCAGGGAAGTTACAGAATACTCTGAGCACAGGAGTGAGTGTATGAGCCTTCATCTCTTTGCTCTTGTTCAACTTGGTCATGCCAGCCTCTTGCAAGAAGGGGACGAGGATTCCATGAGCATGATTGGAAACTCCCTGCCCTATTCAAATTCCCAACCTGTTGGAGATGCTCAGATTCAAGGGCTCAGTTATCTTTACTTGTCCACTCAAAACTGTAGTCTCTCTACTCTGTAGGTCTTTGGGTAAAATATCCCTGCCCCTAAGTTCCTACATCCTCTGCATCTCATCTTCCTTTCCATAGCTTCATCGCTATTTTGGCCTAATTTCCCATTGCCACCCTATCTATACTTGCCCCTCCCTGTCCAGGCTGAATCCCTGGAAGGATGATAATAATATATAAATGTAGTAGTGAAAAACTGCAAGTTACAAAAATAATATTATAGTCTCATCTTAAAAAAATTAATAGGGGCACCTGGGTGGTTCATTTAGTTAAGCATCTGACTTTGGCTCAGGTCATGATCTCACAGTTCATGATTTCAAGCCCTGCAATAGGCTCTGTGCTAACAGCTCAGAGTCTGGAGCCTACTTCAGATTCTGTGTCTCCCTCTCTCTCCCTGCCCCTCCCCCACTCATGCTCTGGCTTTCTCTAAAATAAATAAACATTTAAAAATGTTTTTAATTAATAGATTTTATTTTTAGAGCAGTTTTAGGTTTGCAGAAATATTGAGCAGCAAATACAGGAATTCCCATATACCCATTCCCATCCTTGGCCACATACAGTTTCCTCTGTTATTAACATCTTGTATGTAGTGTGGTATATTTTTTAAAATTGATGAGCCAATACTGATGCATTATTGTTAACCAAAGTTCATAGTTTACCTTAGGATTTATTTGTGTTATACATGCTATGGGTTTTGACCAATATATAATGATGTGTATCCACCATTAAGGTATCATACAAAATAGTTTCTATATCTAAGAATCCCCTATTCATCCATTTTTCCCTGTCCTCAAACTGTTGGCAACCACTCTCCTTTTTTTGAAATTGTGGTAAAAGATACATAACATGAAATTTACCATTTTAACAAGTTTTAAGTGTACAATTCAGTAGCATTAAGTACATTCACAATGTTGTATAACCATCATCACTATTTCTAAAACTTTTTCATCAACCCAAACAGAAACTCTGTACCCATTAAATAGTAACCCACTATATCACCCCACCCTACCCAACATCTTGTAACTTCTATTTTCTATCTCTGTCAGTTTCCTTATTTTAGATACTTCATATAAGAGGAATCATGCAATATTTATCCTTTTGTGTCTGGTTTATTTAGCTTAGCATAATGTATTCAAGGTTCATCTATACTGTGGCATGTATCAGAATTTAATTTTTTATGCTAACTATTCCATTTTGTGTATATATTACATTTTGCTTATCCATTTATCCGTTGATGGACACTTGGATTATTTCCACTTTTAACTACCATGAAAAATGCTGCTAAGAAAACTAGGGTGTAAGTATCTGCTTGAGTCCCTGCTTTCTATTCCTTTGAATATGTACCTAGAAATGAAATTGTTGGATCATATGGTAAATCTTTAACTTTTAGAAAAACTGCCACCAAATTGTTTTCTCCCCTGCATTTCCACCAGCAATGAATGAGAGATCTTATTGCTCCATGTCCTCACCAGCATCTGTTGTTGTCAATGGCCTGGATTTTGGCCATTCTAATAGGTATGCAGTAGTATCTTACAGTGGTTTAAATTTTCAATTCTCTAGTGACATATAATGTGGAATATCTTTTGATATGCCATCTGTATCTTTTTTGGTGAGGTTTTGTCTATTTAAAAAAGTTTTTATTTTATTTTTTGAGAGAGCATCGAAGTGGGGGGGGGGGGGCAGAGAGCACCGGGGACAAAGGATGTATGATCTGAAACAGGCCATGTGCTGACAGCAGTGAGCTCATGGAGCCCAGGGAGCCCAGTGAGCCCAGCAAGCCCAGTGCTCAAACTCACAAACTGTGAGATCACAACCTGAGTCAAAGTTGGTCACTTAACCAAAACCCCTCTTTTGTCCATTTTTAAATTGAGTTGTTCAGGTACCTGGGTGTCTCAGTCAGTTAAGGGACCAATTCCTGGTTTTAGCTCAGGTCATGATCTCACAGTTTGTGAGTTCAAGCCTTGCATGGGGGTCTGCACTCACAGTGCAGAGCAGGGAAGGAGCCAACATGGTGGAACAGCATGGAAGCTTTTTGTGTGTCTCGTGTCCATGAAATACAGCCAGACAAACACTAAACCATCCTGCACACCTAGAAAACTGATTGGAAGATTAGCACAACAATCTGCACAACCTGAACCACAGAATTCAGCAGGTACGTGGTGCAGAGGGGTGAACTTGAGGAGCAAGAAGGCACAAGAAAGGAGGTGCTTTTGTGAGTGGAGAGAGAAGAGAGACTGGGGTGGGGGGAGAATATGGGAAAAGCACCATCCCCAAAGGCAGCTGGAGAGAAAGTGGAAAATTGGAAATAGCCGCAGGGGCTAAACTAAAAAGGGAAAAAGGAGAGAGTTTAAATTCCATTAAGACTGTAAACAGGGGGAGCACAAAGGTTGCAACACTGCAGCTCAATACCTGGTGGTGCTCTGGTGGGAAAGGTGATTCCCAGGAACAGAGTGGGGTCCGGGAGGTTCTCAGGCCACAAGGGGAAAAACGGTTCCACTGATGGAAGGACATTTGGTAGAGACTGGTAAAGCCACCACGTCCCAGCAGACCCAGAAGGTGGCCACATTTGCTGGTGCCGGGGCAAGGTCATTAAGAGTGAAGACTGGTGCCAGATGTGTGTTGTGATTTTTCCATAGTCCCTGAAACGCTGCTGCTACACTATCTCATGAAATTTTCTGGGGTGGGCTGGTACATGGCCACAGTCTCGGGGCACCGGCAACAACAGGGTCCAGCGGGCGTTCCTGGGTGCAGCCGACATTTGGCCATTGCTCGGTGAGACTCTCCCACAAAGGGGCAGAAGAGGTCAAAGCCGCAGTCCTTCAGAAATAAGGGGCCAGGGAAAACAGCCGCATCTGAGACAAAACTTGGGAGAGAGGTGCTGCCTAGGGCCTGGTCACGGACAGGGAAAATGCAGGGAGTGGACAAAAACTGAAGACAGAGGACAGGTGTGTAACTGCTGATTGGAGAGAACAGAGTTCCGATACTGGAGACTGGGTAGCTGGGTGGCACCATTTTCACCACTCCCGTGCATGCGCATTACGAGCACCACAACACTCCACCCAGTAGGTGAACAGCGCCATCTAGTGGAGAACAGAGCCATTACACTGAGCCCCGCCCAACTGAGCAAACCTTGCTATTCAAGAACACAAGTCTCACTGCCTAGTCTATGACTATAAAGCGCTACATAGTCTGACTTCTGGGGGAAAACGAAGTAATTTCAGTCCTATTTCAATCTGTTAGCAGGTCCATCTATTCACTTTTCTTTCCTTTTTTTCTCCTTTTACACTTCTTTTCTTTTTCTTGAATACAGAAAGAGAAAAACTTCATTTTTATTTTCAATTGGTATTGAAAATAATTTTCCTTAAAATTTTTTACTATATTTTCTACTTTTGTGTAAAATTTTTTCAAATTCTATTTTACTTCCATCAATTTATTTTACTACTTGTGTATTTACCTTTTCAAATTTTCAAGCAATTTCCTTTTTTCTTTTTTTTCTTTTTTTTTGTTTCTCTTTTTCTTGAATGCAGAAAGGGAAAAACTTCATTTTTACTTTCAATTTCTATTCAAAATATTTTTCTTTAATTTTTTTCACTATATTTTTTGCTTTTATGTAAATTTTCCAAACGCTATTTTGCTTCCATATTATTTTAGTCTACTTCAGTGTATTCATTTTTTCAAATTCTCAAACAATTTCCTCCCCCCCCCTTTTGTATCTCTAATCTGTCAAATCACTTTCAACATCCCGACCAAAACACAACTAGGATCTAGCATCATTTATTCGATTTTGTGTGTGTGTGTTTGATTTTTTAATTTTAATATTTTTTAATTGTAACTTTTCTACATCTAATTCCCTTTCTCCCTTCAAACTGACAAAATGAAGGAATCCACCCCAAAAGAAAGAGCACAAAGAAACGACAGCCAGGGATTTAACCAACACAGATACAAGCAAGATGTCTGAACCAGAATCTAGACTCATGATAATAAGAATACTAGCTGGAGTCAAAACAGATTAGAATCCCTTTCTGCAGAGATAAAAGAAAAAATAGAATGAAATTAAAAATGCTATAACTGAGCTGCAATCACGGATGGATGCAGCAGCAGCAAGGATGGATGAGGCAGAACAGAGAACCAGCTATATAGAGGACAAACTTATAGAGAATAATGAAGCAGAAAAAAAGAGGGAGATTAAGGCAAAAGACCACGATTTAAGAATCAGAGAAAACAGTGACTCATTAAAAAAGGGACACCATCAGAATCACAGGGATCCCAGAGGAGGAAGAGAAAAAGGGGTAGAAGGGTTATGTGAGCAAATCATAGCAGAAAACTTTCCTAACCTGGGGAAAGATACAGACATCAAAATCCAGAAAGCACAGAGGACCCCCATTAGATTCAACAAAAACTGACCATCAACAAGGCATATCATAGTCAAATTCACAAAATACTCAGGAAAGGAGAAAATCATGAAAGCAGCAAGGGAAAAAAGTCCCTAACCTACAAAGGAAGACAGATCAGGTTTGCAGCAGACCTATCCACAGAAACTTGGCAGGCCAGAAAGGAGTGGCAGGATATAATAAATGTGCTGAATCAGAAAAATACACAGCCAAGAATTCTTTATCCTGCAAGGCTGTCATTCAAAATAGGAGAGATTAAAAGTTTCCCAGACAGGATGGCAGAACAGCACGGAAGCTTTTTGTGTGTCTCATGTCCAAGAAATACAGCCAGCCCAACACTAAACCATCCTACACACCTAGAAAACTGATTGGAAGATTAACACAACAATCTGCACAACCTGAACCACAAAATTCAGCAGGTACACAACATGAAGAGTTGAACTTGGGGAGCAGAAAGCTGCAAAAGGTAGGGAACCCCATTTGCGGGCTGAGAGAGGATGGAGACTGGACGGGGGGGAGAATACAGGAAAAGCACCCCTCCCCAAAAGCAGCTGGAGAGAAAGTGGAAAATTGGAAACAGCCACAGGGACTAAACTAAAAAGGGAGAAAGGAGGAAGGAGAGGGTTTAAATTCCATTAAGACTGTAAACAAGGGGAGCAAAAAAGCTGCAACTCCGCAGCTCAATACCTGGTGGGGCTCTGGTGTAAAAGGTGAATCCCCAGGAACAGAGTGGAGGCCGGGAGGTTCTCGGACCACACAGGGAAAAGCAGTTCCACTGCTAGAAGGACATTTGGTAGAGACTGTTGAAGCCACCTGGTCCCAGCAGACCCCAGAAGGCAGCCACGTTCGCTGGTGCTGGGGCAAGGTCATTAAGGGTGAAGCCTGGTGCCAGATGTGTGTTGCAGTTTTCCATAATCCCTGAAACACTGATGCTACACTGTCTCACAATCTTTTTGGGGGGCGGGCTGACACCTGGCTGCAATCTTGGGGCACCGGCAGCAGCAGGGTCCAGCGGGCATTCCTGGGTGCAACCAACATTCAGCCATTGCTCAGTGAGACCCTCCCACAGAGGGGCGGAATGGATCAAAGCCACAGTCCTTCAGAAGTAAGGGGCCAAGGAAAACAGCCACATCTGAGACAAAACTTGGGGGAGAGGTACTGCCTGGAGCCTGGTCACAGAGAGTGGAAAAGCAGGGACTGGATGAGAGCTGAAGAGGAAGGATGGGTGCGTGACTGCTGATCCGTGAGAACAGACTGGTGGCTGGGTGGCGCCATTTTCACCGCTCCTGCGCATGCGCATAAGCACCTACAATCTCTGCAACAATCCACCCCAGTAGGCTAGCAGCGCCATCTAGTGGAGAGTGGAGCTGTTACACCAAGCTCTGCCCAACCGGGCCAACTTCGCTCTTCAAGAACACAAACCTCCACGCTGGCTTAAGTTATGGACTACAAAGAACTACATGGACTGACCTCTAGGGGAAAACAAAGCAATTTTAGTCCTACTTCAATTTGTTGGCAGGTTCATCTATTCAATTTTTTTCTCTTTTTCCTTTTTCTCTCTTACAATTCTTTTCTCTTTTCTTGAATACAGTAAGAGAAAAATTCATTTTTATTTTCAATTTTTATTAAAAATATCTTTATTTTAATTTTTATTACTTTAATTTTTATTACTGTCTTTAATTTTTATTACTATATTTTTTACTTTTGTGTAAATTTTTTCAAATTTTTTCAAATTCTACTTTACTTCCATCATTTCATTTTAGTCTACTTCAGTGTATTCACCTTTTCAAATTTTCAAAAATATCCTTTCTTTCGTTTTCATTTTTTCTTTTTAATTTCTTTTTTTCTTGAATGCACAGAGAGAAAAACTTCATTTTTACTTTAAATTTCTTTAAAAAATATTTTAATTTAATTTTTAGTACTATATTTTTTCCTTTTATGTTAATTTTTTCAAATCCTATCTTACTCCCATCATTTTATTTCAGTTTACTACAGTGTATTCACTTTTTCAAATTTTCAGAAGATTTCTTTCTTTTCTTTTGTTCTTTTTTTAACCTTTTTTTTACTTTTCATTTCTCTTCTTTTTTCTTAAATACAGAAAATGAAAAAATTCATATTTCTTTATAACTTTTATTAAAAATACTTTAATTTCTTATACTATATTGTCTACTTTTCTGTATATTTTTTCAAATTCTACTTTACCCATATCATCTCATTTTAGTCTACTTTAGTGTATTCATTTTATCAAAATCTCAACGTCTTTTTTTTTTCTCTGCCCCCCTTTTTTTTTCATTTCTCTAATCTGTCAAACCACTTTCAACACCCAGACCAAAACACACCTCAGATCTAGCATCATATATTCCATTTGTGTGTGTGTGTGTTTTTAATATTTAATTTGTAATTTTAATATTTTTTAATTTTAATTTTTTTAATTTCAATTTTTCTACCTCATTAATTCTTTTTCTCCCTTCAAAATGACAAAACGAAGGAATTTACCCCAAAAGAAAGAGCACAAAGAAATGACAGCCAGGGATTTAACCAACACAGATACTAGCAAGATGTCTGAACCAGAATTTAGAATCACGATAATAAGAATACTAGTTGGAGACGAAAATAGATTAAATCCCTTTCTGCAGAGATAAAAGAAATAAAAAATAGAATGAAATTAAAAATGCTATAACTGAGATGCAATCACGAATGGATGCAGCGGCAGCAAGGATGGATGAGGCAGAACAGAGAATCAACTATATAGAGGACAAACTTATAGAGAATAATGAAGCAGAAAAAAAGAGAGAGATTAAGGCAAAAGAGCACGATTTAAGATTTAGAGAAATCAGTGACTCACTAAAAACGAACACCATCAGAATCACAGGCGTCCCAGAAGAGGAAGAGAGAGAAAAAGGGGTAGAAGGGTTATGTGAGCATACCACAGAGGAAAACTTTCCTAACCTGGGAAAAGACACAGACAACAAAATCCAGGAAGCACAGAGGACTCCCATTAGATTCAACAAAAACTGACCATCAACAAGGCATATCATAGTCAAATTCACAAAATACTAAGGCAAGGAAAGAAACATGAAAGAAGCTAGGGAAAAAAGTCCCTAACCTACAAGGGAAGACAGATCAGGTTTGCAGCAGACCTATCCACAGAAACTTGGCAGGCCAGAAAGGAGTGGCGGGATATATTCACTGTGCTGAATCAGAAAAATATGCAGCCAAGAATTCTTTATCCAGCAAGACTGTCATTCAAAATAGAAGGAGATTAAAAGTTTCCCAGACAAACAAAAATTAAAGGAGTTTGTGACCACTGCAAGAAATTTTAAGGGGGACTCTCTGAGGGGAGAAAAGATGAATATATATATAAATAAATATAAATATAAATATATATATATATATGTGTGTGTGTGTGTATATATATATATATATATATATATATATATATATATATCAGCAAAAGATTAGAAAGCACCAGAGAACACCACCAGAAACAACAACTCTACAAGCATCATAATGGCAATAAATTCATATCTTTCAGTACTCACTCTAAACGTCAATGGATTCAATGCTCCAATCAAAAGACATAGGGTAACAGAATGGATAAGAAAACAAGATCCATCTATATGCTGTTTACAAGAGACCCACTTTAGACCTAAAGACACCTACAGAGTGAAAATAAGGGGATGGAGAACTATCTATGAAGCTAATGGTCAACAAAAGAAAGCTGAAGTAGCCATACTTATATCAGACAATCTAGACTTTAAAATAAAGACTGTATCAAGAGATGCAGAAGAGCATTATATCATAATCAAGGGGTCTATAGACCAAGAAGACCTAACAATTGTAAACATTTAGGCGCCAAATGTGGAAGTACCCAGATATATAGATCAATTAATCACAAACATAAAGAAACTCATCAATAGTAATACCATAATAGTAGGAGACTTCAACACCCCACTCACGGCAATGGACAGATCATCTAATCAAAAAATCAACAAGGGGAGGAGGGAAGATGGCGGCGTAGGAGGACGCTGGGCTCACCGCGCGTCCTGCTGATCACTTAGATTCCACCTACACCTGCCTAAATAACCCAGAAAACCGCCAGAGGATTAGCAGAACAGAGTTGCCGGAGCCAAGCGCAGACGAGAGGCCCACGGGAGAGGGTAGGAAGGGCAGCGAGGCGGTGCATGCTCCACGGACTGGTGGGAGGGAGCTGGGGCGGAGGGGCGGCTCGCCGGCCAAGCAGAGCCCCGGAGTCTGCCTTGCAAAAGCGGAGGGGCCGGAAGGACTGTGTTCCGACAGCTAGCGCGACTTAGCGTCTGGGAGGTCATAAGTTAACAGCTCTGCTCGGAAAGCGGGAAGGCTGGAGGACAAAGGGAGGGAGAGCTGCTGAGCACCCGGACGACAGAGCTCAGTTTGGTGGGGAACAAAGGCACTCGCCAGCGCCATCTCCCCCGCCCATCCCCCAGCCAAAATCCCAAAGAGAACCAGTTCCTGCCAGGGAACTTCCTCGCTCCGCGCAAACACCCAACTCTGTGCTTCTGCGGAGGAGCCAAACCCTCCTGGGAGGGAGCGGATCTGACTCCCTCCCGCTGCCACAGGGCCCCTCCTGAAGTGGATCACCTAAGGAGAAGCGAGCTAAGCCTGCCCCTCCTGCCCCTGTGCACCTTGCCTAGCCACCCCAGCTAATACGCCAGATCCCCAGCATCACAAGCCTGGCAGTGTGCAAGTAGCCCAGACGGGCCACGCCACCCCACAGTGAATCCCGCCCCTAGGAGAGGGGAAGAGAAGGCACACACCAGTCTGACTGTGGCCCCAGCGGTGGGCCGGGGGCAGACATCAGGTCTGACTGCGACCCCGCCCACCAACTCCAGTTATACACCACAGCACAGGGGAAGTGCCTGCAGGTCCTCACCACGCCAGGGACTATCCAAAATGACCAAGCGGAAGAATCCCCCTCAGAAGAATCTCCAGGAAATAACAACAGCTAATGAGCTGATCAAAAAGGATTTAAATAATATAACAGAAAGTGAATTTAGAATAATAGTCATAAAATTAATCGCCGGGCTTGAAAACAGTATAGAGGACAACAGAGAATCTGTTGCTACAGAGATCAAGGGACTAAGGAACAGTCACGAGGAGCTGAAAAACGCTTTAAATGAAATGCAAAACAAAATGGAAACCACCACGGCTCGGATTGAAGAGGCAGAGGAGAGAATAGGTGAACTAGAAGATAAAGTTATGGAAAAAGAGGAAGCTGAGAAAAAGAGAGATAAAAAAATCCAGGAGTATGAGGGGAAAATTAGAGAACTAAGTGATACACTAAAAAGAAATAATATACGCATAATTGGTATCCCAGAGGAGGAAGAGAGAGGGAAAGGTGCTGAAGGGGTACTTGAAGAAATAATAGCTGAGAACTTCCCTGAACTGGGGAAGGAAAAAGGCATTGAAATCCAAGAGGCACAGAGAACTCCCTTCAGACGTAATTTGAACCGATCTTCTGCACGACATATCATAGTGAAACTGGCAAAATACAAGGATAAAGAGAAAATTCTGAAAGCAGCAAGGGGTAAACGTGCCCTCACATATAAAGGGAGACCTATAAGACTCGTGACTGATCTCTCTTTTGAAACTTGGCAGGCCAGAAAGGATTGGCACGAGATTTTCAGTGTGCTAGACAGAAAAAATATGCAGCCGAGAATCCTTTATCCAGCAAGTCTGTCATTTAGAATAGAAGGAGAGATAAAGGTCTTCCCAAACAAACAAAAACTGAAGGAATTTGTCACCACTAAACCAGCCCTACAAGAGATCCTAAGGGGGACCCTGTGAGACAAAGTACCAGAGACAACACTACAAGCATAAAACATACAAACATCACAATGACTCTAAACCCGTATCTTTCTATAATAACACTGAATGTAAACGGATTAAATGCACCAACCAAAAGACATAGGGTATCAGAATGGATAAAAAAACAAGACCCATCTATTTGCTGTCTACAAGAGACTCATTTTAGACCTGAGGACACCTTTAGATTGACAGTGAGGGGATGGAGAACTATTTATCATGCTACTGGAAGCCAAAAGAAAGCTGAAGTAGCCATACTTATATCAGACAAACTAGACTTTAAATTAAAGGCTGTAACAAGAGATGAAGAAGGACATTATATAATAGTTACAGGGTCTATCCATCAGGAAGACCTAACGATTATAAATGTCTATGTGCCGAATACCGGAGCCCCCAAATATATAAAACAACTACCCATAAACATAAGCAACCTTATTGATAAGAATGTGGTAATTGCAGGGGACTTTAACACCCCACTTACAGAAATGGATAGATCATCTAGACACACGGTCAATAAAAAACAAGGGCCCTGAATGAGACATTGGATCAGATGGACTTGACAGATATATTTAGAACTCTGCATCCCAAAGCAACAGAATATACTTTCTTCTCGAGTACACATGGAACATTCTCCAAGATAGATCATATACTGGGTCACAAAACAGCCCTTCCTAAGTTTACCAGAATTGAAATTATACCATGCATACTTTCAGACCACAATGCTATGAAGCTTGAAATCAACCACAGAAAAAAGTCTGGAAAACCTCCAAAAGCATGGAGGTTAAAGAACACCCTACTAAAGAATGAGTGGGTCAACCAGGCAATTAGAGAAGAAATTACAAAATATATGGAAACAAACGAAAATGAAAATACAACAATCCAAACGCTTTGGGATGCAGCGAAGGCAGTCCTGAGAGGAAAATACATTGCAATCCAGGCCTATCTCAAGAAACAAGAAAAATCCCAAATACAAAATCTAACAGCACACCTAAAGGAAATAGAAGCAGAACAGCAAAGGCAGCCTAAACCCAGCAGAAGAAGAGAAATAATAAAGATCAGAGCAGAAATAAACAATATAGAGTCTAAAAAAACTGTAGAGCAGATCAACGAAACTAAGAGTTGGTTTTTTGAAAAAATAAACAAAATTGACAAACCTCTAGCCAGGCTTCTCAAAAAGAAAAGGGAGATGACCCAAATAGATAAAATCATGAATGAAAATGGAATTATTACAACCAATCCCTCAGAGATACAAACAATTATCAGGGAATACTATGAAAAATTATATGCCAACAAATTGGACAACCTGGAAGAAATGGACAAATTCCTGAACACCCACACTCTTCCAAAACTCAATCAGGAGGAAATAGAAAGCTTGAACAGACCCATAGCCAGCGAAGAAATTGAATCGGTTATCAAAAATCTCCCAACAAATAAGAGTCCAGGACCAGATGGCTTCCCAGGGGAGTTCTACCAGACGTTTAAAGCAGAGATAATACCTATCCTTCTCAAGCTATTCCAAGAAATAGAAAGGGAAGGAAAACTTCCAGACTCATTCTATGAAGCCAGTATTACTTTGATTCCTAAACCAGACAGAGACCCAGTAAAAAAAGAGAACTACCGGCCAATATCCCTGATGAATATGGATGCAAAAATTCTCAATAAGATACTAGCAAATCGAATTCAACGGCATATAAAAAGAATTATTCACCATGATCAAGTGGGATTCATTCCTGGGATGCAGGGCTGGTTCAACATTCGCAAATCAATCAACGTGATCCATCACATTAACAAAAAAAAAAGAGAAGAACCATATGATCCTGTCAATCGATGCAGAAAAGGCCTTTGACAAAATCCAGCACCCTTTCTTAATAAAAACCTTTGAGAAAGTCGGGATAGAAGGAACATACTTAAAGATCATAAAAGCCATTTATGAAAAGCCCACAGCTAACATCATCCTCAACGGGGAAAAACTGAGAGCTTTTCCCCTGAGATCAGGAACACGACAGGGATGCCCACTCTCACCGCTGTTGTTTAACATAGTGCTGGAAGTTCTAGCATCAGCAATCAGACAACAAAAGGAAATCAAAGGCATCAAAATTGGCAAAGATGAAATCAAGCTTTCGCTTTTTGCAGATGACATGATATTATACATGGAAAATCCGATAGACTCCACCAAAAGTCTGCTAGAATTGATACATGAATTCAGCAAAGTTGCAGGATACAAAATCAATGTACAGAAATCAGTTGCATTCTTATACACTAACAATGAAGCAACAGAAAGACAAATAAAGAAACTGATCCCATTCACAATTGCACCAAGAAGCATAAAATACCTAGGAATAAATCTAACCAAAGATGTAAAGGATCTGTATGCTGAAAACTATAGAAAGCTTATGAAGGAAATTGAAGAAGATTTAAAGAAATGGAAAGACATTCCCTGCTCATGGATTGGAAAAATAAATATTGTCAAAATGTCAATACTACCCAAAGCTATCTACACATTCAATGCAATCCCAATCAAAATTGCACCAGCATTCTTCTCGAAACTAGAACAAGCAATCCTCAAATTCATATGGAACCACAAAAGGCCCCGAATAGCCAAAGGAATTTTGAAGAAGAAGACCAAAGCAGGAGGCATCACAATCCCAGACTTTAGCCTCTACTACAAAGCTGTCATCATCAAGACAGCATGGTATTGGCACAAAAACAGACACAGAGACCAATGGAATAGAATAGAAACCCCAGAACTAGACCCACAAACGTATGGCCAACTCATCTTTGACAAAGCAGGAAAGAACATCCAATGGAAAAAAGACAGTCTCTAACAAATGGTGCTGGGAGAACTGGACAGCAACATGCAGAAGGTTGAAACTAGACCACTTTCTCACACCATTCACAAAAATAAACTCAAAATGGATTAAGGACCTGAATGTGAGACAGGAAACCATCAAAACCTTAGAGGAGAAAGCAGGAAAAGACCTCTCTGACCTCAGCCGCAGCAATCTCTTACTCGACACATCCCCAAAGGCAAGGGAATTAAAAGCAAAAGTGAATTACTGGGACCTTATGAAGATAAAAAGCTTCTGCACAGCAAAGGAAACAACCAACAAAACTAAAAGGCAACCAACAGAATGGGAAAAGATATTTGCAAATGACATATCGGACAAAGGGCTAGTATCCAAAATCTATAAAGAGCTCATCAAACTCCACACCCGAAAAACAAATAACCCAGTGAAGAAATGGGCAGAAAACATGAATAGACACTTCTCTAAAGAAGACATCCGGATGGCCAACAGGCACATGAAAAGATGTTCAGCGTCGCTCCTTATCAGGGAAATACAAATCAAAACCACACTCAGGTATCACCTCACGCCAGTCAGAGTGGCCAAAATGAACAAATCAGGAGACTATAGATGCTGGAGAGGATGTGGAGAAACGGGAACCCTCTTGTACTGTTGGTGGGAATGCAAATTGGTGCAGCCGCTCTGGAAAGCAGTGTGGAGGTTCCTCAGAAAATTAAAAATAGACCTACCCTATGATCCAGCAATAGCACTGCTAGGAATTTATCCAAGGGATACAGGAGTACTGATGCATAGGGGCACTTGTACCCCAATGTTCATAGCAGCACTCTCAACAATAGCCAAATTATGGAAAGAGCCTAAATGTCCATCAACTGATGAATGGATAAAGAAATTGTGGTTTATATACACAATGGAATACTACGTGGCAATGAGAAAAAATGAAATATGGCCGTTTGTAGCAACGTGGATGGAACTGGAGATTGTGATGCTAAGAGAAATAAGCCATACAGAGACAGACAGATACCATATGGTTTCACTCTTATGTGGATCCTAAGAAATTTGACAGGAACCCATGGGGGAGGGGGAGGAAAAAAGAAAAAAAAAAAAAAAAGAGGTTAGAGTGGGAGAGAGCCAAAGCATAAGAGACTGTTAAAAACTGAGAACAAACTGAGGGTTGATGGGGGTGGGAGGGAGGGGAGGGTGGGTGGTGGGTATTGAGGAGGGCACCTTTTGGGATGAGCACTGGGTGTGTATGGAAACCAATTTGACAATAAATTTCATATATTAAAAAAAAAATCAACAAGGAAACAATGGCTTTGAATGACACACTGGACCAGATGGACTTAACAGATATACTCAGAACATTTCAACCTAAAACAGCAGAATATACATTCTTCTCCAGTGCACATGGAACGTTCTCCAGAATAGACCATATACTCAGACACAAATCAGCCCTAAGTGAGTACAAAAGGATCGAGATCATACCGTGCACATTTTCAGACCACAATGCTATGAAACTCGAAATCAACCACAAGAAAAAATTTGGAAAGGTAACAAATACTTGGAGACTGAAGAACATCCTACTAAAGAATGAATGGGCTAACCAAGAAGTTAAAGAGGAAATTAAAAAGTATATGGAAGTCAATGAAAATGATAGCACCACAACCCAAAACCTCTGGGACGCAGCAAAGGCGGTCATAACAGGAAACTATATAGCAATCCAGGCCTTCCTAAAGAAGGAAGAAAGATCTCAGATACACAACCTAAACTTATGCCTTAAGGAGCTGGAAAAAGAACAGCAAATAAAACCCAAAACCAGCAGAAGACAGGAAATAATAAAGATTAGAGCAGAAATTAATGCTATCGAAACAACAACAACAACAAAAAAAAAAAAACAGTAGAACAGATCAACGAAACCAGAAGCTGGTTCTTTGAAAGAGTTAACAAAATTGATAAACCACTAGCCAGTTTGATCAAAAAGAAAAAGGCAAGGATCCAAATAAATAAAATCACGAATGAAAGAGGAGAGATCACAACCAACACAGCAGAAATAAAAACAATAATAAGAGAATATTATGAGCAATTGTATGCCAATAAAATGGGCAATCTGGAAGAAATGGACAAATTCCTAGAAACATATACACTACCAAAACTGAAATAGGAAGAAAGTAGAAATTTTGAACAGGCCCATAACCAGTAAAGAAATTGAATTAGTAATCAAAAATCTGCCAAAAAAGAAGAGTCCAGGGCCAGATGGCTTTCCAGGGCAATTCCACCAAACATTAAGGAAGAGCTAACACCTATTCTCTTGAAGCTGTTCCAAAAAAAAAGAAATGGAAGGAAAGCTTCCAAACTCTTTCTATGAAGCCAGCATTACCTTGATTCCAAAACCACAGAGACCCCACTAAAAAGGAGAATGAACAATATCCCTGATAAGTATGGATGCAAAAATCCTCAACAAGACATTAGTCAACCGGATCCAACAACACATTAAAAAAATTATTCACCACGACCAAGCAGGATTTATACCTGGGATGCAGGGCTGGTTCAATATCCACAAACAATCAATGTGACTCATCACATCAATAAAAGAAAAGACAGGAACAACATGACCCTCTCAATAGATGCAGAGAAAGAATCTGACAAAATACAGCATCCTTTCTTGATAAAAAAAAAAACCCTCAAGAAAGTAGGGAAAGAAGGAGCATACCTCGAGATCATAAAAGCCATATATGAAAGACCCACAGCTAATATCCTCCTCAATGAGGAAAAACTGAGAGCTCTCCCCCTAAGGTCAAGAACAAGACAGGGATGTCCACTCTCACCACTGTTATTCAACATAGCATTGGAAGTCTTAGCCTCAGCAATTAGACAACACAAATAAAAAAAAGGAATCCAAATAGGCCGGAAGGATGTCAAACGTTCACTCTTCACAGATGAAATGATACTCTATATGGAAAACCCAAAGGATTCTGCCAAAAAACTGCTAGGACTGATCCATGAATTCAGCAAAGTCGCTGGATATGAAATCAATGCACTGAAATTGGTTGCATTCCAGGGCACCTGGGTCACTCAGTTGGTTAATCATCTGACTTTGGCTCAGGTCATGATCTCACAGCTCATGAGTTCAAGCCCCGTGTCAGACTCTGTGTTGACTGCTCAGAGCCTGAAGCCTGCTTCGGATTCTGTGTCTCCCTCTCTCTCTGCCACCTTCAAAGCTCACACTCTGTCTCTTTCTCTCTCCAAAAATAAACATTAAAAAAAAGATATCAGTTGCATTCCTATACACCAATAATGAAGAATAGAAAGAGAAATCAAGGAATGGATCCCATTTACAATTGCACCCAAAACCAAAAAATACCTAAGAATAAGAATAAGAATAAATCTAACCAAAGAGGTGAAAAATCTATACACTGAAAACTATAGAAAGCTGATGAAAGAAATTAAAGAAGACACACAAAAAAAAATGGAAAAAGATTCCATGCTCCTGGTAGGAAGAACAAATATTTTTAAAATGTCAATACTACCCAAAGCAATCTACATATTCAATGTAATCCCTATCAAAATAACACCAACATTCTTCACAGAGCTAGGACAAACAATCCTAAAATTTGTAAGGAACCAGAAAAGACCCCGAATAGCCAAAGCAATCTGGAAAAAGAAAACCAAAGCAGGAGGCATCACAATCCCAGACTTCAAGCTATATTACAAAATTGTAATCATCAAGACAGTATGGTACTGGCACAAAAACAGACACTCATATCAATGGAACAGAACAGAGAACCCACAAATGGACCCACAAACATATGGCCAACTAATCTTTGACAAAGCAGGAAGGAGTATCCAATGGAATAGACAGTCTCTTCAGCAAGTGGTGCTGGGAAACCTGGACAGTGACACGCAGAAAAATGAACTTGGACCACTTTCTTACATTATACCCAAAAATAAACTCAAAATGGATGAAAGACCTCAATGTAAGACAGGAATCCATCAAAACCCTCGAGAAGAATGCAGGCAAAAACCTCTTTGACCTCGGCCACACCAACTTTTTACTCAACACGTCTCTGGAGGCCAGGGAAACCAAAGCCAAAATGAACTATTGGGACCTCATCAAAATAAAAATTTCTGCAATGCAAAGGAAACAATCAGCAAAACTAAACGGCAACTGATGGAATGGGAGACGATATTTGCAAATGAGATATATATATATATATATATATATATATATATATATATACACACACACACACACACACATACATACATACATACATACATACAATGGAATATTACTTGGCAATCAAAAAGAATGAAATCTTGCCATTCTCAACTATGTGGATGGAACTTCAGGGTATTATGCTAAGTGAAATTAGAGAAAGGAAAATATCACATGACTTCACTCATATGAGGACTTTAAGATATAAAACAGATGAACATAAGGTAAGGGAAACAAAAATAATATAAAAACAGGGAGGGGGACAAAACAGAAGAGACTCACAAATATGGAGAACAAACTGAGGGTTATGGGAGGGATTGTGGGAGGGGGGATGGGCTAAAAGGGTAAGAGGCATTAAGGAATCTACTCCTGTAATCATTGTTGCACTATATGATAACTAACTTGAATGTAAATTAAAAAAAAAAAAAAAGAACACCTCATCACAGTGCTTTTGGAGCCTATTCTTAGCCAGAGTGATTCGGCATGCTATTTTTAGTTTCCATCTCCATTCACCCTTGTTTATCCAGTACTGCAGCACTGGCTTCAGTCATCCCAGGAAAATATGGCCAAAATAACTGAGTTATTTTGGGGTTTCCAAGGACTGAAACTGAGTCTTCTTGGACTGACCTCAAGAGAATGAGGCATCTAGGAGATCCTGCTACTGCTTAGTATTTAATGAAAGCCCACAAAGCTCTAACATACATGGGGACAAATTATGTCATAATCTTTAGTCTCTGGGGAACCTGGATGAATCTTCATGAAAAGCTACAGGTCTGATTCCCACAGAAGTAGAGCAACAGTTAAGGAACATCCCATGTAAGTGACTGGCTGGTATGACGGCACTTAGCAGGCAGAACTTTACAGCAAGATGGAGAGGCACTCCCTGTTCTCTGCTCCGGACCCATGAAGCAAAGATTCAGTCCTATTTAATGCACTCATTACACCCTGTTTATCAGCATTTATCTGCTGATACTACAAACATTTGTTGAGTGCAACCTAGTATGTGTCAGGCACACATAAGCCTCATAATAAATGGTAAAATAAACAAACAAAACCTCACCCAGGCTGTAGAATGCAGCATGAGTATGTGTGTATAGCATGCATAAGTGGAAGACCTTTTTAAAAAGGTGTTCATAAGCTAAATCTTGAAAGATGAGTAAGAGTTTCTGCAATGGATAAAGAACAATCATTCCAGAAGGAGGTAAATGCACACAGAAAGGTAGGCATATAGATGTAAAGAGACCCATTGTGGCTCAGATAGTATGAAACCAGACTGGGTGCTGGGTAGAAATAGGCAAGGAAACCTACTTTCACATAGAATTATTTATCATTAGTCCAAGGAATTGATTGGAAATAGCATGGTTAAAATTTTTAGAAGGAAATACTCTATGTACTTGGATTTCAGGAATTAAAAATGAACTGACCTAGAAAACTGAATTTCCTGAGGCTAGTGTGGTAGGTAGCCTCTCAGATGGCTCCTGTTGAGCCCTGCCTCCTGATATCCATGGCATTGTATAATCCCCTCCTGAGTACCTTGCTTCTGACCAATAGATTATAGCAGCATTGAGGGGTATCACCTTCCATGATTAGGTGACAGAAGATTATTACTTCCATCTTGCTAGCCAGCTCTCTCTATTGCCTTCTTAATGTGCACACTTTTATGAATTATGCTGTCATACTGGAGAGGCCCACATGCTGAAGTACTGAAGGTGACCTGTGGCACACAACTAGTGGGGAACTAAAGCTCTAAGTCCAAAAGAGCCTGATGAATTAAATTCTTCCAACAACCACTGAGTGAGCTTGGAAGCAGGTCTATGGTTGAAACTTTGGATAAGACTGCAGACTCTTGGCTGACACCTCGATTTTGACCTTATGAGCGACCATGAGGCAGAGGATCCAGCTAAGCGATTCCTGACCCATAGATACCATGAGATAATAAATAGTGCTGTTGGAACTGGCTAAGTTTTAGGTTAATTTGTTATGCAGCAATAGTAATAAAAACTCTGATAAGTTCCAGGACTTTCAATGTATGCACTGCAATAAGGTAAAGGCCTTGGGACACAAACATTCCTGTCCCTCACCAATTCTCTGGTGAAGTGTGTGTTTAAGTCCTTTCCTCTTTTTTAAAATTGGATTTTTTTGGGTGGGAAAAATTGAGTTGCTTGCTTTCTTATTATTGAGTTTAAGAGTTCTTTATATGGGGGGAGGACCCAAGATGGCAGAAGAGCATGGAAGTCTTTTGTGTGTCTCATGTCCATGAAATACAGCCAGACCAACACTAAACCATCCTACACACCTAGAAAACTGATTGGAGGATTAACACAACAATCTGCACAACCTGAACCACAGAATTCAGCAGGTACGCATTATGGAGAGCTGAACTTGGGGAGCAAGAAGCCACGAAAGATAGGGAACCACTTTTATGGGTGGTGAGGACAGAGACTGGGAGCGGGGTGGGGGAGGGGAGAATACGGGAAAAGCACCCTTCCCCAAAAGCAGCTGGAGAGAAAGTGGAAAATTGGAAACAGCTGCAGGGACTAAACTAAAAAGGGATAAAGGAGAAAGGAGAGGGTTTAAATTCCATTAAGACTGTAAACAAGGGGAGCACAAAGGCTGCAACTCTGCAGCTCAATACCTGGTGGTGCTCTGGTGGGAAGGGTGAATCCCCAGGAACAGAGTGGGGTCCAGCAGGTTCTCAGGCCACACGGGGAAAAGCAGTTCCACTGATGGAAGGACATTTGGTAGAGACTGTTGAAGTCACCTGGTCCCAGCAGACCCCAGAAGGTGGCCACATTCACTGGTGCTGGGGCAAGGTCATTAAGGGTGAAGCCTGGTGCCAGATGTGTGTTGTGATTTTCCATAATCCATGAAACGCTGCTGCTACACTGTCTGGCAAACATTTTCTTGGGCGGGCTGGCACCTGGCCAGAGTCTCGGGGCACCAGCAACAACAGGGTCCAGCGGGCGTTCCTGGGTACAGCCGATATTCGGCCATTGCTCAGTGAGACCCTCCCACAGAGGGGCGGAACGGGTCAAAGCCGCAGTCCTTCAGAAGTAAGGGGCCAGGGAAAGCAGCCACATCTGAGACAAAACTTGGGAGAGAGTTACTGCCTGGGGCCTGGTCACAGACAGTGAAAAACAGGGAGTGGATGAGAGCTGAAGACAGAGGACTGGTGCCTGACTGCTGATCCGGGAGAACAGACTGGGGTAGCTGGGTGGGGCCAGTTTCACCGCTCCCACGCATGCGCATACGCACCTACAAGCTCTGCAACAATCCACCCCAGTAGGCTACCAGCGCCATCTAGTGGAGAACAGAGCTGTTACACTGAGCTCCACCCAACTGGGCCAACTTCGCTCTTCAAGAACACAAACCTCACCACCAGCTTAGTTTATGGACTATAAAGAGCTACATAGATTGACTTCTAGGGGGAAATGAAGCAATTTCAGTCCTACTTCAATCTGTTAGCAGGTTCATCGATTCAATTTTCTTTCTTTTTTCTTTTTCTCTTTTACAATTCTTTTCTTTTTCTTGAATACAGAAAAATTCATTTTTATTTTCAATTTTTAGTAAAATATCTTTAATTTTTATTACTATCTTTTTTACTTTTGTGTAAATTTTTTCAAATTCTACTTTACTTCCATCATTTTATTTTAGTCTACTTCAGTGTATTCACCTTTTCAAATTTTCAAACAATTTCCTTTTTTCTTTTTCTTTTTTTCTTTTTCATTTCTTTTCTTTTTCTTGAATGCAGAAAAAGAAAAACTTCATTTTTACCTTCAATTTCTATTAAAGATATTCTTATTTAATTTTCATTACTATATTATTTGCTTTTATGTAAATTTTTTCAAATTCTATTTTACTTCCATCATGTTATTTGAGTCTACTGCAGTGTATTCACTTTTTCAAATTTTCAAATGATTTCTTTTCTTTTTTATTCTCTCTTTTTGTCTCCTTTTTCTTTTTCATTTCTTTTCTTGTTTCTTAAATACAGAAAATGAAAAAATTCATTTTATTTTTAATTTTCATTAAAAATATTTTTCTTTATTTTTTTTCTACTATATTCTTTACTTTTGTGTATATTTTTTCAAAGTCTATTTTACCCCCATCATCTCATTTCAGTCTACTTCAGTGTATTCATTTTTTTTCAAATTCTCAAACGATTTCCTTTTTTTCTCCCCCCCCCTTTTCTTTCTAATCTGTCAAACCACTTTCAACACCCAGACCAAAATACACCTAGGATCTAGCATCATCTATTTGATTCTTGTAAAATCGAGTTTTAAAATCCAGTAAAGAAGGGGCGCCTGGGTGGCGCAGTCGGTTAAGCGTCCGACTTCAGCCAGGTCACGATCTCGCGGTCCGTGAGTTCGAGCCCCACGTCAGGCTCTGGGCTGATGGCTCAGAGCCTGGAGCCTGTTTCCGATTCTGTGTCTCCCTCTCTCTCTGCCCCTCCCCCGTTCATGCTCTGTCTCTCTCTGTCCCAAAAATAAATAAACGTTGAAAAAAAAAAATTAAAATCCAGTAAAGAAATGGGCAAAAGACATGAATAGACATTTCTCCAAAGAAGACATACAGATGGCCAAACAACACATAAAAAATGCTCAAGTTCACCCATCATCAGGGAAATACAAATCAAAACCACAATGAGATACCATCTCACACCTGTCCGAATGGTCAACATTAATGTCAGGCAACAACAGATGTTGGCGAGGATGCGGAGAAAGAGGATCTCTTTTGCACTGCTGGTAGGAATGCAAACTGGTGCAGCCACCCTGGAAAACAGAATGGAGGTTCCTCAAAAAATTAAAAATAGAACTACCCTACGACCCAGTAATTGCACTACTAAGTATTTATCCACAGGATTCAGGTGTGCTGTTTCGAAGGGACACATGCACCCCCATGTTTATTTTTTTTAATATGTTTAACGTTTATTTATTATTGGCAGACAGAGAGAGACAGAGCATGAGCATGGGAGGCACAGAGAGAGGGGAAGACACAGAATCCGAAGCAGGCTCCAGGCTCCGAGCTGTCAGCACAGAGCCCGACGCTGGGTTCGAACTCACAAACTGCAAGATCATGACCTGAGCTGAAGTCGGACGCTCAACTGACTGAGCCACCCAGGCGCCCCTGCACCCCCATGTTTATAGCAGCACTATCAACAGTAGCCAAAGTATGGTAAGAGCCCAAATGTCCTTGATGGATGAATGGATAAAGAAGATGTGGTATGTATGTATGTGTATACACACACACACACACACACACACACACACACAATGGAGTATTACTCGGCAATCAAAAAGAATGACATCTTGCCATTTGCAACTATGTGGATGGAACTGGAGGGTATTATGCTAAGTGAAATTAGCCAGCCAGAGAAAGAGAAATATCTATGACTTCACTCATATGATGACTTTAAATACAAAACAGATGAACATAAGGGAAGGGAAACAATATAAAAACAGGGAGGGGGACAAAGCATAAGAAACTCATAAATATTGAGAACAAACAAAGGGTTACTGGAGGAGGTATGGGAGGGGAGATGGGCTAAATGGGTAAGGGGCATTAAGGAATCTACTCCTGAAATCATTGTTGCACTATATGCTAATTTAGATGTCAATTAAAAAATTTGGGGGGGGATGCAAGCTGGTGCAGCTGCTCTGGAAAACAGTATGGGGTTTCCTCAAAAAACTAAAAGTAGAACTACCCTACGACCCAGAAATTGCACCACCAGGCATTCATCCATGGGATACAGGTGTGCTGTTTTGAAGGGACAAATGTACCCCCATGTTTATAGCAGCACTATCAACAATAGCCAAAGTATGGAAAGAGCCCAAATGTCCACCGATGGATGAATGGGTAAAGACGATGTGGTATATATATATATATATATATATATATATATATATACACACACACACACACACACACACACACATACACACACACACACACACAATGAAGTATTACTCAGCAATCAAAAAGAATGAAATCATGTCATTTGCAACTACGTGGATAGAACTGGAGGGCATTATGCTAAGTGAAATTGGTCAGTCAGAGAAAGACAAAAATCATATGACTTCACTCATATGAGACAAAACAGATGAACATAAGGGAATGGAAACAAAAATAATGTAAAAGCAGGGAGGGGGACAAAAGAGAAGCAACTCATAAATATGGAGAACAAACTGAGGTTTACTGGAGGGGCTGTGGGAGGGGGGATGGGCTAAATGGGTAAGGGGCACTAAGGAATTTACTCCTGAAGTCATTGTTGCACTACATGCTAACTAATTTGGATTTAATTTTAAAAGATAAAAAATAAAATTAAAAAAATAAAATTAAAAAATATATATGTATAAGTAAAATGTATGACAATAATACCAACAGGCATGGAATGGAGAAATAGAAATATACTATTATAAACTTCTCATACATGAAGTGGTATAATATCACTTGAAGGTAGTTGGTAATAAGTTTAGAGTTAAACTGTAAACCCTAACAAAGCCACCAAAATAACAAAAACATATTTATAGAAAATCAAATGAGATAAAATGGAATCACAGAAAACACTGAATTCAAAAGAAGGCAGAAGAAAAGAGGGAAAATGGAACAAAGAACACCGAAAATGAATAGCAAGATGATAAACTTAAATCCAACCATATAAATAATAACAATCCCAATAAAAAAGCAGAGGTTGTGGGGCGCCTGGGTGGCGCAGTCGGTTAAGCGTCCGACTTCAGCCAGGTCACGATCTCGCAGTCCGTGAGTTCGAGCCCCGCGTCGGGCTCTGGGCTGATGGCTCGGAGCCTGGAGCCTGTTTCCGATTCTGTGTCTCCCTCTCTCTCTGCACCTCCCCCATTCATGCTCTGTCTCTCTCTGTCCCAAAAATGAATAAACGTTGAAAAAAAAAAAAAAAAAAAAAGCAGAGGTTGTGTGATTGACAAAGCAAGACAGAATTGTTATCTGCCTATAAGAAATAAAATTTAAATATAAACATGCAAATATGTTAAAAGGATAGAAAAAGATATACTGTGCTAATCCTAATAAAAATTAAGCTGCAGTGGCCATATTAATATTAGATAAAGATTTCAGAACAAAGAGATGGCCAGAGATGAAAGTCATTTCATAGTGATAAATGAATTAATCAAGAGAACATAACAATCCTAAACATTTATGCTCCTAATAACACAGCTACAATAAGTAAAAAAAGGACTGAAGGAGAAATAAATCTGTTATATTCAGAGATTTCAGTAACCATTTCTCAATAACTGATAGAATAACTAAAGGAAAGTCAATAAAATATAATAGCCTTGAACAATGCTACCAATTAATATAAATGGCATTTATAGGAACATTTCACCCATTAACAGCAGAATACATGTTTTCTTGAAGTGCACATGAAAGATTTACCAAAATAGAAAATATTCTGTCATAATGAAAATCTCAATAACTTTAAAAGAATTCGAGTTCTACAAAATATGTTCTCTGAACTCCCTTCAGACGTAACTTGAATCGATCTTCTGCACAATATATCATAGTGAAACTGGCAAAATACAAGGATAAAGAGAAAATTCTGAAAGCAGCGAGGGATAAACGTGCTCTAACATATAAAGGGAGACCTAGAAGACTCGTGACCAATCTCTCTTCTGAAACTTGGCAGGCCAGAAAGGAATGGCAGGAGATCTTCAATGTGATGAACAGGAAAAATATGCAGCCAAGAATCCTTTATCCAGCAAGTCTGTATTTAGAATAGGAGGAGAGATAAAGGTCTTCCCAAACAAACAAAAACTGAAGGAATTCGTCACCACTAAACCAGCCCTACAAGATCCTAAAGGGGATCCTGAGAGACAAAGTACCAGAGACATCGCTACAAGCATAAAACATACAGACATCACAACGACTCTAAACCCATATCTTTCTATAATAACACTGAATGTAAATGGACTAAATATGCCAACCAAAAGACATAGGGTATCAGAATGGATAAAAAAACAAGACCCATCTATTTGCTGTCTACAAGAGACTCATTTTAGACCTGAGGACACCTTCAGATTGAGAGTGAGGGGATGGAGAACTATTTATCATGCTACTGGAAGTCAAAAGAAAGCTGGAGTAGCCATACTTATATCAGACAAACTAGACTTTAAATTAAAGGCTGTAACAAGAGATGAAGAAGGGCATTATATAATAATTACAGGGTCTATCCATCAGGAAGACCTAACGATTATAAATGTCTATGCGCCGAATACAGGAGCCCCCAATATAAAAAACAATCACAAACATAAGCAACCTTATTGATAAGAATGTGGTAATTGCAGGGGACTTTAACACTCCACTTACAGACATGGTTGGATCATCTAGACACACAGTCAATAAAGAAACAAGGGCCCTGAATGAGACATTGGATCAGATGGACTTGACAGATATATTTAGAACTCTGCATCCCAAAGCAACAGAATATACTTTCTTCTCGAGTGCACATGGAACATTCTCCAAGATAGATCATATACTGGGTCACAAAACAGCCCTTCATGAGTATACAAGAATTGAAATTATACCATGCATACTTTCAGACCACAATGCTATGAAGCTTGAAATCAACCACAGGAAAAAGTCTGGAAAACCTCCAAAAGCATGGACGTTAAAGAACACCCTACTAAAGAAGGAGTGGGTCAATCAGGCAATTAGAGAAGAAACTAAAAAATATATGGAAACAAACGAAAATGAAAATACAACAATCCAAACGCTTTGGGATGCAGTGAAGGCAGTCCTGAGAGGAAAATACATTGCAATCCAGGCCTATCTCAAGAAACAAGAAAAATCCCAAATACAAAATCTAACAGCACACCTAAAGGAAATAGAAGCAGAACAGCAAAGGCAGCCTAAGCCCAGCAGAAGAAGAGAAATAATAAAGATCAGAGCAGAAATAAACAATATAGAGTCTAAAAAAACTGTAGAGCAGATCAACGAAACCAAGAGTTGGTTTTTTGAAAAAATAAACAAAATTGACAAACCTCTAGCCAGGCTTCTCAAAAAGAAAAGGGAGATGACCCAAATAGATAAAATCATGAATGAAAATGGAATTATTACAACCAATCCCTCAGAGATACAAACAATTATCAGGGAATACTATGAAAATTATATTCCAACAAACTGGACAACCTGGAAGTAATGGACAAATTCCTAAACACCCACACTCTTCCAAAACTCAATCAGGAGGAAATAGAAAGCTTGAACAGACCCATAACCAGCGAAGAAATTGAATCGGTTATCAAAAATCTCCCAACAAATAAGAGTCCAGGACCAGATGGCTTCCCAGGGGAGTTCTACCAGACGTTTAAAGCAGAGATAATACCTATCCTTCTCAAGCTATTCCAAGAAATAGAAAGGGAAGGAAAACTTCCAGACTCATTCTATGAAGCCAGTATTACTTTGATTCCTAAACCAGACAGAGATCCAGCAAAAAAAGAGAACTACAGGCCAATATCCCTGATGAATATGGATGCAAAAACTCTCAATAAGATACTAGCAAATCAAATTCAACGGCATATAAAAAGAATTATTCACCATGATCAAGTGGGATTCATTCCTGGGATGCAGGGCTGGTTCAACATTCGCAACTCAATCAACGTGATACATCACATTAATAAAAGAAAAGATAAGAACCATATGATCCTGTCAATCGATGCAGAAAAGGTATCTGACAAAATTCAGCAACATTTCTTAATAAAAACCCTCGAGAAAGTCGGGATAGAAGGAACATACTTAAAGAGCAAAAAGCCATTTATGAAAAGCCCACAGCTAACATCATCCTCAATGAGGAAAAACTGAGAGCTTTTTCTCTGAGATCAGGAACACGACAGGGATGCCCACTCTCACCGCTGTTGTTTAACATAGTGCTGGAAGTTCTAGCATCAGCAATCAGACAACAAAAGGAAATCAAAGGCATCAAAATTGGCAAAGATGAAATCAAGCTTTCGCTTTTTGCAGATGACATGATATTATACATGGAAAATCCGATAGACTCCACCAAAAGTCTGCTAGAATTGATACATGAATTCAGCAAAGTTGCAGGATACAAAATCAATGTACAGAAATCAGTTGCATTCTTATACACTAACAATGAAGCAACAGAAAGACAAATAAAGAAACTGATCCCATTCACAATTGCACCAAGAAGCATAAAATACCTAGGAATAAATCTAACCAAAGATGTAAAGGATCTGTATGCTGAAAACTATAGAAAGCTTATGAAGGTAACTGAAGAAGATTTAAAGAAATGGAAAGACATTCCTTGCTCATGGATTGGAAAAATAAATATTGTCAAAATGTCAATACTACCCAAAGCTATCTACACATTCAATGCAATCCCAATCAAAATTGCACCAGCATTCTTCTCGAAACTAGAACAAGCAATCCTCAAATTCATATGGAACCACAAAAGGCCCCGAATAGCCAAAGGAATTTTGAAGAAGAAGACCAAAGCAGGAGGCATCACAATCCCAGACTTTAGCCTCTACTACAAAGCTGTCATCATCAAGACAGCATGGTATTGGCACAAAAACAGACACAGAGACCAATGGAATAGAATAGAAACCCCAGAACTAGACCCACAAACGTATGGCCAACTCATCTTTGACAAAGCAGGAAAGAACATCCAATGGAAAAAAGACAGTCTCTTTAACAAATGGTGCTGGGAGAACTGGACAGCAACATGCAGAAGGTTGAAACTAGACCACTTTCTCACACCATTCACAAAAATAAACTCAAAATGGATAAAGGATCTGAATGTGAGACAGGAAACCATCAAAACCTTAGAGGAGAAAGCAGGAAAAGACCTCTCTGACCTCAGCCGTAGCAATCTTTTACTTGACACATCCCCAAAGGCAAGGGAATTAAAGCAAAAATGAACTACTGGAATCTTATGAAGATAAAAAGCTTCTGCACAGCAAAGGAAACAAGCAACAAAACTAAAAGGCAACCAACGGAATGGGAAAAGATATTTGCAAATGACATATCGGACAAAGGGCTAGTATCCAAAATCTATAAAGAGCTCACCAAACTCCACACCCGAAAAACAAATAACCCAGTGAAGAAATGGGCAGAAAACATGAATAGACACTTCTCTAAAGAAGACATCCGGATGGCCAACAGGCACATGAAAAGATGCTCAACGTCGCTCCTCATCAGGGAAATACAAATCAAAACCACATTCAGATATCACCTCACGCCAGTCAGAGTGGCTAAAATGAACAAATCAGGAGACTATAGATGCTGGCGAGAATGTGGAGAAACGGGAACCCTCTTGCCCTGTTGGTGGGAATGCAAATTGGTGCAGCCACTCTGGAAAACAGTGTGGACATTCCTCAAAAAATTAAAAATAGACCTACCCTATGACCCAGCAATAGCACTGCTAGGAATTTACCCAAGGGATACAGGAGTGCTGATGCATAGGGGCACTTGTACCCCAATGTTTATAGCAGCACTCTCAACAATAGCCAAATTATGGAAAGAGCCTAAATGTCCATCAACTGATGAATGGATAAAGAAATTGTGGTTTATATACACAGTGGTGTACTACGTGGCAATGAGAAAGAATGAAATATGGCCCTTTGTAGCAACGTGGATGTAACTAGAGAGTGTTATGCTAAGTGAAATAAGCCATACAGAGAAAGACAGATACCATATGGTTTCACTCTTATGTGGATCCTGAGAAACTTAACAGAAACCCATGGGGGAGGGGAAGGAAAAAAAAAAAGAGGTTAGAGTGGAAGAGAGCCAATGCATAAGACACTCTTAAAAACTGAGAACAAACTGAGGGTTGATAGGGGTTGGGAGGGAGAGGAGGGTGGGTGATGGGTATTGAGGAGGGCATCTTTTGGGATGAGCACTGGGTGTTGTGTGGAAACCAATTTGACAATAAATTTCATATATTGAAAAAAAAAAAAGAAAGTGGCTTGATAGATTAGAGAAAAAAGGGGAAAGAAGAAAAAAAAGGAAATCATTTGAAAATTTTAAAAAATGAATACACTGAATTAGACTAAAATGAAATGATGGAAGTAAACTGGTATTTGAAAAAATTTACACAAAAGTAAAAAATAGAAAAAAATTAAAGAAAAATAGTTTTAATAAAAATTGAAAATAACAATGAATTTTTCTCTTTCTGTATTCAAGAGAAAGAAAAGAAACAATAAAGAGAAAAAAGAAGAAAAAAGAAAAGAAAAGAAAGTAAATTGAATAGATGGACCTAACAGACTGAAATACGCTGAAATTACTTCGTTTTCCCCTAGAAGTCAGACTATGAAGCACCTTATAGTCCATAAACTAAGCAGGCAGTCAGACTTCTGTTCTTGAAGAGCAAGGTTGGGCCCGTTGGGCGGGGCTTAGTGTAACAGCTCCATTCTCCACTAGATGGTGCTGCTAGCTTACTGGGATGGATTGTTGTGGTGCTTGTAGGTGCGTATGCACATGCACGGGAGTGGTGAAAATGGCAGCACCGAGCTACCCAGTCTCTAGTATCCAAACTCTGTTCGCCCTGATCAGCAATCGTGCCCCTGTGCTTTGTCTTCAGCTTTTGTCCACTCCCCTCTTTTACACTACCTGTGACCAAACCCCAGGTAGTACCTCTCTCCTGAGTTTTGTCTCAGATAAGGCTGTTTCCCTGGCCCCTTACTTCTGAGGGACTATGGCTTTGTCCTATTCAGCCCCTCTGCGGAGGGTCTCAGCAAGCAATGGCCGGATGCTGGCCACACCCAGGAAAGTTTGCAGGACTGTGCTGCTGCCGAAGCCCAGAGATTGCGGCCAGGTGCCAGCCCGCCCCAGAAAAAGTTCGTGAGATAGTGTAGCAGCAGCTTTTCAGGGATTATGGAAAATCACAACACACATCTGGCACCAGGCTTCACCCTTAGCGACCTTGTTCCAGCACCAGCAAATGCAGCTGTTCTCTGGAGTCTGCTGGTCCCAGGTTGTCTCACAACATCTACCAAATGTCCTTCCAGGAGTGGAACGGCTTCTCCCCATGTGGCCTGAGAACCTCTCTGACCCCACTCTGCTCTTGGGGATTCACCCTTCCCACCAGAGCACCTCCAGGTATCGAGCTGTGGAGTTGCAGACTCTCTGAGCTCCCTCTGTTCATAGTCTTAATGGAATTTAAACCCTCTCCTTTCTCCTTTCTCCCTTTTTAGTTTAGTCCCTGTGGCTATTTCCAACTTTCCACTTTCTCTCCAGCTGCTTTCGGGGAGGGGTGCTTTCGCCATATTCTCCCCACTGTCTCTGTCCTCTCTCTGCACGCAAAAGCACATCCCTGCCCTCCGCAGCTTCTCTCTCCCCAAGTTCACCTCTCCACACCTTGTACCTGCTAAATTCTGTGGTTCAGGTTGTGCAGACTGTTGTGTTAATCCTCAGGTCAGTTTTCTAGGTGTGCAGGATCGTTTAGTGTTGGTCTGGCTGTATTTCATGGACGTGAGACACACAAAAAACTTCCATGCTGTTCCACCATCTTGGCCCCCTCCCCTCTTATACATATATTTTCATTTTATTTAACTTTAATTTTAATTTTAATTTTTTAATTTACATGCAAGTTAGTTTGCATGTAGTACAATAATGATTTCAGGAGTAGAATCCAGGGATTCATCCCCTATGTTTTACATATATTTTTAAATGAACAGCATAGGAGGGAAGATGGCGGCGTAGGAGGACGCTGGGCTCACCGCGCGTCCTGCTGATCACTTAGATTCCACCTACACCTGCCTAAATAACCCAGAAAACCGCCAGAGGATTAGCAGAACGGAGTCGCCGGAGCCAAGCACAGACGAGAGGCCCACGGAAGAGGGTAGGAAGGGCGGCAAGGCGGTGCGCGCTCCACGGACTGGCGGGAGGGAGCCGGGGCGGAGGGGCGGCTCACCGTCCAGCAGAGCCCCCCAAGTCTGGCTGGCAAAAGCAGAGGGGCCGGAAGGACTGTGTTCCGACAGCAAGCACGACTTAGCGTCTGGGAGGTCATGAGTTAACAGCTCTGCTCGGAAAGCGGGAAGGCTGGAGGACAAAGGGAGGGAGAGCTGCTGAGCACCCGGACGACAGAGCTCAGTTTGGTGGGGAACAAAGGCACTCGCCAGCGCCATCTCCCCCGCCCATCCCCCAGCCAAAATCCCAAAGAGAACCAGTTCCTGCCAGGGAACTTCCTCGCTCCGCGCAAACACCCAACTCTGTGCTTCTGCGGAGGAGCCAAACCCTCCTGGGAGGGAGCGGATCTGACTCCCTCCCGCTGCCACAGGGCCCCTCCTGAAGTGGATCACCTAAGGAGAAGCGAGCTAAGCCTGCCCCTCCTGCCCCTGTGCACCTTGCCTAGCCACCCCAGCTAATACGCCAGATCCCCAGCATCACAAGCCTGGCAGTGTGCAAGTAGCCCAGACGGGCCACGCCACCCCACAGTGAATCCCGCCCCTAGGAGAGGGGAAGAGAAGGCACACACCAGTCTGACTGTGGCCCCAGCGGTGGGCCGGGGGCAGACATCAGGTCTGACTGCGACCCCGCCCACCAACTCCAGTTATACACCACAGCACAGGGGAAGTGCCTGCAGGTCCTCACCACGCCAGGGACTATCCAAAATGACCAAGCGGAAGAATCCCCCTCAGAAGAATCTCCAGGAAATAACAACAGCTAATGAGCTGATCAAAAAGGATTTAAATAATATAACAGAAAGTGAATTTAGAATAATAGTCATAAAATTAATCGCCGGGCTTGAAAACAGTATAGAGGACAACAGAGAATCTGTTGCTACAGAGATCAAGGGACTAAGGAACAGTCACGAGGAGCTGAAAAACGCTTTAAATGAAATGCAAAACAAAATGGAAACCACCACGGCTCGGATTGAAGAGGCAGAGGAGAGAATAGGTGAACTAGAAGATAAAGTTATGGAAAAAGAGGAAGCTGAGAAAAAGAGAGATAAAAAAATCCAGGAGTATGAGGGGAAAATTAGAGAACTAAGTGATACACTAAAAAGAAATAATATACGCATAATTGGTATCCCAGAGGAGGAAGAGAGAGGGAAAGGTGCTGAAGGGGTACTTGAAGAAATAATAGCTGAGAACTTCCCTGAACTGGGGAAGGAAAAAGGCATTGAAATCCAAGAGGCACAGAGAACTCCCTTCAGACGTAATTTGAACCGATCTTCTGCACGACATATCATAGTGAAACTGGCAAAATACAAGGATAAAGAGAAAATTCTGAAAGCAGCAAGGGGTAAACGTGCCCTCACATATAAAGGGAGACCTATAAGACTCGTGACTGATCTCTCTTTTGAAACTTGGCAGGCCAGAAAGGATTGGCACGAGATTTTCAGTGTGCTAGACAGAAAACATATGCAGCCGAGAATCCTTTATCCAGCAAGTCTGTCATTTAGAATAGAAGGAGAGATAAAGGTCTTCCCAAACAAACAAAAACTGAAGGAATTTGTCACCACTAAACCAGCCCTACAAGAGATCCTAAGGGGGACCCTGTGAGACAAAGTACCAGAGACAACACTACAAGCATAAAACATACAAACATCACAATGACTCTAAACCCGTATCTTTCTATAATAACACTGAATGTAAATGGATTAAATGCACCAACCAAAAGACATAGGGTATCAGAATGGATAAAAAAACAAGACCCATCTATTTGCTGTCTACAAGAGACTCATTTTAGACCTGAGGACACCTTTAGATTGACAGTGAGGGGATGGAGAACTATTTATCATGCTACTGGAAGCCAAAAGAAAGCTGAAGTAGCCATACTTATATCAGACAAACTAGACTTTAAATTAAAGGCTGTAACAAGAGATGAAGAAGGACATTATATAATAGTTACAGGGTCTATCCATCAGGAAGACCTAACGATTATAAATGTCTATGCGCCGAATACCGGAGCCCCCAAATATATAAAACAACTACCCATAAACATAAGCAACCTTATTGATAAGAATGTGGTAATTGCAGGGGACTTTAACACCCCACTTACAGAAATGGATAGATCATCTAGACACACGGTCAATAAAAAACAAGGGCCCTGAATGAGACATTGGATCAGATGGACTTGACAGATATATTTAGAACTCTGCATCCCAAAGCAACAGAATATACTTTCTTCTCGAGTGCACATGGAACATTCTCCAAGATAGATCATATACTGGGTCACAAAACAGCCCTTCCTAAGTTTACCAGAATTGAAATTATACCATGCATACTTTCAGACCACAATGCTATGAAGCTTGAAATCAACCACAGAAAAAAGTCTGGAAAACCTCCAAAAGCATGGAGGTTAAAGAACACCCTACTAAAGAATGAGTGGGTCAACCAGGCAATTAGAGAAGAAATTACAAAATATATGGAAACAAACGAAAATGAAAATACAACAATCCAAACGCTTTGGGATGCAGCGAAGGCAGTCCTGAGAGGAAAATACATTGCAATCCAGGCCTATCTCAAGAAACAAGAAAAATCCCAAATACAAAATCTAACAGCACACCTAAAGGAAATAGAAGCAGAACAGCAAAGGCAGCCTAAACCCAGCAGAAGAAGAGAAATAATAAAGATCAGAGCAGAAATAAACAATATAGAGTCTAAAAAAACTGTAGAGCAGATCAACGAAACCAAGAGTTGGTTTTTTGAAAAAATAAACAAAATTGACAAACCTCTAGCCAGGCTTCTCAAAAAGAAAAGGGAGATGACCCAAATAGATAAAATCATGAATGAAAATGGAATTATTACAACCAATCCCTCAGAGATACAAACAATTATCAGGGAATACTATGAAAAATTATATGCCAACAAACTGGACAACCTGGAAGTAATGGACAAATTCCTAAACACCCACACTCTTCCAAAACTCAATCAGGAGGAAATAGAAAGCTTGAACAGACCCATAACCAGCGAAGAAATTGAATCGGTTATCAAAAATCTCCCAACAAATAAGAGTCCAGGACCAGATGGCTTCCCAGGGGAGTTCTACCAGACGTTTAAAGCAGAGATAATACCTATCCTTCTCAAGCTATTCCAAGAAATAGAAAGGGAAGGAAAACTTCCAGACTCATTCTATGAAGCCAGTATTACTTTGATTCCTAAACCAGACAGAGACCCAGTAAAAAAAGAGAACTACCGGCCAATATCCCTGATGAATATGGATGCAAAAATTCTCAATAAGATACTAGCAAATCGAATTCAATGGCATATAAAAAGAATTATTCACCATGATCAAGTGGGATTCATTCCTGGGATGCAGGGCTGGTTCAACATTCGCAAATCAATCAACGTGATCCATCACATTAACAAAAAAAAAGAGAAGAACCATATGATCCTGTCAATCGATGCAGAAAAGGCCTTTGACAAAATCCAGCACCCTTTCTTAATAAAAACCCTTGAGAAAGTCGGGATAGAAGGAACATACTTAAAGATCATAAAAGCCATTTATGAAAAGCCCACAGCTAACATCATCCTCAACGGGGAAAAACTGAGAGCTTTTCCCCTGAGATCAGGAACACGACAGGGATGCCCACTCTCACCGCTGTTGTTTAACATAGTGGTGGAAGTTCTAGCATCAGCAATCAGACAACAAAAGGAAATCAAAGGCATCAAAATTGGCAAAGATGAAATCAAGCTTTCGCTTTTTGCAGATGACATGATATTATACATGGAAAATCCGATAGACTCCACCAAAAGTCTGCTAGAATTGATACATGAATTCAGCAAAGTTGCAGGATACAAAATCAATGTACAGAAATCAGTTGCATTCTTATACACTAACAATGAAGCAACAGAAAGACAAATAAAGAAACTGATCCCATTCACAATTGCACCAAGAAGCATAAAATACCTAGGAATAAATCTAACCAAAGATGTAAAGGATCTGTATGCTGAAAACTATAGAAAGCTTATGAAGGTAACTGAAGAAGATTTAAAGAAATGGAAAGACATTCCTTGCTCATGGATTGGAAAAATAAATATTGTCAAAATGTCAATACTACCCAAAGCTATCTACACATTCAATGCAATCCCAATCAAAATTGCACCAGCATTCTTCTCGAAACTAGAACAAGCAATCCTCAAATTCATATGGAACCACAAAAGGCCCCGAATAGCCAAAGGAATTTTGAAGAAGAAGACCAAAGCAGGAGGCATCACAATCCCAGACTTTAGCCTCTACTACAAAGCTGTCATCATCAAGACAGCATGGTATTGGCACAAAAACAGACACAGAGACCAATGGAATAGAATAGAAACCCCAGAACTAGACCCACAAACGTATGGCCAACTCATCTTTGACAAAGCAGGAAAGAACATCCAATGGAAAAAAGACAGTCTCTTTAACAAATGGTGCTGGGAGAACTGGACAGCAACATGCAGAAGGTTGAAACTAGACCACTTTCTCACACCATTCACAAAAATAAACTCAAAATGCATAAAGGACCTGAATGTGAGACAGGAAACCATCAAAACCTTAGAGGAGAAAGCAGGAAAAGACCTCTCTGACCTCAGCCGCAGCAATCTCTTACTCGACACATCCCCAAAGGCAAGGGAATTAAAAGCAAAAGTGAATTACTGGGACCTTATGAAGATAAAAAGCTTCTGCACAGCAAAGGAAACAACCAACAAAACTAAAAGGCAACCAACGGAATGGGAAAAGATATTTGCAAATGACATATCGGACAAAGGGCTAGTATCCAAAATCTATAAAGAGCTCACCAAACTCCACACCCGAAAAACAAATAACCCAGTGAAGAAATGGGCAGAAAACATGAATAGACACTTCTCTAAAGAAGACATCCGGATGGCCAACAGGCACATGAAAAGATGTTCAGCGTCGCTCCTTATCAGGGAAATACAAATCAAAACCACACTCAGGTATCACCTCACGCCAGTCAGAGTGGCCAAAATGAACAAATCAGGAGACTATAGATGCTGGAGAGGATGTGGAGAAACGGGAACCCTCTTGCACTGTTGGTGGGAATGCAAATTGGTGCAGCCACTCTGGAAAGCAGTGTGGAGGTTCCTCAGAAAATTAAAAATAGACCTACCCTATGACCCAGCAATAGCACTGCTAGGAATTTATCCAAGGGATACAGGAGTACTGATGCATAGGGGCACTTGTACCCCAATGTTCATAGCAGCACTCTCAACAATAGCCAAATTATGGAAAGAGCCTAAATGTCCATCAACTGATGAATGGATAAAGAAATTGTGGTTTATATACACAATGGAATACTATGTGGCAATGAGAAAAAATGAAATATGGCCTTTTGTAGCAACGTGGATGGAACTGGAGAGTGTGATGCTAAGTGAAATAAGCCATACAGAGAAAGACAGATACCATATGGTTTCACTCTTATGTGGATCCTGAGAAACTTAACAGGAACCCATGGGGGAGGGGGAGGAAAAAAGAAAAAAAAAAAAAAAAGAGGTTAGAGTGGGAGAGAGCCAAAGCATAAGAGACTGTTAAAAATTGAGAACAAACTGAGGGTTGATGGGGGGTGGGAGGGAGGAGAGGGTGGGTGATGGGTATTGAGGAGGGCACCTTTTGGGATGAGCACTGGGTGTTGTATAGAAACCAATTTGACAATAAATTTCATATAATAAAAAAAAAATAAATGAACAGCATATTATTGTTATTTCTGTTCAGTCACTTATCTTTAATGAGATATAAATAACAGGAAAATATATGTTTACCTGTATTTTTCCATTTGTAGTTCTCCTCATTCCTTTTTATAATTCTTATTTCCATCTGGTATCCATTTTCCTTATGCCTGATTTCTTTTAACATTTCTTATAGGGTGTGGTTCCTGATGATGAGTTCTTTCAGTTTTTGTATACAAGTCTAAAATATTTATTTCACATTTTTAAAAATCATAACTTTGTTGAGATATAATGCATATATCATACCCATTTAAAGTTTACAATTATTTAGTGGGTTTTAGTATATTTGCAGAGTTGTGCAACCATCACCATAATCAATTTCAGAATTTTTTCATTACTCTAATAAGAAACCCTATAACCATTAGCATTTCCCATCCTCACCTCCTGTTTCCCCTCACTGTCCATGGGCCTAGGAAACTAACATAATATCTATCTATATTTGCCTTTTTCTGGACATTTCATATAAATTGAATAATATATTGTCAAATGTATTGTAATAATACAATTGTGGTCTTTGGCGACTGGCTCCTTCACTTGGCATAATGTTTCCACACTTCACCCATGTTGTAGCATATATCAGTACTTTATTTGCTAAATAATATTTCATCTTATAGATATGGCATGTTTTATTTATCTGTTCAATTGATGGACCCCTGTGTTGTTTCAGTTTATTTAGCTATTATGAATTCCAGTTCAATAATTTAACTTTTTCACCACGCTACATCCTTATCACTTTTCTTAGTCATCCTAGGGTCCATGGCCTAGCACTAATATGGTCTTTTTTAAAGCCCCTTGCTTCTCTTTTCTGTCCGTAATTCTTGCCTGGTAAAAATCATATTCTGGCCAAACTAAATAATCTCTAGTTCACACAGCTGCTGAATCTTGGAGGAGAAAACCATTTAACAATGCTGACTGGATTCATATTACATTTATTACCATAATTCTTCCAAGTCAACCATTTCCCATTCTCACTTTCTTTATATCTATACCACTTTCCCCCCCTAACACTCAGGTGAAGAACAACTATAATTTCATATAGAAAATAAGTATATTTGGAAAAGAAATTTTCTCATTTTCTCATTACAAATTCTACCAAAATTCCTCCTTCTGTATTCACATAATATTCCTTATTCTCTACACTAAACTGCATCAAGTAGTCCCTCCATCTTTCCATCAATTTCTTCCTATCTAGATAATTCTCAACACACAAATATGTAGTAGTACTATCAAATTTCTCCCTTCCTCCCTCCTTCTCTCCCACTCTCCCTCCTTCCCTCCTTTCCCCCCTACACACACACACACACACACACACACACACACACACACACACACACACTTCCCTTTATCCTATACCCTTTCTAGTTACCAAACAATTCTTTTGCAATTCTTTTGTTTTTCCTTTACAGCAAAATTTCTTTAAAATTTGTACTCATTTGCCCTACTTTTTCACTTGTTTGCTGAACCTCCTCTAACCAGGCTTTTTTTCCCCATGGCTCTACAAGAATGGACCTTGTCAGAGTCACAAATGAGTCATATCTTACCAAAATCAATGATCATTTTCTGTTTTATTCTTACTAGGCCTTTCAATAGCATTTGAAACAGCTGACTATTCCCCTTACTTTGAAATACTTTCTTCCTAAAGCTTCTAGAAGCCTACACCCTCTTTTTTACTTCAAACTCACCATCCATTCCTTCTGATTTCCTTTTCTGGCTCTTCCTCCTCTACCTGACCTTAAATTGTTTGGCCTGCTTAATTTTCTTTTCTTCTCTAGTTGTACCTTCTCCAAGATTTTATCTGGCCACACAGTTCCAATTATGTCTAGCTACTGACTTTTAAGTTTATATTTCTAGGTGAGACCTCCATCCCCCAAAATCCATATACCCCAAGCCTTTATTTTATCATTAAATAGCACCACCCACCCAATTCCTCAGGCCAATAATAACCTAGAGATATTCCTTAATTCTTTCTTTTACCTTAACACACAACATTCAATCCACCAATAGAAGAGTTTCCAAAATACATCCTACATTTCACAAGTTCTTACCAAATCTACTGCTAAAAATCCCATCTAAACTCCAACCATGTCTAGTTTGAGCTAGTTACAGCATCCTAATGGTCTCTTGTCTATTCTTGCTCCCCTAAAGTCTTTCCACCAAAAAGCAACTAAAGTGATTTCTAAAGAGCAAAACTGATAATAACTCCCCTAATGTCTTTTATAGCTAATTTTCTCCTCATGCATTGCATTTAGTTGTCTTGTCTCTTACTGTTAGAAGAGTACAGGCCAGTTGTTTTGTAGGATATCCCTCCATTTGTCCAATGTTTCTTCATGATTAGATTAAAGTTTTCCTTTTTGACCATTATACAACAGAAGTGATACTGTGTTCTCAATGCATTAAAGCAGGAGGCATGTGATTTGATTTGTATTTGTCCCAATATTGACGATGTTTGATTTGGCTAAGGTGGTTCCTTAACTTGTGGAAAGACACAATGAATCTATGAAAATACTCCTTCCTTCCTCAAACTTTCACACACTAGCTGGAGCAATTATAGACTTTCTTTTTTTTTTTTTTTTTTTTTTTTTTTTAAATTTTTTTTTTTTTTTCAACGTTTATTTATTTTTGGGACAGAGAGAGACAGAGCATGAACAGGGGAGGGGCAGAGAGAGAGGGAGAGACAGAATCGGAAACAGGCTCCAGGCTCCGAGCCATCAGCCCAGAGCCTGACGCGGGGCTCGAACTCCCGGACCGCGAGATCGTGACCTGGCCGAAGTCGGACGCTTAACCGACTGCGCCACCCAGGCGCCCCTAGACTTTCTAACATCATCATTCCTTCTATATTTGTAAGTTGGCATTCTTCTATAAGGAACTTTCCTTTCTCTCATATTTATTTATATCAGTATAAACTAATTCTTATTTCATTCCATTCAATATGTTATAATTCATTATTATCAGTCTTTATTCTGATGCTCAAATTGTCCAATACTTGGTCAGTGGCAGCGACTTTAAGGTGGCTGCTGTGCCCTTTTGATGTCTTCATGATTCTTTGAGCACTTCTATACTTTATGGCATATGAAGATGTTCAAAGCTAATCTTATAACTTTCGTACCTTTGCCTCACATTTAGAGAATACAGAGGTTTGTTTTTGCACACAGTTAATATATTAGCATCAATAACTCTTTTTTCGGGGCGCCTGGGTGGCGCAGTCGGTTAAGCGTCCGACTTCAGCCAGGTCACGATCTCGCGGTCCGTGAGTTCGAGCCCCGTGTCGGGCTCTGGGCTGATGGCTCAGAGCCTGGAGCCTGCTTCTAATTCTGTGTCTCCCTCTCTCTCTGCCCCTCCCCCGTTCATGCTCTGTCTCTCTCTGTCTCAAAAATGAATAAAACATTAAAAAAAAATTAAAAAAAAAAACTTTTTTCAAGGATTTTTCTAACCTTTGTTATTGTGGGACTAGAGTGGCCCTTATCTAGGTCTAGAGTGGTCCTATCCTACAGTATGGCCTTTCTGGAGGGCCCATTGAGTGTCCATGATGTCCAGTGACTTCCCCACTGGACTCCTATGTCTAATAGAACTGTGGGGCCTCCAGAAATTCAGTTCAGCTCACACCTCTCTAGCAGCTGCCCTTAACTAGATCTTACAGAATCTCATTCTATACATGTGCAGATTATCATTCAGCCAGAGACTTAAAGAACACACTATCCACATTTCCAGTGCTCCTTTTCTGCACAGGTGCAGAAAAACTCAAAAGCCAGAAGGACTTGTCTCTACTTCCAGAGCACAGCAATATAATGGTGCTCTGTTTGGGCCTCGTTCTGGCGCTATAGTCCGCAAGGTGCCCCCAGGCAAAGCTGGGGCAATTGTGCAGCTTTCCTCATGTGTTTCTTCTGTCTAAAAGGCCAAAGTCCACTGTGCCTACTGTCCAAACAATTTGTGCATGTATTTTGTCTAATTTTGTATTTCTTTACAACCAGAGGGATAATGAAGTTCAGTTACTCCATTATTATCTGAAGTGGATTCAACAACTACTCTTCATAGGAATTGTATATAAAATAGAACCCCTAACATGATTACACACTCACTTACATACCCAACAGACACACACATACAATTTTTTTTTATTTTAGTTTTTGTTTAAATTCCAGTTAGTTAAAATACAGTGTAGTATTTTGTTTCCGGAGTACAGTTTAGTGATTCAACACTTATATACAACACCTGGTGTTCATCACAACAAGTGCATTCCTTAAGCCCCATCACATATTTAACCATCCCTCTACCCACTTCCCCTCTGGTAACCATCAGTTTGATCTCTATAGTTAAGAGTCTATTTCTTGGTTTGCCTCTCTCCTTTGTTTTTTCCCCTTTGCTTGTTTGGTTTTTCTTAAATCCCACAAATGAGTGAAATCCTATGGTATTTGTCTTTCTCTGACTTGCTTATCTCATTTAGCATAATATTGTCTAGCTCCATACATGTCATTACAAATGACAAGATTTCATTCTTTTTATGGCTGAGTAATATTCCATTGTGCGTGTGTGTGTGTGTGTGTGTATGTACACACATATACACACCACATCTTCTTTAATAATTTTTAAAAATCTCACTGCAATAATCATCAATATCTACATTTTCACTAAAGTCAGGAGCAGGTCAATTCTGTGCTAGCCAATAAAATTAGACAAGGAAAAAAGAGAAATAAAAATTAGAATAAAAGATATAAAAATTATTGTGTTCTGATGATGGAAACCAAAGAAAATAAACTAAAAATTTTAATCCTTTTTATGAAGTTAGTAAATAGAATTGAACAGCACTTATTTACAATAGCAAAAATAAAATAAAAACAGGAATGAATCCTAATTAAAATAGAGCAGGAACCATAGAAAGAAAACTTTACAACTCTGCTGAGACTCTCACTTATAGTCAAGATAGAGTAACAGGGCCACATTTACCCTACTATCTACAGCAACAACAGAACTAAACAAAATATACAATAGCTCTTAAGACATTAGACACCAAGCAACAAATGCTAGTGATCACTGAGAGATGGGAAAACAATGAGGTGAGCCCTGCAATGGTGTAAGCTTATGGCCTGGACAAAGTTCTCAGTTTGTGGTATAGTAAGAAGGAGCTCAGGTAGAACTAGACAGTCTATGAGTTGAGAAGATGGGGCTGGGAGTCAGAGATGGCCAAGGCATAGTATCTAAGAAGAAAGGGATGGACAGAGAACTCCTGAGATCTGAAGAGGGTCTCCTTCAAGTGTTCAGCAGAGGACTAGTCAGTACATGTATAAAAGAAAAGTACCTGAGATAAGATTTTTTTTAAAAACATGAAAAGACAGAAAGGCATAATAGTCAGAGATCACACAGAGGTAGATAGAGTATGTATTCCAACAGATAAAGTAGAAAACTTCAAAATAAATGGGACATTGGATAGAGTATAAACAAAGGCCTTGCCTCGGTAGTAAGTAAAAATTAATCCTGGACTGAATGTTGGTAGGATCTGCCTAATAAGGTTTATAAGGAATACCTGAAAGGATCAAACTGTTTCCAAGTAACTTAACTGAATTATAAAACAAAGCTCAACAATATTTATAGGAAAATGTGGGGACTAGGAAATTCCAAATCCTCACTCTCCCATGGAAACATCAAAAAACAAACAGAAACTGACAACTGTAATAACTTTATAGGAGCTCTGGAAAATAGTCAAAGGTCTATAGCAACCAAGAAAATGTACAATTAAAAAAATCACATTCAGGGCGCCTGGCTGGTTCAGTCGGTTGAGCCTCCAACTTCAGCTCAGGTCATGATCTCACAGTCTGTGAGTTTGAGCCCTGCGTCGGGCTCTGTGCTGACAGCTCAGAGCCTGGAGCCTGCTTCATATTCTGTGTCTCCCTCTCTCTCTGCCCCTCCCCCGTTCATGCTTAGTCTCTCTGTCTCAAAAATAAATAAACATTAAAAAAATCACATTAAAAACTGTAGAAATTTTATGATGTTTTTACTTGCCTTTGCCACACCCCTTCCCCAGTGGGGTAAGGTTTTGATCTAGAGGGAGTGGCAACCCAACCACCAATTCCCTTCCTCAAACCAAAGGAAGCAGAGCAGACTTTATGTGAACATTTGAACCTATCTGGGAGCTGTCTGAAGGGCTGATCTACCTCCCCTAATTTGGAGTTCATGCAGAGAGAAGAAGTAGATGCTACTCATGAACGCTGCAAGGGGACTACAAACCCCATGGACAAAAGATTATGAGTACAGACATAAAATAGACCATAAAAGGCCCCAAAGATAAGCTGGAGTGAGATTCTTTGAAAGACTGAGACATTTAGAAGCATCCATGTGTACAAGGGAATTGAAAAAGCCATGATCAGGCCCAGTCAAGACAGGCTTCAGAAAAGACCTGTAAAAACCTTACATTTTTACCTTGAGCTTATCCGTAGGCTCAGAGCATGTCCAGCTAATTAGAAAAGGACTACTCCAGGATAAAGCAAGTCTGCAAAGACTAAGAGAGGTAGCTGTTTTCACAAATGCCCAATTTTCAAAAAGAAAGAAAGAAAGAAAGAAAGAAAGAAAGAAAGAAAGAAAGAAAGAAAGAAAGAAAGAAAGAAAGAAAGAAAAGAGAAAACTACAAGGAATACAAAGAAACAGGAGAGTATGGCCCATTTAAAGAAAGAAAATAACATGGCAGAAAGTGTCCCTAAATAAGCACAGGCATTAGACTAACTAGACAAAGATTTTAAAACAACTATCTTTGGGTTGCCTGGATTGTTAAGCATCTGACTCTTGGTTTTGGCTCAGGTCATGATCTCACAGTTCATGGGATCAAGCCCTGCACTGGGCTCTGCACTGACAGCCTGGAGCCTGCTTGGGATTCTCTCTCTCCCCCACCTCTCTCTCTGCTCCTTTTCTGCTTGTGCACACATGCATATGCTCTCAAAATAAATGTTAAAAAAAACTATCTTTAAATTTTCATTAGGATACAATGAAATATTGGTTTCAGGAGAATTCATCACTTACATACAACACCCTGTGCTCATCACAACAAATATCCTCCTTAATACCCATCTCCCACCTACCTCCCTCTATCAAACCTCAATTTGTTCTCTACTGTTAAGAGTCTCTTATGGTTTGTTTCCTTCTCTTCTCCCCTCCCCCTTCCCATATGTTAATTTGTTTTGTTTCTTAAATTCTACATATGATTGAAATCATATAGTATTTGTCTTTCTCTGATTGACTTATTTTGCTTAGCACAATACATTCTAGCTCCACCCATGTCATTGCAAATGGCAAGATTTCATTCTTTTTGATGGCTGAGTAACATTCCATTGTATATATATACACCACATATCCTTTTTATTTTATTTATTTTTATTTTTTTAACCTTTATTTATTTTTGAGACAGAGAGAGACAGAGCATGAATGGGGGAGGGTCAGAGAGAGGAAGACACAGAATCTGAAACAGGCTCCAGGCTCTGAGCTGTCAGCACAGAGCCTGACACGGGGCTCGAACTCACGGACCACAAGATCACGACCTGAGCTGAAGTTGGACGCTTAACCGACTGAGCTACCCAGGCGCCCCAATACCACATATTCTTTATCCAGTCATCAGTCAACAGACATTTGGGCTCTTTCCATACTTTGGCTATCATTGATAATGCTGCTGTAAACATTGGGGTGCATGGACCCCTTCGAATATATATTTTTGTATCTGTTGGGTAAATACCTAATAGTACAATTGCTGGATCATAGGGTAGTTCTATTTTTGTTTTTTTGAGGAACCTCAATACTGTTCTCCAGAGTGTCTGTGCCAGTTTGCATTCCCACCAGCCATACAAGAGGGTTCCCCTTTCTCCACATCCTTGCCAACACCTGTTGTTTCTTGTGTTGTTAACTTTAGCCATTCTGACAAGTATGAGGTGGTACCTCAATGTGTTTTTTATTTATATTTCTCTGATGATGAGTGATGTTGAGCATCTTTTTTTTTTGTACAAGAGTGTTCTTAGAGGCTTTACTCACGATAGTTAGAAACTAGAAGCATCCCTGGTGATCATCAGCTGGCAAATGATAAATAAACTGGCACATTCCTACCATGGCATCCTACTCAGCAGTGAGGAGACACAAACTACTGAAGCACACAACATTTAATGGGGTTGGCAAACCATGGCCTATGGGCTGGCTACCTGTGTTTGTAAACAAAGTTTTATTGGAACAACCAACCCCATTTGTTTATCTAGTGTTGGGCTGTTTTCTGGCCACATCAGCATAATTGAGTAGTTTTGGGAGACTGTATGGCCCCAAAGGCTAAAATATTTCAACTTAGAAATATTAAGGGGATGCTTGGGTGGCTCAGTCAGTTAAGCATTAGACTCTTGATCTCAGTTCAGGTCCTGATCTCAAGGTTTGCGAGTTTGAGCTCTGCATCAGGCTCTGCACTGAAGGTACAGAGCCTACTTGGGATTCTGTCTCTCCCTCTCTTCCCCTCGCCCCCGCTTTGTGTATGTGTGTGTGTGTGTGTGTGTGTGCACGCGCTCTCTTTCTCTCGTTGAGCATCTTTTAATATGTCTGTTAGCCATCTGGATGTCTTCTTTGGAAAAAAGTGTCTATTCATGTTTTTTGCCAATTTCTTTTTTTAAAAAAAATTAATGCTTACTTATTTTTGAGAGAGAGAGAGAGCAAGAGAGCAAGCAGGAGCAGGGGAGGGGCAAAGAGAGAGATGGAGACACAGAATTCAAAGCAGGCTCCAGGCTCTGAGCTGTCAGCACAGAACCCAATGCAGGTCTTGAACTCACGAGCTGTGAGATCATGCATGACCTGAGCCAAAGTTGGACACTTAACCAACTGAGCCACACAAGTACACCTGCCCATTTCTTAACTGGTCTGTTTGATTTTGGGGTGTTGAGTTTGATGGGTTCTTTATAGATTTTGGATACTAACCCTTTATCAGATATGTTGTTTGCAAATACCTACTCCTATTCCACAGGCTGCCTTTTAGTTTTGTTGATTGTTTCCTTTGTTGTGCAGAAACTTTTGTCTTGATGAAGTCCCAATAGTTCATGTTTGCTTTTGTTTCCCTTGCCTTCAGCGAGGTAAGAAGTTGCTCAAGCCAAGGTCAAAGAGGTTGCTCCCTGTGTTCTCCTCTAGATTTTGATGGTTTCTTGTCTCACATTTAGGTCTTTCATCCATTTTGAATTTATTTTTGTGTATAGTGTAAGAAAGTGGTCTGGTAAAACAACTATCTTATATATGTTCAAAGAACTAAAGGAAAACACAGATGAAGAACTAGAGGAAATCAGAAATGAGCAAATGAGAATATCAACAAAGAGATAGAAATCACTTTAAAAAAATTTTTTTAATGATTATTTACTTTTGAGAGAGACAGAACATGAGCATGGGAGGGAGAGAGAGAGATGGAGACAAGGAATTCAAAACAGGCTCCAGACTCTAAGCTGTCAGCACAGAGCCTGACACGGGGCTCAAACTCATGAACCATGAGATCATGACCTTACCCGAAGTTGGATGCTTAACTGACTAAGCCACCTAGGTGCCCCAAGATAGAAATTATTAAAAAAAAAAAAAAAAAGAAAATCTGAACCTGAAAAATACAGTAAGTAAATGGAAAGGTTCACTAGAGGAATTTAATGGCAGATTTGGGCAGGCAGAAGAAAAAATCAGCAGACATAAAGATAGTACATTTGAAATTATCAAGTCTGAGGAGCAGAATGGAAAAATAATGCCTCCCCCCTAAGTTCAGTTCAAAGTTCAGGCAAAAATGTCTACTCTCACCACTTCTATTCAACATTATAGTAAATTTTCTAATCAGTGTAATAAGGTAAAAAAGAGAAATAAATGGCATTCAAATTGGAAAAGAAGATATAAATTTGTCAGACAACATTATCATCATTCTGGAAAATACTAAAGAATTTACTGAGGGGCGCCTGGGTGGCGCAGTCGGTTAAGCGTCCGACTTCAGCCAGGTCACGATCTCGCGGTCCGTGAGTTCGAGCCCCGCGTCGGGCTCTGGGCTGATGGCTCAGAGCCTGGAGCCTGTTTCCGATTCTGTGTCTCCCTCTCTCTCTGCCCCTCCCCCGTTCATGCTCTGTCTTTCTCTGTCCCAAAAATAAATAAACGTTGAAAAAAAAAATTAAAAAAAAAAAGAAAAGAATTTACTGAAAAAAACTATTACAACTAATATGTGAATTTAACAAGATTGCAGGATATAACAAAGATATCCAAACAAACTCTATTTCTACATACTAACAATAAAAATTAGAAATTAAAATTAAAAAGCAATATCACTTATAATAGCATCATAAAATGTGAAATAGGGATAAATGCACAAAATATGTGCAAGACTTGTACGAAATAGTATAAAACACTTTTGAGAGAAATTAAAGCTACCCTAAATAAATGGAAAGATGTACCATATCCATGGATCAGAAGACTTAATATTGTTAACATGTCAATTCACTCACAGGAATTTTTCCTACATGTGTACATAGATTTATAAATATATATGAGGTTTGTGTCAACATTATTATTCAGAACAAAAGACTGTGAATAACTATATATCCATTAATACAGAATTGAAGATGAGTTGTGTTATAGTCATATCAAGGAAGACATTACAGCAGTCATTAACATAATGGTATTATAAGATTATGTATATTATTAAATGAAATAAAAGGGCACCTTTTGGGATGAGCACTGGGTGTTGTATGGAAACCAATTTGACAATAAATTTCATATACTGAAAAAAAATAAATGAAATAAAAGGGGAAACTGTTCATACTACACTTCCATTTGTGAAGAAAAACATAATTCATTTGTTTTTGGCTATGTTAGACTAGTTTGGAAAGATACACAGAAATCTGATAGGAATAACTGGCTTGAGAAGGAAAACTGGGGAATGAGAGACAAGTGTGAGCAAAGACATATTTACTATATACCTTATTCTGTCCACTGAATATATATATATTTTTTTTAAAGTAGATATATATATATATATATATATATATATATATATACTTTTTAAAATACAATTTCAGTGATTAAAATCACTTACATGCACTGGTCCTCCAGCAAGAGACCTCATCCCTGCTACTCTAATCTTTCACCACAGGTCCTCTCCCATCCACCCATCTACACCTCTGCTAGAGATAGACTGCATTTCTTACCACCAAATGCACTCCATAGCCCATTGCTCTGTGTTCTGCATTTGTTTGTAAGTTTCTCTCCCAACTGCAACATGCTCCTTCCCCCACAGCCTGCACTTTTAGACCCAACTCCTATGTCACTTTACCCAGGAGCCCTCTCTGACCACCCTGATCATCACTATGGTTTCTCTCCTCTGAAATGGGATGTTTATAACCTAGGCTTTGCAAATGAGTGTATAGTTCTGATTGTTCTAGATTATTGGCTCCTGTTTTTGTGAATTAGTCTTATCTTGGAAACCAGACAGTTAAGTGTCTGGAGAGCAAGAAGGCAACAATGACTCAAATGTCTTTGTACCTTTGACACTGCCCATCTTAGGGATGAACACAAAGTAAAGGCTCACCATGCCAGCAGAGTGGAGGACTGGATGTTGGAGGAGGGACCAAAATAGCTTCTTCAGAGATTTTGAGCACAGGGGTTTTTTGGCTGTGAGACTGCTGTTACCAGGGTAAGATTCTGAAGGAAATTCAGAAATTCAGTTGTTGGGGAAATATGCCAAAAACCACAGAGGTCAAGCAGGTAGCATATATGTATAAATAAATGGGAAGAGAATAGAAGTGTTGGGCCCTGGGAATGAATTAGAAAACTACTGGCCTGATAAAGGTTTCAAACTTCAGGTTAAAGAAAATAATAACAAACAAAAACAAGCTTCCTTCAGGCAAACTACATATATCCAGAGTAGATGAATAGATTTAATCATGATCAGCAACTAGTTTATCACCTTAAGTCAGAAGTAGCCACTAACTAACCCCTCTCTGCAGGCAGTCATATCCATGAGGAGACAGAATTCTAAAAACAGCTCTAGAAAACCAACTTTTAAGGAGCTCAATAAGTGAATCTCATTAGTATACACTGCCATGGAAGGCAGTGTTTATATCTCTTCCCACCTATCTGTAAGCTTGAGGCCACACAGACTGGGAAGCATTCCTTCCTGCCTCCTACAATCTCATTGAAAGATGTCACCTTGCCCTTTTCCTCCTATAAGCCATGGTCCCCTTCATATACTTCTGATTCTCCATCACCCAATGCCTGTTAATATCAAAGTTCTCCATTCCCAAGCCATAACCAGACTCTGCCCTCCCTAAGCTCATGTGTGCTTCTCAGCTATATTTCCAGTACAGGGAGGGGAGTTAGTGGAGATTCCTCTGTCCCAGCCACTCTTCCTCAAAAGGTGCACTATATCCCTAAACACTCAGAAATTCAGTTGTGGGACAGGTGACCAGATAGTTGTAAACGACAGAGTCAAGACATCAGGCTGGTGTAGGGTGTGCAGACTGAGGACAAAGTGGAGGCATAGACACTGTCTATGAGAAGACACTTTTAGTCCCAGGCTCTGTAACCATTACAGACAACCAGACTCCCTCACCTACAGACTAAATCACCATATACGCTTCCCTAAGTCTTTGACACTGCATGTGCCTTGTGAAACAGAAGGTCTTTGTGATGCAGTCTGGTGGCCTAGTTCCATCATCTATGAGGTGGAGATGACAAGGCATAGCATTAGGAGTCATCAGGCACCAGGACTCTGAATGCCTAGATATAGGGATGGTTGGTCTCCTCATGCTAATGAGGTTTAGACCATGTTGAGAAGTACTTTTGTTCTGTGGGATTTCGAGTATACCTTATATGTCTATGTCTTCATCTTCATCATTCTCCTAATTATCTGGCAAGTAAAAAGGAGTTACCATGGATTAAGGCTGGAACCTCAAAGGAGCTGCTGCCCGGTAGGGAAACGTTATGACCATGATTAAACTAATAAGCCTCAGATAAGCTTTTAAGATCTCAGAGTCTCTCCTTTTACCACCACCACCCCCAATTTTCATACCATGCATTCAGTAACTCTCATGTGGTACTTCTCAGAGACTAAAAATAATTCATTACCAGACCATCCTCCAGTGTAGTCTAGTTGAAATTAAACACCTCTCAATGTGGCTTGGGTTGAGACCTAGATGAAATGGATTCTAAATCCCTGGATCTGACTACCTCCCAAAAAGTGGGATTTTTCTGGTTGGTAGTCTGTATAGGCATTTTTAACACAAATCTGTTGGCTATTATACCTACACACTCTTTAATCTGTCCCACTCTTTCTCTTGCTTCATCATAAACCTCATGCATAACTTGGGAAATAAATGAGAGGTATCGAGTATGGAAAATCCTCAAAATAAATAAGAAGCAAGCAGAGAAGAGAAATGTTGAGGTGAAATGAGTATGGAAAGGGAAGTTAGAAAAGTCAATAAAATATAGACATACATACGGGGCGCCTGGGTGGCGCAGTCGGTTAAGCGTCCGACTTCAGCCAGGTCACGATCTCACGGTCCGTGAGTTCGAGCCCCGCGTCAGGCTCTGGGCTGATGGCTCAGAGCCTGGAGCCTGTTTCCGATTCTGTGTCTCCCTCTCTCTCTGCCCCTCCCCCGTTCATGCTCTGTCTCTCTCTGTCCCAAAAATAAATAAACATTGAAAAAAAAATTAAAAAATATATATATAGACATACATAGAAAGGGATTGGGAAATGTATATTAGCTTTGTCTTATTTTGTTTTTAAAAATTTTTTTAATGTTTATTTTATTTTTGAAAGAGAGACACAGAGCATGAGTGGGGAAGGGGTAGAGAGAGAGGGAAACACAGAAATCTGAAGTAGGCTCTAGGCTGAGATGTCAGCACAGAGCCCAATGCAGGGCTCGAACCCACATACTGTGAGATCATGACCTGAGCTATAGTTGGATGCTTAACTGACTGAGTCACCCAGGTGCCCCAGCTTTGTCTTATTTTAAAGATGACCAAAAAAAAGTGTCCCATCTTCATACTCTTAACATTTTCTCTTTAAGCGTCACCGAAGAGTCAGGATAAGAGATGCAGCATTTAGAGGTAAGGTTCCAACTCTGTTCTGACTCCCCTCACCATGGGCAAAATTCCCTTGATGTGTGTCTCTCTATGACTCTTGGTGCCAGGAGCCAGGTTCTCTAACCACTGAAGGGTCCATTTGCCCTAGCTGACGAATTCTTCCAGATTTTCTTGGGATATCAGAGGCTGGGAATGTTCCAAAATTCACCTTACCCCAGCTCCTGGGAATGATGAATGAGGAATTAGAACAGAAGCCCTTTCCTGTGTCATTTACTAGTTTTACAATCCTATGGAAGTCACTTCATCGATCACTCTGTGATCCATGAAATGGGCATCTGATGATCTTGCCTCACTCACAGTGTGGTTTTGATGATCAAATGAGATTAGGTCCAGGACAGCATGATACAACTGGTTAAGTTGTACACAGACATGCCTGAGAGCATTTACTGTTGGGTTTTCGAATCTCCTCTTACTCAAAGGCCTTCAACTTCCTATAGGACATCCCTTCAACTTCCCATAGGACGCCCCTGTATCCTCTCATTCCTTGTAACATTCTCTCCTGGTTTCTCAGCTAGGAGACTTTCCTGGGAAGAAGCTGAGAAGCCATGGGAGCTGCTCTCTGTCATGAAAAGGTGACCACTTGCTCTTTGCAGTCTCCAAACTCCAGCCTGGCCCATCATCATTTCTGTGCTTGGCCTGGGGAAGGGATGAGGAGAGGGATAATGGCTGGGTGGGAGTAAGACACAAGTGGACACTGAGCACAGTTGAGAGGGTTGCCAGGGCAGAGGGGGACCAGGTGTCTCAGGAGAGAGGAGTCTCCCAGTTCTGCTATGGGCTCAGTTCACAGTGGTCCTGGAGCTCAGGATTTCACTAGTATGTAATTCATTAAAGACTCTACATGAGTTTGCACTCAGCCACAAGACAAGTTATCCAGTCAAGAGAATAGACAAATATGTGCATAACTAAATTCCATTGTCATATTCCCTTTACAGTTACAATCATTCAAGGGCAGACCTGTGGAACCTGTTGACATTACCTCCATGGTTTTGTCTTAGGGGAGGCCAGTTCCTGGGACATCCCTCAGGAAAGAGCCTGTCATCTATCCTCTTCTTAAAGTCCCTAGAGAATGGGACTGGCTCTGAAGGGATGCTATGAACAGGAGCTGGGACACCCCATGGTCTCTGAATTCAGAGTTCCCACAAAGACGTCATTTTTCACAGTTTAGAAATACTGCATATAGGCTGTGGCCTTAACCCCAAAGGAGACTGACTCCAGATTCTCCTGGTCATGTTCTTCATGCTGCCACATCAGCTAAACATTGGTTCCCCTGCTCCCACCCTACACCCTGGTTCCCTTCTCCTAGTTCAGCTTCTCAACACAGGTAAACAGAGAACTCACCCCACCTCCCAGTCTGTCATGGCCCTGTGCTCCCATGGGCTGTCTGAGACCTTGCCCAACAAGGTCCAGGCCCTCAGCCCAGCCCAACATAACTTGCCAATGGCATTTTCCTTGGAGGAAGAGGAGATGAGTAAATACCCTGGGGGTACAAGCCCCAATGTTTCCAGGACTAGGGGAGGGCAATCTCCAAGCCACACACATTCAAAGAGGCAGGTGTCAACCCATCAGTAATGGTTGCCATCTTCCCTTCCCAGCCAGGGCTGGCTTCCTCAGGAGGGAAGTGTGCGACGGCTCCTGTGTGCAGATACCTGCTGCCAAATCTGCAATTCTATGGCTCTGGAGATTCAGCAGTTGCTGGCGGGTGAGAACACCCTGATCTGTCCCCCTTCATCAGAGCCATTGCAGGGGTCCTCTTGCCTAGAGATTTTGTCCATGTCTAATGTGTCTTTAGAACAGAATCTGGACCAATGTTCCCTACACTCCAAAGCACTTGTATATCCATCTGTAACACCCCCAGTGTTGCAATCAATAGATCAGAAATGCTTAACACAGTCAGCTGCCCAGTCGACTGGTACAGCCAGGGTACACAATTACTGGGCTGAACACCACCAGCTGGGGCAAGGATTTCAAATAACTGGGGTGCCTAGGGGCCAAGAGACTATGTCTTCCTCAAGACTTGAGGAGGCTAGGTTAACAGTGAACCAGCAGGAGATGATGCAGAGCACCCCCAATCATGTCTATGGGAACCAAGGACAGCAGCCCTTGAATTCGCAGGTCACTCTGCACACCCTAAACCATGAATTCACTACCCAGACACACCCTATGGCCTTACATATGGTTACTGTCCTCCCTGCCAACCTGCCATTCCTCAGTCCTGAAGTCCTGAGGCTTCTTGAGGTACATGTGAAAAAATGGATGCATTTCCAGAGATGGGGGCTTCCCAGACGTGTGGAGGAGTCCCTAAGGCAGCTTATGCCAAACCCGCCATTCTTTTGCCAACGTGTAAATGACCAACCAGCTTCTTTCATCCCAAATGATACTTCTAAGTTCTCTGTTGAAAAACTGGGGACCTATTCCTACCAGAACTGGGGTCCATTTATGGGCAGCCAGCCCACCCAGGCCTTCTGGGTTTCTGAATGGTCCACTATGGACCCAGAACAAAGACACCACCACCAGCAAATCCCAAACCATATGGCTCTGGCTTTGCTGTCTCCAGCCCTTAAAGAATCACATCGTCTCTATCCACATCCTGGGCACCAGGCTCATGACTCAGTGGCCCATCTGCAGCAGAAATACAGCCAGCTATTCTGTGGCCATCCTTCTCTGCACAGTGAGTCCCTGGTCAACACATTAATAGGTTCTCAAAACTGCTCCACAAATGGGAGCATATCCCAGCACCCCCTGAAGGATGCTCTTCTCTTCAAGGAACTCTCTGTCCTCCCCCTGCTGCCTAAAACTGTACCCCAATCAGTCCCACCCTCTTCCCCATCTTCCCCAAATTGGGTCACTCCATCTGATTACCAACAAGCTCAGATCAGTGTTCCATTATTGACGCTGGCTGAGTGTGATGCCTTGGAGTGGCACCTGCTGCAGAAGCAGCTCCAGCTTCAGTGGGGTTTGCCAGCGGTTTTCCAGAGACCTCAGCACAGCCAGAGCCCCATACAGTATAGGCCCTGTGGCAAAGCCCAGTCTCCAGAGACAGTGAAAAGTTTTTGGCCAGTGAAGCCCATCACAGTCCTCACTAGGAAACTACTCTTCTTTCCGGAACATGCCCGGAGGCTGCTGGAATTCCATCTCCAGAGGCAGTTGATTCACCATCGTTGGGGCCTGCCCCAAAAGATCCAGGAGTCCATCCAGTTGCTCCTGTCCCCCACTGATCAGTCAACTCTGTCCTGGAGTAGCACAGCCCTAGCCAACATGAGTGCTCCCCAACCTACAGCCCTAGAAACTACTGGGGCCGGTGACCCATTCTCACCCTTCACAGACCCAGTGTCAGTCCCCATGCCACACTTTTTTGACCAGGCCAAGGCAATATTACAGAGCCACATCAACTCCAAATGTGGGCAGATCCACCAGGGCAAGGTCCCTGCTTGTGTATACAGCTCTTGGCAGTACATAATTCCTGGGGACCTGCAAGTGGCTCCCTTAACCTGCATCCCAGAAAGCAAGCCCTTGGAGCTGCAGGCAGCAACTGACCCTGCCCCACAAGAGAAAGCTATACCCTGGATGCCAATGGCCCTTGACCAACAGCAACAAGCCTCACGAGATGCTGTCACTGAACACCCTAAGCTGTCCCAAGCCCTGTCTGAGAGAGCCATTGAGAAACTGGAGACGACTTTGCGGCACAAGTATCTGGCCTTCTTGTCAGGGCTGCCTGCTCTTTATTATGTGGCTCTTTCTAGGGCCATGGGACCAGCAATCACTACCCAAGATGTGATCACAGGAATGGTGCCTGGATCTGGAAAATTCCCAACTGAACCTCTGACTCAGATGATCTCATCTGAAGAGAAATGTCTGAGTCTTGGGCCATGCTTTCAAGATGCCAACAACACTTGTGCAAACATTGCAGATGAGTTCCAGGCTGAAGGGCAGGTAGAAGAAGATGCCAACAACACCTGTGCAAACACTGCAGATGAGTTCCAGGCTGAAAAGCAGGTAGAAGGAATGATTGAGACAGTGCATCTAGAAAGCCAGACAGAGACTTCTGGGCCCTACACACTCAAGAAACCCATCTTGGCCAAATTAAATTTCCATCTAAGAAAGAAGATCCTAGAGATACAACTGGGAATTCCCATAAAGGCAAGGAAGTCCAGAGAACAAACTATAGCAATCCCAGAGAACACAACCACACAGGAGTCTCCAGGGAATCTGAACAACCAAGGGAAAACATTGCTCCAGGATCTCCCCACCCCACCAGATGTTCCTCGTGCCCCAGATCCAGAATGGCTCCACCTTAAAGAACAGCTGGCCATTGACTTAAAGGCAGTGCAGCAGAACCAGAAGCAACCTAGTTCCAGAGCAGTACCCCATGGTTCTGCCCACTGGGCCTCTAAGATCTCACAACCCAGTGGCGACATGACAGAGGCCCAGGTACTTTGTGTTCAGCTTGAGGCCAGTGTGAACAGCCCCAGCCTGGAGGAACCCTGGAGCCCTGATCCCCAAAGCCCCAGCAAGAGCAAAGACTCAGCCCAAGTTCCCATGCTGGCAGAAAAGAGAAAGGACCCAGGGAAACCCAAATTGGCAGGGGACCATGGAGAAGGGGATGACGGGCTTGCGCACTGCTCTACAAGAGAAATAAGCCATCCTGATGCAGCCCAGAGGCCAGAAGGGACGAACAGGACACCATGCAGTCCCTGGCAACAAAGCCATAGCTTTCATCTTGATGCTTTCTGTGAACATAGTACCCAGCACCCTCAGATTAAGCTTCCAGAGCCACCTCCAAGAATCCCCAGGGGGAAGGAATCTAAGAAGAATGACCTGCAGGACAGTCAAACCAAGCTCAATGTCCTTCTCAAACCAGCAATGATTTCTAAGAATGCCCAGCCTATGGTGCCCCAGGCATCAAAGGGCCAGTCTATCCTGGGCCAACTCATTCAGGGCAAGCCTTTGCAGGGCCAAACTTTGAAAGGTCAAGTTTTTCAGCGGCAGGTGATGCCAGTCCATACTAATAAGAGGCCCAGCCTTACAGAATCTGGCTTGAGAAGTAAGATGAAATCCTTTCTGCACTGTTTTAACACCAAGACAAAAGGCAAAGGGCATGAGGAATCCATGTTCTTTACAGCTGCGAAGGCAGCCAATACCAGAAGAGAAAATGTAGAAAAGAGCCTGGCTCCAGCCAAAAGTCCCACAGGGCGAACCAAGACAGAGAAAACAGGAGGGGACTCCAAGGCCCAATCTTCCCCCACTGAGAAGCAGGTGTGCCTGGCCTTCTTGGATGGTCTCCATTCCCCAGACAGTAAACTCCGGCACCGCTCCCACTCCCAGCAACTCCACTCTGCCTCAGTCCTGAGCCACCCCCGCCACTGCCCTCGGCACTGTCCCATAGTGGCTTTTGCTACCCAACCAGGGAACTTGCCCTAGGTCTCAACTCTCAACTCAGAGGGAAACGTTGGTCTGCTCAAGAAGACCCAAAACAATCAAGACTTTGTAGGCTCCCCAACATCTGCACCCCTTGAAGAAGACTGCTGTCATTTTCATTAATGTGCAGGTGGGGAAGAACGCCACTGAAATACACTCTGTATCTATAAGCAAAGAATTGTCTGTCTCCTCCTCCTCTCCACTGTAGTGTGTTAAGGGAAGGCAGGAGTGGGGGGGAGGGGGAGGCTAAAATGCCCTTTTCATCTAGGGAAGAAGCTTTAACCCACACTTAAGCTGGGTCAACATTCCAAATAACTCCTCCCAGCCCACCCTGGACTGTGGATAAAGAGACAAGCGGTTGAGGCACCTGGGTGGCTCAGTCGGTTAAGCAACTGAATTGTTTTTGGCTCAGGTCATGATCCCAGGGTCATAGGATCCGCACTGAGTGTGGAACCCGCTTAAGATTCTCTCTCTCTCTCTCTAAAAAAAAAAAAAAAAAAAAAAGCGGGGGTGGAGACTTGGGCAGAGAATGAAGGTAAGGTAAATAAAGATCAGGCTTGGGGGTGCCCGGATGGCTCAGTTGGTTAAGCATCTGACATTGGTCAGGTCATGATCTCACAGTTCTGGGTTTGAGCCCCATGTCAGGCTCTGTGCTGAGAGAACAGTAGAGCCTGGAGCCTATTTCGGATTCTGTGTCTCCCTCTCTCTCTGCCCCTCCCCCACTCACACTCTGTTTCTCCCTGTCTCTCAAAAATAAAATAAAATAAAAAATAAAGATGAGGCTTGAATTCTATCATGGGTTCTCATGGTGTCCTTGGACCCAGAGGAGTAATGTGGACATGAGGATAGTAGTGACAAGGAGTGGCTAGGAATCCCACAGGCAGAATTCATTGATGACTTCTATATATGCCCACAGTCTTCAGGGGTGGTTTTTAGAGCAGTACCATAGTGCTCCAAACTTGAAGAGGTACTTTGTGTTTATCAAAAGCACAAGTTCCCTGTTGGTTATTAGTGATGAGTGACTGCATCAGCTGGCATTCAGATCAACATGCAAAAGGGCTCCCCTTTCTCCATGTCTTTGCCAACATCTGTTGTTTCCTGAATTGTTAATTTTAGTCATTCTGACAGGTGTGAGGTGGTATCTCATTGTGGTTTTGATGTGTATTTCCCTGATGATGAGTGATGTTAGCCATCTGGATGTGTCCTTTGGAAAAATGTCTATTCGTGTCTTCTGCCCATTTCTTAACTGGATTATTTGTTGTTGGGTGTTGAGTTTGATAAGTTCTTTATAGATTTTAGATACTAGCCCTTATCCAATATGTCATCATTTGCAAATATCTTCTCCCATTGCATCAGTTGCCTTTCAGTTTTGTTGATTATTTCCTTCACTGTGCAGAAGCTTTTTATCTTGATGAGGTCCCAAAAGTTCATTTTTGCTTTTGTTTCCCTTGCCTCTGGAGACATGTCTAGTAAGAAGCTGCTGTAGCTGAGGTCAAAGAGACTGTACTGCTGCAACTGCACTACTAGGTATTTATCCAAAGGATATAAAAATGCTGATTGAAGGGGCACATGCACCCCAATGTTTATAGCAGCACTATCAACAATAGCCAATGGGGCGCCTGGGTGGCGCAGTCGGTTAAGCGTCCGACTTCAGCCAGGTCACGATCTCGCGGTCCGTGAGTTCGAGCCCCGCGTCAGGCTCTGGCCTGATGGCTCAGAGCCTGGAGCCTGTTTCTGATTCTGTGTCTCCCTCTCTCTCCGCCCCTCCCCCGTTCATGCTCTGTCTCTCTCTGTCCCAAAAATAAATAAACGTTGGAAAAAAAAAAAAAAACAATAGCCAAATTATGGAAAGAGCCCAAACGTCCATCAACTGATGAATGGATAAAGAAGACATGGTGTGTGTGTGTGTGTGTGTGTGTGTGTGTGTGTGTACTGGAATGTTACTTGGTGATCAAAAATAATGAAATCTTGCCATTTGCAACAACATGGACGGAACTACAGTGTATTATGCTAAGTGAAATAAGTCAGTCAGAGAAAGACAAATATGATTTCACTCATGTGTGGAATTTAAGAAACAAAACGGATGAATGGGGAAGGGAAGGAAAAATGAAATGAGATAAAAATAGGGCAGCAAACCATAAAAGACTCTTAAATATAGAGAAAAACTGAGGGTTGCTGGAGGGGAGGTGAGTGGTGGGATGGGCTAAATGGGTAATGGGTATTAAGGAGGGCACTTGCTGGGATGAGCCCCAGGGTTATATGTAAGCGATGAATCACTAAATTCAGCTCCTAAAACCAGTACTATACTAGATGTTAACTAATTTGAATTTAAATTTAAAAAAATTAGTTAATAAAGCACATAGCTAATATGATAGGATGTCAAAAGCAAATGATAGAATCTCTCCTCCTCTGCTCCCTGTTAGTTATTAATAAGATCTTTCTGGAGAACTCACCTCAGAAGCTGCTGTAGCTCTCTTACCTATATCCCGCCTCCACTGCCTGCTAGTTGCAAGGAATGAGTGATTCCTGGAATGAAGATCACAGTAGGACATGAAGAGGGGCTTGTCTCCCACTTCTAAAGGCTGGCAGGGAGAGAATCAGGAAGGGGAAGCATGTAAATGGAGGTCTGAGTACCTGGGACAGAAGCTGACATGTTCCTGACCAGGACATGAAAAGAGAGCAAAGCCAATTTGTTTTGCCCTCAAAAGAGCCTAGAACCAGGAAGCTAACCCAAAGTTCGAGGGCTTTGGGGGGAAGTAAGTAAGTAAATCTGGGCTTTAATCTGCTTGTCTTAGTGTGATTAACAGAGGTTGGCTGAGTGTTGACACTGCTGGGAAAGAACCACAAACACAAGATTTTTCTAAACACATCCAATCCTGTCAAGTACTGCCAGCAGCTTGTACCCAGCCATACTGTTATGTCTCATTTCTATACCACCTACACCTGCAATCCTTCCCCATGTTCCTCCTTTCCACCAGCCTTGCCTTCCTGAATACATATACACATATATATGTGTATATATGTACATGTTTTTAAATTTTTTATTTGTTTGAGAGAGAGAGTGAGCAGGGGAGAGGGGCGGAGAGAGAGAGAGAGAGAGAGAGAGAGAAACCCAAGCAGGTTCTGCACTGTTGGAGCAGGGGGCTCGAACTCACGAACCATGAGATCATGACCTGAGCTGAAACCAAGAGTTGGACACTTAACCAAATGAGCCACCCAGGCACCCCTATATATGTATATTTTTATATGTTTCATGAATATTGTATGGTGTTGAACTCAGCTGTATACTCTCCCGGGATCTGCCTGGTGTCTTCCCCACTCTTGTCCTCTCCCCAGACAAAGACAGCATCAATTAGCCTACCCACCCCAGCCCTTGGTGTCTGTCATCATTCCACATTTCTTCATTATTCCCCCTGCATTTCAGAAAGCACCAGAACCACTCAATTTGATTGCCAACAACAATAACATAACACTTTTAATAAGACTTTTGAAAAGTGTTCTGTTCCATTAAATAGTCATGAAAAGTGGCCAGGGATCTAGATCTAGAATTTAATGCCACACATGAGGTCTTTACCAGATAAGCTGCTCAGCACTGAAGAGGGACTGTAGCCCCTTTGGTCTTTCTGGAATGTCCAATAATTTGCACTTCATAGTAATATCTGTTTGTCATTGATGGAAAGATAACATGGAATTCTCTGAAACCCTTGGAACCTCCCAAGAGGGATACTGAGAGGCAAGCTGAGATCTGTGAGCAGCTGCTAAGAAATGCAAGCCCCTCCAAACCATATCTTGTCTACACACTCCCTCACACATAGATTAAATGAAGTTTCTCCTACAGACCTGTTTTAAGAGGCCTCTCCAATAAACTCGCCATTCTAAGACATTACTAGAGTTCTTTCCTGCCTCCTGTTGTATCAACCTGCACTCCTACCCCAACTCCCAGCACCATCAGCAGCCTCTATAGCCCTGGCCAGAAAGTGGATGTCTTAACAGTGGCCATCAGATTCATATTCCCTAACCACCTAAGGAGGCATGAACGGACCTGTCCTACCTTCTCCCATAAACTGGGCTGGGGCAGGTATTGGTGTCCCTGGAAGAAAGACTGGAATCCTTGCCCTTAAGGAAGCTACATCAGAGTAGCATAGCTGAAGATTGTTCTTATTCCATTCAATATAAGGTTAAGTATGAATAAAAGATTTCCACTTTCAGAAGGAAACTTCTGGCTGAAATGACCAGAGAATGATCTCAGAGAAAGATGATAAACATGAATAAAGGGCAACAAAACTACAACACAAAGAAAACATTACAAAATTGTTTTTACAATGTTTAAGCCAAATCTATGACCCTTGGAGAGGATGAAGAGTTTTAAGGGCAAAGTCACAAGAATGAAATGTGAAAAAAATTAGAGTTAGAATCCTCTGACATTTGACAAGTTACTTAACATTTCTGAGTCCTAATTTCTTCATCTGGGAAAGGGGAATAACTGTACATCCATATCCCAAACCTCAATTACTATTAATGTACTGCTGATTCCCAAAGCCGCTTTGTTGCTCTAGTCTTTCCTCTGAGCTCCAACTAAATAGGCAATAGATAGGAAAACGCTCTATCTTGCCCCAAAGACAATGCAAATTAATTAAAAGTTTCCAAACACCCTCTACCTCACCAAACTGCTTTCTAATGTCAGAGAATGGTATTACTATACCATTTTTTTCAGACCAGGTATATCACTATACCTTTTTGTTCAGACCATATATCAAGTCAGTAACTGGGTTCTAATTTTGACACCTCTCAAGTTGGCCCCTTTCCTCTATTGTTACTGCCTCTGCTTATAGTTCAGTTTCTCATCCTTTCTTTCTTAAAAAAGTATAATAGTATCTCATATCCCCAGGGCATAGGACAGTGGCTGGTGCATGGTAATACTTTAATAGACTTGAATTCAAAGTCTGGCCTGAGGAAGCAGATTAATTATTACATTAATGTGATGACTGCTATGGTGTATGGGGTCCTGCCACAGGAGGAAGTACTCAGCTGATGAGGACCCTAGGGTCACATAAAAGGGTCACAATAAAAATGACCTTGAAAGGCATCTTGCATAACAATTAAAATAATTTGAGTACTCACTATGTGCCAGGAACGATTGCAGGCAAAACAATCACCAAGACACAGGCCTTGCCTCCATGGAGATCATTACTTAATGGGGTAGACAGTCTCATGTATCCAAATTGTCTAATCAACATATACATATGAATGTCCAATATTAACCTCAAAAGTGAAATCCTGATTCCCTCCCCCCTTGCCACCACACAATCACACATACCAGACCTATTTCAATCACAGTATTTCCCACATCAGTTAATGGTACCTCCTTTTCGCCCATTGTTCAGGCCAAAAACATTGGTGTCATTTTGATTTTTTATCTCTAACAATGTCTCTCCAATCCATCAGAAAATCTTGTCGCTACCTTTAAAATAAATCTAGTACATAACCACTTTGCACTCCCTTTGTTTCTAGTTATTGTAGTAGTATTGTAACTAACCCCTCTGATTCTTCCTGAGACCCTTCCACAGAAACCCAATGGTCCTCAGAGAAAGTCCTTGCTACAGATGATTGATTGACTGATAGACTGATATATGTAAAACCATGAGATTAGATAAGATCACCAAGGAAATGAATGAAATTAAGAAAAAAACCCTAAGGATTGGGCTCTGGGACATTCTAACAGTAAGAAATTGGAGGGGAAAAAAAGGATCCAGTAAGAGAGAAGACTGAGAAGCAGTAGCCAGGGAGGAAGGTGGGAAAAGCAGAAAAGTGTTGTATACCATAAGCCAAGAGAGGAAAAGTACTGCAAGGAGAAAGTGAGCAACTGAATGAAAAGTTGTGAACTGGCCAAAGAAAATGAGGACTCAGAATTGACCATTAGATTCAGCAACATAGAAATCATTCATGCCTTGAGAAGAATAGACTCTTGTGAATGATGGATGTGAAGGCATGACTGGGATGGATTCAAGAAAAAATGGAAGGAAAACAAATGGTGACAGCAAGTGTAATCAGTTCTTTAAAGTAAGTTTGTTTCACAGAGATGCAGAAAAATGGGGAAATAGAAAGTGGGACCCAAAGAGGACTTTTTTTAAAAAGGTGAGAGACATCAATAACAACAACAAAATCTGATTTAATGGCCAAATTATGGAAACTGCCCAAGTGTCCATCAGCTGATTAATGGATAAAGAACATGTGGTATATACATACAATTACTCAGCCATAAAAAAGAATGAAATCTTGCCATTTGCAATGACATGGGTGGAGCTACACAGTATTATGCTAAGTGAAATAAGTCACAGAAAGCCAAATTCCATATGATTTCACTCATTTGTGGAATTTAAGAAAGCAAAAGGAAAAAAACAGGCAAACCAAGAAACAGACTCTTAACTAGAGAAAACAAACTGATGGTTACCAGAGGGCAGGTGGGTGGAGGGAAAGGTGAAATAGGTGATGGGGATTAAGGAGTACATTTGTTGTGATGAGCACTGGGTGTTGTACGAAGTGTTGCATCACCATATTGTACACCTGAAACTAATATTACACTGTATGTTAACTAACTAGAACTAAATAGAACTAACTAGAACTTAAATAATTTAAATAAAATAAAAATGCACAGAGGAACTACTTAGACATTTTTTCCAAATAAGACATTTGAATGGCAAACAGGTACATGAAAAGATGCTCAACATCATTATCAAGGAAATGCAAATCAAAGCCATAATGAGAAATCATCCCACACCTGTTAGAATGGCTATAACCAAGAAAACATGAGATGAGTGTTGGTGAGGATGTAGAAAAAAGTGAACGTTTGTGTACTGTTGGTGGGCATTTAAATTGGTGCAACCATTATGAAAAATAGTAAGCAAGTTAAAAAAAAGTGAGAGACATAGCATGCTGGATATTGACTGAAATGATGCAGTCAGAAGGGATAAACTGATGATAAGGGAGAGCAAGGGGAGAACTGCTGGAGCAATGAGGTGGTGTAGAAGCAGGCAATGGGATCAAATGCCCTGTCCAGAAGATGGCATTGGTTAAAAGCACAGATGCTTTACTGGTGGTAAGTAGAAGGTAGTATTGAGGAAAGACAGTGTGGCTTACTAGAAAGATTCCATCACATGTAACAGAATGTGGGCAAAGACCCAAAAGGGTAAAGTGAGGAACAAGGAAGGGACCACGGCTGGGGATGGAGAGAGGGGTATGGAGACCAAAACCAAAAGCCAAAGGTGGAGATGAATTCTGGAAGTTAACTATAGCAAATTACTCTTAGAGCCTATGGTGTGGGTGTGCAACAAAGAGGCTAGGTGGGCATAAAAAGGTGTTTCCCATTGATGATCACATGTATGAAGGTGCTCTCAGAAGACTGGAGCACTAGGAGAGATTTCAGGGATGTTCTAGATGTGTGGAGCATAGTGCATGAGACTACAGACAAAGAGGGCAGGTACAACATTCTGGTTTTCAGAGAGTAGGGATGTTTAGGGAGTATGAGAAGAGAACTGGAAGGCAGAAAGAGGTTATCCTGAGTGGATGAGATGGACATCTGTCTTGGACACTTCATATCTGTCAGAAGGTTAACACCTCTGCATTCCCACCTTCTGACATACCACACAGGAGCCAAGAGCTAAAGGAAGTACAAGTACAACAATCTCCCTAAAATATGGTATGAGGGACTGTGGGATGCCACTGCCTCACTGATTTATAAGGAAATCCAGGATGACTCAACATCTCATCAAACCAAGAGGTGGTAACAGGACTCTCTTGCATGATAGGACCCCAGCACTTAGCACAATATGTCCACTGCTAGCAGGGTCCAGAAACAGAGGATGGGAAGAAGTATGAATGTGTCCCTCCTGTGAATGTTGATTCTATGTCTAATGGAAGAGGCCTGTTGGCCTGTTGGGGGCCTGTTGTGGCCCCCAAGGTGAGGAGATACAAGGCCTGTTGAGCCAATACACTCCAAAAACCAAAGGAGATCCTGTGACAGGCACATCCTTCCTGCCTGGTGGGAGTTGGGCAGAGAGCCCCACAGCAAGGAGACAAGAGGGGGACCCAGAGTGAAGGGAATGACCCAGAAAGGTCATGTGGTAAGCCAAGGTTAATGTGCACACATCCTGACTTAGGTGGAACAGGTCCTTTCCATGGCCCCCAAGGATCCTCTCTGCCGCAGAGCAGCATGAGTTCATAGCACTGACCACAGTGCTACAACAAAGGGTTGAGCACATAAAGATGAGCTGTAACCCACACCTTCAGGATTCTCAGTTTTCAGCAAAGTCAAGAGCTAAGCGAAGACAGGGTCAGAGCCTGTGACTCACGCAGGACGTTAAGGAATGAAGCCTTGCTCATCCCATCTCATACCCTAGCACAAACCTCATCCTCTAGCTTAAGAGTAAATCCAGCATAAAAGGCCTCGTGGAGGACACAAACTCAAGCATCTACTACTCCAGAATTGGTGGTAGATGCTAGGAATAAATGAGTGCTTGCTAGGGAACTCTGGAGTTCACCTCTGGCCCTCTGAGGTAACATGTCATGGTGAAAGGTCCTGACCTTCTGGAGCCCTTTCCTTGATCTCTGCAGAGGGCACCTGAGAAGTCTATGGAGAGAATTTCAGGCAAGTGACCACGTGCAGTGGAGGAGAGTGGCTTCTCCACAAAATCACTTCGCCTGTCAAAACACAGAGTCCTAGAAGATAGAGACCATGACTGCTTCATTTTTGTACCTGCTTACCATAGCCCATCCTGGGAGAGCAGTGAACACAGAATGAGAACAGGAATAAACCCCACAGATGCTACTCTCTGCACCATGTAAGAGGGGGCTGGGCTTCTGCTCTTTACCAGCCATCCAAAGCCTAATGCTCCACCTGGGCTCAGGGGCCCATCTGTCACAGAATGAAGAACAAGAATGATTCCTGTGTCCCATGTAGGGAGAAGAAAGAAGGGAAGACAGCCTGGACTTCAGGTGGGAATATGAGCAATGAGCACAATGTAGGCATGTAAGGTGCTAGGGGACACAGAGGACCAGATCCCTGATAGGTCTGGCTGGGCTTGCCGAGGACTGTTCATTCCCATCCATCCCCAGAGACAGTGAGGCCAGGACCCTGAATACTTGGTCTGGATGAGAGCATGAGGAGGGAAAGGGGGCCTGGGAAGGGGCCAGAGGGAGATCTCTGTTTCCAGAAGGAGGGGTGGGCCCTGCCAACTGCCCCTCCCCCCTTTCCTGCTTTGCCCCTCTTCTCCACTGCAACTTCTCGGGATCCAGGGCCAGGCAAGGCGCACATTGGGGATTTTCCTGAAGGTATCACTCCTGAGGTCAAGCCTGCTACAGAAAGTGCAGGGGCAGGACCCTGGGCAGGCAGCTGGACCCATGGGAATCCAGATGGCGGGAAGAGAATGGGAACGAAAGCCATTCCTTGCGGTAAATGGTGCTGGCAGCTGGGGAGTGTCAGGGGAGAGGGGAGGGGTAAAGTGAGAGTCCAGAGCAGAATCTCACACATAGTCAAAGACACAGGACACAGACATCAGCCACAAAGAGACACAAACACAAGGACACAAATTCAATGATGCCACTCCAAAACTAATTCAGAGTACCCAGAGACAGGTCCAGGAAACACACCTACATAGACTCAAGAACACCCTGAGTCAGACATGTGGGAGCAGACAGACACTGGCACAAGCACACATGCAGACACAGAGACAGGCTTCACACACGTAAACAGACACAGACCATCTTGCAAACCTACCAACACAAATGCAGTCCAACCAAATCTATCCATTAAAGTTGCTCTCCTCCATAAAGTCTCCTAGGCCACCTCAAACCAGGCCTGTCTCTCCCCCGCTCTAAGCTCTGCTTTGTAATTTCTATGTCATTCCTTGTCCTTTAATAAGGATAGTCTTAGTACAGAACAGGTGAGCACAAGGGAAAGGAAGCAAAAATAATATAAAAATAGGGAGGGGGATAAAACATAAGAGACTCTTAAATATGGAGACCGGAGGGTTACTGGAGGGATTTTGGGAGGGGGGATGGGCTAAATGGGTAAAGGATATTAAGGAATCTACTCCTGAAATCATTGCTGCACTATATGCTAACTAATTAGATGTAAATCAGGGGCACCTGAGTGGCTCAGTCGGTTGAGCGTCAGACTTCAGCTTAGGTCATGATCTCGCATTTTGTGAGTTCGAGCCCCACGTTGGGCTCTGTTCTGACAGCTCAGAGTCTGGAGCCTGCTTCAGATTTTGTGTCTCCCTCTCTCTCTGACCCTTCCCTGCTCATGCTCTCTCAAAAATGAATCAATGTTAAAAAAAATTTTTTAATTAGATGTAAATCAAAAAAATAAAATAAAATAAAATAAATAATAAAATAAAATAAAATAAAATAAGGATAGTCTTAGATTCACATGCATACCTCTGGTCTCAACAACTTGGCTATGTGCTTTCAAAGAAATGACAAGGTCAGCAAGTGAGTCCACTGCCCTCCTCGGCAGCCCCATTCCTCACCTACACATCCATCCCTATCCCCGGTAGCGTCTCCAGTTTACTGCAGGTCCTGAACCCCAGCGTCTCAGCAGATATAGACTCTAAGGGAAGAATAAAGCAGACATATCCTTTCAAAGTAATGCTGGTGGGTATTACCTCCCAAAATCTTTACTTTGCCTTATGCTTACCAGTCTACCTCCAATGTGTAACCTCTACATCAGTGCTATTCTAAGCATAATGCTAACCTTTTTTTTAACATTTATTCATTTTTGAGACAGAGAGAGAGAGAGACAGAGAGAGAGAGAGAGAGAGAGAGAGAGAGAGCATGAGTGGGGGAGGGGAAGACAGAGTGGGAGACACAGAATCCCAAAGCAGGCTTCAGGCTCCGAGCTGTCAGTACTGAGCCCAATGTGGGGATCGAACCCACGAACCGCGAGATAATGACCTGAGCCGAAGTCAGACACTCAACTGACTAAGCCACCCACATGCCCCAACCTAACACTAAACTTAACTATAGATAACTAGACACAGAGCAATGTCTGCACCTGTACTAGGCCCACAAGTAGCACACGTTTATGACAGTATAGATCATCTGCACTCCAGGAACTCAGTAGCTCCTTCAGTAACTACCTGCACAGTCTTCAGGGTAGGATGTCCCTGGAGGGCTCAGTGTTCAGTGGAATCCAGGAGCACCAAGGTCCCCAGGCCCTTTGACCCTCCTTAGCCAGAAAAGCCTACAGGGGCCCAGTCTACTCCAAGCCCTGTTCTGGGATTATCCCAGCCTCTCAGCTGGAATTCCCACCATACCATTCCCTGGCTCCTGCCTGCCAAGCTGGGAGCATCTGTTGCCCTGGAACACCATATCAGGAGGTAGCAAATGTGCCAGAGACGTGGGCCTGAAGAGATGTGGGGATTTCCAGGCTCTTGCAACACCCCAACCTAGGACCTTTACCCCGGGGCCTGGTCCAAGTACCTGTCCTAAATAGGTAGTGGGCCTGCTACACTGGGGAGAGTAGGGGTGAATTAATACACTTCCTCTTCCCCTAATCCAGGATGTCAACCAGGTGAAATAACCAGGTTATTAACAGTGAACTCATCAGCAGAGGTAAAGCTGAAGTCAACCATGTGTACCTCCCTTACCCCTTACCTCTCAACATCACCAGGACCTCTAGTATAGGATTCCTTCACACCTCGGCCACCCTAGAGATTGTCAAACACTATTTAGGCTCTATCAGGAACTCACCAAGCCAAAATCTTCACCCAACAGACTGTAACTCTTAGGTGGGCGCTCAAAACTCAAATGTGCAGCCATCCGAGCTTGTGTCCCCTTCCCCAATGTCTACATCGAGCCTGGCCTGAGTACCAAGAGCGGGGCTTGGTTCAGGGCTGCAAGCTCCTAAATATGCCCATGAAGTGCTTGAGAAATTAACAAAATTAGTTTTAACCCTTGAAAAACAAATGGTAGTTATTGTCAAGAACTTTGCAAGGGCTGGAATTTTACTCTATTTTTTAAAAAATTTTTTGGGGCGCCTGGGTGGCGCAGTCGGTTAAGCGTCCGACTTCAGCCAGGTCACGATCTCGCGGTCCGTGAGTTCGAGCCCCGCGTCAGGCTCTGGGCTGATGGCTCAGAGCCTGGAGCCTGTTTCCGATTCTGTGTCTCCCTCTCTCTCTGCCCCTCCCCCGTTCATGCTCTGTCTCTCTCTGTCCCAAAAATAAATAAACGTTGAAAAAAAAAAAAATTTAAAAAAAAAAAAAAAAAAAATTTTTAAATGTTCATTTATTTTTGAGACAGACACAGAATATGAGCAGAGGAGGGGTAGAGAGAGAGAGGGAGACAGAATCCGAAGCAGGTTCCAGGCTCTGAGCAGTCAGCACAGAACCCGATGTGGGGCTTGAACTCCCGAGCTGTGAGATCATGACCTGAGCTGAAGTCGGACACTTAACCAACTGAGCCACCCTGGCACCCCTATTTTACTCTATTTTTAAGGTTAACAAGCTATCCTGTTCTATTTCATGAATGCTGGCAGAAGACAAAAGGCTCCTGAATCAGATATAAAGGATTTTATCACTCACAGAACAGTCATAGCAAGAGCTTTAGCATGTTTTTTGTGTGTGTCAGTTCCCCTTGTCTATCAAATGCCTTGGGTGTAGCACAGAATGATAGATGCCTGTTCATTCAATGGGTTGTGTTACAAGAGAGGAATGCTAAGGTTTGGGGTTTCACTGCTTTTACAGTAAGAAAAAGCAAAGCTGATCTTTGTCCGGGGGGGAAGTTGCCTTATCTTTCAAGGTTGCTTGTTGCAAACACAATTCTGAGAAATGGCCTGGAAAACAGTCATGGTCTTACATTCTTGACATACCCAGTAAAAAAAAAAAAAAAAATTCAGGAATGCTAAGAGCCCATAGTAGGCTGTCTCTCTCAACCATAATTAGCAATGGGTAAAAAACAATGGTGAGGGGAAAAAAATGTTTTCCATGTGCTGGAAGACCTAGGAGAGACAGGTTAAAAAGAAAATCAGTTCACAAAGATGCCACAAATTATGCTTAATGATAACTTCTTCAGCTGATAAGTGGAATTGGGGGTTTTCTGTGTCCTTATTAAAGAAGAAAAGAGATAGAACATATTATCATAGAGACAATGTGAATGTTGAAGAATTTGTGGTAACTTAAGAATGGCTTAAAAAAACTTTAAGGTCCGGGGGGTAAGTGGTGGTAAATCCCACTGGGACAAGAAAGTAGATAGGCCCACGTGGCTGAATAAAATGGAAGAAATGAGATCAGATGACAACCTAAACCTTTCCTTGGTACTGTTTGTGGAGAAAGTAAGTCTCTAAGGTGGCCTTCCCCCATGTTCCCACCTCCTTGTGTTCATGCTTTGTATAATCCCATCCTCTTTAGTGTGGACAGACCTGTGCTTTGATTGTAATTAACAAAACATGGAATAATAATAGGCTGTTATTCCTATACTTCTGTAAGACTGTCTTCTAGCATACTCATTCTCAGACATTTCTTTATGGCTTGATAAACTGGCCGTGTTGGGAAAGTCCATATACCCTCTAGGAATTGTAGGTGGCTTTTCGACATTGAATGTGGCCTCCAGCTTAGAGGGCCCCCAGGGTCCCCAGTCCTATGAATGCAAAGAAATGAATTCTGCCAACAATCTGAGTGAGCTTGGAGGATTCTTCCCCATTCAAGCCTCCAGATGAGAACACAGCCCAGCCAATATTTTGCAGCCTTGTCAGACCACAGAGGACTAAGCTGGAATCTTAAGTCACTGAGACTTTGAGATCATATATTATGTATTATTTTAAACTACCACATTTGTGGTAATTTGTTGCACAGTAATAGAAAACTAATAAACTGCTGCAGCCATGACAGTTAAGAGAAGTATCTGACAGTAAGGCACGTGTGGCCAGCATGCAGTTTGTGTGTGTGCAAGGTACCTGCTTAAAGTTCAGTGAGATTATTTATAAGGGAAAGTGGAGGTAGGAGGAAGAGGGGCTGTTCCACAGTATGAGCCAGGGAAGAAATAGGGAAGGAGAAGGCATCTAGGTAACCCATCTCCTTCAGTTCATTCTATAAAGACACATAGCTGTGGAGTCTGTGGCCCTCCTAATAGGCTGGAACGATCTCATCCTGCATATTAAATGTAAATTACTATTTTGTCCCTTCATTTGATTTTTTATATGAGAACAGCAGATATCTGTGAAAGGCTCAAAAATATAACTAATGGTAATCTTGTAGAAAATGGGGAGGGATGTCCCCCAGGAAGTAATAAAGTAAAAGAACCTCTGAAAAGAGAAGTAGGGGAAACAACCCAAATCAGTAAGTTTCACAGATAGAAAAAGGAGCTCCAGATTTTCGTTAAGTTCAGGAAGGAGGAACAATCAGAATAGTTCCCACTGCTTTACACAGGACAAGTGTTGAATAAATCTTTCTTAAAGAAATGCTGCAAAGATGATTGGGGGAAGCAAAGAGTTTATTTGAGATCACAGTGTCAGTATCCTTTCTGTAGTTCAAAGTGGGCCAGAAGGGTCTGAGAAGACCAATTCTTCAGAACTTGTTTCTAGAAACAATGTAATCACGAACTCATCATATCCAATGTGTTTCCTCAGAGATTGGTGACTTGGGGTTAGCAGGGATGATGATAGGTAACCAATACAACAGAAATGGGTCATTTCTTTGATCACAGGAGAGAGGTATCCAATTTTCTAATTTATCCAGCTTCCATACCATATCACAATTCTTTTGGATATATACGTCAGAGTAGAAAAGCTGGGTCATGTGAAAATTCTTTTTAATTTTTTGAGGAACCATGAAACATTTCTACAGCACTTTACATTTCTATCAGCAATGTACCAGCATTCTAATTTCTCCAGATCCTCCCACTATTTTCCATATTTTTTGAGAATAGTGCTGGTTAGCTATTTATGTATCTTCTTTGAAGAAATATCTATTCACATCCTTTCCATTTTTGAACTGAGTGTAGTTTTTATTGTTGTTGACTTGTAGGAGTTCTTTATACATAGTAGATATAAATCACTTACCAGATATATTATTTGCAAATATTTTTCCCCATTCCATGGGTTGTCCCCCCACTCTCTTGAGTGAATCCTTTGACACACAAAAGTTTAAATTTTAAGGAAGTCCAATTTTTCTGTTTTTTCTCGTCTACACTTTTGATGTTGTTATACTTAAGAAACCATTGCCAAATCCAAAGTTGTGAAGATATTTCCCTGGTTTCTTTCCTAAGAGTCTTATATAGTTTTACCTTTTCAACTGAAGCAAACATACATTCTTGCTTCTCTTTTTAATATCTCTTCCTAAATAAAATCTGAAAAATAGATTTCATGATTCCAAACTTTGTAATCTTTTTCAAATTGCTTAACGTCTCTGAGTCTCAATTTAATTCTCTCCGGAGGGATAATTTTACAAGGTTGTTGTAAGAGTTCTGTATTTAAACATAGCTAGTATGTATAATGCCTAGCACACTAGAGCTCAATAATCCTATGTAGTCTTCTTCCTTCCTTCAAAGGACTTTCTCTTCCAGGACCTGCCAGCATCAATTATTCCACCTGTCTTACTGCTTGCTTATGGATAGTCAAGCCCAGGGCCCCAAGTCTCCTATCTTAGCTTCAGAGGGCTCACTTGTCCTCCCTTCCCTTATGTCCTTTGCTCTAATAGAAGTTCCTGCCTCCACAAATATCCAGCTTCGAGACAACCTGGGCTACCACAGAAAATACATTTTCTAATGGGGTCGGGGAAGGAATGGACAAAGGCAGCAGCCCCACAGGGCCCCAGCCTCTCGATCGCCTTGGAGGGGCACAATTTAGGGCACACTGAGCCCTAAAAAGGTCAAGGCTAAAGTCCTTTGGGCATATGGGAAGTTACTCCTGGCCTAGATCCCGCAGCAGGGTCCTCTCCTTCCAGTCAGAGGTTCATTCCAGGCAGTTCCAGGGCACAGTCTAAGGTATTCCTTTACACAGCGGTCCTCTGTGGGGTCCATCCCCACCGCGCAGGCTCCTGAGGCTCCCCTGTGTTCTCAAACGGTCTTCCACTGAGACACCACCGGAGACCACCCTTGCCCTCCGGTAGTCATACAGAAGGTCTCTGTGGGTAGGCAGTGCCTCCACGCTGTGCCTCCCCATGGCAGCAAATGCAGAGACAGCCCTGGGAGTCTCCGTTCACACAGGGGTCCTCCATGGGGGCGGCTCCCTGCACGCCTCCGGAACTTTCCCAAGGGGCAGAGGCAGGGACACTCGGGGGGTTATCTACTTACACAGGGACTCCCTTAGGGGCGGCTCCCACACAACACCTCAGAGTCCCCGGAGGGTTGTCCGCGGCCCGCAGACCCGTCCCGTAGGGCGCCTGCCGTGTCCCCGCCGCCCCCGCCCCCGCTTACCGGGACCGTCAGGGTGCGGGACGCGGGTCCGGGGCCGGCGGACTCTACACCGCGGACCCCGCGCCGCCCATGGCCACTCGGGAGCCGGCGTGCTGGGGCCGAGCGCCGGGAGCAGGCGGCGCAGGCGGAGCAGCAGGCTGAGGCGGCGGCGGCGCGCGCTCTCCAAGCACACCCACCCTCCCTGTCTCCCGCCCCGTGCGGCTGCGGCGCGTGCGCCCGCGCCAGAAGACCTCCGCGGGCCGGTGGGCGCGCGTCGCGCTCCGCCCTCCCGCGCCTCGAGGCACGGCCCTCGCAGCTTAGCTTGGCGACCTCGCGCAGGAATGAGGCGCTGAGGAACCGCAGGAAGGCGGCGCCCGGCTCCGACGACCTGTGGGTCCGGGTGCCAGTGGGCGCCCCCGACCAGCTCCCCGCTCTGCGGCGCCGGGTCTTCGGCAGCCGGGCAGCCGACGGCAAGGTCAGTGCCGGCCCGAGGAGGCGTCTCGGAAGGGGGCTCCGCGGCGGCTCGTGGCTCCTGCCCGCCCGCCGAGGCGAAGCGTCCTGCAGCCCGCACCTGCTGGGGAGGTGAGAATGACTCATCCAAGCGGCCTCGGCCGGGGGCCCTCTCCTCTCTCGCCAAGCCCAGCTGCCCAGTCAGGCCTCCGGGGGGACGACCCGCGCGTTAGGGCACTCACCTTCGCAGTACCCCACTGCAGAGTGTCTAAATGAGCCTTCACAAAGCGCCCTGCTGCCCCCACTCTTCCTGCGTTCTGCTTTCAGAGGTTATTGGTCTTCCATCTCCAGCAGCAAAGCTGTACCTTGTTGTGACCCACTCGCTCTGCTGCTGCAGCCACATCCCTCATCCCTCATTCCTTAAGTTTCATTGTCATGAAACTTACCAATAAGGAATATAAAGGACAGTACTATATATAGCTATCCACCTTTAAACAAAATGCCAGATACTAAACACTCTACGTGTATTAATTTAAACTTCCCAACATGACCATGAAATCCTAAATTTCATTGCTTTGATTATACAGATGCAGAAAGTGAGGCACAGAGAAATTAAGCAACAAGCCTAAGGTCACATAGCTAATACATGGAATCTAGGTATTCTGACTCCACAGCCCATTCTCCTATTTGTTTTACTGTACTGACTCCAGGGCTGCCTTGAGGATGTGCATCAACCCACAGAAATATTTTTTTTTTTCAAGGATACTGATTATGTAAATAATTTTACTAAAATTTGTGTTACAGAATTCATGGTCCTATGTGAGATATACTTCCATATTAGTTTGCTATCATATCAGTGCAGGTAAAGATTCTTGGTACTGTCTATGTACCACCTCTTTCTATGTACCATGTCTTTATTTCAGATGCACCATGCTGGCTAATTTTACACCCCACACATGAGGGAAAGGTAATGATAGTATTCTTATTCATAAAGCCAAAACTTTTCAGAACCTGTGTGTCTTGAAATAATATAGGTCTTCTTGCCTAATTTCCTAATACCATTTATTTTTTTTAATTTTGTTCATATTCATTTTTTTAACATTTATTTACCTTTGAGAGACAGAGAGAGGCAGAGCATAAGCAGGGGAGGGGGAGAAAGAGATACAGAATCTGAAGCATGCTCTAGGCTCTGAGCTGTTTGTTAGCACAGAGCCCAACGCAGGGCTTGAACCCACGAACTGCGAGACCATCACCCAAGCCGAAGTCAGACGCTCAACCGACCGAGCCACCCAGGCGCCCCCAATACCATTTATTTAATGCAAGTTATATCATTACTTATGACACCACATCATCCATCTTGCGAGCTGTGAATACTGGCTTATCAAGTTCTCTCAAAACTTAAAATTAAAAAAAAGAAAATAGGGGAACAAGTTAGATGGAGAAGTAGGGACACTTGGATTTTCCTCATCCCTCAAACACAGCTGTATTGAGGTCAGATCACTTGGAACACCCAGGAAATAGATTTGTGGAGCAGCAGAAGGATCTCCACAGTTGGAGGGAAACAGCTTGGCAGGATTGAGGTGCATGTGAGTTGGGGGAGATAAAAGGTGCAGCTACGGAGGAGAGGGAACACTTTCTGTGGAGAGACAAAAAGAGAAAGAGAGGGGTTGTGAAAGTGTGGCATTGAGTTAGCATAAGAGGAAAACCTCTCTGGACCATGGGCTGGGCAGTGAGAAGTACAGAGTGTACTAGTTCTTTTTTGCAAACAGCCTTTGGAGCTGAAACTCTGAAGTTTTCGAAGTGCACAACTTTCTCTGGAGCAGAGCCTTGGTGCACACTCCTAGGAAGCAGGGAGCTGACTCTAGAGTGCATAATGTGGTGTAGTGATCTCTGGTGTGCACTGGGAGAGAATAGTCCCCTTCTCAGAATACTCTGGGAAGAGGGTCTATTGCCTCCCCAAGGACAAAAGACCCTTTAGGTACCAGCCAAAGGCATTTCCTCATCAGGGTGAAGAGGCTCTTCTCCAGAGTTGGGGAGTGGTTCTGTGCAGTGCTGGGTCCTTTAAGACTTTAGGTTTTGATTCCCAGCAAAGCACCAAGAAGAAGATGCAGGAGAATTGTGATGCAGGGCAAGCTGACTGCCCTTGCTCTTCTGTAAGGGCTACTTGAACAGCATGGGTTGAGATCCCTGGTCCCAGGAGGAGAGATTGGGATGATGCCATTCCCCCCCAACCAACACCAGCTTTGTGGGACTTCAGAGAGCAGCACAGTGGCCCCAGTGGAGGCAGGACATGCTTACACCAAATCCTGCCCCTCTGTGCCTGTCAACTGCTGGAGCAAGACTGACCCAATGCAGCCAGCCTGTTCTCCAGACCAGCACAGCCACCAATCCCAGGCACCAACAGACAACTGGCTTTTTTGGTTTTGTTTTTTCTCTTTCTTTCCTTCCTCTTCTTTTTTTCTTTTGGAATCAGGCTCATAGTGTCTGATTTGTTTTTTGTCATTTATTTTATATATATATATATATATATATATATATATATATACACACACACACACACACACACACACACACACACACACGTGCATGCGCACACACACACACACACATATATATATATATATATAAATCATTTTTTTCTCAGGCTTTTTTATTCTATTTCCCTCTTTTTTCTTCTGCTTTTTTTCTAATTTTTTTTCCTTTCTCTTTCCTTGGAATCAGCCTTATGGTTTTTTGATTTTCTGTTTGGTTTTCTTGTCTTTTTTAAATGTTTATTTATTTCTGAGAGAAAGGGGAGTGGAGGGCCAGACAGAGGGGGACAGAAGATCCAAAGCAGGCTCCACGCTGACAGTAGAGAGCCTAATGTGGGACTCAAACTCACAAACTGTGAGATGGTGACCCAAGCCTAAGTCTGACACTCAACCAACTGAACCACCCAGGCACCATACTCTGGTTTTCTTTTCTCCCTCTCCTTTTTCTCTTGTTATGAACCAGGCTTCCCACCCACCCCCCTTTTTTTTTCTAGGTTACTTCAACAAACAAATCAAGGCACACCTAGTTAAAGGTCCAAACATTCCACCACTGCGAGCAAGGAGGAGCTCTGTAGAGGAAAGACCAGTGCTATAGAATAGCCAAAATTCAACAGCAGAGTGCATGCAACATACACCAGAAACACTCCCTAGAGTACCAGGCCCTGGTCAGTGTATAACCCCTTTTTAATATGGTAGTACTCTCAGGTGCAGGACACATAACAACCTTTCAAAACATGCAAATGACAAAAACATAGCCAAAATGACAGGATGGAGGAATTCTCCCCAAAAGAAAGGTCAAGAAGAAATCACAGCCAGAGACCTGCTCAAAAGAATAGGTGAAATAGAAGATACAATTATGGAAAATAATGAAGCTGAAAAAAAAGGGAAAAGAAATTACTAGATCACGAGGGGAGAATTAGAGAATTAAGTGATTCCATGAAATGAAACAATATCCATGTCATAGGAGTACCAGAAGAAAAAGAGTGAGGAAAGAGGCAAAAGGTTTATTTGAACAAATTATAGCTGAGAACTTCCCTAATCTGAGGGAAGGAAACGGGCATCTAAGTTCAAGAGACACAGAGAACTCCCTTCAAAATAAACAAAAATAGGTCAACACCACGACATATAGTGAAACTGGCAAAATACAAAGATAAAGAGAGAATTCTGAAGGCAGCTAGGGACAAAAGTTCCTTAACCTAAAGGGTAGACACATAAGGTTAGTAGCAGACCCGTCCACTGAAACTTGGCAGGCCAGAAGGGGGTGGCAGGAAATATTCAATGTGCTGAGTAAGAAAAATATGCGGCCAAGAATCCTTTATCCAACGAGGCTGTCATTCAGAATGGAAGGTGAGAAAAAGACTTCCCCAGACAAAAACTAACAGTTTGTGACCACTAAACCAGTCCTACAAGAAATTCTAAGGGGGACTCTGAGTGGAAAGCAGCAAAGACTACAAAGGACCAAAGAACATCACCAGAAACATGAAATCTACAGAGAACACAACGGCACTAAATTCATTTCTTTCAATAATCACTCTGAATGTAAATGGACTAAATATCCCAATCAAAAGACATGGGGTATCAGAATAGATTAAAAAAAAAAAAAAACAAGATCCATCTATATGCTGCCTACAAGAGACTTATTTTAGACCTGCAGATTGATGTGAGGGGATGGAGAACCATCTGTCATGCTAATGGACATCAAAAGAAAGCCAGAGTAGCCATACTACTATCAGACAAGCTAGATTTTAAAATAAAGACTGTAACAAGAGATAAAGAAGGGCATTATATCATAATTAAGGGATCTGTCAAGAAGAGCTAATGATTGTAAATATTTATGCCCCCAACTTGCAGAACCCAAATATATAAATCACAAACATAAGCAAACTTATTGATAATAATACCATTATTGTAAAATAATTTAATACTCCACGTACAACAATGGACAGATTATCTAAGCAGGAAATCAACAAGAAACAATGGCTATAAATGACACCTGGACCAGATGGACAAACAGATATATTCAGAACATTTCATCCTAAAGCAGCAGAATACACATTCTTCTCGAGCACACGTGGAACATTCTCCAGAATAGATCACATACTGGGTCACAAATCAGCCCTCAACAGGTACAAAAAGATTGAGATCAAACCATGCATATTTTCAGATCACAATACTATGAAACCTGAAATCAACCCCAAGAAAAAATTTAGAAAGCCCCAAATACATGGAGATTAAAGAACATCCTATTGAAGTGCCTGGGTGGCTCAGTTGGTTAAGCCTCTGACTTTGGCTCAGGTCATGATCTCACTGCTCTTGAGTTTGAGCTCCACTTTGGGCTCTGTGCTGACAGCTCAAAGCCTGGATCCTACTTCAGATTCTGTGTCTCCCTCTCTCTGTCCCTCCACCCCCCCCTCAAAAATAAATATTAAAATTTTTTTTTTAAAAAAAGAACATCCTGGGGCGCCTGGGTGGCGCAGTCGGTTGAGCGTCCGACTTCGGCCAGGTCACGATCTCGCGGTCCGTGAGTTTGAGCCCTGCGTCGGGCTCTGGGCTGATGGCTCAGAGCCTGGAGCCTGTTTCCGATTCTGTGTCTCCCTCTCTCTCTCTGACCCTCCCCCGTTCATGCTCTGTCTCTCTCTGTCCCCCCCAAAAAAAAAATAAATAAACGTTGAAAAAAAAATAAATAAAAAAAGAACATCCTACTAAAGAATGAATGGATTAACCAGGAAATTAAAGAAGACATTTAAAAATACATGTAAGCAAATGGAAATGAACACACAACAGTCCAAACCCTTTGGTATGCAGCAAAATCAGTCTTAGGAGGAAAATACATTGCAATTCAGGCCTCTCTCAAGAAGCAAGAATGGCCCCAAGTACATAACCTTACCTTACAACTAAATTAGCTAGAAAAAGAGCCCCAAATAAAGCCCAAGGCCAGCAGAAAAAGGGAAATAACAAAGATTGGAACAGAAATAAATGATACAGAATTAAAAAAAAAAAAATCCCCAGTAGATCAATGAAACTAAGAGCTGGCTTTCTGAAAGAATAAACAAAATTGATAACCCCCTAGCCAGGTCTCTCCGAAAGAAAAGACAGAGGAGCCAATACATAAAATCAAAAATGAAAGAAGAGAGATCACAACCAACAACATAGAAATGCAAACAATTATAAGAGAGTACTATGAAAATAATATATGCCAACACTGGAAAATCTGAAAGAAATGGACAAATTCCTAGACAGTCACACACTACCATAACTCAAACAGGAAGAAATGGGAAAATTTGTACAGGACCATAACTAGCAAAGAAATTGAATCAGTTATTAAAAAAATATCCCAAAAAATAAGAGTCCTGGGTCTTCTACCTAGGGGAATTCTACCAGACATTTATTTTTACCAGACATTTATTTTTTTAACATTTTATTTTATTTTTTGAGAGACAGAGAGAGACAGAGCATGAGCAGGGGAGAGAGGCAGAGGGAGACACAGAATCCAAAGCAAGCTCTAGGCTCTGAGCTGTCAGCACAGAGTCCAGGTAGGGGAGGGACAGAAAGAGAGGGAGAGAATCCCAAGCAGGCTTCAAGCTCTACTCTGTCAGATGACCATGAGATCATGATCTCCGCTGAAATCAAGAGTGGATGCTTAACCAACGGAGCGACCCAGGCACCCCTCTGCTTATTGTTAACCAAATAGTGTAACAACCAGTGAGAGAAACTTTTTATTTTTTTGAAAACATAAAAATTTATTTTAAGGAAAAAGATGTCTTGAGCTACTTAATGTTGAAGTTTTGTTAACCCACAAATTTTTTTAATTTAAAATCAAGTTAGTTAACATACATTGTTAACATAGTTAACATACCTCTTGGCTTCAGAGGTAGAACCCACTGATTTATCTCTTAAATATGACACCCAGTGCTCATCCCAAAAAGTGCCCTCCTTAATGCCCATCACTCATTTAGCCCATCCCTCTACCCCCACTCCTCCAGCAATCCTCAGTTTGTTCTCTGTATTTATGAGTCTCATGGTTTGCCTCCCTGTTTTTATCTTATTTTTTCTGCCTTTCCCCTATCTTCATCTTTTGTTTCTCAAATTCCACATATGAGTGAAATCATATGATATCTTTCTCTGATTGACTTATTTCACTTAGCATAATATACTTTAGTTCCATCCATGTTGTTACAAATGGCAAGATTTCATTCTTTCCATTGCCAAGTAGTATTCCATTGTGCGCACACACACACACACACACACAAACACCTCATCTTCTTTATCCATTCACCAGTCGATGGACATTTTGGCTCTTTCCATACTTTGAATATTGTCAATAGTGCTGCCATAAACATTGGGGTGCATGTGCACAGGCAACAAAAGAAAAATGGACTTCACCAAAATTAAAAATTTTGTGCATCAAAGGACACTATCAAGATTGTGAAAATACAAATCATATATCTGATAAGGGATTTGTATCTAGAATATATAAAGAACTCTTACAACTTAGGGTAGTCTGGGTGGCTCAGTCAGTTAAACGTCCGACTTTGGCTCAGGTCATGATCTCATGGCTTGTGAGTTTGAGCCCTGCATGGGGCTCTGTGTTGACAGCTCAAAGCCTGGAGCCTGCTTCAGATTCTGTGTCTCACTCTCTCTGTGCACCCCCCCCACCCCCTGCTCATGCTCTCTCTGTCTCTCAAAAATAAACTTTTTTTTTTAATTTTAAGAACTCTTACAACTTAATAACAGACAACCATATTCCAAAATGGGCAATGGATCTGAAAGATGTTTCTTCAAATACACAGATAACCAGTAAGTACATAAAATGATGTTCATCAAAGAAATGCAAAATCAAAACCACCATGAGATATCACTTCATATCCACTAGAATGGCTCAAATCAAAAAGTCAGATAACAACAAGTGCTAGCAAGGATTGGAGAAATGAAACCCTCATACACTGCTGATGATACTGTAAAATGCTGCAGCCACTTTGGAACACAGTCTGGGAATTCCTCAAGTGATTAAACATAGAGCTACCATATGACCCAGCAATTCTACTCTTAGGTATATTTTCAAGAGAAATAAAAATATGTCCACACAGAAACTTGTACATGAATATTTATAGCAGCATTATTCATAATAGCCAAAAGGTGGAAACAACACAAATATTCATCAATGGATGAGTGGGTAAGTAAAATGTGGTATACCCATAGAAATATTACTCAGCCATAAAAAATGAAGTACTGATACATACTATGATGAACCTCAAAAACATAATGCTAGGTGAAAGAAGTGAACCAAAAAATCACATATTATATGAGTCCACTTATGTGAAAGTCCAGAACAGGGTAATCTATAGAGACAGAAAGTAGATTAGTGGTTGCTTAGAGTTGGGGGTTGGGGAGGCCCTAGGGGTGATAACTAAAAGGTATGATGTTTCTTTTTTAGGTGATTAAAATGTTCTAAAACTACAGTGATGATTATACATATCTGTGAGTATACCAAAAACATTGAATTGCATACTTTAGATAAATCTGGTATGTATGGTATGATATGGGAATTATATCTCAATAAAACATTTTTTTGAAGTGTATGCATTCAGGAGTAGTATCTATGTTCAGATACCAAACCTGAGGTTAGTAGGTAGCTGTCTGTTGATGGGTTCTTAATATCTCTTGAGTCTTATTCTCCTCATCTGTGAAATGGGAATTAATTAAAATAATGCACATAAGGCACTTAGCATGCCTAGAATAAAGTATATATCTAACAAGTGTCAGCTATTATATTACCCAATTTGCAAAACTTTTCAATTCTGGAATCCTAGTTTCACAAACATTGCTATGCCATTTATACAATATTCTCTTTAAGCCTATAGCCCTGAGGATACAGTAAGAAGGTATATAGGAAGTCTGTATATTGTGTATGATGCTGTGTTAGCTTGGAAATGTAGACATTTTTAGAGAGAGTTTTTTTAGAGAGAGAGAGAGGGAGGGGGAGAGAATCCCAAGAAGGCTCTGTGCTGCCAGCTCAGAGCCCCACACAGGGCTTGACCTCACAAAGTGTGAGATCATTACATAAGCAAAAATCAAGAGTCGGATGCTTAACCAACTGAGCCACCCAGGTGCCCTGGAAATTTAGACTTTCTAATTCTGCCATTGACTCACTCCTTTTAATCTTCTACCCATGACCTCAAACTTATTCATCAAATCAATTCTCTGTTTGGATTAATGAGCTGTCTTCCGTTCACAAATGACAGACACCTAATTCAAATAAATTTGAAGGAAGAAAAGAAATGTATTGGCTCATATAACAGGAAACTGGGAAATCCAGTGCTGGAGTTGAGTTCACATATTCAAAAATTTTCATTTCTCTGCAACCTTGGATCTGATTTTCTCTCTGTGACGCCTTTCACTGGCAGAGTATCTCTTTAACCAAAGTTTAGTCAGGTTCCTCCAAACTCTCTTCTCAACCAAGCCCTAACTTTTGGGCTTCTGTGTTCATCCCTGCATTGTCGAATTGTGGCAAGAGCCCTACTGAGTCAGTTTCTCAGAATCTCCCATCCTTCATATCTCATTCCCCTCAATATCTGATAGGGCTCCTCATCTTCCACCATCCCCCCTGTGAGGTCTGATCTTGCTGGCCTGCCTTCAGCAAGAATCCTGTTAGGTTGTTTTTCTAGACTCCTCCCTTACCCTTGATGTTTCCGCTTAATTTTCCCTCCCCTACCCTACTCCTTGGCTATAAATTCCCAATTTTCCTTGTTATATTTGGAGTTGAGCCCAGTATCTCTACTGCAAAACCCCATTATAGTGGTCCCTATATCTATTATGATAGTCCCCCCTAAGTAAAGTCTGCCTTACCATTCTTTATCAAGTATTATTTTTTTATAATATATGAAATTTATTGTCAAATTGGTTTCCATACAACACCCAGTGCTCATCCCAAAAGATGCCCTCCTCAATACCCATCACCCACCCTCCCCACCCTCCCACCCCCCATCAACCCTCAGTTTGTTCTCAGTTTTTAAGAGTCTCTTATGCTTTGGCTCTCTCCCACTCTAACCTCTTTTTTTTCCCTTCCCCTCCCCCATGAGTTTCTTAACAAGTATTATGAATAATTTTTCTCTTTAACATCACACTTACTGAGCTTGGACTTTACCAAGCAGGGACATCGTTGCAGGCAGTTTCAGCGTTATGTCATTCCTATTTAGCAGCCCCTGAGGAAAGAATAAACATCTCTCTCAGTATCTGTATTTAAAAGAATCTAAGCGATTCCTCACAGCAGTTATGTGAAGGATGCATTTTCTAAGATTAGGAGAATTTTATCAAGAGAATGCCTACTAATGTCATATATAATTGCTTTGGACTCTGTATGATGTCCTTCCACAGCACGAAAATGTATATTTTGTTTTAGTACTTAAAAGGGTCTACAAGGAACCAATCCTTACTGACCAAGGATGGATGTAAAAGATGCCTGTTTCATCTGCAAATGGCATTCTGGCCATCTCTTTCATCCTAAAGCATTTTCTTGAGGAAGGCTCTTAGAACATTAGTCTGATGAGATTGTTGGCCAGTCTTGATATACTCAGTAGAATAATGGAACTATTCAGGCTGTATGCTACTAAGCTGATGAGTTTCAAAGGAGACAGGTCCTCACCTCAACTTCCACCCCTGTCTTCATACTCCATACCTTACTCTTTTCCTTTTTTCTGACCTAACTCTGGCCTCTTAACAGATTGAGAATATGCTAAGTCTAGAATTCTGGTGGCCTGCTGCTTTTTAATTTTTTTTTAGGTTTATTTATTTATATTGAGAGAGAGAGAGAGAGTGAGAACAAGTGGGGGGGGGGGCAGAGAGAGGGAGAGAGAACAAATCCCAAGCAGGCTCCGTGCTGTTAGCACTGAGCCTCAGCTGGGGCTTAAACCCACAAACCATGAGAACATGACCTGACCTCACATTGATTGATTTGCGATGTTGAACCAGGCACATGAAAAGATGCTCAACATCACTCCTCATTAGGGAAATACAAATCAAAACCACACTCAGATATCACCTCATGCCAGTCAGAGTGGCTAAAATGAACAAATCAGGAGACTAGATGCTGGAGAGGATGTGGAGAAATGGGAACCCTCTTGCACTGTTGGTGGGAATGCAAACTGGTGCAGCCGCTCTGGAAAACAGTGTGGAGGTTCCTCAAAAAATTAAAAATAGACCTACCCTATGACCCAGCAATAGCCCTGCTAGGAATTTACCCAAGGGATACAGGAGTACTGATGCACAGGGGCACTTGTACCCCAATGTTTATAGCAGCACTCTCAACAATAGCCTTTCTCTTATGGAAAGAGCCTAAATGTCTATCAACTGATGAATGAATAAAGAAATTGTGGTTTATATACACAATGGAGTACTACGTGGCAATGAGAAAGAATGAAATATGGCCCTTTGTAGCAACGTGGATGGAACTGGAGAGTGTTATGCTAAGTGAAATAAGCCATACAGAGAAAGACAGATACCATATGGTTTCACTCTTATGTGGATCCTGAGAAACTTAACAGGAACCCATGGGGGAGGGGGAGGAAAAAAAAGTTGGAGATGGAGGGAGCCAAACCATAAGAGACTCTTAAAAACTAAGAACTGAGGGTTGATGGGGGTTGGGAGGGAGAGTAGGATGGGTAATGGGCACTGAGGAGGGCACCTTTTGGGATGAGCACTGGGTGTTGTATGGAAACCAATTTGACAATAAATTTCATATTAATAAATAAATAAAAATTTAAAAAAACATTGGGGTACATGTGCCCCTATGAATCAGCACTCCTGTATCCTTTGGATAAATTCGCAGTAGTGCTATTGCTGGGTCGTAGGATAGTTCTATTTTTAATTTTTTGAGGAACCTCCACACTGTTTCCCAGAGTGGCTGCACCAGTTTGCATTCCCACCAACAGTGCAAGAGGGTTCCCATTTCTCCACATCCTCACCAACATCTGTTGTTTCCTGAGTTGTTAATTTTAGCCACCCTGACTGGTGTGAGGTGGTATCTCAATGTAGTTTTGATTTGTATTTCCCTGATGATGAGTGATGTTGAGCATCTTTTCACATGTCTGTTGGCCATCTGGATGTCTTCTTTGGAAAAGTGTCTATTCATGCATTCTGCCCATTTCTTCACCGGATTATTTGTTTTTCAGGTGTTGAATTTGATAAGTTCTTTATAGATTTTGGATACTAACCCTTTATCCAATATGTCATTTGCAAATATCTTCTCCCATTCTATCAGTTGCCTTTTAGTTTTGTTGGTTGTTTCGTTTGCAGTGCAGAAGCATTTTATCTTCATCAGGTCCCAGTATTTCATTTTTGCTTTTATTTCTGTTGCCTTCAGAGATATGTTGAGCAAGAAATTGCTGCCGCTGAGGTCAAAGAGGTTGTTGCCTGTTTTCTCCTCTAGGGTTTTGATGGTTTCCTGTCTCACATTTAGGTCTTTCATCCATTTTGAGTTTATTTTTGTGTATGGTGTAAGAAAGTCGTCCAGTTTCACTCTTCTGCATGTTGCTGTCCAGTTCTCTCAGCACCATTTGCTCAAGAGACTGTCTTTTTTTTCCATTGGATACTCTTTCCTGCTTTGTCAAAGATAGTTGGCCATATATTTGTGGGTCCAGTTCTGGGTTCTCTATTCTATTCCATTGGTCTATGTGCCAATACCATACTGTCTTGATGATTACAGCTTTGTAGTAGAGGCTAAAGTCCAGGATTGTGATGCCTCCCACTTTGGTTTTCTTTTTCAACATAACTGGCTATTCAAGGTCTTTTGTGGTTCCATATAAATTTTAGGATTGCTTGTTCTAACTTTGAGAAGAATGTTGGTGCAATTTTGGTTGGGATTGCATTGAATGTGTAGATTGCTTTGAGTAGTATTGACATTTTAACAATATTTGTTCTTCCAATCCATGAGCATGGAATGTTTTTCCATTTCTTTGTGTCTTCTTCAATTTCCTTCATAAGTTTTCTACAGTTTTCAGCGTACACATCTTTCATATATTTGGTTAGGTTTATTGCTAGGTATTTTATATTCTTGGTGCAATTGTAAATGGGATCAATTTCTTGATTTGTCTTTCTGTTGCTTCATTATTGGTGTATAGAAATGCAACTGATTTCTGTAATTATTTTGTATCCTGCGACTTTGCTGAATTCATGTATCAGTTCTAGCAGATTTTTGGTGGAGTCTTTCGGGTTTTCCATGTATAATATCATGTCATCTGCAAAAAGTGAAAGTTTGACTTCTTCTTTGCCAATTTGGATGTCTTTTATTTCATTTTGTTGTCTGATTGCTGAGGCTAAGCCTTCCAACACTATGTTAAACAACAGTGGTGAGAGTGGACATCTTACAGCAATGGACAGATTATCTAGGCAAAAAATCAATCAATGGTGTTGAATGATACACTGGACCAGATGGACTTGACAGATATATTCAGAACAAAATGCTTTCTTTAAAGCAAGTCATTCTGAGTTTGAGCCCGAGGTTCAGACCTAAATTCTTAACAACCCAAACTGGCTGCTTTCCCTCTAGTATGTACAATCAAATTCTTTCTTCTTGTGGTGATGGGGTAATTTTGTGCCTTGATAGTAGTGGTGGTTACACAAATCTGCACATGGGATGAAGTGGCTTAGAATCATACACACATTGTGTCAGTGTCAATTTCCAGTTTTCATATTTTACTATAGTTATGTAAAATGTAGCGATTTGGGGCAATTAGGTAAGGGTATATGGGACCTCTCTACTATGTCTGCAATTACCCATGAGTCTTTCACAATAGAAATTTTTTTTTAATTCTCCAAAAGCCTTTTAAATTTATATTTTGCATAGATAATACATTCATCACATTGATTCAAAAGTCTTGCTCTCTCCTTTTTTCCCACCTAATCCATTCCCACAACCCCATTTCTATTGCTTCCCTTAATTTCTTTTCTTATATCCTTCTGATGTATTTTATATAAATACATGCAGGTATTTCCACCTTTCCCACACAAAGGGTATGTGTTAGTCTGAGTCCTCCGAAAAGCTGTTGCCAAGACAGAATTAAATTTAAGAATGATTCCCAGAGTGTAATTGTTGGGTCATGGGAAAATGTATTTACAATTTACAATAAATATTTCTAAAATTGTTCTCCTTAGGGATTGCACCATTTTGCACTCCTATCTGCAAAGTATGAGATTGTCAGTTTCTCCTTACCTTGCCAAAAGAGTGTGCGGTCAAACTTTTGAATTTTCTCTATCTGCTGTGATGTGATTTTAATTTGCATTTAACTTATTACGAGTAAGTCTGATAGATTTGTAATTTTTTTCAGGTTGTAATTTGTCTTTTGGCTTTGTTTATGGTGTATTCTGCCATTCAGAATATATTCTATGTAGAATAAATTAATCATTTATTTTATGGTTAACTAGAAAGGCTTTCATCCCTCCATGGTTCTAAAAGACTTATTCCATGTATTCTTCTAGTTCTTTAATGCGTGAACTTTTTATGTATGATTTTTTAAATTAAATCTATTGATCGAAGTTTATCCAAGTGTACAGTACAATATATGAATTCACCTATCTTTTTTGAAAAATCTATCCAATTGTCCTAAAACCATTTATTTAAAAGACACATGTTTATTCTGTAGATTTGAAATGTAACCCCTATCATATACTAATATGTATTTGTTCTATTTCTAGACATTTTCATTGGTTCCACTTATCTGTCAGTCTGTTCATGCACAAGTACCATACTGTTTTAATAATTAAGGCTATATAGGGTTTTTCTTATTATTTGATATCACTAATCTCAGTGCCGTTACAGTTCTTCCATTTGAGAGTTTTACTATTTTTGCTTACTTCCCACCATAAATTTAGAAATCAGCCTAATTGGGGTGCCTGGGTGGCTCAGTTGGTTAAGTGTCTGACTTCAGCTCAGGTCATGATCTCCTGGTTTGTGAGTTCAAGCCCCGCATCGGGCTCTGTACTGACTGCCCGGAGCCTGGAGCCTACTTCAGATTCTGTATCTCCCTCTCTCTCTGCCCCTCCCCTCCTCATGCTCTGTCTCTCTCTGTCTCTTAAAAATAAATAAACATTAAAAAAATAAAAAAATAATAAAAAGAAATCAGCTTAATTGCCCCCAGATAAACTTATTGGCATTTTTATTGAAATCACAGTAATTTATAAATTAACAGGAAGATTTTTTTTAGCGTTCCCATTCCTAAGAATATGCTATATCTTTCTCTTTGTTCAAGACTGCATTTATATCTTTGAAAATGTTTTAACATTTTTCTCAAAAAAAGTTTTGCATATTTTATTCCTAAGGATTTATTATTTTGTGTTGCTATTGGAAAGGGGATTTTCTTCCCCAATATATCTTCTGATTGTGTATTTGTGTACACAAAGGCTTTTGATTTCAGCATATTAATTTTTTGTATTCAGCTACCTTACTGATTTCTCCTTCCTTCCATTTGTGTCTTTCTCTCATAATAGTAGTAGTAATAGTAGTCATGGTGGTGGTGGTAGTAGTAGTAATTTTTGAGTTGATTATCTTGGGTTTTTCAGGCACACAATCATATCACCTTCCAATAATGACAGTTTACTTTTATCTTACTAATTTTTTATACTTTCAACTTATTTCTATTTTCTAATTGTGTCAGTTACTCCATCCTCTACCAAGTGAAGACAACGAGAAGCAAGGTAGTCAGAGAGTAGTCAGTGGTCATCAGAACTGTCTCAGAACTTGACCAGTAGTCAAGGTAGTCAGAAGACGCCTTAAGTGAGGATGCATCTTAGACTGGTGTTTGTCATATTTTCTCTTCCCTTGTAGCTACCAATTGTGCCAGGCACTGTACTAAACTCTTATTTTACAAAATCTCCTATAATCCTACAAGCATTCTATGATGTTTGTACTATTACCATCTCCATTTTAAAGATAAAAGAACTAAAATGTGGAGAAGAAAAAAACTTACCCAGATCAAAGAAAGTGGTAAAACTGAGATTCAAATCTAAGTCTGTGTAATTCTGAAGAAACTGCTCTTAATTGCCATGCTAATTGGGTATACCTGAGAATAGTATAAGGAGGTCTTTGCTGTTACTTCTTAGACAAAAAGAAGTCTGACCTTGCTGAAAATCCCCACCTCTGAGCTGTAGTCTGTGGTCTTGGCAGGATCCAGACTCATTTGTTAATGAGATTGTGTGGGACTCCCTAAGGTGTCCTTGAATGAATTACTAGTTGTCCACAGTAATACTACTAGTTGCCCATAGTAGTTGCCCTGAAATGGAATAAAGTTTTGTGTGTGGAGTATAATTTTATTTTGTATTTTATAAGTGATGTCCGATGGGATAATGCAGTACCCATGAGCAAAGAAGACACAGGTTCATGTATGTCTGCCATTCCTTGCTGCTCCATTCATGTGGAACACTTACAATGTCCCAGTAAACATAGAATTTTGGTTTGACCCACGATGTTGGGAATTGTTCAAGACCCAAAGTGAATGCAAGGTAAGCATATTATGAAAGCCACCGACTTCTATATAGTGTTGTTGCTAAATGTACACATATCAAGAAGTATAATTAATTAATTAATTAATTAAATTTTAAAAAGAAGTAAAATAAAAATAAATCGAGTTAATTTTGTGCAGTGTTTCCATGTTCTGGTAAGAATGACGTACATATGCATGAGTTAGCTACAAAATATGAATTGGGTAATGTTGGTAATTCTGCGTAAAGGCTAAATGCTCTGATACTTGCATTTAAAACTGTTAGTGCACAATATAAAGAGTAACAGTAAAATTCAGGCTTATTATTTAAAGTTTTAAATATTTCTTTATTTAGAATAATATTAGGCAAGTAAATAAAATTACCAGGACAAATTATGAAGGGGGAAAGGGGAGGCTGTAGTAAAAAAGAAAAAGCTTTATATTATTTTAGTAACATTAGAGGCATTTTTCCTACTTTTTGAACATAGGACCAGCATTTTCATTTTACTCTGAACCTCACAAATTATGTAACCAGCCATTTTTAACAAGCCTTCCAGTGATTCTAAGAGCAGGATTGAGAGTCACTGGAGCAAATGGGATCTTTTGAAGTTCTGGTCACCGAGTCCTCAGGACCAGAGCATTGGGTGGGCCAGTGCTGCCCTCTAGTGTCTCTGGATGCCATCTAGTAATAAACTACATTTCTGTATCATATAGCAACCTGCTATGTGAACACTTGTGGTCTTACTGCCTGATACTACTCTGCAGATATTTCCCTGGAAATCTTAGCTCTTGGGCATTTATAAAAATTCTCATGTATTAAAATGCTCTGTCAACACAAAAATCTGAAAAGAAAACTAACTGAAAAGAAAATTAAGAAAACAATTCCAATTACAATAGCATGAAAAAGAACAAAATATTTAGGAATAACTTAACCAAAGAGGTGATGAGTTGTTGTTTAATTGGTAGGGAGTCACACCCGAAAAACAAATAACCCAGTGAAGAAATGGGCAGAAAACATGAATAGACACTTCTCTAAAGAAGACATCCGGATGGCCAACAGGCACATGAAAAGATGTTCAGCGTCGCTCCTTATCAGGGAAATACAAATCAAAACCACACTCAGGTATCACCTCACGCCAGTCAGAGTGGCCAAAATGAACAAATCAGGAGACTATAGATGCTGGCGAGGATGTGGAGAAACGGGAACCCTCTTGCACTGTTGGTGGGAATGCAAATTGGTGCAGCCGCTCTGGAAAACAGTGTGGAGGTTCCTCAGAAAATTAAAAATAGACCTACCCTATGACCCAGCAATAGCACTGCTGGGAATTTATCCAAGGGATACAGGAGTACTGATGCATAGGGGCACTTGTACCCCAATGTTCATAGCAGCACTCTCAACAATAGCCAAATTATGGAAAGAGCCTAAATGTCCATCAACTGATGAATGGATAAAGAAATTGTGGTTTATATACACAATGGAATACTACGTGGCAATGAGAAAAAATGAAATATGGCCGTTTGTAGCAACGTGGATGGAACTGGAGAGTGTGATGCTAAGTGAAATAAGCCATACAGAGAAAGACAGATACCATATGGTTTCACTCTTATGTGGACCCTGAGAAACGTAACAGGAACCCGTGGGGGAGGGGGAGGAAAAAAGGGAAAAAAAAAAAAAAAAAAAAGAGGTTAGAGTGGGAGAGAGCCAAAGCATAAGAGACTGTTAAAAACTGAGAACAAACTGAGGGTTGATGGGGGGTGGGAGGGAGGAGAGGGTGGGTGATGGGTATTGAGGAGGGCACCTTTTGGGATGAGCACTGGGTGTTTTATGGAAACCAATTTGGACAATAAATTTCATATATTATAAAAAATAAAAAAAAATAAAAAATAAAATAAAAAAATAAAATAAAAAAATAAATAAAAATTTTTGAGGGTAAGCCACCCAGATGTATTTGCGGATGAGGTAACAATCCATTGATCATGTCAGCACTGGGCCAAGACCTATATTCATTGGCTTCCATCATCTATTCTTACTCTGCTCCAATTTGGTTTCCATACTGCAACTATTAATATATGTAAAATTGAGAGTGATGGCACAACCTATTAAAGCATCACCTCATTTAAAAAAAAAAAAAAATAATTGGTAGGGAGTCTCTGTTTTGCCAGATGAATAAGTTCTGGAGATCTATTGCACAACAGTGTGAATACACTTCACACTACTGAGCTATACACTTAAAAATGGCTACAATGGTAAACTTTAAGACCTGAAACCATAAAACTCCTGGAAGAAAACATAGACACTAAGCTCCTTGACATGGGTCTTGGCAATGAGTTTTTTAATGATTCAAAAGCAAAGGCAACAAAAGCAAAAATAAGTAAGTGGGAATAAATCAAACTAAAAAGCTTCTACACAGCAAAAGAAATCAACAAAATGAAAAGGCAACCTACTGAATGGGAGAAAATATTTGCTAATCATATGGCTAAATAGGGGTTAATATAAAAAATATTTAAAGAACAATACAATTCAGTAACAAAAAAAAAAAGCAAAAAACCCATCTGATGGAAAAATGGGCAGTGGGAGGCTCAGTCAGTTAAGCGTCAGACTTCGGCTCAGGTCATGAACTCACTGTTTGTGAGTCCAAGCTTTGTGTTGGGCTCTGTGCTGATAGCTTAGAGCCTGGAGCCTGCTTCAAATTCTGTATCTCCTTCCCCCTCTCTCTATCCCTTCCCCACTCACACTCTGTGTGTGTGTCTGTCTCTCTCAAAAATAAATAAACATTTTTTAAAAATGGGCAGAGGATCTGAATAGACATTTTTCCATGGAAGACATACAGATGACCAACAGGTACCTGAAAAGATGCTCAATATCGCTAATCATCAGGGAAATGCAAATCAAAACCACAATGAGATATCACCTCATACCTGTTAGAATATCTATTATCAAAAAGATCAGAAATAACAAGTGTTGGCAAGGACATGGAGAAAAAGGAACGCTCATGCATTGTTGATGTAAATTGGTGCAGCCACTATGGAACATAGTATGGAGGTTCCTAAAAAAATTAAAAATTGAACTAATAGGGGCACCTGGGTGGCTCAGTCGGTTGAGCAACTGACTCTTGGTTTTGGCTCAGGTCATGATCTCACAGTTGTGGGACCGAGCCCCCACACTGGCCTCTGCACTGGACATGAGCCTGTTTGGGATTCTCTCCCTCCCTCTCTTTCTGCCCCTTCCCCCACTCACATGTGCATGCTCTCTCTCGCTCTCTCTCTCAAAAAATTACCTTAAAAAAATTAAAACCAGTAATATGATCCAGTAGTTCTACTTCTAAGTCTTTATCTGAAGGAAAAAAACCCATTAACTTGAAAGGATATATCACCCCCATGTTGCAGCATTATGTACAATAGCCAAGATATGGAAATAACCTAAGTGTCCATTGACAGATGAGTAGAAAGAAAATGTAATATACACAAAGGAATACTATTCAGCCATTAGAAAAAATGAAATTTTACCATTTGTGACAACATGGATGGACCTCAAGGGCATTATGCTAAGTAAAATAAGTCAGACAGTGAAAGACAAATACCACACAATCTCACTCTATGTGGAATTTAAAACAGCAACAAAAACCAAGCTCACAGACACAGAGAACAGATTGGTGGTTGCCATAGGTAGGAGGTAGAGAGTGAGAGAAATGGGTGAAGGGCGTCAAAAGGTACAAATTTCCAGTTACAAAATAATTCTGTCAGCGTGCCTGGGTGGCTCAGTTGGTTAAGCGTCTGACTCTTGATATGGGTTCAGGCCGTGATCTCACTGTCGTGGGTTCAGGCTCATGCTCACTCTCTCAAAAAATAAAAATAAAAATAATTATGTCATGGTGATATATGTACACCATGGTGACTATAGTTAATAATACTGTGTTGCATATTTGAAACATGAGGATAGATCTTAAAAATCCTCATCATGAGAAAAAAATTTTTTGCAATCTTGTAAGGTGATGGATGGTAACTAGAATTGTGGTGATCTTTTTGCAATATTATACAAATACTGAATCATGTTGTATACCTGAAATTAATATAATGTTATATGTTGATTACACCTCAATTTTTTTAAAGATGACAAATTTTATGTTCTATGTCTCTTTTTTTTAATATATGAAATTTATTGTCAAATTGGTTTCCATACAACACCCAGTGCTCATCACAAAAGATGCCCTCTTGAATACCCATCATCCAACCCTCCCCTCCCTCCCACCCCCCATCAGCCCTCAGTTTGTTCTCAGTTTTTAAGAGTCTCTTATGCTTTGGCTCTCTCCCACTCTAACCTGTCTTTTTTTTTTTTCTTCCCCTCCCCCATGGGTTCCTGTTAAGTTTCTCAGGATCCACATAAGAGTGAAAACATATGGTATCTGTCTTTCTCTGTATGGCTTATTTCACTTAGCATAACACTCTCCAGTTCCATCCATGTGGCTACAAAGGGCCATATTTCATTCTTTCTCATTGCCACATAGTACTCCATTGTGTATATAGACCACAATTTCTTTATCCATTCATCAGTTGATGGACATTTAGGCTCTTTCCATAATTTGGCTATTGTTGAGAGTGCTGCTATAAACATTGGGGTAAAAGTGCCCCTATGCATCAGTACTCCTGTATCCCTTGGATAAATTCCTAGAAGTGCTACTGCTGGGTCATAGGGTAGGTTTATTTTTAATTTTCTGAGGAACCTCCACACTGTTTTCCAGAGTGGCTGCACCAGTTTGCATTCCCACCAACAGTGCAAGAGGGTTCCCGTTTCTCCACACCCTCTCCAGCATCTATAGTCTCCTGATTTGTTCATTTTAGCCACTCTGACTGGTGTGAGGTAATATCTGAGTGTGGTTTTGATTTGTATTTCCCTGATGAAGAGTGATGTTGAGCATCTTTTCATGTGCCTGGTTCAACATCGCAAATCAATCAATGTGATACATCACATTAATAAAAGAAAAGATAAGAACCATATGATCCTGTCAATCGATGCAGAAAAAGCATTTGACAAAATTCAGCATCCTTTCTTAATAAAAACCCTCGAGAAAGTCGGGATAGAAGGAACATACTTAAACATCATAAAAGCCATTTATGAAAAGCCCACAGCTAATATCATCCTCAATGGGGAAAGACTGAGAGCTTTCTCCCTGAGATCAGGAACACAACAGGGATGTCCACTCTCACCGCTGTTGTTTAACACAGTGTTGGAAGTGCTAGCATCAGCAATCAGACAACAAAAGGAAATCAAAGGCATCAAAATTGGCAAAGATGAAGTCAAGCTTTCACTTTGTGCAGATGACATGATATTATACATGGAAAATCCAACAGACTCCACCAAAAGTCTGCTAGAACTGATACATGAATTCAGCAAAGTTGCAGGATACAAAATCAATGTACAGAAATCAGTTACATTCTTATACACTAATAATGAAGCAACAGAAAGACAAATAAAGAAACTGATCCCATTCACAACTGCACCAAGGAGCATAAAATACCCAGGAATAAACCTAACCAAAGATGTAAAAGATCTGTATGCTGAAAACTATAGAAAGCTTATGAAGGAAATTGAAGAAGATATAAAGAAATGGAAAAACATTCCATGCTCATGGATTGGAAGAATAAATATTGTTAAAATGTTTGTATTTTAAAATACAATAGTATTTAAAAAACAATAGTATTGTTAAAATACTACCCAAAGCTATCTACACATTCAATGCAATCCCAATCAAAACTGCACCAGCATTCTTCTCGAAGCTAGAACAAGCAATCCTAAAATTTGTATGGAAACATAAAAGGCCCTGAATAGCCAAAGTAATTTTGAAGAATTAGACCAAAGTAGGAGGCATCACAATCCCAGAGTTTAGCCTCTACTACAAAGCTGTAATCATCAAGACAGCATGGTATTGGCACAAAAACAGACACATAGACCAATGGAATAGAATAGAAACCCCAGAACTAGACCCACAAACGTATGGCCAACTCATCTTTGACAAAGTAGGAAAGAATACCCAGTGGAAAAAAGACAGTCTCTTTAACAAATGGTGCTGGGAGAACTGGACAGCAACATGCAGGAGGATGAAACTAGACAACTTTCTTACACCATTGACAAAAACAAACTCAAAATGGATAAAGGACCTGAATGTGAGACAGGAAACCATCAAAACCCTAGAGGAGAAAGCAGGAAAAAACCTCTCTGACCTCAGCCGCAGCAATTTCTTACTTGGCACATCCCCAAAGGCAAGGGAATTAAAAGCAGAAATGAACTATTGGGACCTCATGAAGATAAAAAGCTTCTGCCCTGCAAAGGAAACAATCGACAAAACTAAAAGGCAACCGATGGAATGGGAAAAGATATTTGCAAATGACATATCGGACAAAGGGCTAGTATCCAAAATCTATAAAGAACTCACCAAACTCCACACCCGAAAAACAAATGAACAACAAAATGAAAAACAAATGAAAACAGTGAAGAAATGGGCAAAAAACATGAATAGACACTTCTCTAAAGAAGACATCATTCATATTGTTTCATGTAGGAGTAACTTATTCATTTTTATTGTTGTATTCCACTATACAAATATACCACAATTTATCCATTCTACTGTTGGACAAGTTTTTCTGCTTCTAGTTTAAGGTTTTATTTTATTTTACTATATTTTACTTTTTTATTGTATTGTATTGTATTGTATTGTATTGTATTGTATTGTATTTATTATTTTTAGAGAGACAGAACACGAGTGGGGAGAGGGGCAGAGGGAGGGAGGGAGGGAGAAAGAGAGAGAGAGAGGGAGAATCCCAAGCAAGCTCCACGCCCAATGCAGAGCCAAACAGGGGGCTAGATCCCACCACGCTGGGATCATGACCCATGCCGAAATCAAGAGTTGGCAGCTCAATCAACTGAGCCACCCAGGCACTGTCAGTGCAAAGCCTGCTGCAGGGCTCGATCCTGAAAACTGTGATAGCAAACCTGAGCTGAAATCAAGAGTCAGATGCTTAACTGGGCCACCCGGGCACCCCTGATTTACTGAAGTCACTTAAAAGATTCTGCATTTAATTAAAAGATTCTCCACTGTTCCGCAGTGCCACATTTATGATAAATCAAGTATCCATATATGTATAGGTCTGTTTCTTTATTCTCTATTCTGTTCCATTGTGTCATGTTACCTATCCTTGCACCAGGATCACATCATCTAATTACTTAATCTTTATGTTTTTTTCTCTTAAAGAATAAGTAATTTTATTTTGTTTTTATTTATTTTTTTTTATTTTAATTCCATTGTAGTTAATATACAGTGTTATATTCATTTTAGGTGTACAATATAGTGATTCAACAATTCCATATATTACTCAGTGCTCATCAGGGTAAGTGTACTCTTGGGGCACCCGGGTGGCTCAGCCAGTTGAGTGTCCAACTTCAGCTCAGGTCATTATCTCACAGTTTGTGGGTTTGAGCCCCACATTGGGCTCTCTGCTGTCAGCACAGGGCCTGCTTCGGATCCCCTGTCCCTCTCTCTCTCTGCCCCTCCCCAGCTCATTGTCTCTCTCTCTCTCTCTCTCTCTCTCTCTCTCTCTCTTTCTCTTTCTCTCTCCTCTCTCTCAAAATAAATAAATAAACTTAAAAAACAAAAGATAAGTGTACTCTTAATCCCTTTCACCTATTTCACATATCCCCCTACCCACCTCCCCCCTGGTAGCCATCTGTTTTTTCTCTATAGTTAAGAGTCTGTTTTTTGGTTTGTCATTTTTTCCTTTGTTTTGTTTCTTAAATTCCACATATGAGTGAAGTCATATGGTACTTGTCTTTCTCTGACTTATTTCGCTTAGCATAATACTCTCTAGATCCATCCATGTTGCTGCAAATGGCAAGATTTCATTCTTTTTTATGGCTGAATAATATTTCGTAATATATATATATATATATATATATATACACACCACATTTCATAGTATATACCACATTTAATAGAATATATATATCTCATATATATATATATATATATATATATATATATATATATATATCCATTCTTTATCCACCTATGGATGGACACTTAGGTTGCTTCCATAATTTGGCTATTGTAAATAACTGACCTATAACATTGTATTCATTTTAGGTGTCAGATTTATAATAAGTTTTGACACCTGGTAAATGATCCCCTTTGTTCTTCAACATTGTCTTGGCTATTTTTGCTTCTTTACATTTTCTATATACATTTTAGAATCGGATTGTTGGGGCATCTGGGTGGCTCAGTTGGTTAAGCACCTGACTCTTGATTTTGGCTCAGGTCATTATTTCATGATTCGTGAGTTTGAGCCCTGCATCAGGCTCTGTGCTGACAGCATGGAACCTGCTTGGGATTCTCTCTTACTCCCTCTCTCCCTGCCCCTCCCCTGCTCACACACTGTCTTTCAAAATAAATAAACTTAAAAAAAAAAAAAAGAAACTGTCAATTTTCACACCCCTCCCCCCCCAAAAAAAAACTGATTACCACTGATTTTTAGATTGAGATTTCATTTAAACCACAGATCAATTGGGGAGAAAGTTATGTCTTTAAATACTGAGTCTTCCAAAATATGAACATGGTATATTCCTCGTTTATTTTAATCTTCTTTAATTTCTCTGAAAATGTTTTCATAAATTATGCATGAAGCTCTTACACAACTTTTGTTAGATTTATTCATGGTTATTCGACTATTTTTGATGATTTTATAAATGATATCAGTTTAAGTTTATTTTCTAATGGTTTGTTGCTAATGTATAGAAATTCTATTGGTTTTTATATAATGATCTTCTATCTAGTAACCTTGCTAAATTCACTTATTTACTCTAATAGATTTATCTGAAGATTCTCTTAGATTTTTAACATATAGATCAAGTTATCTGTGAATTACAGCTGCTTTATTTCCTCCTTTCCAATCCATATTACCTCTTCCTTCTTTTTCATGCCTTAGTACATTGGCTAGGACCTCCACTATAATATTGAATATAAAGAGTAATAGCAAGCATACCTGTCTCATTCCTTATCTCAAGAGAAACACTTTCAACATTTCCCTTTTAAATATGTTTGCTTAGTAGATATTCCTTATCAGATTTCTTCTATTCCTCATTTGAGAAAATTTTGTCATGAATGATGTTCAATTATATAAAATTCTTTTTCTACATCTGTCAATATGGTCACATAATTTTTCTTCCTAATTCTTTTAATGTAAATTGCAGGGATTGCCTTTTCAGAGTTAAACTTGCCTTGCACTCCTGAGATAAACCTATTTCAGTCATAGTGTGTTCTCATTTTTATATATTATTGGATTTTGTTTGATAATATTTTTTTAGGCTCATAAGATCTATGTTCATAAATTAGATTAGCTTGTAATTTTCCTTTCACATTCTATCCTTATCAGGTTTTGGTATTTTATGGCTGGAAGGTAAACTAGAGGCACTGATGATCTCAGAGCACCTAGTTAAGTCAGAGACTGAGAGGATTCAAAGTGGATTCCATCCCTATGAGGGCTCGTCTACTTACAATTCATACTTACTGATATGGGCCTTCCCAGGTCCAATCAAAAGTCTATGGTATTTATCAGAACTTCTCCTTATCAAGCCCTGACTCCAATTCTTGTTCCCTCTATTCTGTGAATCTGTGAGATTTTCTGCTCAGCTTTTCAGCCTCTTGGCTCTTGTCATTGACAATAGCCTTAAGGGAAAGGACAGCGTAAGGGAAAGGACAGCACTAAATGTCATACTCACCTCTGAAAACTTTCCTTCTCACCTGAGTCTAGGCCCCATAATACCTCACTGCTTTGGTATTGCCTTCAAACAGATTTAAGGGTTTTTTTTAAGTTTTATTTTATTTATTTTTAGAGAGAGAGCACAAGTGAGGGAGGGGCAGAGAGAGGGAGAGAGAAAATGCCAAGCAGGCTCCACATGTCTGACTCTTGATTTTGGCTCAGGTCATGATCTCACGGTTGGGATTGAGCCTCACACCCATCTTGGGATTGTCTCTTCCTCTCTCTGTACCCCCCCCACCCCCCGGCTCACTCTGTCTCTTTCTCAAAATAAATAAATAATCATTTAAAGAAAGAGCCGGATGCTTAACCAACTGAGCCACCCAGGTGCCCCTTTTAAGTTTTTATTTAAATTCCAGTTAGTTAACATACGGTGTAATATGAGTTTCAGGTGTACGATATAGTAGTAATTCAACACTTCCATACATCATCCAATGCTCATCACAAGTGTACTCCTTAATCCCCATCACCTATTTAACCCATCCCCCCACCCACCTTCCTCTGGTAACCATCAGTTTCTTAACTCTATAATTAAGAGTCTGTTTCTTGGTTTTCCTCCTCTCTCTCTTTTTTCCCCTTTGCCCGTTTGTTTTGTTTCTTGAATTCCACGCATGAGTGAAATCACTGGTATTTGTCTTTTTCTGACTCATTTCATTTAGGAAAATATTCTCTAGCTCCATCCATGTCATTGCAAATTGGCAAGATTTATGGCTGAGTAATATTCAGTCATATATATATGTATATATAAAGACAATATACCTATATACATACATATAGATAGACACACACACACACACACACACACACACACACACATATATATATACACTATATCTTCTTTATCCATTCATCAGTCGATGAACACTTGGGCTGTTTCCATAATTTAGCTATTGTAGATAATGCTGCTATAAACATTGGGGTGCATGTATCATTTTGAATTAGCATTTTTGTATTCTTTGGGTTAATATGTAGTACTGCAATTGCTGGATCATAGAGTAGTTCTATTTTTAACTTTTTGAGGAACCCCCATACTGTTTTCCAGAGTGGCTGCACCTGTTTGCATTCCCATCGACAGTGCAAGAGGGTTCATTCCATTCCCCTTTCTCCACATCCTTGCCAATACCTGTCGTTTCTTGTGTTGTTTTTAGCCACTCTGACAGGTGTGAGGTGATATCTCAAGGTATTTTGATTTGTAGTTCCCTGATGACGAGTGGTGTTGAGCATCCTTTCATGTGTCTGTTGGCCATCCAAACAGATATTTTTAATATACTTTATTTTTTAGAGCAGTTTGAGGTTCATAGCAAAATTGAGAGAGAGGGGCAGAGATTTTCCATGTACCCCTCTCCCAACATATGCATAGCCTTCCCCACTATCAACATTCTGCACCAGAGTGGTACATTTGTTGCCATAGACGAACCTACATTGACACATCATTATCACCTAAAGACTATTGTTTACCTTAGGGTACACCCTTGCTGGTGTACAATCTATGGATTTGGACACATGTATAATGACACGTATCCACCACTATGTATCATGTAAGAGTAGTTTCATTGCCCTAAAATTCCTCTGTGCTCCACCTGTTCATCCTTCCCTCCTCCCCAATTCCTGGCAACTACTGACCCTTTAACTGTCTCAACAGTTTTGCCTTTTCCAGAATTTCATAAAGTTGGAATCATATAGTATATAGTCTTTTCAGTACTTCTTTCACTTAGTAATAAGCACTTAAATTTCTTCCATGTCTATTTATGGCTTGATAGCCCATTTCTTCTTAGTGCTAAATAATATTCCATTGTCTGAATGTCCCCCAGTTTATTTTCCATTTACCTTGAAGGACATGTGGGTTACTTCCAAATTTTGGCAATTTTGAATAAAGATGCTATACACATCTGTATGCAGGTTTTTGTGTGGCATAAGTTTTCAACTCCTTTGAATAAATACCAAGGAGGATGATTGCTGGATTATATAAGAGTATGTCTTGTTTTGTAAGAAACTGCCAAACTATCTTCCAAAGCAGCTGCACCATTTTGCATTCCCACCAGCAGTATATGAAAGTTCCTGTTGCTACACATCTCCATCAGCATTTGATGCTGTCAATGTTCTGGATTTTGGCCATTCTAACAGATGTGTAGTGGTATCTCATTGTTTTAATTTGCATTTCCCTGTAACATACGATGTGGAGCATCTTTTCACATGCTTATTTGCCATCTGTCTATCTTCTTTGGTGAGGTGTCTGTTCAGGTCTCTGGCCCATGTTTTAATGGGGTTGTTTGGGTTTATTGTTGAGTTTTAAGTGTTTTGGGTGTGCGTGTGTGTGTGTGTGTGTTGGATAGCATCCCTTTATCAGATATGTCTTTTGCAAATATTTTCTCTCAGTCTGTGGCTTCGTGGATCATGCCTCAAACAGAATTTTTTTAATATAATTTACTGTCAACTTAGCTAACATACAGTGTATACAGTGTGCTCTTTGTTTTGGGGGTAGATTCCCGTGATTCATCGCTTACATATAACACCCAGTGCTCATCCCAACAGGTGTCCTCCTCAATACCCATCACCCATTTCCTCCCTCCACCACCGCACCCCATTAACCCTCAGTTTGTTCTCTGTATTTAAGAGTCTCTTATGGTTTGCCTCCTTCTCTGTTTGAAACTATTTTTCCCCTCCCCTTCCCTTCCCCCATGGTCTTCTGTTAAGTTTCACAGGTTCCACATATGAGTGAAAACATATGATATCTGTCTTTTTCTGACTGACTTATATCACTCAGCATAATACCCTCCAGTTCCATCCACGTTGTTGCAAATGCTAGGATTTCATTCTTTCTCACTACCAGGTGTTATTCCATTGTATATGTATACATCTTATTTATCCATTCATCAGTTGATGGACATTTGGACTCTTTCCATAATTGGGCTATTGTTGAAAGTGCTGCTATAAACATTGGGGTACATATGCCTCTATGTATCAGCACTCCTGTATCCTTTGGATAAATTCCTAGTAGTGCTATTGCTGGGTCATAGGGTAGTTCTATTTTTAATTTTTTGAGGAACCTCTATACTGTGTTCCAGAGTAGCTGCACCAGTTTGCATTCCCACCAACAGTGTAAGAGGGTTCCTGTTTCTCAAATGGAATTTTAAAAAAATTTGTCAGTCTTTTCTAGTTGCTCTTAACAGGAGTCATGGTCTGAATAAAGAATCTATCATTGGATTGGCAGTTCCCTAATTGTTTATTTTGACATGCTTTTTGAAACTATAGAAATAAAGTGGAATATTCCGGAAAATGGAAAAAAAATACACTTAAAACTTTACCTCCCTAACAATCACTGCCAACAGTCTGGGCTATTTCTGGTCTTTGTCTTCATGGGTAATTTTTACATAGCTATACTTGTGATGCTCAAATAATTACACAAGCTTGTTTTTTCACCTAACCTTATCTTATCAGTATTTTACCTAATTACTTCTTATTGTAAATATCATTTTTTCCCAAAGATAATAAATACCATTTTTAACTCTCTCAACAGAAGACCTACAGCTATTTCTTACACCCCAATGAACCAGCTAGCCTATGCAAAGGAAACTAATGGTGGATGGAAAATAGAGAAACCCACTCTGCTTGTCCTCTTGGTCATGGCTCACCAAGTTTGGCCAGTGTAGCTATGGAGCCACGAAGCCAGGTATAGGAGAGCAAAAATAGGAGGTCTGATCAGAATATCTTAACTATGGAGACCTGATATTCAGCCTATGCAGCTTCTTCCTGCCCTCTCCTCTGCTATGGGTCATGGAAGTCAGCTCATCAATTTCAGCTCTTTCCTCCCTCTGCTTCAGTGTGCTCAGTACACCCACCCTGCTCCTTTAGCATCCATCCCAGCAATAGTGCTAGCTTCTGCCCAACCCTGCTAGTTAGGAAATAGCCTTGTCTCCTCTGCCCCTGTGCTAAAGTATTCCTGTCAAACTGTACCTAAGCCATGTCTTCTTGTTCAACACCTGTCTGGCTGGTGAAGCAGGTGATTAATGAGTATGTAATGGGTCTGGATATATTTTTTTAAAAAGAAAAGGAAAGGCGGGGCGCCTGGGTGGCGCAGTCGGTTAAGCGTCCGACTTCAGCCAGGTCACGATCTCGCGGTCCGTGAGTTTGAGCCCCGCGTCAGGCTCTGGGCTGATGGCTCGGAGCCTGGAGCCTGTTTCCGATTCTGTGTCTCCCTCTCTCTCTGCCCCTCCCCCGTTCATGCTCTGTCTCTCTCTGTCCCAAAAATAAATAAACGTTGAAAAAAAAAAATTTAAAAAAAAAGAAAAGGAAAGGAAAAAAGTTTGACACTTGATACCCCCTCCATCTACTAGGGATGTTCCTATGCCAAAGATTATCTGATTTTGGCAGGACATATTGTTTATAGAGAAGTGGCTCTCAACCTTTTTTCCGCCTCAGTACATTTGACAAATGATATTCAAATGCTCAGTATACTCCAGTGCACCATTTCCAGCATACATGCTGTAATTCTACCCCTATCTCTCCCACACAGCCAAACACATCTGAAGGGAAGTGAGTAAAAGTGGCATATTATAAACTTGAATCATCTTTATTTTTCATTGGATAAAACATTTGTAGATTTTGGCATGATATTATTTAGTGAAAAATCATCAAGATTGAAAAACACTGCTTTGGAGAAAAGTAGTTACTCTCATCAGAAAACAATTACTGAGAACCTTCTGCACAGAAGGTAAAAACTGAGATCTGAGCACAGATCGTTGTGTTACAACCCAATTTGTGGTTGGTCATAAACAAGCTAATTTTGTTATAGCTTTTACCCTGAACATAAATTAAATTTACAGCTCATGATTAATCATTATACCTTTCCCACTCTTATATATAAGTAGTTTGTTGGTTCTTCAAAATCCCAAGCCTGTTTATTCTCCAAGGAAGTCATTGATATAATTCCCAGAATCAAGTGTCTGTACTTTGCTCCCCACTGACTGCCCCAAGGCCCATTCTTGTCTCCAGCCCCTAATCTTGGTTTCTTTTCCCAATTAAAATTGGGAGAACTAGGGAAAAAGTAAGGAGGGGACAAGGTATCTCCCCAAGGAGAAAGGGCAACTGTTTACTGGGCACCTCTACTGGACCCATACAGTAATGCAAATTCCTTGCCCAAACTTAAGAAGAGGTGTAAATATAAAAGAGACACTACGATACTTAAGGGATATTCCCTAACATGAGAATGATGGCTAAATTATGGGTCCTTCCCAAATCCCAGGTAGTTAAATCAGTTTGTGGCCCTCATATTCCCAAAGGATAGATGCCGATGAATAGAAATGGCTAAAGAGCCTAAAAGTCTCTTTTCTGCAGTTACTTGGAGAGTTGAGAGACAGAAGTCAATGTCAACTTTAGGGTTTAGTATGGTTGTAAATAATCCTCCCAAATGGACATTCTAGAGGGGTTTTACCCCTTTTGTGTTCAAAATTCAACTTTTTCCATTCTGTATTAAATTGTGTCCCCTTTTCAGTAAAAAACTGGTGCTAACCTAGAGGTGCTTTACAGAGTTTACTACTATGTAGTAATGCAATGCCATTGTCAGATAGGATAGGATTAAAATATTTATTATTTTATATAAATATTTACAAAATAAAATATTAACAATTGACAAAGGAAAAACATCTGTATAGCATTTATAGATAGAGATATAAAATCTTTGAGGGTAAGGTGTACACCTGCACAAGGGCTTGGGGGGAAATGTGCAATACAAGTGAGAGAATATATTGCTCCTGAAACTGTTCCTCACAGATGCCTTTTAATTACAGTGCTGTTGCAAGCCACATTTTCATATAGTAAATATTTTAGACTAGCAGACCTCTCTTGCAACTTCCCAACTCTGCCACTGTACGACTATAGACAATACAGCAACAACCACAGACATCTATAGACAATACATCAATAAATAGGCATGGCTGTGTTCCAGATAAAACTTTATTTACAAAAACAGGATGTTCAATAACTGAATTGTATTATATTTTCATGAAGCATGCCTTTATTATAGGTAATTGTCACATTAAATTGTGACTTTTTAAAATTCAAGTGTTCAATTCAAATTCGTGTAAATAAAGCACATAATTTTTCACCCTACACAAAAAAAGAATAGATCTCCCATAGGCACTGATGTAGTTAGTGGTCATTTTTTTTCCTGTGATGGCTGTGACAATCAGAGGGCAGCTGAAGCACAGCTCTTTTTTGGGGCACTTGCAGCAATGTTCCTGATTTGCAGTAAGGTATCTACTATGTGGAGATGCTGAGAGTCAGTAAGGAGAAAGTCACTCTAGGACTACGCCATGGGGCAGTGTTCAAGGTCATTTGGTTCCCTCCCCCTATTATCCCACAGCCCACTCTCATTCCCAAGTCTATTGTTCTGATCTTGGATTTGTAGGACAGTTTTTGGGGGGGGACTCTTAGCTACTGATTTTTCAGGTGAGATTTTGTTCTATGTTCATGAAATTGAAAGCTGATTAATATTTCCTTTAGTCCAGATACATTTGCACTGTATCTTTTTTGTTGTTATTTAGAGAAAGAGTGAAGAGACAGAGAAAGTGTGAATCAGGGAAAGGAGCAGAAGGGGAGAGGAGAGAGAGGGAGAGAGAGAGAGAGAGAGACAGAATCCTAAGCAGGCTCCACTCCCAGTGCAGAACTCAATGTGGAGCTCAATCCCACAACTCTGGGATCACGACCTGCGCTGAAATCAAGAGTTCGATGCCCAACCGACTAAGCTACCCAGGCGCCCTACATTGGCAGTTCTTTTATACCATGACTTCTCTTTGCTGACTTTCTAAAGTTTTTTCGGGAAAATACATGGATGCAACACAGTAAGCCCTGCATATCTTAAGAGAACTTTCTGTTCCCTTCCCTCCCCCATTTAAAATTCTTATGAAATATTTAAGCTATCCTCTTTGTCTTAGCTCCAGTTTGCTGGAAAAAAGAGCCCAAGGAAAGCTTAAGTACTAATTATTTATAGACAGAATGGAGGGAAAAGGAAGGTAGGAAAAGATGGAAAAAGCAAATATAGGTGGTACACTACAGTGCCAGCCCGACTGTCATTTAGCCATGCAGGACATCTCTGGACAGGGAATAGAAAAACGGTGTGACTTGTAACAATCTATTGAAGAATAGAGAGAGATTTCATCTGCCTGTCTGGTACCCAGCCTCCAAGCTGGTCCTTAACAATCCCATCGTATATATAATTAATATAAATAAATATTTGTGTGTTCCTCATACTTTTTTTATGAAAATGAGAGGAAACTATATACACTTGTTTCAATTATATGCAAGAACACATTGTTCTATCTCATCCTTTTTGAGATGATGGCTGCATAGTATTCCATTGTGTGGCTAAATCATAATTTATTTAACCAGTCTTGTGTTTAAGTTGTTTCCACTCTTTCACTATTACAAATAATGATGCAATTATAATCCTTGCACATAAGTCTTTGTGAATTTATCTATTAGATAAATTCCTAAAACAGAAAATGCGAGGTCAAGGGCTATGTGCATTTTATATTTCCTATCCCTAAACTGCACTCCAAAAGTTTGTTCCTTTTTATGTTCCAACCAGAAGTATGTAATAAAGACTTTTTCCCACATCTTTACTAACATATTTTATAATAAAACATTTTTTGTCAATCTGAGAAAGATTTTCTTCTAGAAAATCATCTCAAAACTAAGAAAATGGAATTAAAAACGGTATCTTAGATTAAACTAGGACATAGCTTGCTATCACCCATAACTATGGTACATGAAAATGAAAGGTAGTTGGAAGAAATGTAAATGCTCTGGCTCAGAAAATATAGTCAAACCCAGGAGGTTCCAGGGTTCCTTTGGGGGTTTATTGATGCCATCAAACATCCAACCACTTTCCAGTCTTCTCCATCATACTCAGATGCTGATATTTCATCCTCTGACATGTCACCTCAGGATCACAAGGTGGCTCTAGATGTAAACATTATACCTGCACTTCTTATTCAAGGCAGGAAGCAAGGAGTCATGGGTTGGAGAGCTAGAAGCCAGTTTTCATATCCTGTCTCTTTAATCAGAAAGCAAATTCTTCCCCAGAAGCCCCCCAGCAAATTTCCTCATATATCTTATTAATCAGAACTGGCCCATATGGCCATCTTTAGGTGCAAAGTAATCTAGAAATTGGGGATCTGGCAAAGGAGATCAATTGCTTTGACATGTAGTGTTGATTAATAAACCACCCCCAAAGTGAATGGCTTAAAAGACAATTACAATATTTTATTACTATCTCTCATTGGTTGGGTGGTTAACTGAGGTCAGCTAGGCAGTTTTGTTTGGAATATGTTTTTTTTTGCGGTCAGACAGACAATGCTGGTACTGGAATCATCAGAAGATTTACTAATCCAGACATCTGGTGTTTGGATTAAGAAGATAATCAGCTGAGGCTAGAGCAACTGGGGTTCCTTTGGCATCTTACTCTATTTCTGTATAGTTTCTCCTCATGATTTTCTGAACTTGCTACATGGGTGCCTATGGATTCAAGGGCACATGTTCTGAGAAAAAGAGCTAGGCAGAAGCCATAGTGTCTTTTATGAAATTACATTAGAAATCACAGAACATTGGGGCACCTGGGTGGCTCAGTTAGTTAAGCGTCTGACTCTTGATTCTGGCTCAGGTCATGGACTCACAGTTCATGGGATTGAGTCCCAGACAGGATCTGTGCTGACAGTGCAGAGCCTGCTTGGGATTCTTTCTCTCCCTTTCTCTCTGTCCCTCCCCCATTCGGATGCACATGTGTGTGCTATCTCTCTCTCTCAAAATAAATAAATAAACAAAGAAATCACAGAACATTATTTGCTCCATCTTCTATTTATTAAATGAGTCACAAAAGCCTGACAAGTTTCAAGGGGAAAATGAAACATACTTTATCTCAATGGTAAAGTGATAAGTTTAAGGAAAAGCATGTCAGACTGGAAATATAGTTTTGGCCTTTTTTGGGAAATATAATGGCCCTCAGTTGGCTTTTACCAATCATGATTCATCCTAAAGAACTAGACATTTTGCAGCCCCAAATAAAAATTATGATCAATCATACATTGCTGGCAGGAATATAAAATGGTGCAATCACTATGGAAAACAGTTCAGTGGTTCCTCAAAAAGTTAAACATAGAATTACCCAGAAATTTCACTCCTACATAGATACCCAAGTAAATTAAAAACAGGTGTTCAGCCCCTAATAATATTCATAGCTGCATTATTTATAATAGGCCAAAAATGAAAACAACCCAAATGTCCATCAAATGATAAATGAATAAACAAAATGTGGTATATTCATACAATGGAATATTATTCAGCCACAAAAATGAATGAAGTACTGATACATTCTCCAACATAAATGAACCTTGAAAACATTATGCTAAGTGAAAGAGGCCACATATTGTATGATTCCATTTATATTAAATGTTCAGAATAGGAAATTCTACACATACAGAAAGCAGATTAGTGATTTCCATGGACTGGGGGAAGGATCAAATAGGGTTTGACTCCTTAATGAGTACAGGGTTTATTTTGGGGGTGATGAAAATGTTCTGCAATTATTGGTTGTACAATGTTGTGGATGTACTAAATGCTACTGAATTGTATATTTTTAATGGTTAATTTATGTTGTATTAATTTTACATCAGTTTTTTTTTAATTAGGGTTCAGTTAGCTAGGAAGAAATGGGAGAATTACTGGTTGCAGTCAATTTCCTGTTTTACAAGGAAGAGAAACCCTATTGGTCTGTTTTAAAGTCTGTATTTCTCATACAGAGAACAAACTAAGGATGGATGGGGGGGGTGGGAGAGAGGGAAAATGGGTGATGGGCATTGAGGGGGGCACTTGTTGGGATGAGCACTGGGTGTTGTATGTAAGCCAATTTGACAATAAATTATATTCATAAAAAATAAAATAAAATAATAAAAAATTTTGAAAAGTCTGTATTTCTCTTTCACTTTTGAAAAATGCTTGGTGTAGGTTTTTTGTTTTTGTTTCTGTTTTTGTTTTTTTTGCTTGCTTGCTTGCTTGGTGTAGAATTCTAGGTTGACTTTTTTTTTTTTCTTCCAGCATTTTGAAGATGTCACTTCACTATCTTCTAGCTGACATAGTTTTTGGTTAGTAGTCTGTGATTTTCTTATCTTTGTTCCTCTTTATGTAATGTTTCTCTTTTCAAGATCTTCTCTTTGTCTTTAGTTCTTAGAAGCTCATATATGATACGTCTAGATGAGTTCCTAGATGTTTATCCTGATTAGTATTCTCTGATCTTCCCAGATTTGTGACTTGGTATGTTATTAATTTTGAAAAATTCTTGGCCATTATTTCTTAAAATATTTCTTCTGTCCCATTTCTCTCTCTTCTTGTACATATGTTAGGTTGTTTGATGTTGTCCCACAGATCTTGGACGCTCTTTTCTATTGTGGGGTTTCTTTCCCACTTTTTTCTTTGTGTTTGGATATTTCTATTGAATTATCTTCACAGATAATTATCTTTCACAGATTCTTTCCTCCTCTGGGTCAAGACTACTGATGAGCCAGACAAAAGAAATCTTTATCTGTGTTACCGTGTTTTCTATTTCTAGCATTTCCATTTGATTCTTTAGAGTTTCCATCTCCCTGCTGAAATTACCCATTCTATCATGAAAGCTGTTCACCTTTTCTACTAGATCCTTTAACATTAATCATAGTTCCTTTAATATCCCCATATGATAATTCCAATATCTGTATCATATATGAGTCTGGTTCTGTTAATTGCTTTGTCTCTTAATAGCGTGTCATTTTTCTCTTCCTTCTTTGTGTGCCTGTAAAAATATTTTGTCAAAAGCTGGACAATTATAAGGCAGTAAACACTGAAGTAAATAGTTTTCATGCCTGTAAATGGGCATACCTCTCCTTCTGCTAGGACTTTAGTGCAAGAGATTGAGTCAGTGAACTTAGGAGCTGACCTGCTTTTGGGTTTTGTTTTTGCTATGGATATTGGCGTGTACAACAAGCTTCAAGTTTCCCTAACATTACCTCTGTTTAAGGTTGAGGCTGGTTTGCCAGAGGGTTTATCAACTTCTGCTCCTCCCTCAATTTTACATCTTCCCCTTGTGCCTGCTCCTCAGATAATATCTCTTCCCTGATCTTGATGCTATTTAGCAGTAAGTGGCTATTACTTGTTACTTGAGGCTTATTAGCCTGTTTGATGTTTGAGGGGTGGGGAGTGAAGGAGGCATTCCCTGTTTTTTCTGATTCAGCATTAGTGTTAGATAGGCTCTGTACCCCTACGTCTTACGGGTAGGCCTTCTCTATGAAGCTACCCCACCCACCCCTGGAACATTTCTAATGATCTGGAGCCCATAGAGGTAGAGGGGTTTGGTTTGGTTTGGTTTGGTTTGGTTTGGTTTTTTCTCTTTTCTCTTTCTCTGGCTGCAATGGCTCTTCGCCAGTACAGAATTTACTGGCTAATGACAGGATTTACTGTCCTTCACCCAGTGGTTTAAGGCCTTTGTTCTATGGGAAAGATAGGGAAGAAGTATCTGGGTAGGGTTTGGTGCCTTTCCCCACAGTGGCAGCTCTTCCTTTCCCCCAGGTTTGTATCAAAGGAAAACCTTCTCAGGATTCGCATGCTGCCCCCAGTCTTTCTTGTGAACACATAATAAGGTCCATGGAGAAGAGCTTGCAAGTCAATGTGAATTACCCTGTACTTGTGGCTTCTGTATTCTCATGCTGGCCTACATTTGACCTTCAATAATTCCTTAAAATTTATACCTGAATTCCTACCAGCTTGATGGTGTTCAGAGGGAGAGTCAGCCTCAAATGAGCAAGAGTACCTGTGCTATATCTCCTTGGCTGTGTCCATCTTTCCTTAGATTAAGATTAATTAGGTTGTCCTGGAACCTCAGCTTTCTGATAAATTTTTTAAAAGCTGTGAATTTGCAGATTGTCTAATGATTTCTTGTGTTCTAATAGTAAAAGTGATGCTATTTCTGCCTTTCCTTTTTCCTAAGCAGACTCCAAAAGCCCCTGAGAAACTCTGTTTTGTAGTTAAACCTGTTCTATGTACTTGAATGCAATCCTTAACTAATGCAAGTACCAAATGCATTCATTACTCAAAACTACATTCTAAATGGAGCAAAGGTGTAAGCATAAAATATGAAACCATGAGCACCTGAAGAAATAGGGGGTAACCTTTTAACTTCAGAAAGAGAAATACATTTTTCAGTTTTCTTAAAATACGGAAGCTATAAAATAAAAGACTAATAATAGGACTAATAAATTCATAAAATGAAATATTTCTACGTGGCAAAAAGTCATTATATATATGTTATATATATAATAGTTATTATATGTATAACTTTTATTTTATTTTAAATGTTTATTTATTTTTGAGAGTGAGAGCATGAGGATCCAATGTGGGCTTGAACCCACAAACTGTGAGATCATGACCTGAGTCAATGTCAGATGCTTAACTGAACCACCCAGGTGCCCTGCAAAAAGTCATTATAAATATCAAATAACAAACTGAGAAAAAATATTTGCAATAAATATGCAAAGGGATAATTTTCTTAATATTAAAAAGCATTTATAAATCAATAAGTAAAGATCAATAATTTGTGGGCAAAGAATAGGAATAGATATTTAGAAGAAAAGGAAGTAAACATGCAAAATGTGATTAACCTACCTTAAAACAAATTTGTAAACAAACAAGATACAATTTATCATTTCTCAGGTTGACTGAGATAAAAGATTTGATAATGCTGGGGCACCTGGGTAGCTCAGTAGGTTAAGCATCCTACTTCAGCTCATGTCATAATCTCACGGTTTGTGAGTTAGAGACCTGCGTCAGGCTCTGTGCTGCCAGCTCAGAGCTGGGAGCCTGCTTTGAATTTTGTCCCCTTCTCTCTCTGCCCCTCCCCACTTGTGCTCTGTCTCTCTGTCTCTCAAAAATAAATAAATGTAAAAAAAAATTTTTTTTAAAGCTTTGATAATCCTGAATCAACAATTGTTCATCAATCAATAGCATGTGAAGAGAGGCACCTTTACAGTTTGGGTGGGGTACAATTCTGTACAGTTGGTGTGGCAATTACACAGTATCAGTATTTAAAATATAAAAATTCCCTTCTGGGAATGCAAGCTGGTGCAGCCACTCTGGAAAACAGTATGGAGGTTCCTCAAAAAATTAAAAATAGAACTACCCTACGACCCAGCAATTGCACTACTAGGCATCTTTCTATGGGATACAGGTGTGCTGTTTCAAAGGGACACATGCACCCCCATGTTTATAGCAGCACTATCAACAATAGCCAAAGTATGGAAAGAGCCCAAATGTCCATCAATGGATGAGTGGATAAAGAAGATGTGGTACATATATATAAATGTATATACAATGGAGTATTACCTGGCAATCAAAAAGAATGAAATCTTGCCATTTGCAACTACGTGGATGGAACTGGAGGGTATTATGCTAAGTGCAATTAGTCAGTCAGAGAAAGACAAAAATCATATGACTTCACTCATATGAGGACTTTAAGAGACAAAACAGGTGAACATAATGGAAGGGAAACAAAAATAATATAAAAACAGGGAGGGGGACAAAACAGAAGAGACTCATAATATGGAGAACAAACTGAGGGTTACAGGAGGGATTGTGGGAGGGGGGATGGGCTAAATGGGTAAGGGGCACTAAGGAATCTACTCCTGAAATCATTGTTGCACTATATGCTAACTAATTTGGATGTAAATTTAAAAAAATAAAAAATAGGGGCGCCTGGGTGGCGCAGTCGGTTAAGCGTCCAACTTCAGCCAGGTCACGATCTCGCGGTCCGTGAGTTCGAGCCCCGCGTCAGGCTCTGGGCTGATGGCTCGGAGCCTGGAGCCTGTTTCCGATTCTGTGTCTCCCTCTCTCTCTGCCCCTCACCCGTTCATGCTCTGTCTCTCTCTGTCCCAAAAATAAATAAACGTTGAAAAAAAAATTTTTTTTAAATAAAAAATAAAACAAGTTAAAAAATAAAATAAAATACAACCTTTCATCCATCAATTCAACTCTTAGGAATTTCTCCTATATATTCATACCTATGTAAAGACTTATACACTTAAGGTTTGTGTTAGCATTATTATTCAGAGCAAAAGACTGTAAATAACTAAATATCCATGAATGTGGGACTGAAGATAAGCTGAGCTCTACTTGTACCAAAGAAGACTGTTTAATCATCAAAGAAAATTATATAAACAAGATATATTCATACTATGAAATAAAACAAGAAAGAAGGAAAACAGTGTATCATATGTTTCCATTTGTAAAGAAAAATATATTAGTTTATTTATGTTTCCTATACTAAATTAATTCTGTAAGATCCATAGGGAAGAAAATTCTGAATGATACACAGGGAAGAAAAAGAGGACACAAAGGTAGGAAAGAGACACAGTATATACACCTTCTTTTGCCTTTTGAATCTTGTACATGTATATGTATACCCACTTAAAAAATAATAATTTTAGTTATTGAATAAAATAAATACCTCCATCAAGAGACCTCATCCCTGATACTCCAACCTTTTGCCACAAAGCCTCTCCAATCCACCCATCTATACCTCCATTAGAGATAGACTGCATTTCATACTGCCAAATGCATTCTGTGGCCCTTTGCTCTGTGTTGCCTTTTGTTCATAAGTTTCTCTCCACATGAACATGGTTCTTTCCCCAACAGCCTACACTTTAGGAGCCAACTCCTATGTCACTCTACCCAGGAACCCTCTTTGACTACCCAGATCCTCATTATGTTTTCTCTCCTCCAGAATGGAAAGTTTGTGACCTGACACTTACAAATGAGTATATAATTCTATTTGTTTTAGATGATTGGATTTTACTTTGTGTGAATTAACCTTATCTTGGAAGCCAGATAGTTAAGTATCTCGAGAGCAGGAAAGCAATACAACTCAAATTTCTCTGTACCCTTGACATTGCTCAGTTTAGGGATGCTCATGCCTCAGGGTGAAGGGCAGACTGGATACTGGAAGAAGGGCCAAAATAGCCTCTTCAGAGATTTTGAGCGCAAGGATTTTTGGTTATGAGACCACTGTCACCAGAGCAACACAGTCTCAAAGAAATTCAGAAATCCTGGGATATTGGAGTCATAACACAATACCCACAGAGGCCAAGAAGGTAACATAAGGAGTAAATCAATAGTCAAGGTATAGGAGTGATGGGTCCTGAAGCTGATTGGAAAACACCTGTCCTGTCTAAAAGTTACCATAATTTAAGTTAAAGGAAAAAACAAAAATAAAAAACTCCTCAGGTAAACATATATCTAGAGTAGATAAGTAGGTCCATGAACAAGAATTAGTTTGTGACCCCTACTTGGAAGTAGCCACTCATGTCTATATGAAGTCATCTCCTGTAGCAAGCAGAAGGCTATCACATGGATAGCGACATCTCTGGAACACAAAAGGATGATGCTCCAGAAGCGAGTCAAATTTATGTGCCTTCATGGAAGGTAGTGTTCATAATCTCTTCCCATTACAGAATGAAGGCTTCCTTTCACCACATATGTAAAACTAAAGTAAGCTCCAGCACCACTCCCACTCCCAGCAACTCCACTCTGCCTCAGTCCTGGGCCACCCCCGCCACTGCCCTCAGCACTGTCCTAGAGTGGCTTTTGCTACCCAACCAGGGAACCTGCCCTAGGTCTCAACTCTCATCTTAGAGAGTTGGTCTGCTCAAGAAGACCCAACACAATCAAATGTCTGCATCCCTTGAAGAAGACTGCTACTGTCATTTTCATTAATGTGCATTAATGTGCAGGTGGGGCAGAGCACCACTGAAATATACTCTATATCTCTAAGCAAAGGAGATATACACTCTATATCTCTAAGTTAAGGGAAGGCATAAGGGGAGGCTAAAATGTTCTACCCATCTAGAGAAGGAGCTTTATTTTTAATTTTTCTTAATGTCTATTTATTTTTGAGAAAGAGAGAGACAGAGCATGAGTTGGGGAGGGGCAGAGAGAGACACACACAAACAGAATCAGGAACAGAATCAGAATCAGAATCAGCTCCAAGCTGTCAGCCCAGAACCCAACCCAGGGCTCAAACCCACAAACCATGAGATCATGACCTGAGCTGATGTCGGATGCTTAACTGACTGAGTCACCCAGGTGCCCCAGAGAAGGAGCTTTAACCCAGACTTAAGCTGGGTCAGCATTCCACACAACTCTTCCCAGCCCACCCTGGACTATGGATAAATGGACTTGAGCAGAAAAGGAAGGTAAGTTAAATAAAGACCAGGTCTGAATTCTATCATGGCTTCCCATGATATGCTTGAGCCAGAGGAGCAATATGGACCTGAGGATAGTAGTGACATGAAGGAGTGGCCAGGAATCCCACAGGCAGAATTCACTGATGACTTATATATATCCCCACAGTCTCAATGGCAGGTTTTCAGAGGAGCACCACCATGCTCCAACCTTGAGGAGGTACCTTGTGTTTATCAAAAGCACATAACTAATATGACAAGATATGAAAAGCAAATGATAGAATCTCCCCTCCTCTGCTCCCTGTTGGTTATTGGTAAGATCTTTCTGGAGAACTCATCTCAGAAGCTGCTGCAGCTCTCTTACCTATATCCCACCTCCACTGCCTGTTAGCTGCATGGAATTAGTGACTCCTGGAATGAAGATCACAGTAGGACTTGAAGAGGGGCTTGTCTCCCGCTCCCAAGGGCTGGCAGGGAGACAATCAGGGAGGGGGAGCATGTAGATGGAGGCCTGAGTACCTGGGACAGAAGCTGACATGTTCCTGACCAGGATATGATAAGAGAGAAAAGCCAATTTGCTTTGCACTCAAAACAGCCTGGAGCCAGGAAGTCAACCCATCGTTTAAGTGCTCTTGGGGGAAGTAGGTGAGTAAATCTGAGCTTCAATCTGCTTGCTCATAGTGTGATAAAGAGCAATGGGCTAAACCTTGTTGTCCAAAGGCAATGCAAATTAATTCTAAATCAGAACACTCACCCTCTACTCTCCCAAACTGTGACCCAATGTCTGGTAATGGTGTAACTAGAAGTACGTTTTTTGCTTAGCTCAAATATGAAGTCAGTCACTGAGTTCTAATCTTGGTATCTCTCAACTTTGCCCCCTTTCCTCTATTTTTAACTGCTTCTGTTTGTATTCAGTTTCTCATCCATTCTTGCCTGAATAATTTAAATAGTGGCTCATATCCCCAGGGCTTAGAATAGTGGCTGGTGTACAGTAATTCCTTAATAGCACTTGAAACAAAATTCTGAGCTGAGGAGCAGACAAATCACTATATTAGTGTGATGAGTCCTATGGAATGGGGGAATCCTGTCACAGGAGGAAGTACTCAGCTAATGGGGACCCCAGAAGGATCACAATAAGAATGACTTTGAGAAGTGTCTTACATTCAACAATAAAAGTATTTGATCACTTACTATATGCAAGGTTCTATAGCAAACACAATAATGAAGAAGACAGAGGATTTACACAATGGAGCTCATGATCTCATGGGATAGACAGTCTTACATACCAAAACTGTCTAATCAAAATATATACTTGGGGATGCCTGGGTGGCTCAGTTGGTTAAGCAGCTGACTTCAGCTCAGGTCATGATCTCATGGTTTGTGGGTTTGAGCCTCACGTCTGACTCTGTGCTGACAGCTCAGAGTCTGGAGCCTGCTTTGGATTCTGTGTCTCCCTCTCTCTCTGCCCCTCCCCTGCTCACACTCTCTCTCTCAAAAATAAACATGACCAAAAAATTAATTAAAAAAAATATATGTGTGTATAAATGTATATATATATTTATTTATATATTTATATATGTATATATGTATATATAGAAAGATATACTTGGATGTCCAATATTCATATCAAAGTATAGAAAAGTGAACTCCTGATACCCTACCCATCACCATCGCCCAATCACATATACAAAACATGCTTTCGTCACAGTATTCACCCTATCAGTTAATGACAACTCTATCTTACCATTTTCTCAGGACAAAAATATTGGTGTCATCTTTGACTTTTTTTCCTAATAGTCCATATTCAATCCATCAGTAAACCCTGTTGTCTCTACCTATAAAATGAATTCAGAACATGACCATGTCTCACTCCCTCAGCTGCTATGAATATTGCAGTAGCATCTCCCAGCTTCTTCCTGAGACTATACGTCCAACAGTCTGTTCTCAACACAGAAGCCTGATGGTCCTCAGGGAGGGTCCTAGCTGTGGATGATTAGATAGATAGATAGATAGATAGATAGAGGCGGCTGGATGGCTCAGTCAGTTGAGCATCTGACTTGGTTTCAGCTCAAGTCATGATCTCACAGTTCGTGCATTCAAGCCCCTCACCAGGCTCTGTCAGCAGTGTGGAGCCTGCTTGGGATTCTCTGTTTCTCTCTCTGTGTGTCCCTCCCTTCCTCCCTCCCTCTCTCTCTCTCTCTGTCTGTCTCTCTCAAAATAAATATTTTTTAAAAGATAGATAGATAAAACATATATAGATGTAAAACCATGAGATTGGATAGGATCACCAAAGAAATGAGTGTTAATGAAGGAGAGATCTAAGAACTAGGTTCTGTAGTACTTTAACATTAACAAATTAGGGAGGTGGGGGATATAGGAACTAAAAAGCAGAGACTGCAAAGTAGTAGCCAATGAGGTAGGAAGAAAAGCAGAAGAGTGTAAAATACTGGGAGCCAAGAAAGAAGATTATTGCAAGGATAAAGTGAGCAACTGCATGAAAATTTGCCACTCAGCCAAGTAAGATGAGGATGCAGAGACGATTGTTAGGTTTAGTAACATAGTCATTGTTTATGGCCTTGAGAACAATAGACTCAGGTGAGTAGTGGAGGTAAAGGTGTGACTGGAGTGAATTCGAGAAAGAATGAAAGAGCAATTGGTGATAACAAATATAATCAACTGTCTCAAGAAGTTTCATTCCACAGACGTGCAGAAAATGAGGACAGAACAGAGCAGGGTATTTAAGGTGGGAGACACAGCATGTTGGATATTGATGGAAAAGATCCAGTGGAGGGAAATAAGTTGATGATGCAGGAGAGCAAAGTAACAGAATATGAGTGAGTCCCTAAGAAGAGGGGTTGGCCTTGACTAAGCACAGACACTGCACTGGTGTAAAGAGAAGGTGACATTAATGAGGGAAGACTTTGGCTCAGTCAGTTAAGCATCCAACTTTGGCTCAGGTCATGATCTCACAGTTCCTGAGCTGAAGCTCCACGTCAGGTAAACTCCAGCCCCACTTCGGGCTCTGTTCTCTGTCTGCCCCTCACTCACTCATGCTCTCTCTCTCTAAAAAATAAATATACTTGGGGCGCCTGGGTGGCGCCGTTGGTTAAGCGTCCGACTTCAGCCAGGTCACGATCTCGCGGTCCGTGAGTTCGAGCCCTGCGTCAGGCTCTGGGCTGATGGCTCAGAGCCCGGAGCCTGTTTCTGATTCTGTGTCTCCCTCTCTCTCTGCCCCTCCCCCGTTCATGCTCTGTCTCTCTCTGTCCCAAAAATAAATAAACGTTGAAAAAAAAAATTTTTAATAAATAAATAAATAAATAAATATACTTTAAAAAATTAAAATAAAAAAATGTTTAAATGATGGAGGACTTTGTATACCAAAAGAAGCAAAGTTTCCCCACAACTAAGAGAGTGGTGAAAAAGATCTAGAGGGGAGAAAGAGGAGCTGGGAAAGGATCGTGGCAAGTGGGGAGGAGGGACAAAATGGAAAGCCAAAGCCAGAGGTGGAGCAGAATTCTAGAAATTACCATAGCGAGTTATTTTTAGGGACTAAGAAGTCAGTAGCAGCATGTGAGCCAGGGTGGGCAGAAAAATTGGCTGAAGTTGGTGATCATATGTGTGAAATAGTTGCTCTTGGAACATAGTAGGAGAGATGGCAGAGAAAGCTCTATATGCATGGTGCATAAGGAAGAGGAGGGACCTTGAGAAAAAGAAATAGAGCAGGTGTGGTGTCCTAGTGTTCACCCAGGGACTAGGGTGATTTGGAGGTGGGAGGAGAGAACTGGAAGGCAAAAAGACAAAGAGTATGCCCTGAGTGGATGGGATAGATCTCTGTTTTGGACACTTCCTATCTCTCAGAAGGTGGCATCTCTGCATTCCCACCTTCTGACCTACCATACAGGAGCCAAGAGCTAAAGGAAGTGCAGGAATGCTGTAGTTTCCCTATGTTGTGGTATGGGGGACCGTGGGATGCCCCTGCCTCACTGATTTCTAAAGAAATCCAGGATGACTCAACATCCCATCAAACCAGGAGGTGGTGTCAGGACTCTTCCTCTGATAGGACCCCAGGACTTAGCACAATGTGTCCACTGCTAGCAGGATGCAGAAAATACAGGACAGGAAGAAGTATGAATGTGTCCCTCCTCTGAATGGTGACTCTGTCAGGGATGGGAACCCGGCCCCTGTTGTGGCCCTTGGGGTGACAAGGCACAAGGCCTAGGCCTGCTGAGCCAAAACCCCCCAGGTGTTACCCTAAAGCACTCCAAAGATCACAGGAGGTCTTGTGACAGCCACATCCTCCCTGCCTGGGGGAGTTGGGCAGAGAGCCACACAGCAAGAAGACAAGAGGGGGACCCAAAGTGAAAGGAATGACCCAGAAAGGTCACAGCAGCATCATGTGGGAAGCCAAGGTTAATGTGCACACATCCTGACTTAGGTCCTTCCCATGGCCCCATAAGAGCCCCTATGAGTTCACAGTGCTGACCAAAGTCCTACAACAAAGGGTTGAGCACATAAAGATGAGCTGTAACCCACACCTTCAGGATTCTCAGTTTTCAGCAAAGTCAAGAGCTAAGCGAAGACAGGGTCAGAGCCTGTGACTCACGCAGGACGTTAAGGAATGAAGCCTTGCTCATCCCATCTCATACCCTAGCACAAACCTCATCCTCTAGCTTAAGAGTAAATCCAGCATAAAAGGCCTCGTGGAGGACACAAACTCAAGCATCTACTACTCCAGAATTGGTGGTAGATGCTAGGAATAAATGAGTGCTTGCTAGGGAACTCTGGAGTTCACCTCTGGCCCTCTGAGGTAACATGTCATGGTGAAAGGTCCTGACCTTCTGGAGCCCTTTCCTTGATCTCTGCAGAGGGCACCTGAGAAGTCTATGGAGAGAATTTCAGGCAAGTGACCACGTGCAGTGGAGGAGAGTGGCTTCTCCACAAAATCACTTCGCCTGTCAAAACACAGAGTCCTAGAAGATAGAGACCATGACTGCTTCATTTTTGTACCTGCTTACCATAGCCCATCCTGGGAGAGCAGTGAACACAGAATGAGAACAGGAATAAACCCCACAGATGCTACTCTCTGCACCATGTAAGAGGGGGCTGGGCTTCTGCTCTTTACCAGCCATCCAAAGCCTAATGCTCCACCTGGGCTCAGGGGCCCATCTGTCACAGAATGAAGAACAAGAATGATTCCTGTGTCCCATGTAGGGAGAAGAAAGAAGGGAAGACAGCCTGGACTTCAGGTGGGAATATGAGCAATGAGCACAATGTAGGCATGTAAGGTGCTAGGGGACACAGAGGACCAGATCCCTGATAGGTCTGGCTGGGCTTGCCGAGGACCGTTCATTCCCATCCATCCCCAGAGACAGTGAGGCCAGGACCCTGAATACTTGGTCTGGATGAGAGCATGAGGAGGGAAAGGGGGCCTGGGAAGGGGCCAGAGGGAGATCTCTGTTTCCAGAAGGAGGGGTGGGCCCTGCCAACTGCCCCTCCCCCCTTTCCTGCTTTGCCCCTCTTCTCCACTGCAACTTCTCGGGATCCAGGGCCAGGCAAGGAGCACACTGGGGGCTTTCCAGAATGTATCACTTCCAAGGTCAAGCCTGCTACAGAAGCTGCAGGGGCAGGACCCTGGACAGGCAGCTGGACCCGTGGGAATCCAGATGGCGGGAAGGGAACAGAAGCCATTCCTTGCGGTAAATGGGGCTGGCAGCTGGGGAGTGTCAGGAGAGAGGGGAGGGGTAAAGTGAGAGTCCAGAGCAGAATCTCACACATAGTCAAAGACACAGGACACAGACATCAGCCACAAAGAGACACAAACACAAGGACACAAATTCAATGATGCCACTCCAAAACTAATTCAGAGTACCCAGAGACAGGTCCAGGAAACACACCTACATAGACTCAAGAACACCCTGAGTCAGACATGTGGGAGCAGACAGACACTGGCACAAGCACACATGCAGACACAGAGACAGGCTTCACACACGTAAACAGACACAGACCATCTTGCAGACCTACAAACACAAATGCAGTCCAAATCCATCCTTCAAAGTTTCTCTCCACCATAAAGCCTCCTATGCCACCTCAAACCGGGTCTATCTCTCCCTCCTCTAAGCTCTGCTTTGCAATTTCTATGCCATTCCTTGTCCTTTACTAAAGATAGTCTTGGATTCACATGCATACCTCTGGTCTCAACAACTTGGCTGTGTGCTTTCAAAGAAATGGCAAGGTCAGCAAGTGAGTCCACTGCCCTCCTCGGCAGCCCCATTGCTCACCTACACACCCATCCCTATCCCTAGCAGTGTTTCCAGTTTACTGCAGGTCCTGACCCCCAGCCTTTAAGCAGACATAGACCCTAAGGGAAGAATAAAGCAGATAGACACATCCTTTCAAAGTAATGCTGGTGGGTATTACCTCCCAAAATCTTTACCTTGCCTTATGCTTACCGCTGTCTACCTCCAATCTGTAACCACTATATCAGTGCTAGTCTAAGCATAGTTACCTAACACTAACCTTAACCATAGAAAGCTACACACTGAGTAATGTCTGCATATACTAGGCCCACAAATATCACATACTTATGACAGTATAGATCATCTGCACTCCAAGAACTCAGTAGCTCCTTCAGTAACACCTGCAGAGTCATCAGGGTAGGATGTCCCTGAAAGGCTCAGTGTTCAGCTGGAACCCAGGAGCACCAAGGTGCTCAGGCCCTTTGACCCTTCTTAGGCAGAAAAACCTACAGGGACCCAACTCATCCCAAGCCTTGTTCTGAGATTAGCCTAGCCTCTCAGCTTAAATTCCCACCATGCCCCTCCCTGGCTCCTGCCTGCCAAGCTGGGAGTATCTGTTGCCCTGGAACACCATACCAGGAGGGAGCAAATGTGCCTGAGACGTGGGTCTGAAGGGATGTGGGGATTTCCAGGCTCTTGCAACACCCATACCTAGGACCTCTACCCCAGGGTCTGGCCCAGGTGCCTGTCCTAAATAGGTAGTGGGCCTGCTGACACTGGGGAGAGTAGGGGTGAATTAGCACACCACTTCTCCCCCTATTAAGGATCTTACTCTGGTGAAAGAGTGTATTCCCAATGAATGTATTCACAATTCATCAGCAGAGGTAAAGCTGAAGTCAGCCATGTGTACCTTCCTTATCCCCTAACCCCTCATCTCTCACCCCCAGGAACCAAGACCTTTAGGTATAGGACTCCCCTGCACCCTGGCCACCCTAGAGATTGTCAAACACTACTTAGGCTCTGTCAGAAGCTCACCAAGCCAAAATGCAACTTTTAGGTGGACACACATCTCAGATGTATAGCCATCCGAATTTCTGTGTCCCTTTCCCCAATGTCTACATTCAGCCTGTCCTAAGAACCAAAAGAAGAACTTGGTTCAGGGCTGCAAGTTCCAAACCCCCACACCAAGCTTAGGGTTCCAATAAATTATAGGTGGGATGAGCCCAGGCCAGCAGTTGAATGCAGAGGAATGGCTATGTGGCAGACTTGAGTTCCCTGAGAAGGATAGCAACTCCCTTCACTGTCTCAACCCCTCTCCTGTGGACTATGTCTATACCTGGGTTCCACTACCTTCCAGATTCCCTCACTGCCTCCCTTCCATGCCCCTACCTCCACCTCATAGGCTCAGTCATCTGCAGCCCAGTGTGTGGCAGTCATTTTCCTGCTCTGAGAGTAGTTCTTTCCAGTCCTGGCTTTCTGTCCAGCCAAGTATCTACCTCCAGCAAAGCTTCAACTCCTTACCTTCCTTCTCTCAGGGTCCTTAACTTAGGTTCTAAGTCCCAGGAATAAGCATAGAGGCCCCAATACCTGCAAGATGAAATATCTCCCTATAGCTGGTCTAACACTACAAACTCAAGTTCAAAGGTGAGGACTTATAGTAGATCCTAGGAAAATCCTCCTGAGTTGAGGAAAGGCAGTCAAGGAGGGAACCTAGGGGACTGTGAACACCACCTGACATACAAGAACTCCCCCCTCCCCACCATAATGGCATAAACAAGGGGAAGGGGACAGGATGTCTTAGGAAAGACAGGGAACCTGGGGTTTTAGTAGAGGAAGTAGCACAGTCCTCAACTCTTCCCAGCCATGCTCTACCTTTTTCTACAAGCTGTGCCAGGCCAGAAAGTCCCCTCCTTCAGGAAGGTTGGGGGTATATCACCCGAGCTTCCTCGTCCCCCAGACCATCTTTGTTACCAACCACAGGCTCTGTGCCCATCTGGGCACATGTTTGGAATGTACCTGGAGAACTTAAAAAGAAAAAAAAATACGGATCCTTTTGCTCTAATCTGAGATTCTATTTAAGATGGTCTGTGGTGGTAACTCTAATTCTGTATTTTTAGTGAGCTCCTCATATAATTCCGAAGTGCAGCCAAGTTTGGAAACAGTGGAAACAATCTAATATGATATGACTATGGAATCATCTACATACATACATACTCCCAGCACTCGTGCTATCCTACCTCTCTGGGAACTCTTCAGAAACAGGCTGCTCACTACTTACTTAATCACTTCCACAGAAGGTAGGGGGGTAGGAGGGGAAGAAGAGATTGAAGATATGGGAATTAAAAGCTTTCCAGTGCCAGGATTTACCATCAGACAGGTAAAAGACCGAAGAAATCTTATCTCTTTGTTTTTGCCCAGTCCTGTCCCAAGAATGCCAGCCTCTTGCCAGACGAGGTACTCCCTGCCCTGCCTAAAGTAAAACTCTTTGTAAAACCTCAGACGCAAGAGCTCAATTATCTCTCCTTTAATTTACTCAGATTCCAGCCCCTCTCCTCAGCGGGCCTTGAGATCAAACACCATGTCCATATCCCCATCCAACAATATCCCCAACTCCAATCCCCAGCCTTTCTGTATCCTATAACAACACCCTTATCATAGGCATAATCTTTCTGTCACTATCTTGTACTTTGCCAACCCTGTCCTGACTTTATTCCTCCCATTTCTTACCCTCTCCACATCTCCCTATGGTCTCTCTATCCCCATACAAGTTGTTCTTCAGAAATGTGGGATAAGCCTGGGTATGAGGGAGCCTGGTGCTGGGTTTAGCACTCTGAGAACTAGATGGCTTTTCGAGTCCTAACCTGATGATTACAACTCTGAAGTCCCAATCTGGATTTAAATATAGGTTCTAAGTCATGACCCAATAATACACACACCATACACCAGCATAAATTCCAAACAGAGAAAAGATTTAAAACATTAAAAACTAAACTACAGGAATGACAGCATGCAAAATGGCAGAGTAGGAAACTCTAGGGGTTGGTCCCTCCACTAAAGCAACCACTAAGCTGGAAAGAGCAATTGAAAATACCTATTTCAGAACTCTGGAAATTTATCAGACGCTTATAACAATCAGGGGAGTGCTTGATTAAGGGAGAGGATGCTTGATCTTTCATAAGAGACCATCATGCATCAACTAGCTACTAGCTAACACTGTGGAGACAGTGGCACACATTCCTGGAGTTTCTGGCTGGTGGCAGAGAACCTCATCCTCCAAAAATTGGGGATTGTGCATTTTGGTCAGTCTATGGTTCCCTGAGGGACAGGTGAGATGCTTGCCTTGGTTGCAGCCCTCTTGGGCTGCAGCACCTTCCACAGGGGCATAAATCAAAATGTTAAAAGGGACAGAACCCTTTTAGTGGGAAGTGGGTAGAGAAACTTTTGTCAGGTCACTGGCTAACTGCATAGATAACAGAACAGAAACTTCAGGGACCACACACAACAAAGAATGCATACCTGGCAAAAATTGTTTGGAAAAGTCAAAACATCTGTTCAAAGAGCTGAAGGAGACCATGGGCAAAGAACTAAGGGAAATCTCAAAAAACAATATCTGAGCAAAATGAGACTATCAATAAAGAGGTACAAATTATTTAAAATGAGCCAAACAAAAATTCTAGAGCTAAAAATACAATAACTTAAATGAAAAAAAAAAAATAACTGGGGGAATTCAACAACAAACTTGAGAAGGTGGAAGGAAGGATCAGCATACTTGAATATAATGCAATTGAAATTACTCAGTCTAACTTGAATATAAGACCTGAAACCATAAAACTCCTGGAAGCAAACATAGTAAGTTCTTTGACATCAGTCTTAGCAAATTTTTTTGGATCAATCTCCTTATACAAGGACAACAATAGCTAAAATAAACAAATGGGATTACATCAAACTACATGTACAGTGTAGGAAACCATTAACAAAATGAAAGACCTACTGAATCAGAGAAGGCATTTGCAAATCACATATCCAATAAGAGGCTAAAATCCAAAATATATAAAGAATTCATACAACTTAATATAAAAACAATTTTTTAATAAGTAAAGGAGGGGAACCTGGGTGGCTCAGTCAGTTAAGCATGACTTGATTTCCACTCAGGCCATGATCTCACAGTTCATGAGATCAAACCCCATGTCCATCTCCGTGCTGAGAGCACAGAGCCTGCTTGGGAGTCTCTCTCCCCCTCTCCCCCTCTCTCGATATTTCTATATACTAACAACAAACTATCTAGAAGAGAAATTTTTTTTAAAATGCCATTTATAATATCATCAAAAGCAATAAAATACTTAGGGCTAATTTAACCAAGGAAGTGAAAGAACCATACACTGAAAAATATAAGACACTGATGAAAGAAATTGAGGAGGACACAAATAAATGGAAAGATATCCTGTGTTCTTGGATTGTAATATTAATATTGTTAAAATGTCCATACTACCCAAAGTGAGCTAAAGATTCAATGCAGGATGAGCACTGGGTATTGTATGTAAGTCAATTTGACAATAAATTATATTTAAATTTTTAAAAAGATTCAATGAAATCTCTGTCAAAATTCCAATGGCATTTTTTACATAAATAGAAAAAAAAGGCAACCTAAAATTCATATAGAACCACAAAAGACTCAGAGTGCCTGGGTGGCTCAGTCGGTTGAGCGGCCGACTTAGGCTCAGGTCATGATCTCGCGGTCAGTGAGTTCGAGCCCCATGTCGGGCTCTGTGCTGACAGCTCAGAGCCTGGAGCCTGTTTCAGATTCTGTCTCTCCCTCTCTCTGACCCTCCCCCGTTCATGCTCTGTCTCTCTCTGTCTGAAAAATAAATAAACGTTAAAAAAAAAATTAAAAAAAAAAAAGAACCACAAAAGACTCCAAACAACCAGAATCATGAAGAAGAAAAACAAAGCTGGAAGCATCATACTTCATAATTTCAAACTATATTAAAATGCTATAGTTATTAAAACAGTATGGTACTAGCATGAAAACAGATACATAGACCAATGGAAGAGAATAAAGAGCACAGAAATAAACCCATGCGTATGTGGTCAACTAATCTTTGACAATGGCACCAAGAACAACAATGTTGGTAAAACTGGATGGCCACATCTACAGGAATGAAACTGGACCCGTATCTTACACCACACACAAAAATTAGCTCAAAATGGATAAAGACTTAAATGTAAGACCTGTAACTGTAAAACTCCTAGAAAAGGAAAAACTACTTGATATTGGTCTTGGCAATTACTTTAGGGGGGTATGACACCAAAAGCAAAATAAACAAGTGGGACTACATCAAACTAAAAAGCTTCTGCACAGAAAAGGAAGCCATCAGCAAAATGAAAATGTAACTTAGGGAATGGGAGAAAATATTTACAAACTATCTGATAAGGGGTAATACCTAAAATATATAAGCAACTCATAAGCTCAATAACAAAATAAACAAACAAAATATGATTTAAAAATGGACAAAGGACCTGAGTAGACAGTTTTCCAAAGAGTATACAAATGCCTAACAGGTATATAAAAATATGTTCGGGGCGCCTGGGTGGCGCAGTCGGTTAAGCGTCCGACTTCAGCCAGGTCACGATCTCGCAGTCCGTGAGTTCGAGCCCCGCGTCAGGCTCTGGGCTGATGGCTCAGAGCCTGGAGCCTGTTTCTGATTCTGTGTCTCCCTCTCTCTCTGCCCCTCCCCCGTTCATGCTCTGTCTCTCTCTGTCCCAAAAATGAATAAACGTTGAAAAAAAAAATTTAAAAAAAAAAATATGTTCAACATCACTAATCATCAGGGAAATGCAAACCAAAAACCACAAGGATATATCACCTCATACCTGTTAGAATGGTTATTATCAAAAATACAAGAGATAACAAATGTTGAAGAGGATGTGGAGAAAAGGGACCCCTCTACATTGTTGATAAGAATGTAAATTGGTACATACATTATGAAAAACAATATGGATTTCCTCAAATAATTAAAAATAGAACTACATATGGTCTAGCAACCCCACTTCTGGGTATATATCCAAAGGAAATGAAACCACTACCTCAAAGTGATATTTGTCCTCCCTTATTCATTGTTATCATTATTCACAATGGCCAAGACATGGAAACAACCTAAGTGTCTACTGATGGATGAATGGATAAAGAAGATCTAATACATACATACATACATACAATGGAATATTATTCAGCCATAAAAAAGAAGGAAACTGCCATCATGACAACATGGATGAACCTGGAAAGCCTTTTTTATTAAGTGAAATAAGCCAGACAGAGAAACACAAATAGTATATGGTATCACTTATATGTGGAATCAAAAAAAAAAATTCAAACACATAGAAACGGAGTGGTGGCTGCCAGGAGTTGGGGGCAGGGGGAGCATGGGGAGATGTTGGTCAAAGGTACAAACTTTCAGTTATAAGATGAATAAGTTCTAAGGAGTGAATGTACAGCATGGTGACTGTAGTTAATAATACTATATTGTATACTTGAAATTGGTAAGAAAGTAGATCTTAAGCATTCTCACCACAAAAAAAGGAGAAACTATGTGAAAAGGTAACTATGTCAAGTGATAGAGGTATTAATTAATTTGATTATGGTAATTATTTCATAATGTATACCTGTATGAAGTCATCATGTTGTACACTTTAAATACATACAATTTTGTCAATTATACCTCAATAAAGTTGAGGGGAAAAACAAGGAGAAATCTTCATGGCCTTAGATTTGGCATAGGTTTCTTAAATATGACACTAAAAGCACAGGTAACAGAAAAATAGATAAGTAGGACTTCATCAAAATTTTAAAATTCTATGTATCAAAGGACACTATCAAGATAGTGAAAATCCACAGAATAGGAGGATATATTTGCAAATCATATATCTGATAAGGGTCTATTATCCAGAATGCATAAAGAACTTTCAAAATCCAGAGGCATCTGGCTAGCTCAGTCCAAAGAGCATGCGTGTGACTCGTGATCTCGGGATCATGAGTCCAAGCCCCACACTCGGTGTAGAGATTACTTAAATAAATAATACTTAAAAGAAATATCTTTGGGGTGGCTCAGTCAGTTAAGTGTCCGACTCTCAATCTCAGCTCAGGTCTTGATCTCAGGGTTGTGAGTTCAAGTCCCACATTGGGCTCCACACTAAGCATCAAGCCTACTTTAAAAAAAAAAAAAAAAGGTACTCTTACAATCCAAAAATCAAATGCACATTTTAGGAAGCAACAGTCCTCAGCCTGTGGAAGAATGGGGAGAATATGGAACCTAAAATGCAGTGAAGAGGCAATCATAGTGTTCCAGGAGAGACACAGTGAAGCCTGGACCAAAACAGTGGCCAAAGGTAGAAAAAGGGCTGGACAGATTCAATTGATATTGAGGAGATAGACTCAGGAGGCTTGGGATCCGATGGGCTGTGTGAAGTTTTCGTTTCCGCATACTAGTGAGGCAGCCTTTCAGGAAGGAAAAGGAGGGAGATCCCTATTCTTGCATGGACAGAGTGGCTGGGGATGGAGGAAGTGAAAGTGTCTGCCTGCATAAATAGGCAGCAGACCAGTCCTAGCTGACACACGGACCCCCAACTTGCAGCTGTCCACCTCGCCTACCGCTCTGGCCTCACACTCACCTTCTACCACAGCCATGGCTCAGTCATTGGCTCTGAGCCTCCTTGTCCTGGTCCTGGCCTTCTGCATCCCCTGGACCCAAGGTATCAAAGAGGGAGTTGCCTAGGATGGGGAGAAGGGGAGGCGCGGGTGGGAGCCTACCAGGAGCCCCGGCTCCCTGTAAACCCCACCCTGCAGGCAGTGATGGAGGGGCGCAGGATTGTTGCCTCAAGTACAGCCTAAGGAAGATTCCCGCCCAGGTTGTCCGCAGCTACCGGAAGCAGGAGCCAAGCAGGGGCTGCCCCATCTCAGCTATCCTGTGAGTGGGTGCAAGAAGGTGGGTGCAGCTGAGTGGGGAGGGCATGGCGGGCAAAACTAGGACAGGCTTGCTAATGCCCAACCCCCAGGTTTTCACCTCGGAAGCGCTCTCAGCCAGAGCTATGCGCAGACCCTAAAGAGACCTGGGTGCAGCAGCTGATGCAACGTCTGGACAAGCCACCAGCCCCACGGAAACAAGTCCAGGGCTGTAAGAGGGACAAAGGAGCCCCCAAGTCTGGCAAGAAGGGAAAGGGCTCCAAAGGCTGTAAGAGGTGAGGAAGCTAGAGGGACAGTGGGAGGGAAGTGAAGGGGAGCCCTGATCAGCCCCTCAAACCCCTCTTCTGCCCTCCCAGGACTGAACAGCCACAGACCCCAAAAGGGTCATAGCCCAGTAACCAGCCTGGAGCCCAGGAGGCCCCCACCAGCCTCACTGGGGCTTGGAGCCCCAATCCAAGGAGCAAGAAGTGGGCTAGGAGAGGGGGTAGACTCAGGGGCCGCAGAGCAGCCACCTCATGCTGGCCTTGCCTCACCCCTTCTCCTGCTTCAACCATCCCATCTGTATACCCAGCCCTACCCTGCATGGCTACGTTGCCCACACCAGGCCAGACCCAGAAAGGCAGAGGAGGGAGAGTCTCCCAGGAAGTGTGAGAGGAGGCAGCAGGACTGTCCCCTCTGAGAAAAGGTCACCCAGGATACTGGACCTGACCCTACTCCCACTGCACCCTACTGCTTTCTTGTAAATACAATTTATACCTAACAATAAAAACCTGTTCCAGCCTCCCACCCAAGTATCTGTTCCTGTGTGTTTGCGTCAATGGGGAAGCCAGTGTCACTACAGGGTGGGGTCACACACTCTGGTCCCAGCCAAGAACTTGACCTGGAAAATTCTATTTTCTCACCTATCCCAAGAGTTTCCTTGCCTCCCAGTTACCCTGGCAGTAGAGGGATCTGGGCCGCTCCCGGTCTCTGAGAAATCCCTGTCAGTGAGAGATGGTGGACCAAGAGCACACATTGCCAAAAGCTCTGCAGGCCTCTGAGACCCTGAAGAGGGCCCTTCCCTGGTTATGTCCAGCATGCTATCACTTCAGGAGTGACCTCCAGATCTTTTCCTAGCTCTGCCTGGGACTGCCACCACTTTCCCTGGGGTCCTCTGAATACGAAGGTCCAAGGACTTCTTTGGGAGGGTCCCCAGAAGGGAGAATGGAACCTGGGCCTGCCTGTAACACAGGCAAACACAAGTTCTACTAAAACCTACCCTATGCACAGTTCCGGCCCTGGGACCCCTGCAGAGCCCCCATCCCTTCCCAAATACCCACACACTCCTGCCCTCATCAGTGAAGCTGGGTCTCTCTTTGTTTAATGGAGCTGTGTGCTTCTCTATTCCTATCTGGGCTTCTTGACTCCCTAAGCTCCCTCCCAGGTGGGAAAGCCTTCTCTCCTTCCCTTTCTCCCTAGGGTACTTTAGCCCCTTTAACCTCTGAGACCAAGGACTAAGTCTCCTGTGGCAGGTATTTAGAACCCCAGAATTCAAATGCAAATCAGTGTCCTCTCTAAGAAGACTCTGGCCTGGCTCTTCTCTACCTCTTCCTCCCCAGAGCAGAGATCCCCTCATTGCCTCTTTTATCCCCATATATAGGGAGAGGGAAAACCATTGGGGAGCCAGGCCATGTGGGAAAGAAGGGAATAGATCCTGGGTGAGGGGCGAGAAGCTAGAGGTGACTGCCCCACCACCTTTTCCTTCCGTGGGAGCCTGAGCACACCACATCATTTACTACTTATCATAAAGTCATTAAAGTAAGTGCTGCCTGGTCCTCCTGCAACGGGCGAAGATGGGGGCTCTTCCTACCTATCCTCGTGCAGCAGGTGTGATCTTAGTCTGAAAATTCAGATATGCAAGAATTACTGCATTTGTGTGTGTGTGTGTGTGTGTGTGTGTGTGTGTTTTAATTATTTTTGAGAGAACATGACCAGGGGAGGGGCAGAGAGAGATGGAGACAGAGGATCCGAAGCAGGCTCTGCGTAGTCAGAACCGCAGTGTGGGGCTCGAACCCACAAATCATGAGATCATGACCTAAGCTGAAGTCGGACACTCAACCAACTGAGCCACCCAGGTGCCACAAGAATTACTGCATTTTAAAATGTTCTTTCAATGAACTTAATCCTACTCCAAGCCCCTGCACTGGAGTGCTAATGAGGAATTCAACATCAGGAAGTCTGGAGATCCCACTTGCCAAGGGCTGTGCAAAGGTCATAGAAACATCAAGGCACAGAAGAGGCTTCCTATCTGCTCCCCACACCATCCCATCACTGGACATCAGTCTTACCAGTAAATGCTAAGGCCCTTGTGGTACTAGCAGGTATGACTCTTCAGGTGCTGGCTTCTCAAACTCTTAGCTCTGTGCCACATTAGAGACACGGGAACTCAGCTATAAAAGCCTCTGGGCTTGAACCTGGCTTCCCATGACACCCCCACAGAGCCATTCACTCAGATGCTGACACTTGCTTCAACACAGCCAGGGATTACAGCCCATTGCTGGACGTACACACCAATTCCCTCCCAGTCAGAAAGACCTTTCTTCAAAATCCTTCCTCTCCCCAGTCCCTCCGGGGCATAACCTCTTCCCAGGTGTGCTTCCGACTTTTACAAAAGCAGAAGGGCCTTTGACATCAGGATGCCTCTATTCTTAGCCATGCCAAAACTCGAGGTTGCTCCGGAGTGAAAGGAAACACATAAGCAGAACTTCATATTTCGCTAAATTATCCTGCTAATTATCTATGCCTCATCTGTGCCTCAAACCCTGCCCTGAGCAGGCATGCAATATATTCCTTATTCCATCAGAAAACGAGTGGCCACTCTCCTTATCTGCCTTCATCTTTGACGTTATCTTGTTCTTTCTTTTTTCTTAAGATGCATAATTAAAAAAAAAATTAAGTAATAGTCATGGCTTTTCAAAATATCAAAAAACTTTTGAAAACCATTTCCTACGAATTTTTTAAATGTTTTTATTCATTTTTGAGAGAGAGAGAGAGAAAGAGAGAATGAGCAGAGGCGGGGCAGAGAGGTGGGGGTGGACAGAGGATTCAAAGCGGGCTCTGAGCTGATAGCAGTGGGCCCAATGCAGGGCTCAAACTCTTGAACCACAAGATCATGACCTGAGCTGAAGTCAGATGCTCAACGGACTGAGCCACCCAGGTGCCCCACTTCCTGCAAATTTTAACTCTTAAGCTACTTCTTCTAGGAGTTAGTGCCATACATCTAAATACTTTGCTCACACTTCTGTTTCTCGGTTTATCTATTTAAACGTTGCCAATTGGCTTCCTATTATAAAAAATGGGGAATTAACTCTTACCAACCCTCCTTTTCTGTCACCCTGTCTTCTAAATATAGTCATACCACTATATTTAGGTCATGATCAGAGTTTACATTATTATCACCATGTAATTGTTCACTGCATAGCACAGTAGTGTACTTGGCTTACTTTTCCTTTGCCACTTGCCTTTTGGGGTTTTTTCTAAGTTCTAATTTCTCTACCATTTTTAAAACACCTCTATCTTGTCACTATCATAAACTCAATACTTTTCAATGTTTCATCATATGAAATGAATGAAAGACCCAATGTTTAAAATATATGTAATAGAGGAAACTATAGATACGTGTGTTTATAACCTTGAGATAGAAAGAGCTTAAGATGTAAAACCAAAACCAAACCAAGACAAAAAGATTAAAACCATAAAACACAAACCATAAAGGAAAAGATCAACAGCATTAAATTCAAAGACTAGTAGGAGTTCAGGGTAAAGATGGCAAATTAAACACATGCATTTATTTCTACTTCTTCCTGAAGTACAGTAAATGTTTTTGTGTGTGTGTATGTGTGTAAAGGACAGAAATGGGAGAGGAGATGAAGGTAAATTTCCAAAAGACTGCTGCTTAGACAAGGAAATATTTCCATAAAAACAAGTACAAAGCATACAATAAAATTATAAATTTGAAGGACTTCCAATGCCTTGCTCATGCATATGTAAAAATAAATATTTTACTGAATAGTAGTATACCTGTGTTCAATAGGGAGACAATGGCTTCTACTAGGAATGTAAAAGAAGAAAAAAAATTCTAAAGAGCAAACATCCCCCAAATTTACAAAATCATCATCCCCTCAATCATGAAAAGCCACTGTAATCCCTGGAATCCAGAGTTTTCCTTTAACACTAAAGCACTAAAACATTTCATTGGTTTAAAACTGGGTCTATTGCGGGACACCTGGGAGGCTCAGTCAGTTAAGTGTCCAACGTCAGCTCAGGTCATGATCTCCCAGTTCATGAGTTCAAGCCCTACATCGGGCTCTGTGCTGACAGCTCAGAGCCTGGAGCCTGCTTTGGATTGTGTGTCTCCCTCTTTCTCTGCCCCTGCCCTGCTCACACTCTGTCTCTGTCTCTCAAAAAGTGAATAAACGTAAAAAATATATATATATTTTTTAAATGGGTCTATTGCTTTAAAACTTTCTGCTAACAATAAGTCATCCTCAGGACCATTCAGAAAATTACTAATACCATGTTTTTAAATGATCTTGTCACTATCTCTCCCATGAAATAACACACACACTTATGAAATGATGGGCCAGCTCCTTCTTGTCAGAGTTGCCTGGGAATTAGAAGCCTCCCATTTCCCCTGGCCCTCCTTTCTTTCAGGACCACTTTGATACAAATGTAAGGGGTTTGGGGGCGCCTGGGTGGTTCAGTCGGTTGAGCGGCTGACTTCGGCTCAGGTCATGATCTCGCGGTAAGTGAGTTCGAGCCCCGCGTTGGGCTCTGTGCTGACCGCTCAGAGCCTGGAGCCTGTTTCAGATTCTGTGTCTCCCTCTCTCTGACCCTCCCCCGTTCATGCTCTGTCTCTCTCTGTCTCAAAAATAAATAAACGTTAAAAAAAAAAATTCAAATGTAAGGGGTTTGTATCCCATATCCTTAACCCTGTCCAGAGCTAGTGAGACCTCCTAAAAACATCTTAAGCTCAGTAATATGAACCTGAAACTAATTCCAAACTAAGCAATCAGATTTCTCAACCACACCTCCCACAATACTTGGGCCATACTCTGGCTAGCCACTATTTCATTCTTTCCTCATCAACCCAAGCCTTTAGAGGGTCATGATCACCAATGACAGAGCCTTTCTTTTGATATATTCCTTTCAAAAATTAAAAATGGAACAATATAGAGCTACCAGCACAGCACCACTAACACACTTGGCATCTGTACCTTGCATTAGGGCACAGGAAGGTCAGAGGGACTGGGCCCACACTTACTATTTATGAAACTCAAAATTAATTTGTTTCCTGGCTTTAAGCATTTACCTGTGAAAACGCCTTCAGCTTCACTGGCCTCTTTTGTGAAGTTCTTTCTCTTTCCCACATCCAGGTGCTATTTTTCCTTGTATTTTGGGTCAAAATGATGCTGTGTTGTTTTATGAAATTCATCAATGCTTCTATCCTTTGGCATCAGTCTTGACTAATGAGTTACCATTTTCATAAATGCTTACGTTGCCAAGCGTCTTTTTCTAACACCTATATTTTTAATTCTTCTATTGGTGTTTACAGTTCCACCTGCAGAGAATGTATTAGCTATGAAAAGAAGCTGAAGACTTTGTTTTCTTCAGGACATCCCTTTCTCGGTGGTGACAAACCTAAACACCCCAGGGAAACTCTGATGCCATGTTCTTGAAGACTTTCGCTTTAGAGCTATGGAACTGTGGTCATAATAAATTTCAATCTAATATTAAGAGAACGAAACTCCACTATTGACCACCTGGGCAGCCAGAGCCAATTTCGGTTCAGAATCCACGCCGTCACTGCCACCACCACTCCCACCCTGTGAAACTCCACTTGACTGTGACAACTGCGTTGCCCCGTTCCGCCACCAGGAGGCAGCATCGTCACCACGGTCCTCGATCGGCTACATGCAAACAGCAGGTTTGTGGGCTGAATTTTGTTTTCATTTCCTTTATCTTTCTGGGACCAGAAAGATTTTTTTTTTATTACTTGTCCTCAAATGTGTCTCATGATAGGCCAGAGGTCTGGCGTTTTCCTGTGTCCAATGACGAATAGTATAAATTCCTTTTCCGCTCATATCCATGTTAAAGGCCTTCATCCTCTGGCGCCGAGCCTCACGCCGGCACAGTTAGGCTCTCAATAAACCTTCACTGAACAAAGAAACCCTTTTTTAGGGTTAGCACCGTAATTATGCGGTGTAAGGAATCAATCGGGTGCAGGTTATTCTGTGAAGGAAGTGCCAGAGGTGATGTGAACTTCCTGTAGCCTTTAAGGCAAACATTATTTCGTCTTCTACGTTAGTGCCTTGGACTCAGGGTATGTTGGAGTGGGAGTGAGGGAGATAAATATTTGTAGACAAACACAGGCCTTCGCCCGCCCACGCGTCTCTGCCAGCGAGCTGTGTATAGACGAGTTCGGGGGCCTGAGTGGCGGGGATTTGGGGGGAGGGCCGTTGTTCTAAACCTGGGGTAATGGCCACCCGGGGGGGCATCTGAGGCCCACGCTGGCCCCAGGCCCCCGGGGGTGTGGTCCCACTTACAGTCCAAGTCTCCCCTCCGCGTATCCGGCCCGTTGTCCGGGACCTCCGGCTTCGGGGGCCCACGGGTGCCTGGAGCAAGGAGAGCGCCAGAAGTCGGCCCCGGCCTAGGAACTTTGGGCCCAACGCCCTTCCCCGCCTCTCTGAGGAGCCCTCTGGGTCAGGGCCTCTCCGCCCCCCCGCCCCCGCCCCTGCTATAATACCCCTAGCCAACCACAGCTTCCCTACACCTCTCCTTCAGAGCCCCGCCCCACTCGAGAGCCTCCCTTCCCAGGCTGGGGCGCCCTCTGCAGGCCTGGGAGAGGAGACACACAGCCACATACACCACTAACTGCGCGAGGTAGGCGTGGGGAGGCCCACACACAGGATGGGCACCTCAGGTACACACATACACACACACACACACACACACACACACACACACACACACGACAAGCACATCAGTCAAGCACAGCTCCAGGGACACAGCTTGGGATACACACATTCATTCATTCAACAAACACTAAGCATCTAGTCGAGGTCCTCTCCCCACAATCATTAACTCCCCTACCATGGACTTGGTTGACTTCCCAGGCACAGCTGCTCCCTTCCCTGTCCCAACAGCTATGGCCCACTATCCAAGTTCTGTGATTCCTGAGGTGTGGATATGGTCAAACCAGGAAGCATGAAGTCCGTGTGGGCTCCTTGGAGGAGTGTGGGTATAGGCTGGAAAAGCTGCCCTGAGCTGTAAGATTTGTCCAGGGCTCACACAAAAGCAACCTGGCTGGGAAGTGGGTGAACTAGGTGAAGCATGTAGCCCACTTAGAGTTCTGTGTATGTGATCAGGAACTGTTTTAAACCCACCTGCTTGGCATCCAATCCCCCACTTCCACCCCCATTGGATCATCTAAACCAACGGGCTAGGGAGTTGGTGCTTAAGCCTTCCACCCACGGACCCTGTGTCCTTTCCCTGTTTGCCATGAAAGTGGGTACCATCGTAACACCCTGACAGCACCCCTCCTTCCCTGATTCCTCTTCATATCCCTGATCTGTCGATGTTGGGGAGCTTCAGGACTTGGAACATGAACCTCTTCTACCTACGCTCACTCCCTTGGAGATCTCAATGTCTTATGGCCTATCATACCATCCATATGCTCCCAAATTTGTATTTTCAGCTAAAATTTCTCCCCTGAACTTGAAACTGACATTACCAGCTGCCTACTTAACATCTCCACTTATATATCCAAAATGCTGCTTCATCCTAACAAGTCAAACCAGGACCCTGATCTTCCCACACACCCACTCCTCTGTAGTCATCCACATCTTGGTAAATGCAACTCCATCCATCACATTGCTCAAGCCAAAAATATTGCAATATTCTTGCCTCTTCTTTCCTCTCACATTGTATGCTGAACCCCGCACCAAAGCCCATGACTTTACCTTCAAAATATTTCCAGAATCTAATCACTTCTCACCAACTCCCACTAACATTGTGTCCTCCTCAATTATTGCAATAGCCTCTGACCTGGTCTCCCTGCTTCCATTCTTGCACTACTTTGATCCGACAGCCAGAAGGAGACTTTAAAACATATCAGATCATGTCACACCTCCATTTAAAACCCTCCAATCGTTCCCCATCTCACTCAAAATAAAACATAAACCCTACAATGGCCTACAAAGCCTTAATTATTTGGCCCATATTAATATCTGACTATATCTCCCACCACTCTTTGCTCACTTCCCTCCCATAACATTGGCCTCCTTTCTATTCCTCAAACATACTCTCACCTCAAAATCTTCACACTTGCTATTTTCTTTGCCTAGAACATCTTCCCCAGATCTCTGAATGGCTCTTTCCCTCACCTTCTTCACATCAGCTTTCTGTTCACATGTTGTCACCAAAGTTTTCCCTGACCACACTCCCCAATACTCCCTATCCCTCTGGCCTTCTTTATTTTTCTTCATAGCACTTACTGTCCTCTGAAGTATATACATTTTTCGTGTTTTCTTATTGCCTGTCTCCTTCATTAGAATAAAAACTCTGCAAGAGCAGAAACATCCATCTGTTTTGTTTACTGCCATATCCCAGTGCCAAGAACAGTGTCTGGAACATAGGGGGCCCTCAATAAATATTTATTGAATGAATGTGTTACAAATCCCTTGTTTATTATTATTTTGTTATTTTACTCTTTCCTGCTGATTCTCAAGGTCTTTCTCAACAGGCATTCCAGGCAGACAGTAATGAAATTTCACTGAACCCTATTATGCTCCCTCTGCACTATACTCTTGTATCATTCAGGATCTTGGCGGGAAACAAATGGCATGCCCAGAAAGGCTTAATGGAAAAAAATTTTAGTGAAGGAACCATTCACAAAGGTGAGGGCAGGGTTATTGTAGGCAGCCACTGCATGTGAATTAGTATACCTCCAAACCTCAGGCTGTCTCTACTTCCCAACAATGTTGACATTCAAAGTACTGCCTGAAATTCTGCCCACTGAGAGGAATTCCCTTCACCAGTGTCTTTCAAGGCCACCTCTGAATGTAAGCAACTGTCTACTTCTGACGGATGCCAGCATACCTTAGAGACCCATCTAAACATCAAGACCATGCATTTTTTCCCTCTGTTAACTGTAGAAAACTTCTTCTTAAAGGTATAAGTGTAATCAGAAGAAGAAACAATACAAGTAGGAATCTGAGCCACCTACCCATGCTTTTACTCTTGCCTTCTGAAATTTGTAAGGCCTGATCTCATATGTACAATGGCCATTTAACAATGGAATGATGCTGCTGTGCACATCCAACTATATGGTTTGCTATAGATAACACCCTTAGGCCACATTGTCACCGAGTGAACTAGAGTCTGAGTGTTCACCCAGGCCCAGTGGCAAATCAGGAACTATTTTCAAATAGAAAATAATCATTAGCAAAAGAGGTGTGGCCTTACTCCAACACCCTAAGGGTCTTTGCTGTAATTCTCCTATTGGAGCTCCTACAGCACCCTTTTTCTGCCACAGAAAATCTGAAGTTCATTGGATTTATGAGTCATAACACCCAAGTAGCAGCGCAACTTTCCTGGAAACTGGACCTGCTGCTGAGCCCTCCTTGCTCTGGGCTTCATTCAAAATCATCAGCTTTATGTCATATCCAGTAAATATTTTACAGCAGTACACCTAAATATAACATATGTTGCCTCCAAAATCTAAACTTCCCTTTAAGTATTGTGTCTCTTTCTTCATGGTGAAGTTACAACACACCACAGGCCACCGTTTTTCAGCTTCTCTCCACCCACAGTAGCCGAGAAACTTCACCTATATGGCAGGATCCTGAATTTTTGTAAGATTTCTTTCTCTCTCTCTGGCACATATGGGTCTTAACTAAGGCATTTAAGGGGACTGTTATTTCTTGTGCACCAGAGACAGTAAGCATAATGTCGTCAGTTGATATTCTATGGGATGTCAAGATTATGACAGTTGATATTCTATGGGATGTCCTGCTCTTATGACAAAGAGCAGGAATGCTGATACATCCCTGGGGTAAGACAGTGATGGTGTAGTCCTGTCATTCTAATTGAAAAGAAACTGATTTCAGGGTGCCTGGGTGGCTCAGTCGGTTAAGCATCCAACTTCGGCTCAGGTCATGATCTCACAGTTTGTGGGTTTGAGCCCCATGTTGGGCTCTGTGCCGACAGCTGGGAGCTTGGAGCCTGCTTCAGATTCTGTGTCTCCCTCTCTCTCTGCCCCTCCCCCACTCTCTCTCTCTCTGTCTCTGTCTCTCTCTGTCTCTCAAAAATAAATAAACATTAAAAATATTTTAAGAAAAGAAGCTGATTTCAATGGTCTTTAATTGACTGGTATAGAAAAAAAGGCATGTGCTAGATTATTAGCTGTAATATTCTGTGCCAGGCATTATGGCATCTCTTAGGTCTTTGAAGGTGCTCTAATCTATGCAATTTCTCTAGGAATATAGCATTACTTTAAGTTTACTATTTAGTGGGAAATGTGATAGGGCAGGTATAGTTTAAAGGACTTCCACTTGGTCTTTCCTACTATAATTTTCCTTATTCACACAGGAATCAGTGTGGACATTTGGATAATTACTAAGTATACCTATTCCCACTATACATTCTGAACCTAGGGAAATAATGTGGACAGGTGTTAGAGACCCTCTGTAAGACAGACCTGTATTAAGATCCTCCTGTAACTTGACCTCTATAAACCTCCACTCCATCTGGCAGACCACAGTAGGATTTTGGGTCCCTAAGACTAGCATTAACTTGAGACAGTATCTAATAATGCCCCAAAGGTCTGAGTATGTCCTATTCTACATTCAGACTCACCCTAGCAAAATGGCTACAGATCTCTCTATAGAGAAGGCTTAGAGCAGTGACTCTCAAATTTTAGCATACATCAGAATTACAAGAAAGGCTTGTTAAAGTACAGACTGCTGAACCATTTGCAGAGTTGCTGATCCAATGAAGTTGGGGCAGAGCCCAATAATTTGCATTTCTGGCAAGTTCTCAGGTGATGCAGATGCTGTTGGTCCAGGGACCACACTTTGAGAACCACTAACTAGGAGAAAGATGTATAGAATCTACCTGTGAAAGAGACTCAAGCCCTCCCACCTCCCACTCGATCAAAGGGCTTTTGGTTTAGGAAACTGACTTAAGTAGAGGAACTAGGCAAAAGGTTGTAAATCCCCAGTCCAATTTGGATCAAATTTTTGCCCACTTAGATGTTTCCACTTAGACAGGTCAAGTAGCACATCAATAAGCTGTCCATCTATTTCATCCCTAGGAATGCTATAATCAATTAGCTAGCACCACAGATCCCTGTGGGCAAAGCACATAAATTACCAACTTGTCCTTACAGTTTATATGTAATTTCATTTACCTTATTGCTTATGGTTAGGTGCCCACATCTGACCTCTACCACTTAAGGATTCCATTATTCCCCTTGAAATAAGATTTTCCAGTCCCAAGAAGGCATCTTCTATCCTCATCTCTTGACTGCTAAAGAAGCCACTATAGTACTTTTCAGAGAAGTTACTGTTCCCTTCATTAAGCTTTTCTTATTGCCTTGGAGAAGGAAGTATCTTTTGGAGCCCTTCAGAGGTGTACAGTTAGTGGTTGTACATAACAAGTGCACTCCAACATTCCCATCTCAAATTTTGCAGTCCTTCCTCTACTTTGCCCCTCAAAGTATAGTCTATGGACCAGTAGCATCAGCATCACTTAGAAGTTTGTTACAAATGCAGCATCTTGGGGGTGCCTGGGTGGCTCAGTCAGTTAAGCATCCAACTTTGGCTTAAGCCATGACCTCATGGTCCATGAGTGTGAGTCCTGCATTGGGGTCACTGCTATCATCTCGGAACCCACTCCAGATCCTCTGTCCCCACCTCCCCACCCCTCCCCTGCTTGTGCATGCACTCTTTCTCTCCCTCTCTCTCTCTCTCTCTCAAAAATAAAAATAAAATAAAAAAGAAATGCAGCATCTTGGGTTTCACCCCAAACCTACTTAATCAGAATCTACTGTTTAATAAGACTCCCATGTAAATCACATGCACATCAAAGTTTTTTGTCAGTGAGGTTCTAACATCTCAACTTTATTGATCAAAGGCCACTGTTGAGTCCACACTTCCAGTAACCAACCCAACAGACTATTAATATCACTCCCAGGTGCAGAACTAATACAATTCTTGGGTGAGGGCACCATGTCAACAAATTTGTCCTCACTGGTCCCCAAGATTCTCCCAATAGAGTTTCAAGTTCCTGCAAATCCTTCAGCATACATGCTGTTGTTCTTAGAGCACATCTTATATATCCCTGTAGGCCTGGAGACTATGAGGAGTTGTCAGGGTAAGTCTTGAAGAAAAAAATGCATGCCCTAGGAGTTATTTTTTTTTTTTTAAAGCATTCTTTTTTTTTTTTTTTCAACGTTTATTTATTTTTTTTGGGACAGAGAGAGACAGAGCATGAACGGGGGAGGGGCAGAGAGAGAGGGAGACACAGAATCGGAAACAGGCTCCAGGCTCTGAGCCATCAGCCCAGAGCCCGACGCGGGGCTCGAACTCACGGACCGCGAGATCGTGACCTGGCTGAAGTCGGACGCTTAACCGACTGCGCCACCCAGGCGCCCCACCCTAGGAGTTATTAAAAACATGTTTTTAATGGAATAAAGGCCAGGTCATTCATGGTTTGCAGGAGGAGGAAGAGTGTTCTTCTACCAGCAAGAAATGTTCAAAGGAATTTGAAGATATTAAATTATCAGCTTTAGGGGCACTTGGCTAGCTAAGTTGGTAGAGCATGTGACTCTTGATCTCAAGGTTGTAAATTTGAGCCCCATGTTGGGCATAGAGATTACGTTTAAAAATTTTTTAAAATTAGGGGTGCTGGGTTGGCTCACTCAGTTAAGTGTCTGACTCTTGATCTCAGCTCAGGTTTTGATCTCAGGATCATGAATTCAAGCTCTGCATTAGGCTCTGTGCTGGGCATGAAGCTTACCTTAAAAAAATATTAAAATATTATAATTTTTTTTAAAAAACAAAAAACATTATCAGCTCTGTTCATCTCTGTCCAAACATCCTCATCACAAGTCTCAGAATCCTGCTCCTTTCCAACAGCACCCTAGCATCAGGTGTGGTGAGGTTGTGCATTTACCTGGTGTTACAACTCTACAACCCATACAATCAGGTCTTGGGCTTGATCCTCAGCCACATCTGTCATGTGATCACATACAATAAATATTTCTTAAGAATTCCATAGAGTTTATCTGGATCTCCACCCATACTTTGAGTTAGAAGTTCATGGTATCTGGGAATGCAAGCTGGTGCAGCCACTCTGGAAAACAGTATGGAGGTTCTTCAAAAAATTAAAAATAGAACGACCTTACGACCCAGCAATTGCACTACTAGGCATTTAACCACGGGATACAGGTGTGCTGTTTTGAAGGGACACATGCACCCCCATGTTTATAGCAGCACTATCAACAATAGCCAAAGTATGGAAAGAGCCCAAATGTCCATCAACGGATGAATGGATAAAGAAGATGTGGTATATATATGCAATGGAGTATTACTCGGCAATCAAAAAGAATGAAATCTTGTTATTTGCAACTATGTGGATGGAACTGGAAGGTATTATGCTAAGTGAAATTAGTCAGTCAGAGAAAGACAAAAATCATATGACTTCACTCATGTGAGGACTTTAAGAGACAAAACAGATGAACTTAAGGGAAGGGAAACAAAAATAATATAAAAACAGGGAGGGGGACAAAACAGAAGAGACTCATAAATATGGAGAACAAACTGAGGGTTACGGGAGGCGTTGTGGGAGGGGGGATGGGTTAAATGGGTAAGGGGCACTAAGAAATCTACTCCTGAAATCATTGTTGCACTATATGCTAATTTGGATGTAAATTTTAAAAATTATAATAAAAAAGAAAATAAGTTAAAAAGAAAAAAAAAGAAGTTCATGGTATCTTTTCACCCTTTTTTAAAATGTTTATTTATTTATTTGGTAGGGGTGGGGTGCAAGAATAGGGGAGGGGCAGAGAAAGAGGGAGAGAGAGAATCCCTAACACAGGGCTCAATCTCACGGACTGTGAAATCATGACCTGAGCCCAAATGAAGAATTGGATGCTTAACCAACCAAACCACCCAGGCATCCCTCACCTTTTTTTTTTTTTAATATAATTTTGCTAGCATTATCACAAACAGGCAGCCCATTCAACTATATATGTAATCACCATTTGAAATCCCATTTGTGGCCATAGTAATTAAGTACCTCTGTCATTTTTATCTCCTAATGCCTTGCCCTCCACCAACATTACACCCTATGCTTCAGTGGTGATAATCCAAGTGACTGTGATGTTTCTTGTGCTTCAGATTACTTAGTGTCTTCTTTACCCATGTAAAGGGATTATCTGTGACTCATCAAACATTTGAGCAGCCCAATCCTAGAATCCCATTGTGGGAATCTATTTCCTTGGATCTCTTCTAGTACCATTTACTGTATCAATCAGGATCCTGGCAGGTGGCACACTCAAAAAATTTTAACCAGAAAGACTTTAATAAAGGAGTTATTTAAGGGGTGAGGTGAGATTAAGAAACCAACATGGGACAGTGAGGCACCCAGGGTTTAGCAATAGTGGGAAACCATTACCATACCAAAGCCTGAAGGGGCAAGAAGAGGGAACAGTGTTTCAGGAGCCTTACAGAGAGACCCATAGAGAGGAGGGAGCCCCAAAGGATCTATAACTATAGATCAGTGGTTTTCAGACTCCAGCATGTATCAGTCACCTATAGGTGTGTTAAAATACAGATTATTCCAGTAGGTCTGGAATAGAACTTCAGAATTTGCATTTCTAACAAGCCCCCAGGTGAGGCTGATGGCTGCTGTCTGAAGACCACTCTTTGAGAACAACTACCAGAAAGAAAATTATTCACTGCCAGGACTGCAGCAAAATGAAGGATCTGGGGAATTAACCTCTCTCTCCTACCACCCACTGATCTCCTGCAGCTGCCTCCTGTGGACCAAACTAAAACAGAAGCTGGAGGGCAATTCAGTCTATACAGGTCAGCCTTCCAGAGAACAGAGCAGGGTAGAGAAGAGTGGAGAGTGGATGAGGGTGGGACGACAGAGCATAATCCGAACCACCATAAGCAAAAGAATGCATAGATCAATGGAAAACGAATAGATAGATGAACTGACATATATCTGAATGAAGGATAGAATAACAACAATAGTTAACAGTTGATGAGTGTTTATTACGAGCCAGCCTCTAAACTAAGGACATTATTTGCATTACCTCACTTAGTCCTAAGGAGTAGATCTAGCACCATTCCTATTTTACACAGAAGGATATTAAGACACAGGAACACCTATGGAGGAACAACTACATGGTCAACTAAACTTCGACAAAGCAGGAAAGAATATCCAATGGAAAAAAAAAAAAAAGACTCTTCAACAAACAGTTTTCCAAACAGGACAGCAACATGCAGAAGAATGAAACTGGACCGCTTTCTTACACCATACACAAAAATAAATTCAAAATGGATTAAAGACCTAAATGTGAGACAGGAAACCATTAAAATCCTATAAGAGAACACAAGCAGCAACTTCTTTCTCCTCAGTCATTGCAGCTTCTTACTAGACACATTGCTGGAGGAAAGGGAAACAAAAGCAAAAATTAACTTTTGCGACTTCATCAAGATAAAAAGCTTCTGCACAGTAAAGGAAACAACCAACAGAACTAAAAGGCAGCCTACAGAATGGGAATAGATATTTGCAAATGACACATCTGATAAAGGGTTAGTATTTAAATCTGTAAAGAACTTATCAAACTCAACACCCAAAAGCAAATAATCCAGTTAAGAAATGGGCAGAAGACATGAATAGACATTTTTCCAAAGAAGACATCCAGATGGCTAACAGACACATGAAAAGATGCTCAACATCATTCATCATCAGGGAAATACAAATCAAAACCATGGTGAGATACCACCTCACACCTAAAGGAATGGCTAAAATTAGCAACTCAGGAAACAACAGATGTTGGCCAGGATGTGGAGAAAGGGGAACCATCTTACACTGTTGGTGAGAATGCAAACAGGTGCAGCCAACCACTCTGGAAAACCGTATAGAGGTTCCTCAAAAAACTAAAAATAGGGGCGCCTGGGTGGCGCAGTCGGTTAAGCGTCCGACTTCAGCCAGGTCATGATCTCGCGGTCCGTGAGTTCGAGCCCCGCGTCAGGCTCTGGGCTGATGGCTCAGAGCCTGGAGCCTGTTTCCGATTCTGTGTCTCCCTCTCTCTCTGCCCCTCCCCCGTTTATGCTCTGTCTCTCTCTGTCCCAAAAATAAATAAACGTTAAAAAAAAATTTAAAAAAAAAAAAAACTAAAAATAGAACTACCCTATGATCCAGCAATTGCACTACTAGGTATTTACCAAAAAGATACAAAAATACGGATTTGAAGGGGTACCTGCACACTGATGTTTATAGCAGCATTACCAACAATAGCCAAACTATCAAAAGAGCTCAAATGTCCACTGATTGACGAATGGATAAAGAAGATGTGAAATATGTATACAATGGAATATTACTTAGCCATCAAAAAGAATGAAATCTTACCATTTGCAATGATGTGGGTGGAGCTAGAGTGTATTATGCTAAGCGAAGTAAGTCAATCAGAGAAAGACAAATACCATATGATTTCACTCATATGTGGAATTTAAGAAACAAAACAGATGAGCATATGGGGTGGGAGAGAGAGAGATGGTAACAAACCACAAGAGACTCTTAACAATAGAGAACAAACTGAGGGTTGATGGAGAGAGGTGGGTGGAGTGATGGACTAAACGGGTAATGGGTATTAAGGAGGGCATTTGTTACGATGAACACTAGGTGTTAATATGTAAGTGATGAATCACTGAATTCTACTCCTGAAACCAACATTATATTATATGTTAACTAGAATTTAAATAAAAATTTGAGAATAAAAATGAAAACGCTGACTTCAAAAAAATAAAAGACACAAGAACAGGAGAACTTGCACTTGGTGACACAGCTAGCAAGTGATGGAATTTGAGTCCCAGCCAAAGCATTCTATCTGTAGAGTCTCACTCATCTGTACTGTTCTATGATCAATGGACAGTTGGCAGACGGGCAGTGTGCAATAGTGGTAAAGAGTGTAAACCTTAGAGCAAAAGACCCATAAGTACAAGACACCTACTTGCCATGTGACCTTGTGCTCTGAGCCTCATTTTCTTTATGTGTAAAACAGAATAATAATATGATAATAATAAAAATTACTTCACAGTTTTTGTTGGGGAAGCTAGTAAAATCAAGTCCTTGATTGAGAGCCTAGCGTGTAGTAAACAATTAGAAATACTGTTACTATTATTATTACTAATGGATGGAAAGAAAGATAAGTTAGAAACTTATGAGGAAAACACCTCCCCAATCCAAAAGAGGGTCTAAAACTTCAGTGGGATCTTTGAATGGGTGTTCCCATATTAATTTCCCTTTTGAGTCCTTCTCTTCTCATCTATCTCTGGTCTTTCTCATAAAGATGGGAAATCACTTGTCCCCTGCTCCATCTGTTGATTCCTTGAAATTTGGGGATTGTTTGAATATGAGCTGACCAGTACCTCTCCCTAAAAATCCCCTCTTGGTTCCCAGGATTGAGAGGAAGGGAAGATGAAGGGGGCTATTCCAGGCCAGGCTCCCTCCAGCTGTTCTGTTGACCCAAGTGTTAAACATATGAACATGGTAAAAGAGAAAAGGGCAGTGCTGGCTGAGCCAGAAGTTGAATCCCAGAGGCCTGAGATGTGGGATAGGTGCTGGGCATCCTCCCAAGGAAATTCTCTTTCAAATATACTTGTCCCAAGGAAGGGACTGGTTCCCAGATAATGGATGGGCAGGCACTAGGAGGCTACCCCAGGCTCCATGGTTGTTCTGAGAGCACCAGAGAAGCATTCCTCACCACCACCCATACCAGAGAGAATAACCACAGAGACAAGAGTGAAAATGAGGGATAAGGCTAGGGAAGGGTATGCAACTCCTCACTCTGCACCCCACCCCAATCCTGACTATCACCACTGAAAGCCATGGTTAATGATGCAAATGCCACTGATGCAATAATGGAGAACCTCTATCTGGAGCTGACATTGCAAGGTCCCTTCTCTTGGCGAGATTGCAGACTGCTTAGTTTCTCCGAGATGAAGCCAAAGAAAGCAGAAGAGCAGGGAAGCTACTGAGGCGGGAAAAGGGAGGGCAGGGTCAGGTTCCATCAGAAAAAGGGGGGCAGAGGGGAATCCACGGAATGGATGTGGAGGGGAATTTCTGAGCAGGGAAAGTGAAAGTTCCAAGCCATAAATAGGAGGCAGTCGCAGCCTCACACAGGCTTTCGCACTCACATTCCCAGACCCGCTCACATCCCACAAGGACTCCTGTGCACTTCCCATTGCTCCCTCCCACTCCCAGCCAACTTTCACTGTCACACAGACTCTTGCACACACCCAGAGATTCACCCGCACTCCCGCTCTCTGCTGGTCTGCCTCTGTTCACCCTCCATGGCATCCCCTGCAGCTGCACTACTGGCCCTCAGCCTGCTGATTCTCTGGACCTCTCCTGGTAAGCCTTATGGTGGGGACAGGGGGTGGGGGTGTCTAAATGTCAGACTATTTGATGTTGGATGTGGGGACACTGAATGAGGTCTCCATGTTTGGGTGAATCCGGAGGTTCCTTGAACACTGTGTGTGTGACTGTGTGTGTGCCTGTGAGTACCTGGGCCCCTGAATTCCAATGTTTGTCCATCTCTTGGTGTATCCCAAGGCCTATGGCTACCTTCTCTCTGCAGCCTGTTTCCTGTTGCCTCAGTTTCCCAGACAGGAGAAAACAGTATATATCTGCTTACAGGAGAGAGAATGGGAGACAGGGCTAGTAGTCAAAATATTTAACAATTCACAAGTCCTCTAACCCCAGCCTCCTGCTACTCCCCACCCCCAACTCCCCACCTCCCCTCCCCACCCCTGTGCTGTGAACAGCATCAACTCTTCATTGATGCAGCAGTTGAGAGGTACTGGGAGAGAAGTTGGGATGATCAGGGCAGCAGGAAGGCATTTATGAGCCCTAGGGCAGTGGTTGTTTACCAAACAGCTTAGAAGTACTTCAATATATTTAGCAACCACTAGGGCCATATTGGCATATACCAGCTGAATAACTGATTTAGCTGCCTACACACACAGACGTGTGTCCTTAACCTCAGGTAGGGCTATCTACGGCCTCCCTTCCTCAGGGTCCCTATGCCCTGACACTACTTTCTTTCCCATATCCCAGCTCTGGGTGGTGCCAACGATGCTGAAGACTGCTGCCTGTCTGTAACCCAGCGCCCCATCCCTGGGAATATCGTGCGGGCCTTTCATTACCTCCTCATCAAGGATGGCTGTAGAGTGCCTGCTGTCGTGTGAGTTGTGGGGAGGAACTTGTCTAGCCTCATCCTCCTCTCCCCCATCAGCCATTGGTGATACCCCCACCATCTTATCTCTCTTCTCCTTGCCAAGCCCAACCTCTTCAAGTAAGCGCCTGATACTGGTTCCCAGATGTGGTCCCCACATCTTCCTGCCCCTCACACCAGGGCCTACCAGAGATCTGGGTTCCAGGGCTCCACTGTTTCTGATAACTGACCTGTGACTGTAGGTTCACCACACTGAGAGGTCACCAGCTCTGTGCACCCCCAGACCAGCCCTGGGTGGACCGCATCATCCGGAGACTGCAGAAGAACACTGCAAAGGCAAGCCCAGCCCTCCCCAGCCCTGCCTCCTCCCTCAGAGTCCTTGCCCAAGACCCCAGCCCATGACCTTGACTCTTCTTCCTCCCCTAGAATAAGCGCCACAGCAGTTAACCCATGACAGCCCCAGAGGGAGCCGTGTGTCTGAGTGAGGGGATATGAATCACTGCAGCCCTGGGGAACCAAGGACCAAAAGGGAGGATCAGGCCTCCAGCAACTCTGTACCAGACCTGACCCAGCTGGGACAGGGCCTGCAGTGTCAATGTGAGTGTGAGTGTGAGCAGGCATGAGTGTGGCAGGAGCACATCTTCTCCTCCACACCCAGACTGCAATGCTTCCAATAAAGCCCAACTGGTACCCATGGATCTGTCTGTTTGCTGTTTATTTTCTGTCCAAGAGGACCAGGATAGGAAATAGGGAGATGGAATGGCAAGATCTAATTTTCACTCTGCAACCTAAGCAATCTTTTCATGGACTCCTACTTAATACCTTGGGTTTTCAGGATCAACTCCCACAATCAGGGCCCCCACCTCATGTCTCTTCACAGCCCTGTGACACTCAAACTTGTGTCTGTTCAATGATTGAGCCAAACTCTTTCACGCCTCCCAGTCTTTGCTCTCCAAGGCAAAGTATCCAGATATCTCAGGGATCAGGTTTCACCAGGGCGGGAAGGGGCTTATCAAGAACCAGCTCTCATGGCCAGGGGCAGGAAGAGGCCCAGCTCTACTATCTGGGGGGAAAGTACCCAAACAGCCATGCCATTCCCTCTGTCAGGAACACTCTTCTCTCTCATTGGCTCACCTACCTTCCCATCTGGTTCTTAATGACTCTTTCTCCATGAGGCCTTCCTTGACTCTAGGCTGGGTTGGGTAGCCTCCCTTCATCCCAAGTCTTCAGAGAGCCCTGCTCCTCTCCCCTTGCAGTACTCATCACACTGAGTTATAACTGATAGTTTGTCAGCCTTCCTGGATAGGGATGATGCCTATTTTGGTTTCCACTGTCTCCCTGGTGTCCAGTATACTGCCTGGCACAAAATAGTCGCTCAATAAATATTTGTCTAGAAAATGAATAAATATGTGAGGAAAGGCTCAACAGCCAGCAGTGAGTGTCCATATGCCCATACAGAATCTGACTTTCAGGCCAGCCTTCCTCTCTCACTCAGTCAGGCTGGGCCAGGACCAGCCCCGTTTGAGCAATCCTGGGGCCACACTTATCTGGTAGTGTGGGATAGATAGACCTGGGAGCCAGAAGTCAGAATGGGAGAGGGCCCAGCAAGTGGAAGAAGGAGTAGCCAGGGAGCTAGGGAGATTCAGCATGGAGGAATCCACCACCATCTCTGCAGCCCATGTGGGCACCAGGGCCAAGGCAACACTAAGACCAGGGAGTTCTAAAGGAGTCTCCTCTTTGAGAGATGAAAGCCCTGTGACTCTTGGAGCATACTACAGGGCTGCTCTGGGAGGAGTGAACCCCTATGCTTGCGATGTCCCCTGAGGAAGCTGCTGGTCTCCAACTATGGCCTCTAAGGGACTGTCCCACTGAGAGCAGCAAGTCTGTGATGCTGAGGTTGGATGGTAGCTATGACACTGGACTGAGCATCATCACCCGAGAAGAAGGGTCATCACTGTACCAGATATTCCTCATCTGGCAACAAAACCAGGCCTGGGCAGCCTGGAAAGGGGAGCAGTGGTGAGGGGATTGTGCCAGCCCCTCCACACTGAGCTGAAATCATAGCAGCTTCTTCCTGCCCTCTGCTTCCAGAAGTAGGTATTCAAAACCTCAGATATCCCAGGTCTTAGAGTCACAAGGAATGGGTGGGATGGGGATAACTTGCAAAAACAACTGCTATGGCTGGGAAATTTGGCTGTGATGCCTGGAAGAAATTACTCATCCAATCCATGCACCCATGCATCCATCCATTTAGCTGTCTCTGCATCCATTAGACTGCCATCCATCCATCAACCCATCTACCCATCCATTCATTAAGGCAGTCAACCATGGAGCTCCAGAGGTCCCAGCTATAGACACCTTTTGAACCCTGTGCCCTGCTCTCCAGCAGGCAAAGGACAAACACAGGTGTGAAGGGAGCACATTGCCTCAAATCCTTCTCAGTTTCCAGTGAAGCCAAGTGGAGGTCAGCCTGCCACAGAGGCAGACACAAAACCTCCCTCTGGACTCTCGGGAGAGAAACCCAGATAAAGGAGGGGAAGTGAGGGAAGGAGCCCTGAGGGAAATGCTACAATTACAGAGCCCCTTGAACACTACCTCCCTGATAGTGCCACTGGGAGATGGACGGAGGGGGACAGGAACAAGTCCTGAACTCATGTGCCCAGCCCCCAATCCTACTTCTGCACTTCATTGTACCACTCCAATCAAGTCCCTTCCTTACTCCCCATCTCCAACACCTTAGTTCCCCCATAAGTCAGGTGTACAAGGAGGGGAACCTAATTTTTAAGAGTCCCTCCAAAGATTTGACTCATGCATCTTTGGGTCATCTTTTGGGTGAATGCTAAAACCGCAGCATTCACATAGCCTCCCCCCGCAAAGTCATGCACATTCAGAAATGTCCCTACTTCTTGGGTCCCAAGGGATACCCTCTGGGAACAAAGAAGAAGCTGAGATTCAGGAAGAGAGAAAATAATTCAGGAGCTAGTGAAGGAGCTTGGATTGAACAGCCTCTTGCCACACTCTGGAGGCCTGGTGAGTGAGGAATTTCAAGGAAGTCTGAGGGGGTGAACACTAGAGTACCACAGGGAGCAGGGATGCAGCCCTCCCCAACCCTTCTCCAGCTAATGCCTTCTCTTCCCCAGCCACCAGCCCCTCCCGGGCCCTCGGTCTTATCCTCTTATCTCCTGCCAGATACAGGAGATTGCTCTTAGCCCAGCAATCTGAGACTTGTCCTTCCCCACTCAAATATTCTCAGCATTGTGACTTTATCTGTTCACACCTGCTCCCTGTTTCACTATGATTTACCCACAAGTGTTATGTCATTTTGCCAAGTTATGGCAGGCCAGAAGCCTACCTGACAATGATGAGGCTTCTAGCTTCTCCAAGGGATAGTATGGACTTCCAGCTCCTCAACCAGAAGACAGGGGCCTTACTGCCTGGCTCTAGGTAGACACCCTCCTGTCTAGGACCCATGGCACCTGCTACAGGTTTAAGGTCAGCAGCTGAGTGAAAGCCCCCTACCCTGAAGGCCTATGGCCCTAGCAAACAACATCTCCCTAAAGGGACCTGACATCCCTGCTCAGAGAGCTCCCCAGCTCCCATCTACATGATGGACAAAAAGCTCTCTGTCCTGTCTATTGATAGAGTTCCCAGGGAAAGGGATTGGACCTGTTGATCTCAATTGTCAATATTGTTCTGCTCAGGGGCTGGCACAGAACAAGGCCCAGTACTCTTTTGATTAACAAAAAATGTAACTGAAAATGGCTCTTTCCCACAATACCCCATCCCACTCATACCTGGAGCACATCCAGTTCTCAAGACATGGGGGTTGTCTCTGTTGCATGGGTAAGTGTTTGGTAAGAGCCAGCCCCATACGGTTTTGATCATACTTTCATCAGCTCATGTTCAATTTCTTGGTAAGCCCCCACCCCCAACCCCCCCCCCCCTTTTCTGGTCTCCGGGAAACTTTGAACCAGCCAGAAAATCTTGGAAATCACAGTCTCACAAAGGAGCAGGACTCCCAAGTGGGGGAATTTCCTCTAAGAACCCCTCTGTAAGAATAAGCCAGCATTTCTCCGATCAGAGAACTTCCTCAGTGGTCCCTGAGACTTGTCCACATGGAAGGACATGGCTCTGTAATACCAGCTATTTCACCACTAGTGCTGGGCACTGCTTTAAGTACTAGTATCATTCTTATGTTACAGCTGAGGAAACTGAGGTGCAGAAGTTAAGTAGCTTGCCCAGGCTGGACAGATAGTGAAGTGTTGGGGGCGGGGGGGGGGGGGGGGGGTTTCTTAGCTGGGCAGTTTGGCTCCAGAATCTGTACTCTTAGCTACAACACATACCACCTGTCTGAGTTGACCCATTTCCTAAATAAAAGTGGGAAACAATACAGCAAGGCCAGGTCTGAGGAAGTGACCCTCAGGGAACAGGGAAAGTCATTACTTTGGGGTGCTAATCACATGCCAGCCTCCAAGCTGAGTCCTTTATGTGCATTATATCATTGCATCCTCTAGCAACCCTATGAGATGGAGATCACTAGTCCCATTTTATATATGAAGAAATTGAGGCCCAGAGAGGTAGTGTAAACTACCAAGTTCACTCAACTAGTGAGTGGCAGAGCTGAGATTGCACCCCAAGACTGCTTGAGGGGTAGCCCTTGGGCTGAGGGCTGAGGGCTGAGATGTTCAGTTGGGGTAGAAAGGCTTGGCTTGCTAGGAAAAGCTAGGAAAAAAACAGAGGAGAAGCTGGAGGCTCAGACAGGACATTAGTGCTTGAGCCCAGACACAGAGATGCCGCCTGGAGGGCTTCTAGCCTCCTGGGCTCTCCAGCTAAGGGGAAGTTAGCTTCCCCAAAGCTTCCAGGAGGTAATAAGCACAGCTCTCCAGGTCTATTCAAGCCTCAGTTTTCCCAAAGTGGAGCAGTGGAGATGGGGATCAGGCTACAAATATGCCCACATTCTTAACTCCATTCCCAGGGGAGTATCAGAGGCCAAGACCAGGTGACGTTAAAAGGAAAAGAGGAATAGAAGGGTAGGAGCTGGGATCCCAAAAAGTAGGGGCCAGACATTGGGGTGCTGTGGGCAAGGCTCCTGGAAGGGGCGGGGCCAGGCTTCTGAGCCAGCCAGGTTCTGGAGGGAACCTCCACAGAGCAGAGCATCTGGGGACCACAGGGGTGGGATCAGATTCCAGAAGGACTGGCATCTAAGGGCCATGTCCATCTTCTGAGGGGCCAGGATCAGGCAGGACAGGGGAGGAGGCCCTACTCCTGTTCCTAGGACCTTCTAGTCTTCCATGGCTCCTGTGGGGAGGCACAAGATGTGAGATTTCCTGGGCTCCAACACAGCAGAAGTGGGATGGTTTGAACCCCAGCAGTTTCCACAATGCCCTACCAGGACAACCGGATCCCCCAGGGCTCTGGTTCTCAGAATCACAGTCCCTGGAAATCTGGACCCATCACCATCAAAACCTCAATCATCTTGCTGATCTCATACCTGTCAGATCATCATTTCAAGGAGCATCCTCCAAGAAGAAACCACCCCTTCCTTCCAGGGGCCCAACACTTTAAAAGCCTTCCATCAATCCAAGAACACCTACTGACAGGACATCTCAATACCTAATAATGTCCCCATTGCTGACAGAACCCCCATGAATGTCAAAGTCCCCCATTACTATAAGGTCACTATTCCTCTCAGGGAAGTCTATCACTGTCAGGAAGACCAGGCCTGGTGTTCAGGATGTACAGTGCAGGACATCCACATTGTACAACTCCAGGGACACCATTTTCCCTGTAGTCTAAGTAAATGGAACCTCTTGGCATGGCAGCCCTAAGTGTCAAAATATCTGTTAGTGTAGGACCCCCCATAGTTTAGGGGCTACCATGACATAGGGTCCTAGCTTGGCAAATCATTGTGTCTAAAGTGATGCCACATCACTGGAACCCAGAACATTTATTCTTAACAGGCACCGTTCTAGGTGAACAAGACAGATATGGTCTTGGGCTTCATGAAGCTGAAGAAATCCTCTAACAAAGGTTACAGTACCTGCACACCACACCAAAAAAGGCAAATATACAAATGTATTAATAAAGATTCTTACTTGCAAGCTATTGAAACTCACTAGCTGATTTAAACAGAAAAGTAATTTATTGAAAAGACCATAGGAAGTTGAAGAAAATAGATGACTAAGGGAGGCTGAGCAGCCAGAACCATTTGCAAAGCTTGCAATAGAACCAGGATAGTCCAGACATCCCTCCAGGACAGCATCCCCAGAAGGGGATACCAAATTCCAGTACCACCCTTATGTCCAGACAACTAGAGCCCCTGCCCTGCATTCCATGTTTCAGAGGGCTCTACTCTGGCTCTCCTCCAGTCATATCTCTGGACACAGGACACAGAGGACACAGGAATAAGGAGACATGCTGACCTGTAGCTTGTGCTTCTCCTTCTAGATCACATTTCAGGAACTGAAAACTAGAGAATTCCCTGCCCAAGTAGTCCCAAGCAGCTTCCAGAGTCAGGCAGTCCTCTTCCACAGAGCCATCCTTCCTAGAATGGACTGCATCACTCTCTGCATCCAGAGAGTTGCCAAGAGGTAGCTATTTCCAGGGAACATGGAAGGAGCTTGTATGTATGGGGCTAGAATGTCTACACCAGGCACATGAAGCTCTTCATGGTACAGGATATAACTGAGGGTAGGAAAAGGAGGAGGACAAGTAGAGCACTGAAGTAAGCTCCCCTTACCACCTCATTCCATCATGGAACTCCAAGGAGTCTAAGAATTCTAAATTTGAACCTGACCTTCAAGATGCTCTAAAAGCATATTTTTCAAGGCAGTAAGAAAGGTATATTTTTATTTGATTTATAACTTTTAAATATTTAGATACACGGTATGTTGGCCTTCATTTGTACTGTTACTTCAAGCCCCACAAGTATCTGGTGATCAGCTTGCCAGGTTCTACATCTGGAATCACAGCTACAGTGCCCCTGGAAAACACACGTCACCTCTGCCACCATTCCTACCACTATCAAAATACATTCTCTACTACTCCTGCTCCTTTGCATCACTACTATCTTCCTATTCACAATCTTGGTAAGGTTTTTCTAATTGGCTAAGCCTAAGTCATGTGCCCAAGGGGGCTAGAAGAATTAGAATGTGACCTTTGGGTATTATATGATGGAAAGTAACTATTGGTTAACTAAGACTAATACAATGGGAAATACCTCACAAATAGGAAGGAGTTAAGGTTGTGGGCAGTGAAAACAATGATAAATATCTCTATAGTCTATCCTCTGGCTATCCAACATCAACATACACCATTTGTCCAAAACCCTAGCCTTCTTTTTTTTTTTTTTATTTTTAATTTTTTTTTTCAACGTTTTTATTTTTGGGACAGAGAGAGACAGAGCATGAACGGGGGAGGGGCAGAGAGAGAGGGAGACACAGAATCGGAAACAGGCTCCAGGCTCTGAGCCATCAGCCCAGAGCCCGACGCGGGGCTCGAACTCACGGACCGTGAGATCGTGACCTGGCTGAAGTCGGACGCTTAACCGACTGCGCCACCCAGGCGCCCCAAAACCCTAGCCTTCTTAAAAATTTAAGGGTATCATCTAATATAATATCTCTTTTGCTCACACAACCAAAAAACTTCACCCCTCTCCAAAGAGACACTGTTTAGAGCTTTAGCAATTACCACATCTGTCTTATTTAGCTTGGTCTTATATAATAAAATATCATAGTCTGGGTGGCTTAATCAGTTGACATTTATTTTCTCATAGTTCTATAGGTTACAAGTTCAAGATCAAGGTGCCAGCATAGTCAATTTCTGTTGAGAGCTGGTGAGACCTCTCTACTTATCTTGCAGATGACTACCTTCTCACTATGTCCCATGACAGAGAGATCTCTCTTTTTCTTCTCTTTTTTTTTTTTTTTTAATTTTTTTAAAGCTTATTTATACACTTTGAGAGAGCGTGTGTGTGTGCATGGGGGAGATGCGGGGTGGGTAGAAAATTCCAAGCAGGCTCCACACTGTCACAGGGCTCAAACCCACAAACCATGAGATCATGACCTGAGCTGAAATCAAGAGTCAGACGCCCAACCAACTGAGCCATACAGGTGCCCCTCTCTTTCTCTTCCTATAAGGCCAAAGTCCTATCAGATTAAGGTCCTACCCTTTGACCTCATTTAACTTAAATTACTTCCTAAAGACTCTATCTCCAGATATAGTTACAATGAGGGTTAGGGCTTCAACATATGAATTTTCAGGGGATACAATTCAGCCCATAGCAAAAATCCAATTCTAAATCCAAGATCTCAGGGTGGCATCCATTCTTCTTCTAGTTTGTTATTATATCATCTCTATTCTACAAAACCTTGTAACCACCACCAACACACCTGATTGGTCAAGGATAGGCTGGGTTATGCTGAAATAACAAATGACACCAAATCTGAGTACCTTAACACAACAAAATTCTATTCCCCATGCATATCAAGCCTGCTGTGGGTCTAGGCGGGACTTTAGCACAGCTGTGTTCCATGTGGTAGCTCAACATTCCAGACTGCCTTGATCTCTCATGCTTCTCCATCTCAACACATGTTTCCATGATCACTGCAGCCAGGAAAAACAGTCAGGGGAACTCTTGTTTAAACACTTCTATCTACAAATGACACATGCCATTTCTATACACATTTCATTGGCCAAAGTGGGTCATACAACCATGCTTAACTTTAAGGGAGCAACTGCCAGGAAGAGAAATAAATCACCGTCTTTGTGAGTAATAATAATATCACCACAACAATCTATCTTCAAGAATGGATTAAATGAGGATGAAAGAAAAGGGGAGTCAGTTAAAGAAATGGGGACATTTCAAAACCAGGAGAAAAATATGGTTAAATGCTATAGTCAGTAGTTCTGAAGCTAGCCCTGAGGCTTAATTAGCATTTATTATGTACTTCCTTCTCATACTAGTTTTCTATTGCTGTGTGACAAATCACCACAAATTTAGCAAATCCAAATTTCTTATCTCACCGTTTCTGGGGATCAATAGTTCAGGTAAATGTTGACTGGGTCTTCTGCTCAGGGTCTCACCAGACTGAACTTAGGTGTCAGCCAGGGCTGCAAATTCATTTCAGATTCAGAGTCCTCTTTCAAACTCAAAAAATATTGGCAGTTGTGCTTGTAGAACTGAGGCCCTGAGTTCCTATAGCTGCCTGCCACATGGCTCTGTCTACAACATTGTAGTTTGCTTCTTCAAAGCCAATATGAGAGCATTTGCTGATGCTTATTTCTTTTCTTTTTTAAAGTAAACTCTATGCTACATGTGGGGCTTGATCTCATGACCCTGAGATCAAGAATCACATGCTCTACCAACTGAGCCAGCCAGGCACACCTTTTAAAAAAAATTTTAAGGCTGGGGCACCTGGGTGACTCAGTTGGTTAAGGATCCGACTTCAGCTCAGGTCATGATCTCATGGTCCGTGGGTTCGAGCCCTGCATCAGACTCTGTGCTGACAGCTCGGAGCCTGGAGCCTGCTTCAGATTCTGTGTGTGTGTGTCTCTCTCTGCCCCTCCCCTGCTCACACTCTGTCTCTCTCTGTCTCAAAAATAAATAAACATTAAAAAAAAAAAAAAAACTTTAGGCTGCTGCTTTTTTCTTACCTCTAGACATTTTTTTTAATGTTTATTTATTATTTTGAGAGAGAGAAAGAGAGCATGAGCAGGGGGAGGGGCAGAGAGAGAGAGGAGAGAGAGAATCCCAAGCAGGGTCCGCACTATCAGCTATCAGCGTGGAGCTTGATGCAGGACTCAGTCTCAGGAACTGTGAGATCATGACCTGAGCCGAAATCAAGAGTCCAACACTCAACCGACTGAGCCACCCAGGTGCCCCTAGACACTTTCTTAAAGGGATCACCTGATTAGGTCGGGCCTATCCAGGGTAATCTCCTTTTCAATGAACTCAAAGTCAACTGATTAGGGACCTTAATTACATCTGCAAAATCCTTCCATTTTGCCATATATCATAACCTAACATATACAGGTCTAGAGGTCAAGGGGATCTCCTCAAAGCAAGGAGCATACACACCAGGGGGCAGGAATTTTAGAATTATGTTCACCACACTTCTTCTGTGATTCATTCCCTCTCTACCTCCAACTGGTAGTTCACTTGGTTGACATTCTATGACTGCTAAGGGACCCAAACCTTCATGCCCAAGGAAGACAAGCCCCTAGTAGTCCTGCCTGATTAAAGTCACATGGGACTTCCATTAACTTTGACCACTAGGCATGGCATCACCAGGAGAAAGCGCCCCAAGTACCCCAGGTATTATCCACACACACATAGCCTCTGTCACCATGTACCCTTCCCCTTCCTCACCCACATTGGGATTAATCCCAAACCCCTGTCTCTCCTCTGAGCCTTTGTACTTGTTGTTTATTCTACCTGGAATATCCTCCCTCCAGCCTCACCCATCCTCGAGGCTCTGCAGAGATCCCTCCTTCATGCAGCCTCCTCTGCATTCTCTCTGGGGCCCCAGGGCTCTTCATCTCCAGTCACAAAAATCACTTTCTGCTCTGGGTTCAGGAGCCCTTGTTTCCTATACTTCCCCCAAGCAAGCTCAGCCCAGGCTCAGGAACCCTGGGGCCAGGATTAGCCCAAAGTGCAGGAAATTAAGGAGAGGAGGTGCTCAGGAACCCCTGGCAATGTTGTTACTTCAAGCTCCAGAGCACAGAAGGTAGGAAAGGGGGGTGTACTATTGCTCAAGACTTCTCCCCATTCTGATGTCCTGTCACCTCTGGAAGTCCTGTGCAACATTCTACCCACACTCTGAGACTGAAGGGCTAAGCTCTGACCCTCTGGCTGGGCCAGGACCCTCTGGATATGACAGAAGGTTTGAAGAAGGATGGGGTGTGAAGCAGACCCCTTCCCAAGGATCAGGGACTTTCAGGGGCTGAGTCATTTGGTTTCTTGCTCAATTCCAGCTCCTTTCTCGAACAAGACAGCCCAGGCTCCTCAGGCCAGGAGACACACATTTTCATTTTCTGTATACACTAGATGCCCTCTAGAGGCCCTTTGGGGTTTAGAGCCCAGGCCAGGGGCCTTCTAACCCCTTTACACTATGCAATAGATGCTCCCTGCAGGCCCTGTGAGGTTGGAAACCACAAATGGATAGACTGAAGCAGCCAGAATACACAGCCACACACAAACAAGTGCCAACACCCTCCCCCACCCACATATGTCCATACCCACATACACATACACAGGCACCTAGTCAATCATTCATATGCATCAGAGGACACACCACAGACATTTAATCTTATAATCACAATATGGACACAGAGGCATATCAGACACACACAATTCACACACATAGTCACAGACACACAAACACACAAACACACATGAACATAATCTTTTCGGGGTGCCTGAGTGGCTCAGTCGGTTAAGTATCCGACTTCGACTCAGGTCATGATCTCGCAGTTCGTGAGTTCAAGCCCTGCATCGGGCTCTGTGCTGACAGCTCAGAGCCTGGAGCCTGTTTCAGATTCTGTGTCTCCCTCTCTCTCTCTGACCCTCCCCCCTTCATGCTCTGTCTCTCTGTCTCAAAAATTAAACATTAAAAAAAAATAAAAAAAAAAAAGAGAACATAATATTTTCTCCTAGAAAAGAGGTTTTGTGGAGCACCTGTGTGGTTCAGTCGGTTGAGCATCCAGCTCTTGGTTTCAGCCCAGGTCATGATCTCATGGTTTGTGGATTCGAGCCCCACATCAGGCTCTGCATTGACAGTGCAGAGCCTGCTTGGGATTCTGTCTCTGTCTTTTACTCTCTGCCTCTCCTGCATTCTGTCTCTCTCAAAATAAAATAAAAAAACAAAAAAATTTAAAAAGAGGGGGAGAAGCCAAGATGGTGGAAGCATGGAAGTTTTTTTGCGTCTCACATCCATGAAATACAGCCAGATCAACACTAAACTATCCTGCACACCTAAAAAACTGATTTGAGGATTAACACAACAATCTGCACAACCTGAACCACAGAACTCAGCAGGTATGTGGTGCGGAGAGGTGAACTGGAGGAGAAAGAAGCAGCGGAGGGCAGGGAGCTGTTTTTGCTTGTGGAGAGAATACAGAGACAGGGGGAGAGTACAGGAAAAGCAACCCCCCCCCCCAAAATAAAGCAGCAGGAGAGAAAGTGGAAAAGTGGAAACAGCTACAGGGACTGCACTAAAAAGGGAGAAAGGAGAAAGGAAAGGGTTTAAATTCCACTAAGACTATATAAAGAGGGGGAGTGCAGAGTCTGAAACTCCACAGCTCGATACCTGGTGGTGCTTTTGTGGGAAGGGTGAATCCCCAGGAGCAGAGTGAAGTTTAGGGTCTTCAGGCCACAACAGGAGAGGTGGTTCCCCCGCTGGGAAGACATCTGGTAGAGGCTCTGTGGTTCCCCCAAAGGCAAAGGCTCCAGTGGGCCCCGGAGAACAACCACATTCGCTGGTGCTGGAACAAGGTTGCTGGGGGTGAAGCCTGGTGTCAGATGTGTGCTGTGATTGGCCATAATCCCTGAAACACTGCTGCCGTGCGATCACGTGAACTTATTCTGTGGTGGACTGGGACCCACAGCAGTCTCTGGGGCCATCGGCAGCAGCACAGTACCACAAATGTTCCTGGGTGTAGCCGGCACCTGGCCATTGCTGGGTGAGAACCTCCCGCAGAAGGGCAGACCGGGTCAAAGCCAAAGTCCCTCAGAAGTAAGGGGTCAGGAAACACAGCCGCATCTGAAATAAAACTCAGGAGGGAAGTGCTGCCTGGGGCTTGGTCATAGTGTAAACGTGAGAAGCAGTCAGAAGCCAAAGACAAAGGATGGGGGCGCAATTGTTGACCTAGGAGAACAGAGTTCCAATGCTACAGGCTGGATAGCTAGGTGACGCCATTTTCACCGCTCCCATGCACGCACATACACACCTCCAAGCACCAAAACAATCCACACCAGTAGGCTAAGCAGCACCATCTAGTGGAGATCGGAGCCATTACACTAATCCCCACTGCAATGGGCTAACCCTGCTCTTCAGGAACACAAGTCTCTCTGCCTGCTTAGTTTACAGACTATAAAGCACTTCATAGTTTGACTTCTAGGAGAAAACAAAGTAATTTCAATCGTATTTCAGTCTGTTCGCTGGTCCATCTATTCAATTTTCTTTTTTTTCCTTGTTTTTGTTCTTTTTCATTTCTTTTCTTTTTCTTGAATAAAGAGAAAATTTTATTTTTATTTTCAATTTTTATTGAAAATATTTTTCTTTATTTTTTCTACTATATTTTTTACTTTTGTGTAAATATTTTCAAATTCTATTTTACTTCCATCACTTCATTTTATTTCAGTGTTTTTTTTTCAAATTTTCAAACGATTTCCTTTTTTTCTTTCCCCTTTTTTCTCTAAACTGTTAAGCCCCTTTAAACACCCAGACCACAACACACCTAGGCTCTAGCATCATTTATTTCTTTTTTATGTGTGTGTTTGTTGTTTTTAAATTTTTAATTTTTTAAGTTTAATATTTTTTATTTTTCTAGCTCATTAATTGCTTTTCTCCCTTCAAAATGATGAAACGAAGGAATTCACCCCAAAAGAAAGAGAAGGGAGAAATGGCAGCCAGGCACTTAACTAACACAGATACAAGCAAGATGTCTGAACAAGAATTTAGAATCACGATAATAATACTAGCTGGAGTCAAAAATAGATTAGAATCCCTTTCTGCAGAGACAAAAGAAGTAAAAGCTAGCCAGAATGAAATGAAAAAATGCTATAACTGAGCTGCAATCTTGAATGGATGCTATGGTGGAGGATGGATGATGCAGAGCAGAAAATAAGTAATATAGAGAACAAACTTATGGAGAATAATGAAGCAAAAGAAAAGAGGGAGACTAAGGCAAAGAGCACAATTTAAGAATTAGAGAAATTAGTGACTCATTAAAAAGGAACAACATCAGAATCATAGGGAATCAAGAGGAAGAGAGAAAAAAGGGGTAGAAGGGTTATGTGAGCAAATCATAGTGGAAAACTTTCCTAACCTGGGGAAAGACACAGACATCAAAATCCAGGAAGCACAGAGGACTCCCACTAGATTCAACAAAAACCAGCCATCAACAAGGCATATCATGGTCAAGTTTACAAAATACTCAGGCAAGGAGAGAATCATGAAAGCAGCAAGGGAAAAAAGTCCTTAACCTACAGGGGAAGACAGATCAGTTTTGCAGCAGACCTATCCACAGAAATGTGGAAGGCCAGAAAGGAGTGGCAGGATATATTCAATGTGCTGAATCAGAAAAATATGCAGCCAAGAATTCTTTATCCCACAAGGCTGTCATTCAAAATAGGAGAGATAAAAAGTTTCCCAGACAAACAAAAAATAAAGGAGTTCATGACCACTAAACCAGCCCTGCAAGAAATTTTAAGGGGGACTCTCTGAGGGGAGAAAAGACATACATACATACATATATACATACATACATACATACATACATACATACCAAAAGCAAGAAACAAGAAAGGATCAGAGAACACCACCAGAAACTCCAACTCTACAAGTAACATAATGGCAATAAATTCATATCTTTCAGCACTTACTCTAAACATCAGTGGACTAAATGCTCCAATCAAAAGACATAGGGTAACAGAATAGATAAGAAAACAAGATCCATCTATATGCTGTTTACGAGAGACCCACTTTAGACCTAAAGACACCTTCAGATTAAAAGTGAGGGGATGGAGAACCATCTATGATGCTAATGGTCAACAAAAGAAAGCCAGAGTAGTCATACTTCTATCAGACAATCTAGACTTCAAAACAAAGACTGTAACAAGAGATGAAGAAGGGCATTATATCATAATGAAGGGGTCTATCCACCAAGAAGGCATAAACATTTATGCTCCAAATGTGGAAGTACCCAAATATATAAATCAATTAATCACAAACATAAAGAAACTCATTGATACTAGTACCATAATGGTAGGGGACTTCAACACTCCACTTAAACAATGGACAGATTGTCTAAACAGACAATCAAGAAATTAATGGCTTTGAATGACACACGGGACCAGATGGACTTAACAGACATATTCAGAACATTTCATCCTAAAGCAGTGGAATATACATTCCTCTCCAGTGCACATGGAACGTTTTCCAGAATAGACCACATACTGGGACACAAATCAGCCCTCAACAAGTACAAAAAGATCAAGATCATATACTGTGCATATTTTCAGACCACAATGCTATGAAACTCAAAATCAACCACAAGAAAAAATGTGGAAAGGTAACAAATACTTGGAGACGAAAGAACATCCTACTAAAGAATGAATGGGCTAACCAAGAAGTTAAAGAGGAAATTAAAAAATACATGGAAGCCAATGAAAATGATAATACCACAACCCAAAACCTCTGGCACACAGCAAAGGCAGTCATAAAAGTATATAGCAATCCAGGCCTTACTAAAGGAGAAAGAAAGGTCTCAGATACACAACCTAACCTTACACCTTAAAGAAATGGAAAAAGAACAGCAAATAAAACCTAAAACCAGCAGAAGACAGGAATTAATAAAGATTAGAGCAGAAATCAATGCTATCGAAACCAAAAAAAACAAAAAACAAAAAACAAAAAAACAAAAAAAACAGTAGAACAGATCAATGAAACCAGAAACTAGCTCTTTGAAAGAATTAACAAAATTGATAAACCACTAACCAATTTGATCACAAAGAAAAAAGGAGAAAGTGAGTGTTGGGCAGGGAGGAGGGCACTTGTTGGGATGAGCACTGGGTGTTTTATGGAAACCAATTTGACAATAAATTATATTAAAAAAAAAAAAAGAAAAGAAAAGGAAAGGACCCAAATAAATAAAATCAAGAATGAAAGAGGAGAGATCACAACCAACACAGCAGAAATAAAAACAATAAGAGAATATTATGAGTAATTGTATGCCAATAAAATGGGCAACCTGGAAGAAATGGACAAATTCCTAGAAACATATACACTACCAAAACTGAAACGGGAAGAAATAGAAAACTTGAACGGACTCATAATCAGTAAAGAAATTGAATTAGTAATCAAAAATCTCCCAAAAAACAAGAGTCCAGGACCAGATGGCTTTCCAGGGGAATTCTACCAAACATTTAAGGAAGAGGTAACACCTATTCTCTTGGAGCTGTTTCAAAACATAGAAATGAAAGGAAAACTTCCAAACTCTTTCTATGAAGCCAGCATTACCTTGATTCCAAAACCAGACAAAGACCCCACTAAAAAGGAGAACTATAGACCAATTTCCCTGATGAACATGGATGCAAAGATCCTCAACAAGATATTAGCCAGCCAGATCCAGCAACACATTAAAAAAATTATTCACCATGACCAAGTGGGATTTGTACCTGGGATGCATGGCTGGTTCAATATCCATGAAACAATCAATGTGATTCATCACATCAATAAAAGAAAGGACACGAACCATGTGACCCTCTCAATAGATGCAGAGAAAGCATTTGACAAAATACAGCATCATTTCTTGATAAAAACCCTCAAGAAAGTAGGGATAGAAGGAGCATACCTCAAGATCATAAAAGCCATATGTGAAAAGCCCAACGTTAATATCATCCTCAATGAGGAAAACTGAGCGCTTCCCCCCTAAGGTCAGGAACAAGACAGGGATGTCCACTCTCACCACTGTTATTCAACATAGCATTGGAAGTCTTGCCTCAGCAATCAGCAACACAAAGAAATAAAAGGCATCCAAATCAGCAGGGAGGAGGTCAAACTTACACTCTTCTCAGATAACATAATACTCCATATGGTAAACCCAAAAGATTCCACCAAAAAACTGCTAGAACTGATCCATTAACTCAGCAAAGTTGCAGGGTACAAAATCAATGCACAGAAATCAGTTGCATTCCTATACCACAACAAAAAAGCAACAGAATGAGAAATCAAGGAATCGATCCCATTTACAAGTGCACCAAAAACCGTAAAATACCTAGGAATAAATCTAACCAGAGGTGAAAAATCTATACACTGGAAACTATAGAAAGCTTATGAAAGAAATTGAAGAAGACACACACACAAAAAAAAAAAAATGGAAAAATATTCCATGCTCCTGGATAGGAAGAACAATTATTGTTAAAACGTCAAGACTACCCAAAGCAATCTACACATTCAGTGCAATCCCTATCAAAAAGCACCAGCATTCCTCACAGAGCTAGAACAAAAAATCCTAAAATTTGTATGGAACCAGAAAAGACCCCGAATAGCCAAAGCAATCTGGAAAAAGAAAACCAAAGCAGGAGGCAACACAATCCCAGACTTCAAGCTGTATTACAAAGCTGTAATCATCAAGACGGTATGGTACTGGTACAAAAACAGACACTCATATCAATGGAACAGAATAGAGAACCCAAAAATGGACCCACAAACGTATGGCCAACTAATCTTTGACAAAGCAGGAAAGAGTATCCAATGGAATAAAGACAGTCTGTCTTCAGCAAGTGGTGCTGGGAAAACTAGACAGCGACATGCAAAAAACCTGGACCACTTTCTCACACCACACACAAAAATAAACTCAAAATGGATGAAAGATAATTCCTAAATGTAAGATAGGAAGCCATCAAAATCCTCAAGGAGAAAGCAGGCAAAAACCCCTTTGACCTTGGCTGCAGCAACTTCTTACTTAACACGTCTCCAGAGGCAAGGAAACAAAAGCAAAAATGAACTATTAGGACCTCATCAAAATAAAAAGCTTCTGCACAGCGAAGGAAACAATCAGCAAAACTAAAAGGAAACCGACGGAATGGGAGAAGATACTTGCAAATGACATATCAAATAAAGGGTTAGTATCCAAAATCTATAAAGAACTTTTCAAACTCAACACCCAAAAAACAAATAATCCAGTGAAGAAATGGGCAAAAGACATGAGTAGACACTTCTCCAAAGAAGACATCCAGATGGCCAACCGACACATGAAAAAATGCTCAACATCACTCATCATCAGGGAAATACAAATCAAAACCACAATGAGATACCACCTTACACCTGTCAGAAGGGCTAACATTAACAACTCAGGCAACAACAGATGTTGGCAAGGATGCGGAGAAAGAGAATCTCTTTTGCATTGCTGGTGGGAATGCAAACCGGGGCAGCCACTTTGGAAAACAGTACGGAGGTGCCTCAAAAAATTAAAAATCGAACTACCCTACGACCCAGCAATTGCACTACTAGGCATTTATCCACGGGATACAGGGATGTTGTTTCGAAGGGGCACATGCACCCCAATGTTTATAGCAGCACTATCAACAATAGCCAAAGTATGGAAAGAGCCCAAATGTCCATCGATGGATGAATAAATAAAGAAGATGTGGTACACACACACACACACACACACACACACACACACACACACAATGGATTATTACTCAGCAACCAAAAAGAATGAAATCTTGCCATTTGAAACTACATGGGTGGAACTAGAGGGTATTATGCTAAATGAAATTAGTCAGAGAAACACAAATAGCATATGACTTCACTCATATGAGGACTTTAAGACACAGAACAGATGAACACAAGGGAAGGGAAGCAAAAATAATAAAAAACAGGGAGGGGACAAAACATGAGACTCTTAAATATGGAGAATAAACTGAGGGTTACTGGAGGGATTGTGGGAGGGGGGATGGGCTAAATGGGTAAGGGGCATTGAGGACTCTACCCCTGAAATCATTGTTGCACTGTATGCTAACTAATTTGGATGTAAATTTTTTAAAAATTTTTTGCTTTTAAATCTTAAAAATACAAAAATAAATAAACAGAGGCCCTCTTTCTCCTAATAGCAAATCTCATGAAAAGCTCCAACTAACTGTGGTTATAACACATACTCAGTTCTTCAATATATTAGAGTGGCCAGAAAGTGGAGTACTCTGATCAGAGCACTGTGGTTGACAGACCCACCAAAACCACATGAGATGGGAGAGGAGTTCCTTAAAGAAAACATAAAAAAAGAGTATAGCAGGGAGCCTGGGTGCCTCAGTTGGTTGAGCATCTGACTCTTGATATCAGCTCAGGTCTTGATCTCACGGTTGTGAGTTATTAGGCCTTGCACTGGGCTTTGCTCTGGGTGTAAAGCCTACTTTGGAAAAAAAAAAAGAAAAAAGAAAAAGAAGAGTATAAAAAGTGTCTACATGAACAAAAGCATAGCCCATAGTACTCTACTTCATAGATTTGTCATGAAACAATTAGCATGGTGCCTGGCACTCCAGTGTCAACAAATATGAATTATTAGCATAATAGATGGGTGAATAGATGCATTAATGATGATTGAATTATAATGGTTGAACATATGCATGAGGGAATAGAAATGAAGATATAAAAAGATAAATGAAAGATGGAAGAAGGAAGAATAAACTGATAAAGAGACAAATATAGGTGAACATATAGACACATGGATGGATAATAGAGAAGGCATAAAAAATTGTACCCACAGTTAAGTTTGTTACATCATATGCTCTAGGGCTGGAAAAGGAAACAGAATAGCACTCCACAATTAGTCTCTTAGGAGAGGTCTCCCCCTTTGGTCTCTGTCTCTGGGGCCTCTCATCAGATGGGGAAAGCACTTGCTCCTCTCCCTCATTTCTAGTTTCCTTGTCTCTGTGAGCTGACCAGCTCTTTTCCTCAGAAATTCTCTCAATTCCCAGGATAGGGAAGGCGTGGTAGAAGTGGATATTCTAGGCCAGGTTTCACTCATGCTATTCCTCTGACTCAGCTTGGCGCATAGGAAAATGGGTCAACTGGGGAAAGGGTCAGTGTTGGCTGCGCCAGGAGAGTGAAGCCCTAGAGTCCTTAGATGTGAGATACAGGAATTAGACCTGCTAACAAAAATCTTTCGCATTAGCAAAGCTTGTCCAAGGGAAGACCAGGTCTCAGATGACAAGATGCATACGCACTGTGATGGGCCCCGGGGGAGACTTGGTGAACCCAGGAAGGGAACTTCTCCAGCTTTCCCTGCCATTTATCATTGTTCTGGGGAATATGAAGAACCAGGTGGGTCCCACTTTTCCCACTCCTCCCACCCCCAGGTATACAACCACAAAGAGCTGCGGGGAAGAGGAGAAGCCTGGGAAAGAAGGAGGCACTCCTTACTCTGACCTCTAATCTGGAACCAAGCCTTGACTCCTAGTCTTGAGACTCATTGTTCAAATGCCTCCAAGGAAATTACACTGTAAACCTTCCCCTAAAGGGTGACAGTGAAACACCCCACACACACCTTGCCTTGTCCAATCTGATGATTGCTAAGATTCTCAGACCTAAAGATAAAGAATGGAAAATGGGGACCGGGAGGCTACTGAGGAGTTATGAAAGGGAAAAAGGTTCTTCCAGATAGAGACAGTGGATAAAATATGTAGCATAAAGGTATCCTACCAACTCATATATTCCAATTCAATTCAGACACTAACCACTCAGAGGTAGTGTCAGATTCCACAAGTTTCAGGGCACAGTCCCCAACATCTGTGCCCCCACTTGTAGGGTCCTCAGGCCAATTGCATTTCTGACCAACTGGCTACAAGCCCAGGGAGTTCCCATAACCCCTCAGGTTCAATAATTCCTTAGAATGACTCATAACAGTCAGGCATGCTATACTTACAATTAGTTTTTATAAAAGATATGAATCAGGAACAGACAAATGAAAAGACACACAGGGCAGTCTGAGAGGGGAGGGTCTCAAATGCAGAACTTCATGCTCTAATCCCACTAAGACACATAAAGCACATCACCCTCCTGGCATATTAGTGTGTTCACCAACCAGGAAGTTCTATGAGCTTTGCTGTCCAGAGTTTTGTGGTTTTTTAAGTGTTTATTCATTTATTTTGAGAGAGAGAGCTCATGTACGTAAGAGCAGGGGAGGGACAGAGAGAGAGGAGAGAAAGAATCCCAAGCAGGCTCTGCTCCATCCACACAGAGCCCAACACAGGGCTTGAACTCACAAACCGCAAGATCATGACCTGAGCCAAAATCAAGAGTCAGGTGCCCAACCGAGTCACCCAGGAACCCCTGGTGTCCAGAATTCTTACTGAGATTTCATTACGTAAGCATGACTGCATTGTTGGCTGAACTCAATCTCCAGTGCACCTCCCCTTCCCAGAGGTTGTGCAGGCTCAAAGCTCCAGCTCTCCAGTGACATGGTTAGTCTTCCTGGTGACCAGCCCCCAGGTGATCCTAAGTCATCTCATCTCTTAGCATAAACTCAGGTGTGACAATCAGCAGGACTCATAAATAACAAAGACACTCCTATTACTTGGGAAATTCAAAGATTTAAAGTCTAACTTTCAGAAATCAGGAACAAAGAGCAGTCAAAATTCTTTATTACACAACAGAAAGGAAAAAATTTCTGGATGTAAAAAAAGAAAGCTTCAGGAGGCCATAAACCAGAGATAACTATAGTCTCACACAGGCTCACGCACACATCACGGGACCACCGTGGATTCCCTTACCTTCACTCTCACTCTTCCACTCACTCTCTTCCACCCAGTCTCACAGTCTCACACAGGCTCCACACAAAGCAGAAGGATTCCTGCAAGCCACACATTTGCTGCTCCCAAAAATTCTACCCATTTGTCCATCTCTATCCATCTTCCATGGCCCCCCGCACAGCACCTCTCCTCTTCTCAGCATACTGATTTCTTGGTCTCCCCTGGAAAGTAAGTAAGCAAATGGTAAGATGAGGGGCAGAGGAGGGATCAGGGAATCTGTGAAAGAGACTGTGAGTTCAGGTCAACACCCAGGTCCAAGTGTGTCTGTGAACCTGACAGTGTACATGTGCCAAATGGGTGTGTCCTTGTGATTATGTGTCTTTGTGTACTGTGGGTTTACCTGTGCATTGTGTATATTCCTGTGCAATCTATACATGGGTGTGTGTAGTGTGGGTGTTCCTGTGTCCCATGTGTGCACCTGTGTGATATAGATGTGCCTGTGTCCCCAGTATTCCTACATGGGTCAGTACTCTGGCTGCCCTTCTCTCTAGAGGCTCTATCTCCTTTAGCCTAGGTTTCCAGAGGAAGAAAAGGACAGTCCACTTGGATGGGAAAAAGAGGAACATTAAAGCTATGACACTGGACACAGGCATTCTGAATTCTAGTCAGGACTATGGTCTTCCCACCTTAAAGCCCCTCAAGCCCTAACCCCTACACCCACCCACCCACCCAGCTCTGAATGATGCCAACAACTCTGAGGACTCTCTTGGTGAACCAACACCAATTCCCAGGAACATTTTTGGTGCCTTTTTGCTGCTACCTCCTCCTCAACAATGGCTACAAGGTGCTGTTGTCTTATGGGTGGGGGGTGAAGAGTAACCAGTCTCTACTTCTCCCAATCACTTGCTCCATCACCTGGGCCTCCACTCACCATCTTACTCCCCTTCTCCTTGCCAAGCTCCTCCCCACAAGGAAGCCCCTGAAACAGGTTCCCAGATATGGTCCTCAGTTTCTGCCCCTCACACCAGGGCCTGCCAGGAAGCTGGGTTTCAGGGCTGTTCCATTCCTTCTGATTCCAGGTTCACTGTGCTGAGAGGTCACCAGCTCTGTACACCCCAGAACAGCCCTCGATGGACCACATCATCTGAAAATAGCAGAACTCTGCAAAGGCAAGCCCAGCTCTCCCTTAGCCCTGCCTTCTCCCTCAGAGCCCCTGCCCAAGACACCCGTGACCCTGCCTCTCTTTCCCCTAGAACAAGTACCACAGTCATTAACCCATGACAGTCTCAGAGGGAGCCCCGTGAATCATCGAGGCTCTGAGGAACAAAGGACCAGAAGAGAGGACCAGCCTTCTGGCAACTCTGCACCAGACCTGACCCTGCCGGGACAGGGCCTGCAGTTGTGAATGTGAGTCTAAGTGTAAGCAGGGATGAGTGTGGCAGGAGCACAGCTTCTCCTCCACACCCAGACTGTAATGTTTCCAATAAAGCCCAACTAGTACCCACGGATCTGTCTGCCATCTTGTGGCCCAAGCATAGGAAAAGAGGTATGAGACAGGGAGAAAGAAGGTGGGATGAAGGGAGAGAGTAGTTGTCTCCATTCTCCACACTTCAGCCTGAGGGAACTTTCACTTCACTTATTTCTGGTCACTCTCTCCCTTACAGTCCAGCTAGAAGGCTCCCTTCCTCCATCCCCAGACCAACTGGGGCAGCTATGTCCAACGTTTCATAATGGGTTAATTGCTCTTTCTGGACTCTACTGCAGCACCCTCTGTTGCCTCCATCCAGTGTGCTGTGTACTGTAATAATCTGTATTCTCTACTGCTGTATACCCATTCATAGCATGATAAATTTGCTGAATTGAATGACAGTAGGAACAAAAATCACAGGAAGATAGCTTTCAGCTCAGAGAGGAAGGGTTGTAACCTTCTGACCATTAACGAGGCCACTCACACAAGTACTCCCGCAGCCTGCTCCATCTAGGCTGGGCCCTCTCTGGAGACCTATTCCTCCTCAGACCCGGGTCATACAAGTGGAATAAGGCTGACAAGAAAGACAAGTGGCAGGGCAGAAGCCAAAGAAAGAGGAGAGAGGATTGGGAAAACAGTACTGGATTGCGTCCCAAAGCTCTTTTCTTGCTCCCTGGTCTCCAGGGAGAGAGCTACAAAATCTGACTCTATCCCTGTAAAAGAATGTCCTGTGCTCCACATCCTAGTAATAAGGCCCGACTCCGCCCCCTTAGGATAGATAGACCCTGGCTCCACCTCCAGTGTGTCACTTTGACTCCGCCTCCGTTGAAGGAATGCCCTGACTTCGCTCCTTCCGGGTAATAGGCAAGCCCCACCCCTGGTGCGCGACGGAGTCCCTATGACGTAACGGTAACGGTCTGTTTCCGGGGTGGAGCCAAGGAGGGCGGGAGTTTAGGCTGCGCCGACCCCTCAGCCCCCCTCCAGGTGATCCCCACCCCCGAAATCCTCACCCAGGGCCCCGAATATCCCAGGTCCATGACCGCAAAGCCTTTCTCCCTGATCCCCTAAATGTCCCAGATCCCCGAGGTGACCGACCTCCTAATTCCTTAACGTCTGGTGCCTCCCAATTTTTCGATCCCCCACCCTATCCCGATGTGGCAATTGAGGCTTCCGGGGGGCACCTGCCTCAGATTACCTGAGAACAGGTCAGACGGGTCCTGAGAATGACAGAGAGGGGGACATGGGGTTGGAGAATCCTTGACCCAATCATGCTGCTCCCCAGGAGACGTTCGGAGCCCAGGACATGTCGGGATTGAGGAGATACGAGGTGGCGCTGGAGGCGGAGGAGGAGTGAGTGGAGGCGGGTTCTGCGGAGGAGGAACCTAGCCGCTCCGGGGTGGGGGAGGGCGCGAGTCCTCTGCGGGCGGGAGGCGTGGGGCCCCTCAAGGGGCGTGGGCTGCGAAGGGAACCGCCTCTAAAGGGCGGGGCGGAGCCTGCCTAGAGAGGGGCGAGGCGTCTAAACCGCAGAGTCTGTGGGGTCAGCCCCGCCCCCCCGGCCGGCTCTGCCTTCTCTCCGCAGGATCTACTGGGGTTGCTTCTACTTTTTCCCCTGGCTGCGCATGTGGCGGAGGGACAGGAGGTGAGGGGGCTGCGACGCCGCGGACCCGCCCGGGGCATACGAGGCTCAGCCTCGGGGGACGGATGGGGGTAATCTGGGAGTCCCCTCCTTGCCTTATGCCAGTGTCGGGTTGCCCTGCAGCTCGGCGCATCCGCGGGAGCAGAAGTTGGAGCCTCTGCGAGGCCTGATGAGCTGTCTGTCAAGCGGACTGGGCCCTGCCCCCCAGCGCTCGGGTCGCGGCCTTCCTCGCCGCACCCCCGCCGCCACTGCCCAGCCAGCCGGTGCATTAAAGATTTAAACCGAAGTCACCGTGCTGCCCTCCTGACTCTGCCGCCGCTGCCGCCATTCGGTCTGGGAGCCCCTCTACACGCCTGCTTCTCGTTACTGACAGGGCCTCCCTCCCTGATTGGGTGCCCTTCCATATCCAGGCCCCCGTTATTCCTAAGGATCCCTCATCAGTATCAGGCCTCCCATTACTGTCTTTAACTGCCCTCCGACACCTAACCTCCCGACCCCCCCCACCCCCACCCCTCCCTGTAAGTAGCCTATATGCAGAGACCTAAATAGTCCTGTCCTGGTCTTTTCTCCCACCCGTATCCCCACATAGATGTGTTCCACTTCCCTCCTAGAAAGGACTTTGCCAGGTGTCTGAAGCATCTTCTTTGTCTGAGAGTGAATCTAAAATATTTTAAGCCCAGGGTTGTAGGAAGTAGGCAGGGAGGGGAGGGGAAGATTCTTAGAGGCTGACTCCCTCAACCTGCCACAGGGGAATTACTTGGGACTGTTGGAGATCTTTCTTACAGTTAATAACCCAACTTTTGGCTCCTCCAGTCTTTTCCCGGGTTTAAAGATACTTGGCATCAGCTTACCTAACAGTTCTTGCTGTGTCCCTAGAACTCAAAGGCCACTGCTCCCTGCCACCCCTTTCTATCTTGTCATCTAGTTAACCTGAGACCCTCTAGGTCCTAAAGTGCTGAGGGTGAGGGCCTCCTGGTGGGCCTGCTTCTGTTAGGGACTGGTTCCAGCATCAGAAAAGGTACCAGAAGATTAAGTTAAAGAGACAGCCCAGTGTATGGATGAGGGCAAAGCTAACTTTTAGCCTGGGGCTGCCCCTGCCACAGCAGCTTGTGGCTGGGGAAACCACTTGGCCCTATCTTTGGAGAAGCCAAAGGGGAGAAATGGGTACATACCCAAAAGAACTCATTTCTTGCCTTCCCAGGTGTCTGGACCGATTGGTCCAGAAAAGACCACAAAGTATATGGCAGACAGCCAGCTGATGGAGATCTGTAATAAAACAATGGCACCTCAAGAGCTGCACCTGAGCTCTGGGGTACATGTCTGGACTGGAGGGTGGGAGAGAGACCCTAAGGCCTCTGGTACTATCAGTTCAAGATGAGTGACCTCTGGGTTGTGGCCACCTTCAAGAACAGACCCAGACTCTTGAGCCATTTCCTCACAATGTCTACATCAAGAACCCTGTCAAAAGTGGAGTACCCTGTCAAGCCCAGGGCCTACACCTCACCAGGACACTATCAGAATTCCTGAGTATTCACAAGACAAACTCCAGGGAAAGACCTTCAAGCCTCACCCTGGACAGAAGAGAGGAGAAACTTGAATTGTTCAGCATGGGAGGGGGACTAGTTCCTACTCTTGGAACTGATGGTCCCTCCTGATTGTTTCAGCAACCCTGCAGCAGAAAGATGCCCAGGATAGGTTTGGGTCCCTATCCCAAGAGAAGGCCTGCCCCATAGAGGATAGCTGGCCACAGAGCAGAAGGCTGCACAAGGCACCCCTGCAACAACCAGATAAAGTCTGGATTACTGGGTTATGACTCAGTTTATGTTTCGAATACGGAGCAAGACTTGAGGGTTGAAATCCCCAGACCAGGAGTGGGAAATTCTTCAAGGTGCCAGGGGCACTAAACTTAGCAACTTGCCCCCACCATAGGCAGTTCCCAGCTTCCTTGAAAGCACAAGAAGAGGAGGAGAACTTTTGTTTTAGAGGGTGAGGGGAAAAAGGGAATTAGAGCTGGTTATAGGATAGGAGAGAAGAGACAGGGAGGAGATGAGAGGTTGGGGCTTTAGCAAGAGGATGGGATGCAGAGAGTAAGGGTTGGGGCCTGGGTTGGGGCAGGGGTGGTATTACAGCACCTGGCTGGGGAGCAGGGCCTGGCTGGAATTTGAATAGAACAAAAGAAAGCTCATTGAGCTCTTGAGTCTGATGTCTGCATAAACCAGAGACTGATTCTGGAAATCCCAGGCACCCCTCCTGGCAAGAGGCTGGCATTTCTGGGATAGGACTAGGCAAAAACAGGAAGGTAAGATTTCTTGGGTCTTTTCCCTGTTTGACATTAGCAACCTGGCACCAAAGAACTTTACCTTCTTTCATCTTTCCACCCCATCCTTCCTCCCTGTCTCATCTCCCTGGGAAAAGCAGCCCCTACTTCATCATCCCCAAGGTACCCCAGTACCAAAAAGGGCCTTGTCCCGGCTTCTCATTCTGGATGTAACTGTTCCAGCCAAGACTCATCTTCAGCCAGAAGGACTTGCTTTAGGGACCCATTCTCATCAATTTCTCCTGATAAGACAGGCAGGCTAGGACAGGAAGTATATAGAGGGGAAGATGAAGGCAAGTTGGTGCTGGCCTGCCCTCTGCTCCCACCCCACCCAAAATTCCCCTATCAGAATTTGTGTGTGTTCATATGATTGTGTGACTGGATGATTGTGAAGACACAACTGTGTGGGAGTGGGACTTTGAGGCCAACTGGGGCTATATGATTCTGTCCTTGGTTGTCTGACCATGTGAGGTTGACTGAGTGATTGAGGTGTGACTATGAATGTGACTATGGGTATATGAGTATGAATGTCCATCATTGGATACCACCGTGGATCCTTAGCTGCCCTTACTTGGCCACTGTGTCATCAGCCTTCACATCATGCAGTACCCCTCTCTCCAGCTTCTCTGTCCAGGGCTTAGAAGCCATGGGAAATGGCAGCCCTAGAAGAGGAAGGGGTCTGTGGCAATTAGGGCTCAGGAATGTCACAGGATGAGCAATACATCTTCACCTGCCTCTGACTCACCTGGTGCCCCAGGTAAAAGGCACCCAGATAAAAGGTAGGGGAGGAGGAGAAGAGAGAAGTATCCAAGCTGAGCAGCATGAAGGGGCCCTCACCCACAAGCAGCCTCCTTCTGCTACTGCTGCTGCTGACCCCAGACCCTGGAGCAGGTGAGTGCTTGGGGGTCTAGAAGGCCAGGGATTTGGGTAAATGGGGTGGAGGGAAAGGGACCCAGGAAGTCCATCCTCCAGCTGTCTGATAGAAGGGTTTGGGGTCAAGAGTCCTCTGAACACATGGCCCCATTGTCCCCTAGCACTGCTACTGTCACCCAGCATTACCTGCTGTACTCAGCTCTACCGCCAGCCACTCTCGAACAAGCTACTAAGGAAAGTCATCCGGGTGGAACTGCAGGAAGCTGATGGGGACTGTCACCTCCAGGCCTTCGTGTGAGCTCTGACCCTGCCCCTCATATTGACCCCTGACTCTGACCTCAGTCCCAACCTGATGCTGACCCCAACCCCAGCCCCAGCCCCAGTTGCTAATTCTGATGCTGACTCAGGCTTTCATTTAGCCTTGCCCTAACCCCTGGACCCTAACCTCATCTCCAAGCTATGACTATGGCTTTGCACCTTTCCTTTCCCAGGCTTCACTTGTCTCGACGCAGTGTCTGCATCCATCCTCAGAACCGCAGCCTGGCTCGGTGGTTTGAGCGCCAAGGGAGGAGATTCCAGGGTATTCTGCCTAACCTGAATTTGGAGCTGATAGGGAAAATGGACCAGGGGCCCTAATAGCCAAAATAATAAAGCATCATTGGATAATAGTCTCTGACTGTGGTCTCCAAGTTCTATGCGTTCTCCTGTGAGCCCTGAATCTGAAGCTGGGTGACATGTCAATAAACAGAAGAACCTCTTCATTCTCTTTATTCACATCTTCACAAACCCCTCCAGGGGCAAGGTCAAGAGCCAAGGACCCACACGTACTCCCCAGGCACCTACATGCATAAATTTAGAGAACACACATTCCCTACCTCACATACACATGGGCACACATGGACACAAACATACTCATCTACACACATTACTCTGGTAGACCTCCAACTCTGAGATGAAATCAGACGTCTGGACACTTCCAGCTGGCAGGTTGGGAACACAGAGTCTCATAGAAATGGGCTCCAAACAGAACTTCCAGCTGAGGCCACTCCCCGCCCCCCTGCCTCCATGGGGATCTATCCTGCCTGGGTTTTATCTGTCTGTCCATCCACACCAGCAAGACAGAGTTATAGGTGGAATCAGCTGAAGCCCTCCTGGGTCATCTACAGGTTTGGGGCTCCTAGAAGAAGCAGGAGGCAAATCAAGGGAGATAATAGGACTGGATCTTGGCCCAGACACCCTGAGAATGAAGGAAGGGACCCAGCTCTGAGCCCAACACTTCAAGAATGAATAGGGGTGCACAGCTCTGATTGAACCCCAATACCCTAAAGATGAGGGAGTATAACTAGCTCTAGGCCCAGGTACATTAAGAATAAGGGAGAGGACCCAGCTCTGATCCAAGATACCCCAAGAATCAGGATAGATGTCCAACTCTGAGCTTAACACCCTGAAAATAAGGGGCCCATCTAGGATCCCCAATACTGTGTAAGAGAAGGAAGAGACTGCATTCTGAGCCCAAGGACTCAAGAATGAAAGTTCCATTCCTGAGCTCAGACAGAAGAATGAGGTGACCCAACTCTGATTTCCAACACTCTTACGATGACTAGAGCATCTGGCTCTTAATCCAGACACTCAAAATGAGGGCACACATCTCCAGGTCCAAACCTCCTAGAGGTCCTACTCACCTGGAAGTTTGTCCACTGGAATCACTGGAGCCAAGAACCCAGGCTTTTGGGGTCCATCCTTACCATCTGGTCTCAGTCTCAGCCTAGAGCATAAAAAGGCAGCTGTCTCCCTGACAATGGTGGGGCATCTGTCTCCTCCAAAACAGTGCATTAGTAAAGGGTCAGGAGAAAAATCAGTGAAAATAATGAAGTTGGGGGTTGGAGGGAGTAGGGGAATCATTCCAGAATCATAAATTTTTCAGTGGGAAATCATGAAGGGTGGGAATGGGTTTGGTCTGTGGGTATTAGAGCATCTATGTGGGATCAGAATTTGAGAGCCAATGGCAGTTACTTACCAGAGCCCCAGTGCCAGGGCCCCAGCCGCCAGTCCGAGGAAAGAGAAGATTCCCAAAGATGCCAGCACCGCTACCTGCTCCAGGGGGTCCCTGTGGTCTGGGGGAGGGGAGGGTCACATGCCACTGTGAGAGTGAGGCTGCCTAACCAAATCCTTTCTCTCTGGGGCTTTCCTGTCCTCTACAACCTTGGTTCACCTGCCCAAGCTCACCAAGTGGCCGTGGATCTGGCAAGAGGGAGGGCCTGGGGGAAGCGGGGCAGTCTGCCTGAGGCTCCTCCTCCAGCTGCTTGTGTGGCTGGCCCCCAGCTGGTATCTCCTTTGGCAGGGGCCCTGAAGGGAGGGGAGACCTGAGAAGAATTGCCCACACAAGGAGGAGCGGGGGAGGGTACCCAGGAGGTGGAAGCTGAAAGGGGAGAGCCAGCTTCTGGGGACCTAACAGAGGTGGAAGCTGAGGGGCAGAGCTTAAGCGAGGGCGGGGCCGCAGGCAACCCAAGCTGAAGCGAAGAAGACCATAGACCCGAAAACCCGTCCAGCTGACAGAGACTGTGGGGCCGGCCCTCCGCCCATGCGCTGGGCTCAGGGGCTCAGTCTCTCACCAATGCTTGGAGTCCCCCAGGCCTCGGGGCTCCAGGCACTCCAGGTGCCAGCATCCAGAAAGTCCCGGGCACTGACTCGTACAGCATGGGGCAGCCCAGCCACAGCATCCGTGATCACTTCCTCCAATCCAGCTGGCTCCACCTGGGAATGAAGATGGTTCCTTGGCCCATTATCCAGGTTGTAAGTGCCAAGACTACCTGCCTTCCAGACTCAGTTAGCAAACAGCACCCCTTCCTCCCAGTCCTGTCCCTGTCAGACTGCTGGAGCCATCTGGCCTCATGTGGGGTGGCTGGTAGTGTCAGGTCTACACCTAGTGTTTGAAAGACAAAAGTACATAGTGGTTATGTAGACAGGCTGTGTCATCAGACTGCCAGGGTTCAAATCTTTGCTATATCACTTGGGCTGCTCTGTGCCTCGGTTTCTTCATTTGTAAAGTAGAGGTGAATATACCTGAACAAGATAATGCATGTAAAATGTGTAGTATGGCGCCTGGCGAGCAGACAGTGCTCCATAAATATTGGTTATTATCTGAGGCAGCTGCTCCCCTGACTTGATGCTAGCCAATCTTTAACATCTCCAGAGGTTGGAATTCACTATTATCTTCATCTGGGTGTATGAATGTTTGTATGAGGTTGTGCCTCTGGGTGAAAGGCACTCCTTTTCCTAGAAAAGTTATTTGTAAAAAGCCACTCCTGTCTTCCCACGGATGGGTTTATGTTAGAGTTACAGCCCCCCAGGGCAGAGGCTAGGCCTGTCAGGCCCTGCTCCAACCCAAGCACCCAGCACAAAGGCTGGCCCATGGACAGCACTGTATGGGGGAGGCTACAGGACTTCAGTGACCTGCTAGTGTGCCAGAAAGTAATGAAGAATAATCAGGAACATGAAACCAGAGGCAGAACCTATAGCCCCAGATTGGGACATACTCCAGGTCTCACCGTGGACCAGGCTGGATGCTGCACTGGACGGTACTGCAGTCGGAACTTGAGCAGAAAGTGGGGCTGGCGGGGCCAGGAGGCCGGGTATGTCCAGCTGGCACGCAGGCGGCGGGGGTAGCCAGGTACCGACTCTACTCGAAGCCCCTGAGGTGGGTCAGGGCGCACTGAGGGGGGTGGAGACACAAAGTCAGGACAGGCAGCAGGTACCCGTCCCTTCTCCCCACTACCTCCGAAGGGAAGGTGGGTGCATGCCTAAAGGTACCTGAGGAAGGCACTTCCAAGGGGTATGGGGAAATCTTAAGCTTGACCATCCATTGGGCTCAAGACTTGTCTGTCATCCCTATTATAAAATGAGCTGAGATCTAGGGACAGGTTTTTGAAGTGTTTGTTTAGTGAATTAAAGAGTGATTTTGCTTTCTATTCAAGGAAGAAAATTAGCCTAAATTTCAGCTTTAGTTCCCCCCTCCCACATACAGATCAATAGGAAAGAGAGACCAGCAAGGGCTTACACCAGGCAGGGAGGACATGAGACATGGCGGCCTTCAACACAGGGCTAGAAGCAAAGAGGCAACTCTGGGGCTAGGAAGCCAGGAAGGGATAGTGGCAGCAGCCTCTAGAGACTGAAGTAACTCTGCCTGCTGGGCTCTGATCTCTTTGGCTTTTTAGTCTCCATGGGGGCTATCTGTATGTTAAAATGGGGTCTATGTCAGGAAGGAAGTATTTGGGTACTCTGACAGTGGGAGGTTCTGTGTTGGACTATCTGTACTCTGGAGTCCATTTGGGGTCTCTGAGGTGGGGATCTGAGGAAGCATTAGGAATGAGTACTCACAGATGCTCTGCAAGCTCACATCCAGCAGGCGTGTACTGGCCCCTAGGGGGTTCACCTCAGTCACATTGATTCGGTACTGGCTCCAGAATTCTGCCCCATGGACTACACAGCGGGAAGCCCCTGGGGGATCCTGTGGGCATGGCCAGGGCCCTGTGGATGGACTCATCCTAGGAGGGAGGAGGTGATCTTGAGCTTGGAAAGGCTCACTGCGGGACCTAGCTGGAGCCCCCAGCCTCTCCGTTATGTCCTACCTCTGGCCATCAGCTCCTGGTACTGTCTTCTTCCTGGCAGGGAAGGGTGCCATCTGAGTTCAGGAAGGAAAAGAGGATCCTCCCTCTCTCTAAGGCCTTCCTCAAGATCTCCCTCACTGCCCCCCATACCCATGTTGTGCCTGCACGCCCAAATGTATAGGCACAGGGGCGCTTGTGGCTCAGTCATTTAAGCATCTGACTCTTGATTTCAGCACAAGTCATGATCTCACACTCAAGAGATCAAGACCCATGTCTGGCTCCACACTGACAGTGAGATTCTCTCTCTCTCTCTCCCCCTCTGCCCCTTTCCCACTTGTGTGCATGCTCTCTCTCTCTCTCTCTCTCTCTCTCTCTCTCTCAAAATAAACATTAAAAAAAAAATGTATAGGCACACACACCCAATCATGCACACACCTGTAGGAGGTGAGGTAGCGGGTGGGTAAACCGCTGACCTGACTGGGGCTCCAAGTGCAGGAGAAGTTCTCATAGTCAGCTGCTTGGCAGGAGACAACAGGGCGGGCTGGGGGGTCTAGAGGCAGAGGGTACAACCAGAATCTGAGAAGTCCCCAGGTCCTCCCCATCCCAAAGGGCTTACTCAGGTCCTGGACTCCCTCCAAGAGCCCCTTATCTCATCACTGCCACCCAATACTCTCTCCCCAACTCACAGCCCAGCTGTAGGGTCACAATGCCCTTAAGTGCACCATCCAGGGTCCGGCAGATGTAGGTGCCTTCATCAGTGCTGTCTGCCCGGGCCAAGACCAGTTCATGCCCTAGCCCAGAGTCAGGTCCTTGGAGCAGTCTTGTCTCCCCATCCCGAAACCAGGACACCGGGGCCCTGGGGGTGAGATGACGTATGATAGAGGGAAGATTTAAAGTGTAAGCCATGCCACAGCTCTCCATCGGCTTCTCACTGTGCTTGCAATAAAAACCAGAGTCCTTTTGCTGGCTTACAAAGCTCCTGGTGATCTAGCCCTTGCCTTCCTTTCCTTCTTCAGCTCCTCTCTCTCTCCCCTTCACCCACCACAATCCAGTCACACTTGTGTTCTTTCTGTTCAAGAGTATTGAGCTCATTCATACCTCAGGGCATTTGCACTAGCTGTTCCCTCTGCCTCTTTCCTGACCTTCAGAAATTAGCTTCAATATTACCTCCTCAGAGAAGCCTTCCCTGATTACCAATAAAAAGTAACCAATCAGTTATCAGTTATCTCTTCCACATCACTTTCTTTTGATTTTCTGCCCTGCAGGTACTAGTACCTGGCAAGTACCATACTTATTTGCTTATTGTCCATCTGCCCTACTAGAATGTAACCTCTGCAAGGGCAGGCTTCTTGCCAGGCTTGTGCTCTGCTGGATCCCAGAGCCTAAAATAGACCAGGGACTTGGCAGGTGCTCAATACATGTTGGTTGAAATTTTCTGTTGAATAAGGATGGTTTGAGGATTAGGATAGCTAGAGAGGTGAGAATTATAGACGTAGGGGGCAAGGATGGGAGGGACATGAGGACTGGACACAGTAAGAAAGGGTCATGAGTATCAGCCCAATAGGCAGATGGGGCACTTACCCAGAAGTCACTCCAGGGCAACACAGTGTCATGGACCTGCCAGGCTGCCCATACTGGACCCCTGTGGAGGGCACATCTGAGGAGAGGCTCTTTCTTCCTTTCCCTCTCTCCCATCCCAGCCCCCACTCAGTGAGCACAATGGGGTAAGGGGGCAGACTTTTAAGCCCTGGCGGGGGGGGGGGGGGGTCATTGGGTCAAAGCATCATGTTATAATCTGGAGACAGATGTCAGAAGACAGGGTAGAGAGGGAATGTTGCCAGGTTTCATGTCAGGGGTTGGGGAGTCATAGACTAAGCATGGAAAGGGCCCACAGTGAGGGTGACAAGTCACAAATCAGAGTTAGAGTCATATAGCAGGATTCTTCTCACCTGGGGGGCCCCAGGCCTGGGGGCAGGGGGAGGAGGTGGACACCAGGGCTATAGCCACGGCCACCAGGACCCTGCTCAGCCCTGAGCAGCTGCTGCTCATCTATGGGGAGAGAGGTAGGGTCAGCAATCCCCCATTCCCAGATTGGAGGCTAAAGCCTGCCTCTTCCTCTTCTAAACTGTGATGTTCTAGGAAGAAAACTAAGGTACCCAAATTGGGTAAGGATATCAGAAAACATTAGGGGATCTGATCTAAGTCTCCTTTCTACCATATACCCAGTGCTGCGTGTGCATGCATGCACACACACACACAAACACACACACACACACACACACACACCCTCACACCCTCCATCTCAGTGCTGGGCCTAGGGCCCAGAACAAAAGCCGGAGGCGACAGACTGTGCCAGCAGTCCCCCCACACACACACCACTCTTGGCACCCACCCCTGGCACCAAGTGCTGGCACCAGCGCAGTCACTCCCATTAACTCCTCCAACCCAGCTGTTGGGAATTCCAGTGTCTACCCCCACCTGGCCCAGGACTAGTCTTTGCCTCTGACTGACCTGAGACAGCCTTCATCACCCTTGGGTGGAGGGCTGTCATGGTAGGTCTGAGTCCACTCTGTACTCCTACCACGAGGCCTAGCCCTGCTCTGGCTGCCAGGCCTCTTCTCTCCTGGGCCTGGCTCCTTGGACCACTCATCTGGGCCTGACTCTGGAATCTTGTTGGTCTTGAGCCTGTGAGGCTGGATGGGGCGAGGGTGCAGGCTGAGACTGCAGAGTTAAGCAGATCCAGATGCCTTGGCTGCTGCCAGAGGCTGGGGGCGGGCGAAGAGCCAGGAGATGGAGACAGGGTGTCGGGGAGGGGAGAGGAGGCTGAGAGGAGCTAGGAGCCTGCAGGGAAAGGGGCCTGGAGTGGAGGCTACAGAACAAGGAGATGCTCAGAAATCAGGACTGGGAGGTGGTAGGGGCTCAGTGAGGCAAGGGATGGGTTTGGGCAGCAGGGAAGTAGAAGGGCAGAGGGAGTAAGCAACCATGTGTGTATGGAGGTGGGGGTGCTAGGAGAGAGGGATTCTGGATGGGAGAAGGGCAGGATGAGAAAAGCAGTGGGGAAGTGGCCATGGGGACAGGAGAAGAAGCAGAAACAGAGAGGGCCCAGGCAGGCAAGGGCTCCAGGAGAGGAAGAGCACAGATCCCTCTCAAGTAGAGCAGAGTAAGGGCCTCCATGTGTCTGTCTGAATGTGTCTAGTGGCTCACCCCTACCCACTCCCCCTCCCCCCACCCAGAGAACATTTACCCTACGCAGCCCCGCCCTACCTCGGTGATCCCAGTGGTTGAGTGTCCATGGCCTCCAGGACTTCCTCCCACCAGCTACAGCACCCGTCTCAGCTCCACTCAGTTCTGGGACCCCAGAATCATCCCCTCCTTCCCTTTCCCTCCCCCCGCCCCTCTGGGCCCTAGAGCTCAGCCGCCCTGAGCTAGGCCCCCACCTCCCTCTCTCCTCCTCCCTCCTCTCCTTTCACCCCCCTCCCACCCGAGGCCCTGGGAAGGGAAGAGGCCTCCCCCCAGTCTGGAAATGAAGCCACAGGCACAGCCAGGGCCAGCAAGAGGGAGAGGAGGGCTGCTTATATCCCTGTCAGGGAGAGATTCCCTATGTTTTCACCCAGCCACATTCATGTGTGGACTTAATAGACACAATCAATAAAAAGACACTCCCTTGAACACATGTGGACATAACCAAATGAAAAATCAGAGATTCATGACCCACTCTTTTCGCTCCCCAGTAAATATTTCCTTAGGGCATAGTTAGCTGTTTTTTGAGGGGAAAGGAGGCCCCAGGTTGGGGGATATAAAGAAAATCCAGAGTCCAGTTCCTCCGCCCCTGGGACTTCCAGCCATTTCTCACCTCCCCCTCCACTCTTTGGGCCCCAGCACCAGGAAATGCCTTTGGTCCCTTGGTGCCAGATACATAAGACCCACACTTACCCTCAGACACACACTCTCAGATACAGCCACTCACAGTCACATGGATACACTCATTGTCACTCAGACTCATACCCTCACATAGATACACAGATACTTAGCACTCTGCCCCTGCAATGGGGTCACAGCACTCCCTAAAAGCAAATCTTCATCATGGTTTGAGTCCCCTCTTCTAGGGAGCTCTTAGTATGGCAAATCCCACATCTCATCACTGCCCCAGGCCCCCACGTAGCCAAAAAGACCAAGGTGAACAGGGAAGTCAGGCATAGGGGCACAGAGATGCACAGGACATGAGAAGCAGAACTAAAAAGCAGATACACACAGATACCAGGGGAGACAAAACTGTGAGGAGACACAGAAAATGACAGCTCTAGGAAAACAGTAGTGGGGAGAGAAAAAGACATATAAGGAAACTGAGGGAAACAGAAAATAAGGAGCAGTAGACCAATGACAGGGACTGTAGAGCACAGAAAGGAAGGGAAGCCAAGTGTGTTGGGGTGAGTCTGTCTTTTCTGGACATTAAAATAGAAAGGTCAGTCCCACTGACTATTGAAGTTGGTCCCCAAGTACAACACAGCTCCACTTCTAGTCTAACACAGGACACAGGACACACACATAGTACAAATCTCACTCTTGCTCTGCTACTGCTGAAGTCACACAATGGTACACACAAACCCAGCCCCCGACTCTCACACTGGCAGACAGTCTTAAATCCCACAGAGACCTTCCCAAAATACATTCCCCATGTGGTCACAGGCCCTCTCACACAAACACACAACCCAAAAACTGCACATTGACAGAACACATAATCCCACACTTGCACAGCCACATGCAGACTCAACCACACGCACACTGACACACGCAGTCATATTAACTGCCAGTTGCACCAAGTGACACTCAGTTACAGGTCCACACACTGACATCGAGACACACACACACACACACACACACACACACACACACACACACACACTGACAGTCGGTCAATCACTCCAGGCCCTTCAGATCGTACACTACCCTGCCCCGCCCTCTCCTGGCAAGGCTTCCTCCAATACTCCCGCCGGCCCCACCAGGCCTCACCTTCTGCGGCCTCCGCCGCCAGCGCCCTCCGCCCTCGCCCTCTGCCCCGGCCTCTACTCCCTCTCGCCCCGGGGCCCCCGCAGTGGGGGCGGCTCCACCCAGGCACCAATGGAAGGACAAGGGTAAAAAGGGGGAGGGTCTGGGCCCATTGGAGCCTCCAACTGCCAATCACCGCCACCCCACCTCTGCCGGACACTTCCTGTCCCGTCCGGGACTGAGAGAGACGGAGTCTGGAGTTAGATTCCTAGGTCCTTGCCTAGAGTCCTGTCCTGGGACCGCAGGACTGGAAGTTTTCAGGCCCCTCTTCCTTCCATCAGTCCAAAAACAAAACCTCAAGTTCAGTGGCTCAGGAGCCATTGGGCAGGTGACTGGAGGAGCTGTGGTACCCCTGACTCCAGATAAGGACTTGTGTGGTGCGATGGTTCTGAAACTTTGCCGAACACTGTGGTTTTAAAATTGCCAAGCCACACTCCAAACCAATTAAATCCGAATCTCTGGAAACTGGCCTTGGCATCAGTGTTCAAATTTCCCAAATGATTCCAAAAGGCAGCCAAATCGAGTGTGGGGTCCGGTGTTTGTGTAGGTGTATGCCTTAAGAAACCAGCCAATCACCCAGGGTTCACATCCACTCCCCAGTCACTGGGACCTCAAGGAAGATGTGTACCATGTCTTTCTGAGCTCCTTCCAGAGACTCCAAGTCCCAGACCCTACCTGTTCAGGGTCTCAAGAAAAAACCCTGGACTGGAAGGCAGGCAGCCAAGGTTCTCCTGGGCCAAGTCATCACTGTCTAGTCTTGGCATGATAGCCCCTGCCAAACTCAGGTCCCTTGAGAGAAGATGAAGATAAAAAGCCTCTGGCCATCCTTGCATTGCTCACAAGCCCTATCCTCACCTAAAAGTTTGGAGGATACTAGGTGGCATCAGGTCTCCTGGGTTGCATGCCCCGTTACTGTTACAGTCATACATTCTTGCCAAGGAAACCATCCAGAGGAGAGGGAGTAGAACCCAGGGTCCCTCCAAAAACCACCCCCTCCTTCTAGGTGCTGCGGCTCCTAACTCTGATAGCCCCTTCCCTGCCAGAGCTGTTTTTTTCCTTTCTTCCCCTGCAATGACTGGGGCATATGGGGAACACAAGTGTGCAGAGTCTGCACATATATACTGCACGTGAGAGTCTAGAGAAGGACAAAAAGCCATATACACTCCCTACCCGCCCCTTCAGCCCCTGTGGGCTGGAGCAGAGCCAAGCTGCAGTCTCTCACAAAGCTAAGGTTCTGGCCAGCAGCCCAGTGTCTGGCCACTGACCACCGGTACCAGGATCTTGCTCACCAGCTCCCCACCAAACCCTCAGGCCCAGGCTTGATGAGCTGACACCCTAGGGATGGCAATAAAGGGTGCTTTGGCTTTTCCAAACCCTTAGCCACAGACAAGAACACAAGATTTTAAAAGTTTCTTAAACTGTGATGCCTTTGTTTACTCCAGGAGTAAAAGAATCTACAGGCCAGACATAACATTAAGTATTAATTTTGTTCGGAGATTTGGGGTGGAATATTTGTACTCTAAGTTTTTGCACATCTGTAGACAAAGGAAAGTTGTGGCTGGCACTGTGCCTTTAACCCAGATCCCCAAGGGTTATAGTTCATAATCCTCTGGCATTAGACTATGTGATTAAAGTTTGAGAAACACAGTTTAGTTTTATTGATCCCACATCTTCCCAAACCCTAGGCCCTGGTTCCCTCAAGCAGAAGGCCCTGTGGTCAGCGTGGTCAGGCGATGGTTGCTGTCTCCCTGTCCTTCTGCCCCAAGCAGTAATGAACCTCAGGAAGCATCCTTAGTCTCTCTGCAGCCTGAAAGGGAACAGGGGGAAATGAGGGAGGATAAGGATAAGGGCTGCCCAGAATGGTGGTATGAAGTGGTGTGAGTAGAACAGTGGTAATGAGTGCCTAGAAGACAGCGGAGGGAAGGCTTGTAGGACCAGAAGGCTGAGGATAAGGACTGCCAGAATAACCAGAGGCTAGAGCTGAGCAGCTCCTGAGTCCTCAGGAATGCCTATGTCATACAGGTTCTCAGGGTCATGATCACTGGGCTCCTTTGGGGAAATGGGAGAGAAAAGGGAACCCAAGGAACCAGGGTGCTCTGAAACCTGACCTGCTCAGGGGTGAGGTCCCTCTGTGCCTGGGCAAGCATTTCATAGCCAACCATGAATTTCCGGATGGTGGCAGAGCGCAGGAGTGGAGGGTAGTAATGAGCATGCAACTGCCAATGGTCCCAATTGGCTCCAGCCTCTGATCCTGTGGGAGCACCTGACAGGAAAAAGAGATAATTGGGGAGGGCCATTTTTTAGTTCTATAGACTAGCCCCGACACCCAAACCAGGCTAGGTACATGAAAACTACATCTCCCAGCATTCCCTGCCAGTGAGTAGGCCAGACATTGGAAAACACTGGGAGACATAGTTGCACCAAGTTTGCAGTTCCACCTTCAGTCCCAGCATCCCTGCTCTGGACACTTCCCTCAGCAAGTATTTCAAAGCCCGCTGGGGGTTGCAGTCCACTGAGCTAGGTCTCAGGACCTCAGAAGTGGTGTTGGGGCTAGACATGGGTGGGGCTCAAAAAGCCTTACCGTGCCAGCCCATGGAGTAGGGAAAGGATGTCTCAAATAGGTTGTCATACTTGGTTAAGAGCTTCTTCATGATGCAGGCTAGATCTGGAATCAAGAGTCTGACTCTCAGCCTGAGGCGCAGATGCTGGCCCTACCAGAGCCATCTGTACCCAGTGCCTGGCCCCAGGGTCCCAGTTGGGACACTCACCATCACGCTCAGCAGGGGTCAGCTCAGGCAGACGCCGCACATGCCTACGGGGCAGCAGCAGTGTCTGGAAGGGCCACACTGCCCAAAAGGGGACCAATACTAACCAGTGCTCACTGGTTAAGACCAGACGTTCCTGGCCAGACCAATTGGAGATGAAGTCATCAAGGTGGAGGGGTGGGGGTTGTCAGCAGAAGAAAAAATATACCCAGAATCTAATGGCTTCTTACCACCTCCACCACTACCATTCTAATCTAACCCACCATCATCTTTCCTTTAGATTACTGCTGTGGCTTCCCATCAAGCCTCTCTGCTATTTTCCTTCTATCATCCTTCACACACCTTTCTCTTTTGGGGTGAGGTTAGGGGCTCCTTGGGGAAACAGGGTCTGGCTTTCTCCTACCCTTCTGAGCAGCTCCTGGTGGCCATACTCCATTAGCAGGGGCTCTCCATGCTGACTTTGATAGGCCCTCTGAGATCGCTCCTCACGCTGGGCAATATCTGGCAGGAAACTACTGGCCCACACCTATCAAGGGGCAGGAGGAGAGAATAGGCAGATAGATCCTTCACCCCCAAGCCTCCACATTACAAGCATACTTACTCTGTCCCTCTAGTTCCCTTCCCCACAGGACTGTCTTGGACTCACCCCAGAAATCCCCTGGAGCTCCTGACTCACTTACTTACCTGACAGTGGGGGTGGGGGTTGGAACAGCCCATCATGGCCCCTTTGTTTTCAAAGATCTATCAAGTAGGGGTAGGGAGCTTTAGTAGCCAAAGAGACACCAAATCAGCCCCTCCAGACCACACCCTGTGAAAACAGGAATACCACTTCCCAGAACCAAAGCTGCACCACCCCCTCTCTGCCCATTCGGGGAAAGGTGCGACCTCACAGACCTGCACCCAAGGGTACTGGGCACCCAGCTCCTCTGTCACTGAGGCCCAGGCATCGACGACAGTGCGGATCTCAGGGACTGACATGAGTGGCAGCGTTACATCCGACCAGGGGTGGAAGCACATGACCTTACTAGGTAGTGATGGAGGGAGAGATGACAGATATAGGGCTTGGCTGTGCTAGGGGCAGGGTCCAATTCCCGTGCTCAGTCCAAGCCCTGGGTTGAAGGTAAGTGAGGAAATCCATAGTTACCAAACTCCTCGAGCAGCCTCTGCTTGGAAAAGGGGATGATCACTGGGTCCTGAGAAAGAGGGGTATCACTCTCTGCAGCAGAAGTCCCCCAAGAGGTCCAGCCTCTCTTTCCAACAGCATCTAGAGCCAGGTTACCTGGACTGGGGGCATCAGGCTGCAGAGCTGGGAAGTCGTTGTCAAACAGGAAGGTGCCATCATAGTAGGGATTCACCTACTGACAAGAATGGGCTAGAAACATTTGCTGCTTCATACCCACCTGTCATCTGGCAGGCTTCAGGGACTGGACAGGTTACAAGGGAGTGTGGAAGGCCTGCTGTGGGATCAGAAAGACTTGGTGCGACATGACCCAGAAGGAGGTCCACTTCCTTGTGGGTGAGGGGCAGCTTTAAGGGGAAGCTACTACTCCTGGCCCAGCTGCACATGTAGGTTCTAAAGTCTTACCTCTCCATTGGCCCGTGTGGCCCCGGGACACAGAGGGTTGTGGGGGTCGTGGCGGGGAACTGTCTTCAAAAGCGGGGGCTCTACTTGCCCCTGCCAGGGCCGCTTCATGCGGTGAGCTGACACCAGCACCCACTCATCTTGTAGTGGGTTATAGCGGATATGCTGATGTTCTGGGGACAGAGAGGCACGATCAGTCAGCCAAACTCTCAGACCACCTCTGTCCTAGGTCTCACTCACTAGCAGGCCCAAGTTCGGAAGCACCCTCTTGGCCCTGTCCCGTTAAGGAAGGGGCTAAAGGCCGGGGCTTGAGCTTTTCCAGCTCCAATTAACCTGCGGCCCCAACTCAGGCGTGTCCCTTCGTCTCGCAGGCCTGCCCGGGTGGGCGCGCGGACCTGGGGGTAGGGACGACAACTTCCTAAGGAAAGGGAGGGCTCGGTTCCGCGTCCCAGCGAGTCCCAGAAGCCCTGCGGTTACCGCTCGCCCGGAAGGCTGTGGCCGTGGCGTCCGCCTCCGACGCCTGCTGGCGCTGCTCAGGAACTGATCCGCTGCGCGACATCAGACCACTTGCGGGTGTGGAATTCGTCTGAAAAGTCAGCAGCGCGGACTCTTCCCACCCTCTGGGTATGCCCCGCCTCTCCCCTGGTGATTGGCCATATGCCTGCACGTGACTGCATAAGGGCCCGCCCGCTCAACCGCGGGCGGGACTCTGGAAAGCCTGGTATTTTGGGGGGGTGACTTTGGTCCTCCCCGTACACCCCAGGGCTAAGTTACTACCCTAGAAGAATCTCTGTAAAAGCTGCTTATGGCAGATTCCTCAGCTCCAAGGTGCTTAGATTTCTTTGCTCTATTCGAGGTCATTTGTTTAGCAAATATTTACTGAATATCTATGAATATTTACTGTGTGCCAGGCACCTAGGCTCCACGTAGGACAAAGGGAGCCCCTACACAAGTCAGGCATGGCCTCGGCCCTCCCGCGGCTTAAGTTCTACAGCCAAGTAAGGATATAACCCTGGATCCACAATCACCTCACTTACTTGCTCAATGCCTATGGTGTAGAAGAGGCAAACTAGCATGGCGGTGAGGGTGGGATTGATCTGCTTCCGCTGTACCCCTGGCCTCAGCTGTTACATGGAGGAGTAAATACTTTACCAAAATCATACCCCATCCCCTCCAGGCAGGAGAACAGGTTTGGGGGAAAAAAAGGCTAAGTAACCATATTCTCTCTCTTATATGCTCATGCCTAAAGCACAAGAAGTGGGCAGTGTGAGAGGGCTACAAGAAACCTGAAAGTGGGGAGAGGGCTTGACTGTCAGTAGCTCCAGCCACCATCTAGGTGGGATCAGGGGTGTTTCCTTTACATACCCCTTTCCCTTCTCCCAATGTTTCCTTGGATCAAACCAATTGGCTAATACTAGGATAAAATTCAAATCAATCCCTCTGCTGGCACATTGATTTATTATTTTAAGATTTTATTTTAAGTAATTACTACACCAAACGTGGGGCTCAAACTCATGACCCCGAGATCAAGAGTTGTAAACTCTTCTTGGGGTGTCTGGGTGGCTCAGTCGGTTAAACATCCGACTCTGCCCCTCCCCTACTTGTGCTCTGTATCTCTCTCTCTCTCAAAAATAAATAAACATTAAAAGAGTTGTAGACTCTTTTTTTTTTTTTAATGTTTATTCTTTTAGAGAGAGAGCACAAGCAGGGTAAGGGTGGGGGGTGGGGTAGAGAGAGAGAGAGACTATCCGAAGCAGGCCCCCACAGATAGGGCAGAGCAGGACTCAATCTTGATGCAGGGCTCAATCTCACCAACTCCTGAGATCATGAATTGAGCTGAAATCAAGAATCAGAAGTTCAACTGACTGAGCCACCCAATGCCCTTCCCCTAGCACTTTTTTTTTTTTTTAATGTTTTATTTATTTTTAAGAGAACGCACGCAGGGACGTGGGGGAGGGACAGAGAGAGGAGGACAGAGTATCTGAAGTGGGCTTCTATGCTAACAGCAGCAAGCCTGATATGGGGCTTGAACTCACAAACTGTGAGATCATGACCTGAGTCGAAGTTGGACACTCAACCGAGTTACCCAGGTGCCCTCTCCCCTAGCAATTTTAGAGAGATGTCTAAATATTGTTTGAACCTCCTCCTCATTCCACAGTGAGGAACAGAAGCGTCAAGTTCACCCAGAGGATGACTGGCCAAGCCAAAATTTGAACCCAGGTTTCCAGATTCTTCTCACTGCTCTAAAATGGCTCTGAGATTTCAGTGAGACTCAGGACAGAGCTTGGCAGTAGCAGGAAGGCCCCTTCCCCCAACCCAGGCCAGGTCAACCCAGGTGTTTTGCAGCTCAAATGCAAAAACTGGGTCACAGTTCATTTACCTAATCTCTGCCCTAGGTTCTCAGACTGGAATCTGAAGAGGCCACTAGGTAGGGGGCAGGGAGCAGGGAACTGAGAAACGAGGATTTTACACGTACCACTGGCTTTTCATCCTTGGGGGTGGGGTGGGGGTGGAGCTGGGATACAAGATTTGCTTTCCTTTCTCTCTCAGCTATCTTTGTTGTTGGGGTCACTGGATTTTGGAGCCAGCTCTATTTTTCCAAGAACACCAATGCTTTGGTGCTACTTCTTGGATCATACCAACTAATTCCTAATCCCTTTCAGAAACATCTCTTCAGGAACTTTTCCAAACCTCCCCTCTGTCCCCCCAAGATCACTTTTTGGGGGAAGAGTAGAATGGCTGAGATGGGGCCTATGGAGCTCTCTGCCTACAAAATCCCAGAGGAGTGATCTCTTCTGCAACATTGTTAAAAAGAAAACCACAGGCCCAAACCGGCATCACTTAAGTGGAGTCTCCAAACTGGGGCTTAATGCCTAAACTAATTGTGGTTTTGATGAGGGAGCAAAAGGCAAGCTGAGGGTAAAGCGTGTGTACACACACACACACCAGGTAGGATATGTGTGATATTCCTCAGGCATTCCTGGGCTGCCGAAGAGCAAAGGAAAGGAAAGAAAACAAATGGCCAACTGACAGAGATCACAGTCATACAGGACATGAGTCTCCATCGGTTTACAAATATCTTAGTAAATTACAAGAAAAAGGCAATCTTATCAATAGCCTAATCTCCAGAAACCTACAGACCCAGTTTCCTGGAACGCCTAGTATCACCCTCCCCTCCATGGTGATACAGGGTACAAAGGGAAGAAGGAAGTAGCCGGTAAAATTAAATTTCCTCATAACCTGCAGCCCATTGACAAATACTTGAGGTAAAAATAGAGTGTAACTTTTCTCCAGGAACCTCCTACTGTTTTAATGTTAATGCCTTACTAGAGGGAAAACAACCTTAGTTTGGCAATAGCAAGGTCGCAGGCATCTTATGTATGTCTTCTTTAGCATATCAAAGTCCTCCTGTAGGTCTCCCTTTTGCCTTTACCTCCCTCAACTCCATAGTAGGTAACCAGTCACTCTGCACAACCCCAGTGCAACTCTTTCTGCCCACAAGTCTTGTTCCTGTGCTTTAATAAAATCACCTTTTTTGCACCAAAGATGTCTCAAGAAAATTCTCTCTTGGCTGTCAGCTCCAAACCCTCATCACTATAAAACTCCATCAGTTTCAACCTTCCCAGAGATGTAGTCTTAACTGGTCAGTCAGGAATTTTCTAATTAGCACCAATGGGGCCCTTTCCTTCGCCCAGAGGAAGATAAGGTAATCTGCATGGTAAGATCCCCTGCTCTTCCCCCTAACAGAAAAGAAACTTGCCTGGAACAGTCCTTTTCTTTTGCTAAAAACTTTTTTCCCCATATTTCTTCCTATAAAAATCTTACATTTTGTGTATCTCTTGCTTGGAGGTCCTTTCTACTTGCTAGATGGGGTGCTGCCTGATTCATGAATTGTTTAAATAAGGCCAATTATATCTTCAAATTTACTTGGTTGAATTTTATTTTATTTTTTAATTTTTAATGTTTATTTATTTTTGAGAGAGACAGAATGCAAGCAGGGAAGGAGCAGAGAGAGTGGGAGACACAGAATCCGAAGCAGACTCTAGGCTCTGAGCTGTCAGCACAGGGCTGGATGCAGGGCTCAAACTCACAAACTGTGAGATCATGACCTGAGCTGAAGTCAGATGCTTAACCGCCTGAGCCACCCAGGCGCCCCTCGGTTGAATTTTATTTCTTAACAACATCTGGAGAATATGGCTGTGACCATTTTTTTTTTTAAAGCATTGTGTGCTATCCTTGTGAAAGACCAAGGGAGCCACAGGCCTAGGCAGTCCCAGAGGGCTTTGCCTGGAACAGGGGTGCAGAGACCAGATTTTGAGGTTAGCCCCTCAGTCTCAAGGTTCTTAAGAGGATGGTCAGCTCAGAAGCATCACAGAAGCCAGAGCCAATACAAAAACATGTTCCCTCCACCATGCATTCCCCTCTATATAATCCCTTCTTTATCTTTCCCTTCTTGGCCAAGTTTCTCAGAAAATAGTCCAGCTTCCCAGCCTCTACTCTTACCTACACGATACACTGTAATATGTCTAGCAGCCTGTAATAGGTTAAGTAAACTTAGTTACTGTAGCAAACAACACCCTTCCCCCGCAAACTCAGTGGCTTAGCAAGTGTATTGTGGGGGGAGAGGCGAAGCAGCATTCAGAATTCTCCACTACTTAATTCCCTATTACTAAGATATTAGATGAGAGAAGAGTAAGAATGTAAAGAATTTCAGAGGATGTTGGGAGCCAGACCTGGAAGTGGCATACCTCATTCCTGCCTACACTTCATTGGCCAGAACACAATCATATGGCTTCATCTGCTACAGAGTGTACTGTGGAATGTAATATGGCTGCCCAAGAGCAAAAAGAAATAGATTTGTATAGCATCATCTCTGCTGCATGCCCTTACTGAGAAACCTAATGACCATTTCCCATCATTTTATCAGACCTCTTAATTACATTTGACTGTGTTGACCCTTCATTCCATCACTATCATGTGTGATGCTGTGTCCTTCTAGTTCTTTTCTCCTTTGTGTTTTATTTATGTAACTAACACATATGACACCACTTGCCAGGCACTAATTGCTTTATAAATATTAACTCATTTAACCCTCATCACAATTAAGGTATGTACTATGAGGTAGACACTTTTATTCATCCCACTTTCCAGATGAGAAAACCAAGTCACAGGGCTTAAGTAGCTTACCCAAGATCACACAACTGGTAGGTTGGCAGGAGCCAGTCTTTTAACAACCAATCCAGTTCCAGCGTTTCTTTCTTAATCACTGCACCCTGCTGCCGCTTTTCTCTTTTGCTTCTCTTCCTTTATCATTCCCCTCCCCATAACCCTGTTGGTGTACAATGCTCTCTCACATTTTGTGCTCCAAAACAAAGAATGAATCGTAGGCCCCAAAAGGCGCCAAAAGACTCCTTGCTGTCTCTTCATAGTGCTTTTGTTCTTAGAGTACGTCTCATTCGCTGAATGCCCCTCCCCATTTTTCTAAACACCATTTAGAGGCGTCACCGCCTCCAGAAAGCCTTCCGTACTTTTCCTAGGTAGAAGCGCCTCCTCCCACTTTTTGTGCTAGCAAAAATCACAATCACAAGTCGATTGCCTGCTGCAAATTTGAGAAGGGGGCCAATCCACTCTGCTTGTCACAGCCACCTACCCCGACCACCACCCACACGCGGTAAGGAACTCGGAAAGACCTTGCTCTTAGGCCCTAACACTGACAGCTAGGAGGGTTTAGCCCCGTCCCATCGCGTCACGCGCGCAGCTCCACCCCACTCCTCGGCGCTCCACACTCCCCGCGACGAAATGGTTCAACCCAAGGGGTGGTGCCCGGGTGCTCGGACTGTTCTGATTGGCCAGGGCGAGCCGTACCACGACTGTGGCGGGGGTACGGTTGTGAACTGCGCGCCGCAGGTTTTGAGGCAGTAAAAGTCACAGCTCCAGGCCCCGGTTTGTTCCTTCACTTCTCCCTGCTAGGACGCCTGCCGGGATGCAGTGGGCCGTGGGTCGGCGGTGGGTGTGGGCCGCGCTGCTCCTGGCTGCCGCTGCTGTGCTGGCCCAGGTGGTCTGGCTCTGGCTGGGCACGCAAAGCTTCGTCTTCCAGCACGAAGAGATCGCGCAGCTGGCCCGGCAGTATGCGGGTGAGCCGACGGGTCACCGGGGGAGCGAACGGGTGGAGGGCAGGGGTCTGGGGAGGCCCGAGCTTAGTTGGGAGTTTCAGAGACGTCTTTCCCGAGTTCCGAGTGTTTCTAGCTTAGATTCTGTTGTTCCTCTGCCTCCGCCAGGGTTGGACCACGAGCTGGCGTTCTCTCGGCTGATCGTGGAATTACGGCGGCTGCACCCAGGCCACGTGCTGCCCGACGAGGAGCTGCAGTGGGTGTTTGTGAACGCGGGCGGCTGGATGGGCGCCATGTGCCTTCTGCACGCCTCGCTGTCCGAGTACGTGCTGCTCTTCGGCACCGCCCTGGGCTCTGGCGGCCACTCGGGTCAGTGCTGGCAGCGGGCCGAACTGGGAGGCTGGGGCTGTACAAGGGTCCATGCCCTCCTTTCTGATGTTTGGCCAAGACATATATTGGTGCTGATACCCTGATATTCGGTGTCCATCTGATTGTCCCTCAGGGCGCTACTGGGCTGAGATTTCCGACACCATCATCTCTGGCACCTTCCACCAGTGGAGAGAGGGCACTACCAAAAGTGAGGTCTTCTACCCAGGTGGGTCCCTTCATTCTGGGGTGCCCATAATTGGAGGAGGGTCATGGCATGGAAAGGGGGTATGTTGGGGGCTCTCCCCTGGGTTCCCTTACCCCTCAGATAAGCCACAGGTCATTATTGGTTGAAGCAGGTCCAAGGGCCCCTGTCCAAGGACTTCTTCTGTCAAAAGGAAACAAAACTTAACCACTTCCTGGTAACCACGTCCGATTTTTATATACCAAGACACTGTTTTATTCATCCAATATTCCAGCAGTTGTTGGAGAGACAGTTGGGTAATCAGATATGCTGTCATACCCCCAAAGACAAGCCAGACAGTTGTCTTCATTTTTTCTATAGTGAAACATTTTTTTACATAAAAAGTAGAGCTATGGATTTCCACATAAGTTTCAGATTGATAAGTTACAGGCATGACAGGCATTATAATTGAACATTTCTCAGACAGCCACACAAGTCTTATAACCACCCCTCCCTATCTAACAGGCCCAGCCCAAGTTTAGCTAAATTTCTGCCTGACATGAGTGAGGCTTGGGAATGCAGACTTCCAGGACTCCCATACAGTGGCCCCTGGCCATGTGAGGTGGCCCTCCTTGGCTTACCCCCAAAGAGGACATGAGCCAGGTGATGCCACAGAGGAAAACTTAGGAGTGGCCATCTTGGCTTCTTACTCTTCCAGATGGGCGACCAGGCCAGTGAGGTAAGGCTTTTTCCTTTCCTGATGTTCCTGCTCTGTTTCTTGCCCCTAGACAGCCCACGGGCTAGGGAGGTGGCAGCAATGGAAGGGCTAGGCTCCTTATGTGGGTGCTCCCTGTCCTCTAGGGGAGACCGTGGTCCACGGGCCTGGTGAGGCAACAGCTGTGGAATGGGGGCCAAATACATGGATGGTGGAGTATGGTCGGGGTGTCATCCCATCTACCTTGGCCTTCGCACTGGCTGACACAATCTTCAGCACCCAGGACTTCCTCACGCTCTTCTATACTCTTCGCGCCTATGCCCGGGGCCTCCGGCTTGAGCTCACCACCTACCTCTTTGGCCAGGACCCCTGACCAGCCAGGCCTGAACGAGGACCTGTGGATGGACAGGAGCAGGCAGGCCTGCATACATCCACTTTCTGGAGCCCATGTGAAAAGACAGGGACACAACATGCAACTACTAAGTTCCTGATGTACGAGCAGGACACACATGCTTATGTAACCAAATACAGAGACTCGTGGGAACATATGGGACATACATGCAGATACAATCCCATGTGTACGGCAGCATCATACGTCCACAACCATCCAGAGAGGGAACCCCACATGTACCAAGGGGGCCAGTCATATTCGGACATACCACAAGCTTGAATCACTAACTCAAGCCTTTTCCAGAGCTTTCCTGCCACCAGTCAAGGCTCTGGAGTTGGTGATGGGTGTAGGTATTATACTCTGTCTGGGCCTGACCCTTCAACCCAACAGCAGCTGAGGTGGGAGGGAGATGAAGGGTTGCCTGTGGAGGCCCCCCTCATCTCCCCATCCTCACCATATGCCTTACCTCATTCTGTTCCCCTTACTATGCAAGTGCTCTCATGGCCTGTCCCCACTCTTAGCAACTAAGTCAGCTGGGAGAACCGTAAGAATGGAGAATGCTGAGGTCAGGGTCCTTCTATCCTGAAAGACCCCATGCCTTTCCCCCGTTCGTCCCTTAGGAGTGTGATTGGGGGAGGCTGGCCTCAGCTCAGGGCCCACTGCTGGGCAGAGGACCTAGAGAAGTTAGCCTAGGTCCAGGGGGCCATCCCTGGCCTACAAAGGCCTTTTCTGCACACGTACACCCTCATCACAGCTTCCACATACTGCCCTTGATGTCTGTCCACCTGTCTCTGTTAATAAAGACTTGTTGAACAGTCATTTCTTTGTGTGTCTGAACAGCAGGAAAACCTGCTAACTTGAAGAAATGCAGGGGTGGGTAAGATGGTGTGTGTCTTGGTCTTGCCTTCTGCCGGTGCCATTCTGAAAATCATCCTGGAGTCTGATCCTGGGTGGCCACGGGGTGGCAGTGTATACCCACTTTTGGGCTGATGGAGGCACGATAATCATTTTTGTCTTTCCAGTATATCCTGTCCACCCCCACCCAGAGTAGAAAGGCTTAACTTCTCCAGGACACCTGACTTGTAGAGGCCCCCAGGGGTAGAGAGCAGACATACCCCCTGGTGGTGTCTGAAGTGGGTGAGGCAAAAGAGGCGTGTAAGGTACACTCGTCCCAGGGACTCTGCATTTGCCTTCTGCATTTGCCTTCTTAAATTTTGCGCCTTGACACCTCACCTACCTCACCTTCTCTGAGGTTGAGTAAGATCCAGGCCACTCTCACTTCTTAGGCCTCCTGATATATCAAAAGTGGAAGGAACATGGTTATAAAAATTGTAGATTCTAAAAACTCAAATTTCTAGTGAACGAAATACAGAAGACTACATGTACAGCCATTTGGAAACAACACCAAAAATGTATAAATTTCTGGGGTGCCTGAGTGGCTCAGTCGGTTGAGAGTTGAGTGTCTGACTTCAGCTCAGGTCACGATCTCACAGTTTGTGAGTTCGAACCCCACATCAGGCTCTGGGCTGATAGCCCAGAACCTAGATTCTGCTTCGGATTCTGTGTTTCCCTCTGTCTGCCCCTCCGTTGCTTGCACTCTGTCTCTTGCATTGTCTCGAAAATAAATAAACGTTAAAAAAAATTGTTTTTAAGTTTATAAATTTCTTACTCTGAGTGAATGTGAGGCCCAGGCAAGATGACCATTCCAACACCCCATTCACACCATCATGTTGGCCATGACAGAATTTGGCCGAGGCCTCATTGACAACAATGCAAAGCCAAACCTCCAAGGATTTCTCCCACCCTGTAACCCAGTTCTCCCTCTATGCTCAGAGCCCACATCTATCAGAAATGCCCTGGAAGCTTCCCTTATAATCCCCCCCTTCCCTTCCACATAAGACTCTGCTTCCAGGCTCCTCCCTGTCTCAGCTACTAGGTCCAGTGGCTATTTCTTAACTTTCATTTGAAACACTTAAAACACTCTTGGCTTCTAGGACACTACTCTTCCTAAAATTGCCTCCTTTGCTTGATCTTTCTTATCTCCAGCCTTTGACTTCCCAAGATTTAATTCTGAAACTTCTCTGTCTATACCCTTCCCAGGAGTTCTTAACCATTCATGACTTTAAATACCATCTATGTGCCTTTTTTCAAAATAGTTTTATTGAGGGGTACCTGGGTGGCTCAGTTGGTTAGCATCTGACTTCAGCTCGGGTCATGATCTCAACAGTTCATGGGTTCGAGCCTCACGTCCGGCTCTCTGCTGTCAGCCTGGAGCCTGGATTCTGAGTCTCCCTATTTTTCTGCCCCTCCCCTGCTCATGCTCTGTCTTTCTCTGTCCCTCAATAATAAAAAAGTTTTATTGAAATATAGTTAGTATAACATTAAGTTACTTAAAGGTGTACAATATAATGATTTGATCTATGTATGGTGAAATGATTACCACAATAAGTTAACATCCATCACCTCACATAGTTACAGATTCTTTTTTTCTTGAGATGAGAACTTTAAAGATCTCTCTTAACAACTTTCCAATGTACAATATAGTATTTAATGTACTAATATACTACTAATATAGTATAAGAGCACTAAGCTTCACATTACATCCCCAGGACTTATTTATAACTGGAAGTTTATGCCCCTTGGCCACCTTCCTCATTCCTCCATTCCACCTCTACCTGCCCATACCCCCTGCCTCTGGCAACTCTTAAATCTGTTCTCTGTTTCTATGAGTTTGGGGTTTTTTTAGATTTCACATGTAAGTGAGAACATAGAGTATTTTGTCTTCATCTTGACTTGCTTCACTTAGCATAATGCCCACAAGGATGAATGGATTAAAAAAAAAAAAGTATATACATACATGTGCTGGGATATCATGCAACCATAAAAAAGGAAACCCTACCACTTAAAACAACATGGATGGACCTCAAGGACCATCTGTACATCTTGAATCCTAGTTTGTTTGTTTGTTTGTTTTTTAGCTTTTTAGTGTTTATTTTTAAAACAAAAATTTTAATGTTTATTTTGAGAGAGAGAGACAGACAGTGAGCAGGGGAGGGGCAGAAAGAAAGGGAGACACAGAATCTGAAGCAGGCTTCAGGCTCTGAGCTGTCAGTACAGGGCCCGATGTGGGGTTCAAACTCACAAACTGTGAGATCATGACCCGAGCCAAAGTCGGACACTCAACCGACTGAGCCACCCAGGCACCCCTTGACTCCTAGTTTTTTATCTTAGCCTAAACCTTTCAGCACCAGATTCAGATATCTGACTGCCTCCCTCTCCCCTGTCTAATTGGCATCTCAAACTTAAAATGGCCATGCAAACTGATTTCTCTCCCAAACCAACACATCTTACAGTCTTTACTGTCTGAGTTAAAGGTACCTACATTTACTCAGCTGCCAAAAACCTTGGAGTCATCATAGATACCTTTCTTTTTTTGAGATTTTATTTTTAAGTAAAAGTACACCAGCCAGGCTCCCCATCTTGGATATCTTTCATTCTCACATCGAGAGAATGAGAATGAGAATCCAAGCCATCAACAGATCCTGTCAGTTTTATCTTAAAAACATATCCAGAATCTACCTATGTCTTAACACTTCCATTGCTACCACCTGGTCCAAGCCATCATCGCTTGCCTGGATTACTGCAATAGCCTCCTAATTGATCTTCGTGCTTATATCCTGTGTGGAGGATTCTCTACACAGTAGCCAGAGTCAAGACTTCTACTTTCTGCTCAGACATTTCTTTGTTGTTTTGTTTTGTTTTGTTTCCTTTGCTCAGATGTTTTCAATGGTTTCCATCTCATTTAGTCCTTTCACTGCCTCCAGGAACCTACTCCCAAGGCCCTTGTTACCTATGGACCAAACATCCAACCATTTACCCCAGCCACCCTAATTTAGCTCAGTGGCTTCCTTGCTTTCCTTCTGACACATCAAGCAAACTTCCATCTCAGGATGTTCGTACCTGCTATTCTGGCTGCAGAGCTCTTCCCTAGGTATTCCTATGGCTCTCTTCCTCCCCTCCTTCAATTCTTGCTTCTTCCCCTAACATTTCTGTAATAGCAGTCTCTCTCTCTCTCTCTCTCTCTCTCTCTCTCTCTCTCTCTCTCTGTGTGTGTGTGTGTGTGTGTGTGTGTGTGTGTTTAGGTAGGTTCCATGCCCAATGTGGGGATCAAATTCACAACCCTGAGATCAAGAGTCACATGCTCTACCAACTGAACCAGCCAGCCACACCCCCTCCTTCTGTGGTGGTTTTAAAATAACTCCATAAAAATTTTGATAATCCTTGGGATGCTTGGGTGGCCCAGTCAGTTAAGTGTCCAGCTCTTGATAAGGGCTCAGGTCATGATCTCATGACCTAACAGCGCAGAGCCCACTTGGGATTCCCTCTCTCCCTCTGTCTCTGCCCCTCCCCTCACTTGCTCTCTCTCTAAATAAATAAATAAACATTTTTTAAAATTAAAAAAAAAGTATATATCTCCCTTAAGAAGTGAAGACTAATTCCCTTCCACTTGAATGTGGGTTGGATATTCATGTAATTTTAACAAATACATGGCAGAAGTGACTATGTAATTTCTAAGACTAGACCAAAAAAGCATTGCTGCCTCCTTTGGTCTCTCTTGGGTCACTCTCTCTGGGAGAAACCAACTGCCATGTAGGGAGGACCCTCAGGCAGGAGATCCTTTCCTATGGAGAGGTCCACCTGGGGAGAACAGCCTCCTACCAACAGCCATGTGAGTGAGTCATCTTGGAAGTGGATCCTCCAGTCCCAGTCAAGCCTTCATGTGACTGTAGCTACAGCCAACATTTATACTACAACCTCATGAGAGGCAGTGAGCCAGAACCAACCAACTAAGCCACTATCAAATTCCTGATCCACAGAATTGTGAGAAAATAAATGTTTTAAGCTTGCTAAGTTTGAGTGTAATTTACTATGAATACATAACATACATCCATCTCTTTCTATTCCCCTCAACCCAGATTTATTTTTCCCCATTTTAATTATCACCATCTGATACATTATGTATTTCCCCACTGGAATTATACCATTATAATAAAGACTTTGTTTTATTTACTCCTATTTCCAACAATGTCTTGCACAAAGTAGCTGCTTGGTAAATATATGTTGGATCAATGGAGATCCAGATCTGTCTTTGTCTCTGTGAGGTATAGAATCAGATGGGAGCTAAGTGAGGGTATGAGAGACATCCTTTCTTCTTCACAGATGAAGAGAGAGATAAACCAGGTCCCAGTCAAGCTTCTTGCTTCCCCTCAACCCTTCCCAGTTGTAACCCTCCTGGTCTGGACCCCCAAGATAGGTTTACTATGCTTGATTAATGATTGATTCCTTTCTTTGGGTGAAGCTGCTCAGTCCCTTACCCCTCTCCTCCTCTGCCCCTTGTGAAGCAATCTCCAAAACTCCCAGAACTAGAATTTCTCCAAGCCAGTTCCTACCTTTCCAAGAAGAATCTTACCATCTATCTCTCTCCAGGCACCTCCTGTTCTCTGAGCACTGAAGGGGAAATGGGTGTATGGGGAGCAAGCTGGCAATATGAGTTCTGCAGAGCTCTACCCTCTGCCAGGAGCCCCTAGGGCATGTTTGCCATGGCGTATTCAGATTCTCCCCTCTAGGCCCAGAGGAAGGGGCTTGATGCTTTCCAGGAGTATTCACACCACCCAAAGCCACTGGAGAGGGAGCATCAGTACTGAGGACAGTTGGATGACCAAGGCTTCTTGGGGGATTGGGGTCTGACTGGCTGTCAGGTCTGAAATCTGAGCAGAACACTGGAGTGAGCCAAAGTTATGAGCAGTACTGAGCTTCAGTATGGCCAGAGGTGGGCCAAAGAGAACAAGGACTTAGTGCCACAGTGGAATGTGGGTCAGGGACAAGTGTGGAGGATAGAGACAAGGAACGCAGAGGGGTGGGGCTCCTGGGTGGCTCAGTTGGTTTAGCGTCTGACCCTTGATTTTGGCTCAGGTCATGATGTCAAGGTTTGTGGGATAGAGCCCCAAGTTGGGCTCTGTGCTGACAGTGCAGAGCCTGCTTGGGATTCTTTCTCTCCCCTCTCTCTGCCCCTCCCCTGCTCTCTCGCTCTCTCTCTTCCTCTCAAAATGAATAAAAATAAACTTAAAACAAAAAAAATTTTTTTTAACTTAAAAAAAAAAAAGAGCAGAGGGGTGTCACCTACCACAAGAATCTGGTGAGAAGAGCTAGTGGTCCACGCTGGGGCAAGCTGGGTCTGAGAGGAGGGGACTGACTGGGGGAGGAGAAAGTAGGCAAAAGTCACACCTGAATTTCTGCCTCCTAGAGGAATCTTGGCCCTGGGAACAGTGCACCTCACTAAGTATGAGGTCAGGAGATGGCCCCTGGTACTGGGTGTGATATAGCCGAGTTTCATACTCATGCCAGGTGTCACCCCGACAGATACGGGTTGTTCTGTTCATTCATTTGGTAGGTCCACCCCCTTGGGCACAGGAAGCAACTGAGGAATGTATGAGGGTTCCTATGAGGAATGGGGTCCAGGCTGCTGAGAGGAGAAATTGTGGCCTGCTACTCAGGACAGTGGCAAAAGAAAATAAGAAATAAGAAATATGCATCTGGGGGATAACTAGAGTTAGGGTGGACCTGGAGTAGTTGGCTGAGGGGTCTAGAGATACAGACTGGAGTCACACACACAGGGTTGAGGATGTGCAAAATTCTACTGTTGAGCTGTGGTATGAGTACCAGAGGTTCATGATACTATTCACCATTCTTGTGTATATGTTTGAAAATTTCCATAATAGAAGGTCACAAGAGATTAAAAAGAAAAAAGTGTGACTATGTATCTGCATGTGGTATGTGTGTACCCTGCCATGGATGTGGACTCAGTTCAGAGACCTCTGAGTGCCAGAGTGCAGACATGGGAGTCCACCACCATGGGCACGTATTGCACAAACTGCAACCTCCCTGCGGTTGGGGACAGCATTTGTGCAGGGCAGGGGGAGAAGCATTTGCTCTGTGCAGACCCTCCATATTCATCTCAGTATCTTGCAGAGTGATTCCCCTTTCATGATCACAACCTGCCCAGGCCATTGGCGCTGTAGTGTCTATGTTACCAAGTATGTGAGACAGGGCAGCTGTGTGCCCGAACTTGTGACAGTATGTGTTGGTGTGTGAACACGGCTGTTCGTGTGTGAATGCCAGGCACTGAGTGTGGATGTGGGGGGCACGACTTGTGGGTGTGGCGGGGCCCTGGTCCAGAGTCCAATGGTGTTAGACTCCTCACTCTCCTTCGAACGATTCCTGGCAGCTCTCCAGCGCCCCCTCCTCCCGTTCTGGCAGTGTGGAGGGGGAACACCTGTTGGGGGGCTGGGAGCGGCAGAGCCCCGGGGGGCCTCTCCCCCCGCGCCCCCGCCCGCCCTGCCCCTCACCGGTCCCGCCCCCGCGCCCGCCGCCAGCAGAGCGGCGCGTGAGCGCACCGCGGCCAGAAGAGCGCACCGCTGCGGGAGCGCACGGCTGGGGACCCCGCGCAGGGAGCAGAGCCGAGGTAGGGGCTGCCCGAGAGGCGGGCAGAGCAGAGGGAACGCCGTGGAGACGCCGGGGGCACCGGGGCGCGCCAGGCTGGTGAGTGCGGCCGCGGGCCGTGGGGAGCCAGAGAGCGGGCGTCGAGACCCAGCGGTCCTCAGCCCGCCCGGTCCGGGGCTCTGCCCCCCGCCACCCTCTGTCCTCGCGGCCCCTCAGTGCTAGCCCTCTGCGTTCTCTGCCCCGTCTCTCCGTCTGTTTTTCCCTGCTTCAGTCTCTGTCTCCCTCTATTTGCTGTCTCGCCTTGTTTCTTTCTAATCTCTCTTCTCTCTTCAGTCTCTGTCTCCTGCTGCGTCGGTCTTTCCCTCTCTCTCTCTCTCAACCACTGTCTCACTGTTTGTCTCTCTCCATCTCTGTCCCTGTCTCTCTCTCTGGACTACCTGTCACTCAGGTCTTGATATTTATCTCTTACTCCTCTCTCTGTCTCTTACCTTCCCTATCTACCCAATACCTCTATCAATCTCATCTCTCCCCACCTCTGTCTCTCTGTTCTTATCTCTGCCTGATTATCTCTGTCTGTCCCCACCTGTCTCTCATTGTCTCTCTGTCCCATCTCCATTTCTCTTTCCGTATCTCTCCTGTCATTGTCTCTCTTTCTGATCTCGCTTGCTCACTCTCTCTCTCTCCTCTCCTGTCCTCTCTGTTTCTTGGTCCTTGTCACCCTCTCTGATCCGCTCAGTCTTTACCTGTCCTCTGTCAATATCCATTTCTGTTTCTTTGGGTCTGGTCTCTTGTCTCTCCTGCTGTTTCTACCTCTGTCTCTGTCAATGTCTGGGAAATCTATCTTTTTGCCTTTTTTCCTATGGTCCCCTGCACTTCCTTGAATCAGTGACCACCTCCTCTTGTGCTGGGGGTTGTGGGGGCAGCAGGGCCCAACACTCATAATTCCCACCCCCACAGGCGGCCCTTTCCTCGGGGCCCCGCCTGGTGCCAGCCCCCCCACCCGCGGGGGGACTGCGCCTGGAAGCTGTAATGGAGGCCCTGCAGAGGCAGCAGGCAGCCCGACTGGCCCAAGGGGTGGGGCCATTGGCCCCTCAACGCCCATTGCCACCACCACTACCTCCCTTGCCTGGCCCTCGGACCCTGCAGGCCCCTGAAGGGGCCTTGGGGGAGGTTGGGACTGAAGAAGAGGAGGATGCGGAAGAGGATGAGGAAGGGGAGGAAGCCGGGGCAGAGGAGGAGGCAGCCGAGGAGAGCCTTCCAGGGACCCGGGGCCCCAGCTCACCTTCAAGTCAACCCCCTGGACCTCATCCCCATGAATGGACCTACGAGGAACAGTTCAAGCAGGTAGGACCCCCTACATGTCTGGCCCCCTCCCCTTCCTCCTCTCTGGGCAAAAGCAAAGCCAGGTGATTCGTAGCCCATCCACCCCCACTGCCCTCTGCAGGATGGAAAAACAGAGACACGGAGACCTGGAGAGAGACAGTGGGAGGACTGTAAGATAGATAGTGACAGGGAAGCAGAAAGAGACCTCCAGAGACATGGAAAGAAGTGCATAGACACACACTGAAAGGTGTAGGAGACGCCCAGAAATGTGGAGGCATGACAGACTGGAGGCTTTTGGTGAGGCTAGAAGGGAAAGCGGGGGGTGTAGGAGCTTCAAGAATTCTTTTCAGGGAATGGGATCTGGGGAATGGGGATTCCAGTGCCAGCACCATCTTACCCTACCTTCTCACACATCAAGTCACAAGGTCATATTCCAGCAACCAGTGGGGGTTTCCTGGGCTGCATATTTCTGTCTCTGGAAGCAGAATGGAGGTTCCCACTCCTTTCGCAAGCTGATACCCTCATCTCTTCCCTGTCACATTGCCCCCATCCAAATCCTTTCCCTGGCCTGAGTTCTATGGGTGACAGTTCCTAGCCTGTGATGGCCACACTATAGCCGCAGTGTGACTAAAGGGCTCCTGTACAGATGGGAGTGACAAGATCTTACTCTGAGAGCTTTAATTTGAGGTTCTTCCTCTCTGTGGAACCCATCTGGATGTTATTCTAAGGCACTACTTCAGGCTGTCACTATGAATGTATTATAAAGGGCTCTGACTCCAGGTGTGCTATTCTGGTGATATTACTCTGAGGATGTTGGTCTTGGGGACTTTTCCCAAAAGTGTTAATTTGCGGCTAGTACTCTGTGGCATTAATGTAAAACTTGGAGTGTTACTCGGTGCTCTGTTGCTCTAGTGACTGTTTCTTTTGGGTATAATTCTGGGGATTATTACTTGGGAGAGCATATGTATTATTTTTGGGGATCCATCTAAGACTTTGGGCTTAGTTCTTCTGGGGAGTATAGGTCTAAAATGGATCTTTGGGTTTTGTTTTTTTTGTTTGTTTGTTTTTAATTCTGAGAGTTCTTAGTGGGGAATGGAGTGTTACCTATTGGTATTACTCAGGGACTGTTATTCTGGGTAAATGACCGTTAGTTAGTCCAGGGCTTGTTTCTGCTGGGTGGTATTTGGGAGGTGATACTGGAGATGGGGCTCCAGGTGACTGGGATGACCTCTGGGTCTTTCAAGTTCTGACTCTGCAGGTCCTGGGCGGTGTAGGGCCATTACCTCTGTGGCAGCTTCTGTAGTGGGTAGGTCACTGCCCCTGGAAACAGATCAGAAGTGGGGCTGAGGGGCCCCAGGTGTCAATTCAAGAGATTCCGAGCATCTACTCTGCCTGAACAATGGGTTAGAGGCATCTCAGTCCCTCATCCCCAGCCATGGCATACAGAGATGTGAAAAGCAAGAAGCCCTTGCAAGAATAAACAAGCGTGAATGAGCAAGCACCTCAGAAACATCTGTCAGCTTCCTCAGTATAGAACACAGTCCCAGCCTGACTTCCTTCCTGGGGATCTTTGCATGCCCTGGAGGGCAGGCTAAACCTCCTAAGCTACCTTTAGTCCACTATTCCCCAGAGGGATGGTTTGAGCTTCCCAGGGCACCCCTGGCCAGTGGATCTCCGGTCTCTGTGTGTGTTAGGAAAAAGTGCCCCTCCCTGCGCCCAGGGGGAGAGAGTCTAATGCCAGGGAGTCCACATTTCAGACCCTACTCATCCCTTTAGCTGAGAACCCTTATTCAGGATTTAACCTGAGTTGGGGTCCCAGGGGGAGGGGGGGAAGTCAGTGGAGCTGAAAAATGACCTCAGTCCTTCCCCAGCTGTACGAGCTTGATGCAGACCCCAAGAGGAAGGAATTTCTGGATGACCTGTTTAGCTTCATGCAGAAGAGGGGTGAGTGGGATGATGTAAGGGAAGGACCCCCACCTACCAGTTTTGAGGAAGGGAGACCCCAGGGTTTAGTCCCCAGGTTGGCTCCTCTCTGCAGAGGCCTGAGCTTGGCAACACCTAGCCTTTGGGCCCTCGATAGCGTCTTTAACCTCTGACCCTGCCCCCCTCCTCCACCCAGGGATTAATTAGTGGCCAGCCCACTGGCAGGTTAATGAGTGTGGGATCAATTGGGAGGGTGGGAGGGGAAATGGTTGGGGGCTGGCCTGGGGGGTTCCCAGGATTGGGGGGTTGGGAATGCCTTGTTCCTCTTTCAGTGGCCCTTCGTCCAGCCTTGTCTCTCCTCAGTTTCCCCTTGCTTCAGGCAGGGGACATCCAATATGCTCTACAGCAGAAAGGACTGGGATTAGACTGAAGGAAGGACTTCTAAAGGGTAGGCTGGGGGCCATGTGAGTTGGGGTTGTGGAGGAGGAGGAATTCCTTTCCAGGAATCTCAGAGATAGAAGAAAATGCAAGGGTCCAGGAGGAGATCAGGGTGGGCGGCAGTCCATCACTTAGGCTTCTCCCCAGATTCATGGGTCCGAAGACTGACTCATTATCTCTCTCTACAAAGCTAATTAACTCACTCGGAGCTTGGCCTGATAAGCCACTAATTAACTGGCTGCACTGCACCCCCCTCCCTTAGTGCAGCTGCTGGTCAAAGTCGTCAGCTCCCACCACAGGCCCAGCACCCCTTTTGGGATCCTTTCTAACCAGGGACCCTCAGTGGGGTCCCAGGTCTTTTTGGTCCCCAGGGAGGCCCAGTCATTCTGGCCCCAGTGTCCCCTCCCTGACCCTCCCTGGGAGGTCTCCCTTCCACTGGGGAAAGTGGGGTAGAGTGGTCTGAGCAGATCCCAGCATTCCCTCCATCACCCTCAGGACGGGAGCTCTGCCCCGCTCTGGTCCTTGCCTCCCTCTGCGGGAGGGGGAGGGGGCGGGGGGGGGGCGGGGGGGAGGAGGTCCCGTGGGACCGATAATTTCCCCACATTAATCAGGCCGCAGCTAATTGTTCGGGTCCAAAGGAGGCGGCGGAAGGGGACGGGATCGGTAAAGAATTAACTGGGGCCCATCGCTCAGAGCAGACAGGCCCCTTTGTCAGGACTGGCCGGCGGGGGCGGCGCGAGCTAAGGAGTTGGCGAGCCGAGGCGGGGGCTGCTGCTTCTCCCATCCGCCACTTCCGCCATCCCCCAGTCTCTGGCAGCCACCCCGGGGCCGCTGCTTAGGGGAGTTCAGCTCTTCAGCACTGTCAGGAAGTCCTTACTACGGTCTACCCTAGGGGTTGGCAAACTAAAGCCGGCTGGCCAAATCTAGCCGCCTGAGAGATAAGCATGGTTTTTACATTTTTAAATAGTGAAAAAAATTAAAAGACGAATAAAATTTCAGAACGTGTGAAATTCGAATTTCAGAGGCTGTAAATAAAGTTTTTATTGGAACACAGCCGGGCCCATTCCTTTGAATATCCTCCATAGCTGCTTTCAAGCTACAATGGCAGAGTGGAGTAGTTCTGAAGGGGAGGTTTGGCCCTCAAAATCTGTAATATTTACCGGCTGGACCTTAACAGAAGAAGTTTGCCGACCCCTGATCTAGCTTCCTGTCCTTCCTGCTACAAGCCAGATCTTGGGAGCTCTGTGGGCTCCGCCTGGAATCCCCCTTATCCCTCCCTCCCTCTTCCCTTTTCTCTGAGATCCCGTCCTGTACCCTGGCCTCCAGGCAACCGACTCCTTCAGTCCTTGAGGATGTCCGCAGACAGGGTCTTAGTCCTAGTATTCTGACTCTCTGCCTACCTCTCACCAGGGACGCCAGTGAACCGCGTGCCCATCATGGCGAAGCAGGTGCTGGACCTGTACGCGCTGTTTCGCCTGGTGACAGCCAAAGGCGGCCTGGTGGAAGTCATCAACCGCAAGGTGTGGCGGGAGGTCACGCGCGGCCTCAGCCTGCCCACCACCATCACGTCGGCAGCCTTCACTCTACGCACCCAGTGAGGCCAGGCGCGCGAGCGGAGGGGGCAAGGAGCGGGAAAGGGGTCGCAGGACGTGGAGGGCCCAGGGGTGGGCGTTTCATTGTGGGACTTGATCAGTGGGATCCAGCCTCCCATCTACCCCGCCTCGTCCGTCCGCCCCTAGGTACATGAAGTACCTGTACCCGTACGAGTGCGAGACGCGGGCGCTCAGCTCCCCAGGGGAGCTCCAGGCAGCCATCGACAGCAACCGGCGCGAGGGCCGTCGTCAGGCTTACACCACCGCCCCGCTCTACGGCTTAGCTGGGCCTACACCTCGGGGTACTCCCGGCCAAGTCTCCGTTCCTGGCCCCGCCCCGCCCACGCCCAGCCCACGCCCTGCCCAGGGCTCTGCCTCCGGCCTGCCTGCTCACGCCTGCGCGCAGCTGAGCCCAAGCCCCATTAAGAAAGGTGTGAGGGGACAGGGTCTGAGATTTGGGTGTCTGTGAGACCTGGGGGTGCGCTGAGATACAGAGAACACTAAAATGTGGGGAGTCTGAAGTCTGAGAGGCATTGAAGTCTGTAGTAAGGACTGACAGGGCACTGAGGTTTGCTGCACGCGAAGGTTTAGGGGTCCTCAGGTTTGAGGGTCAGTGAAACCGTAGAAGGTCTGGGGTACGGGTTACTGCGGTGTGGGCCTGAAGCTCGGGAAAAGGTCCTTTATCTAGAGGAACTCCATTCCACATCTGTCCACCTAGGGCTTCTATTGGCATGTAGTTTTTGCCTCCTGTGGTCTGTATTATTTAATAACTGAGCGCAAGGAAAGGCCCTAATTGTCTTGGACCAACCTAGACATGTATATATTGGCCCTTTGGGCTCTCCAGCTTCAGAGCCTCAGGCTGAGACTCTGGATGGGAGGGAAAATTGAACTTGATGCTTGAGCTTGGGTGACTTCCCTTCACCCCAGCCCTAGGGGGAGAACCAAATGCAGAGGCAGAGTTGGTTGAGCCATGGGAGTTGACTGACCTGTTCTTCCAGAGGAAAGCGGAATTCCAACCCCTCGACTGGCACTGCCTGTGGGCCTGGCTTTGGGACCTGCAAGGGAGAAGTTGGCACCAGAGGAGCCCCCAGAGAAGAGGGCTGTGCTGATGGGGCACATGGACCCACCTCGACCTGGAGCTCCCCCTAGTTTCCTGCCCCGTGGCAAGGTTCCCCTGAGGGGTGAGCAGGGGCTTGTTGCTGAGAGGGCTTCGGGCCTATACACTGAGGGAGGACAGACCCATCACCTAATAGGTGTTGGAGGTGGGACAGATAAATCCCTCAATAGACAACTGTGTAATTATAGGTGTGGGGCTGAAGTGGAATGGGGGCTGTCTGTAAGGATGGAGGGGGGAGCTTGAAAGTCTCAAGTCTGATTCTCCAAAATGTGACTCCCCTGTCCCTCCTGGACAGAAGAGCGGCTGGATGGGCCTCTCAATCTGGCAGGCAGTGGTATCAGCAGTATCAACATGGCCCTAGAGATCAACGGGGTGGTCTACACTGGTATGGGTACTGCAGGCTGTCTACACTGGCATGAGGTCAGGGGTATTTGCTCTGGCATGGGGATTTTAGATTTTCTCAGCTAGCATGAGGTTCAGGGATATCCAAACTTGCATGGGTAATGTGGGGTTCATGGGATTGCTACAATGGCATGGGTTAAAGGGTGTCTACAATGGCATGGGGTCTAAGGCATGACCTCTCTGGCATGGATACCATGGGATGTCTGCCTTGTCATGGACCTATGTATCAGTGTAAATATTTCTTGTTTACCTGTTTGAGGGTATCTATATTGCCATAGGAGTCTCTAACTGACCTAAGGAGCTTGTCCACATTGGTTTGTGGCAGGGATATGTGTGTGGTGTTGTAACAATCAGGACACTGACTTTTGTTTTCCTCTTCTGTTTCTGTGCCTACCTCCTCCTGCCTGTGTTTTCCCTCCACCACCTCCTCACCCCTTTATCAGGTGTCCTCTTTGCTCGCCGCCAGCCTGTGCCAGCTTCCCAGGGCCCAACCAACTCTGTACCCCCACTCCCTACAGGGCCACCTTCCAGCACTTCACCCTGAGAACTCCCACTCAGAATTAAGAGTCCCAGCCCCAATGCTGAGTGGGGCCCCCCTCACCTTGATTCTTCTAGGGCACCCAGTCTAGGACCCAGCCCTGGGAGATGACACCCCCACCCCCACCCATCCATGCCCTGTGGACTTGAAGCCAAAGAGTTTTCTTTTGATGTTACATCTACCTCATTGTAAAGGGAGAGCACCGCCTCCCTGGCCAACTCCAGCAGCATCTACCAAAGAGTTCTGCCCTCCCTAACCCCCATCATTTCCTCATGTGCCTCCCTGTGTCAGTGTCATCTCTAGGACCTCACCTCTTCAAATCAGACCTGCTTCTCCTCAGAAGCCGGGTGAAGGGTTAGGTTGGGGTGTTGTGAAGGAGATATCCCTCAGGTCACATATGAATAATAAAGCTGCAGTCCCTCCCTCTCCAGTGCCTCTTCTTGTTTGGGTCTGGGGGTTGGGAGGAATTATGTAGTATACACAGGTTGTTTTTGGGCCAGGGGTTCTCAAGAGGGGAAGACAGAATAGCAAAGGGCCGTGAAAGTAGTGGGGCTGGGTTTCATGATTCAGACTGCCTGGGTTCAAATCCTGATTCTGCTACTATAGTGCGGAGTGGCCTTGGGCAAGGCATTAGTCGCTTGAACCTTAGAAGACTCCTACTAAAGATCATGGTATCTCACGGAGTCTCCTACTGATCTATGGGAATAGACCAATCCTGAAATAATAGGTGTATTTATATCGGCAACCTCGGGGAATAGGGTAGGAAACGTCTCTGGTACCCTTCAATTAGAAGAAGAAAAGTAAAAGTTTGGACAAGCAGGAACTGGAAACTAGGACAGAGCCTGATAGGTAGTCGTTGCCTAGGTAACCAGACAGCTTTTGACACCTTTCGCTGGCCTTGCCGGTCACTTCCGGCACCCGAGGGCTGAGTCGTAACGTCACTTCTCGTATTGAGGGATGCCCCCGCGCTCTGATTAGCCAGCCTTCTCTATTTGGCCGGACGTCCCGCCCTCTGCCTGTTCCTCGGCTGAGGCGGGGGCGAGGTAGCTATGGCGGCTGTCAGCGACGTGCAGCGGCTACAGGCCCGTGTGGAGGAGCTGGAGCGCTGGGTGTACGGGTCTGGCGGGACGCGCGGCTCGCGGAAGGTGAGTGATCTGGGATCCAGTGCTGCCTTTCTGGGGCAGAGCAAGAGCGGCCTACTGGCATGGTCCTCGGGATAGGTGCAACCGCTCCAGCCTCGTCGCCCGCAGCCGGACCTTTGGAATAACAAAGGTTCGAAACCTTTCGGAGCTTATCGGACCCACGGGCTCCATTTCCATGGAGGACACTCAGCGTTATTAGGACCGATTGCGATGGGCTCATTGTAAACTGTGACTAAGACTGCCTCTGTCCTCTCGGGCTGGAGACCTAACACACTTGAAAATCTGACTAACGAGAGTTTCTGTAAGAGCTGAAGTCCACAATGGAAGGGCTGGCATAGAGCCCTGCGTAATCAATTGCTAAATATTGTGCAGAAAGAGGTCCGTGGGACACTGGAGGGCGCAGAGCAAAGGTGGATAAGGAAGGCTCCCGGAATGAGAGATGAGGTCTGAGAGAGCCAGAATTAGGAGGGAAGGGATTGGATACCGGGTGGGTTTTTGTTTGTTTGTTTGTTTGTTTGTTTGAGTTTGAGTTTATTTATTTAGAGGCGACGGTGGTGGGGGGGGGGGGGGGAGGCGGGCCAGAGAGAGAGAGAATGAGAGAATCCCAAGCAGGCTCCCTGCTTTAGGCGTGGGGGTGGGAGGTGGCTGGATTCCACCAACGGTCATATCATGACCTCAACCAAAACCAAGAGTCCCACACCTAACCCACCGAGCCACCAGGGGCCAGAATACCGGGTGTTTAGATATGGATGGAACACTCCTTCACACCAGTGACTGAATTTTGACAACCGTGAACCTTAGTTCTCCTACCCTCTCCCTCCACCCCCCCCCCCTTTTTAATATGGGAAGACCTTTTACTGAAGGTAAAAGAGTGTCAGGCATACCCTGGAGTTAGATGCATCAGAGATAATGATGTCTGTTTGTATACTTCTTGTGGAATTGTCACTAGCAGATTGTGCCCCATTTGAGAACTGATTTTTCAAAACATTCTCTCCCTTTGACATCCATGACAAAAATCCTCCTTGTTTTCCTTCTACCTCTGTGGCTGTTGCTGCTTAGTCCCATTTGCCTCCCCATATATTTGACCCTTGAATATTAGCATTCTTCACCCCATATTCTAAAACCTGGGTAAGATCATTCACTTTCATAGCCTCTCCCTCTATTTGATCCTTTAATATGGGAATTCCTTACCTTCTACCCCTAGAGCCTAGGTAGGTTCAGCCAGAGAGGTAGGAACCAGGTTATGCTAATGTCCTATAAACTCTAACATAGTTAATTACCTTCCCAATCAGACTTGAAACTTCCCAGAGACTACATGACTATCTTCCCCTTCACACTGAGGATTCCCAGAAGGTGGGGTTGCATCTCCTTTAAAACAAGAGAAAGGGGCGAACCTATTTTGCTGGGATAAAGAGATTTGGGAGATGAAGGAATGGGGGTTCTTTACCTCTTTCAAGCCTTGGTCAAGCAGCGAACCTTGGAATTAACTTTCAGTCCCCTTGCAGGTGGCTGATGGCCTGGTCAAGGTACAAGTGGCTTTGGGGAACATTGCCAGCAAGAGGGAGAGGGTGAAGATTCTGTACAAAAAGAGTAAGTGATTCCATGGGGTGCCTGCCTTCCCTCCTTCCCATGCCTATGCTTCCTGGGACCTGGCCCTTGCCTTCCAGCCCAGTAGGTCATTGGAGTCACTCTATGGGGACAGAATATGAAGATATTTCCCTGCTGAAGTGGTGTCATGGGGTGTGATTTCTACTTTGTGGTTAAACTCCAAACCCATGACAGTGTCATAAGTTATGGGATAAGGGCTCTGCCTCAAAAGTCCTCTGGTGAAGGAGGGAGGAGAGGTATAGTATTTCCACAGGCAAGGTTCAGAGGCAGGAGGAAATTAGGCACTGAGAGCCCAGGCTTGGCTCAGCCATGCCTTTTTGATTATGTCAGAGCCAGCAACCTAGAAATCAGAAAAGGCTCTCACTTGTCTTGGTGGCACTGAGGAGCAAGTGGCCTTCCATCTTTGGTGAAGATAGGTCAGTGGGAATGCTGAGGGTTCCAGGATAGTGGAGGCAATTGTGTTCCCAGCTGTAAAGGCTGAGTTTGGCCAGGAGGTATTCACAGGGGAGAGACAGGGAGTTGGGGCCCAGTGGAGGCCTGCTGATAGATATTGTGGGTGTCATCTCCTCACTCAAGGCTCTCCCCAAAGTTGATCACTAATATCCTTCTAATATCCTTCATAAGACAGATTTCCCACACCCCACCCTTATGCCATTTTCTGTCTTGCTTCTTTTCTAGTTGAAGACTTGATCAAATATCTGGATCCTGAGTACATTGACCGCATTGCCATACCTGATGCCTCTAAGCTGCAGTTTATCTTAGCAGGTAGTGCTGGCCAATCTGTGCACATGCATCTGGGGATTATGGATTATGGGGGAAGTTGGGCATGGAGATGGCTTCCCTGCCAGTCCTCTCATGGATACAGCACTGGAAGCTGCTAAAAGTCTAAAATTCTGGCCTGGCTCTTGGCTGAGGCCTGAGGTCATCCTGTGGTCTTCTAGTGAGCATTGGGTATGGTATACTTCTGAGCCAGCTGAGGCCATGGTGCCAGCAACAGTGGGAACTACTTCAGTTTTCTAACAGTGGTCTGCCTCTAGGATCTTCCTTCAGAACCTTCCTCACTTCTGCTCACTACATAAAGGAGCTTCTAGGAAAGGGTGGGAGCAGAGAACATTGCATTTGGGAGAGGTGAGAATATTGGCACGGGTTTCAGCATTTTCCTTTCATGTGAGAAGGCACAGGTGTTTCAGAGTTCTAGGCAGGAACTATTCACCTGGCAATGTCTGCTGCTCAATTTAGTCAATCACTCCATGAGGTAGGGTTTGCCAAGTACCTGTGTTTGTTAATTCATTCAGAAGATGTTTAATGATCATTTTCTGTGATCCAGACCATCCTCAGTGTGAGGCATACAGTGGTGAACCAGAATGCCCCTGAACCATTGCCGCGGCTCAGGTGCCAAGTTCAGGAGATCTTTTCCTATACTAACTCTGGAGTCCAGCCTTTCCTTCCCTCCCTGGCCACTGTCTGCCTGGATTCACTGAGTTTGTTATAGCAGGCTAGAGGAAGAAGCCTTAGAGTTAAAACTTCAAGAAAGGTGGTATTTGGAGAAACCTAGAGGCTCCTTGGGTTCAAGACGGGTCATACCAGAGGCATCTAGGAGAGGTGGGAGCAGAATGGGGGACTGTGCACCTAGAGAAGGGGGCAGTGAGCAGAGTAGCTGCCCCATGCTGCAGGACTCAGCCATCTACCCTGTCAGGTCCTCAGTCCCTTGCATGGAAGTAGCAGTGCCCAGGTTTGCCTCACTGCCACTATCTTGTCTGTTTATGTCTCAGAGGAGCAGTTTATCTTATCCCAGATTGCACTCCTGGAACAGGTGGAGGCTTTGGTGCCTATGCTGGACAGCGCTCACATCAAAGGTACCTCTTTAGGTCTGCAGCTCTACCACTCTGCTTGGGGAGGTGGGTGGATGGACAGGACTTCCTTGTGCTTCAGGTTCCCTGGGTTCAAGCTAAGTCTGCTCCTTGTCTTTACCTCAACCCTGGGGATACCTGTCATCTGCATTGGGATGAAAATTGCCAGAGCAGAGAATTCATTTTCAGAACCTCAGGCAGTTTGGACCTAAGGACACTAGTGTAAGTCCAGCAGCTCCCAACTCTGAGTATTCCTTTTACCTTCTACCTCACCCCTCAGCATCTGTCCTTTAGGCTGCTATATAGCCCAGATTTTACTATAAGAGTTCCTGCCAGGTGTGTGAATGTGTATAAATTCTTCCTGCCGCACTGTTGAGAACAGTCCCTGGGCCTGAATTTTGACAAACAGACAGTGACTTTAATTGAATCCAGATATCCATCTTGTCTGTCTCTGGAGGTATTTTTTCCTGTTCCCCCTCCCTACCCCTGATCAGCTATCTGCTGAGCATTTGACAACCTTAAGCTATAGGCTCAGCATGGTGGCCAGGGCTCTGGGTGTTGGATTCTACGTGTCCAGCTTAGGAACCTTGCATTCATCCTCAGCCCACCTTCAGGCTCCCTCTTCTAGGCAGACCTGGACCCACTGGACTGAGAGCAAAGGAACAGATCCCATAACAGGCAAAGCTTTCTTTACCTCACCCTGCTTACAGCATTGGGGTGGGGGTATGGGGCAACTCTGGGGACCCCAAGGTTTATTTTCTCCTAGGGCCCTGTATCCCCACCCCAGCCCCCACCCCCGCCTTGGGTCCGAGAGTAAGACTGGGATGGGCAGGGAGCCACACCACCACCTTTAGCTGCAGTGGTCGATGAAGCCTGGCGTTTGCTTAGCTTCTCCACTCAATACTCTAATCCTGCTGAAGACCTAATAGACTATTGAACAGTCCCGGGGGAAGGCACAAGCATCATCGGGCAGTGTGTGTTGTGTTTTACAGCCGTTCCTGAGCATGCCACCCGCCTGCAGCGCTTGGCCCAGATCCACATCCAGCAGCAGGTATGGGAGGGGAGAGGACTGGAAGAGAAAGTAGATGTGGTGAGGCTCCTAGTCCCCACCGCTGCCGCCTGGGCAAGCAGCCTCAGGCTACCCTGATGTCAGCTCCAGGGGAAACCTGAGGGTTTATCCTTTTATCTTCCTCGGCTTTAGAGAGGGAAAGGGACTTGCTTGGCCACATCGGGATCTCTTGACTCTCTGAGTAGGACTGTTCTGAGATACCAGAAGATTGATGATGAGAAGTACCCAAGAATTTCTGGGGATGGTGTGTCCTTGACTATGGGTGGAGGAGCTGTTTTTTGGTTTTTTGTTTTGTTTTGTTTTATTTTGTTTTGCCATTCTCAGGCCCCAAAGTTTAAAGAGGGTTCAAATATAGGGGGCAGGGGAGGAGGACACATATACTAGCAGGAGTGTTTCCTTAAATGTGTGGTTCACTCCCCCTTAGGACTGCTGTTAGGGTACCCATCCCGGAGCCCCATTAGAAATTTCCTCCTTTTGACTCTGGGGTGAAACACTACCTTTTCTAGGCTTTATGGGCTGTGAAGGTCCCTGATGAGGCAGGAAAGTTAATGGGAAGTGGGGGCTCTATCCAACCCCTTTCTCTGCCATACGTTGTCCCCGTAGGACCAGTGTGTGGAGATCACTGAGGAGTCCAAGGCTCTCCTGGAGGAATACAACAAAACTGTATCCTTTCTGCTCAGCCAGACCCCTGAGGAATGTTGTCCAAAGCCCTGTCCTTTTGTTCCATCTCCATCTCTGTCTCTTTCATCCCATCCCAATCAACCTGTTTCCCTCCTCCCCTACCCTTTGGCAAATGCAAAATCTCTCCAGTCCCTCACTCAGGCTCCTGTTCTCACCTTGACCTGCTACCAGACAATTCTTCTCTCCAAACAATTTGTGCAGTGGGATGAGCTACTTTGCCAGCTAGAGGCCGCCAAGCAAGTGAAGCCAGCAGAGGAGTGATGGTTGCTCCCCATCCCAGGGTGGGCCAGGACAGCCAGGTTCCAGGGCCCTGTGTTAACCTGCCTTTGTAATAGGGCAGAGGCAGGTCTGTATTTATTGGATTCACAGCCTACTTGTTTGTATTCAGGGGCTCTGAGATCAGAGGTCTGGCTACTTGAGATTTGCTATTTGCACCCACTCCCCACATCAGTGTCCTATTCCAGTGACAATAAACTATAGAAATCACTGGAGCAGTGTGCCAACTTCCTGGTCTAGGATGGGAGTGGTGGTGAGGATGGGGATGGTAGAAGGCAGAATTGTCAACCTTCCTAGTGGTTGGACCAGGAGGTATTCTCATCCTGATCTGGCTTTCTGGGAGATGTAGAGTTCTCAGGACAAATGCTCTCATTTGATTGATATGAGTGGAATATTTGTTTGTGTATCCATTTATCCCACATTTACCAAGTATCCTCTAAATGTCACGTGCCATGGTAGGTGAGGAGGACACAGGTAGTGTCCACTTGATCCCTGCTCTGCACAGACTAACTGGGGAGGCAGTCAAAGAAAAGAGCAGTCCTACCAAGTGGGCACAAAACAAAAAGGAATGGGGGAGGCAGTCCTGGAGGGTGATACGCAGGATGTTTGAGAGCAAGGGAGTAGTAGCATGTGCAAAGCAGAGAGGAACCTTGAGGTTTCTCTCATGGGAGTTTACTTGGTGCTATTAAGCGGGAAGAGGAGCCCAGAAGAGGTTTGGTTGCAGGGCTTTGGGCTCTGGGGTGGGGTTGGGGGCGGGGGGCGGAGGGGGGGGGTTGTTGCCCGGTGGAGAGGGAGGGAAGCTGAGGATAAAGAGTGGAGAAGAGTGGTGCTTCACTCCAAGTGTTTGCTGCCCCCTTGTGGTCTCAGGGAGTGCTGTGGTCCCAGATCCCTTTTTAACAGTCCGCTGGCCACCCAACGGTTTCACTAGCGTCTCAAATTCAGCATGTCGAAAAGAAGTCTGAAACTGGGAGTCATCCTAGACTCTTTCCTTCTCAGTTCAGTCACCAACTCTTCACCAAACCTACGTCTCCCAGCTTAATCTACTTTTCTGTATTCCCACTGCCATTTCTCTTAATTCTTACAAATCATTTAACAACTATTTGAGCGCCTATTATACACTAGGCAACATACGAGTCTCAGTGGACACGCCCCCGGGATCCCGCGGCCGTTGGTCGAGGCCCAGTTCCCCCACCCCAACCCCCTCTGGCGGCAGCACAAATTGGTTTGCTCACAAATTGGTTTGCCCCCTGATGAAAACCCTCCGTGGCTTGCCATGCCCACAGAATGAAGTCCAATGTCAGAACTCGGTGACCAAGGGACTCCCCCGCGCAGCAGCAGTCACTTCGAACGGAACCCCTTGCCACTGTCCAAAGTAAAACCCAATGCTTCGCCTTTGTTCTTGCTGTGCGCCCAGCTGGTGACGCCAGCGGAACCATCTTCTCAGGGCCAGATCCTTCCCAACTTTGAGACACGAGTCTCTGATGGTGGCTCCTCTCCGGAGGGCTCTCTCTCCACCCCAGTAGGGATGCCCTTGCTCCAGGATGTAACATCGGAGACTGTCTACATGTTCATGGTCACGGGATGTTCTGGCTCAGCTGACTCCTAGAAGTCCCCGCGAAACTCAGCTTTCCCGCTGAGGCACCGCTAGGCACGGCCCCTTAGGTCCCGCCCCTACACGGCGTGCGCGGCCCCGCGGCTTCGGCGCGCTCCCGGCTTGGGCGCCATCTTGGCTCCTGATCGAATTTGAGGCGTGCGCGGCCAGGGCGGTGAGAGCGAGAACGCAGTGGGGTGGGGGGACGCTGGAGGTAGAGGGAAAAGAGGGGAGGCTGGTCCTTGGTCTCTGCGGCTTGCTGAGCTCTGGAGTCCGCCCGTGGCGGTGGAGACGGCCAGGTTGTGGACTCCACTCTATGAGTAGCCCAGGCAGCCCTCCGCGTCAAGCCTCTGCTGCCGTTTCTGAGGGATCTGGGCTGAGGGCATTGACACTGGGAATCTCAAGGTGAGGGGTGCATGGCCCTATCCTAAGGATCCCGGAGTGGGAGAGGAGTTCAGTTCTGTTTGAGGAGCATCTGGACGAGTTCTTGGCTCTTTCCAGGGAGCTTGGAGTATAGGAGCCTCTGCGAGCGGAGTGAGGGGGCCTTGTCCCGGTCTTGGAGAGCTGTAGGTGAGGAGCGCTTAGTCTGGTTTTCGAAAGTCTAGGGCAAGGGTGTAACCGGGGCCCAGGAGTGCAAGAGCACCTGGCTTTGGGATCCCAAACAGACCAGGTTCTGCCACTCCTGGCTGACAAAATCCGAAGGCAGAGAGCCAAGTGGTGGTGAAACAATAAAGTAATTTATTTCAGTGAGGCCAACACCGGAAGACAGCGGACTAGGCTCAAAGACGGTCTTCAAAGTGCTGAAAATACTTCTAGGTTTATATAAGGAGAATGTGAGACAAAGGTCGGTCCGTAGGTGCAAGAAGCAGTAATGGGCAGATTGATCATTGTCTTGGGGCCAGTCAAGGGGGTCTTGCTGGCATTAGGGCAGCCGTTATTGCTTGAGCGGTATTTTTGGTTCCCATCAAGGGATGCTTTGCCTGCAGGATGTTTTCCCTGAGTTAAAAGATAAGCTGGAGGGGCACCTGGATGGTCTGTATAACATGCAATTCTTGATCTTTGGGGTTGTGAGTTTGAGCCCCACATTGGGTGTAGAGCTTACTTAAAAATAAAAAAAAATGTGGGGAGGAAAATAGAAACTGGAAAGAACTTTTTATTTTTTTAATGTTTATTTACTTTGGAGAGAGGCGGAGACAGAGTGCAAGCAGGGGAGGGGCAGAGAGAGAGAGAGAGAGAGAGACACACACACACACACACAGAATCCGAAACAGGCTCCAGGCTCTGAGCTGTCAGCACAGAGCCCAATGTGGGGCTCGAACCCACGAACCATGAGATCATGACCTGAGCTGAAGTCAGTGCTTAACCAACTGAGCCACCCAGGTACCCCTGGAAAGAACTTTATTAATTAGAAAGTATAGATTGAGGTAAAAATGGAGATTCTTGAAGTCCTTGTTTAAGGCTCATGCCCTGTCCCAAGGAGCTCAAGATGAGAGAGGCTCATTCCCAGTCCTATGGCTCTTGGGATGAGGGGGCTTGGCCCTATCCTAAAGACCCCAGTGTTTGATGAATTTGGTCCTGTCTCAGGGACTCCAGGGTGGAGGGAGGGTTATGGCCCTGTCCAGAGGAATGGGGTATGTGGGATACAGCCCCTTCCCAGGGTAAAGTAGGCATGGCACCTTTTCTTAGAAGCCGGGGGTGAGGGGATATGGTCCTATTCCTGGGAAGTCTGGGATGAATAGGACCATATCCTGGAGAGCTGGGGTTGTGGGGTGTCCTGGGGCACATTGCCCAGCATTCATCTGACACTTCCCTGCAGTGGGCCGTGAAATTCAGATACAACAGCAAGTGGGATGGAGCACTACCGGAAAGCTGGCTCTGTGGAACTCCCAGCACCTTCTCCGATGCCCCAGCTACCTCCTGATACCCTGGAGATGCGGGTCCGAGATGGCAGCAAAATCCGCAACCTGCTGGGGCTGGCACTGGGTCGATTGGAGGGTGGTAGTGCACGGCATGTGGTGTTCTCAGGTTCTGGCAGGGCTGCAGGAAAGGCGGTCAGCTGTGCTGAGATTGTCAAGCGGCGGGTACCAGGCCTCCATCAGCTTACCAAATTGCGCTTCCTGCAGACCGAGGACAGCTGGGTGCCAGTCTCACCTGACACAGGCCTAGATCCCCTCACGGTGCGCCGCCATGTACCTGCAGTGTGGGTACTGCTCAGCCGGGACCCCCTGGACCCTAATGAATGTGGCTACCAGCCTCCAGGAGCACCCCCTGGCTTGGGCCCCACATCAAGCTCCAGCTGTGGCCCACGACCCCGAAGAAGGGTTCGAGACACTTGGTCCTGAAGATCTGCTGAGCAAGCTGTTCCCCAGGCATGAATGTCTAGGATGGCTTTGCCTTCTCTGAGAAGTCTCTGTAACTGTTCAACATCCCCAACAAGACTTGAATCTACAGAAATGAGCTTCCCTGTCCTGCTTCCCCTTCTCTCTGGTGTGTGAAAAGGGACTGCTACAGTGACAGGTGTGCAGTCTTAGGTGGCTTCTGGATTGCTTAAGAAGGGCTTACTCAGCCTTCTCCCTACTGTGCTTCTGTCCTTTCTTCTGACAAAAATACAGGGAGTGGTTAGGAAATAAAGGTTCTGCCTAATTGTCTGATGAGCCTCTGCTTGACCTGTGTAGAAGTGGGATTAAGGGAGGGGGAGTCCCTGCACCCCCCAGCCCCTGGTTTAGGGACATTTTTCTTTCTCTGCAGCATTTATTATAGTATAGTGGTTAAGGTCATGGTCTCAGGTAACAGACTGCCTGAATTTGAATCTGGCTCTGCCATTTGCTAGTAAGTTACTGCTTTGTGACCTTGGGCGAGTTACTGCTCTGAGCCTTAGTATTCCCATCCATAAAACAGGATATATATAGTGCTTAACCTCATAGGGTTGTTAATGAGGATTTTTTTTTTAATGTTTATTTATTTTGAGAGAGCAAGTGGGGAAGGGGCAGAGAGGGGGAGAAAGAATCCCAAGCAGGCTCCATGCAGTCAGCTCAGAGCCCATTGCAGGTCTGAACCCCATGACCCTGGGATCATGACCTGAGCTGAAATCAAGAGTCCTGCTCAACTGACTTAGCCACCCAGGCGTCCCAAGGATTTTTTAAAATTTATTTATTTAGAGAGAGAGAGAGAGAGAGAGCGCACAAGCAGGGGAGGGGCAGGGAGAGAGAATCCCAAGCAGGCTCCATACTGTCATCGCAGACCCTGATGCAGGGCTCGATCTCACATACTGTGAGATCATGACCTGAGCCAAAACCAAGAGTCAGACACTTAACTAACAGACCCACCCAGAGGATTGAGCTCCCTCAATCAGGACAGAGCGCCCCTATGAGGGTTAGATGTAGAAATATGCACATATGACTCTTAGATACCACCTGGGCATATAGTACTATATAAATGTTAATTGCTATCATCAGTAATGACTCCATTTGCAAACATGTATTTTCCTATCTTAAAAACATAGCTCATGGGGCATCTGGCTGGTGCAGCTGGAAGAGCATATGGCTCTTGATCTCAGGGTTGTGAGTTTGAGCCCCATGTGTGTAGAGATTACTTAAATAAATAAACTAAAAAAAAAAAAAAAAAAAAAAAACCCAGCTCGGTCTCATATCTCCCTTCCAGGCCTCATCCTTTCTTTTTTACCCCTAGCTACTCCTTTTCTGTCTCAACTTGGCCTTAGACTCTCAGACTTACATTGGTAAGGTCAGGGGCATGAGGAGAGAGGTAAAGATTGCAATGGTAGCCAGGGGTGTGCAGGGATCAGAGCAGGATTGTGGGCAGTGGTAGACTCAGTGAAGAGTTGAATCAGTTGGGTCTCCCACTGGATTTTGATGTCTTCCCCAATATTTCCAGTGACTGAGTGTCCAGTCACTAGGAAAGCATAAACTTGGGGCTGTTCTGGGTTCACACTGTGGCAGGATGAGCCCGTCAATTTGAGAGTGTTGAACTGATGTTTGGCTGAGTCTAGGCAGGAGGGGATGGATTGTTGGGAGAAATCCAACAATTGGAGGCCTCAATAAGGGCTTAGGGCAGGGATGAGGGGACCAGAAGGCCAGAAGGCTATGGTCAAAACTTGAACACTATGTTTTGTGCTTTTCAACATAGGTTGACCAGAGTGATGTGAAAGACCTTGAGGGAAGGGCAGGTGATGCAGATTCAGGGGATATTAGAGACAGGAGCCCTCTGAACTGTTGCCCAGTCAGGCCTCTCAAATACAGAGGGTCAAGGAGCATCAAATACACCTCTAGAGGCTGTGGCAGGGATTCTGGTGTCTTGCTACCAGCAACTCCTGACTTCTCCCCATTCTCTTTGTGGCTAACTCAGGTTTTTGCTCCCTCCCAGCTTCTGTGTATTGCTTTTTCTCTAAGTATCTCCACTTGTGTGTTTTCTACCATAAAGAGCTGTCTGAGCGTCATTGTTCCCCAGAGCTTTGGGGCTAGGCCACTTGCAGACTGTTGATGTGTGGCTCAGCATCCCATCCTGATCCAGCCTGCTGTGGCCAGGGTGGAATAATCACATAGAATAAGCATGCTGACCTGTGCTCAGGGGATGATTCAGTAAGGTGGTATTACAAGCTCTGGGGGTCCTAGGACGGGTTCCCATTTGGGCAGTTCATTAAGGCACCACCTAGTAACTCCAGGATGATGGCAGGGCTTGTGTGAAAGAAACTGAGGAGGGGGTCAAAATCTCTTGGAAGGAACAGGATCTATAGCTCAGAGGATCAGGAAATAGGCCACAGGAAGAATTTTAGGAAGGGAACCCGAGAGAAGATAGTCCTTTAGAGTCAGAAAGCTTGACCCAATTTAGGAGGGAGCATAAGAGTTGTATATAATTGCTGATTCAGTGTCTTCCCATTCAATATCTCCTCCTTAATTCACTCCAGTATGGCTTCTACCTCCATAATTTGTTAGAAAAGGTTATGCCTTGGCATGAAAGGTAAGGAAGTGGAGACAGCTCTTTCAAGAAGTGGCATTGTGAATGGGAGGAGAGAAGTGATAAATAGTTGTAGAGGAATGTGGATGCAGAGTTTTCTATTTTAATGAGTTAGAGATTTGAACATATTTGTAGGTTAATGGAAGAAGCTAATAGTAAAAGAGATTGAAGAGGCAAGAGACTCTGGATAACTCATAGAATGAGACTCTGCAAGGGGTAAAAGGGAATGGGATCCAGAAGCATGGAGGTATGGGCCTTCCAAAGGGAAGAGGAGAGATGATTCCCTGTAAATTCCCAGGGAAGAAGTTGAAGATGGGTGTGCATACGAGTGGGTGTGGAGGCAAAGGTGGGACATGAGGAAGTTCAGAAGGTTCCTATTGATGTGGGAATCCAGCTCTGCTGCTGAGAGTGGAATGAGGAGGCTGGTGGGAAGGAAGGATGGGATCGTTGTTGCAGGAGAGATAACCAGGGGGTCACAGGAGGATGACCAGGCAGGGCTAAAAGCCCAGGTAAGGCTGGTGACCATGAACTTGTAGTGTTATCAGTCAGGGTGTGTGAGCTTCAGAAGCATCCATAGGACAGGTGAGGACTCAGGAATCACTGTTGCATCCTTCCAGACTAAGGTTAAGACAGGCAGAAACGATAGAAGAATAGTGAGGAGACTAGCAAGATGTAGTGAAGAATCAAGGAATCCAAAGTGGGTCAGGAGAGAAGTAAAGATAGGGGTAGGGGTCACTGTCCTGGACATCCCCATGAAAATGTCTGGGGTGGGATGGGATGAAATGGAGTAGTTGAGTGAACTAGGACAGGGCATTGTCACTACGCATTTCTAGGGCTGTTGTACCAAAGTATCACAGATTGAGTGGCTCAGAACAACAGAAATTTACTGTCTCACGGTGTTGGGAGACTAGAAGTCTGAAGTCAAGGTGTCAGCAGGGCCATTTCCCTTTCTGAAACTTGTAGGAGAATCCTTCCTTGACTTGTCCTAATTTCTAGTTTGCTGTCAGTCTTTGGCTTTCTTGGCTTTTAGATGTATCACTCCCGTCATTCATCTTCACATTTCCTTCCCTTATGTCTGTTTCTATGTCCAATTTTCTTTTTATAAGGACACCAGTCAGGGCACCTGGGTGGCTCAGTCAGTTAAGTGACTCTTGGTTTTGGCTCAGGTCATGATCTCACACCCCACATCAGGCCCTGGGCTAACTAAGCCTGCCTGGGATTCTCTTCCTCTCTCTGCTTCCCCCTCCGCACGTGTGCACAAGTGCTCTCTCTCAAAATAAAACTCAAATAAATAAATAAGGACACCAGTCATATTGGATTAGGGCCCACCCTAATAACCTCATTTTAACTTGATTACATCTGTAAAGATCTCATTTACAAACAAAGTCACCTTTTGGGGTACTAGGGGTTAGAACTTAAACATATCTTTTATGGAAAGAGATAATTCAATAGTAGTTAAAGGATGAGATGGAGGAGTTGTGGATTTGAGAGTTTTGGTTATGGGCCTGGGAGTGGATAGCTGAGTGGCCTGGAGAGAGAGTCACTGAAGACAAGGTTGAGGAATTAAGAGGCTAGGGAGGGTGGTGATGTGTGTGTTGGGGGCAGGAGGGGGGCTTCAAGGTGGGCAATGGGGTCATCCAGGATGGAATGTGCTGAGCATTCTCACTGCTTGCCTTAGAGGTGGTGTGTATAGTGAGTTTGTTCCCCTTGAAATGGGGACTTAAGACCACAGTATGACTGGAGGGGTTATATACCTGCCACATGCAAGCAGGCACCAAATCCTGCCAATTTTACTTCCTAGGTGTCTCCATTCCCACAGCTTCTGTTGTTTTGTGCCTCTCAGCATCTTGTAACATTCTCCTTACTGGTTTCCCTGCTTCACTCCCTTCTGAGCTCTCCTCCAAACCAAGCCACTAACTTTTCCCTTTGTTTAGAATGCTCTTCTGACAGATACCTGCATGGCCATCTCCCTTCCTCCTTTAAGCCATCACTCAAATGTCACCTCAGCAAAGGCCTATTCTGACCAATCCATTTAAGACTGCAGTCAAGCACTTTTTTTCCCCTTTTAAATATAATTTACTTCTTTAAAATAGTGTTTTGTTTATTGTCTGTCTCCTCCTGATGAGAATGTAAGCTTGGAAAGGGTAGGAATCTTTTTTTTTTTTTTTTTTTTTTTTTGGTGCAAAAAAAAAAAGTGATTTTATTAAAGCTTGGGGACAGAACCCATAGGCAGAAAGAACTGTGAGGAATCTTTGTTTTGTTGACTAATGTAACCTAAGGATCTTGAACACTTATTGGTATATAGTAGGTGTTTGATGAATTGATGACTGGTTAATATAAGAACAAATGGCTATTGAGCCTCCAAGTGTGTGGCCATACCAAGATCCTGTCATTCTCCCTCAGCCTTCCCATGTCCAGATTAGAGGACAAAATCCAAATTAATTCGTTGGATGGTCTTAAAGGACCTCCTTGCTTGGTCACTGCCATGGCTTAGTCTATCTTTGGCCTAATCCCTTTGGACCTGGGCTCTGGGCATACTAACATCTTACTCTTCTGACATGCATGAGGTTTTCTGCCTCTGAACCTTTGCTCTTGCCATTTGTCTGCTTGCCACCCATCAAGAGTGTTCAAAGGACACTAGTAATAAGCTCTGAGCGCTTGCTCCTGAGGACCTATCTCTCCACTTCCAAACCCCTCTCAATTTGGGATAAGGCCTGATTCTGTAAGGTACCTCCAGCTACCACTTTGGTCCTTGCACTAGGAAGGTGGTGTATGGTTGCACTTCTGAATATGGGCACAAGGTGGCAGCATTTACAAAGGGCTAGCCCAGCCTCTTGCAGGGTTTGTACAGAGGTTGCCAGGAGATTCAAGACCAAGGTGCTAGTCTAGGCTTGAAATTTGGCCTCACTGGGCTCAGAGATCTCTCATTTGTTCCACAAACAGCTAGTGATACCCATAATGTGACAAATATAGTCACTGGCTTCAGAACCTCTAGCCCCAGCTATAGCCACGTGTATAGGGATTTTCACTATTGGTATAAGTACAGAGATTAGGGAAGTTCATTAGACTTCAGGAGTTCAGAGCCCTCCGTCCAGTCTTTAGGAAGAGTCAAAGCTTCAAAGAAGAAGACATTATGCTTGTGTAGAATCTTGAAGAAGCACAAGAAGTGAAAAGGATATTCTTGGTAAAGGGCAGGCATGAACTAAGGTATAGAGGTGAGAAAAGCACAGAGATCATCACTGGAGCATGAAGTGCAAGGCGGGGAGTGTGAGGAATCAAGCTCCAAGGTGGGTGGGAGCCAGACTGGAAGGGCCTGAGTGTCTGGCCAAGGAGCTTGGGCTTTTTCTTGAGGGTGATGGAGAGTCACTGAAGCCTTTAAGGAGGAAATGATGTGGCATTATCAGATTGGTATTTTAGGGAGAGCTTTGGCTGCTACAGTGTAGAAAATGGGTTGGGGGCACAGGCAGAAAAGTCAGTGAGGAGGTTGCTGTAGGGATCCAGGGGGAGATGGTGAAGCCAAAATTATCGCTGGAGCAGGCCTTAGAGAAGCTCTCCTAGCTCACAGGAGCTTTCATGGCCTGGCACTTCGAAAGAGTTCTTGGCCCTTGGCACCCACTTCCCTGCCATTTAAGCCACCTCAGCCCTTCTGTTTCTGAGTTTCTTTTGGCTCTACCTTAGTTCTCCTGGTTATCCTGGTTGGGACCAGTGTTTCTGTCAGTTTCCATGTGGGGCCCTCAACTTCCTTAGGTCCCACTCTCTTGGGAGATCTGTCAACCTTCAGCACACCTACATCCCAGCCTCCCTCAGTGTGATCCTTTCATGCACATCCTTCTTTGACAGAAACACCAGATAGATATGTGACTGAGGGGCCTCCTCCACTAGGGCTGGCACTCTCTGCCATTGCCGCCCCCGCCGCCCCCAGCCAGCATTCATACAAACATATGTGTGTGCATACACATATGCGTGTATCATTGACAGGACTGATGCTGAAGGAAGGGCATCCCTGGCAGGCAGAGGAAGGTCACCTGAGGAAATGTCTGGAGGTAGGAAAGTACAAGGGAGTGTTTGGGGAGCAGAGGGGGATGTTGTTAGCAGGGTCTGGAAGGGACTGGTCAGGGCCTTCAAGGTTGGGCCCTGAGCCATGACCAAGTACTGCAAGCAAGGGGCACCACAGCCAGGTTTTGAGCAGAGATTGGGAGAGTCACCTTCCTTCAGTCTCATGAATATGCACAGAACCTGTTGAATTATGCAGACCGAAAGGATGTAAATGTATATGCAAATTTTCTGCTGCCCTTCTTGTTGCTATGGAAACCAAAGAATAGCAAAAGGGGGCCCAAACCCTGGGGAGACCAGACTGGAGAGACTGGAGACCAGGAGGATCTCCTCTGTCGCCTGCTTTTCCCTTTCCTTCTGTTTTAATCTTTTTCTTTGCCTCACTCTTTGTCTCCGGGCTCTCTCTTTCCATCTCTTTGCCCCTCTTGATCTTTCTGTCTCTATCTCTATTTATCCCTCCTGTTTTTTTTGTTTCTGTCTGTCAGTCTCTGAGCTTCTGTCTGTTTATGCGTATATATCTTTGACTCCATGTCACTGTTGCTCTATGACTCTGAGACAATGTTTCTCTGTGACTTCATGTCTCCCCCTATCTTTGTGTCTTAAATTCCATGGCTCTCCCTCCTGCATTTCCCTGTCTCCATGTCTCTGACTCACATCTTTTTTCTCTGCATCTCTATTTTTGTGTCTGACTCTCTCTAATTGTGTCTATTTCTTGGTCTTTCTTCCAAGTTCTTTCCCTTCTCTTTTCACTCTGATTCTGTCTCTCTGAACTTCTTATTCCAATGCTTGTCTCTGATGGGAAGGACAGGAAGCTGCACATCTGTTCTTGACTGATGGCCCAGCCACCCACATGTTCAAAGATTCCTAGGTGCTCTCCCCACATAAAATCCTGTTGCAGGTCTGGTCCCTGTCAGTGTTGCCATTGGACCCCTGTGACAGGCCTATGCTGGCTGCCAGTACACCAGGGCTCCTGTTCTAGCCTTTGCCTACTGTGTGACCCTGCCTAGTGTTTCTCTCTCTGGATCTGTAGTCCCATCTCTCTCGAAGCTGGTGGGCATCTTGAGGCAATGAGGTATAGAGAATAGAGAAGTGAGAGGTGAGTCTTAGTGGTTCACCCATCTGGCCCTCTGCCCAAGGACTGACGTGAAGGGTCTGGCTGGGGCCCAGGTATGAGGGTGTCTAGGGCTAGTTGAGACCAATCCTGGCCCCCAGAGAAGACTTCTTGCTGATCCACAAAATCAAGCAGCAGCCTATCCACAGTCTATCCATGCTTCTGCCTGTTGCAGACTTAAACATCCAATTACCTGTTCAGGGTCCTTTGTTTGCCCCTCTGCCATTGATTGGGCTTACATTTATAGAACACCTATTCTACGCCATGCTTCTGCCTTCACAGGTCCACAGTGATAGAGAAATGTCATCTGGGCTTTTTGCATCTTCCCCCTCTCCCCCAAGAAGGGTCTCTTTGGTCCAGGTGGAAGGAAGAACACAGACCCTTCAACTCCCATAGCTTCCTATCCCTGGTGGGCTCATTTGTGGGTATAAAGCATATGCAGCTGCAAAAGTCATGGATCAAGGTTAGGAGAAACAGAGACACAGAGATAGAGACAAGAGTAACTGGATCTATGGAGGCAATATGTCTCCATACAGGGTTTGGGATGGGGTATAGGAAATTTAGGGCAGGACTGAGGGTGAGGGTGGGCCAGAGTATTTTGAGGGCAGGTAAGCCACCCTATGTAGAGGTGGAAGCTTCCCCTTTCAGCCCTGGGCAGGATGCCTTAACCTCTAGGGAAGCACTAGACATGGGGGATCTGGCTGGGGCCCAGGTGTGGGGGCAGTCAGAGCAGTCAGGGCAAGCCCCCCTCCTCCAAGAGACTGCCAAGCTAAGCCCCCAGCTCTCCTGTCTCGCCAGAAAGGACACAGACATAATCACTCTTCCCATTGACTGTGATTCACCCATGTTCAGGCCCAGGCGTGATTATGCTGTCAGGAATTCCATGTTTGAATTAAAAACCTCCCTGGACACCCTACCCCACCCCACCTGGGCCAGTTGTGCCAATGGGTGTTGGAGCAGGGTCAAACAAGGCTGTCTGGAGGGCTTTAGGCAAAGCCACACATGGAGAGAAAAAAAGGGATTAGGGGAAAGATGGAGAGTGAGAAAGACTGAAAGATACAGGAGACATAAACATTGATGGGTAGAAAACCAAAGCCAGCAGATAAAGGGGGCTCTGGTACCCACCAGGCTGGCACTGAACACTTGACTGGATTATCTCATTTAATTGAATCCTCACAACAGTCATAGGCAATAGGCACTATTATGATCCCATTTTATTCCTCAGTTAATTGAGGCATAGAGACATTCAGTCATTTCCCTGAGGTCACAAAGCCAGTAAATGGTGAGTAGGTATTTGAACGTTTCAGTCTCACTGAAGAGCCAAGAAGACAGACAGACATAGAGACAGAGGTTGGGACAAATTCTCACACCACCACTCATGGCAAATCTGGGACTCCTGGAATCATCAGGCAGCTGTTCAGGGGAAAGCCTTCCCACAGGCCGAAGAACATGCAGCTTCCTATCCTTTCTATCAGAGTCCAGGACTGTGACAGAGAGAGACATAGAGGGAGAGAGAGACAAAGACATCAAAGCAGGGAGAGAGATGGAAGAGGAACTCTGTGCCACAGAATTCCTTATCTGACTTTCCTCTTTCCTGCCGGGTGTGCAGCCTGTCCTGCCCCTGAGTCAGATCTAGCCCAGCAGACACCTTGCTTTGGTGGGGCCTAGGCTTTGAGATCCACTTTTTCTTCCCTACAAATTTATTTATTTATTTTAAATTTAATGTATTTATTTTGAGAGAGAGCACATGCGAGGGGGTGGAGAGAGAAAGAGAGATTGAATCCCTAGCAGGTTCTACACTGTCAGCACAAAGCCCAACTCAGGGCTTGAACTCATGAACCATGAGATCATGATCTAAGCCAAGATCAAGAGTCAGATGCTTAACCAACTGAGCCACCCAGGCACCTCCCCACACACAAATTTATTGAGCACCTACTAGTAGAGAGGCACTCCTGCTCCACATCTCCTACCTCTTTCTCTTTCACTATTGAGAAATCTTTCCCATTGTCTAACTTAAATCCCCTAGGATAGGTTCTGCAATAAGGGATCAAGATTAGAATTTGGGGACACTTTGATATGGAGGCTTATTCTAGCCAAGTACAGAGAAGAGGCCCCTGAGGGCTGGCTTTCGGTGCCTTCTGGTTGGAGGCCCCTTCTAGTTGGTTTGGAGAAGAGGCTCATGGCCCAGCTGGTGGGGCCTAGAGAGCTGAGCTGTCAGCAGTAGGGAGGATAGGGTTGAGAAAAAAAAACCAGGAACTATCCTGAGGGAGCCAGGGAGTTGGCTTTATGGTTTCTAATGTTTTAACCCTGGTTTCAATTACCCCCGGGGTCCCCAGGCTTCCCTGATGGTTGTGGGCTCCTAAGCTTGAGGGAGGCTCAGGACTCTCCTGGGAATGCCAGAAACTAGAGGCTCAGGGATAGGAGTCTAGGGGCAGGGGAGAATTTCCATCCTCTTCTTCCATGTGTCTGGCTGAGAGAGGCCGCCAGACCAAGCAGGACTCTGGGGACAGCAGGGAGGCTGGGGAAGGAGGGGCCTACACTCTGCTCACAGGCTTCTATGGAGGGTCTACATCAGCCAGCTCCTTAGCACCAGTTTGGTCCCATTGGCCTCAGCCCAATCCTGGCTGCTAAAGCCCAGAGTTCTTTCTTGGCCTCATCAGTCTCCTTTTTGGTCTTGTGACAACCTTGACTCCTGGCTTTCCTTCTGCCTCTGGGGCAACCACATCTTCCCTACTCACTCTGTTTTTTAAAATTATTTTTTTATTTTTATTTTTTTATTTTTTGAGAGACAGAGTGCAAGCAGGGGAGGGGCAGAGAGACAGAGAGAGACACACATACACATACACACACACAGAGTCAGAAGCAGGCTCCAGGCTCTGAGCTGTCAGCAAAGAGCCTGACGAGGGGCCCGAACTCACAAACCAGGAGATCATGACCTGAACTGAAGTCAGATGCTTACCCAACTGAGCCACCCAGGCACCCCTCTGCCCACTCTGTTTATTAATCATGGTTCCTAGGGCTTCAGCTTCAATCCTCTCCTCCCCTCCTCCTGCCTCTCATCATTTTTTCTCCCTGCCCTGTGATCTATCTTGTTATCTTCTAGCATGTTCAGAGTGCCCAGATCAGTCCAAGACTTTGATGGATGCCCGTACAACCAAAAGAGCTAGTTACAGGGGGCATTAGAAGCCGAACAGGGACTGCACACTTCCAACCAGGTGGCTCTTTCTCACCTTCTGTGTTCTTCCCATCCTTGTCGCTGCTGGTCACCATCCCACAGACCTTCAACTCCATGGATATGTCAAGCCCCAACTCTCTCCAGCTCAGTGAATGGCACCATCATCTCCCAGTTACTCATGCCAAAAACCTGGGAGTCATCTATGCTTTTGTACACAATGTTCCCTCTGGGCCTGGCACACAGTAGGTGCTAATAAATGTCTCTTGAACTGAGCTTAATTCAGTTTTCTCTCTTGGACTCCCATCTGCCTCTGTCTGTTTCCCTGGGACTTGGTGTCTCTGGCATTCAATCTTTAAATCTCTAATTTTTCTCTGTCTTCTCAATCACTACAATTGAGTTTCTGAGGGAGAAGCTGGGGCTTCTTTTTTTCCCTCTGTCCCTGCCCCAGGGAATCACAGGCTCGCTGGAAATGGAGCTGTGGGAGATGAAGGGAGGAAACCAATCTTGGGGCCATGTGGCCCTCAGTCCTATTTGGAAATAGGGAAGCAGCTCTACAGCAGCAAGGATCAAGGTCAGACTCTGGGCTGGCACTGGAAGGAGACAATCCTTTGAAGACATATGCCTTCTATGAAGAATTGGGGAGAAAAGGATCAAGACCCACTGGAGTGGGAGGAAGGGTAAGTTCTTTGTGTTTTTGAGCAGGGAATTAGTTTCATGCAAAATTTTGCAACACAACATGAAGAAAAACGGCATCTGTGATTTTGCAAGTCTGTGTCCTTGCTCCAGCCTTCAAACACACTTGGTGTCCTAATCCTGACTTCTCTGTCCTCTTTTGTCTCTCTCCCCACCATCCACTCTGATTCCCCTATTCCTTCCCTGACCATCTACTACTCTTTCCAAACGTATCCCAGACCTTGGGATCACTGGGGGAGGGTCCTTGGAAGAGCAGACTCTAGACTAAGTGTCCAGGGGTCTGTTTTCTGTGTATAGGGCAACACAGGGGTTCCTCTGTCAAGGGAGCAGATGGAGATGAATCTGAGCCCTCCCCTCCCCCACCTCCCCTGACAAAGCCCTGTTCTCTCTTCAGCCCCAGGGCCCTGCCCCGGGTTAGATTGGAGGTCTCCCTCCCATGGGTAACTGCAGACACCTCTTCCCTGGCTGCCCCACCTTCAGCCTTAGCCTTTCTCACTACTCTGTACAGCAGCCTCAGTGATCTCACTAAAATGTAGATCTGGTTATGTTCCTCACCTACTTTATGCCTTTCCAGACTTGTATGGCCTTGGCACTAAAAGCACTTCAGGATGTGGTCTCTGAGCCACTCAGGCTATCTCAGTCTGCCTTTTGCCTTCTGGGTCACTGCTTAATCCCTTACTGGACACCAAATCCTCTTTGCCATCCCTTGAGGATGTAACCCATTCAGATAGCCTCCCTCTCCTGTGCCCTGGGACTTTTCTTCTCTGGGCCAATGTTGTCCTGCTTGCTTACCACATTCGTTCATTCATTCAACATTTATTTAAATCTAGTTCAAATGTTAGGAGTACCTGTTCTATGCCAGACCCAGCTCTAGTTGCCACAGGGCTGCCCTCACGGAGCTCACAAGCACCACACAAGTAACTAGGTAGTTTAACGTCACACAAATTACTATAAGGAAAAAGACTATGGCACTATGGGAGAAGAAAAAGGGGCTTAGTCTAGGCTTCTTTTAGGTGATATTTAGGCTGTCACCTCTCGCCTAAGAGGACCATGGATTCAGACACAGCACTCTCACATGGACAAATTGTATACTTGCCTATTTTGCTTAGTATCCATCTTCCTTAACTAGAATGGGAATCCCATGAGGACAAGGGATTTTTAAACTTTTTTAGACAAAAAGTAAACAGTAAAGTACACAAACCTTAAGGGTACAGATCAGATTTTGACATATGTGTTTACACTTTTGGAACCCAACATCCCCCCCCCGCTCCAACAAAGGTAAGTACAATTCCGACTTCTATCACCATAAATGAGTTTTGCCTGTTCTTGAGCTTTGCATAAATGAAATCATTCAATATGCTGTACTCTTTTCTGTTTCTTTTTTTTTTCTTTGATTGACATTTTGTCTGTGAGCTTTATCCATTTTTGTTGTGTGTAGCTATAGCTGTTGTTTTGTTTTTGTTTTTTTTTTTCTGTAACTGTATCATAATCTATTCATTTATTTGGGTTGTTTCCAGCTTGAGACTATTATGAATAAAACTGCTATGAACATTCTTTGTGAGGTAATAAGGTACATAGATGTTCAACTTAGTAGATCCTGCCAAACAATGTTCCAAAGTGGCTGTACTAACTTATACACGTACCAGTAGTGTGTGGAGTTCTAATTGCTCCACGTCCTTGAGAGGGCAGATCTTTTTGTCTGTTTGCTTCATTGCTATATTCTATCACTTACATCAATGTCTGGTACATAGTAGATGCTCAATATATACTTATTGATTGCCTTATGAATGGGGGAGCTATCTGCATTCCTGGGGTCCTGCTCTGGCCCAGGCACTAACTTGCTGTGTGACTCTGGGCAGGTGACTCCCCCTCTCTGAGTTGTTTCCTTGTCTGTAGCATAAGGGGAGTGACAGTAGAGGCTTTACCTTCCAGTGCCAGCTAGATGCTCTGAGAGCTGGACACCTGTTCATTCATTCAGTCCACTTGGGTCTATAAGGTCCTACTATGTACCAGGATGGTGAGGGTGTGATCCGTGACATACCACTGACAGCCTCTTTCAGGTCAGCCAAGACCAGGGGTCATTGCCCATCTTGTCCCCAACTCATCCTTCTGGAGTCTGTTCTTCCTTCCTCTGTCCAGCCCTGACCCCAGGGGGAGGGGGTCTGGACTGAGCCTGTGGATGGAAAATGTGATTAATGATCAAAAAAACATCCAAAAGGAAGAGACCAGGAAAACAACTTGGGGAAAGCTCCTCGCCCAGGGGAGGGGGGCCATGTCCTGGGCCTTGGGACAGCTCCGGCTGCCCTCCCGCCGCCCTTTCTGGGAAGCTGCCACAGAGTGGGTAATTTTAGCCAAAAGTGAAAAAAAAAAAAAAAAAAAAAGCCACTCTAATTATTTATGAAAAAAGTTCCCCCCACCCAATGTAAATTATGCTTCCCCTGGAGGCTTCCCCCTACTGTTACTCCGTTCCTAGTGGTCCCTCTGCTTGGTCAGGCTGGGGGGCCCTAGAGACACTGGGCTGGGGGCAGAGGAGGAATTTCAACATGAAATGTTTTGTTCATTAGCAGAAAACATAGGGGGAAATTCCCTTTTTGCCTGGGCCTGGGCAGCCCAGGCGAATACCCAAAACCTATTGTCAAAAATAGAGTCTGGGCTGCAGAGCAGGGTGGGGGTTTTACTGGGGTGGCGGGGGCGGGGGGGACACAGACGTTTATTCCCTTTCTCTTAGACTCCGGGCTTTCAGGGGTTTCCTGAGCCTTAATCCTTCCTTCTTTCGGGGATTTCATTCCCAATGTCTCAGGTTGCCCACAAAACTTCCTTCATAGCAAAACGGGAGGAACTGGGGTTAGACTGGCCTTAGAACTTCCAACTAAGGAGGAAGGGAGGATATCAAAGAGAGGGAGGGGAGGCCTTGGACCTATCCAAATCATTCAGAATTCTGGTAGAATATGTTGGGATCAGTAGGTAGCAAATCTGAGGGGGGCCAGGAGCAGGAATGAAACCACCTCTTTCTATCTGAGTGGATTTAGAGGGCCCCAGTGAGGAGGGAAGTACATAGATAGCTCCAGAGAGCTGAGGACAATTCCAGGCTGAATATTTAGGTTTCCCTATTATAGTTTCAGCTCTTTCCTGTTCTTTACCTTTAGGGAATCTTTGCCCTTTCCTGGTGCCAAGGTTAGAAGGGTCAGGGCACTCTTAGGCAGTGGTCCAAATGACAAGATTCCAGAAGGGGTTCTGCAGCATAGGGGTGTTGTAAGTGGGTCCCAGGTGCTGTCCCAGGATAGAAGTGAGTCCTCCCTGGGGTGCTAGGCTGGACCCTGAGTGTGTGTGTGGGTGCTCAAGGGGCCCCCCTGCCTGGCTCGTCCTGGGGCTGTGTGGGGATCGGGTTTCTCGGCGCCTGGAGCCTCCGCGAGGCCGAGCTGTTCCCGGTCCCCGGCCAAGCCGCCCCGGGCGCTGGCACTGGGAGAGGAAGCAGGGGGGGGGGGCGCGGTGAGGGGGAGCAAGGGGGGGGGGAGTGGGGGGAGCTATGAGGGCTTTTACGTAACTGCCTCCCAGAGCCCGCCCCTACTGCCAAACCCCAGTGTGGGACTTTGTGTGATTGAGTGTGTGTGCCTATGTGACATGCGGTGTGACTGAGTACATGGCTGTGTGTGACCGTGTCTGTGTGTGGAGATGGTGTATAAGTGTGCGATTCGGGGGGGGTCCTGCCTTTCTGGGACCTCTAGCTGCCAGTCCTAAGCAGAGGACCCTGACTCCCAGTGTGCCATGGCGAGGTTGAATATAAACTTTTGACTCTTTGAAACTATGTTACTTTACATGACTGTGTGTTTGGCATTTGTAGGCAAGACAGAGAGCCTATGTGTGTTTGTAACTTCGGATAGCCAAGTGTGTGACCCTAGTGGAACTTTCTGATGGACCAGCACGTTAGAAGAGCATCATTTCCCAAAGGAGCACTAGAAAAGGTAGACCATAGGAGGTGGGATAGAAGCCTCCTTCCCTGAGGGCACATCAGTAGGAATGGAGAAGGGTCCTTGCCATCCATGATGGAGGAGGGTTGAGCCAAAAGTCCTGCCACAGAGCCCTCTTTCATGGCAAGTGTAAAACTCCAAGGACTCAAGAGTCAAGAAGAATTTCCCTCAATTTCCGAAGTCTTTCTGGGGTTATCAAATCTGAAATCTACATCACTTGCAGGGCAAGAGGGCTCCGAACTAACGGCATTATTTCCTGCTGCCCCTCACTGGAGAAGCAGATGTTGGAGATCGCTGAAGATAGGGTGGGACTGGGAGGAGAGTGTCCATGAAGTTGGTTTAGCTTAAGAGTAAGTGTGCATGACAGAGAAGGGAGCTGGCGCGGAGCTGGGGCCATGGGAGATAGGGGTGCCTAGCTGGCTCAGTCCCTAGAGCATGTGACTCTTGATCTCAGGGTTGGGAGTTCCAGCCCCACGTTGGGAGTAGAGATTTCTTTAAAAAAATAATAATAAAATTAAAATTTAAAAGCTTGAGAGGACACAGGGCCAGATCCTGCAAAGGCTTTGAAACCCCACCTAAGAAGCCTGGCTTTGCCCCCACGCCGGGGTATGGGAGGGTTCAACACGAAGATTTAGGAAGACCAGGAGCTCGTGGCAGATAGGGCATTGAAAGCTGTGGGAGCGGAAACCCACGAGTAATCTGTTGCCCCAATCCAGATGGGAGCAGAATCAGTTCTTATGGCGGCCAAAGGGAAGGCGCCCCACCCAGTCTGTTCCATAGGTGGGCGCCGCCTCTGAGCTGGAGCCGCAGCCTTAGGGGGGTACGCGCGTCCCTCATCGCCCGCCAGGTGTCGCTGCGACACCGGAGAAGAGGGCGCGGCCAGGGTGTTGCGCCTGGAAGTTGCTGAGGATCTACCGACGCCGGGATCCAGTCCGACGTGCGCCTCTTGTCCTTGCTAAGCCTCGGACGCACAGACATGTCCGGCTCCCGGCTCCTGATTGCCTGGCGCAGACCCTGCCCCGGCACCCGCGGACTTCGGTACTGCTGACTACAGCCCCCGAGTCCCCAGGTGGAAAGGGGACGTTGTTCGGGGAGGAACCCCCCACTGCCCTCAACCTGGCAGGAGGCAGTGGCTAAGACACTGAAGGATCTGGAAGTCAAGTCAATCCAGCAATGACCTGCCGATCTCGGCGCCAGTCGGCTCCTCGAGGGGTATGGGGCCCCCTGAGTATCCAACCTCATCCAGGCCTACTTGCTGCGCAGGGTGAGGGGCAATTCCTGACTCCCTCACCCCCCCATTTCGTCCCGCCGGCCCCGCTCTTTCCCAGGGTCCACCATTCCGTCCCCGTCCGTGGCCTGGGAATCTGGAGGCTGCGGGCCCGAGAGGCTGGATAAGGGACCCTTACTGTGGGTAGGGATGGGCGGGATCTCAGCTGAGTGCCACTATTTCGCTGTGTATCTTTAAGCCCCAGCTGGCCCTCTCTGAGCCTCAGCCCCGGCTGACCCCTGCCGGTTGCTCTGAGGGGATCCCGAAGCCACGGAAGTGAAAGTGAAAAGCCCAGGCAATGGCGGGAACAAGGGAGTCCCTGAAGCACTTCTTGGGAAAGGGCCCGGCGCTTGGGCAGCCTACTGGGAAAGGGTGTGAGGAAACTGCGAGATAGTTCCTTCCCCTCTCCCCGCCCCCAGCCCTGGAGCAGCTCCCGGGAGGGGCCAGGCGCAGGGATTAATGGTCAAAGGTCGGGTGAAAAATCCATGGGGTGGAGATAGGGGTGGGCCACTCGTTCTCCGCCTCTGGCATTCAACCTTTCTTTTGCGCTCTCGCGTGGCCTCAGAAGTTGGTTGGGTTGTCTAGCCTTAATCCCCCTTGTTGTAGCCAGACCAGAGGCCCGAGGGCAAGTGAAGTGAGCACACTGGCCCCTCAGGGGCCGAGGCTGCGAAAGGAAAACTCGAAGGGTGAAGCTCCAGCGCAAAACTCGCGCGTGCCCCGCATTCTGGAACTGCCCGTCCAGGCATAGAGGGTGTAACCTCCCTACCCTGTTCATCCCAGCGGAGGTTTCCCCCCCAGACCATGTGTCCCGCGGGGCGAGGAAAGAGGGGATAGTTATAGTGTCACCGGAGACTTGATGGGAGAGAAGGCCTGGACTCCCAGCCTGGTCCATCCTGGTCAGGGTAGCGAAAAGCCCCCTTCCCTCCGCGTGAGAGGTGTATGTGTATATGACTGTGAGAGTGGTCATTGCTGGGAGCAGAATAGGGGAGGGGCAGAGACGGCTGGTCTCCTGTACCCAAAATGGGTCCTGGGGGCTCTGGCTCGTGCTTCTGTCATAGAGATGACTGCGGGAGGACCCTGAGAATTGGCCCAGGGTGTGCCAGGGTGTCGGTACGAGGTAGTCAAGGCCTGAACAAGCGGGAGCACTGAGCAGCAGAGACCTGGCCAAGGCTGAGTGAGAGAGGGAGTGTGAATGAGCGACCTGGGAGGGGGAGAAGGGGGCGCGCCCAGCGTCCCTAGGGAGTCCGGCGGAGTGGGTGCGGGTACGTGTGCACGCGTGTTTTTGAGACCAGCGGCCGGGCCTGCGCGTGAAGCACAGGGGCCACAGCCGTCTGGAGGGCGGGCGTTCCCAAGGAAGGGCGAATGTGAGGGGGCCACGCGTGCCAGTGCAGGCGAGTGTGCCAGCGGGGGGAGGGTTCGTGCGAGCGCGAGTCGAGTGGGAGTGGGGGCTCCCAGGCCTGCGCAGAGTGAGTGTGCCCGCGCGTGCCAGGCGCGGGAGCGTGCCAGGGCGGGGGCGCGCGGGGGCAGTGGCCGGGAGGGGGTCGTGGCGCGCGGCCGCGGAGGCGCGGGGAGACAAGGCGGGAGGGGGAGGGGAGCGAGGGCGCGCGCGGCCGAGCGGGCGCCCGCGGTCACATGGGCGAGGGAAGGAGGGAGGGAGCGCGCGAGGGAGGGAGGAGGATGGGGGGGTTAAAGCCGCCGAGCGCCGAGGAGCCGGTGCAGAGCGGGCGGCGGCGGCGGCAGCGGAGGCGGCGGCTCCAGCCGGCGCGGCGCGGGGCTCGGCAGCGGGATCCGGCAGCGGTGCTAGCTCCGCGCTCCGTGCCTCGCTCCCTGCCCGGGGTGGTCGAAGGGCGAGGCGCGGAGCCCCCGCGGCCCGAGGGCGCGGTGAGTACCCCGCGGCGGACAGCGCGCGGCCGGACCCTCAGACCCTCGAGCTGACCGACAGACCCGCGGCCCTCGTGCGCGCGGGAAGAGGGAGAGGACACGCGTGGGCCCGCGACCCCGGGGAAGAGAGAAACGGGAAAGTTCAAGGGAAACTTTGCCCGCAAACTCGGGGGCGGGGGCGCGTGAGAAGCGGCCCCCAGCGTCCCGGGGCGTCGGGGGTTGGGCGTGGTGATGGTGGGGGCGGACAATCGGCTGGGGGGATGTGGCCGGGGCGGATTGTCCTAGCGTCCCTATTCTCTCTCACCCCTCAGCAGCGCACGCGGGGTCTGGGAAAATTCCGGAACTGGGGGGTCGTAGTGACCCCCGCGCGCCCGAAGGCGGATTCCTTCTCCCGCAGAAATCTAGACTTAAGAGCGCCCAGGGGTGTGAACGGACGGTTGCGCGTTTGCCAGTGTACGTGTGTCCGTGTGAATCCGCGTGTGTGTGTCTCGGTGTGAGCCTGCCTGTGGTTTCCTCGTGAGTCCGCCTGTATCGCCATGTAGTGGGTTTCCTTCAGTGTCTCTTTGTAAGACCCCCTCTGTTGTGTGTTTGTGAGTCCGCTTGTGGTGTATCCCCGTCTCTTTGTGAGTCAGCCCGTGTGTGTCTCCTCCAGTGCGGCTCTGTGTGAGTCGGCTTGGGTGTCCCTGTGTTGTTCCGAGTAGTGTATCTCCCCGTGCGTGGGGGCTGGGCCGCGGGGAGGTCACCAGACGGACAGCTCTCTTCCTCGGCTCCTCTCCTCTCCCGAGCCTCTTCTCCTGCGTCTAGTTCTCGCGCTCGCTCGCTCCCTTGGCCCCCTCCCCCCTTCAGTAGCTTCAGGCGGGCAGGACTATTTCACGCCTTGTTGAAAATTCAGGATTTTCTTTCTCTTTCTGTCTAGGCTCTCTCTTTGATTAGTGTCTGTGTGTGTCTGTGTGGCTGGCAGCTTGTCTGCAACACTAGGTGTGTGTCTGCATGCCACTGTGGGAATGGGTCTGTAACGCTAGTTGTTTTGCTTGTAATACTTGGTATGTTTGTGTCTGTGTCACTGGGGGTGTTCATGCGGCTGTAATCATTGAGGTGGGAATTTGAAATGCTGGGTGTGTGTTTGCATTGACAATTGCTGTATGTCCAGGGCGTCTGAAACAGTGTATTTTTGTGTTCTAACTCTGGGTGTGATGGTGTACCATTGCTTGTGTAGGAATGTGACTTGAACAATTGAATATTCCTATGGCTGCAGGGCTAGCCAGGGCTTGGGGGTGGAGGGCCTATGTGTCTCAATAAACTATGCCTTTCTCTCTACTGTCAAAACCACACAAATCCCCTGGATTGGTTCTTGGGGTTCCTGGTCAGGATTGGTGACATGGAGCTAAGATTCACATTCCGTCAGGGTTAATACTCCAAGGGACTCTGAACCTTAGACAAAAACTAGGAATTTAAACTACACATTCAAGACTTCCTGGGGCTTCTTTAGAATTCATAGGCAGATTCACACTGGGACGCTTAAATGCATATAGGCATACACTCAGATTCACACTTAAATTCTGGGGCTCATATCCAACTGTACACTTCAGTTGTAGGGTTACATCAGACTCACGTTGGGACTCATGCTGACACTTCTATTCTCATTCCTGTTCTGAGGCTCATAGACTTACACTGATACCTAGAGCCCATGCTCAGAATCTCACTGGGGTCCTAGAGTTCACATCTGGATTCACACTAAGACCCTGGACTTCCATTTTGGATTCACACTTACATTCTGGGGCTTATAGCTGGAGTCACATGAAGACTAAGGGCTCACACTCAGATTCTCATGGGGAACCTCGGGCTCATATTTGAACTCAAGATTCACACAAGACACTGAGGTTCATAGACTCATCCTTTTACCTTGGAGCTCACACTGAGATTCACACTAGCAAGATTCTCACTTCCATCCTGGGATCACTCAGGGACCCAGTGTTCAGTGTTCACACTCAAGACTAGCATCTCTGGTGATTACATTATTTTTTTTTTAATTTTTTTTTCAACGTTTATTTATTTTTGGGACAGAGAGAGACAGAGCATGAACGGGGGAGGGGCAGAGAGAGAGGGAGCCACAGAATCGGAAACAGGCTCCAGGCTCTGAGCCATCAGCCCAGAGCCCGACGCAGGGCTCGAACTCACGGAGTGCAAGATCGTGACCTGGTTGAAGTCGGACGCTTAACCGACTGCGCCACCCAGGCGCCCCTCTGGTGATTACATTAAACTCACTTCTGTCTTGGGGCTTAGACTCACACTACACTTTTATATATTCACATGGGGGCCCTGGGATTCACACTTGGAATCACACCCAGTTATGCTTCCATCCTGGGGCTCACATTCAAACCCAAACTAGGGTTGTGGTGAACTCATAGTCAAATACACCCATGCTTTCTTTGGTTTATGGTGTAGAACAGGGCAGTTGGGTAAGGAACAGCAACTGCCACAAGACATGTCCCCTCCAAAGGTGGAAAGGAGAGAGGATACATATTTGGGAGTGTCACTCACTTGGGTTGTGGACTGATGGAGAGGGTTGTGGGAAGCACTCACCCAGTTAAACCTTTTTGCCTTTCTTTCTGCAAGGAGACTAAGGCTATTGGTAGGACGATCTGAGTGGCTTTTTGGCACAGGAGTGATTATGTACTCTTAGAGTCCCCATGTGAAAACATATCCCCCTTAAATAGTTTTGGGTACCCCTTCTGTAGTAAGGGAATCGGTGTGGGGAAAAAAGACTCGTGTCTTCCCAAGACGTTTCTCCCATCCCAGTCATCCTTAGTATGGGAGGAGTGTCAAGATTGACTTGGTGAGACGGTAGACCTCTGGCTCCTTTGACCTTTCCAGGGTATTGAATCTCTGATTCTAAGGGAGATGGTAGCCTGGATCTGTGGTGAGAAGGTAGCCAAAGGAGGAGACTGGACTGAAATCCACCCTCGTATTTCCTCTGCCCTGGCTGGAGAAGGATAGAGGCCAAGTTATGTTATATCTCACAATGTCTCCTGGAGTGTCTATGGAGCTCTTAACCTTGTCTCTATGGTATGACCAGCGATCTCTACTGTACTCCCCAGAAAAGCAGTAACCCTGTGGGGGAGGGTTGGGTTAGGTTGTAAACTATGCTGGGACTCCACCTGCCTTGGAGACACTGCTGGGCTTACATATCTTCCTGCTGTGGAGGCCAGCAAGTTAGGGCTGCCTGAGGTGCATAATCACCCCATGGGCACCCCGACAGCAGTACAGATCTGGCCCTCAGGCTCAGATGGCTCAGCTCTATCAGCTCCCTGTCCCTGAAGGGGACACATGCTCCCCATCCCCCTCTGGGGGGTGGGGGCTTGAAGGACTGGCATTCTGGTCTCTGCCCCCCCATGGTGAGTTGAAGTGTAAATGAATGGAAACATATGGAGCAGATTTTCTTTGAAATGCAGATGGGGGGGGACCATGTGTGCCTGGTTGGGGGGGTGCCCAGAGAGCAAGAAGGCTGAGAAGAGAGCTGACCCCTCCTCCAGTCCCACCATAGGGTGAGGAGAGTTGTGTAAACTGTGGCCCTGGGTGACCACACCCACCCAGGCTCCAGCTTCCTGTGGGGAGAGGCTGGGGAGGCCAGTGGTCCCTGTGGGCTGAAGGTGCTGAGGTCATCACTCCCCTTTACCTCTGTAGAGGGCAAAGGGAGCCTCCAAAGCACAGAGTCATGCTGGGTTGGGGGTCACCAGAGCCAGGAACTCTGGGGGCCAAGAGGTGGAAGGGGGAGCTAGGGCAGATGTGGGGAAGAGTTAGACCCTGCTTCTTGCAGAACTAGCTCTGGGAAGCTGGGGCTACAGCTACAGTGGAAGGAACTGAGGCTAGACTATAATGATGACATCTGGTCAGGGCAAGAGCTCCTGGAGTTTAGGATTGGAAGAGTCCTCAATCCTGAAGGAGTTTTTCCAGACCTGGGATGGTCAGTATGCCACACTATACACTATAATTTCCCCTCACAAAACTCAGCAAAGTTACGTAGTAATTGCCTGTGAGCTCTGTGGGACCCGGGGACTGGGTCTCTCTGCTCACTGCTGTACCCTGCCCCTGGCACAGACCTGGAACACTCCTTGGTAAGAGGGTGATGCATCTTTTTCTCTCTCATCAGACTGAGTGCTCCATGCGGGCAGGACCATATCCTCAACTGCCAGCACAGTACCTGACACGGATTAGGTGCTCAATAAATGTTGAGGAATGAATTGTTGAGTGGGAGAGGGGATTCTCTGGGGTTTGTGGCTTGAGACAGAGCAGTGTCTGTTGTATTACCCCTATTTGACTTGAAAGGCGCCTGAATGATTTGTAGTCTAGACTTAAAGGAAGGATCTCCTTGCACTCAGGGAAGGGGTGCAGAGGATAGGCAGCTTATTCCTTGAAAAGGGTGGGACTAAGGGCGACTGGGGTGGAGGTGGGGATGACTGATTCTGTGGCAGAGGTCAGAGGTCACTTCTGTCCTCTCAGCTTCAGGATTTTTCAGAAGGTGGGTAAGTCCTTTTCTCATGTGGTTGTGAGCGTGTCCCTTGATCTCTCTAGGTTGGTTTCTTGGACTCTAGCTAAGGCAATAGACCCCATCTCTGAGCTGCTGAGGCTAGGCTCTGAGGTTGTTTAGCTGCTGTGGGCACCACAGACTGTCTGTATTGGTTATTAATGTCTGTCTGAGAACACGGGGTTCAGGTCCTAAAAATACCCTGTCCAGCCAGAGCCTAGGAGTTGCTCGTGTGGGCTAGTGTAGCAGTGGCTGCATCTTGATAAGACAGACACAGAGCCAGAAGAGACTAGCAGAGTATAGGAAAACTGAGGCAGCATGGGCAGGAGATGCATGAGAGACAGAGCTTCTGTTGTATATGGGACAAAGATTTATAAAACTAGTGGTGCGAGTTCTTCAAATTATGGCAACATTTAGGGTAGTCTGTTATTTTACACTGTAGAGAATTTACTTCCCGGGGAGTTTGAAGATACATCTGATATCAGATGTATAAATTAGGTAGTCAGTCGTAACCATTTCAAGTCCAGCTTCAAGATATTCCAAAATAAGTATGTGGCAAAGAAAAAAAAGTCTTCCTTAAGTAGCCTTTTCTGAGCCACTGCCCCCACCCCTACCTCCTAGAGCCCTTTCTTGCAGCCTGAGTCCCAGTGGGGTTCTTGTACACCCCCTTTTATAGGCCCCCACCTCACTTCTGACCCCCCAGGCATCTGTGTATCCCCTCTTCCCTGGAGATGGATGCTGCACAGTGGTTCCAAAAAGGTAAGAAAAGCCTGGCCTCTGAGGGCAGATGCCGTGTGACCTTGGCCTGTAAGCTGACCTTTCTGGGCCCCTCTGTGAAATCACAGGATGGGGGGGGGGGGGGGCTGGGCCCTGGCCCAGGCCCGGAGAGAAGGCGGTTTTGGCACCCATCCAGCTCCCTGACGTCAATGATTCTCCAAATAATGGAATCAATATTGGGGGGGGGGGGGGGCAAGCGTGAACCAGGCCCCAGCGATTAGAAACAGATCAGCACAAACCCGCAGCTGATTCTGATAGAGCTGCCTTGGAGAGCTAGGGTGGGAGGCCTGGAAGGAGGTGGACCTGGGGGGGGGGGGGGGCGCTCAGGAATGGAGGCGGAGCCACCCAGTGTCCAAAGCAGGAGGATACACAAGTAGGCAGAGATTCTGGTTTGGAATGATGTGGTGGGGGCCGCTGAACTAGTTCCTTCCTCCTTTGAGTCTATGGGGTTCCAAAGCTAGGGGAAGTTTGTGAATGGAGACTTCTTTCAACCAGTGAGTGATAAAGGGTGGACAAGGGGTGTTTGTAGTTTATCTCTTTGCCTAGACCTAGACTTTGCCTAGGCCTAGACTTGGGCCCCTAGGCCATGTTAGGAGTCACAGGTTATACCTAGGATAGGGGAGAGTACCGAGTGAGACCTAAGGGAGATGGTCTTTTACTTGGAGGTAGAGGGCATTAATCTAAGATAGATGGGTATTCCCTCCTCAGAATGGGAGTCTGGCCTCCTCCATCAGGTTGTATCCTCTCAGCCTACTAGAAGGCAGCAGGTGAGGATGGAGAGGGCCGTGGGGTCCATAAGGGGCTGGCCTGGCAGCTGACAAAAAACAGGAAAGAGGGCTGGGGGAGCAGCTGTAATTACGGGGCATTTATTATTAATCAGATGAAATTGCTGGAACAGCTGGTGTAATGTGCGTAGCGATACAGACTCTGCATGCACCCCCAACACATGTGCACGCACACATACGCACAAGCCACGCACAGCCTGAGCCTTGTTTGCTTACACAATTTTTTTCTTGTGAAGTTTGGAGCCCCCCCCCCTCTTTTTTAAAGTAATCTTTACACCCAACATGGGGCTCGAACTCACAACTCCAAGATGAAGAGTCGCATGCTCTACTGACCAAGGCAGTCAGGCGCCCCTAGAAGGCTCCTTATGTGTGTCTGTGTCTTTTGATGTTGGTACTTATTTGTGTTTTTTCATGTCTGCCTGTATCTTCCTCTCCCTCTGTTGTCTCTTTTTTTATTTTTTATTTTTTTTATTTTTTCAACGTTTATTTATTTTTGGGACAGAGAGAGACAGAGCATGAACGGGGGAAGGGCAGAGAGAGAAGGAGACACAGACTCGGAAACAGGCTCCAGGTTCTGAGCCATCAGCCCAGAGCCCGACGCGGGGCTCGAACCCACGGACCGCGAGATCGTGACCTGGCTGAAGTCGGACGCTTAACCGACTGCGCCACCCAGGCGCCCCTCCCTCTATTGTCTCTTTTCCCAAATGTCTGTTAGTCTCTGGCCTGATGTGTGTCTCTTGTCTCTAACCTCTCTGTCTCCCTCTGTTTGCCCATCTCTTGGTATGTCTGTATCTATTATCACCAGCCACCCTGTCTCTAACACCTTATTTTAGTTTGTGGCCATCTTTGTCTGGTTGCGTCTTTGGTCAGGGTTGGATGACATGGATGACCCTTTCTCATGGGTATGTGTTTAGGCACCTGACCATGCCTTTGGCAAACACATCTGGGACCTATTTTTTAGCGGGGGAGGGGAAGTTGGATCCTGAGGATCTCTTCTGTTGAGTGACTGGAGCCCATTGAAGCAATAGTGGCTTTCAAGACAGCTCTGAATACAAAGCTGGCTTCCTTATCAGCTACCATTTGTGGGATTTTGGGCAAGGTGCTTTTGTTCTCTGAGCCTCTGTTTCCTCATCTGTAAAATGGAAACAGGGTTAACTCTAAAGTTGTTTTGATGATTCAGTACAAAATGTATGTTAAGCACTTATCATGATACCTGACTCATTAAGAACTCTGAACAAGTGTTAGCTCTTACTATTACTGGGAAAGGCATTGTGCAGGCAAGAGAGAAAACTGCAGAGGCAAACCAGTAGAGCACAAAGGCTTTGGAGCTAGACTTGGACTCAAATCTGTGCACTGGAACTGATCAGCTATATGGTCTGAGGCAAGTTACTTAACTTCCCTGAACCTTGTTTTTTCAACTGTCAAATGGGAATAATAATAGAACCTACCTCATGGAGAAGTCATGAGGATTAAATGAGATAATGCATATAAAGTGCTTGACACAGTTCCTGGCATATAACAGATTCTCAATAAATCGTAGTGGTGATGAGAAGAGGATAGTATGATGGTGGGTGTTTTTGCCCTGCTGGTTGCGTGTGAAAAAGTGTGTGATGTGGAGGTACTTGTGCCTGTGAATTGGTTGTCTGGGGACTTTGGATTGTTTGTGGATATGAGTATGTATCTGTATGTGATGTTAGGCCACTTGTGGCTTCCCTTTGTCCCTGTGGTTTAGCATCTGAAGTCAACATGGGGTGCTGGAGGGAGTCTGGACTATTCTCAACTTTCCCTTTTCTAGGGGCACCTGGGTGGCTCAGTTGGTTAAGCCTCCGATTTCAGCTCAGGCCATGATCTCTCAGTTCATGAGTTTGAGCCCTGCATCGGCCTATGTGCCGACAGCCCAGAGCCTGGAGCCAGCTTCGGATTCTGTGTCTCCTCTGTCTCTCTTGGTCCCTTCCCTGCTCACACTCTGTCTGTCTCTATCAAAAATAAATAAACATTAAAAAAAAAACTTTCCCTTTTCTAGACACTTACCTGCTGCCTGCCTCAGTCTCCCCTTCTCTGAGAGGCATTGTATGGAATGAGTTCTTAGTTGGACTAAGGCCTGTGGGTCCTCTGTGACCTCTGATTTGTGCCCTTTGCCCTTCTAGAATCCAGCCTTGTCACATCATCCCATCCCCTTGGTTTTGGAAGTCTTGGAAAGAGTTGGTCTGGAGAAGGAGGACATTGATGTGCTCAGTGTACGGCCAGTGGTGAAGAGGTATGTGCTGGGGACCCACATGAGGCAGGTCTGTCTCTGGGTATCAGGCTGATGCAGTGGGGCTATAGGTTTGGGGATGTGTGTGAAGGAGGGCCTGAGATCCCTTCCTTCTCTTCCTCTGTTCTTCCTTCTGAGGCTTTTCATGCCCCTATGATGGGCCCACGAAGGGGAAGGGACTTACCCGCAGTCACACAGGCAAGGGCGAAGCCAGGTCAGAAAACTGGGTTCTGTACTTAGAGTGCTGAATCCTGGATGTGGGAGTATATTTCTGTCTCATTGTCAGGCTCCCTCTCTGCCCCCAAAGCATCTCTCTGGCTTGATTGGGGAAGCAGCTGGGCTTGGAGTAGATGGGATGGGGGTCGGAAATTCCAAAATCTTCTGGGGCCAGCCATGGGGCTGGGCTTGACTCTCCCTGCCTTTCATTAAGGCCAGCCAAGGCCCCCGATTGGCAGCCCAGGGTGGGGGCGTCCAAGGAATTGAGGCGCTGGAGCGGAACGGAAGGGCCTATTGTCCAAAACCCGCCAGAGGCCCACAAAGGCCAGCCGGCTTTTCATCTCAGCTCCCAAACAGACTGGCCATTTTCCCGGCCCAGGAGTAAGGGACTGATTGACCCTTCAGAACTAGGACTGGGATGTTTTTGAGGGTGGGGTGGGGTATCCCATGCTGACACATGGCCATAAAAGGGACTTAAAATGGAGGTGGGGTTCTGAAGAGGAGGGAGGCTCCAGAAAGCTGTAGAGAGTTAAGCTTCCAATCCACTGTTCCCAAAGGACCTAAGGATACAGGGTAGGGTATCTGATAGAAATTCGGATTTACACAACAATAGATAATAAATATTTATAGGGGGCACACCTGGGAGGAGTCTCATGATTTGATGGTAAAGTGAGCTACTTCTATGAGCACATAATCCCACCCCCCCACAATTGGGATCACCGTATTGAGTTGGAACAGGGGCTGGAGAAGAGAAGGCTAGTGGTTGGGCAAGAGACTGGGCTCCTGCAGCAGGAGGAACTGAGGCCAGACAGCAGGAAGGACTTCCTGCCAATGAACAGTAGCTCTGATGCCCTGACTGTGTCTCTAGAGATCCCAGAGGATCACAGAGAGCAGGGGAGCTAGAGAACACCCCTGGGGTTAGTTAAGGGTTAGGCAGCTTCTGTGGGGGCCCAAAGAGGAGGCTGGGAGGGAAGACTTGGCAGTTCTGTCCACCCTCCCTCCACAGCACCTCCAGCATCACTTTAAAAACAGCTTTTTAATTTAACAAAGTGGATGAAAAACTGTTTTTGGAAATAAAGATATCTGCTGTCTCCCAGGCTAGCACTCAGCCCTTGCAGAGAGCCTCTCTCCGGGTTTCTCTCCGCTGCTGGTGGTTCCTTTCCTCTCTCTCTCATTCTCTCTCTCTCTCTGTCTCTTTTTTTGTTTGTTTCTGCTCTGCAACCCCCCAGCTTCCCCTTGGCCTCCCATTACCCCCTCCCGTATCAGCCTCCCTGGGAATCTCATCCTCAGTCTCTTATCTCCATGTCTCTGCATCTCCTTTTGTCTCTCCTCTCCCAGTTTCTCTTCCAGGGCTTGTCTCTCTCCTGAATCATCTCTGTCTCCCAGCCTGTCTCAATCTCTGTCTCCCTTCCCCCCTTCTCCCCCAACCCCTGCTCTAAATGGGTCTATTTAAAACACCCGACGCTGCCAAGTCAGAAAAGCGTCTCCTGATAAAGCGCATTAGGCCGAGGGAGGGAGGAGGAGGGGGGAGGGAGCAGGGAGCAGCGGGCGGATGGATTGATCCAAGCCCGTAACCCCATTAATCAGGCATCGTGGATCCCCCTCCCTCCCCCAGCTTCAGCCCCTTCTGAGCTAAAAGCCCCTTAAATATTTATCACCCCTCCCCCCAGGGGGTGAGGGGAGGGGTGTGTGGCCCTTGGTGTGAGCATCCCCAGCTGCCTGGTGCGCACCCCCTGTGTGTTTACACATGTGCACATGTGGTCATATGTGCATGCATGGGTGTGCATACCTAACAGATCCAAGGCCCATCTTGTCCCCCTTCACCCCCCCACCACGGAGTAGCCTGGTTCCTTGGGCAGCCCAGCCCCTAGGGGACCCTGGGAATCTAGCCTGGGTCTTTGCCTCTCTTAAAAAGTTGGGCATGTAGAATAGGGAGACCTTTGGGGTCAATTGGAGGTCCTTATGCCCCCAAAGTGCAGTAACTGGAAGATTGGGTGGCATTGCAGTATTATTCTCAGAGGGTCGGAAGGTGAGCTGGGGTTCAATGTCCAGATTCCCTAATATTCCCAGAGCAAGAAGTAACTTAGGGAATAGAATTGGGGGCTCCATGCTCCTAAAGTGCAGAAGGTAACTTGGAAGACTGGCTGAAGTTTCCCCTTTATCCTCAAAGGGCAGGAATGTGACCTGGAGGTGGGTTGGGCACCTACCATTACCCTTAGAAATTTAGGAACCTTGACCTGGGCCTGGGTGGGGGTCGCCATCACCCCCAGAGAGTAGGAAGGTGGCCACTCTCTGGGGGGTGATGTGGGACTGGGTCCCACATCTCACAGCTTATTGATTTCCCCTGGCTACAGAGGTCAGTCAACCCTGAGACAGGCTGGGGTCCGCCGGAGTTGGCCTGAGGCAACTTCGCCCTGGACGGGGGAAGGGAGGCCCGGGCGGCCCTGGGTGTAAGGAGGGGCCGCTGCTCAGAGCAGAGGGTCCCTTCCCCCTCCCTCCCCCAGCATCAAGTGCCACATCTCCTCCTGACTCAGACAATTAGATTCAAAGGATGACCTCACTGCCTGCCGTCCCTCACTCGCTCCCTCTGCTAGCTCGCCTCGCTCGTGGCGCGCTCCTTCCTCCCCTCCTCCCGGCCCGCTCGCCGCCTCGCTCGCTCGCTCGCTCACTCACAGCTCGGGCCGGCCCCTAGCCCGCCCGCCCGTCCGGAGTCGCGGTGTTGCGGGGGGCTCCTGTCCCCCGGGCCGGCCGGGGCCTCCTGGGCCCCAGCCCCGGGCGCCCGATGCCCGCGGGCTGCGGGGTGGACCCAAGGAGCGCCGGAGGCACCGACGGGGCGCCTGCGCGGGGACCCAGGTCAGTGGCCGCGCGGCCGCAGGGCCGGAGAACTTGTCACCCCCACTGCCGCCGCTGAGACACCCCCGCCGGCGCCGCCCGCCAGCCCGCCTCGGAGCTTCCCGCTCCTTTCTCGGCCCCCGCCCCCCGCGGCTGCTCGGCGCGCTCCCCCTGCCAAGCTGTCTCTCTTCTCTTTCTCCCCCCCCCACCCCCTTCCCCAACAGCCCCTCTGCTTCTACAGCCGGTGGGAGGGACTGGGACTTCCTGAGGTCCCAGGGATGGGGCTGGGGCCCATTGGCTGAAACCGGCCCAGGCTTCTGAGAGAGGAGGGGGCTCTAGCTGTTTCCACTGGCCTGGGGGAGGGGACCACAACCTGGGTGGGAAGGGGGCTACAGAGAAAGAGGTCCAGGCAGGGTGTGGGGGTGACATCTACAGAGGGGATGAGCTCTTGATATCGTTCTTTTCTCACATCCTGTGGGCCTCTTGCCTGGCTTCATTTGTTCCCACCTCCTAGCAAACTATAGTCCCCGCTGCCTAGTTTCATTTGGTCCCCACAGCCTATGGTCTTTTGGGCTCTGTCACCTGGTTTTCCTAGACCCTTCTGCCTGATTTCTTTTGTTCCCACTGTCTACTTTTCTATTTTCCTTAAGTCCCTATCACCTGGGCTTTATGGGATTGCCCTACCTGGTTTCCTTACATCCTCCTGTCTGATGTTTGCTTCCCTACCTGGCTTCCATGGAGCCCTACCATGCTCCCTTTATGATAGGGTGTTAGGGCCCAAGCTACACCTGGAGTGGCAAGTGGTAAGGATGTCAACAGCAATGCCAGTTGTTCCCAGGTTGGGGCCTGGCCAGCACAGCTTGGATTCCATTCTGCCTGGACAGCGACACAGCGTCCTCTCTTGTGATGGGGGGCAGGGCTGCAGGGTCCAAGGACACTTTACAATTCTTGTCCTCAATGGTTAGTTAGAAGAGCACTTGCTTGGCCAGTGCTGTCCCCATCTCTCTTTGGGCCTAACAGTGATGACAGGGCTTTGGCAGGGGCTGGAGGTTGAGGTCTGAGCCGTATCTCCTTCTCCTTACCTTGCCTCTTGCAGCCAGGCCTGACACTCAGGTGCACTATAAATAGTTATGGGCACAGAGAGGTTTTGAAGAGGACTGGGATCATACAGCAGGTGGCTAGGTTGAGAACTGTTGCTGATCCTCATCCTGGAGAAGAGGGGGTGCTAAGGGGAGGCAGGAGGGGTCTGGGGAGTGAGCTTATTTCTGGGGTTTTCTGGCTCTTGCTACCAGTGCCACCATCTCTTCACCCAGGGGTGTCTGGCCTAGATCCTTACCTTACCCTGTCTGTCTGGCCTGGATCTCCTCTTATTCCGGGATCTGGGAAAGCAGGGTCAGGGGAGGAAGGAGCCACCTAGGAAGTTATCAGATATTTATTTGCTTTTGGGGGATGAACAAAGTTCCTCCTCCCTTTTCCTTCTTCCTTAGGGTACCCTGAGCTTTAGCACCCTACCCCCAAGTGCAGCCCGGGCAATCCAAGGACCCAGCATGGAGTAGCTATTCTGTGTGTATCTTTGTATTTCTCACTGCTGGATGTGGGAGCATGAGAGGCTGAAGGTGACTGGGGGACTCTGAGTTTCTGGAGGTGCGATGATATCTGTGTGGAAGATAGACTGTTCTGAATGTGTGATGGCATCCATATGTGAGACTGTGCCTGTTTTGAGTGAGCGTGTGTGAGTCTGTGTGTATGACTGTGACTGTAATACGTGTGTGCATGCACAGTGTGTGTGAAGCTGTGGCAGTGGGCGTCCACGTGGGAGGGCCAAGATGTGTAGTCACGATGGTGAACTATGGGTGCCAGTGTCTGGGAGAGGCTGCCTGCGTGTGTCTGTGAAGCTCTGGCTGTGTGTATATAAAGGTAGGGAGGACTTCAGGGAGCTCTGCCAGGTGGTAGTGAGAGTCCCCAGGGTGTGCTTCATCTCGGGGAGAAGTGAGCACTGGGTGCCATGTGACCCTGAATTGCTGGTGTGTTTGTGAGCATGTGTGCGCACGTACTCATGCCTGTGTTTACCCATCAGGAACAGATTGCTCTGGCTTCCCCACTGTGAGGAGGGAGTAAGGGGGAGGAAGGATGGCTTGCTTTTGCCCAGCAGACCAGAAGCTTCCTCAGAAGTAGTGTGTGCAGTGTGTGTGTGTGTTAGGGGGGCAGGGAGAACAGGACATTGTTACATGAAGACAGGCGAAGTTTCTGTTCCCCCTACTCCATTCTAGCTCTGTCAGAAAGACCATTTTCAGTTCTTTTTGTTAGAAACCAATGCTTCACATGCAATGTCTCCCCTGCCCCCCACCCCACCCGTGTGTATGTATGTGTGTGTGTATGTGTGTGTGTGTGTGTGTGTGCACAAGCTTGCAAGCATAGGCCTCTGTGTATATATTAGAGGGTGTGTCTGCACCATAGCAGTGATGGGGCCAGGGATGGGGTGTAGTGAGAGATGCTAAGGCAGATAGGTCTTTGTCCCAGCTCCCAAGTCTGGAAAACTATTCTGTCCGTCCTTCTGTTTCCATGGAAGGCCTTGCAGCCCCTTTCCTGCCCTGCCTCATCAGCTGGGATGCTCCCCTCCACTGTCATTGCTCTGCCCATCCCCCACCAATGAATGGGAGTTCTTCCAGCTATCTAACCTCCTGCTGCAGCTGTCTGTCTCATCAAGAAGAGCAACCCCCCACTCCCTGCAGACTTAACCTGACTGGTACATGGCCCTTTTCTAGGTAGCGGGGTCCTCCTGATTCTCCTAGAAGCCAGAAGAGATTCTGGACTAAGGCTAGGAGGATGGGGAATTTGGTGCTTGTGCCCCAGGTTCTTTGAAGTTGTCCAGAGACCATGTGCCCAAAGGGAAGATACACACTTACTTGCCCCTTCCTGTTCTCCATTTGATGGGAAGGGGATTGGACCAGATGACCTTTGAGGGAGAAAGCCAAGACCTTTTGCACATAGAGGGCTGCTTAAGCCCAAGCCTGCGTATATATGCATATACAAGCCCATGCCAGGTCACCAGGCAGCATGCAGGGCCCTGAGTAGGGCTCTACATGTGGGCATGGGCTGGTGGGATTCAGATTCCCACCTCTCCAGGATACCTCCCTGCTGCCCAGCCAGGCCCATCATGGGAAGGCCGCAGGTTCCCCCCACAACACGCCTGTACACACGTGCAGCAGGGCACGCACATGCTGATCTCAGGGTCCCCATGGTGCAAGAGGCTGGAGGTGGGGGGTTTGAACACTCAGAGCCCTGGCTGCTGCCAAAATCCATTGGAATCTTGTCCCCCCCGCCCCAGGCCCCCATCTCTGGCTGTGGAGGTCACAACAGCAGGTGCGGATACCCACCCCCCCCCCCCAACTCACTCACATTGGGCCGCTCCTTTTCCACAACCTCAGCCAGAGGCTGGAGCTAGGGGACTGCTCCCTCTGCCTCCCTCCTGGCCCCCCTCCCACTGGTGTTCAACTTCTGCCCCCTTCTACGGAGGAAGATGGGAGCCTATGTTTAGGTGGGGTCCTTTCCCCTGAGTACTGGGGCTTGACCCTAGAGTGAGTGGGGATGTGATAGCCCAGGAGGAGATAAGGCTTGAATCCTGAACCCAGGCATGGCTCCTATGCCCCTCGGGATGGGGGCACTAGTAGCTGAGAGGAGGGCCAAGTCTGGATTCAGAGAGAAAGCCAGAGACAAGAGACTCAGAGATAGAAGGTAGAGACGCCACAGAGAGTGGGAGCCTGCCCAGTGGCCAGCCAGCCCCAGTCCCAGAAGCTGGCCCCTGACCCAGGCCCGCCCCTTCCCCAGTAGGGGGTTTGCCGGGCCAGCTGCCAGGGGCCAGGCCTCCCTCCTCGGCCTTTAACCCCCCCACACACACCCTCTGGACTGCTCAGGCCTCTGCTCCCGCCCCCACCGCCCACGCTGTCCAGGCTGTCTAGGCCTGGTGGGATCTGGGGGCCTCTCGGCCTTAGCCCCTCCTCCCCTTCTTGGAGCTTCCAGCCAGCCCTGACTGTCTCTCCCAGGCTCCCCTTCGGCCAGTGCTGCTCCTCCTTGCCCACCACATCCTTGTCCCTGTTACTGCCACTGCTCTCTCATTTTCTCTCTCTACCTCCAAATAAAGGTGTCTCTTTTCCTTGCTCTACCCTAATTCTTCTGCAGGTCTGAGGCCTCTAGAGCTCTCTAAGCTTTTAAGTCAGACCATGCTGTGTCCTGTCCTGTGTTCTTGCCTCTTCTCAGGATGGGTCCTCTACAACTGCTGTCGGGAGAGAGGAGGGGGACGAGGCCCTAGGACAAAGTGTCTTTTCCCTCACACTGAAGGATTCTGGAGTCTGGGGTTGCCTAGGGGGACTAGAAGCTGTGGAGATGTCACCTTGGCTATGCCATGGGTCAGATGCCCCCCAGCAGATATGCATGTTCCTGAACTCACCCTGCTGTAAGTCCCTGCAAGGGTAGTCCAGGCCAGTGACTTTGGTTGGATTTTAATTTTGGGGAGTACCACATGGGCCCTCCCTACTCGTTCATTGTTCAGACCAGATTGAGCCTACCTGACCTCAGCATACCCACACCAACTAATGCCTTGAAGCTCAGAACATATTGTTGCACGTCAATACTCACGTTTAGAGCTGGGCCCCAGCCAGTGATGCTCAGAACCCCTCAGTTCAACCCTGGATGTAGCAGGGTTTCCTGAGGGTTGGGCTTGTGTAACCTTCTGCAGGGATAAATAGGAGCTCTCCAAATTCATACCTCCCCTCCCTCAGGTTCTGCCTTTAGCTGGGCAGGGGATGAAGGTGGGGGGCACGGGGCACCTGGAAGTTTGCTGGAGCTGACAAGAGGGGTCTTGGGCCCCTCGTAAGCCTGACTCAAACTGAGAAATTGAGGTTGCTCCCTAATCGGGAGTCTGTCATTGTGTCTGTCTGTGTCACTGCTAGTGACTGTCAGCCTCCATGGTGCCAATATTACTGTGAGCTGGTGTTATCCTGTATGACTGTCCATGTTACTGAGTCTGACTGTCAACATCCTTGTGTTACTGTGGACACACCATCATTGCTACTCTATGTGACTGTCAGTCTCATTGCATCTTTGATTCTGAGATTACTGTCACTGTGATTGTGTCAGTGTCAACAGGTATCATTGCCCCATTTGTTGGTGTCATGGTATGTGACTGTCATTCACTGCATTATTGTCACTATAGAGACTATCAACACCCCTATATGTTATTGTCAACTATGGAAATGTGCCCTGTTCACTGGGTGTTGTTATCATTGTGTAATGGTGTCTTTGTGTCACAGTGGGACAGTGACAGTAAATTGGGGCCCAGGATTTGTCTCTTGATGTGTCACCTATGTGTGTATAACGATGACACTATGAGATTCTATGTCAGGAGAGGTTCTGGGCTCCTTGTGCTAACAGGGTTTGGGTTGCTAGGTACTGGCCTCCTTTCTTGTTAGTGGAGTGCCCTCTGTTGCCTCCTCATGGTGGGGCTGGGGCTGGCTGGAAGCCAGGCTGGCCCCCTGGAGGGGTCTACCGAGAGCCTCAGCCAGTTTGCATAGCCCTTATCTGAAGCTTTATGGGATTTATCCTCCAGATCTATCCCAAAGCCATGGGGTGTGGACTTGGAAAATTCTTGGGAAAGAGGCTCTTTGCCCTGGAATGGGTGGCCTGAGGTGAGCTAGGGCAGGGCGGAGGTTATAGTCTGCATGCCTCTGGCCTCAACTTCCTTAACTGGGAATGGACCCAGTTGGGACTTTGAGGGAAGGGGGAAATGAAATTGGTTTGGGACTTTTTGGATCTGCAGGGGCAGAGATGGGGTGGGATAGGGTGGGGTTTTGGTCTACCCTAATTCCCTGAGAGCTACACTCTTATATCTCCAGGGAGAAAGAAACCCTATAGCCCCCAGGAACGCTGCAAGGACACTATCCTCCTTTTGCACTGGGGGAGATGGATGGGCTTAGGGAGATGCTCTAGGGTAGACACAGAGACCCTTTCTGGGTCTATCCCTTCCTCTGCCCTTGAATCCCTGCCCCAACCCCTGTGGTCTCTATCTCTCTTCCCGGGTCTCTTCTTCCCTTTCTCCCTATCTTGGTATCTTCTTGTCCCCTGGGTCTTGGCTAATGGCTTCCCTCTTTCCCTGTCTCTGTGCTCCCCCCTCCCTGGGTCTTTCTCTTTTCTGGGTGCCCCCAGCCATGCAGTGTCTGTCTTGGTACCCCATCCCCCACTCTCTGCAGCACTTGCTCTCAGCAGCGCCCGTCTCCCATGGCTGCAGCCCCGTTGGCCCAGGGCCCGGCCCTTACAGTAACTCATCGGGCTGATGGAGGCGACTTTGATGAAGAAGCCACCCCTCCCCCTGAGGGGGCCTGAGTGTGTGTGTGTGTGTGTGTGTGTGTGTGTGTGTGTGTGTGTGTTTGCATGTGCATGCATACATGCATGCTTGTATACATGCACACTCATGCCAGGCTGTCTCCTTTCCCCTGCACTCCCAACTGGGACCAGGAAGGAGCTGGGAGCAGAGGGCCACCCTGTCCCTCTTCTTTCATCCTGTGATCTAACCTTGGTCCCCTCTGCCTCCGCATGCCCTGATTCCTGCTCCCATGTGGTAGGCAGTGGGGCCTGGAACTAAGGTAGAGTATTTTCCTGGCTGTGTGGAGAAAGACATGGACAGATGGCAGAGGTGCTGGGGGGGACTATCTGAGGGCTACCTGCAGTGATTGAGGTGGAGAACTAGGTAGGCCTCCAACCTCTTGCCTCTCTCTCTCCCTCTCCTTTGCTCCTTAGGTCCTTCTGAATTCATACAGTTCCTGGGTTCATTTCCTGGCCCCACTGCTTGCTGACTGTGACTTTGGCCATTGTCTTAACCTTCTAGGCCTGAGGAATAGTTGAAGATAGGGGAGTGGCTGAGGATCAAGAGGAGTCAGACCAAGTGGTAGCTAAGGCCCTGGGAGTCACTGATGTGGGAGGGGTAGCCAAAGCCACCCAGGGCCTAGAGAGACAAGCTGTGCCAGGGAGGAGCAGTCAGACAGAGCACCTGTGGCTGTGGCTGGAGGACAACCAGGTGCAGATGTGGGGACTCACCTGGTGAGGGGTTAGTGTAGCAACAGGCAGGCAGGAACCCTCTCCCATAAAGGAGCCCCCGGAAGTCAGATTCTCTCCAGTTCTCCCACCCGCTGCTACAGGCTGACACTCACATTTGTCTCCTCCCTGCTGTAGCTCTGTTTGCAGTTTCTCTGGCAGTTCTCTGGCTGTATGTCTGGCTGTTTGTCTGGCAGTATTTCTGACAGTGTCTCTGGCTGTGTCTGGCAGTGTGTCTGTGTGTCTGAGTGTCCCTGGCAGTGTTTTTAGTGGTGTGGATACTTCCTGACTGAGCATCTGGCTATGTCTCTGGCTCTCTCACTAGCTGTATTTTTGGGTGTATGCCTGTTTGTGTCTATCAGTTTCTCTGGTATTTCTCTGCTTGTGTGTCAGGCAGTTTCTCTGGCATGGTTTCTGACAGTGTCTCTAGCTCTCTTGCTATGTCGCTGATGGTTTCTCTGCCTGTGTTTCTTGCTCTTTCTCTGGTGGTACATTTGCTTGCATGTGCCGAGCATTTTACAGTATTTCTGGTGGATCCTTTGGTTGTATGTCAGTTAGTCTCTGACCATGTCTCTGCCTGGTTATCTGGTTATAGCTACCCGTTTCTCTGGTTTTATCTGATTGTGCCTCACACAGTGTCTTTAGTATATCTCCAACTGTGTGTGCTGTTTCTCTGGGATTCTGTCTGGTTGTTTTGGGCAGTTTCTCTGCCCAGTGTCTTGGCTGTATTTCAGGCTATATTTCTGACAGTACCACTCACCCTGGTTGAGTGTCTGGCAGTATTCCTCTTCTAGATCTCTGCTTCTGTTTGGTTGACAGTCCCCCTGTCTCCTCACACTAGGGTAAAAGGGTCATATTTGAGGCTTTTTCTGTAGGGAATAGTTATTTCCCTGCCCTCAGGTATGATTGTGTGCTGGGGTAGACTGGGGTGCAGTTGGATCCATCCCATGAAGCAGGATAACAGATTAGGGGGCCACTGGAACCATCCTGACTTGTGGGGACATATCCTCACCGTGCTTTGTGTACCTATGTAGGTGTGTGTAAACACTGATGCACATCTGCTGGGCTGAGGGTCTCAGGCTCCTGGGGCACATGTCTGGGGTAAAGGATGGGCTGGGTCCCCCAACAAGGACTTATATGTGAAATACCCTTTCTCTCCTGGTCACTGTACACTAAAGCAAAAGCCACATCTGACCTTGGTACCCTGGTGCCGTGAACATCACAGAGCCCAGTGGCAAGGCTCATGGGGAAGTGGGGGGGGGGTGCAGATATGAGGGGCTTCTAACCATCCAGGTTTCAGGCTTTCTCCTCAGGAGCACAGCAGGGGGCCTTCCATTCAAGGCAACTTGGAGAAGTATAGACCTCGTGTTAAGTTCAAACATTACCCTTTCAGTTTGCAATGTTTATAGCTAATTAGCCAACCTCACCAGTAAAGTTATTTTTGTTTTTATAAAAATGGCCCTAGCATAACCAATGTTCCATAACTCATCCGTGGTTGACTACATCCTGCAACCAGCAGCCTTATCGAACAACAAACCACTGTAGGTTGCCTTGTACCATCTTAGCAAATGTTTGCCTACAGATGCCAATAATGTTGCTTTCTATTGCTTGGAAGAGAATCCTGAGCCCCATTAAGAGGGGCATTTGGGGTCAAGGTGTCCTAGCCCTAGGGCTGGGATTTCCCAGTCTAGCCTGAGAATAGGGAGGGGCTCCCAGGAGGTTCCTGCCTGGGCTGATGCCTCTCCTTCCCCCGCCATCCCCTATCCCCATTTCTCCCAGCAGATGGCTGCTCCTGTCCCGTGGGCCTGCTGTGCTGTGCTTGCTGCCGCCACTGCTGTTGTCTACGCCCAGAGACACAGTCCTCAGGGTGAGTGTTGGAGGAGAGGATTCTGAGGGGGTGGGATGGTGCTCCCTGATGACTCCCACCCAGAGCTGAACATGAACCCTTCTCACACAGCTGTGTGCATCCACCCAAGACCACACACTGGCACTTGCTGGCATTGCCACACATGAACACACAGAAGGACATAAGTCATATGACACTGATATGCTGGGTGACCCACTGATATCTCATGTGCACAGTCCTCCAGTCACTCCGTGTGGTTCCGTGCTGATGGTATCTCTGGCTTGATAATCTCTTCCTCTTCCTACTAGAGTGGCTGTGTGGGGTAATGGGCAGGTGAGATAGGAGTTGGGGGCTGCTATAGGTAGGGCGTGTATGTTAATCTGATGAAATGGGATCCCCTAGGGGTTTGTGGGGGGTGTAGTGGAAGGCACTGAGAGAGACAGTGGCCAAGACTGCTTTCCCCTATCCTAGAGAGAAGATGGAGACAGAGATGGTTGATAACAAGATGTGAGGATGGGCAGGGTGACAAGTGGGAGAGGGCAGGCATGCTAAGGAAGGGGACAGGTCAGTCAGCTAGAATGATTGGAGGAGGCAGGGATTGCTCAGGCTGGGCCATTGGCAGCCTCCTGCCCTTCCCCTACCATTTGTCCAGTGAAGGCTGAGTTCTTCACACAGCCCACAGAGCAAGATGCTGCACCCCTTCTGGGAAACAGGTGCCCTCTTAACTTGACCACCAGCGCTCAAACTGCATTTGAGGCACACCTCACATGGCCACATCAGTATAAGGTCTGACCCTGAAACTCCTTGAGCAAGCTCTAAGTTGTCAGGAGCTTTCCCCTTGGATGGGTTCTGCTCCCACCCCAACCTTGGCTGGATTAGGTAGAGGCAGAGAAGGTGGGGGCACCTCTGGGACCCAGGCACAGAGCAGATGCTGTCACCCTCAAGGGTATGGGTTCAAGGAGGGTGGTGGGTCAAGGCTCTGGTGGCTTCTTCCTTGTAAGACTGACACTGAGACCCAGAAAGAGCCTAGCTCACCTCAGGACTGCTCCCCAGTGGGCAGGGACTGAAAGGACCACCAGGTCAACTCATTAACCCCCCTCCTGCAGTCAGTCCATCTTGGGCTCTTGTGCTGACCTCACCTGCTTAGACCTGCCAGTGGCCACTCCCATTGGCTTGGCTCCTGCCCTGTGTTGCATGTAAAGACAGAGCCACATGTGACCAAAGACTTGAGTGTTAAGTCTGTATCTCTGAGAGTATAACTGTCTTTGTGCATTAGACTATGCTCTTGTGTGAGTGAGACCATGTCCTTGTTTGAATACATTTCTCTGTGTGGTTGTATCCTTGGGGGCTGTCCCTGCGTGTGACGTTGTCTATGTGTGACCATGCTCTTTGTGGAGCTTTGACCTTGCAATTGAGATTGTACCCTATGTGTGATATTATGATGGTTTCTTTCTGTCTCTTTGTATGTTTGTGTCCCTGTTAAATTGTCTCCCAGATGTGAGACTGTGCCCTTATGTGTAACTGTGCCTCTGGGTGACAGTGCCCTCCCTGTGCATGCATATGATCATCTTGTATCAGGTGTTAACCATCCCTGAAGTGGGATGGTGTCCCTGTGTGGCTGTGACCTTGTGGATGGTTGTTCTGTGTGTGCTTGTTCTCCTTGTGGTGACTGTCATTATCCTATGTGTGTGGCGATGTGAAGTTGCTTAGGACGCCCGGGGGGACTGTTTCCGGCATGTGGTCCCCATGTGAGCCTGTGTGCGCAGGTGTGAGGGAGCCGTCAGCTCTGTCCTTCTGTGTTCTCCATGTCCATGACCTCATCCTGTCTCTGTCTCTCATCCTGGCTTCTAACAACCTTTTCACAGCTGATTCCTTTGGAGCATTTGTCACTGCGTCAAGGCCAAGAACCCCATCCTCCCCCTGCTGCTTGATTTAATTTCTGAAATGGACAGCACATCAGTAGGGGCACCCACAGGGCGGGAGGAGAGCTATCCAGAAACAAAGGATTAAATCATTGGCATCTTTGGAGCTGTTGCATGGCTGTGTGTATTGCCATTGTTGTTATTGTAGCAATTGTGACAGTGTGTATCGTGTGTGATTGTCATGTCATATTGCCCCCTCTACCTCCATATTGTGGCCTGTAGTTGTCTTCTGTCATTGTGTTGTCATTTTTTCATTCCTGCCCTGCCCTTACATTATTGGTTTGTCACTGTTGTCAGGTTGTGTTTCTGTTTCCTTTGTGAGGCAGACAGGGTGTTTGGGAGTGTTACCCATTGCCATTATGTTTGTTATGCTGTTAGGTGGCTGTTTCCTCATCTTATGGCTGTACCTGCCCTGCAGTACTAAAGAACCACATTGGGTCCAAGTTAGTTCTGAGCTGCTGTTGGTCAGTGTTGACGTGTGGCCGCTGGGACCATGGTGGCCACGCCCCCTCCCCTACGGTCAGTTTTCAGCCTCCTCCTCAGGCAGCTGGATGCAGAATGTCTGTTAGTGAGGGAGGGGGCAGGGCTCAGAGAGAGAGGGGCTTGGCATGTTTCCTGGAAGCTCCCAAGTTTTGAGAAGGGAGGCTGGAGGGGGGCTCAATGGCTAGGGCTGGTGGATTGGGGGGGCGCTCTATGGCTTGAGCCTTGGACACTGGGCCCCTGGTCAGGGGGAGGCCCCCATTCAGTCTCTGGTCCAGCCTCACAGCTGTGGCCTCTAAGGCCCCCAGCCACCGCCCTTCCGCCGTTCATCCTTTGTTTGGCTGGTCCCGGGCCCCCACAGATGAGTGGTCAAGGCTGGCTGGGTTTCCTACTTCCCTCTCCTCCGACAGGGGACAGGGACCGAGAGGCTCAGAGAGGGGCAAGACAGAGACAGGCAGCGGGGGAGAAACCTGAAGACACAGAGAGACCCTGGCACAGGAAGGGTGACAGAGGCAGCAAACAGGGACAAATGTTCCAGCACAGAGAAAAGCAGTACCAGGCAGGGGGCTGCAATGGGGGGGGGGTGGTGGCTGGTGGCATAGGGGGATCCCTACCCCCTGTAGTCCTGGTGGTGTTAACAAGTCTAATTAAGAGGCCACTGGCCCAAGTTAATTGGCTCGTTAACAGGAATTGCCTCTGAAAATCCCCCAGCTCAGCGGGGTGGCTCTCTGGAGGGGAGATGTAAGGGAGTGTTAACGAGGGATCCCGCAGCCCCCCCTACCACTGCCCCCCTCTCACGTTGCTCTTCCCCTTCCACCCTTTCTCCACAGATCTGGCTGAGACCTGGGAAGCATCTGTCCTTCCAGGCTTGGGGGGCAGGATGAGGAACGAGGAGATTAGATTCACATCACCCAGCTCTACATGTTTGCTTCTCTGCTGTTGTCTATAGATCAGTGTCCCCGATTTTCTGTGTCCTATTCACCTCCCCCACCTAGTGCTGCCTCTTGACAGGTGCTCCCTCCCACCCTTCCACTCCAGTCTCCTGGGCTCAGTCCATCACGCCTGGGTTGCCGAGGCCAGAACTGGGGTTTGCTTTTGGCTCTGACAGGCCCCTCCTGGGGGCAGGAGAGAAATGGTCAGAGAGCTTTCTTGGTCCCAGCACTCTCCCCAACCCCCACCTCAGCAGTTCCTGCCTCACAAAGTTGATAGCTGCCAGGAGTTCCCTAGGGCTTCCATCCTGGATCTCCCTTATCCTGCTGCTGCCCAAGCCCTGGATAGCTGAAGCAGGGTAGGTTAGGGGCTAGCTTGCCAGGGGGGCCAGAGTTGGGGAGAGGGAGAGTGGCAAGACCGGAGACAAAGATGGGGACAAGAAACAGAGGGAGGAGTCCAGAAGTAAGGCCCCTCAGCTCCAGCTTGCCTGGGTAGCAGATGTCAGTGATTGGGGCTGGGCCTATAGGTGGCAAGAGGTTAGGGTCACGGGGGGTCAAGAAAACTTTCTAAAGGACCTAGTGACTGAAAGTGACCTGGTTTTCAGTGAGATTTAACCCCTCCCAGGACGCTATACAAACTTTCTCTCACACATATACACGCAGAAGATCACCCATCCATGCATAAAAACACCAGACGTGCACTCACACATACAAATATGGAGACATTCACATACCTATACACTTCCACAGCCATAGAGAACATTTATGCACTCATCTCCTGATAGGCCATTAGACATAGAGCCTCTTGGCCTAGACTCCTCACAGTGTCTCATCCGCGCACATTTCACCTGGTGGTCCCGGGCAGCTCTGTGACCTGTGACTTTTGCCCTGTGCTCTCCCCACCCCCAACAGAGGCACCCCACGTGCAGTACGAGCGCCTAGGTTCAGATGTGACTCTGCCGTGTGGGACAGCAAACTGGGATGCAGCGGTGACGTGGAGGGTAAATGGGACAGACCTAGCCCCTGACCTGCTCAACGGCTCTCAGCTTGTGCTCCATGGCTTGGAACTGGGCCATAGCGGCCTCTATGCCTGCTTCCACCGTGACTCTTGGCACCTGCGCCACCAAGTCCTACTACATGTCGGCTGTAAGTGTTGCTCCCAAGCCCTCACCTGACCTACCACTCCACTCAAGAGGACTGTCCGTGAGGCCCAGACCCTTAGCTCAGATCAAGTCCTCTTCCTTCTGGGGAGGCGGGCTGCAGCACTGACCCTTGCCTTCTGATCCTATCCTAGCCTTCTCTTCTGACCTCTGAGCCCGGTGTTTCCCACTGAGTCCAGACCCCTGGGCATTTTGCCCAGGTATCTCACCCCCACCCCACCCCTGGAGGTCTTTGAGATCTGAAAATCATACTGCCTATGACAAGATGAGCAGGGGAGGGCTGGCAGGGCATGGCCTATCTGGGGCCTGGTAGGGAGGAATCTTAGGGTCACCACTCCAAGGTGGAGTGAGCCAACTCCATGGTGTGCTCTCACAGAGGCTGGTTCTGTGGGTATAGGAATAGGCACTCTGGGAGGCTCCAAGGAAAAAAAGAAGGCTTTCTGGAGTGGAAGGCACTGGAGACTTGGGAGATTTGGAAGATACATTGAAAAAGTCACTTCTGGCAGAGAGCTAGGTATGACTATAGGACTTCAAGGCTGGGGGGCTGGTGTAAATGAGGAAAGGGAGCTAAAGGAGGGGATGGGGCAAATCATGATCCTACAAGCTAGGGAGTAACATGATCAGGGTTACCTTCTTAAAAGATCCTTCTCACTGTGGTGAAGAGAGACAGGTTGGATGGGGCAGTGCCAGGGCAGGAAGGAGGCTGTTGCTGGGTGCGGGAGAGATGATGAGGATCAGGGACTGGGGCATGGAGTTGGGGAAGTTGAGAGGGGCTGGTTGGACCTCCAGGAGTTGGTGGGAGATTGGAGGTAGAGAGGACAGGAGAATAGAGGGCAGGAAGAGTCAAGACAGTTAGTGCTACCAATCACTGTGACAGAGGCAAGGTGAAAGGGTCAGTGGAAGAAAAGATAGTGTATTCTATTTGGACAGTAGTATGCAGGTAGTCTTAGTTTGGGTTTCCTGAGAATCCGATTCCAAGACGAGAACTTGTATGCAAGCAGTTTATTTGTCAGGTGGCAGAAACACAGTGAGGAAATGAGAAAGTGATAGAAAAAGGAAGTTAAGGTGACCAATAAAGACAGTTATCCAGTCACTATTATTCACTTACCCTCTGGGCAGCTGCAGCTTAACCTTGGAGAACTCAGAGAGCCCAGGCAGACATGTACCTTGGGAGTATTCCTGCCTGGGGGGTGAGGGAGCTCAGAAGCTTATATACCAACTCCTGTCCATCCTTGGTTGAAAGAGTCTCCTGGGGGTGAGGGCAGGGATGCTTTAATTCCCCTGCACTTTGGCCTAATGCCTCAGCAGGCAACGCAGATTTTGGTGACCAATGAAAGCTCTTAGGCAAATAAATGCAGAAGAGGGCAGTAGGTATGGGCCAGAGATCTGTTGCAGCACCACCAACATCTGCTATAGATGTGTTGGGTTGGGGTACTCAGGGGACATCTGGGAGTTGATGGCTATAGCCAGTGGATCTGAGAGTCTAGGACTCAGAAGGGACCTGGGCTGGAGATGGGATAAGAAAGGGATGGGGTGACATGACCAAGGGAGAGACTCTGGGATGAGGAGAGAAGAGAACCCAGAACTGGGCCCTCAAGACCATCACTTTATAAAGGGTTGATGGAGAGAGATGAGTCACAAAAAGAGATAAGGAGCCAACAGGAAGGTAGAAGGAGGAGTGAGTGAATGTGATTCAGAAGACAGGTTGGAGAAGTTGAAATGATGAGCTTATCAGTGTTGCTGAGGGTCAGCTGAGTAGGCACCTGGATCTCAGCCAGAGGCACCCACCAACAGAATATTCTTTCCTCACAGGCTCCCTTCTTTTCTCCTTGAGCCAAAGATTCATGTTTTGCTGGCCTCATCCAATTTTTGTGATGCACCCCACTTTCTGAGGATGGTTTCTTTATTCCCTGGGAGCTGCTGAGGGGAGGAGATGCTTGAGGGACCTGGGAGCAGGCCTTTTGCCCATTGTCAGGAGATTGGTATGGACAGCCATGGGAAATGTTAGACTGAAAGTTTCCCCATGGTTATCCACAAAACACTGACACACCAGTGGGATTAGAGGAAGGGTGAGAATATGTTTTGGTAGGGATATTCATTTTCACACAGAAAAGCCTTCTGTGTGTTTAAACTAGAGAGATGGCAATCATAACCAGCCATCTTAGTTGCAAGCCAAGGGTGGAATGACCCCTGTCGGCCAGCTTGAGAAATACAGGACCAGCCTACCTAAATTCTCTCTGGCCCACCATGAGGGAGGGCCATTGGAAGTGTAACTCTCAGCCCAGCCCCACATCCTTACACACGGAAAAGGTCATACACTGAGTGCCATGGAAGAAGAATGAGACCAATTTGACACCCTGGTATTCTCAATTTGAGTCCCAGAAGCCCTTAGGATGGAGACAGCTGGCCATGATGGTTAGGCCTTGGTGATCATGGGCCCTCATTCCTAATGACTTGATCTTCTTTGAGAGGTCATTGGAGGGAAATAGGGTCTGGAAGTAACGTCTGTAGTCTGTACCCACAGGACATGCCCACAGCTGCCCTGTTGTCACCAGAGCCCAGACCTTTTATATATAGTGCTGACCACTCCCCAGGCCCTGCTTGTCAGAGGAGAGCTGGTCATGAGTTGGCTATAGTAACAGGTACTTATCTCTCATTGCCTTATTTCCTTCTAAAGAGTTGGTGGTCAGAGGAACAGGGCACATTAATCATGATTGTCTCAGTCACTTTATATTAGTAACAAGAGACTGGGTTTGGCAACCCTCAATATCAAATTATTCTTCTAGCCAGAACTCAGAGAACAGGACAAAGTTAACCCTGATTTGTAAGTCATTCAAGCCAAAAAATATTTCATATTTATCCTAAACATATATGATTTTCATGTTTCTATTTCTAAGGGAAACTGATCATAAAAATACCCTCTTGAGGGGCACCTGGGTGGCTCAGTTGGTTAAGCATCCAACTCTTCATCTTGGCTCAGATCATGATCTCATGGTTCATGAGTTCAAGCCCCAAATTGGGCTCTGTACTGAAAGCATGGATTCTGCTTGGGATTCTCTCTCCCTCTCTCTCTCTCTCTTTCTCTCTCTCTGTCTCTCCCCTGCTCTCAAGTATGCATGCTTTCTCTCTCTCTCAAAATAAATAAACATTCAAAAAATATATATATACTCTTGAAAGTCCCATTAACCAGACTGATCCTTGAACTACTTTCACCTCCCTTCCTTCAGGTGGATGCTCACAAACAGCCCAAAGGAGTCCCCCACCCAGGATGATGGAAGGACCACCCACATTAGGAAATGGGATCACAGGGTTACCTTTAGTAGCATCCTTTTGTTTACTAGACAGTGCTGGTTCAGTGTCTTTCTGTTTTTAAGCTAAAACAAATCAGAGTAATTTACTAATTTAAAATGGACAATTCCTTATCCAATTTTTAAATATCTATATTTGGTTGGTCAGGAAAGGAACTCCAGAACCCCTGGTTCAGCACTGCTTCCCCCTCAGCCCTGTTTGGCTGAGAAGGAAAGAGCAGCTTGTGGTTGAAGATGTCTGGGGGAAAAGGACAGGTGGGAAGGCAGGAGAGGGGTATGTGGGAGTCCAGAAGTTGGGGTGCCTTGAGAGATGTCATGAGATAAGGTTGGGGCAGGCCATGGATTTGATGCCAGACAGGAGGAGTGTGGGTGGGGCCTGGGCAGGGCTGGAGCTGGAAGGGTCACCCTGCCCCACCCAGCCTGATCTGGCCTGGCCAGGGGTGTGGGCAGCCTGTTTCTCCTCCTCTCTGGGCCGGCCGGCGGGCAGGCCTTGTGCGTGCCGGGGGCTCCAGCCCAGGCAGGCTGGCGAGATGAGAGGAAAAACATGCGGTTTGGTGGACTGGACATGGAAAAACAAGCCAATTAGGAGGAAAACAAACAAACCCTGGGCCAGCGGGGGCAATGTACACGCATACACGGCCCCGCATGGGACCCAAGGACATCCTGCCACAAGCTGATGCAGTCACTTGGGCATCTCAGGAGCCCCCACAAGGGGCAACTTGGGATGCCTGGACATCCAGGAATATGTCTGTATGACCAGACTGTGACATGACACAATTACTTCTGAGCTTTTGCTCACACAGAGCCTCTAACATGTTCTCACATGGTGTTCAGCTCATACGTGTGAATATACTTGAACTTCTGGGCACTTTCCCACACCCACAGTTTGAAAAAATATATTCAGGCTTAAACTCCATCTCCTATATAGTGTTCCAGGTATGTCGTCTTGCTGTCACTACATTTCAGACTCAATGGTGCACTTACACACATTCTCAGAGAGTACCTCAGCCCCTTGGCCATACACATACAGACAGTCTTAATCAAACTGCCCTGTCCGGAATCACACACAGCCAATTGCAAAGTTACGCAACTGCCCAGTCTCAGTCACACACATGAAGCCTCTCAGAGTTAACGCAGAGCCTCACAATTGCAGTGTCTTAAAAACAGCTTCTTCCCCATCTTGCAGCACACTCACAACAGGCCTGATCACACACTGTCCCACAACCTCACACTTGGTCTCTCATAGCACCCCCACCTCCGCCCACCCGGCCCCTCAGCTGGGCTCCAGCTGCAGCAAGTCACTCCTTTTCTTCCTTTCTTTGTTTTTCTTTCCTCCTTTTTCCTCTGAGAAACCTGGTCCCTGTCAGGAAACCCAAGCCCTTCCCTGCTCAGGGCCCAAGGCCAGGCAGGAGTAGCCAGATGACAGACAAAGCCCTGCCTGGCCCCCCGGTCCCCCATGACCTGCCCAGTCAGAGAGAGGAACTGGTTTGAGGGGGAGGCTGGTCTCAGGGGGGAGGATGGTCAGAGGGAATGTAGGGGACTGGTCAGTGGGGAGGCTGGCTGGGGGAGGGGGCCTGTGAGTCCAGTGCCATGGCCTGCTCTGCCCTCCAAAGAGTCCCAGGCAGCAGGGAGCTGACTCTGCAGCCTTCAGTACCCACCCCACCCCCAGCACCCTTCTCCTTTGAAGCTGGGGGTAAGGAGGGGGGTGGCAGGAGGGGGGAGTGGAGGCTTCTCAGCCGACCTCGGAATGTCCTTTCCTCCTGGGGTGGCTGCCAACTCTGGCCTGGCCTACAGGCCCCCACAAGGCACTTCCTGTGTCCTTGGCCACCCCCCACCCCACCCCCATGCCTCTGTGCCCCTGGGCAGATAGGGAAGGGATAGCAGAGGCACACAGGATGAACATGGAACAGACACAAGATGGACACGGGGCCAGGAAAGCTTCCCAGGGGAGGCAGACAGCAGTGGATAGAATGCAGGTTGCCCCTTGTGGGGGCTCAGCTGGACTCTGGCTCTTCCCTGCAGCCCTGGGGCATGGAGCTGCCTTTGCCCACAGCACAGCCCACTCTAGCTGCTACATTCACCCAAGCTTCCCAGATGCCTCTCTGACCCCTCATCTTTCTTGCTGCAAAGCCAGATTGGGCCCTAGGGGTTCAGCCCCAATACACATATACTTCACACACAATGGACATGTACATGCAATCACACAGAATCAGTCACCATCACGTGTACACTGTGGATGAAAGCCCACAGTTCCCTGTGTGTCACCATGGTCACTCAGCAAGCATAGACATGCATTCCCCCCTTCACAGTCCCTGGCTTATTGAACTGCCCCCCTCCCATTTCCTGTCCACCTGTCAGGCAGGGGGTGGGGCGGGGGGGGGGCACAGGAGGGAGGTGTCAGTGTCCCTGGAGCCACTGACGGACATTCCTTGCCTGGGTCAGATCACAGAAGTTGCCTCCTTCCAGGAACCTGAGCCGGCTGTCCTCACGCCTTACCCAATGCCTAAGGGTGGGACAGCTGGGCTAAGTGCTCACAGCAGCAAGAAGTGTGGTTAGATAGCAGAAAGGACTTCCCAAGTGTGTATGTGTGGTCATGTAGGTGGGTATCCCCATCCTGGAGTTCAGTCCCAACTCTAGCTTGCTGTGTGACCCCAGGCAGATCCCCATCCCTCTCTGGGACTCCCCATGCTAGAGTGAAGGCAGCTGCTGACCAAGTAAAGAACTGCTTAAAGGGTCTGTGATGGAGGAGCTGGGGGCTAGGGCTTGGAAGTGAGGTATATACCAAGGGAACAGTAGCTTCCTCTCAACAGGCATATGCACACACATGCAATCCTACGTGGCCACACATTCTGAGCCATGCCCATAGATACTTCTACATTCCATTGTGGATCATTCATGTCACAGAGACACATGTAACATATATACCCACGCACCTAGACACCTATACACAGATACCCACATGTACAGCCACCCAGTGCTATTGCTCCTGTGGAACCACCAGGCCTCTCCTTGTGTTTCTTAATCTCTACTGAGGGGAAGCCTGGGATGACTCTTCTCCAGGGAGCTCACTCTGACTACTCCCGCAACCAGAGGACCCAATCAGGACCATCTGCCCCCGCGCCCCCCTCCCCACCCCCCCAGCTTCTGTTGCACAGTTTTTCTCTGGGAATGGACACAACGTGTCAGGAGATGTGGGGCTGGGGCCGATTCCCCCAGACATCATCTCCATCCTGTGATTGATGAGCTGAGGCCCGCAGCCCCCTGTTCCCCCACAATTCCCGCCTCCATTGAGCAGGTGGGGGGGGCTCCCTCTTCATATAGGCCTTGTTTTTCTTTAATTAAACATCTGGCTGTCTGTGGCCTGGGAAGCCTCAGACCCTCGCTGACAGCCACCCCTCCCCAACCTCTGGCATTGCTGATGGGTTGAAGGGGGGCGAGCTGGGGTTCTGGGGCCCACCTGTCCCCACACTAGTGCAGGGGACTAGGGGCTCCAAGAATACCCTGACCGTGCTGTCCTCACCCCCAGTGCCGCCGCGGGAGCCTGTGCTCAGCTGCCGCTCCAACACTTACCCCAAGGGCTTCTACTGCAGCTGGCATCTGCCCACCCCCACCTACATCCCCAACACCTTCAATGTGACCGTGCTGTGAGTAGACTTGCCTGTGACCCGGTTTCAACCCTGACCTCTGACCTCTCCTTCAGCCACCCACCATGCCCTCAGTCCAGACCCTAGCCCAGCCTTGGGCTTGACCTTCCCCCAACCTCTGCCCCACCTGACTCTTGATGTTGGTAACAGTGCCTGGGCCTCACCCTTCCCCAGGCATGGCTCCAAAATTATGGTCTGTGAGAAGGACCCAGCCCTCAAGAACCGCTGCCACATCCGCTACATGCACCTGTTCTCCACCATCAAGTACAAGGTCTCGATAAGTGTCAGCAATGCCCTGGGCCACAACGCCACAGCTATCACCTTCGACGAGTTCACCATTGGTGCGTCGGGAGTGGGGTGGTCCCTGCAACATACTCCAGTGGGAGTGTGTGAGTGGGAGTGTGCCAGAGGTGTATATGAGCATTGGTGGGGATAGTCACATGTGTGCATAGGTATATGTGGAATGTATATACATGTGTACATATGTTCATGGCATGTATATACCTGTGAATATTTGAGTGGGTGTCCTTTACCTGTAGAGGCCAAGAGACCTTTCCAGCAGCTCTTCCCATACTCTCTCTGGCTCCCAGAGTATTCAGGAGGGGGAGGGGGGGCAGGCTGGGCCAGACCCTTGTGCAGCTGCAGCCTCCACCCCCCGCCCCACGCTAATGGCTTCCTTACGGCCTGTGATGAATGAGGTGTCAGAACAGGAGACAGGACTGGGACAGATACCGCCCTCACCCCCACCCCCATCCCAGTCAGACCCTTCTGCCTACTCCTGTCCCACTCCAGCCAGACCCTCTGCCTGCCTCTGCCCCATCCCATCCAAATCCTCTGCCTGCTCCTGCCCCAATCCCAGCCAGACCCTCTGCCTGCCCCTGCTCCACCCCATCCAGATCCTCTGCCTGCCCCTGCCCCAATCCCAGCCAGACCCCTTGCCTGCTTCTTCTCCATCTCAGCCAGACCCTCTGCCTGCCCTCCATGCCATGGCTGAATCCCCCAGCCAGACTGTTTCTACATGAGCTGGGCCCTTAGACTCCTGTCAGGAGTCCAACCCAGATCTGCCACACCTGTGGACTGTCTTTTAACCTTGACCCACAGAGCAGCTTCAAACCCAGACTCTTCCAGGGTAGACTTTATCTCAATTTGGAACTGGAAGAGTTGAGGTGAAATGCTGAGCTTGAGGGGAGTGTATGATGCTGGTGCAGGAAGGGGTGATCCAGATGACAATGGAGGCGATGCTGGTAATGGTGGAGCCATCATTTAGACTTGGTAATTGGGATGCTGGTCATCATGAGCATGGGGCTGGGATGATGGGATGAAATTTGGGATATCATTATCATGAGCTGGTGACAGTGACTGCAGTGACAGTCCTTGGTGGGAATAGGGATGTGAGAGGTTGAAATAATGAGATGGTTGTTAATGGTGGTTGCCAGAACTGACAACAGAGAAGAGGGGTGGCAACCATGACAGTTATGACAAGAATTGGCAATATGAGATGGTGGACATGGTGACTGGGGCTGACAAAGTGGGGTTTTTCCAGAGATTAGTGTGGTAATGAAGCTGTGTCTCCTTAACAGTGAAACCTGACCCTCCAGAAAATGTGGTAGCCCGACCAGTTCCCAGCAACCCTCGCCGGCTAGAGGTGACTTGGCAGACCCCTTCGACCTGGCCTGACCCTGAGTCCTTTCCTCTCAAGTTCTTTCTGCGATACCGACCCCTCATCCTGGACCAGTGGCAGCATGTGAGTGCCCTGCCCTGCCCAGATCCCAAGTGCCAGAATCAGAGCCACATGGCATATCCATACGACCTGTATCAGCTGATAGCTGTTCCAATGTGAAGCCTGAGGGCAGCCAGAGAGGCTTTCCTCAGGGAGAAGGGATCAGATAGGCCTGGGAGGATGGATGGGTCTGAGGGAAGTATCCTGATCTGAGGCCCTAAGGGGTTCCCAGTGACCTCTGTTAGTGTGATGGGAACACATCTGTTTTTGTGGCACCCAGGGTAATGGGGAGAAATCCTGGAAGGGAGATGGCAGGCAGGGCAGTTAGTTAGTATTTGCCTTTCCTTACCTCTGGCTCTCCTCTGTGATCAGGCATCTTCCTCATACACTCTGGCCCAGGCTGTGGGCTTGTACTGGACCCAAGGAGCAGGATGGCTCTTATCCTCAAGGACTCATAGTGTCAAGGGTTCGAGGGGTCAGAATCAGTCAGTGGAGGCAAGCTTGTTCCAGGGTAAGAGTTCAGGCCATGATTAGTGTCAGGGCTCCAAAGTCAGATGTAGTTTAGGGGTCAGCTCAAGGTTATAGATCAGAAGGTAGTCTAGGCTGGGAACTAGGCAGTGGATAAGGGCTGGTATGGGGGTCAGGCTGTGGTCTGGGCTACCTACCTTTTCAGTACGTATTGATCAAACTACTGTAGCTCAGGGGAGCAGCCAGGGGTTTGGGGCAGATTTAAGGTTCTCTCTTCTTTGACATTCCAGGGCCCTTAGGGTTGTAGGTGCTCTTTGTGGCCCATGAGGTCTGTGGGCTCAGACTGGGGCTGGGCCACAGGCCAACCCAGGCTGGCACCCAGGGGTCAACCCACCCACCAGGCTCCAGCCCCATCTCCCCATGCCCCACTTCCAGCTAGCCTTTAAAGTGCATAATTCGATTCCAGGGTGCCTGTCCGGGTTGCAGGCCTGGCCCCCACAAAGGCTGCTCACATATTCCCTGACAGAGTCCGGAGTCCCTCCCGCCTGGCCAGCTGCCCGCGCCTAATGCATTGCTAATAACCAGGGTCTAGTTTCACAAGCCCCCCTCCCCTGCTAACGAGCTACAGGCAGCAGCCCTGCGCATCGCAGCGCACACGCCTCATAGTGGACCTGGCATACTGCCCACCACACACATGGGAGCATGTATACATACACGTGGCTCCTAGCAGGAACCATGCTCCATACATGCATGTGACTAACATGCCAAGGCCATGCACCACAGAACTGACCCACATACTGATGTGGACAGAGCAAAATATGCAGACTCTGTGGTAAAAAATACGTATGACCTGGCATGTGCTTTCCCTGTTCCATATCTCATTGGCATTGTGGTTGGTTAGATTTATGGCTCTTTTGAGCTTGACTTTTGCTCTGAATACAGTCTACTCTCCCTTATCCTTAATATTGGAAAGGAGCAGGTGTATGATTGGGAGGGGGTAGAGAGGGGTGAGGAGAAAAAACATTGTTTGGATTTTCAGGAGGAAATGAAATATACAGGCCAGGAATTATACAAGAATGGGTACCATGAGGTCTCACAGGGGCTATCTGAGCATGGACAAGGAGGAGGCAAGTACAGGGACCCAGCATGGGTTCCCTGAATCTTCTGTTCTTGCCCTAACTCAGCAGGGAGGCTGAAGGGCATGCCTGACATATGCTACAGCCGACTGGATGGAGGACTCTGAGGCTAGGCAGATGCCAGTTACTAGAGAATTCCTGCCAGTGGAAGAGCCATTCTCTTAAGGGATGGATTAAGGGATCAGTGATAACCCAGCAAGAAGGGCCCAGTCTTAGGATATGTGGCTGCCAAGAAAGGATTGGGTTCCTGGGCCACATTCCTAGAGGTATGGTGCCCACCATAAGCCCACCAATAAATGGTAATCTGATCTGCTTTTCATAGCTCTCTCCCTTTGGGGAAAGACAGTTGTGAAGATCTGGGGAGATAGAATCAAAGGAGAGGCCTGAGGGTCAAATCCTGACAAGAGGGAAAAGGAGCTGAAGGAGCTGGGACTACTCAGCAAGAGGGGGTCTTTGCAGGGCAAAAGGGTGTAGGGGACCAGAGGAGGAACTGGGCCCCAACTCCAGGGGAGGAGAGTCTATGGGGCCCACCAATCTTCTAGGTCTGGGAGTAGGACTTACTGAGCTCAGGTCTGGGCCCCAAATGACTTTCACCCTGACCTTTACCAGTGCCTGCCACCTCAGGGCCATGGGGATGGGGGCGGGAGGGGGGATTATTGGAGGGGCTTCTTGCTGTACTTAGACACACCTTCACACATATGAATGCACATACACGTGTGCACATGTACTCACAGCCTTTCAGGTAGGTAGCCCAGACCCCAGTTTTCTGGGAAGGAAGATTGGAACAGGGACCAAAAAAGCCCTGAAGCCAGACGTGGCCCAGAGCAGCATCCCCCCCCCCCCCCAACCGCCCGCCCCTGCCGGCTGCCCCTGTTTACGAGGAGGCTTAATGAGGCAGCGGGTGCTGCTGAGATGAACCAGAGCTCAGCCTGGGACTGGGAGGGGCGCTGGACAGGCAGGCCAGCCTGAAGGGTGGGGGAGACCAGCAGAATAGGGCTGGCCTCCGCAGGGGTGGGGTGGCGATGCCTCCAGGAGGAAATGGAGCAGCTGCCCTGCTGTCCTGCCTCTTGGGAGCTGCCCACCCCACCCCAGTCCACCTCAGGCAGGGTGACGATCATACTGAGGTCTTCCTGAATGGGAGGAAGTGGATGCACTGGGCAACTGGGAAGCCAGGCTCTGAGCTGGAACCCATGATGATGACAGAGCTGATTGAAGTGTGTTTGGTCCTCATTATACCCCTGTGAGATAGATCGTAAATGCCGTTTTACAGATCAGCACAGCAAGGCATGTGGAGGTTAAGTAACTTGGTCACTTGCTTGTAAGGAATGGAACTAAAACTTGGACTCAGGAAGCCTGGTTCCATGACTGTGTTCATAACCTTCCTTCTAAGCTGCTTGTTTTGTTTTGTTTTGTTTTGTTTTGTTTTGTTTTAATGCTGCTTCCTGATGGGAGAGGGCAGCATATCACCATCCCCATTCTTACCCTGTTACTCTTATCACCTCCAGGCAGGGGCTGAGATCAGGGCTCAGATTGAGGGCTGTGAGGAAGCTGGGATGACAACAGAGTGAGACAATGAGCAAAGTCCTCCTTCTGTTCCCCTGGGGGTGCTTCCAGTCTCCTTAAAGATTTTCTTACTCTCCTTTAGGATCATCTTCCCTCTCTCGGGGCTTCCTCCCTGACATGTCTTTACCTTCCTTCAGGAGTATTCTTAATATCTCCTCTCTCTCCCAAGGAAGTCCTCATTTCCTCCAGGGGGGTCTTCACTCTTCTCTGCTCAGAAGTGTTCTCAGTTCCTCTGGGGGTGCCTCACTCTCCTGACCCCCAGGGCCCCCTACCCCCATCCCATGGTCTGGCTGCAGGTAGAGCTGTCAGATGGCACAGCGCACACCATCACAGATGCCTATGCTGGGAAGGAGTACATCATCCAGGTGGCGGCCAAGGACAATGAGATTGGGACATGGAGTGACTGGAGTGTGGCCGCCCATGCCACGCCCTGGACTGAGGAGCCACGACACCTCACCACTGAGGCCCAGGCTCCGGGTGAGCCCATCCCCCATCCCCTGTTCTCTCAGTGACCTGCACTGTTGCCTGGTTCTATCTTGTGCCTTTCAACTCCTCCCAGGACTTAGAGCCTTAGAGCCTCTACCCCAGGCACTCTGTGGCTGCTTCACTGCTGTCTGTCTGTCCTGCCCATGCTGTTCCTGGTCCTTGCTGTCTGGACATTCTTGGTAGGGGCCGTTGGGTGGAGGGGTCATCTGTGAGCCTTGGGGAAGCACGATCTGCCTGATGGGTGAGGCAGGATGTGTTTGAGAGAGGAAGCAGGGGCTGTCTGATGGGAGAGGCAGCACTGTCAAACACAGGGAGCAGGAACAATACACCTCATGAAACCCCCCAGAGCTGGGTTGGACTGTAGCCCTGGCCCTGCCCTGAGTTACCCCCATGTTCCCCAGAGACCACGACCAGCACCACCAGCTCACTGGCACCCCCACCCACCACGAAGATTTGTGACCCTGGGGAGCTGGGCAGCGGCGGAGGAACCTTGACACCTTTCTCAATCGGCGTCCCTGTCACCCTGGCCCTGGCCGCTGCTGCCGCCACTGCCAACAGTCTCCTGATCTGGTAAGTCAAGTAAGGTTGGGTGGCAGAGGGGAACCTGAGGGGATCCCTATCCCACCCTCATCCCTCACAGCCCCCTGCCCTGTCTCCCCAGAGCCCGGCATCCCGTGAGGACATGCCAGCGCACCTGCAGAGGAGCAGGAGGCCGGAGCTGAGCCCGCAGACCCCAATTTCTATTTTGCACACGGGCAGGAGGACCTTCTGCATTCTCTTCAGACATAATTTGTAGAGACCCCGGCAGGCCCGGGCCTGCCGCCCCCTAGCCCTGCCACACCACACTGGCCCTCCTCCCTCCCTCGGGAGAGGAGGACCTTGCAGCCAACCCACCCACCAAAGACCCACCCCTACCCCCACCCTGGCCCCTTGGGCTGGAACCTCCAACGCCAGCGACTCCCAGGAGCCCTTGGGGGGGGGAGTCTGAGGGGATCCCCTCACATCCATAATTTCTCCTCCTGCCCCAGCCTCCTGTCTGTCCCAGGGTCTCTGTTGCCACCATCAGATTATAAGCTCCTGACACTGGGGGGGCCCAGCCACCCCTTCCCCCCAGTGCCCACACTTTTTCACTCCCCCACCTCTGCCCATTTTGTACGGCCCTCCCCTTTCCCTGTTCCTACCCCACAGTATTTAATGCCCTGTCAGTCCCTTCTAGTCTGACTCAATGGTAACTTGCTGTATTTGAATTTTTTATAGTTGTATATACAGGGGTGGGAGGGTGGGGGGGTTCTCATTAAACGTCACCATTTCATGAGTCCTTGGAACAGACCCACTTTGGGAGGGTTTCCTTCTTTCAAGGATCTCTCCTCTTCTAGGCCTGGAGGAGGGAAGAAATTCTAGTTGGGCATCCATATAGGTGGGGAGAGGCAGTTTAGCTCTCAGGCAGACGTGTGGAGCTTTCTGCTTCTTTGGAGGATAGGGCTCCCTGGAGGCCAGGGACAGAGTTGCAGGGACTGAGGGGTTCCAGTGAGGCAGGTCCCACATGGGGATGTCCAGTCAGTCCTAGAGGCTGCTGAATCCTGACGGGAGCAGCCTGTCAAGGGTCATCTCCAGAGCTGCCTTCCACGAATGCCTAGGCTTTACCCATAGAGGCTAGAGATGCAAGAAGGGAGGTGGCCAGACTTTATCCTTGGGGTAGGAAAGACTGTCATCCCTGCCATCCAGGAGATACAGTCCAGGGCTTCTAGCAGGTCAGGCCTGGGGCTCATCTGAGCTACAAGGCACAGAGCGCAGAGCGTTCTGGGCCTGGGCAGGCCGGGAAGCTGCCTGAAGGAGGCCACTTGGAACGTGACTAGGGACTGGACCTGTGCTTCAGGACTAGAAATGTGGGGTACAAGATTCACCCTAGCATTAGATTACAGTCAGGACTCCATGTGAGTGGGAGAGGAGCAGGCTTTGGGTTTACAGGGTGCCCAGTCTTTGGTCCAGCCCTGTACCTTGCCCACACCTCTAGTTTTCAAACTAGAATTCCAAGATCCTTCTGATTTCTTCTCAGAGGAGGGGCTGCTGGCTGCCCCAGGCCTGCTCAGGTATAGCCCCCTTGTAGAAACCACCCCACCACAGCTCCTCAGCTGAGGATGCCTAGGGCTGGGGCTAAGTTTGCAGGTACCTCTGGCCTGGGGATGGGAGGAAAGGATTAGACCAGAACCCCAACCCAGCTTGGCCTTGCTCTGGGTTCCTGAGATGAGAGAGAGATGGAGTCAAAGCCATGGATACACTGACTTGTGTACACACTCCCCACAGCAGGTGCTGAGCACCATACCTACACTTAGCTGCTAATACCATGATGCCACACACACATATGCCAATTCAAGCCCTTTTTTCAGACCAGGGTCAGAAAATGGGTGTTCCTTGCTGGTCTCACCAGGCCTGCCCCTGCCCCTTCCCCTGCCACTAGGAGGAGGGATCCATAGTGCCTCAAGCACTGATGAGTTAGGCCTCGACAGGACCTGGGGCTGGGTGAGGGGCTCAGAGTGAAGGTGGCTAAGCTCTCTTCCAGACCAGGCACTACAGGAGGAGAGGGGTGTTCCAGGTGGGAGATCCTATCGAAAGCAAAGGCCTGATATCAGGGTAGAGGGGCCTGTGGCTTTTCAAGCACAGTAGTCTCAACTGTGGGAATGCATGACTCCTCATTCACAGGAAGAGGCTCCCAGGATGGACATACTGAGAAGTGGCTGTGGACCTGCCCGTGTACCCTGGACCCCCTATTTGCCTGTTTGTCTGGTTCCTGTGAGGTGTGGCTTGGGCCTGAACCTATACTCTGGGTTTAACGGGTGGAGGGAGGAGGGGGTCACAAACTCTCACCCAGGACATTGTATTCCTGGGATGGGTCTGAGCCTCCACCTTCCCTGTCTTTGTGGTAGTGGGGCTAAAGTTTGGGGATCTCTGGCCTGTGCTGCCTTCCTGTCTTCAGAGCCTTGGTCAGCCCTGACCCACCCACCGCCCACACAGGGCTTGGGCATCATCAATCTGGCCTCTATTAGCAACATGGGAAAGCAATTATGTGGGGTCTGGGGAGGAGAAAGAGAGTAGGGGGCCTGCTGGTGTCTCAGAGTCCAGTGGAGAGGAGAACTGGATCATCTCCCTGCCCCCAAACTCAAGAGAGAGACCCAGCTCCGTCCTAAGCCCCGAGGTGTCTGGAGGATCGGTGTCATTGCCTTTGACAGGCGTGGGCCTGGGGTTAGTCATTCCTCTTTGGAAGTTCTGGCCCTCAACCTCACAGAGGCTGCTTGCTTTGGAGGGGCTTGGGAGTGCTGTTTGCTGCTGCCTCTGAGTACTGTCTCTCCACGTCATTATTTCCCATGGTGGTTCGGGGGAGCTCACGTAAGTATAGATATCAGTTCTTAATGCTAAATCAGAGCCCAGAGAATTAAAACACTGCTGAGGGGGGCTGCCAGGGGAGGCTTGGTTCCCAGGCCCAATGTGTACAGCAGCCTACCCTTTCAGCTCACTCGTTTCCTTTGCTCCACCAAGGGGCACTGGGGATGGGGATCTTACTCTGTGCCATATTCCTATAAGGCTAACTTGTTTTTGCCCCCACCCTCCTGTCACTCAACCCATTTCCATCTGTCTCTGTCCCATTCCTATCTCTTAACAAGTCTTTGTCCTGGTTACTATCCTTGTGTTTCTCTCTGAGTATTTCTATCCTGTCTCCTCCTCTGTGTATGTCTCTGACTCCTGTCTCTGTCTCCATCCCTGTCTTTGCCTCTCTGTCTCTCCTCCCTATCTCTCAATCTTCCCTTTCCTACCTTCCTCCCTGGTCTGTCTCTGTGTGTCAATCCTCATCTTGGTATCTGTGCCTCTCTCTGTCTCTGCATGTATCTCCACCCCATCTTGTGTTTCTTTTCCTCTTTCCTGACTCTCCTTGCCTTTCCTCACGTTGCCTCCCTCTGAGTGTTCCTGCGCTGGTCCAGACCCCAGCCTGAGGCCACTGTGCCTCTTTGGCCTGAGCTGGAGGCTGTCCTGGTTTCTGCTGCCCCCTCTCGGCCACCTGCCTGCCCTTCATTCCTGCTTCCAGGCAGGCGGCTATCAGCCCCCTAACCCCACATCTGCCTCCCAGCAGCCAGCCAGGAGAGAGGAAGGTGGTCAGGAGACACTAGGCTGTCCCTTTGGGGCAGCCTCTGGCCCTGTGAGCATCCCAGAGCCAATGGGTGAGCTCATTAACTCCCTAGACTGGGACTTTGGGAAAGTTCATCTTACATGAAAAGAATGAAGTGCTTGGTGGCAGAAAAGATTGGGGTGTATTCATCACACCCTTCCCTCTCAGAGGAGGTCAGAGAGGAAGGAGGTCTGAGGAGGGGAGTCTGATTGAGCCAGCCTGAGGAGAAGCTGGAGGAGAACTCATCTGACAGGGGTACTCCAATGGGGAAGGCTAACCTGAAGGTGAGTGGGCCAGTGTGACAGGATGAGTCTGAGGGGAGGTTGGTCTGGGACATGCTATACAGCTCTTGGTTGGAAGGTCCAGTCTGAGGGGGTAGAGTGATTGAGTGTCTGAAGGGTCCAGTCTAAAGAGACACCACTCTGAAAGCATACAGGTCTGAGAACAGGATCACCAACTAGTCCTAGTTGGCCTGGGACTTTCTCAGTTTAGCACTGAATATCTCAAGTCCTGGGAAACCTCTCAGTCCCAGTCCTATTTGAGAAGGCCTTGCCTAACAGTGCCAGTCTGATGGGAGAGTCAGTCTGTGAGCTAGTGGATCTGAGGGATTCTGGTTTGACAGTGCCACTCTGAGGGGAGAGGCTGTTTAAAAGGCTGGAAGCTTCTTTGGGCAGGAACCATGCCTGCAAGGGAGTGGATGATTAGGGTCCTTGCCGAAGGGCAGTGGCTAGGGGAATGGCCACGAGGGGGCAGAGCAAGCTCTCAGGAGAATCAGAGGTAAAGGCCCCAGAGCTGGGAGCCAGACAGTGCAGAGCTGTGTGCAAAGTGTACCCTCAACATCATGTGTCACTGTGCCATCACCTGCAAGTTTCAGGTGATGATGTACAACCACACAGTTGTTTTTGTGTGACTAGGTGAACAGGCGCACATCTGTGGTATGTTAGCGTGTAGCCTGTGATGGAGAGTGTGCCTAGTATGGCCATGGCTGAGGCCTTACCTGGGGCTGTAGGGAAGAGAACAAGAGCACCCTGGCAGAGAAGTTACCTTGGTAGGGGCTGAGATGAGGAGAGAGTAACTATGCTTCCCTACCTGTGCCTACCCTCGTTCTCTAGAGTATTCCCTGAGAGTCCAAGAGCTAGTAAGTACTCTGGTGATATATAAGGACAGCCGCCAGGCCAGACTACATGACTAGGCCCTGCTGCCCTCCTCTCCAGCTTCTCTCCACCTGTTCCCTTCAGCTGGTACTCCTCCAGCTGGATACCATCCTCCTACCCCATTCCCCAGTCATTGTTCCAATCTCTCCTACTTCCATGCTTTGGTTCACACTGTGCCCTGCCTGGATGCTCTCTTGTGAAGCATTTGAGGTCCCTCTGATGCTGCCTCCTATTCATTCCTGTACCACGGACTGAACACCACCCCCCCCCCCCCATGTACTAAGGCCTAGTTCTGTGGGTCCCTGCTTCACTTCAGGGACTTGAAAGTGCTAGGGGCTGCTAGGGTCTTGCTCAGAGGATGGCTCTGAGCGAAGAGGTATGGACAAGGCAAGGCTGGGGATCGTGGTTAGGACGGCAAAGTGAAGCCATCACAGAATCACAACTCCATCCTACCCCCTTGCTAACAAAATTAACAAAAGCCCAAACAAGCCAAAGCAAAAACGCTGCTGCAAACTCAAGTCAAACCAAACAAGCAAATTCTTTTTATAAACCTTAAAATGTGATAGCCAAGGAAAGTAACAGAAGATTCTGGTGTAACAAGTGAGTGGTATGTCACCTAACCCCATTGCCCAAAAGGAGCATTGAGAAAAGATGAGTCAACAAATACCAAGGATTGTCACTAACTAACGTCCTGTAATTTGAAGAAAATGGATTGTTGAGTGAGTAGGTAGCCTTAGGAACAGTCTGGGGAAAGGCCTTTGTAAGTAGAAGCTTCTGTGTTCCTCCATGAGATCTCAGGAGAGGCAAGAAGAGCTGCCATAGCTTGGCAACCTCCAGAGTATGGGGCTGAGGTTGGGGGGACAAACCAAAGCCTACAGGATGGGATATGCATCACCTCCCAGCTGGAAGAGGATATCTAAGGGGGGCCTCAGTGGAGAGACAGCACTTAGGCCACATCAAAGTCAGCAGGTTGCCAAACCATCCTCATAGCACAGAAATGGGGTGGGTGAGTTTGAAAGCAATAGCTGGCTTTCAAACCATAGCTCCCAGAAGATAAACAGGTCCAGTTGGGAAGGGGCTCAAAGACCTACACTCCAGGGAAGGAGAGGTCTGCTAAATGTGAGCCATAGTCCGTGGTTGAAAGTGGAAAGAGAATGGCCTGGACTTTAGGCATTCAGACCACAGCCACAATATAGGTAAGAAGGAAGTAAAGAGGTAAAATGGGAAGGGAGGGAGGGAAGAGAAAGGAACAAGGAAGACAAGATGCAAAAGATAGATGAAGGACCCAATATAGAAGAAAACAACCAAAAGAATAAAAGATTTCCTGGCAAGTTATTCTGTTAGAAGCCCTTAATAATAGTATGAAATCCAGAGAACATGAACTCAAAGACAAGATGATGACATAACAGAATGAGCTGGAAAGGGAGATTACAGGGGTGCCAGGGTGGCTCAGTCAATTAAGCGACCAACGCTTGATTTTGGCTCAGGTCATGATCTCATGATTCGCGAGATCAAGCCCTGCAGTGGGCTCTGTGCTAACAGTGCAGAGCCTGCTTGGGATTCTCTCCTTCACTCTCTGCCCCTCCCCTGCTTGTGTGCATGTGCTCTCCTCTCTCTCAGAAAACAAAAAAGAAAAGGGAGATTACAGAACTAAGGAAAAATAATAAAGGAACAAAACAGTATCATTACAGATATAATAGACTAGCAATAACAAAACACAGAATAGATATGGCTGAAAATCAAAGTAATCTGTAGGAAAGGCTTTGAGATCCTGAAAGTGAATATGATGAGAAAAGATAAAGATATTAAAGCAATTAAGAGTGAAGTTAGTAGGACAGAGGCAAGCTACTATAAGCATAATTGTTGGCAGCCCTAAAGTAGAGGTTCCAAAAATGGAACAGAAAAAGATATTAAGATAGGAAATACAGAAAAGCTTTCCCTGAAATTAAGGAAGCACTGAATATCCAGACTGAAAATGAACACCATATACCAGAAGAATTGATACAGAATAATTGATACTGATTTATAAATACTGATTTAGTTACTAAACTTTGAAGATTAAGTAAGAATACTTTGGGATCCCAGGCAGAAAGAGCAAGTCGTGTATGGAGGAAAATTCAGTCTGATCTTAGGCTTTCTGCAACCTAACATTCAACAAACCAAAATAATGAAGCAATATCTAGGAATTTCTAAGGGTAAAAAAGTGTTACCCCCAAACATAACCAACAAACTGGTTGATCTCACTCATGAATTTGGGGATACAGAACTCATGAGCGCTTCTGAAAACTACACAGTGACAAATTCAGTCAGCCAGAGACTAGTCAAAATAAGCTGAGGAAGGGAGATCTATGGTGAAAGGACAGGTGGTGAACATTCATTCCACTTAAGTGAAGATTAAACTGGGAATTTTAGTTGTAGAACACACTGTAAATATAAATCCTTATAAAGTGAGAACAACATTGGCAACATAATCTGGAATGGAGAGAAGCAGTGGGAAGGAAAGCAGACGTACTAATCACATTTTCTTTCATAGAGCAACTATAGCTCATAAAACTGACAATGATAAAAATCCTACTCCAACCTCCTAATCAAAATTGTTCTTAACTTGAGAGGGGTCTTTTAGGAATGACTAATTTTCGAGATGAAGAAATGCTTAGCTGAAAGTTCAGCTATTCCTTCATTTTCACTTTGTTTTATTTACTTTTTTAAGCAGGCTTCATGCCCAGCACAGAGCAGGATTTGAACTCATGACTGTGAGATCAAGACTCAGACACTTAACTGACTCAGCCACCTTTGTTTTCACTTTAGTTTCTTTTCCCTCGATTAATTTCAAGTATGTTTTGTATGTTAAGTCAGAAAAACTGCTTCTGCAGTATGTCCCATTCATCTATAAGTTTTCTACCTGTCTCTCTTCTTATATACTGTTCTCTTCACTTCCTGCCTCCACCCCAGTACTTTATTCTCACCAGATGTTGACCTATCTCTGGGTGGTGAGACTTAGTGACAGGTTGCATTTTTCTTTGTATTCTTTTGTGTGGCTTATAATTTTTAAATAACAAGCATGTATATTTTTTCAGTCTACTTTTTTTTTTTTTACAGACTATCTAATCTATCTATCATCTCTTTTGTTTTAAGGTAAATCACTTAACCTCTATGAGCCTCAGATTCCTCATTTTCAGTCTGAGGACAAGATTTACATTAGAGGTTTTGAAGATTGTGAGATAATATGCGGTAGGCTTAAAAATTGGCCTCCAAATATTTCCATATCTTCATTTCCAGAACCTGTGAATGTTAACTTACATGGCAAAGGGATTTTGCAGCTATAATTAAGGATCTTGAGATGGGAAGATTATCCTGGATTATCAGGTAGTCCTGATGTAATCGCAACCATCCTAGTAGAAAAGAGGTGAAAGGGGTCAGAGTCAAAGGAGAGGTGATGGGGTGATGGAATCAGGAGACTGAAAGGTGGAGGAGGGGTCTACAAGCCAACAAATACAGACAGCCACTAGAAGCCGAAAAGGCAAGGAAATTGATTCTCCTCTCAGAGCCTCCAGAAGGAACCAACCCTGCGTACATCTTGACTTTAGCCCAGTGAAACTGATTTCAGACTTCTGACCTTCAGATTGTAACAGAATAAATCTGTGTTGTTTGAAGGCACTAAATTTATGGTATTTGGTTAAAAAGGCAACAGGAATCTAATACACCTTCCTATGTGCTGTTCCCTTGGCCTCCTCATCCATCTCTTTCATCCCTCCAATTCCCACTTGTTCAATATTTGATTCAAGTTTCCCTGACATTGCCTATCTTCTGCTGCTGCCCAGAGATGGGGTATATTTATCTCCTATCACAGCAGTCACCACTCTGGGTTACTGTTGCTCATGGATAGGTCTCTCCCTCACAGGCTGGGCATGGGTGCCAATAGAGCAGGGCCAGTTCTCTCTGCCCACCTAGCCCAGTGGAGGACCCAGCTTGGTAACTATTAAGTTAACAGATGAGTGAATGAGGGCTAGGTGAGTAGTTGGTACGATATAACAAACCATTATTCTATTTCCTTGGTATTAGTATCTCTCCCTCGCTATTACTACCTGGCTTTCTCTCCCATCAGCCTGTCCTCTACATACAGATACTCTTTCATCTCTAGAAAACCAATCTGTGACTTCTTTGGTCCTTGGTCTAAAATACACCCACACCTGTTGTAAGTCTGTCAGTAGGTTTACTTTCACATGCGCATGTGTGTGTATATGTGTAGGTTATGAAGACCTGTGAACCTCTTTATGTGTATTACCTGGATATGTGGTATGTGTGTAGTGAGTGCAAGACCTGTGTATCTCTGTATGGATGTGTTTTCATGCGCATGCCTGTGGTCTGGGTAGACTTGTTTCTCTATACATAGGTCTTCACTTGTATGTATGTGTACCTCTGTTTGTGGGTTGTGTATGAATGTGTTAGTGTGTGTCTGTATGTGCAGGGAAGGATACCTTTGACTTCTGCCCCCAGGGGATTTGACGGCCTGAGGCAGGAGTTGGTGTGCCTGGATAACTTACTGAGATGTTAATGGAGTTTTGTTCCAGTGCAGTCTTCCTTTCTTGTCTCAGGCAGAAGGCTGGGCCTTTTTTCTCCCTGTCTTTTGGGGTGAGCATTGCAGGCCCAGGCCCCTCAGCCTAAGACATCTTCCTGACTCTAGCCTTGTGGAAGCCTAAGCTTCTTCAGGGGATTATGCTAAGGAGAGAGGAGAAGGTCAAAGCAATCTAGAGAGTACCCCTAAATGAAGAGGGGATCTGTGTTTGCAGGAGTAGGTGGGACCCACAAACACTGCCTACTGATGCCCTAGGAATGGAGACATGGTGAGCTTGAGAAGGCAGGACCCTGGAGATTGAGCTCCCAAATGGGCATCTCAGCAAAGAACATGTGAATCTCAGCATAAAAACCCAGGATTTTTGCACAGGTGGGGAGGAAGGGGTGAGGAGGTTCTCCCAAAATGACTTTCCTACTAGCTCCAGGAGCAAAGACCTGGGAAAGAAATTATAATTAGTTTTGTTTTGTTTTTACCATTTTAGCCATTTTTTAAGTGTACAGTTTTGTGGTATTAGTTATATTCACATTGTTGTGTAACCATAGATTTCATTTTTATAAAATAGAGAAACATTACTAATTCTACACACCTGAGCACACCAACCACTGGGCTCAGTGTCACAGGAAAAACACATACCAGTTATGGGGGGCACTATGGAGAGGCAGAGGACACCTCCTACCCCTGGGGGGGAAGCCCAAGGAAGGATGGGAGGGAAAGGCAGGAATAGTGAGGACCCTCCTGTGGTCAGTAGTGGGCCGGGTGCAAGCTGGGGCGGCAGAAGAGGTGGAGCCAGGCAGTCTTGGCTTTGAGAGCCAGGCTGAGGTTCAGGAACTTCTACTGAGAGTCAGAGGGCCCTGGGAGCTGGGGAGACTTTGTCAGATTTGTGCTTGGGAAAGACTGCTCTGGTGGCTGTGCAGAGGAGGGCAAGGAGGGAAGAGAATGCAGAAGAAGAGGTAGCTGAGAGGTGCTTTGAATGAATAATGTGGAAGGCCTGAGGGCAGGTAGGAGAAGAACCAGGGCCTGGTCAGTGAGAACAGTGCTTTTTAGAGCACATAATCATCATAGCTTGATGAATGTGGAGGGGAAAGGAGGGAGAGGGAAGAGCCTTGTACAACCCTGTTGAGTGGGAGATGGTAGGACTGTTTATTGAAATAGTTAGCAAAGGGGGAGGATAGGCTTTGGAGAAGTTGATAATAATCCTGGCTCATACATTCAATCACTTGCATATTATGGTCATACAGCAAGTAAGGAGCAGATGGGCTCAGATTATATATGTCAAGTGTAAGGCACTAGTGGGACTTCTTGGTAGAAGGCCTTAGGTCAGTAGTTAAGAGAATGGACTTGGGTCAGATAAACCTGGGCTCCTGTTAACCTTGGACAAGGTGGTTAATCTCTCTACAGCTCAGTTTCCTTAAGTGGAAAATGGGAAAAGCTTGTACTTCATAGGGTCCTTGTAAGGATTTAATGAGATGATGTATATAAAGAAATTAGCATGACAGTGCCTGCCATGTTGTAAATGCTCCATAAATCTTAGCTTTTAATAACAAGAGCAACAGCAGCAACAACAAACATCAGTCTGGGACTTGGGAGTGAGGTCTAGGTTAGAGTTAAGGCATCATCAACACAAAATGGACACAGAAGCCATAATGCAAAGGAAGACTTCAGTTAAGGAGAGAAGAGAGGAGAGTGGGGGAAGAGAGCACAGCCCAACAGAGAGGAGGGGGCCAGGGAGGTGAGGGAGACAGACAGAATGCTGAAGTTGAGGACAATGCAGCAAATCAGAGTTTTGGGTTTTTAAAAAAAAATTTTTTTTAATGTTTACTTTTTTTTTTTAATTTTTTTTTTAACGTTTATTTTTGAGACAGAGAGAGACAGAGCATGAACGGGGGAGGGTCAGAGAGAGGGAGACACAGAACCTGAAACAGGCTCCAGGCTCTGAGCTGTCAGCACAGAGCTGACGCGAGGCTCGAACTCACAGACTGCGAGATCATGACCTGAGCCGAAGTCGGCCGCTTAACCGACTGAGCCACCAAGGCGCCCCTAATGTTTACTTATTTTTGACAGAGAGAGAGAGAGAGAGAGAGAGAGAGAGAGAGAGAGAGAGAGCCTGAGTGGGGGAGGGGCAGAGAGAGAGGGAGACACCAAATCCGAAGCAGGCTCCAGGCTCTGAGCTGTCAGAGCCCAATGTGGGGCACAGGGCTCGAACTCACAGACCATGAGATCATGACCTGAGCCAAAGTCAGATGCTCAACCAACTGAGCCACCCAGGTGCTCCGCAAATCAGAGTTTTAATCCAGACTATATCACTGCTCTCTGGGGCTTCAGGAAAACCTGTGGATTACCTGAGTCCCAGTTCCTTCATCTGTTCCATGGACCTATCTTGCATGCAGGTGAGGGATATCCATGATGAATGTAAAGCTCTGACAGAGTCTAGGTGCTTAATTAACAATAGTTGTTTTAGGAAGAGGAATAACTGTTCCCAAAGAGGGTGGCTTCATGGAAGGCAGTGAAAGATGGAGTTTCGAAAACGGATCAACAGCCTCAATGCTGCCAAGAAGTCAACAAAGATAAGGACTACAAAATATTCATTAGATGTGACAAGGAGGTGAAAGTGACCTTGGTGAGCCACCTCCAGGGATGGTGAGAGCAGAAGGTGGGGGCAGCGGCTGAGGAGTGATGGGAGGTTGGGAAGAGGATCTGACAAAGCAGGTGACAGCTGGGCAGGGATGCTGAGGAGCGAGTAGGCGGGTAGGGGGCAGCAACAGGCATGGTTTCAAGATAAGGAAATCAGAGCAAAGTCACAGCAAGTCTGCCTGTCCCAGAGTATGACTGCCTTATGCTCACCCTGCTCCCACCAGCTGATGACTGGCTCCACCCTTGGGATCCTTTGCTCTCCACACAAGGCCTCTCTGTCTGGGCACAGACCACGGTGAAATCCCAGGGCCTGGGGTGTGTCCTGGGACCCAACCTGGGTCACCCAGTGCTGAGGTCAGTCACCTCCTCTCTCTGCCCTACTTGCTAGTGCAGCCTAGGAAAAGTTGGAGTGGTTCATACCTTCTGCCAGATCTTGACTTCTTGTCCCTGTCTTTTTGCTTGCCTGGATCTGCACAGCCCAGGGGAGATGGACAGTAATAATAAAAATAGCTACCAATTATATTCTTTCTCCAGGTCCTTTCCCACCAGTATTTAAACATGCCTATGTAAGAAACATAAAAGAAATTTTTAGAAATTAAATATAAACCCTCTCTGATTCCACATCTTTGTGTATCTATTCTCCTTCCCCCCAATTTTTTACAATAATCTTGAGTCATCTGTATTGTATTAGCTTCTTACTCATGAAACCATTCAGATCTGGTGGCCACCACATACCCCATCTCCACTGCCCACCTTCCATTGCCCACTGGAACAACTTCTTGCCAAGATAATCAACAGCACCCTTTCTTTTAAATCCAATGGTCCCTTTTCTATAACTACTGGGCCTCTCTGACATTCTGGATTGCTGATCTCTCCCTCTTTCTTGAACCTCTGTCCTTTCTTGGCTTCTCTGAAACGGTGTTCCTTCCTGGTTTTTCTTCTATCTCTCTGACAGCTACTTCCTTATTTACTTTGCAGATTTATCCTTTCCCCTGCATCCATTAATGTTAGTATGGTGGACTCCTTTATGTATTGTTTGGATAGCCCTCCCTTCTGGTGAGAACTGCCTTTCACTCATATGGTTATCATGGGAGCCACCATATAATGACCTCACTACCCAGCCCCCCCCCCCCCCCCCCCCCCGCCCCATGGATCACTGATACAGGGAAATGGCACCTGACCAAAGCCAGGCTCATGAGAGCAAGTCCCTAGGAATTTTGAAACTGGAACTGAGAAGGGTAAGCTGGAACTAGAACAGAGAGAAATGAGCCAATATCTTGTTGGGATTTAAGCTATCAAGCTGAGAATTGCCAGAAGCTGGATTTATTATTATATGGATTGAAGAAACATAGGAAGTTTGTCTGGAGAGAAAATAGGAGAGAGAGGAGGCAGGATGGGGACAACAAGCAGGACTTCCCAATTCCTCTGATTCTCCCAGTGTATCGCCATCTTGATTGCTAGAACCCCTCAGTTTCCTAATCATCAGCATTAGAGAACAGCCAAGAACGCAGCTTCTGCAATTCAGCAAGGCACATAATGATCTATCTTCTAGCAGTCTGAGGTTCAGACTGAAACACACTTCTTATTCCAAATGAAATACTTACACTGTTGTCCCCTAACTACTTGCAGACCACCCATTTTTGATGTTTCTATCCTGCCAGGCAAATGTGATGGTGCTTCTCATAGCAAAGTAAGTTGATTGGAATGCAGGTGAGGCAAGGGCATCAATCCAGGGCAGGTTGAAGAAAGGCTTCTAGCCCTGTCACTCCAGTGTGTGATTTCCCATGAAGCCAGAGGCAGATTTAGAGGGACTGAAAGTGCCCCTGTTAGCACTATGAAAAACATAGTACTAAAAAAGAGAAATTGCTCCAAGAGCTTGCACAGGCCCTGCATTTTTCTGGCAAACCTGAGGATTCAGAGAGCATGGTTCTACAAATTTTTAGTGTTGATTATGGTAGTAGAAATATGTTGTATTCATAGATGTCCTTCACCTTTTAAATAGTTTTCCTAAATGGGAAAATTCACATTTTAAAATCCAGCCTCCTGGGGCGCTTGGGTGGCTCATTCAGTTAAGTGTCCGACTCTTGATTTCAGCTCAGGTCATGATCTCACAGTTTGTGAGTTCGAGCCCTGCATTGGGCTCTGCACTGACAGTTCTGAGCCTGCTTAGGATTCTGTCTCCCTCTCTCTCTGCCCCTCCCCGGCACTCTCTCTCTCTCTCTCTCAAAATAAATTAAAATAAACAAAAAAATAGGGGTGCCAGGGTGGCTCAGTCAGTTGAGCATCTGACTTGATTTCAGCTCAAGTCATGGGATCTCACAGTTCGTGGGTTTGAGCCCTGTGCAAGAACCTGCTTGGGATTCTCTCTCTTCCTCTCTCTCTCTGCCTCTCCCCTGTTCATGTGTGCACTCACTCTCTCTCTCCCCAAAAAATAATTTAAAAAAAAAATAAACTAAGTAAAAAATAAAATAAAATCCAGCCTGCTTAGTTTAGAAGTCATAACTAAAATTTCCATCATCCTATGCAGCTTGTGTATAGGCAAGCTACTTTCCCCATGTGAAACTGATTTGGAAGTGAGCAATATGAGTGAGGAAAATATCACTAAAGTTCAATATTTCTGGTTCTCCTCTCCTTCTGAGAACTAGGAGGATTGCACTTCTCTTGTCTCCTGATGTTAGGGATGGCCATGAGATTTGTTTTGATCAGTGCAATGTGAGTAGAAGCCAGTGTGCATTTTTCCTCACTCTCTTCTACCACAGCAAACACCGAAGGTTCCTATCAAGAAAGTGGTATTGGGTGCCTGGCTGGCTCAGTTGGTAGAGCATGCGACTCTTGACATGGGGGTTGTAGGTTTGAGCCCCACGTTGGATGGGGATTACTTAAAACAAATTACTTAAAAACAAAATCCTTTTTTAAAAAGTGGCATCATCATAAGATGGAGAAGCCTCCATTAGCCTAGCTCACTGAGTGATCTCAGTGAGCAGACTCCTCCTCCCAGGTTCACCCATGCTGGACTGTAGCATGCAAGAAATACATCTTTGTTATTTCAAGCCAGTTAAGATCTGGGGGTTGTTTGTAACAA